>NW_023416335.1:159895536-161095536 GCF_014108235.1 Myotis myotis
TATGGCATACTGTTCTTAATATGTTTGCTCACCTTCTTGGAACTATGTGTTTTAACCAAGGTCACCTCTCTGAGAAAGGTTTTTTCCCCAGGTAGGGATTTTCCCCTGAAGTTAGGGAGAGAATAAAACCCCTTAACTAAGTGCCAGGCGGGTCATTAATCACTTTAACTACGAACAATCATGCTTAAGCTACATTATCTTTACTCCCTGGAATGGAGGTAAGAGATGCCCTAACCTTTGGAATAGAGATTGATAGGATTGGAATCAACTGGTATAAATACAGATGTAACAAGACAACAGGGCACAGAACTTAGAAGACAGAACCAAGAGACACAGAACCTAGACACAGAACCTACACAGAATCTAGAGACAGAAGAACTTCGCTGGAGAGAACATGGCAAAAGATCCTGGACAGAAACTGGCCTCAGAACCTAGAGACAGAACCTAGCGAGAAAACCTGGATGAAGAACCTAGAGACAGAACCTGGCTACAGAGCCTGGATAGAACATGGCAAGAGAACCTGACTAGAACCTGGTGACTGAACCTGGCTGGAGAACCTGGACAGAACCTGGCTGGAGAACCTAGCGAGGGAACATGGCTACAGAACCTGGCTGGAGAACCTACAGAACCTGGCTGGAGAACCTAGCAAGAGAACATGGACACAGAACCTGGCTGGAGATCCTAACCAGAACTTGACTGGAGATCATAACCAGAACTTGGCTAGAGATCCGGGCTAGGCTGCTGATCAACTGAACGCTGTCTCCGTGTCATTCCTTCTTCGCCGACTCCGTCCACACCTTTGGGGACCCCTGGACCTGCTGGGGTTGGACCCCGGCATCCATGCACACAGCACACATACCACACAGCACACGTATTATACACAGAGAGATGCACACTACATATCACTCACCATATACCACTATACCACATATCACACACACACACACACACACACACACAATACCATATACACATAAGCACACATATACCCACACACACCACACACCACACAAACACATCACTCACACACACACACACACACAAACACAAACACACACATATACACACACACACACCCAGTGGTCCAGGGATAGCCTTTGCCCAGTTCAAGCCCTCCCCATATCAGACCCTCTCACTTCCTTGGTTTCACTTCTTCAGGAACATAGGTAACCCTTCCTCTCTCTACTCTGCTGATCATAACACCTGAGTATTTCATCTAACATTTACCCTTTCTCCCCTCCCAATATCCCCGTACTACTTCAAACCTTCATTTTCTTCTTTTGTAGGTACTCCCCACTACAGGCCATATTTATATCAAATTCTTCGATTTAACTTGATTACTGAGCCTTGACTGTGAGCTCCATGAGGGCAGACACCCCATTACACTTCCCTCCGATGCCAGTGCCCAATATCTGCAGGACGGGTGCCCCAGCCTACCTTCCTCTGAATCCCCCATGCATGTCCTACCAAAGGCCTCTACGCCCACTTTTGATATGCAATTAATTCACCCCGCGACTCTCAACTCTTAGCCACTTTATTCCCACCCTGGACACTGGGAACTTCCTGACCTTCCTTCTGAAGACCCTCCGGGAAGCCACCAGTTAAACAGAGTAGCACCAAAATCTCACAAGCCAAACATTCCCCAAATCTTAACCTGTCCTCAAGGCCTTTCCTGCCATGGACTACTTAGGAATTTAAGGCCCAGTGCCAGCTGCAAGCCCTCTTCACCTTGGAACCCCAACGAGAGTCTCCATGCCTTTAGGAACATGCAAGCTCTTTCCTGACTCAAGGAATCGCCAGGAAGGCATGTGTGTATGTGGAGGAAAATATGTGATGAGACAAAGGCAAGAAAAAAAACCAAAATCTATGCCAGAAATTTGATGTGACCAAGGCAGAGTCCAGACCAGGGAGTGAGGAGGGGTGGAAATGAAAGGGACACATAGGAGCCTGCTCCTGAGAAAACGTGTCAGCTCTGGCTCAGAGTTTGTGTATTAGAAATCACGTGGACAGTGGCTAGATGAAAGCTGAGGCAGTCAGGGGGACAGTCAGTGATGAGGCTGTTCTTTTCTATGGTTGATAGTATTGCCGATGTTCCCAATTTTCTCTTTTGCCCCACTCCACCCAGTCCCCACCCAACCCCAGCCCTCCCCCACACTACTGAGGCTGTTTCTTTAGTGGAGATAAGAAATGGCCAGGCCCCAAGCTGAGGCAGAAGCCCTGGAAATGATAAAGGGGCACGTCAAAGGGAGGATTGACAGACCCATGTCCTTGTAACATAGGTGGTCAGGGAGGAGAAATATAAAATCACTTTCCCATCTCTTTGTAGATTACTGGGTGAATGCTGGTGTTAGAACAGAAAACAGTGGAGGAGGATGAGGAGGTGATGAGAGAGATGGGGAAGCTGGATGAGACCGGTTTTCCACCTGTAGGGTTTGATACACCAAGTACATCCTATGATTGCCCAGCAGCTGGTGGATATTACTGTTCAGGGGAGGGGCTGGAATGAAGATGTGGGAGCCATAAGCATAACTCCAAGAATGAGTCACACAGTAGAGTAGGTAAGTGGAGGGGAGGAAAGGGCTAAGAATAGAACACTGGAGAATGTTTAAGGGGCAGGGAAAGGTAAGTCAAAGGGCGAGGGAAATAGAGATAAAGAGAGGGATGGAGGGGAATGGGAAGAAGAGAGAGAGAATGCACCCAACCTTTCAAAAGATGAGGGGTTAGCAGTGTCACAAACCTCCAGGCTGGAAAGTAGAGATTGCATTTGGGTGCCTTGGCAAGGATTGTTTTTGTCCCAGAGATAGTGGTGGAAAATTACAGGATGGTAAGAACATAAAGTTGATTCACAGCTATCCCTTCACCCATGTCAACAGGGCTAAACCTCAGTTCCCAAACTGGTTACTTTCTTATTCCTCACTTCCCTTGCCCAATACCATTTTATAGTGCATCACTGTTTGTTGACTTTTTCCATGGCCCTGGCACTAGCACTAGAGCGCACAGTAAGATACCACAGGCCATGCACAAGTACCCCGCATTCCACGGAGAACTTTGATACCTGAAACCTTATACCACCCTGATTTCCACGCTGAAACTGACAGAGTTTAAAAAGCCAGCCCTACCCAAATCAGTCTCAGGACTACCATTCCCTGCCCTGTGGAGAAGGAGACTGGCTATGTGGGAATCTAAAGAGGATTCTCTTGATCGCCCCAAAGGAAGAAGGGAAGGAAATGCTTCTCCCACCCTCCAAGTTGAGTGTGGGTTATCAGAATCACTCATAGATTGGAGGTTCCAGTCCAAGAAGAGACTGGAGTCACCCTCCCCAGAGGGATGTTTGCTCTCCAGCGGTTCTCAACCTATGGGTCGCGACCCCTGAAAATACATCCTGCATATCAGATATTTACATTATGATTCATAACAGTAGCAAAATTGCAGTTATGAAGTAGCAATGAAAATAATTTTATGATTGGGGGTCACCACAACATGAGGAACTGTATTAAATAGTCACAGCATTAGGAAGGATGAGAACCACTGCTAGACTGACCAGGAGCTGCCCAGGCTAAAGCCGACCTATGTCCACAGTCATCAGGAATATGTTAACTAGGAAAGACTTAACTACTATAAACAATAACCTGGAGTATAATGGCTCTAAGACAGTAAAAGTTTCTATCTTTCTTAGGTACCAGATTTGGGATAAGGGAACAGTAGTCATCTTCTCCATGTAGTTGTTAGGGATTCAGGCTGGAAATTGTTCTACATCTTCAATACCTGCCATCAAAGTCATTGTATCACCTTCACCACCATTCCAACCACAAATGTGGGGAGGAAGCATGCAACAGATTGGAGGTTTGTCTGGACTACACTAGCAGGTGATGCGTGCCGTTGGCAAGAACGCAGTCTCATGACCACACTTAACTCCGAAGGTTGTTTAAATGTCTCAGACAGATGATCAGAATGACGGTTGGTGTCCCTGTAGCAACTTCTGCCACAGGGCAGAAAGAATAAAGAAACTAGTGTGTGTTTTCATCTGAAACTTCTGGAGGCAGGATGTTTTCCATGATAGTCCATGGAAGAGATACAAGAAGACACACCTCAATTGCCTGAGGCCTTTGGAGGGAAAGGAAGAGAACTCGGGATTTCCCATTGTGTCCATGAATGCATGTGGAAGAGGGGTCAGATGCCCAGAGGCTGCATGGGGTCTCCAGGCCAGATGAGGGGAGGGAGCACCTGGTGAGAAAGTTGAAGTGTGGGTCCCTGACAGGACTTAAGGGAACTGCCACATTTGAGGGGTTCCACAGCAATGGCTGGAGCTCAGGTAAAACTGAACACCAGCCACCTGAAGGTCAGCATACCATGCATCAGTGGAGGCCCTCAGAGGAGCAGATGAATGGAGACCCGGACAGAAAGAGATCAGGACTTCTACCCACATTGCAGTAACCGGTATTCAGAATCTCTGCCTGCCCTGTCTCACCTCCCCTTAAGGGTTTTAAACTAGATGGATTCTTTATAACCAAAAAGAACTGTAAAAGTGTGGAATCTGCCCTAACTAGTTTGGCTCAGTGGATAGAGCACTGGCCTGAGGACTGAAGGGTCCCAGGTTCAATTCCAATCAAGGGCATGTACCTTGGTTGCGGGCACATCCCCAGTAGGGGGTGTGCAGAAGGCAGCTGATTGATGTTTCTCTCTCATCGATGTTTCTAACTCTCTATCCCTCTCTCTTCCTCTCTGTAAAAAATCAATAAATTATATTTTTTTAAAAAGTGTGGAATCTGCTTCATGTGTCATCAAAAATGGGAAAGGGAGATTAGACAGTGCACATTTGGAAGCACTATCTGAAAGAAAAAAAAATCCGGCAAGTCCTGACTAGTCAATAAACCATTGTTTCCAAAGATATTGTTAACATACAAGGGCCAGGATTTGTCATCATGGAGATAGTCAGGAGCTGCACACCCATTTCCAAAGGGGTCATCTGTCATGTCTACTAAAAATTCAGCTTGGGGAACCAAGATGGCGACGTAAGGTACAGACCTGTGCGTGCTGCCTCCCACAACATCATTGAGACTACCAACTATAAAAGAAACAGTTGTCATTCAGAACCATCTGAAAGCTGGCCCAGTGGAAGCTCTGCAACTGGAAGGAAAGAAAGAAGAGCATTGAGACTGAGTAGATTGTGCAGAGGCTCCAAGAACAGACGTATGGAATCGCACACCAGGCTGGCTGCAACTGGATGCGCGGTTTTTTTCAACCAGAAGGGGATGTGGACTCTCAAATCCACTGAGCGTGTTTGGGGCGGGATCCTATGGTCCCAGACCCCTACGGGGAGAAGCGGGATGGCTTTGCAACGACCCGAAGAGCGAGAGTGGCTGCCTCTCAGAACTGCTTGCTGGCACTCAGGGACACCAGTCGCTGAGTCGTGGAGAGGTGAATAGATGGGGAGATGCCATTGCCCTTGGCACTGCCCTGGTGATTCCCGGTGACCCCGCCCTACTCAAATTACATCCCAAACCAAACTGTGCTAGTGGCACAAAGAGAACCACCTGCGCTTTTGCAGCCCAGACCAGCAAAATGCAGATTTCAACTCCTTGCATACATAAGGGACACAATAAAGAAGCAGAATCAGGTTCGGAGGAAGCCGGAGCCTGACCCACCTGGGCCGGCGACATGGAACCGCTGTACCAGCAAACGCACAGGCAGGTCCACCAGATCCAGTCTCACATGGGACGCTGGGAGACGGCAGACAGGCAGTCTGTGCACTTGGTAGAAAATGAAATCCAAGCAAGTATACCAGATATTCAGCCACCAGAAACGCCTGGAGATTTTGCCCAGCAAGGAACTGCCCAACAAAGGACAGAATGCCAAACTTCCTGTTGCTGAGACAGCCCCCGTGAGGCCGAGGCGGCCCCCGAGAGGCTGGGACGGCCCTGGTGAGGCTAAGACAGCCCCAGTGAGGCTGGGATGGCCCCAGCAGGGGTGGGACGGCCCCCGTGGGGTTGAGATGCCCCGGTGAGATTGAAACAGTCCCGGTGAGGTTGCAGCAGCCCCGGTGAGGTTGCAGCAGCCCCGGTGAGGTTGCAACTTACCCGGTGAGGTTGAAACGGCCCCGGTGAGGTTGAAACAGCCCCTGTGAGGTCGAGAAGGCCCTGGTGAGGTCGAGATGGCCCTGGTGAGGCTGAGACAACCCCAGTGAGGTTGAATCGGCCCCGGTGAGGTGTAATCGCCCCGGTGAGGCTGAAACGGCCGCGGTGAGGCTGAAAGGGCCCCGGTGAGGTTGAGACCGCCCCAGTGAGGTTGCAACTGCCCCGGTGAGGTTGCAACAGCCCCGGTGAGATTGAAATGGCCCTGGTGAGGTCAAAACGGCCCCTGTGAGGTTGAGACGGCCCTGGTGAGGCTGGGATGGCCCCGGTGAGGCTGAGACGACCAAGTCGAGACAGCACCAGTGAGGTCGAGACAGCCCCGGTGAGGTCGAGATGGCCCCGGTGAGGTTGAGACAACCCCAGTGAGGTCGAATTGGCTGCGGTGAGGTTGAATCAGCCCCGGTGAGGCTGAAATGGCCCTGGGGAGGTTGAGATGGCCCCGGTGAGGTTGCAACAGCCCCGGTGAAGTTGCAGCGGCCCCAGTGAGGTTGCAACTGCCCCGGTGAGGTTGAGACAGCCCCAGTGAGATTGAATCGGCACTGGAGAGGTAGAGACGGCCCCAGTGAGGTCAAGACGGCCCCAGTGGGGTTGAAACGGCCCCAGTAAGGTTGAAATGGCCCCGGTGGGATTGCAATGGCCCCAGTAGGGTTCCAACGGCCCCAGTAGGGTTGCAACAGCCCCGGTGAGGATGAATCAGTCCTGGTGACGTCAAGATGGCACCGGAGAGGTTGAGATGGCCCCAGTGAGGTTGAAACGGCCCCAGTGAGGCTGAAACGGCCCCAGTGAGGCTGAATCAGCCCTGGTGAGGTTGGGACGGCCCAGGTGAGGTTGAGACGGCCCCAGTGAACCTGCAATGGCCCCAGTGGGATTGAAACGGCCCCGGTGAGGTTGAAATGGCCCCTGTGAGGTTGAGGTGGCCCCTGTGAGGCTGAAATGGCCCCCGTGAGGCTGGGATGGCCCCTGTGAGGTGGGGCCGGCCCCTGTGAGACTGAGACAGCCCCTGGGAAGCTGAGAAAAATACCACATGAACTCACTCATTTATGGATAATAAGAAACATTGTAGACTGATAAACAAAAATGGATACAGAGGCAAAGCAGCATTGAGCAGAATGTCAAACTACCGTGGGAACACTGGAGAGGGTTGGGAGGAGTAGGAGATCAACTGAAGGACTTATATGCATGCATGTGAGAATAACTAATGGACACAAGACACTGGGGGGTGGGGGAAGCCGGGGGAATGTCAAGGGGGAGAAAAAATGAGACATGTGTAATACTCTTTGTAATACTTTAAGAAATAAAAAAAAAATTCAGCTTCTATTCTCAATAAAGTTTAGGAAAAAACAAAGAAAGAGAGAAGGACAAATATAGAAAATGATAACACAAGCATGAGTAAACGTTAGCATATGGGACTCCAGTCCCCAGTGGATCTAGAAAGCGGGGGGAGGGAGGGAGGGGGATGGGGTAAGGGAGGTTGCAAATTCTCTGTAAGTCTGAAGATATTTAAAAATAAAAAGTAAAAATATTACATAAAATGTATAAAAAGGATAAGAAAGAAAATCGGGAGATTTCACCTGGAAATCCAGATACCTAATTTCCCTTGAAGAACTGGAATGTCTGGCAGTAAGGAGGGACATTTATCATGTATCATTGCACCTGCATTGTTGTCAGCCTTACACCTGGCCTGTCTGGCTCACATTTGTTACTTGCCTGACTCTTATAGGCATTGAAATTTGCATCCCCAAACTCTGGCCTCTGACTCCAAGTCCCTATCTAGACATTACCAAGTAAAGTGGCAGAACCACATGGGGTCCATGAGAATTGCTAAGACCACAGGCAGGAGGAGGGCTGGCTCTTGATTCTTTGAGGACTTATTCTGTGGCTCCCTGGAGCTTACCACTTCACCTGTGACCCAGGAAGAGAAAATAGGAGTTCTTCATGTTATGGTCTGGAAAAGCCTTTCTGAAGTTGCACATAACACATCTTTTTCTCTCTGGGCCCTACCTGATGCTCACTAGCCTTCCAAAATTAAAATATTAAAGGGTTAAAGGGTACTATGATGGTTTGGGGGAGGTGTTTTCTTTTGTTTTGTTAATCCTCAACCAAGGATATTTTTCCATTGATTTTTAGAGAGAGTGGAAGGGAGGGAGAAAAGGGAGGAGAGGAAAAAAGAGAGAAACATCGATGTGAGAGAGATGCATCAATTGGTGGCTTCTGACACGTGCCCGGATCAGGCCAGGGATCAAACCTGCAACCCAGGTGCATGCCCTTGACTGGTTATTGAACTCAAACCCTTTGGTGTGGTGCAAACACTCTAACCATTGAATAACACTGGCCAACGCTGTGATGGTTTATCTTATGTCTCAACGTGGCTGGGCCATAGTGCCCAGATATGTGGTCAAACATTATTTCGGATATTTCTTTAAGGGTATTTTGGGGTGAGATTAATATTTAAATCACTGGGCTTTGAGTAAAGCAGATTGCCCTCCATAATATGAGTGGGTTTCATCCAGTTGAAGGACTGAATAGAACAAAGGACTGACCTCCCTGGAAGAAGGGGGAATTCTGCCAGCAGGTGGCCTTTCAACTTGAACCACAACATCATCTCTTTCCTGGGTCTTCAGCCTGACAGCCTTCAAACTGGAACTACAGGTTTTGGACTAGCCAGGCTCCATAAGCACGTAAACCAATTCCTTCAACAAATAAATACAACAGGGGTGTGTGGTAGAGCTTGGGCACACCCACAGAGCTCAGCAGAGACCAGCCATGTGAACCATAGCAGTCAGGATAAAGTGGTCCTGTAGACACAGCTTATGACTGTGTCTTGGATGTGTGCTACCCCAAGAACTCTGGGTCACTTCTTCCATTTTTAATCCCTGCTATCACTCCTACCCCAGGACAGGGTTTCACAGAAGGGGAACAGGGAAAAGACATTCAGCACAGGTCAGATGAGGTGGGGTATATCAGTCAGAGTCCTAGAAGAAAAGGAATGGCCCATTCAGAAGAGTGTATTAAAGAGGTTCTTTAATGAAATATATATATTCAAGTAAGGACTAACAACAGCAGGAAGCCATTACCACCTCTATAACTGAAGTGGCACAGGGAGAAAATGGTTTTCCCTTAGACCAGTTAGGAGAAGGAGCTGTGGAACCAGGGCCACTAGATAGAAGCTGGAGTCATAAAGGAACACCGACATTGTCACACCATGCAGTATTAAATGTTTGTGGCTAAATAACCAATTAATCCAAAGCCTAGTGCTATTCAAATAGCATCATTTCTTATCTCTCGGTTGCTGTGGGCCAGGAGTCCAAGTGCAGCTTAGCTGGGTCCTCTACTCAGAATCTCTGACAAGCCTGCAAGAAGTTATCATCAAGGTTAGTTACTAAAGGATCCACTTCCAAGCTCACTCACACTTGGCAGAATTCACTTCCTCAAAGATTGCTGGACTGGGGAGCCTCTATCCTTCCCTGGCTTCAGGCTAAGGCTGCCATCAGTTCCTTACTACATGGCCCTCTCCATAGGCCAGCTCACACCATAGCATCTCACTTCACTGGGGAAAGCAAGCTGAGAAGGGAGAGAGAGAGAGAGAGAGAGAGAGAGAGAGAGAGAGAGAGAGAGAGAGAATAAACAAGGTAACAGTCATAGTTCTTTTGACATTTTTTAATTGAATTTGTTGGGGTTATATTGGTTAATGAAATTATATAGCTTTCAAGTGTACAATTCTTTAATACATCATCTATATATTGTATTGTAGTTCACCACCCAAAGTCAAGTGTCCTTCCGTCATCATTTATTCCCCCTTTTACACTTTCTACCTGCCTTACCCCCTTTCCCTCTGGTAACTATCATACTATTGTTGTTTAATCTCTTTTCCTTTTTCATTCCACCTCCCAAAACCCCTCCTCTGACAGCTGTCAGTCTGTTCTCTCTATCTGTGAGTCTGTTTCTACTTTATTTGTTTTGTCCATTAGATTCAACATATAAGTGAAATCATATGGTAGTTGTCTTTCTCTGACTGGATTATTTCACTTAGCATAATACTCTCCAGGTCCATCCAACAGTCAGCGTTTTATAACCTAATCTCAAAAGTGACAGACATCCCATCACTTTTGCCATTTTCTTTTTGTTAGAAGCAAATCACTAGATCCTGCCCAAGTTTAGACATTAGGGATTACTCAGGGTATGTTAGCAATCTACCTAGCACACATAACAAAGAAGGGAGGTAGTAGGAGGAACAAATGCCTTGACACATCTCTCTTCCCATCCTCTGATCGCCCACCATTGTCTGCCATTGAACAAATTCAAGCAGAGGATAGAGGGCAAGGGTGTCACAGCCCAAAAAGGTCATCCTTCCAGACCAGGGGAGAGATCATGAGAGAATGGATCTGAGACAGAAAGGGGAGGGAAGTAGGATGGACAGACAATTACCAGCACATGATAAAAGACAGATGGGCAAACTGACAGTCATCATGGAGGTCAAACACCCTAGAAGACAAGTCCCTCACCCACATACATGGGATGCATCTCTTTTCTTTAATATACGAATCCAATTCTTTCCCAGGCCCTACAATTTGGGATAACAGTGGACTGGCCCTGTTATAAAGTTATGAAATTTTTCTATAGAACAAGTGTCTGTGCCTTACACCCCCCCCCCACCCCATTTATGTCAATACCTGCCTTTTTAATGCCTGCAGCAAAGAGGGGGATTAGGAAAGGAATGGGAATGAGCAGTGACATTTGGAAAGACCTTACTCTGTGACAGCACTAATGTTGATGCCAGAGTTCTAATTTCCTTTTAGAAAAAACTTGTGCAAATGTCATAGTTTGCTTCTGTTGGCTTTTTTAATGTGCTCAGGTAGACAGTTCGGGCTCTTGAGTCAGAGCTTCTCCTTCTCTAGTGTATACATGGACACACACACATGCACACACATGCTAGAGCACTTTCTCCTGTCCCTCAGCCCTCCCCATCACCTTCAACGCTCCTCAGGTAGGCAGTCAATTGCCAAGTCCTGTCCCTATGCTAATTTAATGCATTCCTCTTCTTCACTTACTGACCACCATTAGATACCAATAAATTTCAAATATGAAACCACACAGGGAGTTAGTGGGGGCCCAATTACTTTACCCCAGGTCCCACACCCCATGTGTGGAGCAGATCAGCTGCCTGAATGTGATGGTTATCTTACTGGAGGTTAAGGATGGGTGAAATGGCCTGAAAGAACTCACTCCTCATGCCAGTAATGTCCTACCTCTATCTCCTCAGGAGATTAATGCTCTGAACCTGGACCACCGCAACCGTCCTCCTACCCCCTTGTCCACACTGCTCTGCAGAACAGCTGTGAGACAGGGAAGCCTGCAGGAGCACCCAGGGCCTGGTGAGAACAAGCACCCAGCTAATGGAAAATCACAAATTGGTATCCAGTACCCTATTCTCTACCTGTCAGTTCCTCAAGTGGCTATTCTTTCTTCTCAGCCCCGTTCAATATAGCACTCAGCACCAGCCTAAATCAACATTCCCAAAAAGATGAACCCTCTCAAAGTTCAAGAATCCCACACATCTCCATAGAAATGTATTGTCTATAAAATGCTTTGCCATATGTTATCTCACCAATCTCCTATAAGGAGCCATAACTCCTCAATGACAAATGAAAATCCTAAAGTTTTTTAGCATATGACAGTACACTCTCTTATGTATATGACAAAGCCAGAACTCAAAATCCAGGCTTCTTGGTTACCAACTCGGGGCAAGAAGAATTCCCAAGTCAACGAGAATTATCTGCTTTTCTGACTGTGTCAGCTCCCTACTGGAAGGGAGAGCCAAAGTCCAACTTCAGTGAATGACCAGCTTCCTTTAACCAGAAGATCCTCTCAGAAATGTGGGATCCCATTGCTTGGACCTGAGCATAGAGACTGACAGGGGCCCATGTGGGGCTGGGGGAGTTCTTCCTATGGGATTAAGTGCAAAAACAGAGGACAACTCCAGAGAAGGCACCAGTGCTTTCAAAGCCATATTCTCAAGAGGATAAAGGAGCCATGAATTCAGTCCCCAAATGTGTTCTGAGTGTGGCCTCCCCAGGGAATGGGGCTCACTTAGCCTGGAGAAACCTTCAAGTCCCTGCACTGAGTCCAGAGGAGATCTAGGCAAGAGGTGGGGAGTGTGGTCTCCCAAGCCCCCAGTTTCCTCCAGGAGAGATGCCAGGACTAGAGTCCTACCAGTACCCTCAACAGACACATTTTAAAATCTCCCCAAACCAAACAGCTGCTTCCAGTCCCTGAGATCCCAGAGAAGTGAACCCAGAGGGCGGGTGGGGTGGAGAAGGAAAGAGAAGGTTGGTGCCAGGTATCTGCCAGCCCCAGCTCATCCTTGTGGATTTAGCAGGTGACAATCTGGGGAAGAAGGGGAGGAGGAGGAGGAAGTCACACCCCTCCTAGTTTGTTTCCCATTGGCTCTTGGTATCCTTAAAAGGGCCCAGCAGTCCCAGCACTGTATTTGGGACCCTCTGAGGATTCTGTGGTGATACTCATTCCTGAGCATCAACCATGAGATTCACAGCTCTTCTCCTTCTGGTAGCTCTGGCTGGGGCCCTGGTCTGTGCCCGAGAGTATGGCCCTCCCCCTCCACCCACCAAAGCCCTCATAATCCAGGGAAGCCTTAGCTCCTGCCTTTATTCTTCTGTTTCTCTCTCAGTGCTATGCTGGCTTCTCTTCCCTCTGCAAGTGACTCCTGCCTCCCCCCCCCCGCCCCACCCCAATTCTCCACATGTGGCCTATTTACCTCACTGCTGGGGGGCGGGGGAGGGCAGGAAACCTCTGGCCATCTCCTCACACATCCTCCTTCACCCCCTATAATGGTCACACTGGCCTTATTGCAGGGCCCCCGGGCCACTGAATATAGCTGAGCAGGTTGTCCCGTGCACAAGGGTACCAGGCAGGGAAGGTGGTGGAGCCCATGTTCCACTTGCCGAGCAGCGTAACCTGCCCATGGCTATCTCTCAGGATGCCTTTTCCAATTGCACAAAAGCACTATTTGGGCCAGGACAACCCTGCCACGCCTCAAAATTTGGGACCTTCCTTCTTGCTCTTCCTTCTGCCTGTCCCCTTCCCCAGCCAACTCTGGATATCATCCAACCAGGTGCTTTCTCATCTGTGAAATCTCACTTTAGGTATGAATTCTTCAAGAAAGTCTTCCTCAAAAACAAAATGTGTGAAGGATCCATTAGACCTCTTTTGCCCATATTGCACCATCTCACCTGGAACTAAATAATTCTGTTAGAATGTTAGCTCTGTCAGGGCGGGGTCTTATCTACCTTCTTCATCATAGAATCCCTTCACTTAGCAGAGAGCTTTGTATAAACGTTGTGTTGAAAGAATACGGGGAATTAGAGCTGGAGTCCTATCTCATAAACCACCTGAGCGTGACCCAAGGGCCTCTGCACCAACCTCCACCACCACAGGCCATGGCTAGTTCCCTGACACTAGCTTAGGGCACCTCACAAGCTAGAGGTACAGGAGGAAGGCAGTTTTCAGAGGAATATCCCACTTTTCTTAGAAAAACCTGCTTCAAACAACTGCGGGAGGAGTTAAACATCAGAAAGAATGCTCTGATGGACCCACTGGTGTGGCAGAAGGACCTGTTCAGCCAACAGTGAAATCTGCCCCCCTGTGTCCACAAATGTTACCATGACCTCAGGATTGGGAATGCGAGGGAGAATGGCTCTAGTGTGGATCAGGTTCAGTTCTCATAATTGTCTCTCTTCTCGGTTACAGAAGATGCCACCACTGGTCCTGCACAAGCTGCTGAGGACCCTGCGAGCTGTGAGTTCTCTCCCTCTGGTCCCTGCCCTGGGGAGGGTCAAACAGCTGGGATGTCAGTGGAGGCTGGGGGAGGAATTCAGGGAGAGGGGACTGGGTATTGATCTTGGTGGTAATAGAAGAGCATGGATTGGGGTGGGATAGGCGTAGGGAAGAAGCAGGAGAACTCATACAGGCAAGGTTAATGGGGAAAAAGCTTTTGTGAATAAAAGGGATAAAACAATAAGGTAAAATAATAAGGGCAATGTCCCATGCAGTATGCAGACCTTTACCTGTAAACAGCTTTCGTGACTCCCAGCTCCTTTGCAAGGTGCCCACTATCTGGCTTCAGACCCCATTTCCAACCCTCTTCCCATGCCTCTCCCTCATGTACCACCCATATCTTCTAAATTTAACATCTTTGCATTCCGCCCACCTGTCCCACACATGCCTTCCCCAGAGCTCTTGCTGACTCACTTCCTGCCCCCAAGGAAGCCCCTTTAGAACAACCTCCCTGCCAAAATCCTGCATTCAAGACCCAGCTTCTCTCTACCATGCTCCCTGATTGCCCCCACACACCTCTCCCAATTCCTCCCCAACCCTTCCCAGAACAAGTGCCCAGCCTGCCCATCTACTGAGAGGCTCTGTCTTAGTGCATTCGGGAGGGCTGCTACAACAAGCAACCATAGACTGGCTTACACAGCAGAAAGGTATTTCCCATGGTCCTGGAGGCTACACGTCTGACACCAGGATGTCTGCATGGTCAGATTCTGGTGAGGACCCTCTTCCAGGTTGAAGACTGACAACTTTTCATTGTACCCTCACATGGTGGAAAGAAGGGGAGAGCGCTCTCTGTGGTCCCTTCTACAAAGGCACTAATGTCATTCATGAGGGCTCCACTTCATGACCTAATTACCTCCCCAAGGCCCCACCTCCTGATACCATTCTGTTGGAAGTTAAGATTTCACCAGATGCATTGGGGCAGGGCGGGGGAGTGGGGGGAAAGAGACAAACACACTCGTCTATAATGAGCACATAGTGTGTAGAAATCCCATTTCTCTTAAGAGGGAGAGTTTATGCCATATCATTTCTGTATCCTGGCACCCAGCACATATTAGGTATCGGAGGCTCTGCCACCCATTCCTAAGGAAGAAAAAAACACACCTGACTTTGCTAAAATCAACAAATCTGTGTGTTTATAACTCCAGTGCAATCTGATGCACCCCAAGAGACAACCATAGCAGCGCAGACTCCAGCGGCCGCCCAGGAGACTCCGGCGGCAGCCCAGGAGCCAACCACCAAGCAAAGACAAAATCCTCTGGGTAAGTCTCTGTCTCTATAACAGATACAACCCAAAGAAATCTCTGGCAGCAGGTCTACATGATGCTTCTGTGCACAAAGACAAGCCCAGAAGAAGCAGACATTCATTCATTCACCTGAACACAACGCACAAATGAGGTGAACACTGCACCCAAACACAGTCTCTGCAATAGTAGATTTTGCTGCCTGCACTATACATGGTTTCTCTCCTGGCCCACTCATGTTCCTATAAGAGAGAAGCTGGGCCCCTCAGCAAAACTTCTGCACTTTAGGAATTTATACAAGGATAATGGGGGAAGAGGGGAAGAGGTGGGAACTCTCTTTAAATGACATGGCTTTTCTGCTGATGTGATTCTTCTGCTCCAAAATTAGAATCTGTGATAGAGAAAGCTAGATCGGACCAAAAAGATTTCATTGAAAGACAAAAAAAGAAGGTGGACGAAGAAATTCAAAAGGCTAAAAGTAAGTGCATCCTAAGACAAAGCCTTGTGGGAACAGGAGTACTCACAAGCACCAGCCACCAGCCACCTGGGGAGGTGGGAAAGATCATGCCCTCACCACCACCCTACACAGGAGATCTGGGACTACCTCAGCCTCTCTCCATTGAAATTTCCTTCTTTTGTGCCTTCAAATGGCTCAAATTTCTCACCCACGTTCAAAATGCATGGTTGTCTGATACCAGATGCCCCTGGAGTCCTACCCCCAACCTTCCCACTGAGGTGTCTGCTTGCTCATTTCTCTTCCTCTCACTCCTGCCCAGGTTGGGGGATAGGGCTCATCCTTTGGCCTCCGGTGAATCTATGCTCCCTCCCTCTGACTTCTGTGTCAGGCCCTCAGGGTGCAGTGAGGTTGGAAAGAAGATTGAGTTGAGGATGGAATGGGTGGGTAGGGCTTTAGACCCTTCAAGCCTCATTCGCATCTCTGCTTTCTTCCAGATGCTTGGAAGAAGAGATGGAGTCCAAGAAGACTTTTTGTTTGAGAAGCTGTAAAGAATGGGATCTGGGGACTTAATGCCTTAATCATGTGAACGGCTCAGAGCAATTAAATTGAAAGCATTCAACTTGTTGTGTGCCTGTGTTCTGTAGGGTGGGCCTGAGGGGGAGGGAGAAAAGCCCTGCCTGGAGCCCATACCCTGAGCCGGTCACAGCCCACTTTCAGGACACTGCCTCTAACAAGCCCTTTTAGTCACACTGAGCCACAGCCACATGTGCTGGGCCTCCTGCTCCAAATGCCACTCGGTTCAGTCTGCCTCCTTCTTCTTCTTCACACACGGCTCCTAGTGACATTTGAGCAGTTCCAAAAATTAAATCGACCCCCAAAGAGCCAGGATTTGTCATCCTGAAAATACTCAAATCCTGAGTTATTGCTACAAAAGCCACTTCCTTGTGGCATTATTCAAAAATGCATCCCTCCTGCCTTCCACTCACAATTTCCACACGGGGCCAATTAATTTACTGAGCCTGGCTGGTGTGGCTCAGTGGGTTGGGCATCGTCCTGTGCACTGATGCGGGTGTGCAGGAGGCAGCCAATTGATGTGTCACTTTCACATTAATGTTTCTCCCTCTCCCTTCCTCTTTCTTAATAAATCAACAACAAAAAAGTTGAGAGAGAGAGAAATTGGGACACTGACATACACAGAGGGAAGATTATGTAAAGACACACAAGGATAGATGGCCATGTGACCAAGGAGGAAGGGACTGGTGTGATGACAAAATCAGGAACAAGAAGAGGTAGAGAAGGGTTCTTCCCTACAGGTTTCGGAGAGAGCACGGCCCTGTTGACACCTTGATTTTGAACTTTTAGCCTCCAAAGCTAAGCGACAATAAAGTTATCTTGTTTTAAGTCATCCAGTTTATGGTAGGAAACGAACACACACCCCTAGTCCCATATTCAACATCTCAGCAGGCTACTGGTTCTTCTTATAACTGGAAGGTCATAGCCTTTGTCCACCATCACCCAGTTCCCCCACCTCCTAAGCCCTGGCAACCGCCAATCTACTTTGTTTCCATGAGTTTGGGGTTTTTCAGATTCCACATATAAATGAGATCATAAAGTATTTGTCCTACTCTGATGTATTTCTCTTAGCACAATATCTTCCAAATCTACCCTTGTTGCAAATAGCAGAAGTTCCCTTTTTCTCATGGCTGAATAATAGTCCATTCTATTGATATATATGACTTTTAGTTTTTACTGCACAGATCTCTTTGGTTAAATTTATTTCTCAGTATTTACTTCTTTTATTTCAGTATGTTTTTGTTTTGTTTTTTAATATAATTTATTGATTTTTTACAGAGAGGAAGGGAGAGAGATAGAGCGTTAGAAACATCGATGAGAGAGAAACATCGATCAGCTGCCTCCTGCACATCTCCCACTGGGGATGTGCCTGCAACCCAGATACATGCCCTTGACCGGAATCGAACCCGGGACCCTTGAGTCCGCAGGCCGATGCTCTATCCACTGAGCCAAACCGATCTCGGCGGTTTCAGTATGTTTTTCAATTTATCTTTATTATTGAAAGTATTACACCACTTCCACCCACCTCTCCATTCTCATCCTGTGAAATTAATGTCTCCACTTGTGCTACCTCTTTACCAGATATATAACTCTTCAGAACCAAGTCTATGTGTGATCCATCTCAATATCCTAATACTGAATGGATAATAGATGCTTACTTCACAAATGGCTTGTGTATTGAACGATGGAGATCCATGTAGGCACTGTGCACGCAGGCCCATACCTGCGCACAACACTTCTCCCATCCTCCCCACTGACAGCACCCACCCAGGCTCTGGTGATATCTGCCTTCCCACACTCCAACACACCCCAGGTCCTCCCCCTTCCAAGGAGAGAAAACTTTAACCATCTCACCCCCAAATCTCTGTGCTGTGGAAGGTACAGTGACCATGACAAAGCCTGATAACGGGGAAGCAGTTTCCCAGATACTGTTTCAGAGAAGAACCCAGGCCCAGTGAAATCTTTCATCCCCACCGACAACGGCAGCAGTCCAAAGGCCCTAGCAGACCAACAAGGAAAAAAGGCATAGGCAGCCGAAACCGGTTTGGCTCAGTGGATAGAGCGTCGGCCTGCGGACTGAAAGGTCCCAGGTTCGATTCCGGTCAAGGGCATGTACCTGGGTTGCGGGCACATCCCCAGTGGGGAGTGTGCAGGAGGCAGCGGGTCGATGTTTCTCTCTCATTGATGTTTCTAACTCTCTATCTCTCTCCTTTCCTCTCTGTAAAAACTCAATAAAATATATTTTAAAAAAAAAAAAAAGGCATAGGCAGCTTCCCCTTGTGGATGTTACTCTAACAAGTTACCTTTGTTGGGGTGTGGGGAGCAGAAGGTGGTCTCTGACACAAACCACTCAAGACACATACAAACGCATCTGTGTCCAGCTAAAAGGCCAAGCACAGTTTTCCACCCCCTTCCCACCTCCAATTTCATGAAATGACAAGAAATAATAAACAATTTTAAAAGGATTATTTCTGCGTTTGCAATTGTTTTCCTAAGTTCTAAATTTATGGACGTTTGATGTTAAACTATGAGTGATATATTCTAAATCATTGATTTTCAACTGGTATGCCACAAGAATTCTTAAAACATGCAATACCTGACTATTTAGTCAGGAGCACTGACCCAGCCGTGGGCAAACTACGGCCCGTTTGAAATGAATAAAACTAAAAAAAAAAAAAGACCGTACCCTTTTATGTAATGATGTTTACTTTGAATTTATATTAGTTCACACAAACACTCCATCCATGCTTTTGTTCCGGCCCTCCAGTCCAGTTTAAGAACCCATTGTGGCCCTCAAGTCAAAAAGTTTGCCCACCGCTGCCTAACCTCTTCTCCCTTAAATTGTCAAATAAAAAATAATAACAATGGCCAACACAGCTACAACCATCCAGTGTGAATGAATCAAAATATATCTCTTTTTTTGTCAGATTGACAAAAAATATTTTTGCTATGCTTCAGAATTTGAGTAATTAGTTTATATGTTCCATGAGCTGAAAATCACTGTTCTAAATAAATTATATACAAATTAATAAGAGAAACACTCAATAACACAATTCCAAATATAATGAGAAGGAATAAAGATACATCCACCAACATCTTATCTCTGACACCAATTTAATTGATTTACCACAGGAAAAATAAATACAGATTTATAAATTCCATTTTGAATGAAAATGGAGAGGACTTACAACCCCAAATAATACTTTCCTTTTTAAAAAAATTTTTTTTATTGATTTCAGAGAGGAAGGGAGAGGAAGGGAGAAATAGAAACATCAATGATGAGAGAGAATAATTTATTGGCCACCTCCTGCACACCCCACACTGGGGATGAAGCCTGCAACCCTGGCATGTGCCCTGACTGGGAATCAAACCATGACCTCCTGGGGGAGGAAACCAAGATAGCGGCATAGGTAAACACCGGAAATTGCTGCCTCCCACAACAAATTCAAAAACACAACTAAAAGACAAAATGGACATCATCCAGAACTACAGGAAGGCTGGCTGAGTGGAAATTCTACAACTAGAAGGAAAGAAAAGCACACTGAGACCCAGAGGAGGTGCGGAAGTAAAGTGTAGAGGTACTGAGGCTCGAGCGTGCACGGAAAGGGGCTGGCACCTGAGGACACGGCTGTCTTTTTCAATTGGGAGGGAGTCACAAGCTCCCGACTGCTCTGAACTCCGGTTCCGGGAAGTCTCTGGGGACCCAAGACTCATACGGGGAGAAACTGGACTGTATGGCAGCAGGCAGAACTCCGAACTTGAGGGCGGCTTTCCCTCAGAGGTGCTTGCAGCAATTACCAGGACACTGAGATGCTGGGCCCCTAAGGGCAGGGCTGAAGATCAGCCATAGCTGCTTGCTCCGCCCTTTGATTCCCTGAGACCCCACCCAACCCAGGCTGTGGCAGAGGCTTTTGCATATGAATGCCCTGGCCCTTTGCAACCTGAAAATTACCTAACAAATTCCAGCTGGGCCAGACAGACCCAGAACAAGAGAAGGCCCAAGGCCCCACAGAAGCTTGCATTGCTTCACAGCTGGGCCTCATCTGGGCACCTCCAAACTGCAAAAAAGGAAGGGGAATCTGCAGTTCTCTTTGTAGCTCCTGCTGGGTAACCTCAGGCAGAGGCTAAATTAGCACCTCCTTAGATACAAGAGCCAGTGTACCCAGTGGTCAGAGTGGGACCATCCAGATTACAACTCCTCAGATCCATAAGAGACACACTCAGGGGACAGACTCAGTGAGCACCAAAGCCCCACTGAAGCAAGTCTTGCCACAGAAGGGTGTCTTCAGCACAGAAGTTCTCCCACTGCAGAGACAGCTGATTCTCACAGCCAATTGGCCGGGAGGTCAATTCCTCCCAGTGATCCTACAACAATCAAGGCATAACTACAACAAGACTGTGCACAAAGCCCACAAGGGGGTGCACCAAGAGTGTTCACCTCAGGTAACTGGGGAGGCGGAGACACTGGGCCCTACAGGATACCTAGCACACAAAACCACTCTACCAACACAGGGAAGCATAAAAAATGGGGAGACAAAGAAAGAGGTCACAAATGACAGAAATGGAGGAAAGCAAATGACAGGATATAGAGTTCAAAACCACGTTTATAAGGTTTTTCAAGAATTTTATGGAAACTGCTGATAAATTTAGTGAGACCCTGGAGGATATGAAAAAAGACCAACTAGAAATTAAGCATACACTGACTGAAATAAAGAATAATATACAGAGATCCAACAGCAGACAAGAGAATCCCAAGAATCAAGTCAAAGATTTGAAATACGAAGAAACAAAAAATACCCAACCAAAAAAGAAAAAAGAATCCAAAAATATGAAGATAGTGTAAGGAGCCTCTGGGACAACTTCAAGCGTACCAACATCAGAATTATAGGGGTACCAGAATAAGAGAGAGGGCAAGATATTGAAAACCTATTTGAAGAAATAATGACAGAAAACTTCCCCTACCTGGTCAAAGAAATAGACTTACAAGTCCAGGAAGCGCAGAGAACCCCAAACAAAAGGAATCCAAAGAGGACCACACCAAGACACATCATAATTAAAATGCCAAGAGCAAAAGACAAAGAGAGAATCTTAAAAGCAGCAAGAGAAAAAAAGTCAGTTACCTACAAGGGCGTACCCATACGAATGTCAGCTGATTTCTCAACAGAAACTATGCAGGCCAGAAGGGAGTGGCAAGAAATATTCAAAGTGATGAATAGCAAGAACGTACAACCAAGATTACTTTATCCAGCAAAGCTATCATTCAGAATAGAAGGTCAGATAAAGAGCTTCACAGATAAGAGAAAGCTAAAGGAGTTCATCACCACCAAACCAGCATTATATGAAATACTGAAAGGTATTCTTTAAGAAGAGGAAGAAGAAAAAGGAACTCTTACCATTTGCCACAGCATGGATGGAACTGGAGAGCATTATGCTAAGTGAAATAAGCCAGTCAATGAAGGATAAATACCACATGATCTTACTCATTTGTGGAATATAATGAACAACATAAACTGATGAACAAGGACTGATCCAGAGACGAAGAGGCATTGATTGGACTGTCGGGCCTTGGAAGGAAGGTAGGGGAGGTTGGGGGTAAGGGGGAGAGATCAACCAAAGGTCTTATATGCAAGCATATAGGTCTAACCAATGGACACGGACAACGGGGGGGGTGAGAGCATGAGCAGAGGGGAGGGGGAGAAGGGGGTAACATGGGGACAAGGACACATATGTAATATCTTAATCAATAAAAAATATGTTTAAAAAAAAACCATTACCTCCTGGTTCATAGGTCAATGCTCAACCACTGAGCCACACCAGCTGGGCCCGAATAACACTTTTTATGAAGAACTTCTGCCAAGTCCAGTGAAACTGGAACCAAATTGAGGGAAGATGCTGACACAGTGTCCCATAATGACAGCTCATGGGCAGAGCAGACAAATACAACTTCTCTAAAGTGCATGATATACTCAGAGGAACAAAATCAAAGACACCTTGTTTGTAACTAGATCCACCACATGTATGAGACTGCTCCTGAGAAAGAGCACTGAGCACCTAGAAAAGAAAAGCAGAATTAAAGACATAATTAAAGTGTTCCTTAAAAATAAAAGAAAATTTGAATCTGGCTGGGGTAAGGGGAAAATGGGGAGTTGTTTGATGGATGAAGAGTTTCAGTTTTGCAAGTTGAAAAAAGTTCTGGAGATTGGTTGTACAACAACATAAATGTACTTAACACTATTGAACTGTACACTTAGAAATGGTTTAGATGGTAAATTCTATGTTATATGTATTTTACCACAAAAAAACCCTAAAATTAATAATAAAAATGTGAACCCTAGCGTTTGACTCAGTGGGTAGAGCCTTGACCTGGGGACTGAAGGGTCCCAGGTTCGATTCTGGTCAAGGGTACATGGCCAGGTTGCAGGCTCAATCCCCAGTAGGGGGCATGCAGGAGGCAGCCAATCAATGATTCTCATCATTGATGTTTCTATCTCTCTCTCCCTCTCCCTTCCTCTCTGAAATCAATAAAAATATTTTTAAAATAAATATAAAATAAAATAAAAATGGGAATCTACAGATTGAAAGGAAAAACAGATTCAAAAAGACAAATGTTGAGAACTGGCTTAATAAAATTTCTTATATTCAAAATTGAAAAAAGAATCATTAGAAAGAGTGAAGGAGATTAAGCACAAACTTCCAGTTGTAAAATAGGTCACAGGATGTAAAGTACAGCCTAGGGAATACAGGGATTATAACTATGTATGGTGATAGGTGGATACTAAACTTATTGTGGTGATCCCTTTGTAAGGTATAAAAATGTTTAATCACTATGTTGTACACCTGACACTAATATCCTATTGCATTTCAATTATAATAAAAAATTAAAATTTTAAAAAAGAGAATCATTGGGCATTCAGGTAAAACTATCAGCATAGCTACTGAGGAACTAGGGGGGAAAATCCTATCTAATAAAAGAGAAACATGGTAATTAGCATACGACCGCTACCCTTCCCATTGGCTAATCAGGGCGATATGCAAATTAACTGCCAGCCAAGATGGCGGCTGGCAGCCAGGCAGCTTGAAGCTAACTTGAGGCTTGCTTGCTTCAGTGACGGAAGAAACCAACTGCCTTGCAGGCCTCTGAGCCTGCAGTTTCAAACATTTTATCAAATATAGAAGCTAATCAAAACCCCAGAAACCTGCTTTCAGCGAGCCGGGATCTCAGAACTGGAGTTGATACAGTGTTTCGATTATAAAACCGAAACAAACCAGATACCTGCTTTCAGGATCGGAGGCCTAAGAGCTGTAGCCTCAGAGCTAAAGCTGGCCCAGAACTAAAAAGAAAAAGAAAAAAAGGAGCGGTTGGGAGCTTCTGTCACCCGCCAGCCTGAAAACAGCTCTCAGCCCCTCACCCAGACTGGCCAGGCACCCCAGTGGGGACCCCCACCCTGAAGGGTGTGTGACCAGCTGCAAACAGCAATCATCCCCTCACCCAGGCTGGCCAGGCACCCCAGTGGGGACCCCCACCCTGATCCAGGACACCCTTCTGGGCAAACCAGCCGGCCGGCACCCACCCGTGCACCAGGCCTCTATCCTATATAGTAAAAGGGTAATATGCCTCCCAGCACCGGGATCAGCCTAGCCGCAAGGCCTCCCAGCACCGGATCAGCATAACGGCGGCAGCGCCCAAACCCCCTGATCGCCCTGCAGCTCTGTGTGTGACAGGGGGCAGGGCCACAACCTCCCTATCCACCATGCTCTGTTCGTGACAGGGGAAGGTGCCCCAACTCCCCTATCGGCCCTACTCTGTGAGTGACAGAGGGGAGCTCCTCAACCCCCTGATCAACCCTGCTCTGTGCGTGACAGGGTAAGGAGCCCCAACCACCCTGATGGGCCCTGCTCTGTGCATGACAGGGGGCAGCGCCCCAACCCCAGAATTGGCCCTGCTCTGTGCATGACAGGCGGTGGCGCCACAACCTCCCCATCGACCCTGCCTTGAGTGTGATGGGGGCGGTGCCCCAACCCCCCAATCGGCCCTACCCTGAGAGTGACTGGGGGTGGCATCGCAACCTCCCAATCCACCCTGCTCTGTGCATGACAGGGGGCAGCGCCCCAACTCCCCAATCGGCCCTGCTCTGAGCCTGACCAGGGGCTGCACCTAGGGATTGGGCCTGCCCTCTGCCACCCAGAAGCAGGCCTAAGCCAGCAGGGCGTTATCTCCCGAGGGGTCCCAGACTGCGAGAGGGCACAGGCCAGGCTGAGGGACCCCCCCCCCTCCCGAGTGCAGAAATTTTTGTGCACTGGGCCTCTAGTCTTATATAATAAAAGCCTAATATGCTAAGTGTCCGGTCGACAGTAGGCCATTCGACCAATCAAAGCATAATATGCTAAAGATATGCTAAGGCCGCTCAACCACTCGCTATGACATGCACTGACCACCAGGGGGCAGACACTCAGACCCGTAGGTTAGTTTGCTATTGGGGTCCAGCCAATCGGGACTGTGTGAGATGGGCCAGACACACCCTGGAGCCCTCTTGCAGTCTCTCCCCAGCTGGCCAACCTCCTGGGTCCCTCCTCAGCCTTGATCATGCACAGGTGGGGTCCCTCTGCCTGGTCTGCACCCTCTCACAATCCGGGACCGCTTGGAGGATGTTGGAGAGCTGGTTTCGGCCCAATCCCACAGGCCCACATGAATTTGTGCACTGGGCCTCTAGTGTATATATATATATATTCAGGCTGGCTTCAAACTAACACCAAAAGGGTAGCGAAATCTTTACAAAGTCTTCTAGAAGAAGAAAATGAGACCCAAGCATTTTGTACTTCCTCAAATTAATTTACCAGTCTAAAACTGACAAATATTCAGCATGCAAGAATTCAAGACATTCCACTCCCATGACCCTTAAAAAAAAAAAAACGATTAGATTATAAACTCTAGCCAGCAAAGAGATAAATGGATAAAATGAGGTAAAAGGATTAGCTGAAAGTGATAAATTCATTTTCACGCAAGACAAAAGCTAAAATTGATGAAGATCTATAGTTACAGAGCAGAGGTAACTGTTATAAACTATGAGAATGTAACAAAAACATCAGAATGTGAATGATGAGGATAGAGGAGAGAATGGGAGTTAATAAAAGTAGGCTAACTTACACAACTTTTATAGAATATCAAAAACTATTTTCACCTGCTAATGCAATAATAAAGCTATAAAGGAAATCATGACAAGAATTCATACTATAATCCATGGAAATCAGATGGTAAAGAATTGAGTGCATTATTTGAAATTATAGTTAAACAAGAATCAGTAGGACTATTAAAACTATACATCTTTAAATTATCAGAAAAACTACACAGATAAAAATGAAATACAGTTCATATATCAAAAAATAAATAATAATAATAATAAATTGTTAAGATGGGAGAATAGCATTAAGAAGATAAAACTAGCACATTTCATATGAATAAATAAAAATAGCACAAATTCACATATTAAAAGCAAAAGATTCCCAGATTGGGTCACAAAGTAAAGCTAAACTATAAATAATAGATTCCTCCCTTCTTCCCTTAATGATTCAGTGCAAAAGCCAATAGAGAGAGCCAGCAAGTTGGTCTCTGCATGGGCAGGGGGTGGGGCATGCTGAAAAGCTGGAGCAGGGTGTTGGAATTGGAGAGAGATGAGGAGGGTGTCTGCCCAAGGGTGCTGGGAGTGAGAGGAGGGGGAGGGTGCAAGTACTGACTTTGTGTGGGGTATCAGAGTACATGCAGGATGAGAAGGGGATCTATATGGTGTAGGATGACTGAGCTGGAATTCTGTGGTGCCAGACTGGAATTAGAGGCAACAGTGAGAACTTATTGTGAGATATATATATGATTTATTTGTATGAATGTACATACATTCATGCAAATATATATTCCCTATCTTTGACCAATGGAAGGGCCTGGAAGCACTGACATTCTGAGAAGCTGCTATATCTTCATTTCTAAATACCATTAAAAGAACAGAGAACCTTGGAGAAATATCTGATACCAGGAGTGGCACAGAGAAAGTACATGATGAGCCTGGAATGCCTGGTTGTACTATAAAGTTAAAAAGTGCTCAAAGAATAATGAAGACATGTCAAAAGAATACATAAGCTAACCAGAAAGCTAGCTTAATTCCATCACTGTCAAATTGTATCAAACTAGCCAAGGTCAATGGGAAAGAAAAATATCTAATCTAATAAAAGACAAACATGCAAATTGACCATACCTTTGCTACACCTGAAGCCATGCCCACCAGCCAATCAGAGCGACTATATGCAAATTAACCCAACCAAGATGGCGGCCAGCAGCCACGGAGCTGGAGCAAGCAGGAGGCGTGGTTGCTCCAGTTATGGAGGAAGTCAAGCTTCCCACCTGCCACAGCCAGCTCTGAGCTCCACTGAAGGCAACAAAGTCTCAATTATAGAAGGTAAATAAATCCCAGAATAAAAAATGAAAAAGAAAAAAAGGAGAGGCTGGGAGCTTCCGTCGCTGGGGGGCTTGGCCAGCCTGACATCAGCCCTCAGCCCCTCACCCAGACTGGCCAGGCAATCCAGTGGGGACCCTCCACCTAAAGGGGGTGTGGCCAGCCTGCAAACAGCCATGAACCCCTCACCCAGGCTGGCCAGGCACCCCAGTGGGAACCCCCACCCTGAAGGGGGTGTGACCAGCCTTCAAACACCCATCAGCCCCTCGCCCAGGCTGCCCAGGCACCCCAGCGGGACCTCCACCCTGATCCGGGACACCCTTCAGGGCAAATCAGCTGGCCCCCACCCATGCACCAGGCCTCTATCCTATATAATAAAAGGGTAATATGCATACTGACCTTAAAAGCAGAACTACTGGGAATGACTGGGAATGACTGGTCACTATGACACACACTGGCCACCAGGGGACAGATGCTCAATGCAGGGGCTGCCCCCTGGTGATTAGTGCACTCCCACAGGGGGAACTGTGCTCAGCCACAAGCCAGGCTGACGGCTGCCAGTACAACGGTGGTGGTGGGAGCCTCTCCCACCTCCTCAGCAGCACTAAGGATGTCAGACTGCAGTTTAGGCCTGCTCCTCTCTGGCAAGTGGACATCCCCTGAGGGCTTCCGGGCTGCCAGAGGGATGTCTGATTGCCAGCTTAGGCCCATTCCTCCGGGAAGCGGGCCTAAGACAGCAGGTGGTCATCCCCCGTGGGGTCCCAGACTGAGAGAGGGCACAAGCCGGGCTGAGGGACCCCCCCCCCCCCAAGTGCACAAATTTTTGTGCACCGGGTCTCTAGTTATAGTAATAATAATAATAATAATAATAAATAATGATGATGGTAACAGGATATAACTTACTGACCAATTAAAAGTCATGAGTCCATATAAATGTGCATATATTATTTATTTGTATTAGTGTACATACATTCATAAATGGGGAAGTGAGAAAGGTTTTCCTTAAGGTATGAATGTAGAAGGGATGAATGAACTAGAAAATCACTATTTGACAACAATTTCAGGAATAAATAATTCAGCCAAAAAACATCAATGAGTGCTAAAACTAATTGATAAAGTTTGATGAGGAACAGGACATTTACATAGTCGCAAAGTACCTTCCCACAATATATTTATTAATTACAAAGAGAAAAAAAGTAACTCAACAGTGGAGAAATCTGCCAGACATCACAGTGATCAAAGTTAACATCACAAAAATGGGACAAATGGAACTTATGCAACACCTAATAAAATGTAATATGAAGAATATAGTGTCACTTCTTGCTATTCCTGCCAAAAATGCAGAACCTAATTCTAATCATAAGAAGACATTAGGCAAATCGAAATCAAGAGACATTCTACACAATTGGCCTGTAGTCTTCAAAACTGGAATTCATGAAAATCAAGGAAAGACTGAGGAACTGTGAGAACTAAATGCTAGTCTTCGATTGGATCCTTTTGTCATATGGGACATTATTGGGACAACTGGCAACATTCACATGGGGCCTGTGGTTTAAATGGTAATAAGGTATCACTAGTATATCAAATGTTAATTTTCTGATTTAATGGTGGTATTGTGGTTATGATGAAAATAGTCTTGTTCATAGGAATTACACAAAATTCAATAGAAAAGTAATTTGGGCCCTAATTCGCTTGACTCAGTGGTAAGAGCATCAGCTGGTGGACTGAGGGTCACAGGTTTGAGTCCAGTCAGAGGCAGGCTCAATCCTTGACTCCAGTGGGGGCACAAATGGAAAGCAACCAATTGATGTGTCTCTTTCACATCGATGTTTCTCTCTCTGTATCTCCCACTCCCTTCCACTCTCTCTGAAAATCAATGGAAAAACTATCCTCAGGTGAAGATTAAAAAAAGAAAAGAAAAGAAAAGTAACTCAGAAATATTGAAAGTCAAAGGATGGCAAAAGCACTTATGCAAATTTTAGAAAACAGAATATTGATCTTACTATCAGATAACATTTATTTTTAATACAAACACATTAAGTGAGACAAGGAAGAGTATATTAACAAAGTTTGCAATTCACAAGAAACATTTTAACAGACACAAATAGTTCTGCTCATTATAAAAGAGCACCAAAACTTTAAGAAATGCAAGATCAGGAGAGAAACCAAGATGGTGGCATAGGTAAACACCTGAAATTGCTGCCTTGCACAACTACTTCAAAAATATAACTAAAAGACAAAACAGACATCATCCAGAACCACAGGAAGCTGGCTGAGTGGAAATTCTACAACTAGAAGGAAAGAGAAAAGCACACTGAGACTCAGAGGAGGTGTGGAGGTAAAGTGCAGAGGTACGGAGGTGCACGCAGAAAGGGCTGGCAACTGAGGACATGGTTGTCTTTTTCAATTGGGAGGGAGACACAAGCTCCCAAAGGCCCTGACTCCTGTTCTGGGATAGTCTCTGGGGACCCAGACTCATATGGGAAGAAACTAGACTGTCTGGCAATGGGCAGAACTCCAGGGCGGCTTTCCCTCAGAGTTGCTTGCAGCGATTACCGCGGAGCACTGAGACCCGGGACCTCTTAGAGCAGGATTGAGGATCAGCCATAGCTGTTTGCTCCACCCTGGTGATTCCCTGAGACCTCCCCCAACCCAAGCTGTGTGCAGAGGCTTTTGCATATGAATGACCTGGCCCTTCGCAATCTAAAATTACCTAACAAACTGCAGCTGGGTCAGAGACACCCAGAACATTCAAAAGAAGGCTCAAGGCCGCACAGCAGCTTGCATTGCTTCACAGCTGGGCCTCATCTGGGCACCTCCAAATCCCAAACAAAGAAGAGGAATCTGCAGATCTCTCCATAGCTCCTGCTGGGTAGCCTTAGGCAGAGGCTAAATTAGCACCTCCTTAGAGACCCAAGAGCCAGTGTACCCAGTGGTCAGATTGGGACCATCCAGATTACAACTCCTCAGATCCATAAGGGACACGCTCAGGGGGCAGACTCAGTGAGCACCAAGGCCCCACTGAAGAAAGTCTTGCCCCAGAAGGGTGTCTCCAGCACAGAAGTTCTCCCACAGCAGACACAGCTGATTCTCACAGCCAATTGGCCTGGAAGTCAATTCCTCCCACTGATACCAAAAACAATCAAGGCTTAACGACAACAAGACTGTATACACAGCCCACAAAGGGGTGCACCAAGAGTGTCCACCTCAGGTAACTGGGGAGGCTGAGCCACTGGGCCCTATAGGACACCTAGCACAGAAAGCCACTCTATCAACAAAGGAAAGCAGCCAAAATGCGGGGACAAAGAAACAGGTCACAAATGACAGAAATGGAGAAAAGCAAATTACTGGATATAGAGTTCAAAACCATGGTTATAAGGTTTTTCAAGAATTTTCTAGAAACCGCCGATAAATTTACTAAGACCCTCAATAAGTCTAGTGAGACCCTCAACGATATGAAAAAAGACCAACTAGAAATTAAGCATACACTGACTGAAATAAAGAATATTATACAGAGATCCAACAGCAGACTAGAGGATCACGAGAATCAAGTCAAAGATTTGAAGTACGAAGAAGTAAAAAACACCCAACCAGAAAAGCAAAAAGAAAAAAGAATCCAAAAATATGAAGATAGTGTAAGGAGCCTCTGGGACAACTTCAAGCATACCAACATCAGAATTATGGGGGTGCCAGAAGAAGAGAGAGGGCAAGATATTGAAAACCTATTTGGAGAAGTAATGACAGAAAACTTCTCCTACCTGGTGAAAGAAATAGACTTACAAGTCCTGGAAATGCAGAGAACCCCAAACAAAAGGAATCCAAAGAGGACCACACCAAGACACATCATAATTAAAATGCCAAGAGCAAAAGACAAAGAGAGAATCTTAAAAGCAGCAAGAGAAAAACAGTTAGTTACCTACAAGGGAGTACCCATATGATTGTCAGCTGATTTCTCAACAGAAACTATGCAGGCCAGAAGGGAGTGGCAAGAAATATTCAAAGTGATGAATAGCAAGAACTTACAACCAAGAGATTACTTTACCCAGCAAAGCTATCATTCAGAATTGAAGGTCAGATAAAGAGCTTCACAGATAAGGAAAAGCTAAAGGAGTTCATCACCACCAAACCAGTATTATATGAAATGCTGAAAGGTATTCTTTAAGAAGAGGAAGAAGAAGAAAAAGGTAAAGATAAAAATTATGAACAACAAATACATATCTATCAACAAGTGAATCTAAAAATCAAGTGAATAAAAAATCTGATGAACAGAATAAACTGGTGAATATAATAGAATCAGGGGCATAGAAAAGGAGTGGACTGACAATTCTCGGTGGGAAAGGGGTGTAGGGGTGTGGGAAGAGATTGGACAAAAATCGTACACCTATGGATGAGGACAGTGGGGGTGGGGAGGGGGCGGTAAGGGCAGAGGGTGGAGTGGGAACCGGGTGGAGGGGAGCTATGGGGGGAAAAATGAGGAACAACTGTAATAGTCTGAACAGTAAAGATTAAAAAAGAAGAAGAAGAAGAAACGCAAGATCAGTAGTTGGAGAGTATCTGATTCAGCTCAGGCCCTAAAGGTCAAGTAGACCAGGAAACTCTGGTTATGGAGTCCTTATCTAAGTAACTTAAACAGTAAGATGGAGCTAATTTAATGCTCTTGGAAAGAGAAAATATTCCTGCACTTCAGAAATTGATCCTAAAAAATGCATCAAAAATTATATAATGACAAACAACTACAGCAATAATAATAGCTAACTCTTCTATAAAACTTAAAAATGTGCCAGACACTCTATTCTAAACACTCTATAGATTTTAATTTTTTGTAGTGCTTATAACAACCCTATCATGAAAATTGAGACACAAAGAAGTTAAATAAAATCATGTAGCTAATGATTTGAACTGAGGCAGTCTGGCTCCTGAGTCTATACTCTAACCAGGGGTGGGCAAACTTTTTGACTCGAGGGCCACAATGGGTTCTTAAACTGGACCGGAGGGCCGGAACAAAAGCATGGATGGAGTGTTTGTGTGAACTAATATAAATTCAAAGTAAACATGATTACATAAAAGGGCACGGTCTTTTTTTTTTTTTTTTAGTTTTATTCATTTCAAACGGGCCGGATCCGGCCCACGGGCCGTAGTTTGCCCACGACTGCGTCTAAACCAATGTTTCAATAAACCCTAAAATGTAGAAATAATGCAAATAGACATTTCCTGATCATAAAACAATAAAATTAGAAATTAAGAACGGAACTAAATAACACCCCCCCCAAAAAAAAAAATCACATCTATATGGAAATTTGTAACCCTTTTAAATAACTCTTGATTTAAAGAAGAAAATAAAACCAAAAATACTGAATATCTGGAATGCAACAATAATGAAAATACTACATATCAAAATTTGAGATACAGCTAAAATGGTGTACATGGGAAACTTCAAAGTCTTAAATATTAACATTAGTCAAAATATGAAGTAAAAATTTAAGAGGGGTGGTACATCTACACGATGGAATACTATGCTGCTGTAAAAAAGAAGGAACTCTTACCATTTGCAACGGCATGGATCGAACTGGAGAGCATTATGCTAAGTGAAATCAGCCAGTCAATGAAGTAAAAATACCACATAATCTCACTCATTCATGGATAATAGAGACCATTATAAACTTTTGAACAATAATAGATACAGAGGCAGAGCTGCCTCAAACAGATTGTCAAACTGTAGCGGGAAGGTCGGAGAGGGTTGGGGGGCAGGAGGGAGGGGGGCAAGAGATCAACCAAAGGACTTGTATGCATTCATATAAGCATAACCAATGGACATAAGACACTGGGCGGTAGGGGAGTCCAGGGGATTGTCAAGGGTGGGGGGTAGGGGGTGGGGGGAAGGACATATATGTAATACCCTTTGTAATACTTTTTTTTTTAATATATTTTATTGATTTTTCTACAGAGAGGAAGGGAGAGAGACAGAGAGTTAGAAACATCGATGAAAGAGAAACATCGATCAGCTGCTTCCTGCACATCTCCCACTGGGGATATGCCCGCAACCCAGGTACATGCCCCTGACCAGAATCGAACCCGGGACCCCCTCAGTCCGCAGGCCGACGCTCTATCCACTGAGCCAAACCGGTTTTGGCCCCTTTGTAATACTTTAAGCAATAAAAAAAAAATAAGTCTACACACACAAAGAAAAAAATTAAGAGGGGATAAAAGGTGATAAAAAATAAAAATAAATTTTTAAAAAGAGTAAACCTATGCAAGATAAAATGAAAAAAATTAATCTTAAACAAACAACTCAAAAAATTAAAGAACAAACTAAATAGAATGAAAACAGAAAGAAAAAATTAGTAAAATCAGAACTTAATTAAATGGAAAAGAGAAAATTATAGAACCTAAACTTTAAAAAAATCCGAAAGCTGATTATTTAGGGGAAAAAAACTAGATAAACCATTATCTAACTCTTACCAGCAACAACAGCAAAAAAAGAAGAGGGGGTTGGGGATTGGGGATGAGAGAAACTAGATTAAAAAATGAAAATGGGGACATAACAAAGATAAAAAGGAAACTCAAATAATTAAAAGATTGTTTTTGCTTCAATTTGCAAATGAACTTATTAAACCTGAGTAAAATGGATTATTTTCTAGAAAAATATCCAAGGAAACTGACCCCAGAAGAGATAAACTGCAAAAAGAATTACTAACAAAGAAACAGAAAACATGGAGAGCGGGCACACAAGAATGCACCACGCCCATAGCGCTTCACAAGTGGGCTCACTATTCATTACGCTGTCCCAGAGCACAGAGAGAGAACACCTCACACAGACAAAAGAAGCCAGCAGAACACTGATTTAAAAACCCAAAAGAGTGTCTATGGGGGGAAAACATGTTTTTAACAGACCAATCTCTTTTACTTGCAAACATCGAGGCAAAAACCTAAGTGAGCTATTAGCAATAGAATCTAGCAGTAAGTGCAGGAGCAAAAGAATGGTTCCATACTAAGAAGGGTATGAATATAATCATATACACCAGTGATCAATGACGGAAAAGCATATGGTTCTATCCCCGAGATTCTGCAAAAGAATTTGGCAAGAATTCAACATTCATATTTTCTTAAAGATGACTTTATCATTTAAATGATACTGGTAATAAAAGCACACCCAGAAGTTGTGCCACAAAAGCTTCCACGTAGAAAACAATTATGGAAGAAGTATTCAAATAGTTCTATCTAGGGAGATATGGAAAATAACAACCATTAAACAACTGTCTGAAGGACTAAGGAAAATAAAAATAAAAATATATCATAGAACTGAACCTGTAATACCATAGAACTAAAATTCTAGCCAATATCAGCATGGTGGGATGTGGAGAGGAAGACCAAAGGGACACATCAGCATAAAGTACTTATTTTCTTAGAAATAATCTCATTTCTTCTCACCAACTTTTCAGCAATTTTTCCTACTCTCTTTCTCTACTGGAGTTGAAGGGAGAGGTCGGAGTTGGAGATACATCACATTAGGCAGAGAGAGGAGATGGAGCAAGTGAGTGCTGAAATATTAAAATTTTTATGGGGGTGGGCTAAACGAGGTCAGTGGGAGGAAAGGGAGACATATGTAATTCTTTCAACAATAAAAAGTTTTTTAAATAAATTAAATTTAAAAATTATGACTGGACTTGACTATATATGTGCTATTCCCGAGATATTATTAAGGGACCCAAAATGGTTGCTTCACAGAGCATTTTTAAGAGGGGATAAAAGGTGATAAGAAAATTAGCCCAGTGAGTTTAAAAATTAAAACCATTACATATGAACCCTATCTGCTTCAGACTGTTCATTACCTGTTGTTGGTTTCCTATGCAAAAGCTATAGGCCCCTTTCTCTTTGCCAACAGATTGATTTACTCCCAGGTCTGTTCCTTGTAGCCATGTGTTTCAGGAGGGAGGCTCCATCCAGGGATGAATGGTAGTTTGCAAAGCCAATCAAAGTGGTCCCATTCTCCTTGCCAAAGACTGATTCGAGCACCGGCATGTGTTGCAATTTTGGGTAATGAAACATAAGGAAAATTTTGCCATGGAGACTTCCGAGAAAGGTTTTTCTTGCTCTTAAAAAAATTAATGCACGAAGATAGAGGTCTCTTTCTGCCTCTGGATACTGCAAGGGTGTGCTAGCTGGAGCAGCGGCAGCCATCCTGCTTGCCTGAAGAGAAGTAGTCAGAAGCCAGGGCTCTTGGGCAGAGAATAGCAGTGCGGAGAAATGGAAAGAATCTAAATCCTTGATGACTTATTTGAACTGCGAATTAACGAAGACTAGCTCCAGTGTCCTGTGACAAGAGATAACTGCTTTCTCTTTGTCTTTGACAGCTGAATTGGACTGTCCAGTATTCGGAAGGGAAAGCCTCCTACCTGAGATGAGGAAAACAGAGTGCTCTGGGTTGCATTCAAAGCCAGTACATCCCTAATCAAGGGCCTCAGTGTCAAACCCTCCACCCACCCCTGGGAGGGAATTAAGGAGAACAGAAGTGCCCCTAACACAGATGCGACCATGTGTCCCAACCACTACCTGGTAGGGACTTTCCTCTCTTAGAATAGGTCCACAAGTTACATCTACTGTTTTTACAACTCACTGAGTTTTCCTTCTGTCTCACATTCAAAATTCACTGAGAGGGCTCTTGTTGATTGGCAAGGAACCATTCAGTATGCAGCACCAATAATGGACAGATCTCTCACCCAGACTTCCTCAGAAGCCACTGTTCCTCTGATGCTTAGCCTGTTGATGGAGGCCTCTGGATAAGACCAAGACTTCCTCCCCAAATGGGAGTGGCCAGAGTAACAAGGTCATCTGATCCAAAGTCTGAAATTTGTGTGCAAAAACCACTGTGATCTCTCTTCTCAGAAGAGAAATACAGGTGTGGCCCTTGGACACCTCTTTGGTACGTCTTTCTTCTACACAGGTGGGGAGTGAGCACACAGGTGGAGGCTAAGCTCTTGGAGGAACAGATGGCAGAAGGTGGAGGCTGATCTGGAGCTGGGGGTAGGATAACCTTATTTAGCAAACAAAACACAGAACACCCCGTTAAATGTGAAATTCAGATAAACAATAAACAACCTCTTAATATAAATATGTTACAGAAAAACCGGAGAAAAACCAAGCAACGTTTATAGAGATGGAGTTACATTTATTATTACCCACAGGCCCAGAGGAAAATGTCTCTCAAATTCTGGGCGAAATCACACAGGAATTTTCCTGTATTTATACCATTTTATCTTCTTTGTCTCCCAAATATGAGGCTCTGTTCTGGTCCCCTTTGCAAGTTCTTAAAGAGCCCCTATGTGCTTGGCCTGACGCCATCACTGATAACTTCCTCTGGAGAAGGTTTAATGGCTTCTCTGAAATGGGAGTACTCTTATTTTCCTTATTATTTAAGCCAGCAAGCATTTACAGAAGCCAGAAATAGCAGGGTTAAAATTTCAAACAGCAGTTTTTATATAAGATGGATGCTTCAAGTATGTCCCCTGTTTGAGACATACTTAAACAACAAAAAATAATTATTTGCTGCTTCTCAGAAATTCACATTTAACTGGGAGACTTTATCTGACAACCCTGCCTGGAAGAGCAGGCACCAGGTCTGTTTTGCTCAGTGTTGAAATTCCAGTACCCATCTCATGCCTCCCTCCCCACTGAGGGTAAACAAAGCTCCCAGGGGCCAGCTTTGAACAGGCAAATTGACTCATTCAACTTCCCAAACTGGAGCACTTAGCAAGTGTTAAGATCTGTGCTAAATAAATTGGGATACAGAGATAAATAAACGGTGACTCTTGCTCCCAAAATGGTAATTGACCAGTAGGAGCAATAGATCTAAACAGAAAATTACAACAGAGTGTGACAAATGCTAGATCATAAAGGTCATGAGGCCAGGGTCAGGCAATTTTGCTTACCATTATCTCCCCAAAATTTTCAAAATGGCAGACACTCAATAAGTAGCAGTAGGTGCTCGCTTCAGCAGCACATATACTAAAATTGGAACGATATAGAGAAGATTAGCATGGCCCCTGCACAATGATGACATGCAAATTCGTGAAGCGTTCCATATTTTTTTTAAAAACTGTAGCACATCTGCACAATGGAATACTATGCCACTATAAAAAAAAGAAGGAATTTTTACTATTTGCAACAGCATGGATGGAACTGGAGAGCATTATACTAAGTGAAATAAGCTAGTCGGAGAAAGATAAATATCATATGATCTCACTCATATGTGGGATATAATGATCAACATAATTTAATGAACAAGAATAGATCCAGAGACAAATGGCGGGGGGGGGGAGGAGTTAGAGAGCACCCAAAGGTCTTGTGTGCATGCATATTAGCATAACCAATGGACACAGACACTGGGGTGGTGGGAGCTTGCCCGGGGTTGGAATGGCTTGGGGGTCAGGGAGGGCGGTCAGTTGGGGGAAAAGGAGTCATATGAAAAACTTTAGACAATAAATTAATTAATTTTTAAAAGTAACAGTGGAAGAGATTCAGGATGCCGGCGGTATAGGCAGATGCGTCCCAGGTCTTGTCCCAGAGCAAATGGAGTAAGCAGCTGAAACTAATAACACCCACACTGAATTGGCGAAATTACACAGCTGGTGAGACAGTTTAAAGCTGGGAAGGGCAGAGCTCCCCTGGAAAGGTAAAAAACCAGGGATCTTGGCAGGAAAGTTTGCCAGACCTCTGAGCCCAGAGGGGCAGAGGGAGACCGCATGGTAGACAGCCGCATCTCTTGGGACAGGCACAGCCCCTGACTGGTGTAAGGAAATCCGAGGGATTGCTGGCGCCGGGGGATTTGAGATCTGGGTTCTGTAATTACGGAGGACTGAGCCTAAAAGGGGCAGCCTGAAGAGCTGACCAGACCATGCAGTGCCGGTAAGAGAGGAGCTTACAGAGACTCAGCCTTCCCCGTTTCCACAGCCCGGCATTTGTTTGTTTGTTTTCACTGAACCCTGTTCATAGGACATTTCGGATACAGACACTCACCTGTGCTGAAGAGAGGGAGAAGGTGAGGACAAGTGGAATCTGGGGAGAGGCTGAGGAGAGAAGGGGGGCCAGGGGAGGTGGCAGCAAATTGAGTGCTGAGTCACCCCTGAGCCCAGGACTAGGGCAGCCATTCTCTCCAGAGGGTGGGACCCCTCCACCCAGCCCCCAGGCAAGGAGCACAGCCACACCTAGATTCCTCCCTAAATGAGATAAAGGATTAAAATAATCTGATTAGTCCCTGAGTGTTAACAGGGTCTGGCCTGTAGAGGGACTTTCAGTCCCAGCAACAACACAGAGCAGGGTAACAATTAAAGAACCAGCTCTGGGCAGTGGACTTCCACAAACCAGTTTTAAGTGCAATAGAGAAAATAAACCCAAGCTACTAGATAGAGAGGCTGTATAGCCTTGGAGGCCAATCCAGAAACACTGCCACCCAGAGGCTGAGCCACAGACTGACTCTTAGGTAAATACAAATTGAGACAGTCTGGGACACAAATACGGCCTGCTTTAGAATCAGGACTGTGGTTTACAACACGGAGGAACAGTGTATCGCAGGGAAATTCAACACTTTCCTGAATACCTGGCAGGACTAAGGCAAGCCAGACTGAAGAGAAGAACCGAAGGACCTTCACTACTGCAAATTTTTATTTATTTTTTTTTTCTTTTTTCACCTTTTAACTAAGAAACCAATTTTTTTTTCTTTTTCCATCACCTGATTTTATCCTTCTAATTACTACATTTTTATTTTTAACCAGTATTATTACTGCTAACACTTTACCATTTTTTAAAGTGTCATTTTATTTTCTCTTTATTTTATTTTGGGATTAGTGTTCTACATTCTATTTTCATCATTCCTTTAGCATCACTTTTTATCTACCTCAATTTTACCTCTATGCTAAAACCCTATTCCTCACTTTTCCCCTTTTGTTGTCCTGTTTCTCTTACTCTATTCCTGCTTTAGATTTTCCCTATTCCTTCTTTATACCCCCTATCAAAATTTCACCCCACTTACACATCCTACTTCCAATCAACTGCTCTAAATCCTTATACACCTCTCCCTTATCTTTCTTCACTATCCAAATTTTTTTTTCTTTTGTCTTTCTGTTGTTTTGTTGCTGTTTGCTTGATTGAGTATATTGGTTGTTGGGTTTTTTGGGGGGTTTTTTTTAGGATTGGTTGTGAGGTTGTTTTGCTTTTGCTTTTTCTTTTACTGCTGGGGTTTTTTTCCTCCTCCCCCCTCCCCCCCCCCCCCGGTTATTCTTGTGCTTATGTTTTCCCTTACCTCACTTGATATTATTGGTTGTTTGTAGTTTGCATTCATCTCCAGGGATCTGTTGCAGGAATTTGTTGGGATTAGTGGCGGTTCTATCAAAGTTTTCTCCTCATATAAATAGTTTCTTCCGCTCTTCTACTTCATTCTCTCTTTTCACTCTTTTTTTTCCCCTCCTATTTCCCAATTTCATTTTTGCAATCCTTTTTTGTGCTCTCTTTTTTTTTTCTCTTCTTTCTTCCTTATCCCCTAATTCTCTTAACTCGGGTCGTAACAATTATTTAGGGTTACTAATATCGTGAATACATTTGTGTTCAGTGCCTGGTGCATGGTGCCTTGTTGTGTTGTATTTTGTGCCTTTAAATCAACGCAGAAGGTCCAAGCAACAGCAGCCTCCTGATCACCACACCCTCTGACTGAGGAACAGCAGCTGTACATGAAGCCTCCCCTCACCAGCCAGAAGAACCACCACAGCTGTGAACAGCACCCACTAGAGGAGCTGCTGCCAACTGAGGAGCAGCTGCTACCACAACCCTCCAAGGAGCAACCACAGCCAGAGGAGCCACAGCCACCCAGGGATCAGCCACTGAATGACTCAACATCTAGATATGGCTGTACGATCAAACATGGGTAGACAAAGAAACCCCCAAAGGAAAGAAAAGGAGGACTAGCCAGAAAAGCAGCTAAGTGTTACAGAGGCATGCACATGACAGAAAAAGAATTCAGAATAAGGGTCCTAGAGTGCATAAACCAGATGAAGGAAAAAATTAACAACTAATGCAAGAAGCAAGAAAAAATGAAGAGCGATATAACTGCAATAAAAAACACCAATGAAAGTTTCAACAGCAGACTAGGAGAAGCAGAGGACTGAATTAGCGAATTAGAAGACAAGAAAGCAAAACACACCAAAACTGAACTGCAATTGGAGAAAAATATTAAAAGACAGGAGGAGAGCTTAAGGGAGCTTTGGGACAACATGAAACGAAACAACATACAAATAATAGGGGTGCCAGAACAACAGAAAGAGGAACAAGGATTAGAAAACCTATTCGAAGAAATGATATCAGGAAACTTCCCTGAGGTGGAGAAGAAAAGTCACACAAGCACAGAGAGTCCCAAACAAGGTGAACCCAAAAAGACCCACACCAAGACACAACATAATTACCATGCAAATATTCAGGACAAACAGAGAATCTTACAGGCTGCAAGAGAGAGACGGAAAGTTACATACAAGGGATCTCTCATAAGATTATCAAATGATTTCTCAACAGGAACACATCAGGCCAGAAAAGAATGGACGGAAATTTACAAAGTGATGCAAAGCAAAGGACTGAATCCAAGAATACTCTATCCAGCAAGGCTATCATTCAAAATTGAAGGGGAAATAACAAGCTTCACAGACAAAAAACGGCTAAGGGAGTTTATCACCACCAAGCCAGCAATGCAAGAAATGCTAAAGTGACTGGTGTAAAAAGAAGAATTAAAAAGCTCAGAAAGAAAACAGCCACACACAAAAAGAAATGGCTACAAACAAGTACCTTTCAATAATAACTTGAAACGTAAATGGACTAAATGCTCCAACCAAAAGAAATCGAGTGGCTGGATGGATAAAAAAACATGACCCATACATTTGCTGTCTACAGGAGACCCACCTCAGAAGAAGGGACTCACACAGACTGAAAGTGAAGGAATGGAAAAATATCTTTCAGGCAAATGGAAATGACAAGAAACCTGGAGTAGCAATACTTATATCGGACAAAATAGACCTCAAAGTGAAGGCCATAACAAGAGATAAGGAAGGCCACTTCATAATATTAAAGGGACCAATACAACAAGAAGATATAACCCTGATAAATATATATGCACCCAACGCAGGAGCACCCAGATACATAAAAAAACTCCTGGGAGATATCAACGGAGAGATCGACAACAATACAATCATAGTAGGGGACTTTAATACACTACTGACATCACTGGATAAATCCTCTAGACAAACAATAAGCAAAGAAACAGCAATCCTAAATGACTCACTAGATCAGATGGACTTAATTGACATCTTCAGAACGCTTCACCCCAAAGCCACGGAATATACATTCTTCTCAAAGACTCATGGAACATTTTCAAAAATAGACCACATATTGGGTCATAAACAAAGTCTCCCCAAATTCAAGAAGATTGCAATCATACCAAGCATCTTCTCAGACCATGATGGCATAATATTAGAAATAAACTACAATGAAAACAACCGAAAATACTGAAACACTTGGAAGCTAAATAGCATGTTATTAAATATTGATTGGGTTACCAATGAGATCAAAGAAGAAATTAAAAACATCCTGGAAACTAATGACAATGAAAACACAACAATCCAAAACCTATGGGACGCAATGAAAGAAAGCAGTCCTGAGAGGGAAGTTTATAGCTCTACAGGCCTATCTCAAAAAACAAGAAAAAATGGTAGTAAATCATCTAACTCTACATCTCAAAGATTTAGAAAGAGAGCAACAAGAAACCTCCAGAGTGAGCAGAAGGAAGGAGATAATAAAGATTAGAGCAGAAATAAATGACATAGAGACCAAAAAAACAATACAGAAAACCAATGAAACCAAGAGCTGGTTCTTTGAAAGGATAAACAAGATTGACAAACCTCTAGCCAGACTCACCAAGAAGCAAAGAGAGAGGACCCAAATAAACAAAATCAGAAATGATAGAGGCGAAATAACAACAGACCCCATAGAAATACAAATGATTGTTTAAAAATACTATGGACAACTCTACTCCAACAAACTAGACAACCTGGAAGAAATGCACAAATTCCTAGAAAAATACAACATTCCAAAACACAATCAGGAAGAATCTAAAAATCTCAACAGGCCAATAACTATGGAAGAAATTGAAGCAGTCATCAAAAAGCTTCCAGCAAACAAAAGCCCAGGACCAGACGGCTTCACAGGGGAGTTTTACCAAACATTCAAGGAAGAACTAAAACCTATCCTCCTCAGACTACTACAAAAAATCCGAGAGGAAGGAACACTTCCAAGGTCATTCTATGAAGTCAGCATCACCCTAATACCAAAACCAGGTAAAGACAACACAATGAAAGAGAATTACAGGCCAATATCCCTCATGAACGTAGATGCCAAAATCTTCAACAAATCTTAGCAAATCGGATCCAGCAGTACATCAGAAAGATCATACACCATGACCAAGTAGGATTTATCCCAGGGATGCAAGGATGGTACAATATTTGCAAATCAATAAATGTGATACATCACATAAACAAATTGAAAGAAAAAACCACATAGTTATATCAACTGATGCAGGAAAAGCATTTGAAAAAATCCAACACCCATTTTTTTTTTTATTGCTTAAAGTATTACAAAGGGTATTACATATGTGTCCATTTTATCCCCCCGCCCTAGACAGTCCCCTAGCCTCCCCTATCCCCCAATGTCTTATGTCCACTGGTTATGCTTATATGCATGCATACAAGTCCTTTAGTTGATCTCTTACCCCCTTACCTCCTGCCCCCCAACCCTCCCCGGCCTTCCTGCTGCAGTTTGACAATCTGTTTGAGGCAGCTCTGCCTCTGTATCTATTATTGTTCAAAAGTTTATAATGGTCTCTATTATCCATGAATGAGTGAGATCATGTGGTATTTTTCCTTCATTGACTGGCTTATTTCACTTAGCATAATGCTCTCCAGTTCCATCCATGCTGTTGCAAATGGTAAGAGTTCCTTCTTTTTTACAGCAGCATAGTATTCCATAGTGTAGATGTACCACAGTTTTCTAATCCATTCATCTACTGATGGGCACTTAGGCTGTTTCCAGATCTTAGCTATGGTGAATTGTGCTGCTATGAACATGGGGGTGCATATATCCTTTCTGACTGGTGTTTCTGGTTTCTTGGGATATATTCCTAGAAGTGGGATCACAGGGTCAAATGGGAGTTCCATTTTCAGTTTTTTAAGGAAACTCCATACTGTCTTCCATAGTGGCTGCACCAGTCTGCATTCCCACCAGCAGTGCACAAGTGTTCCTTTTTCTCCACATCCTCTCCAGCACTTGTCGTTTGTTGATTTGTTGATGATAGCCAGTCTGACAGGTGTGAGATGGTACCTCATTGCTGTTTTTATTTGCATCTCTCGGATGATTAGTGACTTTGAGCATGTTTTCATATGTCTCTTGGCTTTCTGAATGTCCTCTTTTGAAAGGTGTCTATTTAGGTCCTTTGCCCATTTTTTGATTGGATTGTTTATCTTCCTTTTGTTAAGTTGTATGAGTTCCCTATAAATTTTGGAGATTAGGCCCTTATCAGATATGACATTGGCAAATATGTTTTCCCACACAGTGGGTTTTCTCGTTGTTTTGTTGATGGTATCTTTTGCTGTGCAGAAGCTTTTTATTTTGATGTAGTCCCATTTGTTCATTTTCTCTTTCGTTTCAAGTGCCCTAGGAGCTGTATCAGTGAAGAAATTGCTTCGGCATATGTCTGAGATTTTGTTGCCTTTGGATTCTTCTAGAATTTTTATGGTTTCCTGTCGTACGTTTAAGTCCTTTATCCATTTTGAGTTTATTTTTGCAACACCCATTTTTGATAAAAATCTCAGCAAGGTGGGAATAGAAGGATCATACCTCAACATAATAAAAGCCATATATGACAAGCCCACAGCCAACATCATACTCAATGGACAAAAACTAACACCATTTCGCCTAAGAACAGGAACAAGACAGGGATGCCCACTCTCACCACTCCTGTTCAACATAGCACTGGAAATATTAGCCATTGCAATTAGACAAAAAGAAGAAATAAAAGGCATCCAAATTGGAAAAGAGGAAATAAAACTGTCCTTATTTTCAGATGACATGATATTATACATACAAAACCCTAAAGACTCCATCAAAAAACTACTAGACTTAATACATGAATTTGGCAATGTAGCATGATACAAAATTACCCCAAAAAATCTAAGGCATTTCTATACACCAATAGTGAACTTTCAGAAAGAGAGACTGAAAAAACAATCCCATTTACCATCGCACTAAAAAAATTAAGCTACCTAGGAATAAACTTACCTAAAGAGGTAAAAGACCTCTACTCAGAAAACTACAGGACATTGAAAAAGAGATAGAGGAAGACATAAACAGATGGAAGAACATACTGTGTTCATAGACTGGTAGAATCAACATCATTAAAATGTCCATACTAGAAGAAGTTAACTAAATGGCCTCACATCTTTAAAGCAGCATAGCAATTTCAGAAGTACTGTGCATTCCCCTAATTCCCAACCCCCCAAAAAAGTAAAACACTTCTAAATTTACAGTGAAGTGTTATTTTATATGTCTAGGTACTACCCCAGCCATTTAAGAATGGTCTTTGGGCCCAGCCAGCATGACTCTGGTTGAGCATGGAGCTATGAACCAAGAGGTTATGGTTCAATTCCCGGTCAGGCATATGGCCAGTAGGGGGCATGCAGGAGGCAGCCAATCGATGATTCTCTCTCATCGATGTTTCTATCTCCCTCTCCCACTCTGAAATCAATAAAAAATATATATTAAAAGGTAAATAAAATAAAATTTCCATACTACCCAAAGCAATCTATAAATTCAATGCACTTCCCATTAAAATACCAATGGCATATTTCACAGGCTAGAACAAACTCTCCAAAAATTCATCTGGAATAAAAAAAGACCCCCAATAGCTGCAGCAATCCTGAGAAAGAAAAAAGTAGGTGGGATCTCAATACCAGATATCATGCTGTATTACAAAGCCACTGTTCTCAAAACTGCCTGATACTGGCACAAGAACAGACATATAGATCAATGGAATAGAATAAAGAGCCCAGAAATCGGCCTGAACCAATACGCTCAATTAATATTTGACAAAGGAGGCAAGAACGTACAATGGAGTCAAGATAGTCTCTTCAATAAATGGTGTTGGGAAAATTGGACAGATATATGCAAGAAAATGAAACTAAACCACCAACTTACACCATACACAAAAATAAACTCAAAATGGATAAAGGACTTAAATGTATGACGAGAACCCATAAAAATTCTAGAAGAATCCAAAGGCAACAAAATCTCAGACATATGCCGAAGCAATTTCTTCACTGATACAGCTCCTAGGGCACTTGAAACTAAAGAGAAAATGAACAAATGGGACTACATCAAAATAAAAAGCTTCTGCACAGCAAAAGAAACCATCAACAAAACAATAAGAAAGCCCACTGCATGGGAAAACATATTTGCCAATGTCATATCTGATAAGGGCCTAATCTCCAAAAATTACAAGGAACTCATATACAGCTTAACAAAGGGAAGATAAACAATCCAATCAAAAAATGGGCAAAGGACCTAAATAGACACCTTTCAAAAGAGGACATTCAGAAAGCCAAGAAACATATGAAAACATGCTCAAAGTCACTAATCCTCCGAGAGATGCAAATAAAAACAGCAATGAGGTACCATCTCACACCTGTCAGAATGGCTATCATCAACAAATCAACAAACGACAAGTGCTGGAGAGGATGTGGAAAAAAAGGAACCCTCCCGCACTGCTGGTGGGAATGCAGACTGGTGCAGCCACTATGGAAGACAGTATGGAGCTTCCTCAAAAAACTACAAATGGAACTCCCATTTGACCCTGTGATCCCACTTCTAGGAATATATCCCAAGAAACCAGAAACACCAATCAGAAAGGATATATGCACCGCTATGTTCATAGCAGCACAATTCACCATAGCTAAGATCTGGAAACAGCCTAAGTGCCCATCAGTAGATGAATGGATTAGAAAACTGTGGTACATCTACACGATGGAATACTATGCTGCTGTAAAAAAGAGGGAACTCTTGCCATTTGCAAGGGCATGGATGGAACTGGAGAGCATTATGCTAAATGAAATAAGCCAGTCAATGAAGGAAAAAGACCACATGATCTAACTCATTCATGGATAATAAAGACCATTATACACTTATGAACAAAAATAGATACAGAGGCAGAACTGCCTCAAACAGACTGTCAAACTGCAGCAGGAAGGCCAGGGAGGGTAGGGGGGCGGGGCGGGGGGTTAAGAGATCAACTGAAGGACTTATATGCATGCATATAAGCATAACCAATGGACATAAGACACTGGGGGGTAGGGGAGGCCAGGGGATTGTCAAGGGTGAGGGGAAAAGGAGACATATGTAATACCCTTTGTAATACTTTAAGCAATAAAAAAAAATTAAAAAAATAAATAAATAAAGGGGTAATTAGTTTGGGGGAAAAAGTATCAGTGGAATGTAATAATGAAAAGATGAAGATGTAAACAATGTATTGCGGGACCACAAAGGTGAGGTGACTAACCAAGGGAGGAGTGATAGTGAAAAGGTTGGATTCACTCCAAGGAGGAGGCAACATCTGCTGTGGAATACAGCAGGCAGGCGGACAGGGAAGCTCACCCCTGGCAGAGAAATAGCATGAATATATATATAACACCACAGCAAGCAGGGAATACTTCACAGAGGCCAGAGATGAGGTCTGAGAGATGAAGGGCCTTGAACACATGGCCAAGGAGTTTGCACTTTATCCGATGGATAATGGGTGGTCATTAAAGACTTTTAAGTAGAGACGTGGCATGAACTTCAGGAGATTCCTTAGGCATTAGCCCAGAACATGGGCTGTAGTGGAGACAGACTGGAGGCCAGAGAGCCATGAGAAACTCCAAGGTAGCCTGGTCTGGAAATAATGGAGGCCTACACCTGTGGACTATTATGGGTCTTAGGAAATAAGCCTGGAGGCCTGCGGACTCACTGTGGGTACTGTCCTCTGTCTCTGTCCTGTTCCTACACGCCCTGACCTGTGGGAGGGGAGGGTGCTGCAGAGAGGGGAAATCAGGGAGGAAGGGGAGGTGGGAGGCAGCCCAATCTTCACCTCATGGCTGGCCTTCAGAGGAAGAAGCACTGGAGCAATTGGGGGGTGACTGCCAGCCCCCCTTCCCTCCCTCTTGCCTGAGGGGGGAGAGGGCCTCACCTGTGCAGTGACCCAGAGCTCTCTGTGGATCACTAAATTATACAAGATTTTGCTAAATGGAAATCATATAACAATGCTGGTTCGTGGAGGAGGAGGACCTGAAGTATGAATGGATTTCCTTTGACTTATGCTAGATTCTGTTTTATCTTATAATGACAACAAAATATAATGCTTTTCAGTGTCTGGATTCTGTGAGGCTAAGTTTCCCGTTGAAGGGAAATGCTTTGAAGAGGCACTGTAAATGCCATTTTTAAGTTAATCGTGTTTATCTTGGGCGGGGGGGTGGGGGGGGAGAGGAGAGGACATTGAAGACTAAAATAAAGGTGATTTTGGTTAATTGTCATTTTATTTATTACACTGCAATAGCCATTGGAACAAAGTTTGTAGTTATTTTGTCAATTGCTCTCTTGTCGTTTTACACCTGTTTGCTTCCTTATTTACATGACCACTTGATTCTCAAAAATTGTTCCAAACAAAATGACAAACTTGGATTTTGAACAGGTGCATTTAACCGGAAATGTTCAAGTCAGTTCAAACTGTGATGCTTTGAAATTATGGTTTTTCTACTGAACTCGAGTTCCATTCTATTAAAAACAAACAAGCAAAAATGCACAGGTAATCTGTGCACATTGTAGAAAGGCAGATAAATACAAAGGAAAACATTCATTGTGTTTTGCTGTCTATCCTCTTAGACTTTCTCACTTTATGTTTACGAAAACTTGCTCACCCTGATTACACTCTTTATACATTTTTATTTTTCTTAGACGAAATTCAGAAATATGTAAAGTCAAAAGATATATATTCTCATCTTGCCAACAATACGATTGTCAGCAGTTTTTCATATTTTACATACTCACCACCACTGGCTACGTTCGCTCTTCTCCTCTCTTGTCATTGTGACAGGCAAAACCTGGTATATTTAAATGTTATTAACAGCACTGTGCAGTTTTATTAACCATTCAAGAACAGTAGCATCTGGTAATATCAGGACAGAATTGGGATTTAAAAATGAACAGAACCTGGCCAGTGTTGTTCAGTGGTTGAGTGTTGACCTATGAACCAGGAGGTCACAGTTTGATTCCCAGTCAAGACACATGCCTGGGTTTCAGGCTCAATCCCCAGTAGGAAGCGTGCAGGAGGCATCAATGATTCTCTCTCATCGCTGATGTTTCTATCTCTCCCTCCCTCTCTCTTCCTTTCTGAAATCTATGAAAACATACATTTTTTAAGTGACCTGCTATTCAACATCTTAACAATTTAAAAGAAGTCACTACATATTCTTTTCACAAACGTGTTTGCAGAGCCAATACAGTACTAGCCATTGACCCAGCACACCAAGTGTACTGAAGTAGAAAAGATCAAGAAAAATAGCTACACTAGAAAGACCTCAACACGTTAGAAAACGAATGAAAAGCTTTCTCCCCTTAATCCCCTAAAACAACATCATCCGGATCCACCTGTGGTCCCACATCAACTTCTAGACTATTTGTCAGGAGGGCAAAAATACAATGACACTGGCCAGTGCAGTCCTTGGAGCTTTAGGAAGGGGAGGGGGAGAGGGTCAGTTCTCAGAACAATGGGTGAGCTTCAGTGTCATCCGCAGGATCTTTGGATTCTTTCTTCTTCCGAACTTCTCCAATGTGCTTGTCCTTCTCTCACCAGCGCTCCGTTTCAGCAGCGTTGGTGCCTCTTTGCTGGCTTCCATTTTGTGGGTCTGTTTCCCTTCTGCCATTGTAGTAAAGTTCGTTCTCTTCTTTGCTTTCTGAAGCATTTCTTTCTCCCATTCTCATTGCTCAGCAAGCTGCTTCAAGGCCTCCGCTTCATGGGACTTGCGTCTTACTTCTGCAGCTTCTAATTTCTTCTGAATTTCCTCCCGGGAAAGATCCTCCTTCCTGGGCAGGGAAGGGGGAGTTCTGGGGTGGATTCTTCTGAAGGCTGGCCTGAGGCACGCTTCCCCCGTCCTCTAACCTGGGTATCAGAGGAAGCCAGGTGACTAGAAGACAAGAGCCTGGCCATATATTCTACACAATCCACTGCCCGGTTCGAGCTGCCTGGCCACACTCTCAAATTTTCTTTATTAATTTTGTGTTTTGTGAATTGAGATGCTTGTCTTGTTTCTTACCAATTTGTAAGAATTCTTAATAGGTTACTCTTAGTCGTGTATTTTACAGGTAAATTCCCCAGTTTGTAGTTTGCCTGTTAGAGGTACATTTTTTTACATAAATTTAAAAATATTTTTATGTGACAGGGAAAAAAAGAAAGACTCACAGGTGGAAAGCTGAGTTTTTCCAACCCAGGAGCTACCCCTGATCTATATTGTCCTACTCCCAGGACATATAAAATTATGTGTGCAGCCTGGCCGGAGGGCTCAGTTGGTTGAGCCTCAGTCTGTGTGCAGAAGTGTTGCCGGTTTGATTCCCAGTCAGGACACATATCTGGGTTTCAGGTTCAATCCCTGGTTGAAGGCAACCAATCAATGTTTCTCTCTGACCTCTCTCTCTCTCTCTCTCTCTCTCTCTCTCTCTCTCTCCTCACCCCCCACTCAGGTGAGGATTAAAAAAATAAAAAATGTGTGCCAGAAGATCAACAGAGTGACTGTCCTACTGGCAATGCAATCTGCAAATGTGTTCAGAGCTGGAAACAGGGGGTGAGGGGGAGCGGGGGGGCAGAGGGGGCATGGGAATTGGAAGTTAATGTCATTCAGGAAGAAATTGGAGGGGGAGTTTCTGAGATTAGATTAGGGAAATTTCCATTTTCATCCTTTGACCCTCCAGTTCAGATCAATATAAGAAATGACATGATACTCATTACCTAATGGAGATCAAAGCAAAATATCTACCTTACTAATGGCTGGACAGATGTGCTATAAACCCAAAGGCAGGGCTCCCTGTTAAAGCTGAATGGGAGACCTCGGGACAAAGGCACCTTCTACTCTTGCCCTGTGCCCACCCCCACCTGCCTGAGTCAGAGACTGAACAAGGACAGGGCCAGGGAAGCCACAGGCACGCTGTCACAGGTAAGATCATCTACTCTTCCCCCAGAGGAGAGTAAGCACGGAATGAAAAAGTAAGCTGAAAACTATTCCCTCCAACCCCTGTGGGGAGAGGACATCTAAGAGGAAGATCCCCCAAACAGAGAAGCTTTCTCTTTGCTCAGCACTTTGGATTTCTTTTTTTTTTTTTTTTTTTTTTTTCTATTTTTTTTTTTGTTTTGTTTTTTATTAAATCTTTATTGTTCAGATTATTACATTTGTTCCTCTTTTTTCCCCCCATAACTCCCCTCCTCCCAGTTCCCGCCCCACCCTCCGCCCTCACTCCCCACCCATTGTCCTCATCCATAGGTGCACGATTTTTGTCCAGTCTCTTCCCGCATCTCCCACACCCCTTTCCCCCCCCAAGAATAGTCAGTCCATTCCCTTTCTATGTCCCTGATTCTATTATGATCACCAGATTATTTATTCACTTGATTCTTAGATTCACTTGTTGATAGATGCATGTTTGTTGTTCATAATTTGTATCTTTACCTTTTTCTTCTTCTTCCTCTTCTTAAAGGATACCTTTCAGCATTTCATATAATACTGGTTTGGTGGTGATGAACTCCTTTAGCTTTTTCTTATCCGTGAAGCTCTTTATCTGACCTTCAGTTCTGAATGATAGCTTTGCTGGATAAAGTAATCTTGGTTGTAGGTTCTTGCTATTCATCACTTTGAATATTTCTTGCCATTCCCTTCTGGCCTGCAAAGTTTCTGTTGAGAAATCAGCTGACAGTCGTATGGGTACTCCCTTGTAGGTAACTGAGTTTCTTTCTCTTGCTGCTCTTAAGAGTCTCTCTTTGTCTTTTGCTCTTGGCATTTTAATTATGATGTGTCTTGGTGTGGTCCTCTTTGGATTCCTTTTGTTTGGGGTTCTCCGTGCTTCCTGGAATTGTAAGTCTATTTCTTTCACCAGGTAGGGGAAGTTTTCTGTCATTATTTCTTCAAATAGGTTTTCAATATCTTGCTCTCTCTCATCTTCTGGCACCCCTATAATTCTGATGTTGGTACGTTTGAAGCTGTCCCAGAGGCTCCTTACACTATCTTCGTATTTTCGGATTCTTTTTTCATTTTGCTTTTCCGGTTGGGTGTTTTTAGATTCTTCGCATTTCAAATCTTTGCCTTGATTCTTGCGGTCCTCTGGTCTGCTGTTGGGAGTCTGTATAATATTCGTTATTTCAGTCCGTGTATGTTTAATTTCTAGTTGGTTCTTTATCATAACATCGAGGGTCTCATTAGATTTGTTGAGGATCTCATTAAGTTTATCAGCAGCTTCTAGACAGTTCTTGAGAGACCTTAAAAGTGTGGTTCTGAACTCTATATCCTCCATTGACAGTTTTGTCCTGTTTCTTTGTCTTCGCATTTTTTATGCTTTCTTGGTGCACCCCCTAGTGGTCTTTGTATGCAGTCCTCCTATAGTTAAGCCTTGATTGTTGTAGTTAATACTAGGGGGATTTGACCTCCAGGCCAGCTGGCTGTGAGAATCAGCTGTGTCTGCAGTGGGAAAACTTCTGTCCTCTAGGGAGGTGCTAATCTAGCCTTTGCCTGAGGCTATCTGGCAAATGGCTCTGTGCAGGGCTTGGGCGGGGCGGGTGGGTCACTCGGGCTCGGGATCAACAGGGTGGGCTGGAGAGAGCATTTATGGCGGCTCTCAGTTCCGTCCCTAGGGGCTCTGCCTCACAGAGTCCCAGCAACCGCTGCAAACCTCAGAGAGAAAGCTGCCTTCGAGTTCCGACTGAAGGCAGACAGTCCCGCTTCTCCCGTTTGAGTCTGGGTCCCTAGAGACTTGCCCGGATCTGGAGCTCAGAATCTGAGACTCCCTCCCTCCCGATTGAAAGCACCAACCGCGCCCTCCGCCTCCAGCCCGCTCCGCACGCACTCCGTACCTGAGTATTTCACTTCAGCACTGCGCCTCCTCTGAGTCTGGGTATGATATTCTCTTTCCTCCTAGTTGTAGAATTTCCACTCAGCCAGCCTTCCTGTGGTTCTGGATGATGTCCGTTCCGTCTTTTAGGTGTGTTTTGATTTGGTTGTTCAAGGCAGCAATCTCCGGCGTTAACCTATGCTGCCATCTTGGTTCTCCGCGCTTTGGATTTCAAAGGTTGGCTTCTGATCTGTGACCAACCACAGGTGCAGCTGGAGGGATGGCTGTGAAGAGACCATGTATCAGAGATGTCTCCCACTTTGCAGATATTCAGCCATTTGTGACCTACAAAAGTGGCCATGTCATATGGCCCATTGATTTTTATAGCTCCTACTACGTGGCAGGAGCAAACAAGAAGTATATTTCCAAATAGCAAATGTGCAAATAGGTTTCCAAATGCTTTACACATATTTACTCATTTAATCCTTACAAAAGACCCCAAAAAAATTCAATTCTTATTTTCAGATAAAGAAAATGAAGTAGCAAGTCCTCACCACCAATCTTTGTATATTCTCCTGGAATCAGCGGGGTGATCGGTTTACTGTTGCCCCCCAAGGGCTCTGAATCAGATACAAATAGGATGAAAACTAACTCCAACACTGAAACTCCTAAACACTATTTCTCCTCTCCAATCAGCTCAGTTCAGCTCACCTGCAAGTTACAAAATAAGTACTACCTGGCAGCATAAACTATCAAATCATTCAACACTAGCTGCCCAAAAATGCCCTAAATTTAAACATAAACCCCCTCTTAATGTCAAAAGTAATAAAGATTTCTACCCAGTTTGGCTCAATGGATAGAGCGTCAGCCTTCTGACCAAAGGATCTCAGGTTTAATTCTGGTCAAGAGCACATACCTCTGTTGCAGGCTCCTCACCAGGCCCAGCCCTGGTCAGGGCACGAGCAGGAGGCAATTAATCAATATGTTTCTCTCACATTGATATTTCTCGCTGTCTTTTCATCTCTCTTTCACTCTCTCTAAAAACCAATGGAAAAATATCGGGTCAGGATTAAAAAAAAAAAAAGTAACAAAATTTAAAGACACTTTCTTTTAAATTAGAATGCAAGGAAATAAAAGTCCAAAATTATTCCCTTCCCCAGATATCTAAACTACAGCAAAGGAAATATAGTCAATAGTCTGTCTATATATATAGTAAAAGCCTAAGAGGCCAGCCGACCGATAGCTGTGATGTGCATTGGCCACCAGGGGGCAGATGCTCAACACAGGACCAGAAACCACAGGCATGGAAACATGGAACAAATTGATGAATCTCAGAGGGCAGCGGGGAAGGGAGAGGGCAGGAAGAGGTTAACCAAAGATCTTATATGCATACTAGAGGCCCTGTGCACAGATTCATGCACAGGTGGGGTCCCTCAGCCTGGCCTGCGCCCTCTTGCAATCCGGGACCCCATGGGAAATGTCACACTGCCAGTTTCAGCCCAATCCCCACAGGCCAGGCCGAGGGACCCCACTGTACATAAATCTGTGCACTGGGCCTCTAGTATTGTCATAATTATGTATTGTATTAAATGGGTACTAGACTTATTGGGATGATCACTTTGTAAGTTACATGAATGCCTAATCACTATGTTATACTAGTACACCTGAAACTAATACAATATTCTATGTCAACTATAATTGAAAAAAATAATTGTAATTCTTCCCCAATTTGTTCTTCTGCTCATTCTTTTTTTAAATATATTTTTATTGAATTTTTTACAGAGAGGAAGGGAGAGGGATATAGAGTTAGAAACATCGATCAGCTGCCTCCTGCACACCCCCGACTGGGGATGTACCCGCAACCATGCCCTTGGCCAAAATCGAACCTGGGACCCTTCAGTCCACAGGCCAATGCTCTATCCACTGAGCCAAACCAGTTAGGACAGTTTCTGCTCATGCTTAACCAGGAGGTTTCACTCCCAAAAACCCTAGTGATGTCTATTTGCATGGGCATCGCTCTTCCTAAAGAATATCCATTCCCACAAGGTCAGTTCCCTACTTCTCCCAACTGGCTGCCAGGCCCTGCTGGCCTCCCCACCTGAAAAAACACTGGCCTGTCAGGAGGGGCTGACAGAGTGTTTCTTCTGTTGATCCAGCTGGTTGGTAGAACAAGGTCTGGATGGGAAGGGGAAGGGAAGGTACACACTCTCTCCCTATAACTTCAGCTTCCCAAGTGTGGGAAGGGGTTAGGTCCCTGGGTCCCCATCCTCTCTCTGGCCTGGGGGAGCCGCATCTCCAGATCTCTGAGGTGGGACAGTAGAGGGAGGGACTGTGGGGAGACCGCCAAGCTCCTGAGGATGAGGAGGGTGGAGAGCCAGGAGCATGGGGTGTGTTCGCTGGGGCAGGAGAGAGGCTATGGTGCCTGCAGGCAGGGGACTCACACAGATAACCTCAGAGCCCGGAAGAAAGGGCCCAAGAGTGTGGAACGTGGGGGTTAGGGGTGAGGTTTCCAGCAGATATGCCTTCCATTGGCACAAACAGGTACCACTACGTGACACCTGCCTCAGTGTGGTGTCAGAGGAGGCAGGTGCAGTGTGTGTTGGGCGTTGAGGGGGAGGCCAGCTGGTTCGGGGGTGGGGCAGGGGAGAGGGAGAGGGCAGCAAGCCTGGAGCCTGCTTTTCTCTAATCTTCAGAAATCTGTCTGCCAAGCCTGAAATTTCACCTGCAGTCTAACCTCAACCCCAAAGGCTATATCCTGGTCCTTCTGCTCTGAAAGGTGAGCTGTTCCTCCAGCCCCTCCAAAGTGGACTTAATCCACACTTGAGTAGCTCGTGGGTCCCTCTTTATCAAAGTCAGGGTAACCAGGACACAGAATACCACACCAGCAAAACTTAGAAACACAAACATATTCTCTACTATGTGCCCAGAACCTAGTGCACGGGGTTTTTTTTGTAGGGATTTGGGGAAGAAATAGGGGCAAAAAACCTTTCATGAGGATTTAAGGGGCAGGGAAAAGGTGCGGTGGAGACTGGCACTGAGCCACAGCCACTTCCTGCGCACCTTCTCCACGGAGGTTCTCAGAGCAGTGGTGCTGCTGCTGCCGGGGGGAGTCCATCTCCTCTGTACCTCCGGAGAGTCCCCCTAGTGGGCAGCTGGGGCAGCACAGGGGCTGGAATTGGGCTTGCTTAGCCAGGGCCCAGTGCAGCTGAAACAGAAGACAGAAATGACAAGGCATCTCAATGACAGCCTCCTCCTGACACATGGGGCCTTTGAGCTCAGCCAGAATCAAATTACTACGTTTGATTATGTAAGCCAGCAACGAAACGTGGCAAAACTTGGTGGCATCTGAGAGAATAGGGAAAACCTGGACTGTCTTCTCAGGAGCATTTTCTCAATCCGTTGAGATCTTGCTTCCAGGCATGCCCTCAAAATGTAGGCCCAAATAAACTCATGAAATTCTTCTCTCAGTGTGGGTGTTCTTTCGGCGACATCCCCCATGGAGGGGTTAACTGGGGCATCAAGTTTCCCATTAGAGGTGGGGGCCTGCCTACTGTCTCTTCTCTGGGAGTGGGGCACTGAAGACATTCTGTCATCTTGTGATATTTAAAAATTTAAAGTAATACTCCCAGTCGCCCCAATTTAACTCAGATGTGACTACATCCATTTCTCTGCTGTATGACTTCCCACTAGTGTGTTTCACCTTCTCAGTAACTACATGGAGGGTCCTGACCACAGATTCTCGGCTTGTCCCCTCAGGGTACAGACGATACCTCCCCCACCCCCTCCCCACTCCCAAATGATTGTCCCTTTCAGACTTGCCCAACCCAGTGGTCGGCAAACTCATTAGTCAACAGAGCCAAATATCAACAGGACAATGACTGAAATTTCTTCTGAGAGCCAAATTTTTTAAACTTAAACTATATAGGTAGGGACATTGGTATTAACTTAACTAGGGTACTCCTAAACTGGCCTTTGCTAAAAAACGTCCTCAATCTGATTGAGGTACATTCGCTGAGGTCGACCCCTTCCAACTCCCCCATCCACACTCGTCTTGTATACTTGTTTCGTCTATCTCCTTTCGTTCATCCTCTCTATATGTCCAAACCATCTCGACATACCTAAAAAAATGTTTCATTTTATAATAATAAAGCCACCATCACAAAGTAATTAGAATCCTTAAATTGATGACAAAAATACCTGTAGGATTTGCAGCTGGTTGGAAAAATACAGGTAACTTTATGCTTCGAGTAGGTACTTTTGTCACCCGCGCGAGATTTGCGGACACGACTAGCACTAACCACTGCACATGAGACTGCTGACTGGCTGGCTCACTCAACTCGTGCATGAATCGCGCGCACCTCCCCCGCACTGCGTCTCCCATTGCCAGACCAACCGACACCCCCCACTTCTTCTAAGGCCACTTCTTCAAAATAGACTCGCCCAGGCAGAAAACCGACTTCTGTGCATGGGCCACAAAGTTTCAATCGCACTGTACGTGTGCGCCCGCACGTGGTATTTTGTGGAAGAGCCACACTCAAGGGGCCAAAGAGCCGCATGTAGCTCGCGAGCCCCGGTTTGCCGACCACTGGCCTAACCATACTTGCAGTGTTCACCTCTAATCCTCCTGGCCTCCCTTCAAGCCAAACAAGCCGCTGTCAACACTAGTTCCCTGGTTCCACGCTCCCTCTAGCGGCTTCACTCCGCTTTGCAGCGTTATTAAATCTCTAGACCCCACTCATCCTCCCTGATCCAGAAATGAGTAAATATTCTGTTCTTTTTTAGTTCCATCCTTAAAAGCATGTAGGTATAGAAACGTTTCCTTTCTCTCTTACTACATATCAAGCGTGGCCTCTAAGAACTCAACATTTCTCCCAAGAAATTGTCTTTTCCCCCAGCTCAATCCACAGAACTTCCTTTCTTTTTCATTCTCTCTTCTGCCGACTTTTCTCACTACAAAGCTAAGACTGATTCCCTGAATACATCTGGTTTCTAGAGACAGAGTGTTCCTGGCACTCGCTGTGTTCATGTCTCTTTTACCCTCCAAGTGTGTAATAATTCTACTGAGTGTTTCTCCACCGAGGCATTTCCTCCATATAAGGGGCCCTGGGCCTTTGGATCTGTGGGACATGCCGATCCCCACAGTGGGCATCTGAAATCAGGGCTTAATCAATGTACACCCCGGAGCCAACTTGAGGCTGTGTGGTAGGAAATCATTCTCGAAGCCTGTGCACAGGCCATAAATAGCCTCCCTCCATCGCTCCTTCTGCAGCCCTAACTGCCGTTCAAAGCAAAGGAGACAATCAGGACCCGGGACAGCCAACCTAGCATCGCTTACTAGAGATTAGCACAAGTAATCTGAATCCAAAATTGAGTATTCCTTTGCTCTGCACCCACGTGGAACTGAGGTAATTCCATTCCAGCTTCAACTACACATAGAAAGCTGCAGGTTAGAATTATTTTGCGAGCCTTTGCCTAATTAAATCCATGGTACTGGAGTCCCCACCAGGCCAGTCCTTGATTTTACCATCCAGGTTCCAGGGAAGCCCACCAGCATGTCATCCCTTCACCCCGCTGAATCCTGCCAATGGAGAAGGCACCCCAAACACAGACCAAAAGGAGACCCAAGTATTTGTTTTATTAATGACCAGATAAGTGCCAGACAACCCACAGCACTCTGACCTCACTGGCAAGCCGAACTGGAGAATGCAATCGGGACACGAGTCCAAAGAGAGCCTCCTCTGCTTCCTCCTGGCCTGAGCCGCTAAGCAGAGAGAAACAGCAGACATCCCCAAGGGAGCAGGGGCAGGAAGCCCTGTCCAAGTGTGTGCATTTGTATCAGGAGAGCACAGCATTCAAAGAGACAATGCTAGTCTGTTAAATTCCTGTTAATGCATTAACTCCACTCCTGCTGAAACGTGTCAGATAAATCCTGTCTCTCCAGCTGCCATAGCCGCTCAGCCTGCAGGAGGAAGCAGTCACCGGGAAAAGCGGGTCCTTTCATCTTGTATTTGTTTGCTAATTAGAATTTCTAATTACAGATTACCTCAAATGCACTGGCTTAAAGGAACACAAATGTATTTTTTTAATAATCCTGGAGGTCAGATGTCCAAGACGGGTCTCCCTAGGCTAAAATCAAGGTGTCAGCAAGGCCACAGTCCTCTTGGAGGCTCTACAGAGGATCCATTCCGTGCCCTTTCCAGTGTCTAGAGGCCGCCCGCATTCCCTGGCTCACGGCCCCATCCTCCCATTTTTACAGCTAGCAGCATCAAGCCAAGTTCTTCTCCCTTTGCCATCCATCCTGTTCTCTCTGCTGAATCCCTCCTTCATATTTAAGGACCCTTGGGATTATATTGGATACAGTTGGAAAATCTAAGATAATCTCCCTGTTTGAAAGCCAGTTGATTAGCAGCTATAATTCCATCTGCAGCCTTTGCCAGGTAGTAGAACATATTCACAGGTTCTAGAGATTAGAACATGGACATCTTTAGGGCCCATCATTCTGCTACCACACACCTCCTGCTCCCATGGAATCAGCCACCACCCACCCCCCTCAGTCCTTGGTACCACAGGAATCAGTTGCCAAAGGCCCCAAACTAGGTACTGAGGCCTATACCCTGTCTCGATTGCTCTTAGAGGAAGGTGGGCAACCAAATCCCTCTTGTCACTCCTGTTCTGTCCACCACCACCACCACCCCATCATCACCAGGACCAAGCCAAAGCCTCCAGGACTCTGTTAACCAAACTCCCATCTTGATGCAGCTCTGTCCATCGCCCCCCCCCCCGCCCAACCCAGTCCTCTGCCCAGCCTCATGCTCCCAAGCCCTGTTCTTGTGCCCTCGAGAATTCCCAGTCTGTGTCTTGCTTTGAATGTTCTCTCTATTGCCTATTCCTAAAAGACATTTTAAAATATCCTAAGAATTCCACAGCCTCTATGAGGCTCTCAAATGGAAGCTGCTTTCTTTGCGTAGCTGACTCCCTTTCCTCCTTCAGGTCTCAGCTCAAAGGTCTCTTCCCAGAGAGACCTTCCTGGCCACCCCACCTGCCCTCCCACCAGTTACTTCTGTCACCTCACCCGTTTATTCCCTCATTGCACTCACCATGCTTTGAAATATCTTATTTATACACTTGTTTAGTGGTGTATATACTTTCTGCCTCACAAAATGCAAGCTCTGAGAAACCTGGGAACTTGTTGATCATTATTATTCACCATTTCTCTCTAGTACCTTGAACAGTAATTATTACGGAAACAGTTGGAGGTCAGTGAATAAATCTGAATTCATGAGTAAATTGAATGAATGAATGAATGAATGAATGAATGAATGAATGAATGAATGAAGAGTTGGTGAAATTAGCTACTCCTTTCCCAGGAAGGAGCAGGGAAGGGACAGAGAGAAACCAGAGGGTTTCACACTGACACTCTGGTGAAGAAGGAGCAGAGTCCTCTCCTCTAATGGAAAGGGGCACAGGGAAGGGGTGGCAGATGAGGGTCTCCCTCTCTCAAAGTGGTTGGGAAGAAAAGATTCTGGAAAGGACTGGAAAGTCTTTGCTCACAGTCCCAGTGCTCCCATCCCCAGCCTCTACAGATTTAGTGCCGAGGTGAGGAGAAGACCACACTCCCTGAGAACAAGGTGCAGTATCAGGGGCCCAGACCTTGCAGTGAGGAAGCCTGAGGTGACGTCTTAGGGAAGGGCTTCTCTAACCATGGATGGATAGGAGGACCCCAAAATGGGGACTTTCTTTTATTGGGCGTGAGGGAAGGGTCTTAAAGAAGAATATCCCTCACCAATCCCTAGATTCCTACCCAGGATATGCAGTTATATCACGTGGAGGCAGGAGGAGGGACAGGACAAGCCCCACAGAGCCTCCTCACCCGAGGAGACCAGATGGCTAAAGCCTCGGTGATTAGCCCTAGACCAGAAGAGACGCTGATTCTTTCTACTACCAGTTCCATCTTCCCTGTCCCAGGGGTCCTTCTTCTCCAAGGGAATCGCAAAAGCGTCCATTCATAGACTCTACTGCACAGTTTCAGAGCCATGCAAAGAATCCCAGTGAACTCAGTTAGGAAGGTCCAGCTTTGGGTCCAATGCAGGACCCCCCAGATAGCTTCTTGAGTACCTCCAGTGACAGGATCTCCTTACACACAGTGCCGCCTCTTCCAGGCTTGGGTGGCTCTCATTGGAAGAGTATTCTTCCTCCCAGCAGCCTGTCTCTGTCCCCCTTGCACTTGCGTCACTCATTCAGCCTGATGGAGCAGAACAGATAAGTTGGTGGTTTCCATGTGACAACCTTGGAAACATCTGAAGGCAATTATCATTCTAATAATAAATGGTACCATCTCACGAATGCTTACCAGGCCCTGCACTAAGCGTTTAGGGACACAACATCCCTAGCATGGCGGCATTATTATTCCCATTCTGTAGATTAGGAAACAAGCAGGGGAAGTAAAGCAATCAGCCCAGGCTCACTCGGGTATCGGAAGAATCAGGATTCATTCCAAGGCCAGTCTGACTCCTGGCCCTCACCTCCCCTGTTATGCCAAGATCTCCCCAACCCTGACTGAGTCTTGTTTAATCCTGGCTAAACAACATCAAAGCCTTCAAGCATTTCTTCCCTGAGAAGCACAAGGCTCCCCTCGCCTCACTTTCTCAGAGAACCTCTAAATTCAGTAAAATCCTTGCAGTCATCTAGCCTGAGACCCTCTTCCTGGAAACTGGGAAATTGAAAAGGAAGCTTTGCTTCTGCTAATAGCAGACAATAGTCCTCCCAACGTTCCCCTACTAGGCCCCCAATCTCCCCTAACAACCCACCACTTTCCACTACCCTCCACCTTCCTTGTCATCTGGCAACTCTCTTACCCCCCAGGATTTGTCAATCTACCCTCCCTTAGTCTCATTCCTCTTCTCCCCCAAAATCCTACTCATCCTTAAGAAAACTAACTCCAATTCTCCATCCTCCATGAAGCCTTCTCCAGCTCCTGCTCCATACTCAGTGCTCCCTTATTTTTTTTCTTCAGCTTTAAGATATAATTAGCATATAACATTGTATACGTTTAAGGTGTGCAACATAATGATTGGATATATGTATATATTGCGAAATAATTACCACAATTAGTTTAGTTAGCCTATGCATCACCTCACATAGTTACAAATGTGTGTGTGATGAGAAAATTTAAGATCAACTCTCTTAGAAACTTTCAAATGCACAAATAATATTGTTGACTATAGTCACCATGCTGCACGTTATTATAACTGCAAGTCTGCACCTTTTGAACACCGTCACCCATTCACCCGCCGTCACCCTCCGCCCCTGGCAACCACCCGCCTCCTCTCTGTTTCTAGTACAAAGGGTTCGGTACAAAGCCCGTAGTTCTGCCTCTGCAACAGCTGTTGCTATTTTGCATTCATTGTTTCTGTTCACAGACCTTCCTCCCTGGCTGGGCTTGTCCAGGGCAAAAAGTGTAGCTTTCATTTCCAGGCCCATTACAATGTAGGTGCTTAGTAAATGGCTGTTGCTGTCGATGCAGACTGACTTTTTTGATACTGCGACTGGAAGAACAGTGGCTTGAAAGTCAGAAAGCACGATCAACATTAGGGAGCCAGGAGCTATATCGGGAGAGCTAAGGCCCTCCTCATGGCCCAGCACCTGGACAACACCTGGTGTCTGGGAGTTGAATAAAATAATCTAGTTCCAATGAGTTCAAGGAAGGAAAGAGTTTGAAGCAGGATCTGCTGCCCTCTGGTGGCCATTAGAGAAGTCGACCATATGGATTTAGATGCCCCTCTCCTGGCACATTAACTGTCCCAGATTCTTACATAGCAGAATCCTAAAATTAGATTTAAACTACGCACCAAGGCAAAATCAATGAAATTTCAAAGTAAGGTGCCAAATCATCCTCTGAAGAATTTCAAAGAAAATATTAAGAATTAGTTCCTGACCCCCTCAGCCTGGTTGAAGATATAAAATGGCATCATAGTGTGGAATGAAGAGAAGATTTTGTGAGGAGGAAATGCATGGACAAAGCTGTGTAGTGAGCCCCATCCCCTCTATAGCAAACCTTCTGGATGCTTGGCCCCGAGAGCTGAATATGTAATCCTTAGAGCTAGTGGCAGAGTGTCCTGGAGCCTGGCAGAGCTAGTGGAGCCTGGGTGCCACCCATATATTTAGACAGAGAGAGAAGGGCCAAGGAAGGGCTGTGTGGGCAGGCCGGCAGAGCCAGTGGTCTGGAATGCCCTGGGCTGCCAAAGCTTGCCTGGCAACTGAAGAACTGGCTGTTTTGGGGAGAGAAGCAGGTGTATCCCCATGCATCTATCTTGGGTGCTGTCCAATAGGGCTACCTCAAGGGACTAAGGGATCCCAGCAGCTTAGGGAGGAGGCTCAAGTTTCTGGGATAAAATAAATGCAGGTGAATGGGACTCTGAGAGGCCAGGAAAGTGCCCTTGAGAATAGTCACCAGAGGACATCAGAGAGGAAGGGACGAGGACACAACCAGCTGATGGAGCAGGAGGCTGAGTCACAGCTGATGTAAAAACTCGCCTACCCCTTCCTATCTGCTCTGCACCACCCAACCTCCTCACCAACACACCTCACCCAGAAGCAGCATCTAAAGAGAGTGAGAGTGGGTGAAGGGCAGGGCTAGGGAGAGGGAGGAAGGAGATCGTGACAGATAGAACAGAAGCCAGCCACTCACCCCTTTCCACAGCTCCAGCTGCAGCAGGAACCCATAAGCTGCAAAGAGTGACATTAAATAGTTAAGGTTTTGATTCATATATTGGCCTGGTCATTCTAATTTCTGAATTGAGCTGGTCTCACCTGAGAGTGAGCAGAATAGTTAAAGGTTTTCCTGAATTTTCACCCAGAAGCAAGGGAAATAATTACTTCTGCCCACTGACCCCATAAAGGATAAAGGATCATCTCATGACACCATACTCATCATGTAATCCAAATGCAACTTTATTTTTTTCATTATATGGCAAGTCATGGTTGTCATATAGCATGTAATATATATTATACAATATATAACATATATGATAACTAGAGGCCCGGTGCACAAAATTCATGCACTGGGGGGGGGGCGTCCCCCAGCCTGGCCTGTGCCCTCTCACAGTGCAGGAGCACCACGATCAATCGCCCCAAAGAGGTAGGCCCTGCCCACCCATCCAGGGCTCCTCGATGGATTGCCCCAAAGAGGTAGGCGGGAGCCGGGGGTCCCACCTCCACACCACGTGGGGCCGCGGGACCCCCCCAGGCCTCACTGGACAGCAAGCCACCGGGCCCCACCTCCCACGCATGCAGCATCAAGTCCCTGTCCACCCTCGCCGCCTGCTGCACACACAGCCTCCTGGTGATGGATTGTGGGATTGTGACCGCATGAGGGCATCAAAGGCGTGAGGGGTGACAACCACCTAGGCTATTATTAGTATAGATATGTATGATCCTTACTAATAAAAGGCTAAGTAGTCATCACGCCCTCACGTGTGATGCCCTCACGCTATCACAAGATGGCTGCGCACAGCAGGTGCGTGCAGGTGGGCGGGGCTGGAGCCTGTCTGGGAGTCCAGTCTCCTCCCAGCTCCACGCATGGCCAGGCCTGGGGGTCCCGTGGCTCCATGTGGTGCAAAGGAGGCAGGTCCGGCAGGTCCCCGTGTGGCATGGAGGCCTGGGGGTCCATAGCTCAGGCCTACCTCTTTGGGGCAATCCATGGAGGAGCCCTGGATGGGTGGGTGGGGCCTACCTCTTTGGGGTGATCGATCGCGGGGCTCCCGCACTGTGACAGGGCACAGGCCAGGCTGGGGGACCCGCACCCCCACACCCGTGCATGAATTTCATGCACTCGGCCACTAGTATATAATATAATGCAGGTTATACTTTCCCCTCCAACCGGTCTAAATTACAGGGACCTGGATTTTCCCTTCCAAGTTCCCTCAGCCTTCTTTTCTCCAATCAAGAACACCCAACTCCTGTTACTTCATCTCTTTGTCATCAGTAGCCTCCTTTTATAGGCCTCTTGAGACCCACTCCAACCACTCCCAGGGGTCCTGAGCACTTCCTCCAGTTTTGGGGAGGGGGAGACACAGGCCTCTGGCCTCCAGTGCTAGCCTCAGCTTCCAACAGTCCTCACGGCCCCTTGGGCACTCTCACCACCTGTAGCGGGTTCAGTGGGCTCTCCAAGAAATTCATGTCCACCCAGGACCTCAAAACATGGCCTTATTTGGAAAGAGGGTCTTTGACAATGTAATTAATTAAGGATCTTGAGCTGAAATTATCCTGGACTTAGGGTGGGCCCTAAATCCCATGACTGATGTCTTCACAAGAAGAGGAGAGGACACACAGGGGAAGAAGGCCAGGTGGAGACAGAAGCAGAGATTGGAGTTTTGCTGCCACAAACCGAAGAACACCTGGGGCCCCCAGGGGCTGAGAGAGGCAAGGAAGAGTTCTTCCCTGGAGCCTTCAGAGGGAGCGCAGCCCTGCTGACACCTTAATTGCAGGCTCCTAGCCTCCAGAACTGCGAGAGAATAAATCCTGTTGTTTTAAACCACCCAGTTCATGATACTTTGTTATAGCAGCCCTGGGAAACTAGTACAGCATCTCACCCCGGTCCTTCCAGCCCCAGCAGCAATCAATGGCGGATCCCTGGCAGGAGGAATGCTACGGCTTGGGCTGGGGCCCAGTAGCCTCTGCCAAGCCTAGGAGGAGTGGGGGAGGAGATGGGCTGTAACTTTCAAATGACCCCCTCTCCACCCACACTCCCCTGCTGAGCAGCCTGGGGAGAAAACCTGGCATCAGCTCCCCCAGCCGCCTACCATCGATAGCACGTCCTGCACCCAGGGGGCCCTGCCCTCCAACTCCCTATGGCCTACCCTCGTCCTGTCCTGTGGCTGGGGAATTTTCCATCCCACCCCCAAGTCAAAGTCATTAGATTTAATCATTAACAGGGCGGGTGTTAATTAGCAGGGCAGGGTGATCATCCATGCTGCTGAGGACACAGCTGGACATCAAGAACAGCTGCTCAAACAAGGGTGGGAGGAGCTGAATCTGGCTGGAAAGAGGCAGGAGTGTCTGCCCCCAACTCTGGAAGCTTGGAAATCCCCATTTCTTCATCCCGGATTGTTCCAGAGTCAAAAGAAACATTTGCTAAGATGAATTCCTCCCTATTCGTGTCTATTTCTCGAGTGTTTAATGGGTGCCAGGCACTGAGCTAGGTTCTTTATGGACATTCCCTCCTTCCACCCCTCACTACAGTAACAGACAGGCCTGTTATTTACAAGTGAGGAAACTGAGGCTCAGAGGGGTTAAGTGACTTGCCCAAGATCACAGAGCTACTAAGTGGCAGAGCTGGGATTTGAACCCAAGCAGACTGTTCCAGAGCCTAGGGCACCACGCTGGAAGGAGCTGGCGGGCGAGGGAGTTTGCATCCGAGCAGTCAGAGGTCATGCTGACCTTCCCCCTTCCTTGATGTGCCTCATTCTTATACTTCCACTTTTTAAATAATTTATAATGGCTTAGTCATCAATTATAATTACTTAGTCATCCTGTTCCACACTGACCCCTGCTAGTCTGTCAGATGCTAGTGGACAGAGACTGTGCCTGTTTTGTGCTCCACTGATCCCCGGTGCTTAGCATAACGCCTGGCGCATGTGACTACCCAATAAGCACTGGTTGGAAGAATAAATTCAACCTCTTAGGAAGCTCGGGGTGGAAGGGACTAGCTAGAGGCCAGCTGGGGAGTGGTCTGCTAGAGTGGTGATGGTCGTAGGGTTAAAAATGCATCTCAAGAGGTCCTCTGGTCCATGCCCCTGCTTCAGTTCAGCCACTGCCCTGCCATAGCCACCAAATCTGGTGGGAAAGTGTTAACATGGGTTCTAGTCCTTGGGAGAGCTGCTTTCTCCCTCTTGGCCTCAGTTTCCCCTCTCAAGCTGGAGAAATTGGATTGGTTGATTTTTAAGTCTTTTCCACCTCTACCAGTTTGTGGTTCAAAAAGAGGCAAAGCACTTTGGAGATGAGCATCTCCTCTGTTTGAATCACCAGCGCTGGACCCATTCCCAAGAGTGCCAGCTGCAGGAGGGTGCACACCCAAGCCTGGCAGGATTCGACGATGGGCTTCTTATCAGGCAAACCAGGACTTTCTAGGACAGTCAGAGGAGGCTGGGCCTTCCAAGCCAGCCCCTGAGAGGCCACTCATCTAGGCTAATGGTGCTGCTGGGGCCCACAAGAAGCTCTGGACACTTTGGCACAGAGGCCTTCTAGGTGGGCCTTGGGGTCCCCGGGGACACGGAGCATCCCTTCAGGGTGCCCACACCCCTGCCTCAGATCAGGTTCCGCTCCCACCTGGCCTCCTGCCTTCACGACATGGCCCCGAAAGACTCTCACTCATTTCCAGAAGAGCCAAGCCACCCAAAGGACAGACATGCGCTCCCCATGAGGACTCACAGCATATGCCACAGGCTCTGAGATGATTCCAAGAGTTTCCAGAAATGCTGGAGAAACAGCAGCAAATTGGCAGGAGCATATGGTCCCCAGGGGGACCGCTTGGACGGGCTCCTGCTCCTTTGGGTGGATGAAACCCGTCAGTAGCCTCCCCTCGTCGGAGCTGTGCAGGTGGAAAGTGTGTGCATCTTGTATTCAACATGCAGGAGTGCACCCCTGCCCCTGAGCCAGGCAGGCAGAAATGCAAAGGTGGAGGTGAGGGCCCAGACTCCTGGGGTCTCATCCTGGCTCTGAGACTTCCTACCTATGAGACTGGAGCTCCCCACTCAGAATGCAAATTATTAGAACAGGAAGAAACCCGTGCAGTCCTCTGGCTCCCACTTTTTACAAGAGAGGAAACGGAGACCTGTGTGTGTGTGTGTGTGTGTGTGTGTGTGTGTGTGTGTGTGTGTTGGGGGTGGGAGGGAGTGACCACCCCAGAGTGGCCGGACAGTTGGTAGCAGAGGGAGAAATTGAACTCTGACCTCCCAAATACCAATCCAGGCGGCCCATCCAGTATGACCTTTCTCCAGTACTCTGCCCTTGAAAAGCAAAATAAAGATCATACTACCTGCCCTCCCTCCTGGTGGGTTGTGAGGATTAGTGATAATGCATGAGAAGGCTGCGGGGGTGGGGAGGATAGATAAATAAAAGCAGAAAGTGCTGAGAGCAACAGGAGCAGCCTATTAACCCAGGGTCCAGCTCCGAGGGTAGGGGCAGGTGGGAGCTGTTAAATGATTGCACCATTGAGTCACATCCCTGTAACCTTGAATATTTCATGGATCCAGAAGTGTACCATACAGAACAGCTACTGCTCCCCCGGCAGGGGCTGTGGCTGCAGCAGGGACATGAACGCTTGCACACGCAAGCACACCTTGCACAGGCCCGTGCAAGCTGCGGGAAGGGGTTGGGAAAGGCGGGCTCCAACTCTTACTCATTCCAGGAAGGGCTCCAGGAGCAGGCATGGTGTGCTCTGCAACTCCCCGCCCTGTGGGAGAGCAACCCACACCTTTTCCACCCACAAGCCCAACAGACACTCACTCAGCTCTTAGCATAAAAAAGTCAAAACGACATACTCACACCTTCACAGACAGACCCATGGCAGCTCATGTGGAGACTCCAGCACCAAAGGTTGCAAGCCAGTCACATGCCATCTCCCCGCTACCCATAAACGTTTTACCACCCACCCCCAGCCTCCTCCAGAAGCCAGTACCAAGAGCTGTCTCTCCTCCCTCTCCCTGCTCTCTCCTCCTCCGCTTCCACCCCAGCACCAGCTGCTCCGGGGACCCCTCTTTCCACGCAGTCCTCCATCAGCCATCTCTCCAAAGCCTGAGCTCTCTGGGCCCCTCTCCTGACCTACAGCTTTTGGAGAAGAGAGCTTAAGACTCTGGAGCTTGAGAAAGCAACATGAAGAATGTTATGAGACTTTGGGAGGAATTTCCATGGCCAGGCCGAATGTGAGAGGAAGAAGGGACTCTGAAAGAGGCCTAGGCAAACTGGATGACTGGGGTGGGAGTGGAAGGTCTTATGAGAGCCTGGCAAGGTCTCTCTCCTAACTCCGCTACCCTTCTAAGAGATAACAAGACAAGAAAAACAGCAGCTATTAATTTGTTGAGGGCTCCATGTGCCAGATACCTTACCTCATAGGATACTCAACCCTAACAGGTAGGGACTCTTCTGCCCATTGCACAAATGAGGAAATCGAGGCCCCAGAGATAAGGGTGTGGGAATTCAAGTTCCAGGATCCTGATGGAAGGGGTAGGGAATAGACCAGTTATTTATTAAAGGACTAGAGGCCTGGTGCATGAAAATTCGTGCACTCAGCAGTGATGGAGGGGTGGTCCCTCAGCCCGGTCTGTGCCCTCTTGCCGTCCAGGAGTACTCAGGGGATGTCTGACTGATGGCTTAGGCCCCCTCCCTGTGGGGAACTGGCCTAAGCTGCAGTCTGGTCTCCTTCTGTGGTAGGCTACCAGTGGGTGATCTGGGGACAGCACCGGCCAGCCCCAGCCCCCATTGCCCCTCCGCCGCTGCTGGTCACCACCACATCCCCCCCCCCCCCGCCATCCCCTCCCTCTGCCCACTGGCACTGCCTGCTCACCGGCCCTGCCCCCCCACAGACAGGATGTTCCACCGTTTGGTTGATTTGCATATTACACTTTTATTATATAGGATACTTTGGACCCTGCTCTGTGCATGTGTGCTTAGGAGGTGCGTGAGTGCAAAGGAGGTCAGAGCGAGCACCTGTATCTCCCATTCCATCTTTCTCTTGGCTTCTTGCCTCACACCCCCTCCCTCTGCTGTCACTTCTAGGGAGTGGGTAGCAATTGACCAGAAGAGGGGCTGAGGACTCCAATCAGCAGTTTCCCAGGCCGGCCCTGCTACATCAAAGGGAGAGCAAGGGAGCTGGGTGTAGGGGGTCCTGGAGTCCAAACGACTGCAAAACAGAGCTAGTTACAGCAAAAGGAGGTCTGGCTGGCCCACTGTGCCCCTATAACCCCAGCACTGCCCTGAGAAAACTGAGCTGGGCCTGGCATGTGTGAAGTGATATGGCTGGGGGTGGAGGGGTACAGAGGAGGTTATTTTGGGAGGTAACATGGGAAGGAACCATGTGAAATCCAGGCCAAAGAAGGGCTGCCTGGGAGAAGAGGCAACTGAGGGTTACAGCTGACCCTTTACAGGAGAGGCTGACCATGGGGTCCCCAGAGAAGCAGGCATGGATTGCATGGGACTTTCCAGTTGCTCAGTTTAAAGCGAAAGAAACAGATCTCTGGCCCTGGTCCCTACTGGGACCTTCCCTCAGAATTCCCTGTCCCTTGTCCTCTCCACCCCAGTCCTTCTCCTCCCCCCTCCCCTCCCCCCCCCAGAATGTCCAGCCCTCCCCTCCCCAGTGCCCTGGCACCTCTCCTCTATCTATCCAGTGGCCCCCAGACCTGGCATAGTGCCCACAGCTCCTATGAATATTCTATCTCCTTTACTCTCTAGTATTGATTGACATCCTGGTCCTACATCAAACTAGTAAGTTCTTCACATAGTCTAACCCCCATCCCTTCAGTTACAGCAGATTATTTCATATTCTGCCAATAATGAAAGTGGAAACCCAGGCCATCTGTAAGCAAGCCACCCCACCAAGGAGTTTCCCTCTCCACTCTCCACCATCCTCCTCTTGCAGGCCTTTCGCCTGCTTTTCCATCCCCATAATTTAGCAAGCAGAAACAGAAATCTGTTTCACAAGCACTCTTGGCTCACCACCCCCGTTACTCCTTCTGCTGAGTCCCAGATGGTCCTCTCTCCCTGGGCCCTGCACCCACTGCCATCAGCACTTGGAGAAGAAGCTCTGGTCTCTGGAGACCCTCTAAGGGTTCAGTCCCCCTCCCTGCCACCCAGGGAGCACAGGACCTGTGCCCAGACCCACACCTCCGCTCCAAGTTTCCACCTGCGCCCTAATGTCTTCTCTCAGGGGAAAGTCCTTCTCCACGTCTGGCCTTAATCCTTCCTGAGGCATACCCAAATCCCCTTTCCTGCTTTAGGAGACAACCCTCTTTCTCATGAAAGGAAATGAAATCTTTCCCTTTGCTGCCTCCTGTCTGGTGCAGGCCCCTCCACCATCCCAGTCCTAAACCCTGCCCGGCTTGGAGAAGTTCTCCGCAGCTGCTCACCACACACCTCCCTGCCCAGAACTCCAGGGACACATGCGCCTGGGCTGTCCACCAGGACTGGCGCTGGCCACACCCCGCTCTCCAGCCCTCGGGGTGGGGACCCCCGCCGCCAGCGGCGCAGCCACGAAGGGGTTAAGGCTAAGGGCCGGGGGAGGGAGGGGGCTGTGAGGGGCAGCTGCAGAGCCAATAGGCGGCTGCAGAGTCCGCGAGGCCTTGAGCTGGAAGCGTGGAGCCAGGAGCCAGGAGCCGGGAGCTGAGCGCGCAGGGCTGGGGCGGGGCCTGAGCTGAGCTGGGCGGAGAGGAAGCGCGCCCGCCACAGCCCCGAGTCCCGCCGCCTTCCCCGCCGCCGCGCGGGCCAGCGGCCACCGCCCAACCATGGAACCGGACAACAGCCCTCGGAAGATCCAGTTCACGGTCCCGCTGCTGGAGCCGCACCTTGACCCCAAGGCAGCGGAGCAGGTGCGGGGCAGGGCAGGGCGGCAGGGGACTCGCCCAGCCAAGGACCAGGGACCCCAGGACTGTCTGATCCGAGATCCCTGCCTGGTCCTCCCCAAGCAGTGCACCTCTAAGGGCGGATGCGCTCAGTTTGGGGGCCTACCACCCCCTCCCCCACCATGGGAGCCACACGTCCCTATCCTTGCTTCTTGGAGACGGACAGAAGGACGAGCGCCTCCCCTGGAAGCTCGTCTCCACCAGAGTCGCTCTCTGCCTCCCCAGCCACGGGGGAGGGTGCTGCCTGAGGACAGGACCCCTCTGGCCTTGGGCCTTCGCCAGTCTGGGGTCCTCCACCCAGCCAACCCCGCGGGTTTCTGAGCTCTGCGGGGGCTCCGTGCGGAAGGGTCCCCGCAGCGGCTGGGGAGGGGTCCGGGGAGAGGGGAGGTAATGGAGGGAGCCCGGTGCTGTAGGTGTAGGAGTGGAAAGAAGAGCAATAGCCCGCCCAGTGCTCTCCTAACTAGGACCGCGCCTACTGGATCCCAGAGAGTGAGAACGCGAAGGGCTGGGGAACACTGAGAGGGCTGGGCTTTGGGGAGAGGGGTGGTCCCGTCTGCAGGCTGAGGCTCCCCTGGCTGCAAGTCCGGACACGTGGGTCCTATTTTCCCAACTACTGCCCTTTGGAGCGGGGAATGGGGGGTGGCGTGGAGAGTACGGCACTGGGAAGCCACAGGCAGGGGCTTTCGAGGAACCGGGGTTCAAGTTGAGCGACAGGCAAGGGAGAAGCACTGTGCTGGCCTTTGCTCGAGGGCTGGGAGTCCAGAGCCCGGCCCAGCCTCCTGGCCTGGCCTATTTTTAGCTCTGAGCAGCCTGGCAGAGGCAGCAGCAGCCTATGAGAGTGTGTGAGCAAGCGTGTGTCTCAGGGACAGTGAGCGTGAGTGGAGAGGGTGACCACCCGTGGTCCATACTACAGCCTGTTTGCCAGATAATTGTTCATTTCTCCATCTCCTTTGTGTCCTCTGTCCATTTGCCTGGGCATTGCTCTTCCTAAAGAATATCCATTCCCACAAGGTTAGTTCCCTACTTCCCCCAACTGGCTGCCAGGCCCTGCTGGCCTCCCCACCTGAAAAAACACTGGCCTCTCAGGAGGGGCTGACAGAGTGTTCCTTCTGTTGATCCGACTGGTTGGTAGAACAAGGTCTGGATGGGAAGGAGAAGGGAAGGTACACACTCTCTCCCTATAACTTCAGCTTCCCAAGTGTGGGTAGGGGTTAGGTCCCTGGGTCCCCATCCTCTCTCTGGCCTGGGGGAGCCGCATCTCCAGATCTCTGAGGTGGAACGGTAGAGGGAGGGACTGTGGGGAGACCGCCAAGCTCCTGAGGATGAGGAGGGTGGAGAGCCAGGAGCATGGGGAGTGTTCGCTGGGGTCAGGAGAGAGGCTATGGTGCCTGCAGGCAGGGGACTCGCACAGATAACCTCAGAGCCAGGAAGAAAGGGCCCACGACTGTGGAACATGGGGGTTAGGGGTGAGGTTTCCAGCAGATATGCCTTCCATTGGCACAAACAGGTATCACTACGTGACACCTGCCTCAGTGTGGTATCAGAGGAGGCAGGTGCAGTGTGTGTTGGGCGTTGAGGGGGAGGCCAGCTGGTTCGGGGGTGTAGGGGCAGAGGAGAAGGGTAAGGCCGTGCTAAGGAGCCAGAGGGAAAACGAGAGCTGGGCCTTGAGCCTGCTTTTCTCTAATCTTCAGAAATCTGTCTGCCAAGCCTGAAATTTTACCTGCAGTCTAACCCCAACCCCTCCTGCTGTGTTATCCACGTGTGCAGGCAAAGCGCTCCAGGTTTGGCAGGAGCTCCTATCCCAGACTGACAAGGGAAGGCAAAAAATTCTCCGAAGATCTGCATTAGGGAGCACAGGACAGCAGGGAGGGTGGGGGTGCCCACAACTACCAGGTCGTTGGTGTGACAGGTTTGAAGATAAATCAGAGGCAAAGGCACCAAGTGTCCTTGAGAGCTGAGATTTGGAATGCGTGGAAGAAAGAAAAGAGCATAGTTCAGGTGTCTGGGAGCTGCTTCGGGAAGTCTGACTTTGTTCCCTCACCATTCTCAAGGACACTGAGTGCTTAGAAATCTTGTCCAAGGCAAGGAAATTGGGTAAGGAAGGGATCACAGAACCCTGCTGCCTTTCAAAGTCTCCCTCTCAGGTTCCCAACTCCCACTAATCCGCACCCTCCCTCTCCCTGTCTCTCACAGCCAGCCCCTCCCGCAGAGCAAGAGAGAACTGGAGAGGAGTCCCCTCCTAGGAGAAGGACGGCCCCCACCCACATACAGGAAGCACACATGCCTGCCTGCTGGCACCCTGCACATTTGCACCAGGAATAGCTAGAGATGGACTCAGCTAATGTTTGTGCAGTGCACGCATATATGCGGCGCGCACATACGTGGGACTGGTAGTGCCAGGGACCTTGAAATGTCACCAGATCAGAGGCCACTGGATTATCCTGAGAAACACTGCCCTACTTCAACATACCCCCATTCTGTGCATCCCATTTCTTCTTTGGGGAGAGTCTGCCTCTCAGACTGACACTGCCCCTCTTGCTGTGGCGATACCCATTTTGGGGGCATAGAGACGGGCAGGCATCTTACCACCTTCACCCCAAATGGGAATAATACTAAATGGACACACAAAGATGGGGATTTGATCATTCAGTGTCCTCACCCTACTCTTCTTATCTCTGAATAATTTTAGCCCCTCTCCCAGTCCCATTAACCTTCCCTCCTTTCTGCTGTCCTGGAGGGAACTATAGGGACTCCAATCCCACCTTTACCCTCGCTTCCAAGCCCCTAAACCAGGGGTGGGCAAACTTTTTGACTCGAGGGCCACAATGGGTTCTTAAACTGGACCGGAGGGCCGGAATAAAAGCATGGATGGAGTGTTTGTGTGAACTGATATAAATTCAAAGTAAACATCATTACATAAAAGGATACAGTCTTTTTTTTTTAGTTTTATTCATTTCAAACGGGCCGGATCCGGCCCGTGGGCCGTAGTTTGCCCACGGCTGCCCTAAACCCTCCAAAGAAACAGAAAAAAACTACATGTCCCAAGAGTCCTTGAACCAACTTCAACAACAATCAACTTTATTGGCAGCATGACAAAAGAACAGCAACGGGAAAAGGGGTCCGAAGCCCAGCAATCAGCTCTTATATGTTAACTAGAGGCCCAGTGCATGAAATTCGTGCACAGGGGGTGGGGGTCCCTCAGCCCAGCCTGCACCCTCTCCAATCTGGGACCCCTCGGGGGATGTCTGACTGCCAGTTTAGGCCCAATCCCACACCCCTCTCACAATCCAGGACTTCTGTCTCCCAACCATTCGCCTGCCTGCCTGCCTGATTGCCCCTAACCGCTTCTGCCTGCCAGCCTGATCACCCCCTAACTGCTCCCCTGCCAGCCCAATTGCCCCCAACTGCCCTCCTCTGCCAGCCCGGTCACCCCTAACTGCCCTCCCCTGAAGGCCTGGTTGCTCCCAACTGCCCTCCCCTGCCGGCCTGATCACCCCCAGCTGCCCTCCCCTCCTGGCCTGATCACCCCTAACCGCCTCTGCCTCGGCCCCGCCACCCTGGCTTTGTCTGGAAGTACGTCCAGGTGGTCTCCCAGAAGGTCTCCCGGTCTAATTAGCGTATTACCCTTTTATTAGTATAGATTTCTTAGAATGGGACCTGAAGCTCAGGATAAGACTTTTCAGCTGCCCAGGGTCCTGCCTAGGACTGCTCATTTATATTTACCATGATAAGGATTTTCACAGACATATTTCCTGACAAACCAGAAAGGCAATGTGTCCAAGGATAGGGAAAACATTAGGAAGTGAGGAGCACAGGCCAGGGAAATGCACATTCAGACCTGCCTGTTCTGTGCTGTCCCCCCCAGGCAGAGTGGGGATTGAGGGGTGTTCTCTACAGGTGCTGATCCACAAAGGGTCAATGTCTGCTTGGGGGGTGGGCTGGGAGACTGAGGGAAGAGCCTTGCACCTCCTGGGTTATTTCTGACCATTGATCCAGGATGGACGGAAAGACAGTGGGCCAGAGATCGATGTACTAGAGCAGATATAACTGCTGAGATGGATAGCTAGGGCCAGGACTGGGGGAGGGGGGATTCAGATACAGAAAAGGGGTAGGGGATGCAGAAAGGGGGGTGGTCTTTTGGGTCCCCAACAGAGAGGGATGAGCACAGGAAAGTCCACCCTGAGACAATGGGTTCTGTGTAACAGTATTTTTTGAGGTGTGCTAACTGGCTGACCTGGATTACATTGCTGAGTGAGTGGTACTGGGTGGGGCTTTGATGCCTCCACATGTACTTGACCTCTTCCTTCAGATTCGGAGGCGTCGGCCCACCCCTGCTACACTCGTGCTGACCAGTGACCAGTCATCCCCAGGTAACCCCAGGAATGGGTCGCTAAAGGGAGTGGGGGCTGCTGAAGACAGCTGGGTCCGGTGAGTGCTAGATAGAAGGGTAGGTCTGAGAAGTCAGAGATCTCCTCAATCCTGGAGGCAGAAAAGTGATGGCTGGATTAGCAGGAGGATTTCCTTTGCTCTGGGAAGATGGAGCAATGCTAGGAAGGGGAGAGAGACCACCTGGTTCCTAAGCCCTCGGGAATTGGGTGGTCAACTGAGTGCTGGTTGCTTCGCAACAGCCTTCCAGGTTTCTCCAGCAACTGAGATGCTGCTGCCCCCACCCCCAGAGGCTATGACAGCTGTGCGGGGGAGGGACCGCCTCCATCAGCTATCTTCACAGCCCCCAGAGGGGAAAGGGAAAGTTAGAAAAAGCTCAGGGAGCAGCTGGCATTCTGGTCACCAGTGTCCCCATCAAGGTCTGGGGAGAGAGCAAGGTCTCAGGGAATGTCATGGGGAGCTTGACAGGAGAGTGGAAGAGAGGCGGTCATGCTTATAAGCTAGCCAGGAATTCAGGATGCCTGAGTCTCCCCTGGCCTCCAACTAGTGAGAATGATTGCACCTTCCTGGCCCCTGCACAGGATCAATTTGCTATTCTTTTTCCAATGTTCCCTCGTATGCAGCAAAGGGACCACAATCCTGGAACCTCCAGGTCTGATGCAAGGATGTAGACACAGATAAACCCATAGGGTCAAGGACAGGATTAGATGCAGGGGTAAAGCCAGCAGCAGAGCAGGAGGAAGCTGGAAGGAGAAGGCCAGGGGCAGCCTCCAGGGCTAACTGCCTAGGGGCAGATGTGAGGGACACATCAGGAAGGAGGTGACTGCACAGGCTCTTACCCTTGGAAGTCAGCTCCGAGGGACCCTCTGACCTCCCATCCTCATCACTTTCTCCTTTTCCTGTTCCCCTCAGAGATAGATGAAGACCGGGTCCCCAACCCCCTTCTCAAGGTGAGCTGGCCCCTCCCACTCAGCCCAGCCCAGGGAACCCACAGACTCATTAAGGGATTATTCCTCAGAACACTCCATCTGCAGAAACATTGAGTTCCTCATCCCTGTACCCCCCAAATGTGCATGCACACACACATCCCAACATGCCCCCCACACAGTCTCCTTGCTCGCCATTGTGGGGGCTGGAGAAGCAGGAATTTTCTTTCTCCACTTTCTGAAGTCCACACCTACCCCCAATTGCAATCCAAAAGCATGACAAGGCAGAGGAGGCAGGTGAGAGAGCCGGCACCCACTGTGTTCTGTCCTTCACAGTCCACTTTGGCCATGTCTCCACGGCAACGGAAGAAGGTGACGAGGACCACACCTACAATGAAAGGTTTGGAAGATCCTTCCCATCTCTTTTTTTTTCCCCCATCACCATTTATCCCACATATATCCTCTTTCACCTCTGTCCACCCCCAATTCCTCCCATCTCTTTCTTCCCCTCTGTGCCTGAGATTGTGCAGTTGACCTAATGCCCCTTTGGAAAGAATCCTTGAGAAGTCATTAAGTCTGTATTATAGTGGGGTTGTTGCTAGACAAATTGGATTTATCTTCCAGCTCTGTTTCCCAACTAGCTGAGTGGCCTTCTTAACCTACTGAGCCCCAAATACAACCTCACTACAGCAGTTAAGCTAAATAAAATATGTGAACTCACCCTGTATAGGGTGTAACACATAGAAGTTACTCAAATTTTTTTTCAATTATAGTAGACATTCAGTATTATTTTATACTAGAGGCCTTGTGCACAAAAATTTGTGCACTCAGGAGGGTCCCTCAGCCCAGCCTGTGCCCTCTCACAGCCTGGGACCCCTCAGGGGATGACCACCTGCTGGCTTAGGCCCGCTCCCCGGGGGATTGGGCCTAAGATGGCAGTCGGACATCCCTCTGGCAGCCCAGGAGCCCTCAGGGGATGTCCATTTGCCAGCGGGGACCAGGCCTAGCTGAAGTCGGACATCCTTAGCGCTACTGAGGAGGCTGGAGAGGCTCCCACCACCACCACTGTACTGGCAGCCGTCAGCCTGGCTTGTGGCTGAGCAGAGCTCCTCCTGTGGGAGCACGCTGACCACCAAGGGGCAGCTCCTGCATTGAGTGTCTGCCCCCTGGTGGTCAGTGTGTGTCATAGTGACCAGTCATTCCCAGTCATTCTGTTGTAAGGGTCAATTTGCATATTACCCTTTTATTATATAGGATAGAGGCCTGGCGCATGGGTGGGGGCCAGCTGGTTTGCCCTGAAGGGTGTCCCGGATCAGGGTGGGGGTCCCACTGGGGCTCCTGGCCAGCCTGGGTGAGGGGCTGAGGGTTGTTTGCAGACTGGTCACAGCCCCTTCGGGGTGGGTGTCCCTGCTGGGGTGCCTGGCCAGCCTGGGTGAGGGGCTGATGGCTTTTTGCAGGTTGGCCACACCCCCTTCAGGGTGGGGTTCCCCACTGGGGTGCCTGGCCAGCCTGGATGAGGGGCTGATGGCTGTTTGCAGGCTGGCCACAGCCCCCAGCCACCCAAGCTCCCAGTGGAGGCTGACTGGAAGCAGGTATCTGGGAATTATTTAGCTTCTATAATGGAAACTTTGTTGCCTTTTGCAGAGGCCAGAGCAGGTGGGAAGCTTGGCTTCCTCCATCACCAGGGCAACCAAGCCTCCTGCTTGCTCCAGCTCCGTGGCTGCTGGCCGCCATCTTGGTTGGGTTAATTTGCATATAGTCACCCTGATAGGCTGGTGGGCGTGGCTTGAGCATAGCGAAGGTACAGTCAATGAGCATCTTTGTCTTTTATTAGTGTAGATTGGTTTCAGGTATACAACATAGCGGTTAAACATTTATATAATTTACGAAGTTATCCCCCTGATAATTTCAGTACCCACCTGGCACCATGCATAGTTATTAAAATATTATTGACTATTTCCTATGCTGTATTTTACATCTCCATGACTATTTTGTAACTATCAATTTTTACTTCTTTATCACTTCACCTTTTTCACCTGGCCACCCCCAAATGCCCTCCCATTTGGCAACCATCACTTTATTCTCTGTATCCATGAGTCTGTTTCTGTTTTGTTTGTTCATTTATTTCTTTCAATTCCATATGTAAATGAAATCATATGATATTTGTCTTTATGTGACTTATTTCATTTAGTATAATATCCTTTAGGTCCACCCATGTTGTCACAAATGGTAAAATGTCATTCTTTTTTATGGCCAAGTAATGTTCCATTGTGTATTTGTACCACATCTTTACCTAATCATCTATTGCTGGGCACTTAAATTGCTTCTATATCTTGGCTATCCTATCTAATAAAAGGGTAATATGCAAATTAACCCTAATGGCAGTCAGTGCATTTCCACAGGGGGAGCACTGCTCAGCCAGAAGCCGGCTCACGGGAGCCTCTCCCACCTCCGCAGCAGCACTAAGGATGTCCCCATAGGGAGCAGGCCTAAGCCATCTGTCAGACATCCCCCAAGGGCTCCTGGGCTGCCAGAGGGATGTCTGACTGCCAGCTTAGATCCATCCCCTGGGGAGCAGGCCTAAACCAGCAGGTGGACATCCCCCAAGGGGTCCCAGGCTTCCAGAGGGATGTCTGACTGCCAGCTTAGATCCATCCCCTGGGGAGCAGTCCTAAGCTGGTAGGTGGACATCCCCAAGGGGCCCCAGACTGCAAGAGGGCACAGGCCGGGCTGAGGAACCTCCCCCCACCCCCCGCAGCAAGTGCACAAATTTTCATGCACCAAGCCTCTAGTTGTGCAATGAACAAAGGGGTGCCTATATCTTTCAAATTAGTGTTTTAGATTCCTTCAGATAGGTACCCAAATAAAATCTCTGGGTTGTAAGACAGTTTCACATTTAAGTTTTTGAGGACCCTTCATACTGTTTTCCATGGTGGCTGCACTAATCTACATTCCCACCAACAGTGCAAGAGGGTTCTCTTTTCTCCACATCCTCACCAACACTCATTGTTGGTTGATTTATTGATGGTAACTATTCTGACAGGTGTGAGGTGATATTTCATTGAGATTTAATTTGCATTTTTCTGATTATTAGTGACATTGAGCATCTTCTCATGTATCTATTTGCCATCTGTATGTCCTCTTTGAAGAAATCTCTATCACGTCCTCTGCCCATTTTTTAACTGGATTGTTTGGGGGTTGTTTTTGGTGTTGAGTTGTATGAGTTCTTTGTAAATTTTGGATAGTAACCCCTTATCGGATGTATCATTGGTAAATATCTTCTTGCATTCAGCAGGTTGTCTTTTCATTTTGTTGATAGTTTCCTTTGCTGTGCCAAAACTTTTTAGTTTGTAGTACCATTTGTTTGTTTTCTCTTTTGTTTCTCTTGCCTACGTAGATATATCAGAAAAATATATATATTACTAAGAGCGTTAAGAGAGTTTATACCTATGTTTTCTTCTAGTTTTATGGTTTTGGGTCTTACATTTAAATCTTTGATCTATTTTGAGTATATTATTTTATATGGTGTAAGAAGGTGATCTAGTTTTGTGGGGGGGAGGTTGTTTTTTGGGAGGGGGGGGTGCATGTATCTGTCCAGTTTTCCCAGCATCATTTATTGAATAGACTAATTTTACCCCACTGTGTGTTCTTGCCCCCTTTGTCATATATTTATTGACCATATAGGTGTGAGTTTATTTCTGGCCTCTCTATTCTTTTCCATTGGTCTGTGTGTCTCTTTTTATGCTGTTTTGATTTCAAATATTTTTTACTCTAACTGGAGTCTTTTCTCCTGCCCCCAAGGGAGACCAAGTATCCCAACAAGTTAGAGCCTTTTGTTCTTAAAGGCTCTTCCCTACACCTTTCTTATTGTTTAAAAAAAATGTTTTTATTGATTTGAAAGAGAGAGGAAGGGATAGGGAGAAAGAGAGAGAGAAATATCAATGTAAGAAAGAAACATCGATCAGTTGCCTCCCATACGCACCCGACTGGAGATCAAACTTGCAACCAGGGTATGTGCACTGACTGACCTGGAATTGAACCAGCAGCCTTTCGGAACAATGCTCAACCAACTGAGCCACGCCAGCCAGGGCACCTTTCTTACCTTTGAAGGAAATATGTCTTATTGTCTAGCTTTAGTCTCTCCTAATTGCCTAGCGAATGTCCCTCCTTGTTCAGATCTCAGGGCATGGCAGTGTGTGATGGCCATTTAGCGTGGTTGTTGAAGTTGAGTGTTCACAGAGGAGGCTCTGGGCAGTCATGTCCAATGTTCCCTCCCTTTCTCTTCATCCCCAGAGCTTCAGATGATGGTTGAGCATCACCTGGGGCAACAGCAGCAGGGAGAGGAGCCTGAGGGAGCCGCTGAGAGCAAAGAGACCCAAGAGACCTGCCCACCTGAGACCACAGACACAGAAGCGGAGTCAAGACTGGGCGCCTCTGGGAAAGCACAAAGTACGTTCCAGCCCAGGAGGAGGCAGCCTATTGTGGGGAAGAGTCTAGTAATAGCCAGAAACTATCTTCAGAATATGGATGTATCTGCACGTATTGCATGTATTTGCATCTCTTCACCTTTCCTTACCAAATGACCCAACCCTTCCCAACTGGCCATCAGAGCTCCCTGTTGTGGCTGAATGTGGGGAGCCCATCATAATGGGCACAGCATTCATAGGCTAGAGTCCCAGCTCTGCCTCTTTCCCAGCCCAGAGGCCTCGAGCAACTTAACCTCAGTCTATAAAATGATAATGATGGTGCCTGATTCACTGGTAGTTTGTGAAAATTAAATGAACCTGCCCAGTAACTGGCACATACAAAGCATACAATAAGTGGAAACTGCTGGAGGTACTGTAAATACATGTCCATAGTCCCTTATCCCAATTAGTCCAGAAGTCAGAATTTTTCCAATTTTATGAAGGTGATACAGTATGTATACTGTATATTATATAGTATCCCCAGGAGAGCACCCTGTAATCAGACACATTAATATTTCTACAGTGAAATGAACTGTCCCACTAAGTGGGATAAGTAGACTATAAATAGCTTCATATTTAGCCACACATTGAGATTATACCCAAACTTGAAAACTTTTTTGGAGGGTTTTTTTCTTTATGGAAAAAAAAAATTAAACATAGTGATTCTATAGTAGGAATTGTAATCAGAGAAAACCCTGTTGGTCTTGGCCGATTGCCCCAGCTTGGTCTTGGCTCCTCTCGGGTCATTAGAGTATGGGGTGGGGTGAGCATTGCCCTCTCTACCAGCCCTCATGCATACCACCTCTCCTCCCACCCTCATTTTCCCTCCTTAGAGCTTGCAGAATCCACTCCAAAAACTCAGGAGCGGGGCAGTGAGAAACCCAGCACAGAAGAACTCTCACCCCATATACCACCACTGGGTTCCCAGGGAGCCCACTCGGTAAGCTGCCAAGGCTGGGCTGTGGGTCTATAGGAGAGCAACTGTGTGGAGAAAGGCGAGGGCTAAGATCTGGACTCAGGGAAGGGGGAACAGAGCACCAGCTTCAGTCCCTGAAGAGCTAGTCTCTATGGCAAGAGAATGGACAAATGAGAAGCTGCAGCAGCAGGGACTGAGGTTAGACTCTGAGTTAGGACTTCCAGCTCCTGGAATAGGTGATGGAAATAGGCCATGGGTTTTCTGATAAAGGGCATTTGGAACCCTCAGCTGTCCAGGCTGATGAGCAGTGGACCTGCCTGGAGTGGAGACATTGATGGAATAACCTCGTGAGCTTCGATGTTACAGTCCTCCCTCCCCTGCATAGACTGGACAAGGTGTCAGACATCAGAAATTAGATACTTGACTAACGGGATGGTTGGGCAGACCAGCTCGGGAGGGGGCCTCTCACTCACCCTGTCTTTCTGCCCCCTTTCCCCACAGCAGGTCTGAGGATGAAGGAGAGATCCTGGGTACAAGCCTGCAGCTGGGAGTGCGTGGACACTGGATTTGTTTCTTATTTCTTCACTTTGGGGAAAATCTCATTTTTAAAAAGTGATAAATTTGGTGTTAGATCCTTGGTATTTTCCTTCTTTCCCGACTTGGAGAATCTTTTCCCTCTCCCCTCTTGTCCTGCCCTCTCTACCCTGTGCCCAGTTGCCAATGGGCAGGAGACTTGAGAAGGGGGTTCTTCTCCATCCCTGCCTTACTTGCTGCGGGAAGAGGAATGGGGGTCAGATAGATGGGAGGACTAAATTCCAGGGTACCAAGAGGAAAGAATGACCCCAGGTTCTCTTTTCCTATTGAAGAAGGGATATCGCCACCTGGCGGGCTTCCCTGCAGCTGCGAGCCTTGGAGCTCTAAGGCCAGCCTAACTGTGACTTTGTGTGAGCATCATCTGCTGGGCAAAATAGGGAACTGCAGGCTGGTGCGGCCCATGGGAAAGAGTGGGTGGTGTGTTGTATGGATGCCTCCTCGCCTGCCCTCCAAGCTTCGGTGATTCCCAAACTTCCACCTGTGAGGAGACCACCACTCCTATTCCAACCTATTAGCAAAGATGTATTGAGAATACAGTGCCTATTATCTAAGAGGCCCTTGCTGGGAATTGGGAAGGTCACTCTTCCCCTTGTCCTAGACACCAAGAGGCGGGGGTAAAAGACAAAAGCTGAGCACAGGCGAGGAAACTTCCTCAGACCCCAAAGCCAGGCCTCTCCTGCCCACTGCTTTTGATTTTTCCAGGTAGTGGAGGGGAGAAGGAAGGAAGGAAGGAAGGAAGGAAGGAAGGAAGGAAGGAAGGAAGGAAGGAAGGGAGGGAGGGAGGGAGGGAGGGAGGGAAGAAAGATTTGTCCCTCCTTAAGGAGCACTTTAATGGAGAGAAAAAGAACAGATGTGTAAGGTCCCACTTCTGCCCTCCCTACTGTGTGCCCTCAGGCAACATCTCACCTTTCTGGGCCTCACCTTGCCCACTATATATACATATCAGATAGAACACCGACTGCACCGGATTTTATCAAGCTTAAAGGGACAGTGTATCTGAAGATGCATGGTGGACTTCCACCCAGTGAACACCAAACACAGCCAAGCCTGGTCTCCCTTCTTTATTGATCTCTGACTATATAGCAGGGTTCTGGGAGACCAAGGGCAGGGATGAGTCACATGCGTCTCTGCCCTACTCAGGGTGGGGTAGGGGGGACAGGTGGCAGGGTGGCAGGTCTAAGAGACCATGGATATGGACTTCACATGAACAGGGCCCACTGTACAGATGCATGATTGATATTTACGAGAAAGAAGGAGGGCAGTCACCTGGACTTGGGCCTTTCCTGGGACAAGGTGGGGTGAGAGGAACCTGAGGAGAGGAAGGGACAGGGGGCCTGTGGGGGCTCTCTTCAGAGGGCATTACAGCAGTACCCTGAGCCCCTCCCCATCTGCCTTCCTCCCACCCCTCCCCACTGTCACAGAGGAGGGGCCTCTTGGTGCCCGCAGCAGGGCCAGTGCTGGAATGGAGAAGGGGAGGGATCCTCTGGTGGTAACACAGTATTACTGCATTATACCTCACCCCCATCATGCACCCTTGACCCTGACCCAGCTGGTCTCTCCTGCCTGTGCTCGTAAGATGCATCCTGAAGGTGCTTTGTTGAGGAGATTCAAAGCACGTTACAGACATTGGTCGGATGGGAGCCTCCAGCCCAGGTGAGAGGAAGGAGGCAAAGGGCTCAGGCATCAGCCAGGACAGGTTCCATGTCCCAGACCCAGACCAGTCCCAAGCTCTTAAGGACCCCAGGAAAGACCTGCTCTCAGCCCCTGGTCCTCTTCTCCAGTTGCCATGACAGAATGGGAGGAGGGAAGAAGTTAGGGGTCGAGCTGGGGATGGGGCTGAAGCAGTGCAGGTCTGGGGTAAAGAGGCTGCCCACCCCCCATTCCCAGGCCCTAAAATGATACCATGCCCTGAAGGAGCCCACTCCCCTCCCCACGCATCGGGCTCTGAAACCCCCCAGCTTTCTCTCCTGTTCCAGCCCCTCCCAGGGGAGGAAAAGGGGACCCAGACCTTCCAGCTAAGATCTGGGGTGGGGGGCTGAGGGAACCCCCAAAATTTATTGCTTAGAAACTTGGAGGCAAAAAGGATGGGGGAGGGTCCAGGGGGCTGGCATCTCTGACCCTCCCCCCAAACCCTGGGGAGCCTGCAGGAAGCTCCCCTTCCCCAGACATCCATCTGGCCACGGGGGAGTCCAGAGGCAGGGGGATGGGCACAGTGACCACTGGGAGCCTGAAGTTCCCCAGTCTTGCTGCCGGGAGATTAAAGTATGGCCCAATGGGTGTCAGGTGGGGAGGGGCCCTTCCCCAACCCCACATTCTCTGGCATTTGGCCTTCGGGTGGGTTGTCTCTTCCTCGACCTTCATGCTCCCTTGGAGCAGATGGGGGAGCTAGTCCCGATGGATGGTGCTGATGACATCTAACACTGGGACTCAATGAGGACCTGGGGAAAGAGGGGGAAGTTTCAGTGCTCGGACCTTTGCCTTTATTTCCAGCCTGACTTACCTTCTCCAAGTCCCGCCCAGATCCCCACTCGGTCCCACAAATAATTGTGCAAAAGAATGCCTTGCAGAAGGTTACTCAGCCAAGGTGTGAGCAAGAGCTGCAATCGAAGTCGTGCCAACCAACCTCATAGAGCCTGTGCCCCGGCTGGTTCCTTTTCCCGAGCCCTCACAAAGGTGCTACCTGGATGGCTCTAGCCTTGCTCAGGCCCCACCCTTCTCTGAAGAGCTACCTGCTTTCCAAATGCAGGGACTGGGACAGAGAGCTGGGAGGATTTCCTGGCTTCACATTCACGCCCTGACTCAGTTCTATGTGCTCACTTCCACCACTCTCCTGCCTGGAAGGAGGGAGGGAGAACCTCACATCCATTGAACCCCAGAGATAACTCTTCAAAATGCCGTGTTGGACACCCAGCTCTCTCTACTCCCCGCCCAACATCAAGACCCTCCCACTCCACCATGACAGGCTCACCTGGGCCGGCCCCAGGCTAGTCCAGATTCCCATTCTGATTGTGTTCATCTTGGGCAGGGGAGGGCGGGGCCTCCTCCTCACAGGGGGACAGCTCGTCAATGGACATCTGGTTGGTGATGCCTGCAGAGGGGCATGAAGGAAGCTGAGGCCAGACCAAGAAGTAGTTTTCCCCAGAACCAAGGAGTATGTGGAGAAAAGTAAGAGATTCTCATGCATCCTCCTATCTTCAACCCCCGGCCACCTGTGGAGAGCCTCTCGGGCCTTCAGATTGCTAATCACAATCTCAACTCCCACATACAGGAAAGACTCCCAGCCGTGGCCACCAAGTGACCCTAATCTGCAGGAGCACCACTCACAGGCCGCAATGTGCACACGGCCCCTGGTTGTGGAATATGGTTGTCCCTGTTCTCTCTCCAGTTCTCATTCTAGAACAGTTCTGGCCAATCAGCTGGTCAGTCTTTCCTGTCATCTAACTGTAGTCTGATCAGCTCTATTCCCAACTCGGAGTCAACGGCTGCTCCAGGGGCTTGAGGGAAATGGACCTGCTACTACTCCGTTAGCCACCTCCTCCCACGGCTTCATGCCCACAATGGTACCCACCGCTTGCTGCCTGTTCCTTCCATTTCTGCTTGTTCTCCTGAATGTATTTGGTCCAGGTGGAGCGGAAGCTGATCACATCAGGGTTAGGGTCTCCTACTTCCACATCCAGAGAAGGCTGGCGCCACTGAAAGCTAGAAGCAGCCCCCCCCCAACCAACTTCAGAGGTGGGACCCAGCCCACTCCAGAACCACCTTCACAGCCCTCAGAGGGGAGGGGATGGAAGGCCAGCAGGAGGCTTAGGGAGCCTCCTTCTTCTCCTCTTCCCTCTGCTAGGTACCTTCCAAGTCCTTGTCCCCCTCCTCCCAGATTTCACCCCTCCCTCCCCACACCTTCCCTCTTACTAGAAGGAAAATAAAAACAAGATTGGCAGAACGGCAATAAACAGAGCTAATGGAAGAAACAAAAATATGGTGGAGGGAATACAGGTGCAAGCACATGCGTTTGGTCACAGGGCCCCATCCTTCCGCCCCTGTGTGTGACACACAGCACAGCAGCTCTCCTGTTTGGAGTAGCCTGCTTCTCCACCACCCCTTCCATGGCTGTACCTCCTCCCTGGGGGTCCGCCCTCTGTGAGTCTGACTCCCTTCTCCCAGAACCAGGAGGCCGGGCTACCCCAGTCATCCTCACCTGGGCTGGTTTTTAGACTTGGAGTCATCATCCACCAAGGGCTGGACACTCTTCTCAGCCACGTCGGTCAACACAGAGAATGTGGGCTCCACAATGAAGTCGATGAAACCTGCAGTGCAGAGGGGAACACCATGACGATGTCTTACCTGGAGGGCTGGGTAGTGGATGTGGCCAGCATGGCTGTGACCCTTGTCTGCATGTAAAACAGAGTAACCGATGGCTGAAAAGTTCCCAATGAAGGCAGCCTTTGGGATGATGCATTTGTGACCTCAGAGAACTCCTCCCCACCATTGCACGCCCCTGGCCTTCCACCCAGGACCCCATGCCCTAGCACAGCAGGCTTGCCTCTATGGGAAGAATGGCTTTGAGGTTGGGGACCTGGGGAAGTCCTGGCCCAGGCCCCACACAGCATTCTTTCCCCTTCACAGTCCTCTCCTCCCTGCGAGAAAGGATACTCACCAATCTGGGACTGTGCCACGAGAGTGGAAGTGCGATCACACAGCGGAGAGAAGGGCAGACCCAGCTCTGCCTCCTTGTCACCCTGGGGGAGAAGACAGGTGGGAAAGCTGGAGCGGGCACCTCAGACTACCAGACCCAGGGTGAAGCTGGGGTGGTAGGAGGTTGTTGTGGTAGAAAAGGAATGTTCCCCAGGCACTCAAAGTGGACTTGGAAGGTACCTAGCAGAGGGAAAAGGAGAAGAAGGAGGCTCCCTAAGCCTGCTGGTCTTCCATCCCCTCCACTCTGAGTGCCTGTGACCTGGAAATGAGTGATAGGCAAACGGGATGCACCTCTCATCAACCACTGTTCAGCTCTTAGGACGATGACAGTTTATCCCCCGGGTTTGGGGTCAGGTCAGGAGCTGCAGGTTGCTAAATGAAGGTCTGGAGTGGGAGTATGGAAAACCAAGCGAGAGAAGGCCCATGGGCAGGGGGTGGGCAAGGATGCCATGGTACCTGGCGGAAGAATTCCTCCATGAGAGCCTTGGTCCAGCGGCTGTGAACTGACCACTGCTTGGTCGGATGGCTGATGTCTGCAGCATGGAGCAGTAGAGACAGGGCCTTGGACTTGTCAATCCTGGTCAAGGCAGATGGCGAGAGAAGGGAGACTGGGCTTTTAGGAAAAGGAAATGTGGACCATTCCTAACTCCCCATCACATGCCCTCTCTCAGGTCCTCTCAGGTAACTTCAAACACTCTCTAAGGATACACACAAGCACAAGCGCAAGCGCACACACACACACACACACACACACACACACACAGCAAGCAGTCCAGGCTCTTAGAAGCAGAGGTCTGGGTTCAATCCTCACTACACCTATCACACACTAGCTGTGTGACACAGAGCAAGTTACTTAAATTTGCTGAATTTCATTTTCCTCAATCCTGAGTGGAAATAATAGTAGAATCTGCTACATAGAATTGTTCTGAGAATTAAATGGCATGCTATATAAAAGTATTTAGGAAAGTGTCTGGCACACAGTGAGTGCTCAGTAGATGTTATCTATAATTATTATTATTATAATTATTATTTTCTAACAATGATATGCTCTGACACAGCACATTCTCCCACACGTAGGCACACTAGCACACGCCTTCAGGACACACACATAGTCCGTTCTTACACACATTTAGCAACTCCCACACATTTAGATACTCCCACTTTTAAGCAACAGTGGATGTAATTATGGCCTTTATTCTGTGTTTTTGTCTTTTACCTCACATGACTCTCTCAGTAGCCTGCTTATAGTAGGAACTGGTGGCAAGCTGTTGAGGAGGGAGGCATATCATTTTCACATTTCACAGATAAGGGAATGAGTCCAGAAGGATTGAATGATTTTCCCAGCATTCCAGAGTAAGTCTGTCCTGAAGCTGAGATGATAATGCCCATCTCAGACTCCCAGCCCAAAGTGCTCTCCAGTATACCAGCTGCCTAGACTGTACCTAAACCCAGGGCCATGTGCACACACGTCTCACACACACACACACACACACACACACACACACACACACACAGATACACTCAGCTATCTGGAGCCAGGAGAGCTTCTACATCCAGGTAAAGACTTGGCACACCAATCACCCATGTGTATGCCCCCCGATTCACACACCCCTTGCTCTGGCCTAGCCCCAGCCACACCCCACCAGATGCCACCTCTCCAGCTGCTGCAAGGCTGTCTTCATGGACTTCACTTGCTGGAAATGGCAAGACATGTCTGTGGCCAAGACCATCTCGATGACCAGGGCCCGCAGCTCCCTGAATGGGCAGAACCAGAAGAGTGATTAGCCCCACAGCACTGGTGGCAGGAGATCCAGGTAGTAGAGAGAGGGGGTTGGGTGAGGGGGTCTTGTAGGGATGCCCACTCCTGGCTTCTGCTCACACAAACTCATCCTTGGTGAGGTTGATGAAAATGTTCATTTCGTCGTCCTGCATCATTCGGAAGACAGAGCTGATGTGGTGATTCTCCAGCACTGAGCGGTCATTGTACAGGATGGCACATTCTGACCTGCAAAGCCAAAGGTCATCATGGTCAGCCCCCTGTTAAATGGAAATTCTGGCAACCTCCCCACTTCCATTCGGCCCCTCCTGCCCTGCCACACCCTGCCCCTCACTTAGTCTGGATGTGGAAGCTGTTGGTAGTGCCTGTGTGCTCATAGTCATGGATGGCTGCTGCAAAGATGATGGCCAAGACTTCAATCTCTGACAGGCAGTGCTGGGAGAAAGAGACAGAGGATGGGAGGGGGCCAACCCTCTCTGAGTCACTGCCCCCAAATCTCCACATACAGGCTAGACCGCTCACACCACCCTTCCATTCTTCAAGGCCAGCTGTTGGGCTAATGCAGCCAGGTTTCTCAGCTCCTGGAATGACCAAAGACCCTCCTCCATTCCAACCTGCAACATTCCCACTGCATCCCAGCACACATCCTGTGAAATTATGGTGCACCCAGGAATTCTGTAGAGTAAGTCCAATCTGACTCTGAAAACTGTGATGCCAAAGGAGGAACCAAAGAGAGAAGGAGGGAAATGGGAGTATACACCCCAGTTATGCAGCCATAAAGCCCCCAGTCACAGCAGGGTGGTCTCCAGGGCACCTACCACCATCCCTGTGCGAAGCAAGAAGCAGTGGACTGTCTGAGTAACGTCAGCTGCGTGGATCTGGTTGTGGTAAGGGTTCTTGTATTTCCCATAGCCTGTCTCCAAAGCATCCAGGAAAGTCATCAAAAACACAGTGGGAATCTGCAGCAGGAGGGAGGAAATAGAGCTGCGTGGAGGATCTGCAGGAATGGCAGGAGGCCCAGGTCTGAGATCAGCAATGCCATTTTTCTGTAGAAGGCAGTGTGGCACAGGGAGAGCACTGGCTCAGCAGTCAGGTGAACCTAGGCTCACATCCTGGCTCTACTACCTGCTGGTTACGCGACCTTGGGCAAGTCGCATGCCTCTCTGTGCCTCAGAGACTTAATTGCGGAATGAAGATACCACCTCCCCCCTTGAATTTAATGAGATAAGTACAAGGCACTTAGGAAGTGCTCTCTAAAGAGTAACTACAAGTATTATTATTTCCCTGGAGATTTTTTTTTAAAGGAAAGACAGTTTCCCTCCTACCTTTCAACCACGCACCCCAACCCAATCCAATACCACGGATAAGGGCTCAGAAGCAGGGTAAACGATAAGAAGATGTAGAGAGGACCCTTCCAGCCAGATGTAGATTACCCGCTCCTCTGAAAGCCTCCCACGACCCAGACACACACAAGCTATTCAATTCTGTCTCGGTCCAGCATATGCCCTTGGGGTATGCCTGCCTCCTTCAAAGGCTCAAGGCTCCTAGAGGGCAGGGCTGGTGTCTGCACCTGTCCCTGGATCGCCTGAGGCAAGGAGGAGAGCAAGGTTCAGGACCTGAGGAAGCTTCTGTAGAGATGAGTGAAAGTGACTAGACACAGAGTACGTGTCACTCATCAATCAGACCCTAATGTCTCCCACCCCGACCCCTGGAGGGCTGTGTCCCAAATTTAGGGATTTTTAAAGGGCTGTTTCCATGACAACTGCCCTTACTGTTTCATTGCCATGGTGTCCCTGGAGAAAAGGGAAGGGAAAGAGGGAAGGGAAGGGAAGGGAAGAGAAGGGGGAGGGAGAGTGGGAGTGGGAGGGGAAGGGGGAGGAAAGAGAAGGAGAATGGGGAGGAGAGGGGAAGGGAAGGGGGAGGGGAGGGCTGGGTGTCCAGGAAGGGAATGTGGAGTTTGAGAAGGATAGCTCCAACTGGGGGATCTACCATGAGTGAACACTAAAGCAATAAGCACTCCCCTCTCTCAGGTTAGGACTGGGGTTGGGCCAATCCTAACCTGATGCAATTACTCTTAGGGTCCCCCCAAAACCAGTCCTTCCAGGTAAGGAAGCAGAGTTTAAAAGAAACTGGTGTCTGGAATATGCCCGAGAACCAGTTTGGAGAAACATGAGCTGGGAAAAGCCGGAGAAAAAGAGGACCCTGCTATTCTCTAGGCAGGATCAAAGGGAAGAAAAGAAAACTAAGAAGGACAGGCCTCAGGAAGGCACTGAACAAAGTCCCACCTGAGCACCTCGGGAAAGGCCTGGAAGCCCTCTTGGGAGCCCTTGGAAAGGCAGAGTGGGCGGAGGAAGGCAGACATGCACAGCGGCCCAGTGGTCCTTACGGTGAAATGGGGCACAGGGTGGCAGGATGACCTTTCAAAGTCCTCTGGAGGGGCCCTCACCACTCTCCTTTCACCCACTCCCACCCCGACATGGGCCCTCAGAACACATGGTTTCCTCTGCGCTAACATCTATTGCCTGCCCCCCCTAAGTCCCCACTGCGACTCTTCAACACCCCTCGCCCTCTACTGCCAACTGTGGTTTTCCACGTGGAAATGTTTTTTTCCAGCCTCTATTCCCAAAAGACATTCCCTCCTGGCACAGGATCTGGAGAGGACTTTAATCCTATATTCTTCTTGGCTGGCCAAGCTGAGGAGCAAATGGAGTTCACACACCCTCCCTCCCCTCACACAGTCCTACCCAGCACTGCCAAGAGCTGATCCTCTCCAGAAAATTCCTTGGACGGAGACTAGCACTAGGTGGGAGAGCCAGGTGGCTGTGGCCAATTTTATCCCCTCCCCCTGCCCCCAAGCACATGGAGAGACTCTAGTCCCAAAGGACTGACAGCATCTGGACTTTAGGCCTCTGGTGTCCACAGGCAGGAGGCAGGACAGCTGAAAGGAGGAGATGAACGGCAAACCAGCCTGGAGAGGTCAAGTTAGAGGGAAAGAAAGCAAAGGGGAGAGAACAGAATCCTGGGCTAGACAGTTACACACCTAGAATCTTAGCCTAGGGCACAAAATAAGGTCAGAGGCTGGGACTGCAGCAAGTGAAAGAAAGGCTGGACTGGAGTGGGCAGGAGGAGACTCCCCTGATGATGGGACTAAGTGAGAGATCCTATGGAATCTACTGGCTGGGAATCTTCTAGAACAGGAGTAATGGGCGTGGAGAATCATGCCCAAAGGCGGGAATAGGGTATGACCCAACCTTAAAGCGGCTGATGAGGTTATGCCGCGTCAGCAACTCAAATGCAATGGTCCTCAGAGCGTGGTCATCGGCTGCCCGGTTCAAGGAAAAGACATCAAAGCACCAGAGGTCCAGGTTCTGTGGAGAAGCAACAGACTAGGAGGGCGACGCCCAGGGGGGCTCCTAGCAGCAGCGGAGAGGACTTTCCCATGGTTACAGAGTCTTGGGAAGCAGTACACAAGGAGGTGGTGAAGCGGGCTTCTTCCTTCCTTCCCAGACATCGCTCCGTGTTACACGAAGAGGCAGGAGCTTGCCTCTGGAGTGGGCACATGTTGTTTTGAGGAACACGAGAACAATACTTAAAAGGGAAGGCAAAAAACACCCCCTAAACAGAGTCTGGAAGTCCCAACGACTATTTCCACCTCCTCACCCCGACTTTCTCCTCTTTCCCGGAAACCCAGGATCACCTTGAGACAGTTGAGGACCGCAGTGGAGTAGGAGGGGCCCACGGAGGTGTACGTTCTCCGGAACATCCTAGGGGAAAACAGTGGAAAGAGGCCCAGGTGTGAAGGTCTGTGGGGTGGGGTTTGATCAGTTGGACATGTGGGGCCAATGCCACTGGCGGGGCCTGGAGGACCAGGGTGGCTGGGGACGAGGGACGGGACTAGAGACAGAGGGAGGCCGAGGGCGGGCGAGCCTCACCGCTCCACGAAGATCCCAGCCTGCACGGCGTGCACGATGCTGCGGAACTTGGGCTTCTCCTCCGCTCGGCGGCCTTTGGCTCGGGTCTGCTGGGTGAAGGTGGAGGCCAGCCAGTCCCGCACCTCGGAAGGCACAGCGTCTGACCGCAGCTCCTGAAGCTCATCCTCTGTGTCCAAGATTTGCCTGAGGCACCAGAGGGCATCAAAGAGGAAAGACAAGAAGCGCCTCCACAACCCAGGGACCCTGGGCCCGGCCACACCACACCCTCAGCAACGCTCAGGCCAGCTCTCTCCCTTCTCCTGCTCTTCTCTCTGTGTCTTTTTCTTTCTGTTTCTCTATCTCATGTCCCCAGTCATAACACCGGTCACCGCGTGAGGTCGTGAGCATCCCAGCTCTGGAAGTGTCCAAGCAGACACTGGAATACCACCCGTCAGGGATGCTAGCGACCAGCAGCACTGTCCAGCAGGAATAAGATGCAAGCCACGCGTAAGTAACTTTAAGTTTTCCAGTCGCCACATTTCAAATGTAAAAAAAGAAAAACCATGAAATTCATTTTAATGATAAACTGTCTTTAACCTAATACACCCAAAATATTGTCATTTCAATGTGGAACCAATACAACATATACTGATGAGATATTTTATATTCTCTTTTCTAAGTCTTGAAAATCCAGCATGGATTTTACAAATACATACACGTCTCGGTTCACAGTTGCCATATTTCAAGTCTCAATGGCCACATGAGGCCAGTGGCTCCCACACTGGGCAGTGCAGGGCCTGAGGGATTCCACACCGGGAGGGAGGCTGGGGCCAGATGAGCTTTAAGGCAACAGTCTTCTCTCCTTCTTGACACCTGTTTGCCTCCATCTCTACAACTCTGTGTCTGTTTCTCTGCCTCTTTACCTTTGCAGTATTTCTACCTATTGCTCTTCCTCTCTGCCCATCTCACCCTTCCTTCCTACTCTGACCCCAGCACAGGTCTCTGTCCCCAGCTTCCTCTGGCCCCCAGGGTCTGGACTACTGTGTCTGTCTGGTATCTTCCTCCTCCGTGGGTAGGTCTCCCTGCCCAGCATCTCCACTGTCACCACTCTCACCGCGTCTCGTCTATGTAGACGGCCTCCAGCAGGGACGCTGTGTACTCCAGGTTTTTCTTCAGCTCCTCAATGTTGACCTCCCCGTTCTCCAGCTGCTTCACCATGTAGCGTAGCCTGGGAAGGGGCGGGGGACACAGACATCCTGCTTAGGCACTGCTACCTTGTCATGCGGGCAGGATACCTTTGGTCTTCCATAAATCATTGACCGTTCTAACAGTAAGACTAAGAGCAGCTAATGTTTTTCATCTCAGGCTACTGCCACTGACCATACTAAATGTATCTACACCCCCACCCCCACCCAGGTGTAATTCCAGGCTTTTCCTGACTCCATTGTCCCCATGAATCTCTACCTCTTAACACTCCCCTTTAATCAGTGATTCCTGAACATTCTTGTTCAGACTGCCGGGGCTCAGCAGAATTAGGCAGGTACAAGCCCCTGGGGGGAAGTTTTTGGGATGGTCTGTTTCATAGTCTGAATAACCAAGCGCTGAAACTGCTTATTTACCCCATGAGAGAGGGCTCTGGGATCAACAGAGAGCAAAAGAGGACCCAAGACTCTCTCACTGTGTCTCTAGGTCATGATGGGGAGGGAGGTACATGTCCATAGCCCCTCTGTCCCCGGCAGGATGGCAAAGACGCAGAACAAAGAGCAATCTGAGTGCTTTCTCCTGGCCTCACTCCATCCAGGCAGAGCTAATGGATTATGATTCCAGAATCCATCAACCAGGACAAAGCAGGATTAACCCCTGCCTGCCCGGGGCAGTACCAGAGAGAACCTCTGGCAACGGGTGACCCATCCCGTACCACAGCCCTGCAGCAGCTCCCCCAGAGCAAGAGTGGTGGACATGGGGCCAGGGGTCTCACTTACTGAATGTGTTGCCTGAAGGGACAATCCCCCACAGTTTGCACTCACGAATTCTGGGGGTTGGTGATTAACTGGGAGGCTTCTTAGAAGTCTGTTGAGTCCAGCCCAGGCAGTCACAAAGCAAACAATGCTTTCTGCCTTCATGGTGATGTTAAAAAAAAGCGATTAAACTTTCCCCTTTGCTCCTTCCTCCAGCCCTGCCCTGCCAGCCCCACCAAAATGGGGGTGAAATGGTGGCCACCACAATTCCCCACTGAGAGGGGGTTTAGAAACCCAAGGCCACCCTCTGAGTCAGGGAGCAGAAGAGAATGAGTCAGGGACCAGAGGCTGAAATTAGCATCAATTCCCAGGGACGCAGGGGGAGGAAGAACAATGGCATTCCTGAAGGAAAGCAGCTCTGGAATCCTAGGGTCTCATCAGCTCTGGAAGAGGGGTGCCCAAAACAGCCAGCCAGCCCCAGGAAGCATCACTGGCCAACTCTCACCTGGCTGAAGACCTGTCTGCACATGGGGCAGGAGGGAAAGCAGGGAGATGGGAGGTGACACGGCAGCCTCCTGGAGACGGAGGAGAGGGAGGCGCTGCTTCAAATCCCACCTCCAGCCTTTCTGCTGCACCCCCTCCATGTGCAAACAGTGGGTCACTGTTAGAGGCTGAGTTCAGTAAAGCTCAGACCCAGCTGGGAGTTCAGTAGATAGAAACAGAAAAGGCTTTCCAGCCAATGAGCTAGAAAGGGGGACCTGAGCCAGCATCTCCCAGAGTGCCCCCCAGCCATCGCAGAACAAAAAGGTACACTCTGCCTTTGGGGCCCAGGCTCAAGCCAGGCTTCCCTCTCCTGGTCAGTCAGTCCCTGTGGCCAGGGGCCCTCAAATCTGGGGACACACAACCTAGGAAGAAAGGCCTCTGGTCCCACCTCCCCCCAGATGCCTGTCCTAGCCCTAATTTTCCACATTGGTCAGCCCTTCTTACAACCAAACGCTCTGCCCCTAGAGGCCAACGCCCTCCGCCAAAGTTTTTTCCTCCACCCGCCTCTCAAAACACATCTCAGCGCAGACTCCCAAAGTGAACAGTCAAGCCCACAGGTGTTCATTTGCATGGATTCGCATAATCGCTAACAATGCTGCCAGCTCTACATTTTTAAAAGCGCTTTCTCCTACATTATCTCATTTTATCCTCACAATGGGAGTGGAGGGGGGTGGGGAGGCAGCAATCAAACCTGACTCTGAGCCCTTGGGCAAGTCACTAATTCTTAATTCTTAATCAGTATCTATTAAGATGTGGCCTGTAGACCACTGACATCAGAACCACCTGGGATACTTATGAAAATTTTAGATTCTAGGTCTCATTACACACCTATTGAACCAGAATAGCTGAGGGTATGGTTCAGGGATCTGCAGTTAGCAAACATTCTAGATGATTCTCATGCACACTCAAGTTTGAGAACTTTATTTTGGAACCTCAATTCCTTCACCTATAAAATAGTGAAGAGGATAATAAACCACTTGTGAAGGGCTGTTAATAAGAGGATTAAATGAAATAATGTATGCAAAAGGCCTGGCATATACTCCGGGTCTTTGTAAATGTGACTTGAATCGGAATTAACTGACCAGCATCAGGCTGTCCCTACCCAGCTCCTGGCTCACTCCCTTCAAATCCAGCAGCGCCTGACTTCTCTATCCCAAGTCCAGAAGAGAGTCTCGTTTGGATGGAGACTGGTACTTAGGAAGTCCCCTAACAGAGGAAATGGGAGAATGAAAATGGTCATGATCCTCCTTTACAAGTACAACCCTCATTTGAGCCTCACAGTCACCTGATGAGGGAGGTTGAGTGACTCGTTCAAGGTCATACAACTTGTCAATCTCAGTCAGGTCAGCAAGCCTACAACCCACACTATTGGAGCTTTAACGGTGCCCCAAACACCAGAAGTGTTGGGCAGAGGGAGCGCAATCTTGTAATTAGATTGGAGAGGCTGGAACTAATTCCATCACAGCTTCTTGAATCTTAGTCATCCATCCTTTTTTAATATATATATATTAAAATATATTATATCTAATATATAAAATAAAATATATATATTTTATTTCAGAGAGGAAGGGAGAGGGAAAGAGAGAGACATCAATGATGAGAGAGAATCATTGATCAGCTGCCTCCTGCATGCCCCACACTGGGAATTGAGCCCACAGCCCTGGCATGTGCCCCGACCAGGAATCAAACCATGATCTCCTGGTTCATAGGTCGACGCTCAACCGCTGAGCCACACCAGCTGGGCCAGCCATCCACCCTTCATGAAGTGTTAGTGTCCGGCAACCCCTAGCAGACTGTGAGTGTCTTGATGGCACTGACAGGGACTTGTTTATCCTGGCTGCTGTGTGCAGAGCACACAATACGTGCTCAGTAAACGTTCATTAAATAAATAAATGGGAAAGAAGGCTGATTCATTAGGTGAAGAGCTATCTGCCAGAACTCACAATTGTGCTCTCAGCCGGGTTTCTGTGTAATGGAGAGCCTGGGGAGAAGAGTGAGATCTTGGGCTGCCTTTCAACACACTCTCCCTCCAAGCTCCTCTTGCCTCCACCTCTGATCCCGTCCAGGAGTTCCTTAATTGCTCCTGTTGAAATCTGAACCCAACACAATCCAGACACCACCAGTGCAGACTCCCAAAGCGAGAGGGAAAGAAAGGTTAAAGGATATATTTGTCAAATGGGGAGTCCAAGAAGGGGAACCTGGACTCAGGCAGCTGGAAGGATCCAGGTGCTGAACTTCACCTTCCTGAAATTATAGAACCCCCACAGGGCACTTTCTGGCCTGGCAGGGGCCTCTCTGATTCTAAAATCCTTCAGAGTTAAGATCTCCCTTGACCCATCCAAAGTCCTCACCTCACCATTCTTCTGCAGGAAATCCTACTCCCACCCCTACATCAGTTTTACTCCCACCCCTCTGACTCAGTCCTCGGAGAATCTGTCAGGGATGGGTCCCTTTCCCTGCAAAACTGGATGCTCAACCCTGTCCAATCCTCATCCAAACCTAAGGAAAACTGGAAGCTTCCCCAACATTCCTTCCACCTCCACCCCTAACTCTGTTTCACCACCACCACTTCTTCTCCTTTACCTTCAGCCCCTGCACCATGGGAAAAGCCTCAGATCCTAACCCTTGGAAGGTCCCAGTGTCTTCCAGCTCTGGGTATCCAGCTGGAAAAGGTTCTAGGCAGTAATAATCCTTAAACCCCAAAAGAGCTCAGCTTCCTCAGCCCCCACCAGTTCTTTTCTTTGAATTACCATATGGCTGATGATCTGGCGATTTCCAAATATCCCTGCACTACTTCCAGAATCTACATTCCCCAAAAGATCACTGTAAATAGGGGGCTCAGCACAGGGCAGCCTTAAGCCCAGGGGCTGAGAGTTGTGAGAAGAATCCTATTTTCCTTTTGGGTTCTTAAGACCAGATGAAGAGATGTCAGAGGAATGTGAGGTCCTAAGGATGCTGGGGGTCAGGAAGCAGAGAAAGGAGGGAAAGTCTACTAAGACACCTGCAGTAGTCAAGAAGTGATAAAAAGGAAGGGGAGGTGGGTAAGGAAGAGTATGAGGTAAAGGGCAAGATGGATGGGGTAAAAGATGGAAGAGAAGTACACCCGCACACAACATATTCATTAAATAAATGTCAAGTCTTAATCCCTCCCCTCCACCAAATTACAACTGGTGGACCCACAGCAGCCTGCCATCCTCCTCCCCTCTCCCTTCCTCACCCCGGTGCCTATCGCCTACCGGAGGATGGGGCCCTGGAGGTGGCTCCTCTGCACAGGAACAGGATTTGCCATGGGAATCAAAGTCTCCTACTTCAGGGCATCAATATGCTGCCCCCAGAACTCTGGAGCCCCTGAGGGGAATGGCGCCCTCTTGGGCCCCTAACTTCCTCCTCCAGGTCTCCGCAGAATTGAGTGACTGACCAGAGAGAACTTGGGGGGTTGGGGGGGAACAGGAGGAGCCTGGCTGGAGGAAGAAGGCAGTGATGAGGCAGAGACCCAGCCCACAGCAACTGGGTGAGAGGCCACGGGAAAAGTTTCACATCTGAAAAGAACTGAAAACAAGAATCTGTTCTCAGAAAAATCCCAGAAAGGACAGAAATAGCACAGGCCAGGCCCTGCTCTGAGGAGGTGGGGCTCCTCTTTGAGGAGAAGGGGTTAGTAGGAGGCTTAAGGGTGAGGGACAGGGACCATCCTGAATCTGTCCTAAGAGGAAGTCTGTAGTAGGAGGGGAAGGGACTCTGCAAGAGCCCCCCCAGAGGGGTCAGACTAGGCGCCCTCCCAGGAGCCTTTTCCATGGCCGTTCTTCAAGATGAGCTTTAACCCACCTGAAAGAATGGAAGCAAGCAGGAGGAGGATTAGAAACTGCAGGGGAGGAGCTTGCTGAAGCCAGGGATCAGGGGATCCTTACCCAGTGACCTTCCAACCAGGAGAGAAGCCCCTATCCCCCCCCCACACACTCTACCCCCCCCCCCCGCGCGCGCGCGCGCGCGCACACACACACACACACACACACACACACCCAAGCAGTGTATGACAATCAGGAGGACTTGCTCACAGACACCAAGAGGTTGGGCAAGTTACATCAACACTCCCAGCCCCAGGTTTTTCATCTGTAAAGCAGGGATTGGGGGATAACTGAGTTAACTGGAAAAGAAGAGAAGTGATGGGATGGCCAAAGAGAAACCCCCTCTTCCTCCTCCAGGCTCTCTTTGCTCTTGCTCAGGTTGGGAAGAAAACCTGGCCTCCGGGGCCAAGTGGATGTTAGCACACAGCCCCAGCCCGCCTCTGGGTGGGCTGAGAGATGACATCACCAATATAAGTGCATTGGGCTACGATTGGTCAGCTGAGGGGCTGGGCGGGGCTAAGGGTGAAAGCCGGGAGTGAAGCCCAACACATCCAAGGAAGAGAGTTCTGCGCTACTGCAATTTCCTAAATCTAGGGTCTAGGGCTGGGGCCATGTGGAAATGAGGACAGGGGACCGGTGGGGATGAGTATGACAAGAAAAGGGGAAAAGAGAAGAAACAGGCCAAGCGCCAGGATTTTATGACAGGAAGTCTTCTCCCTCCCTCCCCCGCCCCCCCAAAAGCAGGGAGAAATTAAAATACCTTGTCACTGTGCCAAAGCCTTGAAAGATTATAAACAAATGAAGTTTGGGAACCTGCTGTTTCTCAGCTCCACTGAGTAATGGGGCAAGTAAAAGCGGGATTCAACAGCAAGGGGAGGAATAGAGGTTAAATATCTACAAGTTGTTTTCCAGTGAACTCCCGGTAGCCATGAGGCAGGGCTGCTTCCGAGTTGGGAAAAATTGAAACCCACACTCTGTGCGTCCATCTCATTCCTCTGTGCCCCCCAACACACACACACACACACACACACACACACACACACACACACGTTAGTGTTTTTAAAAAGAAAGGACTAGACCCAGAGTCCGAGACCCAGAACTGCCACCCAGGAGATGAGGGACAGTCATCTGGCCTACTCTGTGGCCATGCGTGCTTGGAGGGAGAGGATGGAGGTGGGAGTGCGGGCAGCTGCACACAGCCTGGTACAGCACAAACACCAAGCCAGGCAGCTCCCCGCCCTCCCCTCACTCCAGGCCCTCACTCCAGGCCCTGTTACCTTAACCAAGTAGGCACTAACCTCAACCCTCCTACTGGAAGTAGAGATTTCTTAGACTAGGAAAGCTTTGGAGAGGATACCCATCCCTCTGCTCTCTTGCCCAGTAGAACCAAAGCTGGTTGGACAAATGACTGTTTACTGCTCACCCCCACAGACATATGTGCTGTATCACTTAACCCAGATTATTTATTATTATTATTATTATTATTATTATTATTATTATTATTACTGTTATATTATAACAGTTATTACTGTAACTGTTCCTAATAAGGAAAGATATCAGTAAACCACCATCCCTTCCTGGTGAAAAAAAATCATACATATCCACTCACCCACATATATACACACACACGCCACATTCTACCTCTGCCCAAGCTAAGGAAACTGTCCCCTGGGTGGTAGGCAGGGCATATCTATAACAACTCCAACCAACAGTCCAGCATGGATTTTCCTTTAGCCCTTAAATTTAGTTTTAAAATAACAAAGAGCCCAACGACCATGCCTCCTTCCTGGCCCACCCCCAGCTTTCCCCACCTGCACTGAAGGATTGGACTTGGGATGGGATGAACAAAGGATAGGAGATACTGCCTCTGGTCAGAGAAGAAGGGTCTAAGGGAGGGGTGGGGAGAGGGAGAGGGAGAGGGAAGGAGGTAGGGTGTGAGGGTTATTGAGGAAGAGATTAACTGGCTCCAAGGCTCCAAAATCTCAGAAATTGAGAGAATGAAGGAAATTATCCAAATCCAATAGGAAGAGGACATGAATTAAAATCAGGAGCCTTCTGCCTAGACTTTATCACTGTGTGTGTCCTTGGGCAAGATACTCTGAGCTCCAGCTTCCTTGTCTGTGTAATGGGTAAATAATGCACGCTTCACAGAATTCTCACAAGGATCAAATAAGCCCACAGAAGAGCACCGTGGGAACTATAAAGTGATGCATGAAGCAAAAGATTATTTAATCCAATCCTTTATTTCATTAGTTCGGCAAATGTTTAGTAAGAGTCCTCCATGAACAAAGTCCCCTAGGCCCACTCCTGTACCCAGGCTCCCTGCTGTGGAAAAGCCTGCTCCCACCACTCCAGATGTCTGGGACTTCTCCCCGACTCCTTACTCCTGACAAAGGGGTCAGGAGGCAGTGGAAGCAGAAGCTGGAGAATATATGGAGCATGGAGCGCCAGAAGCCAAGAACAGCAGATCTCTACCTATCCAAGCACTGGTGCTCCCCTCACCCCTGGCTTCCCATTGCTATATGAGCAGCCTGGCTCTTGCAGCTGGCTGGGCACAGTGGCGGGGGTGGCTCTAGAGATAAAAATAGCCCCCCTAGTGGCAGAGCTGGGGTGCCATCCCAGGAGGTAGCAGGTGGCAGGTTGACATGGCAGCGGTCTCTAGGCACTGGCCAGAGGAGCTGGGTGGAGGGAGGGTGGGGGGAGAATGGGGCAGAGCCTGTGGAAGACTGGGGGTTAGCGGGGAAGGACAGAAACCAGGTGAGTGGAGGGAAAGGAGGGAGAGGAGCAGGAGGTACTAAGGCACAGGGAGGGAAGGAAGGGAGATCAGAAAGGAGCTGTAAAGAGGGTCTGAGAAATACCGAAGAAGAGGGAAAGGAGTCAGCTCACCCCTGCCTGTGTCTGAAGGCGAAGCCCCCTCTGCCTCCTGACCAGAAGCCCTTTCTAGCAGGTCTTCCTAGCAACAGCCCAGCACAGCTCAGGTCAGATGAGGAAGGGGGTAATCTAAGCAGCTCGAGCCTTGGTCCAGACCAAAAAAGACCCAATATCCTGGCTCCCAGCCCAGCACACAAATGAGTCCCTTCTCCCTCCGTCTTTAGCCCTTGAGTGAGGGAGGAACTGGGAGGGGTGGCAAGAGGAAGACGAGTCAGAGAAGGGGCTCCCAAGGCGCAGTCCAGAAGAACTCTTTCTCTGCTTCCGTTGTCCACCCCTCTTCTCCCTCCCTGCACTGTTTAATTCTGCTCATTAACTACCTCCACGTGAACCACCCCACCGACCCTCCAAACCACATCCCAACAGATGTTGCCAGCAGATGTCCAGCTTCCAGGAGGCCTAACAGATGTTAAAAGCAGCCTGGGGTGGAAAAGTGAGTTGGAAACTTGGCAAGGGACTGACTGCAGGTGTGACAGGAACAGCACTAAATTGGGGATCAGTGGAATTTGTGTCTGGTCCCAGCCCTGCCCCTCACCTTACCAACTATCGATGGCATCAGCTTCCTCCTCTGTAAACTTTATGGTTCTCAGATGCAGTGCCTGTATTCCCTGGTGGAGACACCAGGGAAGTAGGATGCCTGGGTCTCGATTCATCCTGAGTTCAAGTTCATCAACGCTTCCCCCAACTCATCCCTAACCTGGTTCTTAAAGGAGGAGAGTGGCTTTCTTCTTTATCATAGAAAGGTCACATTCTAACCTCCATGAACTTTCCAGGAAGTTCTCCTGAATACCTATCATTAATCCATCTTGCTACAATAAAAATCAAAAACAAAACAACAAAAAAACACGGCAAATTTTCTTGACATTTCAAAGAAAAACAGAAAGGAAGAGAACAGGCAGAACAGAAAAATCTTTGGGGGTGAGTCTGGTACAATTTGATTTATTTTAATTTTTCAGATTGGAATTTCTAAAGCTACTGCTTGGTAGAGAGACAGTCTGGGCTTCGGGAACTTGGCAACACTGTTGGCACGTGAGCTCACTCAGTCAGGGCCCCAAGAAGTTTCCAAACAAAGTGGGCATAGAGGCGAGAACTAGGGAGATGGTGCCAAGTTAGATCCACAAGAGCTGACCAACAGGGGAGCAAGGAAGCTAAGCAACAGGAATGAAAGGAGAAGCTTCTCTAGCCCCCAGGTCCTGCCTGCCAGAGACGCACTAAGCCCCCAGGAAGCCACGCTCCCTTCCCAACCTAAATGGTGCCATCAGCCGCTGGCAGCCTATTCATTCCACTGCAGCCATAATTATTTGCAAATCTGACTACTCATTGCAGCTGTGGAATCAACTGACCTGGGAGCCTGGCTGCATCCACAGCACCACCTGAAGCCCCCCTTTCTAGCTCTTCTCCCTGCCCATGCCGCCAGCCCTCCCCCCATATGCCCTGGCCCTTTTCCCACCAAGCCTGTTTTTCCACCAAAACCCCACTCCCATTCCCTCAGTGGACTTTTGCCAGGTCTGGGATGCTGAAGTAAAGGCAACTCTCATCTTTTCTTCCCAGAAAGGGATAAGCTTCATAGATGCAGCAGACACTCAGGGGAGAGGAGCAGCTGCAGGGCTGGGGGTGGGGGTACTAGAGGGGCAAGAGCACTGGCATTAGGGATCTATTTCCCTGCATTGAATGGATAGCATCTGTTTTTTTCCTTTTCCCTTCTCAGTCGCCTTTCTTCCCCCCTCAGTTCCCATCTTTGCCCCCCCTCAGCATTCCCAGGATTCTCTCCCACTTCTCTCAGACCATTAAGTCTTCCTCCCTTGGGGGACAATCTCATGATCTAACAACTTCCAGTCTCCCAGTTGTCTCACCTGCACCCCACCTGCTGCCCTGGTTTTGTCCCTCTTTCTCTGCTGCTGTCCTGAAGAGTTAGAAATTCCGTACCTGAGAAAAATCAGCCCCCTGAGATCCAAAGGCAATTACTTGGCTTCCTTCCTGGAGGCGCTGGGAGGATGAGGTCACTGAGAAGGTAAAAGAAAGGCCTTGCAGAATACAGGGGTTGACGCTGGACTCCTAAGGTGGCCCCAAGGGGTGCCTGCAGCAAACTTACCCTGCACCATCACCACCGGGTGGGGGAAGCCCCAGGGTTTCTGATGCCTAGCCAAGGTGAGCGAGGAGTGGGAACACTGCAGGTGAGAGCAAGAGGGTAAGTCAAAGGGAACAGGAAGAGAGGAAGTGGGACCAGAGAGAGCGAAACGGACCTTGCAGAGAAAGAGGAGCCAAGAAAGATGTGAACAAAGGAGGGAAGGGACAGAGGAAAGGATGCAGGAAGAATCAAAGAAGAGGAGAACAGAGGGAGCAGAGAAGTGGGAAGCAAATCCTCAATGATCCCTATGAGAGGAAAGTCTTCCCGCTCCTCTTTCAAAGTCTGGTGGCGGCGGCCAAAAACCAGGGGGGGGATGGAAAACAAGCACTCAATTCGCTGACGTCAGGAACCCCCTGGGCAGCAGGCAGGTGGAAAGGGTCTAGAGACATCCAGGCCTCTCTCCTCCTGAGTCTCACCTGGCCTTCCAGTCCCATAGCATCCCCAGCTACTTCACCCCCCTCCTGGCAAGAGGGATACATGCCACCTCAAATGTGGGATCTGTCTGTCTTTCCAACTGGCCTCCTGGGGCTCCTGAGCAGGTGGAGATATTTGGGTTCTAAGGGACTTGAGAGATTCTCTAAAATAGGACGTGGCATCCCTGGTCATGTGACACCCAGGCCTGGGGACTGAGGACAAACGCCGGAGGGGAATTCCTCCAGTGCTCACAGAGCTCTCCAGTGGCCGTCCCTGGGCTCCCACACACACCATGTCTTAGAACTGCAATTGCTCTACTCACTTCTAGTTTTTCCACGGAAAAGAGATGATAAGGCGTATCATCTTTTTTTAATATGTTTTTTTAAATATGTTTTTATTGATTTCAGAGAGGAAGGGAGAGGGAGAGAGAGATAGAAACATCAATGATGAGAGAGAATCATTGATCGGCTGCCTCCTGCACACTCCCCACTGGGGATGGAGCCCACAACCAAGGTACATGCCCTTGACTGGAATCGAACTTGGGACCCTTCAGTCCACAGGCCGATGCTCTATCCACTGAGCCAAACCAGCTAGGGCTATCATCTCTTCCTTTTGACCTCAGTGGCCCACGCTCTATCTAGGTCAGCCCTTCCTCAGCCCCAGCCAACCTTCTAGTCTCTAAGCTCAGACACCTGCCTCGCCTGCTCCAGACTACCATTCATCAACAAGACTCTTCCAAATCATGTCCCAGACACTGGGACTCAAACCTACTAAGTAATTCATATTCCTGCCTCTTGAATCTTTATTTTTCTCCCCATCCAAGCCAATGATCACCCATTTATTCTTACTCCCATACTGAAAGAACTCCAGACTGTATCAGAAGTCACTTTCATATGGATGACAATGAATAAAGAACTGAGATTCAGAGAGACTGTGTGACTTCAAGATCAGGCAGAGTGGAAACATGAACTCCAACTCTAATCTCCCAATATCCCCAATGATTGTCTACAGCCCTGCCTCCCTGATTCTCTCCAGCCACCTATTCTGACCAGGCATTTGTGGACTTCTTCCTTTGGTCTGAATTGATTTTCCCTGTCTTTGCACCTCCCCTCAGCTTACTGCAGAAATTTTCCACCCTCTACCATCCGGATGCCTCATTCAGACAAAGCTGATGGGGGGAATAGAGAGATGGAAGCCATCTGATGGGGGCGGAGGGTGGGGAGAGATATAAACCCAAGGAAGAGAAAGTCCCTTTGCTATGGTTGAAAATAAAGGAGGAAGGACTGATCCGGGGAGGAAGGCACTAAAAATCATCTCGCTAAGACCTGGGAGAAATGATGCTCCTTTTTCTCCAGCGACCCACGGAGCTATAGTTTACCCTGCAATCTTCACAACAGCTCCGCAGCCATATGCAGAAAAAGGAGGACAGCAGCACAGTTTTCAAAATTGGTAAGAGCCACAGAAGATCACTCATGGGGCACACACAAAATGAGGACAAAAGGGGGGATAAATCCGTCCCCCGTTCTGTCCCTCAGCTTCCCCTCCTACCCATTTGATCTCCCCAGGACTGTCAAAAAATGTGTCACAAGCACATACACAAGATCACACACACGTATTATCCCATTACCTACACACATACTCACATACACACATACATCTCATTCCTACATAGAACAATTTCAGGCATTCAGCATACCCTAATTCAGCATACCTTCCCAACATATTTATCATCACACGTGCCATTTATAAACATAAAAACAAAGAGACATCGTCACAGAACTCCGGCTCCACAAACTCCCCAGCACATATATCAACCTTTACCCAGAATCGTATGTAAACATGTCGAGCATTCACAATCATGCGGATACATCTCGTTCACACATCCAAATAACGTCGTTTATGTATCCTCTCTGTAACTCCTTCAGTCCCAGGCTCTGTTCTCAGGCACTCAAACCCCACACCTTTTAAACATCACCTTCTCAAAAAACAACATCGCCCTTTCTTCCACCCCCATTTCCTACTCCCCGCAATGCACGCAGGAACACACGCACCACAGAATCAGAGTCAGACCTGGGCTCGGTGACATATTCAAAGATAACCATTCGTTCATTTGTTTCTTCTTTTATTTATCGAGTGCCTATGATATTCCAGGTACCACATTAGACTGACGAAACAAGATGGGCAAAAATAATCCCCAACTGGGTCCTTGCTACAGCTCGCCTTAATGACCTTGAACAGCAGCTTATGACATTGAGCCTAGACCTTGAGAGTCCTGAGTGTGTACCATGTGGAGAAAGGGGTTGTGTCTGTACTATCCCAAAGGAAGAGGAAGATTCTGTCTGTAAAATTCCAGGATAAACTGAAGCAGAGAGAAGAGAGTGATGCTTGTACTTTCCTGTAACCCCCAAAGGAAAAGATTAAGCAGAAACCAGAGTGGTAGACTTTTACCACTGGAGTGGGAGTATCAAAATGAGGAACAGGTGTATCAAAATGTTGGAGTTGACCCAAATTACAAGCTCCATAGGAGCAGGGCTTGTGTTCATTTTGTGCAGCACTATATCCCCCGCATCCAGCACATCACATGGCACACAGGAGAAAATTAATAGTTGTTGAATGAATGAATGAATGAGCTAAGGGTAGCAAACCAATCTCTACTCATAGTTTTTCTTGATTCCCAAAAGACATAAAAAACCCTTCTACTCCTACTGACCTTCCCCCTTACTCCTGAAAGCCCTCAGGTCTCAGAGAAGTCAATTCCTTCATCTTAGGATGAGAGATGCTAAAAACCATCCTGGTCAACCCATCATCTCCAGACTGCCTGCCCCAGCCTCTCATGTCTCAGCTTGAGTCTGCTTAGTTAGGAACATTTTCCTGCTAGGTAGAGATGAAACCCCAGTTAGGGACTCTCCAGCTCATATGCTCCAGATTCTGGATTTATCTTTGGCAGCATGCTAGTGTGGGAACAAAATTCCTGGGATGCCCTTCCCAGAAAGAAAGTGCCCTGCACAATTATATTATATCACATTTTTAATATATATTTTATTGATTTTTTTTACAGAGAGGAAGGGAGAGGGATAGAGAGTTAGAAACATCCATGAGAGAGAAACATCGATCAGCTGCCTCCTGCACACCCCTCCCACTGGGTATGTGCCTGCAACCAAGGTACATGCCCTTGACTGGAATCGAACCTGGGACCCTTTAGTCCGCAGGCCAACGCTCTATCCACTGAGCCAAACCGGTCAGGGCTATTATATCACTTTTTAACCAGGGGCAAAAACATCAGGCCTGGCCTCCCTGAAGAGAGTCTAGATGTCCTAAATTAGAAATTAAAAGAGTATAGGGGGGAAGGGGAGGGCATAATGGATATAGGATATGTTGAGTAGGGGAATCAAAGCCTTTATAGATAGATAGATAGATAGATAGATAGATAGATAGATAGATAGATAGAAAGATAGATAGATAGATATAGATATAGATAGATATAGATATACTCCATCTGCTTTCATTTCTATTCAGTACCCAGTCCTGAGATAATTATTTTCATCCACCCCACCCCCCCATTTCCAGACTAAACAACCCCTTCCCACTCAAGCCCATTTGGGAACAGGTGGTATTGGGTTGGAGGAAGGGGTGTTCTATTTCCACCTAAAAGAGAGAATGCCTTTTTTTTTTAAAATATATTTTATTGAGTTTTTTATAGAGAGGAAGGGAAAGAGATAGAGAGTTAGAAACATCGATCAGCTGCCTCCTGCACATCTCCTACTGGGGATGTGCCTGCAACCCAGGTACATGCCCTTGGCCGGAATCGAACCCGGGACCCTTCAGTCCGCAGGCTGACGCTCTATCCACTGAGCCAAACCGGTTTCGGTAGGAATGCCTTTTTTGATTAGCCCTCAACCCTGAGAGTTGGAGAGTCTCTCTCGCCTACCCTAGTCCTAAGTCCTTTTATTTCCCTTCATCTGATTGGCAAAGCCTCCCCAATATTCAAACAGGGCCAAATCCAGTCACCCATCAACTTGGGATCTCCCTTGATACCAAGATCTTTCTCTGCTCTGAGGAAGTGAGATTGGGACTCTGTCTTGGTGGGACTTGAGGAGATGGTACTTTTCTGGGTACGTTATTACGCATAAGCTAGCACTCTTAAGGTTCAGATTGCTAAAGTGCGTGAAACCAGATAATCTAATCAATATAATTAGTGATCCTTGTCTGCCACCCTCTCCTGTAAGGACAGGTCAACTAACACACTTTGTAGGGGCAGCGCCTCTGCTCCCTCCGCTCCCCAGGTTTCAGTGCCTCCTCTGGGGATCCTCTTCTCTCGCCAATGAGAACTTCTCACATCAGAAGAAATAGCAATCTGCCTCCAGGAAAGACTTTTGGCTAGAAAGGGAGATGGTAAAACCTGCTCTTTTGCAGGACCTGTTACCTGGAATAGCGGCTGGGGAAGTACATGATGACCACTAGCGCTAAGAGGGGGTCATCCCAGGATGCCTTGAATTCTCGAATTATAGACCCTGAGGCCCCTTTTCTGCCTTTCAACCACTTCCTTACCTGTCCCTCTTCGGATCTTATTAACAGTTACTAGCACAGTTTTCTAACAAGAATCAACCAGCGCTCCTCCCAACAAAAATCAATTCAATCTGGTTTTCCATTCTTCATCCCAGAGCTCATTCCAAGGCTGCGCTTCAGAGAGCCCGCAAATTGCATTGGCTGGAGGCAGCAAAGGGGTGAACTGCGAAGCACATTTGGATTCCAAGCCTTGTTACCACTATGCCTCAGTTCTCCCTCAGGCCTCTCCAAGCAGCTAGTATATGAATCGGTCCCACCACCCAGTAAAAAGACATCATCTTATTGCCGCAGTTGAAGTATTTTTTAAAACAACACAATCATAAGCATCTAGCCATCTCCTACCTCATCTCTCCCTCTCGGCCAGAGCCCAGAAATGGAAGCTTCAGTGCTCACTATTGAGGATACTGGGGAGGAACTGGGTTTAGGGGCTATGCTACTTGTCTTCCCTCGTTAAACATCCACAGCCTCTTTCCTGGGTCGATGGGGGGTCATATGAGGGAGAGGAGCACCTTCCCTTGTTCTCTGCTTAAGAATCAACAGACTGCGGGGGTTACCCACTCCCAGCTGACTGGGAGGTTGGCGCATGGCTTGCATTTGACCAGACCCTCTCTTTCTCAGGAACAGGAAGAAAAGTTCCTCTCCTCCTTGGGACTTCCCTCATTTATTCCTCGCTTATTCCTTCCCACATGCCCTCATCCTGCAACAATGAGAAAAGGTGCCTAAATGTGCTTGGAGACCCTAGGGAGACGCAATAGCAACAAACAGACTTGGACAGTTACCTTGCCCTACCAATCATTCTTCACCTCCCTGCTCCCAGGCAGGGACCCTACCCCCCTCCTCCAGATCCTAGGTAGGGGTTCTACCACTTCTCCAGATCCCAGGAGAAGTGCAGAGTGGGGCTCCAGGCCTCAAGAGGAAGGAGCAGCTCAGGTATGGGGGTCCCCCAACCTCCACCCCATGTAGGATGCAGGAGGCAGAAGCCACCAATCCCAGCAGAGGTTCATATGACCCACAGGTTGGCACTAGAATCCCCGTGCACTGCATCTGCAGCTGTGTGCAATCATTCTACAAACATCCCTGTGACCCTCAGACACTCATGCACACACACATGTGATGTGTCTCACATCTGCACAACCCTGCACATGGATACGTGTGAGTCAGCCTGGCGCCTCCTGGATGCTGCCGGTCTGCAGCCCTGACACACTGCACCGCACATCCTCTCCGCGCTGCGTCTCACCGGGGGTCCACATCGGCAGCTTTGCAACTCCTAAACCTGCTCTACCCAGCCAGCACATGCCTTGCACATGTGCCTGGCCACTCGTGTCAGAGCAGTGTGTTTCCTTGCACCTGCCAACATGTGTGCCGGAAAACATCCACCAGCCCGACTCCTGCGCCCCCCCTCCCCCTTTCTCCAGGCGCCCTGAGATCCCTTCCCCCCACTCCGGGCCGGGGACTCACAGCGACCGAAGCTTGATCCACATCTTCTTGCTGGGGGCTGACTTCAGCTCCAGGGGTGACGGGCAATCCGACTCCAGCATCTCGGGAGGGCTGCAAGGGGACAGCTCCATGCTCAGCCTCTGTCTACGGAACAGAGGGAGGAGACAGCACCGCGGCTCAGCCTCAGCCCCTCACCGGAAGACCCTCACCCCCATCCCAGCCCCTTCCCACCTGCGGCTGGCTTGGACCAGCCAGGCCGGTATCTCTAGGCTCAGCCCAAGCTGGCAGAGCTGCAGTTCCTGCGGCTGCTCCTCTCCCGCTGCCCAGCTCTGGGCTCCCGGTCCCAGCTCTCCGCGCCGCCGCTGCCGCGCGCAGCCAGAGCCGCCTCCTCGGTCTCCCCTCCTCCCCCGGCCGGTTCCCCCGCCCTCTGCTCCTCTCCTTTCTCGTCGGCCTGCCCGCTCGTCTCTCACTCCTGGCAGCCACTCCTCCCAGGGGAACGATTGGAAGCCGGGGGCTTACAGAGACAAAAGCGCCCGAGGGCGGGTGCGCGCACCCCGCGCCCGGGGTAAGAGACTGTGCGTGCCCGCCGCGGGGGGATGTAAGTGCGTGTTTACCCAGCGCATCGCCCGCGGTGGCGGCGGCAGGACTTCGCGGTGGGTGCTGCGTGGGTCCTCTTGTTGTGCGTTTTGAGTTTCTGTGGACGTGCGTGTGGGTTTCATGTATTCACATGTGCCTAGCGTCCGTGTGAGGGGGGTCGGGACTGGAGTCCGCCTCTCTCTGCCTTGGGAGGGGGGGTGTGGCCTGGCACTCTGGCCGAGTGAAGCCACCACCATCAGAACCCAGCCCCAGACCAGGCTCCCTTTGGGCTCCAGCCTTTGAAGAGAAAAGTTCAGGGTCTGCGCTGAGTTGCCTGGTATCCCACTCCTTTTTGCGGTTAGCTTTTTTCCATTTGCTTGGTCTTCCTGACATGTCCTCCTCGCTGTGGCCTTCCTGCTGGTGTCTAACTTCCCTCCTGGCCGCGGAAGTTTCTCCAAAGTTTAAAGCTTTCCAGAGAGAATCCACCAGCGCAGACAGCACCACATCTTCTTTTGGTTAAATATAACTCCCTGAGGGCCGGGAAATCACTCCCAATCATTCGTCTCAACCCCCCTGTAGCCTTTCCAGATTATTTCCTCTTATTCTGTCTTCAGTGAAAGAAATCTAGTGGCTGGGGACCCAGCACAAAACAGCCTCGCTGATCACAACACTTTTAGGAAGCAGGACCTGGAATTTGAACTCAAGACTTTGTAACAGGACAAAGCCTCTTCCATCAAACCGAGTCCTACTTTGGACTCTGGCAGGAACTACCTCAGCATTCCTTAGAATTGTTCCCCTTAATGGCCACTTGCTTTGGCATTGGGGGAAATCCTATGGAAACAGAAGGTGGAGATGTATGCACTAACTAGTCCAGGATCCCAGGGTGTAAATTTTAATTCCAAGAACTCTGGAGATTGGAAGGAGGGGTGATCAGGAGAAGATCTTTACTCCATTCTAAATATCAGGTGGAGGCTCCCCACTTCCCAAGCAATGGAGTAGAAAAAAGAAAAGAAAAAGAAAAAACAGAAGTGAAGGGACAGAGTGAAGACTCCCAACATTCAAGAACTGCCTTTTAGGCAATTAGGTTAGGCCAGGCCTTCAGGTCTGGCAGGGCTGAAAAGTATCAGCAGAACCAGCTCCCAGAAGTACAGAGACAGCAGATGGCAGAGTCAGAGATGGAGAAAACGCTGAAAGAATACCGGGACTCCCCATCTCTGTCCATCTAACTTCATCATACACACACCCTTCCCCTCCTTGCCAGGAACAGTGCCAGCCAAGGCATAGCTGCATCTGAGATCCCAGTCAGGCTCCTATACAATCCAATTCTCAAAATTTGAGAGTAATTGCAGTCCTTATCAATTGAAAAAGAATGGGCTGGAGCCCTGGCCAGTGTGTTTCAATAGTTACAGCAGCAGCCGGCACATTGAAGGATCTCTGGTTCGATTCCTGGTCAAGGTTCAATCCCCAGCCCCAGTTGGGGCTCATGGGGGAGGCAATCAATCCATGTGTCTCTCTCACATGTATGTTTCTCTCTCTCTCTCTCTCTCTCTCTCTCTCTCTCTCTCTCTCTCTCTCTCCCCCCCCCCCCCCCCCTCTAAAAATCAATGGAAGAAATATCCTCAGGTGAGGATTAACAAGAAAAGAAAATTAGGATTAGAACTAAAGAGAATCCCAAATTAAGCAGGTATTTTCACATCAACACAGTGGTATATCCCACCCCGGCTCTCACAGGCCCCCATCTTCTAACACATTTTAAGAAAAGAAAAATTCGCACACCCCCAAAAGTTACTGTAGTCCTGTCAGCGTGGCTCAGTGGTTGAGCATCAACCTATGAACCAGGAGGTCACCGTTCGATTCCTGGTCAGGGCACATGCCTGGGTTGGGTGTTTGGGGGCTTGATCCCCAGTGTGTGGCATGCAGGAGGCAGCTGATCAGTGATTCTCTCTCATCATTGATGTTTCTATCTCCCTCTCCCTCTCCCTTCCTCTCTGAAATCAATAAAAATATAATTATTTTAAAAGTCACTTGTAAAAGAGACTTTAGACTCCATCTAACTTCCTTCATTTAACAAATGGGAAAACTAAGCCCAGAAAAATTATGCGGTCCCACAGAGAGTAAGGCAACAAAGCCTGGGTCAAGTCTCCCAACCTTTTTCTAGTGCTTTTCCGTTCTGTGGCTCTTTCTCTTTCTCTAGTCACCATTCCTGGCGTCTAACCTCAACCTCATTCCTCTTGCAATCCAATCCCATTTCTGTCTTACCCTCCCTCTAGACCAGCGGTTCTCAACCTGTGGGTCGCGACCCCTTTGGGGGTCGAACGACCCTTTCACAGGGGTCGCCTAAGACCATCGGAAAACACATATATAATTACATATTGTTTTTGTGATTAATCACTATGCTTTAATTATGTTCAATTTGTAACAATGAAATTGGGGGTCACCACAACATGAGGAACTGTATTAAAGGGTCGCAGCATTAGGAAGGTTGAGAACCACTGCTCTAGACAAGATATATACATAATATATCTATCTATCTATATATATATATATGTTCCATTCATAGGCTTAAAAGTCCTGCTATTCTTCTCTCCCTGTCTTTTCCTCCTGTCCCCTGCTCCCACTTTTCCCAGGCTCCTCTGCCCAACCTCCTTCCTCTCCTTTTCTGCTTTCGAACTGCTCCTGCCCCTGCCCCTGCCCCTGCCCCTGCCCCTGCCCCTGCCCCTTGGAGACCGTGCCTCCTCGCTCCCCTAACCCACAATCCCACCCAACAAGCTTTGAGTTTGATAGAGACCAAAAATGACATTTTGGCAGTGGTGACGGATGGATGTGATCTGCCTCCTACGGGAATGCTATTTCAAGGGGAGCCCTCACAATCCTCTCCTTCCAAAGTGACAAAAGAAAAGCCTGCTCCTCAATCTCTCCAGAGCTGCAAACTCAGCTCAAGTTAACTTCTCACTTCCTCAGCCTGCAAGGTGGCCTGCTGCTCCAGCTCCCTGTGCAGGTGGCAGGCAGCGTGCTTGACAACTCCTTGAAGTGTGGGGGCTGCGGGGAGGGGGGGGGGGGCTGCGGGGGGGATTCATCTTCATCTCCTTTGATGACAGGTACTTAGGAGGAGCAGGAGGCCCTGTGGGGAGGAGGACTGGAAGAACACTCTTCCCCCCAACCTCATGAGTACATCTCAACCATGTGCCAGCTTCTTCTCAAAGTGAAACTTTGTTGGAGAAGAACTGATACAGGCATGAGGACCTAAGGTTAAGGAAGTCTTGACTTGAGCTGGGATCTCCCTCTCCCGGGTACAGCTCAAACCGCAGCTGTCTCTACCTCCTGGGCAGAGTGCCAAAGATAAACCCCCTTGTCCAGGCCGCAGACCCACTGCATTTAGAGGCTGCCCTCACCTGCCCAATGGACTGAACACCATCGTGTCTTTAATGCCCAAAGGAATGGGAGCTCCTCTGCAAGCATCTCACCAACAGGCCTGGTAGGAAGGATAATTCCCTCTCATTGCTGCAAACAAGTTAATGGAGATTGTAATGAAAACACTGCACTAATGAAAACGCTGAGGCTACAGCCTACTCTGCCTGCAAGACAAGCAATCAAGGTCAGAATTTCTCCCGGATACTCATGCCTCAGTTCCTTTTAGGCCTGAACAAAGCAAGCTGGGATCTGAGAGCAGAAAGCAGTTCACAGTTGATTGTGTCCTAGGCTGCAAAGGGTCAGAGACCATCCTGGCCTTTCTGGAAAGCAAACTGCCTAAAGTGCTGAGAGGTCCTGTTAGCTCTAGGCATTCATCTTTTGTTTCCAGAGGTTACGGCCATCTTGTCCTAACCTTCTCCTATGTTTGCTTGTTCTAGGGTCTCTGGATGCGAACAACTAAGTCTTCCCAGAATAAGAGGCAGTCTTGGCAGGGAGCAAAGGTCTAGGACTGAGTATCAGGCTCAGCTCCCAGGTCTAGATGTACGGCTAACCATGACCTTCATTAAGTCACTTAACATCTCTGAATCTGTTTACCGGCCTGAAATAAGGAAGCCTCCCCTGGCTACCTTGCAGACATATCATAAGGATGCAAGAACACTTTGAAAAAGTATATGTGGTAGGGAAATGTATGTGTAGTTATATGTTTATAAAGAGATATGATGACAAATGACATTTTCGAAAAGGGGAAAGATTTGTGTTCCCAGGGGTCCGGGAAGGGGAAGAGGCTGCAGGAGGGAAGTGGGTGTTATTATAAAAGAGCAACATGAGGGATCCTTGTGGTGTTGGATCTGTTCTGTATCTTGATCGAGGTGGTGGATACATGAACCTACATGTGAGACAGCTGTACAGAACTACATACACACAGAGAAATGGGTAAAGCTGGGGAGGTCTGAATAAGCTCAGTGGATGGTGTCACTGCCAATATCCTGGTTATGATAGTATACTATCGTTTTTGAAAAATGTTACCATTGAGGGAAACTGGTAAAGATACACAGGATCTCTCTGCATTAGTTCATTGGATTAACTACTTCAATATAATTTTTTAAAATATATTTTTATTGATTTCAGAGAGGAAGGGAGAGGGAGAGAGAAACATCAATGATGAGAGAGAACAATTGATTGGCTGCCTCCTAAACGCGTGTGGCCCCCACCCCCACCCCGCCCACTGGGCGTGTGCCCTGACAGGGTATCAAACTGCAACCTCCTGGTACATAGGTTGATGCTCAACACTGAGCCATGCTGGCAGGGCTCAATATAATTTTTAATTTAAAAAATAAAAGATATTATGTCTACCCTCTATTCCCCTGCGGCAATTTGTGTTTGGTCCTCTGGGAGGCTCCTTTTAAGCAGTTCCACATGTAGATGAAAAGGGGGTCTCCGTCTCCTCGAGATGGTGACCCGCGCAGAGACGTGTGTGTAAGAGAGGTTGTTCAGATACTTTTGAGCCTTCTCTTCCTCATCAACTTTGCCCTCAGTCTCAGTAGGCCTGACCCTGAATCACTCCTACAGTGGTTCTCAACCTTCTGGCCCTTTAAATACAGTTCCTCATGTTGTGACCCAACCATAAAATTATTGTAGTTGCTACTTCATAACTGTAATGATGCTACTGTTATGAATCGTAATGTAAATATCTGATATGCAGGATGGTCTTAGGCGACGCCTGTGAAAGGGTCGTTCGACCGCCAAAGGGGTCGCGACCCACAGGCTGAGAACCGCTGCCTTAGACCATAATGTCCTTTCCGCTGCAAGGAAGGACAACTTGCTGAGGCAGGAAGCAGGATCCGCTGTTGCTTCTATCCTAAAGAGCAGGCAGTTGTTGCTAAGAAAAACTGGGGCACTGATTATGGGTGCCAAGTTTTAAAAGTATGGACTAAGGCCTAGGTCTCGAGAAATAAAAATCAAACATGCATACAAAGTCCAAAAACAGCTATTAAATAGCTTTAATAAAAGCCAGATGGTTTTGCTGAAAATCAATAATTGCTTCCCTTTTATCGGGGAAGTCTGAACACGACCCTGATTAATCAACTAGTTAATTATTTGCCATTCCAACCACTCTACACCTGTGACATCTATGATCTGTTGCTCCAGCCTCCCTGGCAGTGGGTGCACAGAAGTGATGCAATGGAGGCCAGTGTTTCCTGCCATGGGGTTAACCAAATCTAGTTTAGTGCTATCTTGAACGCCCCAGGCTTTGTGACACTTGAAATTCTAATTAGGGCAGAAAAGGGCTAAGTTGAAACAGCTTGTACTCCCTCAAGTATACCCACTCTACGGGCTCTATAACCTAATGAGGTCTGTGAAATTTAAGATGTAGAAGAGAAATCCCTGCCTGGAGCAACAGCTGTACCCAAGACGACAAGGGGATTTGGGTTAAATCAGTCCCTCCAGATAGGAGGAAGAGTACCCCAAATGGTCCAGGAAGGAAACCACATGATTCTAATCCAATTTGTCATGTGACCTAGAACTACCTAGACTGACCCTCTGCTCTGGGTTTTGGTGATGTCAGGAGTGGTGAAAATTAAGCAGATGGGAGAACTTACTTGTTACCCGCAAAGTGTGTGGGGCAGGTGAAAAATTTGGGGGTAGTGAATATCTCTCATTGCCCATGCAGGCAGGGGAGCTGGAGGCAGAGGAAGAGACCTATGACTCCTAAAGGAAAAGAGGGGTTCCTTTGCTGTGACTTTGTAGTAGGAACAGGCTGAATATTTGCTGAACACGTTTGGGAGAGGAAGAGAGGAGATAATCGTCCTAATGAATGTGCAGGAGACAATAGCAGCTCCAGTGGGAGGATTATAAGCTCATTATGGTTTAATATGATGATTGATCATCTCCGTCCGCCCGCATTATCCTACAATAGTGATGAAGGTCGTCGGAGAGACCCATGCCAGTCAGAGCTCAAGCTCGACTCACCAGGAAACAGAAATATATTTGTACTCATTTCTTCATTGTAAAAATTCACACTCTTGGCCCCATGCCCCTACTAACTGTCCTCCATTCCCCCAGCCTGCCCCACCTCTCGATGATTTCTCAGCCCTGGACTGTTCGTCCATAAGCCTGCTCATCTGCTCTGGCTCCAGACCCCACCATTTCCCCACCCCTTGAGAAAATGCCCACAGCTTCCAGTATGGCATGGGTGTAGGCAGGTCCAAAGGGCCCTTCAGTGGGCGCTGGTCAACACTCGGTTCAGGTGGTAGGCTCGAGAAACCTCCCGATAGGCATTTCGAAGCAGGACATAAGGGAAACAGGACTCCAGCATGTCCAGGGTCAGAAAGGAGGACTCCTCCACCACCTGGAAGAGAAGAGGCCAAGAGATGAGAACCTCAGGTAGGGCGTACCTCTGTGACACCTGTTCCTTGTCATCCAGGCCCCTGGGCCCTCGGAGGCCATCCCAGTTACAGTGAACAGGGTTCCAAGTCACACTCCCTTGTCTCCCCCACTTGGTTCAGCTCTAGGAAAGTAATGTGGCCTCTTCCCCTCCATTATAATGGCCCTGTCCCCCTCCTCAAGGTTATATGAAGGGCTCCGAAACAGAAGGCAGGAAAGAAACGCTTCCCTTGTGGCAGAAAAGCCCATTCTCTCCTGTTCTGGATACCAAAGCATAGGCAGGTGGGCAGCACAGATGCAGGTAAGGATGAGTAAAAGTGATCATGACAAAGCTTGGCAGAGAAAGAAACAATGGCTGTTTCAGGCCAAGAAAGGGGGGCCTGGAATCCCCAACGGTCCTCCTGTGCTGGGCCTCAGTGTCCTCCCTCCCTCAGTGCAGTGCTGGTGGAGCAGTAAGGATGCTGCATAAAGGAGCGGGCATGATTAATTAGTTTAATTAGAAGCTTATGTACTGTGGTAATAATCCCAGCAGCCCCCACAGCCAAGCAGAAAGATAGATCAAGATGCCTGGATAAGAAAGGGTAGGAGGGCATACTAGCCAAGAGCTGTTCAACTTAGCCTTGGGCTGGAGGGTCCCTGCCTCTGAGAAAGGAACAGGGTGTCTTTCCTTCAGTACTCTCCTCTTCAAGAGGTTTGGGACTAAAGACACACTCTGGAGAGAAGTGTCCCATATCCTCTGGCAATTCACACAGATGGGGCCTCCCCAATATGGCTAGTGTTTCAAGTCCTGAAAATTCACTGAGAAAAGAGAACCTACCATATCTACTCTAACATGCTTCTCTCTCTGAAGTCCTTTTCAGGCTTTGAAATGTGTAAGGTCCTGCTATTCTCGAGCACATGCACACACAATACACACAACAGCCCCAGAAGAGCAGACGTTGCAGGCTGACGGGAGGAAATCTGCCAGTAACACCGTGGCTCAGGTCTTAGGTTGGATAAAGGAAAGAATTTTTTGCTAGGCAAGACTTTGAAACCTTAAGCCAGACAGAGATCAAATCTCTATTCCAGGATACAACCCTCGGGTACAGGGAAATGAGTGACAGCTTGAAGAAGGATTCACTGGCCCAAGACTTCCTATTCTTTGCTCCATTAAGCACAGAAAATAACAGGGCTCCTGACTGGAAGAGATTCATAGTAGTGGAAACAGCCCTAGAATGAAGGCCAAGAAACTTGTAGTCCCAAATCTGCCTGTATATCTTGGGGGAGACCTTGAAGGTCATCTTTCTCTCCCTGTCCTCGGTTTCCTCACCTATGAATTGGAAGGACTGGACTACTTGCCAGGATCTGGCCTCATTCTGACATCTAAGATTCCACAATTCTATGACTGAGTCATCCCTTTCCCCTGTGAAACCCAGGAACATGATGGCAATACTGGGGTGGGAACTGCCCAGGCTTGACAGCCAAGACAGAAAGACCCCGGGGGAGAGAAGTGCCTGACTAGGATTTGGGGCCACATGAGTAGCCTCTTATATCAGAATACAGCTCCTTCCCCTTCAGTAATTTCCAATTGCTCTGTGGAAACATTTGCATTTAAATTGCTTTGCAGCAGCTAGTCCCTTTGTCACTCTCTCCAATAAAAAGCGCCTGGTTAGGACCTAGCTCTCTGTTCCCGCCACTCTGCAGGACCTAGCTCTCTGTTCCCGCCACTCTGCAGGCCTCACTGCAATGCCACAAGGGGCAGCCGCCTCCTCACACTTTGGGGCCGGTGGGGGAGGAGGGAGCAAAGCAGAAGGAAGAGGTCAGGCTGGGTGGCAATACAGAATCACCTCCAACCCTACAGAGGTGAAAACTGCCTGAGAAAATGAAGAGACATGCTTAACCATCCAGAAGCTAAAATGAACAGCAGAGAGAGGGAACTAACATTTCTTGAGCATCTATTATATACTAAGCACGTTCACATATATTATTTCATGAATACTAACCACTCTAACATAAAAATTATTGTCCACTTTTATGGACAAAGAATCAGTCTCACAAAGGTTAATTAACTTGCTCCAAAAATTGTGCTCTCTCTAGCACAATACTAGCATTTGCCCTCATTTGCCTCCTCTGTCCTCTCACCCCTCACCATATACACTGCCACACACATACCCTCATGTCCGTTCTTTTCTCCATCATAATCCTTAATCAGCCCAACCTAGGCCTTTGGCCGCAGGAGAAACTGAGATATGAATACCACTCACTGCCCATATATTTAAAGGAAACCAGGGGCAGTCCCAGGTATGCCTGCTCCTAACATTTGTGGTCCTGGGCCAAGAGTCCAAATGGAAGGCCACATACCATATGGCTAAATAAATCAAATAAACTACTAGTATACTAGTCGATATTTCAACCTCCAGGTGGGCATATCCTCTCCCCATAGGCCAGAGGAGGGCCTCTTACACACAGGGCCCAGGGCAGGAACCCTCCTCCACAGCCAAGTGCAATATTAGCCTGGAGAATTGGACTTTTTGAGAAAAACAATGAGTAAGTGTGTTGAGGAGGGAAACAGAATCATGGGGAAAAGATTTTCAAAAAATTAACTGAGTCAGAGTTCCCAGAACTTTCTGCCAAAGCAGGGAAAAGCGCACAGCTTGTGAAGAAAGAAGACGAGATAGCAGGAGCTGCCTAATGCCTGGCTCCCCTGGCTCCCAGCCTTATAGCTTTTCATCTAAGAGCCCTTCCTCCTCAGAGCCCTCCTCCCCCTCCCCCAGTTCAGCTCGGTGCTATTCAGCACCCTCTTCATAATACTCTTAAGGACAAGAAATTAGGTGGTAGGAAGTGGTCAAGAAAAGCCAAATGTGCACTGGGAAAGTAGTTATGGCGGAGGGACACAGCTGCCCCACCAGGTCAGACTCTAGAACATTGCAGAAAAAGGGCCAGGAAGGCCCTGTCCTGCAGAGAAGTCCTTGAAGACTCTACCTTGAGATTACAGGACAAGTCTAGAATGTTAATCAGAATATGAAACCTAGACCCAGAGGATCAGGCAGAATTAAATTCTTAGTTAATGATTTTGAGTGATGACAATACCAGGAACCAAAAGACCCTCTAGCTCTCCTCTCTCTTTCACCAGAGCAACTTAAACCAGATACATACCAAGCGCATGAGCAGAGAAATGGATTCCCGATTTCTGGTTTTAATCTTGTCCGTCTCCTGGCCCAGCTGCAGGAGGCTGACGGAAGCCACCTGTAAGGGAAGAGTTTGTAAGGGAAGCAGTTTTTTATGGAGGTCGGAGTAGGACAGCCTCAGGCTACAGGAAGTTAAAAGATCAAGGAGAAAAGTTAAGAAGGGCTGGAATGTTCCTGGAATCTCAGGGTGGAAAAGCGGCAAATTCCCTAGGTTTTAGAGATGCACGTGGCCTGTAAGCCAGCCAGTGTGGACAACAGGAGGGAGTCTGGGGGAGAGATGCAAGGGGGAGGGAAGAACCTAGAACAAAGGCAGGTAATGCTGTATGCCAGGAGATTCATCTCTTTTCCTAGGCAGCCTCCAGATACCATTGGTCATCGGCTGTTTACAGCTGGCTCCCCACCAGACTAGAGACAGAGCCTGGCCTCTGATTCAGACACAGTCTGCTTGTTATTCTCCTCCTGTCAACTCCCGAATATCTGTCCTCTCCATTCACCTCTGGGTCCCCAGCAAGTCAAAGAGGTGTGTGTGTGGGGGGGGGGGGGGGGATAAACATGATTAATTGTATCCCAGACTCAGATTTCCTGCATTTAGCAAACAAAAAGGGTAAAAGGGAAACAGAGATCTGGTGTAAGTCCTCTTTATATCTAACTAGAGGCCTGGTGCACGAAATTCATGCACAGAGGGGTGTCCCTCAGCCCGGCCTGCACCCTCTCTAATCCGGGATCACTGGGTCCTAACCACTTACCTACCTGCCTACCTGGTCACCCCTAACCGCCTCTGCCTGCCAGCCTGATGCCCCTAACTGCTCCCCTGCCAGCCTGATCACCCCCTAACTGAGCTTTGGGCTGCTGGGAAGCCACCATCGGCGGCTTGCCTGGGCCTCGGGCCGGCCCTGGGCGACTGGGCAGCCACCATCCCTGGTTTGCCTGAGCCTTGGGCCATCCCTGGGCAGTGGCAGCCACCATCCGTGGCTTGCCTGAGCCTCAGGCAGCCCATGCGGCTTTGTCTGGCAGGACATCCGGATGGTCGTCCGGAATACATCTGATTTAATTAGCATACTACCCTTTTATTAGTATAGATATGCTCAGAGTCCATCTGTCAGACTGGCTGTTTCAGTTTAAATAGAGACTCATTTACTAAGCTTCCAAGTCCCTGACATATACTTCTTAAGACAATGGTATGATTCCTAAGAGAATATGACCTTCTGTGTTTCCTTCTGAAAAGAGGCAGATGAGGCCCTGGTTCTTAAGTCAGGACCATGTTTTGTAAATGAATAAGCTCCCTATTGCTAAGAATGCTCAAGGAGACGGTGGGTAATGGACCATGTATCAGAAGTGTATGGATGTGATTCCTCCATGAAGGATTTAGAATGGAAAACTCCAGACCTTTTTTAATAATGGAAAGAGATTATACTTATTCTGTGTTTTTCCAGAAGCAAAGCTAAGATCAATGGTGATAGTTATAGAGAGTCTAACTTTGGCTAAAATTTGTTTTAAAACAATTTTTTTTAACAAATTGGACATAGCCTAAGGTTATAACCACCAGACCCTAGTAATAATCTAGACCAGTGGTTCTCAAAGTGAAATCCCAGGATGAACAGCATCAACATAACCTGGGAACTTGTTGAAAATGCTAATTTTCCAGCCCTGCCTCTAATTCACTGATTCAGAAATTTTCTAGGTGGTTCTGATTTATGATAAAGTTTGAGAATTTGAAAAAGGTTTGTCCTTTTGTCAGTATTAGAGTTGGAAAGGGCCTTATGAAACTCAGTGTCTCTCCAACTTTATTGTGCTTCAGATCTCCTGGAGATTTTATTAAAAACAGAGACCTGGCCTGGCTGGTGTGGCAGTAGGTGAGCATCGACCTATGAACCAGGAGGTCACAGTTCGATTCCTGGTCAGGGCATATGCCCAGTTTCGGGCTCAATCCCCAGTAGGGAAGTGTGCAGGAGGCAGCCATCAATGATCTCTCTCTTCATTGATGTTTCTATCCCTTTCTCCCTCTCCCTTTCTTGCTGAAATCAATAAAAGAATATTTTTTATTAAAAAGAGAGAGAAAAATAAAAACAGAGATCTGGACTCACCCTAGGATATTCTAATTCAGTAGAACTGGTATAAGGGTTAGGAATCTGTATTTGAACAAGCTCCTTGGGATCCTAATGATAAGGTAGTGAATGGTGGATTTAGTTTAACTGCCTGCCCTATTTAATAAGTGAAAAGACTGAGGCCCGAAAAGTTTGGCTCTTCAGAGGTCATACAACTTCTTACTGGCAGATCTAGAACCCGAACTCAGATTTTTCTGACTCATAGACCGATGCTCTTTGCAAGCATTTGGGCAGAGGCTGAAACAATAGCTGTTAGGGAACTTTCACAAAGTGGAATGAATTAAATGGGAGGTTAAACTCCAAAGCCTGCTCAACAATAACCATCTATGGATTTAAGTCAAACCAATTCTCACCAGACTTTGCAACCTTCCATTCTTTGTCACCTAGACCCACTCACCACCAGAAATTCCTTGAGGTGAGTTTCAATGTTCTTGTTGTAGAGTGTGAAGAGTGCAGCAGACACCTGGATGATGGCTTTGGTCAAGCAGTGAATATTGTTGTTGTAACCTAGGTTATTATTGATAGAGGGAGAGAAAAACAGAAGCAATTAACAAAGTGAGTCACCCCAGGCTGACCAACTGAGAAGTTTTCATTTTTTCAGTCTGGGCCACCCCTATTTAACACCTATAGGAGGCATCTGGAGATTAGGAGGAGGATATTCCTATGAAATTTCACTGGAATTGACTTTTACGGATAGTCCATTCTCAAGTGCTTTTTGAAATAGAACTTTACACCTGGGCCAGAAGTCTGTATTTTCCAGATAGATACCTATCTCCATCTCACCTCCCTGCCCCAGGACAGTAACTTAACCCTACCAGACCTGAGGCCCTGAGCCTAACTGTCCCCTATACCTGGGCTCCTGAGCATTAAAGAGAAAAAACCAACATGATATAGAAAAATGTTAGTTACATGCAAACAAGTGGTTAGAATAAGATGGAACTTGGAGACATTGTAGAAAATAGGTCTAGGCAAAGTACCAAAAATTAGGTACAGCGGTATAGCGGCAGATTCGGAAATTACCGAAAAATCGGTACAGCGGTCTAGTAGGGTTAAACAGCACTGGTTCCTCAATCCTACTCCTTACTTACCATCCTTCTCGATGCTATAGAAGGAAGAAGGGTCTGTGGCGAGGAGTGGGAGGGAAACTGCAAGAAAGATCAAGAGCAGGCAGGCCACCTTATATTCTTCTTCAAGGGATGAAGTATCTGGTAAGAAGGAAAAGAGTAGAAGTAAGGTTGGCCAACAGGAGTCCTGATTCCTCTACAGGGGTTCTGCTTCACAGAGTTACTGAGGATAAGAAATATCTATGAACATCTATATATATAAAAGCCTAAGCAACCATTCAACCATTCAACCGTTTGACCGGTAGCTATGATGTGCACTGACTACCAGGGGGCAGACACTCAACACACAAGCATGAAAACATGAAACAGACTGATGAATCTCAGAGGGAAGGGGGGTGGGGGAAGAGTGTCGAGAGATTAACCAAAGATCTTATATGCATATTAGAGGCCCAGTGCCTGTGGGGATAGAGCCAAAACTAGCAGTCCGACATCCTCTGAGGGCACAAGAGGGTGCAGGCCAGGCCAAGGGACCCCACTGGTGCACAAATCTGTGCACCGGGCCTCTAGTACTTTATAACAGTGCACAAATTTGTGCACTGGGCCTCTAGTACTTTATAAAAGTGGTCACCAACCTTTCGGACCTCATGGACCACCAGTGGTCCACAGACCACCGGCTGGTGACCACTGCTTTATAAAGCACTATTGGCAGGTCATTTATTGCTGAAGGGGACAGGATTAGCCTCCACTTATAATGAGGGGCCTAACTCCTTGGAAGCTTCCTCTGGTGACTGAACAAAGCTCTTAGCAAAAGGCTCTGCTGACAAGCAGTCTGGGGACACTCTGTCACCTGTGATGAGGTTGAGAGGCAGGAAGGAAAGGCAAGAGTCTCATCAAAACCAGGAGAGAAGAAGGAGAACCAATCTAGAAATTATAAAAGGGCTTAAAACCAGTCCCTTGGTCCTGAGTGTGTATAAGTATGAATGTGCTAATCACAGGAAATGTGTAATGGAAAGTATGAGAGACAAGTGGGAGACCTGGAGAAGAAGTGAGCAATGTCAAGGTGATTATATGGGAGGGGAGAGCACAAGATCACTCTGGGGAACTAGATGCTATACCACACAACTCAGCATGAAATTATGTACTACTGTGTACTGTTCTCTCATTTCATTTGCATTCATCTTATTTCCCCAACCAGATTATAAATTCCTTTGAGCACTTGCTAAGCATCAAACAGACTCTCAATACTTTTTAGCTGATTGACAAGTCAACTGATTGGATTCTAACTAGAAATCCAAATTGCCTGTGTAAATATTTTGTGGGGATTAGGGACCACACTTTAAGTCTTTTCTTAGTTACCAGTTTATAGTCTCTGAATTCACAATCCCAAACAAAAGGCTGCTTTGACATTGGCATTTTCCCACCCCAAAATATGGCCCAAGCCCTCCCTTTCCCCAATTTTACCAGCTTTCAGATTAGCAATGGCAGTCACCAGAGCTGGATCGATGTCACAGCCCACTCCTGCAGCAGATGCCAGCTCAAAGATACTCAGGGTCACCTGGTAGAGAAGAAAACAACATTCTGGAGACAATTCCCAGGAGAGAAGTGCTTGGCAAAAGCTATAGAAAGTCAGGATTCCTAGATGACAGGTTTTAAACTTTTGGTGTACTATCACCTTTTCTAGGTATTCCTTCATTGCTCTAACTTATGGGGGGTGGGGAACCCAAATGTTTTAGCTTGTCATTCACATATGCCATAGTACAAATTTACTGTCTTGACCTTGTGGACAAAAAGGAGCCACCTGCTAACCTGACTACTCAGAGACAGGTTACACGGCGGCCTTGCAAAGTCAGAGACCTAAAGTACTAGTCAACACAAAGGACGGTCTGGAAATTGAAACTTTTTTTAGCCCAGCCAGCGTGTCTCAGTGGTTGAGCGTTGACCTATGAGGTCACAGTTCAATTTCCAGTCAGGGCACATGCCCGGCTTTCGGTCTTGATCCCCAGTGTTGGCCATGCAGGAGGCAGCCTATTAATGGTTCTCTCTCATCATTGATGTTTCTATCTCTCTCTCCCTCTTCCTTCTTCTCTGAAATCAATTTTAAAAAAATTTTAAAACTTTTTCAACTAAAAGCAGTTTATAGTGAGTAGTCATGTCCTAAGCAGGTATCTTCCCTGACAAAGGTCAATCTTTACCTTACCTGAGCCTGTCTATTGCCTTTGCATCTACAATAACATGTCATTTTAGAATGTCAAAGTAATTTTCCTTTTTCTGAACCCCTCAAAGCAGAGGCACTGCTCTGTGGAGACCACAGATCCCTTCATTGCTACTGAGTTAATTGTTTACAGTTAACTATCCTGCACCTACCTAAGTAAAAGAAGCTTGTGTCTATCATTTTACTTTTTTAAAAATATATTTTATTTATTTTTTACAGAAAGGAAGGGAGAGAGACAGTTAGAAACATCCATGATAGAGAAACATCGATTCAGCTGCCTCCTGCACACTCCCCACTGGGGATGTGCCCGAAACCAAGGTCCATGCCCTTGACTGGAATCGAACCTGGGACCCTTCAGTCCAGGCCAATGCTCTATCCACTGAGCCAAACCGGTTAGGGTTCATTTTACTTTTTATCCAATCCCAGAGGTCTCTCGGCTTTGATTTCTCCCACCTCCATAATCTATCACCAATGGATTTCATGTAACCCACTTACTACTTCTCTTTTGATTGTAATATATAAAACAAGGTGCAAAACTGCCATTTTCTGGAGCATCATCTCAATCCGTTGAGAGTCTGCTTCCTGGCATTTGTCAACAGGTTGGCTCAAAGAAGCTCACAAAAATTTGAATGTTTGAATGTTTCTTATGTTGACAACCTTATTTCCCCAAACACTTCCTACAGTCAATATAGCAAGGGTAATTTATTCACTTTCCAAACTACAATTTACTTCCTTACTTTGGTTCATATGCTTTCCTCTTCCACAGTGTCCTTTCCTCTCCTCTACTTATATCTAGGTGACACCCATTCCTTGAGGCTTAACTCAAATCTCATATTCACTGTGAAGGTCTCCCTGATTACTCCAGCCCAAACGCATGTCTCCCTCCTTAAATTGTTACCAGTGACTTAGCCCTGGTCATACACACCACCTGGTAATTTCAGTTGTCTTTTCAGACAGGAGGTGAAACATGACTTATCTCACCAACTAGATTATAATTCTTTTTTAAACTTTATGGCATGGAGAAGAGAGAAAAAAAGGCTTTAGAGTAAGAAGATCTGGTTCAAATTCTAAACTTACTAAATGTGTGATCTTAGCTAAAAGTTACTTAACCTCTTTGAGACTTAGTTTTCTCATCTGTAAGACTGGGGTAATAGTACTTTTCTCATCTGTAAGACTGGGGTAATAGTACTCGCCTCAGAATTCTTGTGAAAAATAAATTAGACCACACGTTGTAAAGTCTCTATCTACCCTAGGGATTGATGGAGCCACAAATAAACTAATAAAAATTATTCCTTTATCTCAAAGCGAGGAACGTTTCTTTTTATCCTCTCTAGTTTTTAACACAATGCTAAGCACACAGAATGCACTCAATTAATATTTATTGATTGATACCCGAATCCCTCAATGTATTTAGAATCAAGTTCCCAGGATCTAGTCCCAAACCCCCCTCTCCCACACCAACTACTTATACCCCTCTTGACATTGAAAAAAAAAACCAACCTTTAAAATGTTCTGAGAGAACAAGGATAATTGTAGACAACCAAGTAGAGTATCGTATGCAAAGAACCCCACAAACAACAATATACACACACTTTGCTTATGGTACTCAACACAGAAGGCAAACCTTAGCTACATTCTGCTTTGTCCTTTACTTAAATTCCCTACTAACTAGATGACCCTGCTTATGACAACCATGGCCTGAGATCAGGGACCTGATCCATGACATGTGGTTTTCTGGATGAAGAAAGGGATGATTGAAGGGGTCTTATTTTCTCTTCTCCTAATCTTTTTACCCCCTGAGGCAGTAGCAGAATCTCTGATGGACAGGTTCTCCCCCTCTCCACCTCTACCTGCTTATTTTCACAAGCGGGTAGAGCCTAAAGCTCAGGGCTTCCTGGGAGATATCACCTAGACAAGCTCCTGACAGGCTAAACTAGAGCATTTGGCCCCAACATCAGCAGCTGCCAGAAATCCAGGCTCACCATAAAATCAAAGACTGGTCAAAACACGCAGCCATCCAGTGAAACATCGCCCTCTAACAGCCCCCATGACCATTTGACCCTTACCTGATTTTGCACAGACAGAGAGGGGTATTTCCCAACTATTTTGATCTAAAGGTAAGGATGTTTTTCTTAACATCTAACTTTAATTCTTCCTGTTGACCAATTTCCTCTTAGCACAGATCTCCCTCCCTTAAAGGAATCAACAAGAGAATAGCCTGCCCTATGCGTTTTGAAGGCCCTTGTTCCCAACCTTCAGCTGTATTTCCTGCATAATATGCTTGTTTGTTCCAGGTGATTCAGAAGACAAGATAATGCAAGAAGGGAAGGGGAGCGGGGAGGAATGTTTAACTTTGGGTGTCTCCTAAGCCCCTCTTTCTTTCTCCATCTCTGTAGTGCAGAATGGGGCCTGAGACAAGTGACACAGATAGAGGAACCAGAAAGTTTCGAAACTAGTAGGAAGAATAGGCCAGAAAAAGAAAGGAAACTCTGACAGCAGGCAGGGTGGGTGGAAATGAAAGGAACAAATCTTTTTATAAGAAGTACCTAAGCTCCTGACTAAAGAGAGAACTTGTGTGCACATCTTAAGTGAAAACCTACAGGTATTGTCTTAGAGCATACCCCTCTCCCTCCTGTAATGTTTCCCCAGCCTCAACAGGCTCCCACTTCTCTCCACCCCCACATGCCTCCCCAGCTCTGCCCTCTCTCTCCAAGAATATTTGTCTGACCAATGCCCCTCTCTCTATTCATAAAATCTCCCCCAGTGTTTTCCTATTCAAATCCTGGCTCATCTCTCTACAGTATTTCCTCAGAGCCCTCTCTCCCTTATAAGATCCTAGCTACATCCTTTTTCAATAACATATCTCCCCACTGGAGTCCACTTTGTACTCCACTCTACCTTGATGTCTGTGTCTGGAGTGACGAACTCTTTCAGGCACTCGATGGGACCCATAAGGAATGGGCAGTGAGAGGAGAAAACCTGGAGGAAAGAGAACATAGAGGAATTAACAGACAGTGTTCAGTGCCTTGAAAAACAGGTGAAAACAAACAAAGGGGGGGGGGAATGTCTCAGCTTAAATAAGAACATCAGCTTAAACAAACTCCCCACCCTCCACTCATGCCTCTAGGTTTCCTCAGCTCATCCATCCCCAGAGATCTCCCAGGGCCTCTACCAAAGTAAACCCTTTCTCCTCAATGCTCACCAACCCTTTCCACAACTTCTCATACAAGCCCTCCCCGCAGAGGTGTCTGGGATTCTGTGGCAGCCCTCACTTCCCCAACACACCTCCCGAAGTCCCTCTTGGGCCATGGCCCGAAAACTGAGAATAACTCCAATGATGGTCATGCGCTTCAGCACATTATCAGCCCCTGAGGGGAAAGAAGAGTGTTAGAGAAGAGAACACAGAAAAATAGTGATGGTTTTGCTTCTTCAGACCAAGCTAGCCCCAGATCCCCCAAAACCCCTGTCATCCACAATGCTTTTCCCACAATTCCTTTTCCCTTTAGGGGAGGTGCTCACCGGTCAGCTGGGGCAGCAGAGAAGCCATCAAGTCCGCCTTGCTAAAGTTAGATCTGATCTGAACAAGTACATCCATGTTTTCCACCACTAGCTTCTGCAGTGGGGACACAGAAACATTAAGCATTAAACATTAAACACTAAGGAAAAGACAATAGCCATGGTACATTTTCCCCCCAGTCTCCTACTCCTGACCCACTTCCACTGTGGCTAAACTTTTCACCCGGGGTGTGCTTCCACAGTACCTTCAGCTCCACGATCTGAGAGGTCACATGCCACATCAGGTTTTCACTCAGGAACTTCATGCCATAGGGGCCCAAGAGTTCAGCCAAGGCCCGCATCTCTGGAAAAGAGTTTCAAAGATCCCAGGTGAGGCTCTGAGGGCCCTGGAGCATTCGCATAACAGCTATAGGGCAATTTGAACATTTAAAATGTTTTCAGCAAGGAAAGGAAGTAGGAAGTTGAGGAGCAAAAGTGACCTGATATCCTGCATTAAAGTGACAGATCTGGCCTGCCTGTGACAGGACAATTTACCCTCTTCCCATTGGTACTCACACCAAGACTTACCACAAATGATAACTATTTACTTTACATTCTTGTAAGAATCTATACTTTCTCAAGTCCCTTTATGTGGTACCTGGATTTCACTCTTGCTGGACCAGTTGTTGAAGCTTTACTAATTGTAAGACCTTAAACAGGTCATTGACCCTCTCTGAGTTTCAGTTTACTTTTCTGTACAATGAAGAAATTAATATCTGCCCTAATAATAATAAAGTTGATATTAGTACAAATAAGATAAATTTTGTAATAAGAAACAGTATAAAAACCTTAGAACACGATAAAGGTATATAGAAATAAGGGCTTTTCTGATCATTATTAGCAGCTCTCTGAGGTAAATATTTAACAAACAAGGTGGGGTTAAGTGGTGTCCAAGGTCACTTAACCAAGTCAAGAGCTGGTACTAGAAACCTAGCACATTGCCTTATTGCCCCTTCCTGTGTCCCAGCAGATACCACAACTAGTTCCTTACCTAAGGTTTGGCTTTTTCTATGTTCCTCCCTCTACTTCCCTTATTTAACACCTCACTGTCCAAGTTTTCCTCTTCTTAAGCTACCTTTTCTTTTTTCATAATCAACACATATCCCGAGTTCCAACTGTTTTTCCCTCAAAATCCTTCTTTCCTCTAGTGTGCCCCAATGCTTTATCCCTCCCTACCCAGCCTGCTTCTGGCTCTTTGTTAATCAAAGAAAGCTACCTGGGAAATCCCATATTAGAAACACCAATGACAAATTCAGATAGGGAGAAGCTCTAGTTGTGATAGCCTTTGGGTGTGGACTATCCCAGCAAAGAAAACTATAAAAGACCAGAAGTAACAAGAGACCAGTAAAAAAAAAAGTGAGTTTAACATAGTTAATACAATTTCAGAAGAAAAAGAAAATCAAGGCTCCACACCCAAGTCTTGAAAGCAGGACCGGCTGACCTCCTGACTGAGGTCAATGATTGAGGACATGGGACTGGTCACAGCAGCTGACACAGAGCCTTGTCCAGAGCAAATACATTTCTAGAGTCACATATTTACAGTAGGACTATTAAGTTGAGAACTAGAAAAGGATTTCCTAACCAGTCAACTTAGATAATGCTAAAATGGTTGACAAAAGGGAAAGGGGCTGAATTGTCTTCTCTGGAGCAGATGGAGACAGATTGGATCTGCCAAACCTCCTTACTCTAGTCTCTTCTACTTCAGGCTAGTAACCCTAGGGCATCCTCCTCTTTTCATCTCTCTATTTTTGGAGTAGCATTGTCCCATTACCATGGTAACTCAGGGAAATTGGGGTGGGGGTGGCAGATTGGAGAATCGGCATTATCTCCTGCTGCTTGTCAGTTGTCAGCAAGACCCAAAGCTGATTTTAGATGCTGCCTACAGTTTGTGGGTGGAGTTGATGAGAAGGGGACACCTGAAGCCTCCAGCAGATGAAGAGTACGGCTGGAGTGAGAATGAGCATAGGAAGAAGGCAGAGCTGGAAAAACAGAATTGCTACTCTGACTCTGATAACATCCCTAAGGAAGAGGAAGAATGGAAAGGGCAGGTCACTGAAACATCTCCTACCTATACCAGATACCATGCAGGTGCCCTGATTTTTATGGAGGTGAGAGGAAGGAGAAGAGTTCATCCATCAGTCAGTCAGTAAAACAAATCTATGAAAAAGGATCTGTATGGCTCAAAGCCCTCTTTAAAAAGAGAATGACTTCCCAACTCATTCACTACACACTCATTACCTGGCTCCCCTTGAGACACAAAAGCACTTCTATACACTGGGAAGCAGCACTACATAGTGATTAAGCACCCAGGTTCTGAAATCTGACTGCCTTGAGTTGAAATTCCAGTTCTACCATTTATGAATGTGTGACTTGTGGCAAGCTCCTTAACCTCTCTGTGTCTCAGTGTCCTCATCTGTAAGATGGGGGTGATAAGAATATCTACCCGAAGGCTCTTGTGAGAATTATATGAGTTTATACACAAGAACACTGACAACTTAGCCCACAATAAATGCCACCCATTATTTTATCATTATTAAACATCAATAATCTAAGCACTCATTAAGACTCTAAAATTTATTCCTAAGAAAGAAGATACCTTAACATCGGATCAGTGTTTAATAATTCCAAGCATACCCTAGCTCAATGATCGGCAAGCTGCAGCTCGCGAGCCACATGCGGCTCTTTGGCCCCTTGAGTGTGGCTCTTCTTTCCCCTCAATACAGTATCTCTGCGCATGGGCCACGAAGTTTCAATCGCACTGTACATGCCCGCCCGCACGCGGTATTTTGTGGGGAAAGAAGAGCCACACTCAAGGGGCCAAAGAGCCGCATCTGGTTCGCGAGCCGCAGTTTGCCGACCACTGCCCTAGCTAGTTTGGCTCAGTAGACAGAGCGTCAGCCTGCGGACTGAAGGGTCCCTGATTCAATTCTGGTCAAGGGCACATGCTTGGGTTGTGAGCTCGAACCCCAATAGGGGGCTTGCAGGAGGCAGCCGAAAAATGATCCTCTCCTATCATTGATGTTTCTCTCTTTCTCTCTTTCTCTCTGAAATCAATAAAAATATATTAAAAATAATAACAATAATTCCAAGCATGAGAATATCCTCCTTACATTTATCTTTTACTCTTCATTATATGTATGTCCTACTATTTTATTCTTTGGGAAGATGGAAAAATAACTATTTACTACCCTTCAAAAAATAAATCCTTTCAGGGACTGGAGTACACCTGCCCCATTCCCAACTCCCCTCATTTTCTTTTTTTCCTTTTTCTTTTTTCCCCTCTTTTTAATATATTTTTATTGATTTCAGAGAGGTAGAGAGCGGGAGAGAGAGATAGAAACATCAATGATGAGAAAGAATCATTGATCGGCTGCCTCCTGCACACCCCACACTGGGGATAGAGCCCACAACCCAGGCATGTGCCCTGACCCGGGAATCAAACCATGACCTCCTGGTTCATAGGTCAATGATCAACCACTGAGCCATTCTGGCCAGGCCTCCCCTCATTTTCCCTCTCCACCTTCAACCCCCAGGCCACTCCTCAATTCTGGGTCTTGCTTAGAATCTTTTTTATTGCCCCTAAAGTGGAATTTAGCAGAGATGCTGAGAGTATAGAATGAGCTTCTGAGAAGATGAGAGAATTTAGATAACGTCCATAGGCCGAGATACTGTATTGAGGGGAAAGACTCAGCTCCTAGATGAGGCAACTGAGCTTACCAGAGATGTCAGAGAACTCCTCTGCGCTGAAGTGTTGCTCCTCCTCTCTGGGGAGGCTGACGAAGGCCTGCATGGCTGGGGAGAGAATGATGGTCCCACTGCTTGCCTGCCTAAGCAGACTTTCTAGGTACCTAAAGGGTTGGCAAAGAAAGCACAAAAATTAGTGTTCAATCCCTTCTCCCTACCATTGCTCCCTACCACTACCAGTGGGCTCAGGAAGAGAAACTCCACCAAAGGCTGGGGTGGAGAGAAGAGATTCAAAGAAGATGTAAAACACCCTAATTAACATCCCAAACCATTGGTGCAAAAACAACTAGCAGTAATGTAATTCCACCTTGCCTCTAATCTGCAGGGCTATCAAATGCACTCCCCTCCCTCAGCCCCTGCTCTTTTCCAGTTACTGCACTCCCCTCACCTTTGGCCTTCCTCTGTCAGGTAAGGCAAGCCCAAGATGACAAGAAAAAAGTTCCTACTAATTGGGCTCCTCTGAAATATACTTAGCCTCAATCCCTCCAGTGAGAATGTTGGACCGAAAACCTAGGATCTTGGAAGTGGATCTCAAGTCAAAGCACCTGGACAGAGAGAAGCCCCAGGAACATGAGTAATCCAGTCTCCAAATATACCCTCCTGACCTCAGAGTATGCTGAGAAGGCCTCCAGCCATTGTCAGCAGAGGAGGGCCTGGACAACCCACGCCACTCATCCAGGCACTAGCTCTGGGTTTATGTCTCAAGCTAATCACGATGGACTAAACTCACTCACTAAACGTGATCTGTTTTTAAAATTTAAACTAGTTGCTCAAAAGTTTGAAACTGATGATGTCACATTAAAAATAAGGATTTACTAGCAGTTGGGCAGCGAGCAGGAGGAGCTAAGTGGCTGCTGCCCCCTTTAGAAAGGCATGCCTTCCACAACTACCCAAAGTTCCCACCTAACCCACAACACCCAGGTCCCTTCCCTCCTGGGTCCTTGTTGGCATTTGTATTTGCAAACCTAGTCTGTCTTTCCCCGCTACTCAAAGGGCTCTTTCCAGCCTTATTGCTGAGCTGATACTGGATTAAGAGCGCCACCCAGTGGCTTGGGGAGGTAGAAATCCAGCTCCTTTCTAACCTTAAATCTCAAAGGACATTTTGCTCCTACCTCTGGTTTTGGGGAGGAGGCCCCCTTCCTGTTAAGAGCAACCTACTAGGGAAATGGTCATGTCTGGGATTGAAAAGCTAGTGTTCCAGAGAGATAATGTTAGAATGGTTTTCAGAGGAAGAAGTTGGGTGAAAAGAGGAACAAGAGAACTTCAGAAAGAGAACGAAAGATCATTTGAAATTAAAACAGAATCCAGAAAAGGAAGGTCAGGAACTGGAAATTAACAGGAAGAGGCCCAACTGTTACAGAGTAGGTCGGTGGATGTTACACGGAAGATTAGAAAGAAACCTCGTGGTGGACAGAAGGGAATCTGGGCTGCCTCACCCTCAGTCGTCAAACAGAAACAAGGTTTCATTTGAGGGTTTGTGACCCTAGGAGCTAAAATACTTGGATCCGAGTCCTGCTGGAAGGAAAAAGTGTCACAAAGAGGTCAGGCAGAGAGGGATGAGCAACACTGACCAGTTTGTGTAGAGAGTGGTGATAGTCTGCTCCCCACATGAGTCCAGTGGCTGTGTCTGCTGTAGGAGAGCATTGCGGATGACTCTGGAAACATCTGCACCCAAAATCTGGGCCAGTGACTGTATGAAACTGATGTATGCTTTGACTCCTGCCAATAGCTCAGAAGGCCTTGCAATCTCCTGGGTCGTGGCATTGTAGCCAGCCAAACACACAATGGCTCTAGGTGACAAAAATCATAATTACAATCAAAATGATAAACATAGTAACAGTTATCACATTTACACTGTGGTCCAGGTGCTGTGCTATGATTTCACTGCATACATTATTGCATTTAAACCTCATGACAACCCAATAACGTAGATACAATTATTATCCCCATTTTACAGAGGAATAAACTAAGACACAGAGATAGTAAGTCGCTTACTAATCTGTGAAGACCACATAGCTGGTAAATGGCAGAGCTGGGACTTGAATCCAATAACATTTGATTCCTAACTATGCTCTTCTGCCTTCTCTGGAGAAATTAGGTCAGATGGTAAAAGACCTGGGCTCCCAAATATCATCTAACTCTACCTGAGGGCTCATACCACCCGCATTCGCAGGACCAATCACTGTCAGAAATGGAAAACCACACCTAGCAATCCTTGGGAGTGCAGTTCTATTCCTTGTGGCCAAATAGGATGCCAGAGCTGGATGAGGAGCACACTTGGCTGGCATGCAGCTATAGCCAACCCTAGAGAAGGTGGGATAACCGTTCACACTGTGCCGCAGGTCCTTGAAGAATATATGTTTGTTTTAGCATTGATCTTTTCATTGAAAAATTGATGAGATGCTACAGGTAATTAACTCTTGTTTATATGGTAAAACTAGAGGCTCAGTAACAAATTCGTGCATGGGTGGGGTCCAGCCAACCCGCTCCAATGGGGGCCGATCGGGCTGGCCGGCAAGGGGGGGGGGGGGAGCACGTAGGAGGGTGGCCAGCCAGTCCCATCTCCTATTGAGGTGGGGGGTTGACCGGAGGCCAGGCCAGCTGGGGGAAGGGTCCATGGGCAGTTGTGGGGGGGGGGCGATCAGGACCCTAATCTGGCCAGTTGGCCTCCCCTGTGCACATCATAGTGACCAGCTTTTATATACATAGATGGTTCTTACATGTTGTTTCACTTGAAATCACAGAACCTACCAACTATGTTAAATGAGGACTTGCTGTATTATTTTAGGGGCACATAGGAACATCCCTTCCCACTGCACCACATTTCCTTCCAAAATACCTTCCTCAAGAACCTGAGAATTCAGTTCTAAGGCTTTTTTCCTTGTTAAAAGATAGAAACATAGCACTTTGCCAAAGCCTTTGTCAGTCATTTGCACCTCAACATGAATGAGTTAGTCAGATTCTTCCTAAAGCCACAGATATCTGGGGAGCTTTTTGTTTTTGTTTTTGGAAAAATATTTATGGTAGGGAAGAAGAGGGAACAGGAGGACCTGCTCCCCAAAGAAACCTGAGGGGGAAAAATACAGAAGGGACAGACTGGGGGCAAGCCTAATCTATTTTAGAATTTTCATTGATGCCAAACCTCCAGGCCAGTGTTGAGGCTGTAGGAACAGTGATGTCAGTAAAGAAAGTATTTGAGATATTCAGGGAAAACTAGACTATCACACCCACGCCGTGCCAAGGCCTGGAAACCACTGCCAGCTTTTCCAGGTTTATACATGGACAATTAGTGACTTGTCATCTTCTTGGTGTTGCTTATGCACCTGACATACTTCTTTCCATATAGCTAGTGTATAGGATGAAAAAAAAAAACTAAATTTGCTGTCACACAAGCAAAATCTAATTGAAAAATAATTTGCATCCCCTACAATGAAAACACAGACTCCTAACTATCTGCTCTCCTTCTGTCCTTGCTCTCTTAGCGCAGCCACAGTGATCCTATTGAAATACTGAGTGGAATCTTGTGCTGCTCTGCTCAAACCCTGCCATGGCTCCCCATCACACTCAGAATAAAAGCCAAAGTCCTTACATTGACACAGAAGCATCTGCACAGTATGCCGCTCCCCCAGCCTCTATAACCTCACGTCCTATCCATCTCCCCCTAGCTCCGTGGTCGGCAAACCGCGGCTCGCGAGCCACATGCGGCTCTTTGGCCCCTTGAGTGTGGCTCTTCCACAAAATACCACCTGTGGGCGCGCACGTACAGTGCGATTGAAACTTCATGGCCCATGCGCAGAAGTCGGTATTTTGTGGAAGAGCCACACTCAAGGGGCCAAAGAGCCGCATGTGGCTCCCGAGCCACGGTTTGCCAAGCCGCAGTTTGCTGACCACTGCCCTAGCTCATTCTATTCCATGAACTGGCCACACTGATCTCCTCCATGTCCCCTGAACATACCAGGCAAGCTCCCCCACTAGAAGGCAAGCTTTTGGGAGCAGGGAATTTTATGTTCTGTATACTGCTGTATTAACAGCTTCTTGAACGCTGCTTGTTCAATAAAAATTTGTTGAATGAATGACTGAAGATACTACATATTCCCAAAGAAAACATAGAATATTAGGAGATTATTCACAATAACTCTTCTCCTCATTCCCCTAATTGCTAACTATAGTGCCCAATTCCAATATAAGGAATGTTCCTCCTGCTTTGGGGGCCAGGGGCAAAGAAATGAGGGGTAAAGTGGAGGGAAAGAATCAATTTTATGGAGGCCTATTACACATATGTCTGTCAGGAACTTTGCACTCATTATAATCTCTACCAATTCTCAATTACAGGTAATTCTCAATTCTCTGTCTATAAAATAAATATCATTATCCTTACTTTACAGGGTAGGAAACTAAGGCCCAAACAAGTTGAATAACCTACTCGAGTGTCTTAGCTAATAACTAGGATCTCAACACAGTTCTGCTGACTGCAAAGGCTCTGCTCATTCTTCTAAACCAGTGGTGCTCAACTCTGGCTGTTCATCAAACCCACCTGTAGAAGTTTGGGGTTCTTTTTTGTTTATTCCCTTTTAATAGAGATTCTTGGGAACGTATGCCAGATTGACGGCATCAAAATTTCTAGGTGTAGCATGACCACCAAGATGAATCTAATGGAACCCAACTTTGAAAATGAACACACTATACAAACTTAGAAGACAAGGAAAGAGTGATACCTGTTGAGTCTGGCCTCCAGATGGCTGCTGAGATACTCAGAAGGGAATATGGTGTGTTCAAATACAGAGAAGCTGTGTACATGATTCATTGTCAGTGCCAGTTCTGTCAAGTTTACATGTAGCTTGTCCATGCTGCATAAAATTGAGAAAGTATAATGAGTCTTGATTATGGGTCTGGCTCTACCTGCTATTATCTGGGAAGGATTTGTCGGGCCATGACCTTCAGACCCCTTTCATCTGCTAGGAACACTCAGCCTAGGACAGTACACATTGATACCAGCTACAAAGGCAAAGTAGAAAATTCACATTTCAGTGCTGTTCCATATGTCATTCCTCACCACCACTCCTGAATTCTTTTGTTGTATCACCTTCCCTCTTCCCAGTTCTCCCTTCTTTGATGCAGTGCCCATTTTGGTCCTCTAGGGCCCAGATCCTCACTTGGTGACAATGCTGCGGTTCTTCCGGTGACTCTCAGCTCCTGGCTTTTCCCTCTCAGGCTCTCCTTTTTTGGGAGTCTGCCTCTGCTTCATGGTTTTCTTGTTCTTGGCCTTGCTGATGGTAGTAGCAGAGTGCTTAGGCAGAAGCTTTAGAAAAAAACACCAGTGAATAAAGAAATGAGATTAGTTCCTAAACCTGCCAAGTAGCCCATCTAACAATTATAAAAAGGTTCCTCCATGATTGTCTGTCCTTTTATTTTTCTGCCTTTCTCTCTCTTTCCTCCCAGTATTTCTTTCTCTAATGGGGGCCTATTTACAAAGTGCTCACCTCTTTTCGTTTTTATTAAATATCTCCCCATGTTTCAGCTCAAATCCCCTACCCACATCTGAAAGAGAGTCTTTCCTAATGGAAAAAGTCAAGTAAAAAGAATGCAATCTAAGAGCTCCACTCAACTGCACTTTCTAGGGTCTTCCAACCTAGAAGATAGTTGGGGTTTTTTGCTGGAACAACCATCTCACCTGCTGCATTCCTTCATATACTGTCCAGTTGAGACAGTAACCCATACTACTACAGCCCACCGAAAACTCGGAGCTCACAATGTGGCCAGCTCTCTCTTTCTACTTCTTTCCTTCCTTTCGATTTTTTTTAAAATATATATATTTTATTAATTTTTTACAGAGAGGAAGGGAGAGGAATAGAGAGTTAGAAATATCGATGAGAGAGAAACATCAACTAGCTGCCCCCTGCACACCCCCTACTGGGGATGTGCCCGCAACCAAGGTATATGCCCTTGACCGGAATCGAACCTGGGACCTTTCAGTCTGCAGGCCGACGCTCTATCCACTGAACCAAACCGGTTAGGGCTCTTTCTTTTTTTAAAATAAGATATCATATTTATTGCTAGCTAGTTTAAACATCAGTTCTGGATCTCTTTTCTTCAGATAGATATCCCAGTTATCCATATAGAAAATCTAAGATAGACTTTACTGTTCCAAAAAAATCAAGTCCACCTTGATAGACAAAGATGTGTCAACCTTGAAATCATGTGAAAATGTCTGTGATACATTCCAAAATTAATGCCAAAAAATGTAATTCTGTTAGTAATGGCAATATCACTAATTACTCATTCAAATTTGTAACTTTGGAAGGACCAATATTCATTTTGCTAAAGTTCTGGGAGGTGTGAAAACCGCTGCTCACATGTTTTAGTCATCCTGATTCAGCAATGAGCAAAACTTTGTCCCTTGCATGTAGTAACTATTCAAATTGAGTGATGAATATAGCCATAAATGTACTTGCTTGCACATCTTCCTTGCATTAATTACTTAAATGTCTTTTAGACATGTGTTTTTCCTCTTTTTCCCTTAAACTTGGAAATTCCCCTAGGGCAGGGACTATATACCTTCCTTCCAGGACCCCATCCCAAAAAGTACCCAATAAGTACCAAATAATGTAACAGCTAACATCTATTGAGAGTTACATACTTTATTTGTAACATACTTTATTTCATTTAATCTTTATGATACCTCTATGAAGAAACTATTTTATCCCCATTTTACAAATAAGAAAATATAAAGGTTATGTAATAATATAACTGTGCATATGTACACAAATACACACACACACAACCTGGGTCCCCTTCTGCCAAAGTTGCTTCAAAGCCTGTCTCAAACCCAGGAAGGGTGGGTAGTCTGGGCAACCTAAAAGACTCCAGGGCAACAGTAAAACAAGTTCCTCATTCTCAAGTTTTCTGAAATTTAGGTTGAGCTAATCATGACCAGGTGCTATGAGTCAGTGAAGGGAGGGGAGGGGAGAGAAAAAGGAGCAGACAAAAACAAGAAAGCAGCCCTGAGGATAAACACAGAGGAGGTGCCTAAAAATGTTCAGACAGCCACAGATTAGATTGCACATAGACAGGAAGGTGAGACGAGACTGGTGATCTAGGGGCCACTGTCCAAGTATATGAACACAAGACAGGGAGAAGGGAAGTAAATTAGAATGTTAACTCATCTCTCAGAACTCTACAAATGACAGCATAGATTTTGTTGGAGTGCAGCTGTTCAAATAAGTATTTTTAGATACCTCTATCTAGTCCTATGGGAGTAAACACTTAAGGGACTACACTAAGAAAAGAATCCTACCATAAACTCAAGTACACCGAAGCTCTAGCTCTACTTGAGGGAAAGGGTCTAGAGAACTTGACAATTGATGAGAAGAAAAAGGTAGTTAGAGGCAAAGGCACAGAGGGATGGCAAAGGGGAAATTTCTACAGGGAGAGGACTGAACCTACCTGCTCACTCAAGTTTCGCTGCTCAGCACAGATCTCCAGGACACAGTTACTGGTCTGCTTGGCCAACTCTTCCAGGAAGGAGTTGCAGTGATGAAGGCCATGGTTCTTCAGGTGGGGGTACTTTGGGAAAGAGGAACCCCCGGAAAAAATTATCATCACCAGGAGAGTCACTTCTTCCTCATAATACTGCTCTGCTCCTCTGGCCTGAGCTATCTACCCCTTCTACAGAAAAGGAATCTGAAACCCAAGAGAGAACATAGTCTACATAAAGCTGAGACACTTGGGGACTCGTATCACATACCTATGTTTGCGCCCTTCTTGGGACCAAAATCAACCCTTGGAATTGTGATTTGAGGGAATACGAATGAGATGTGATTGGAGAGATAACAGGGTTTGGAGTTCAGGGTACCCACCTCCTCTGGGCACATCTCATGAGTGCAGTGAACAAAATGAGCACAAATTAGGGGGAAGGCAATGGCATAACGCAACATGGTAGGTTCCTCCAGGGTCATTGCAAACATCTTCTCAAAGGTACGGAGATGAAAGCTGCAGGAAAAAAGGGAAGGAGACTTAAACCAAGGTTTAGGTCACTTTGAAGTGGAGACAGTATTCATTCTTTCAACAAATATCTGTTGATATTCATCACTCCCTTTTTAATTTTCCTACCCTTAAGGTAGACAGGAACTCAAGAAACAACCCTTTCAGACTCTTATACTGGACTCAAGAGCAGTTTAGGGCTAATTTCCTTCCCTTTCTTTGTACAAAATTTGCTATTCCTCCTGCAGAATCTCTGCATAATTTGGACCATTCCCCCTAATTTAGAAGCCTTTCAGTACTACTGATTCACATCACTCCCAAACTGGACACTCAGGCTCTAAAAAACTTTCTCAGGTTAATTCCATGAGACTGATCTTTCCTCAACCTACATTCTCTGAATATCATACACTCTTTTTACACTTTCTTACATCTGCAAATATTATGATGTCCCTTTCACACATGGGTGTTATATCTCTCCATCTATATTCAATGCAGAGAGAAGAGACAACATACTGTGTTGTTTGTTTGATTGGCTCAATGGGTAAAATTATGTACAAGGTCACTTAATAAATGATACTAAGAAAGACAAACTAGTTTTTATTCTCCAAATGCCTTATTCTCCAGCCCTTTTGATTATTTTCAGTTCTCCCCACTAAACCCCCAAATTTTGCATGTCTCTACTGAATCACAAAACCTAAGAATAAAAGAAGGTTCCAAAGACAACAGTGCAAAAAAAAAAAAGATAGACTGATGAATTATCCTAGAAAAAGGAAGGCTGTGTAAAGTCCAAATGGTTTTCCTAAAGAAAGCCAGAACAAAAGGGAATTAGCCTCACATTCCTATTACTTAGTAGAAGCTGGAATGAGTAAGCTGAGGAGTTTGAGCATCTGCATTTAAGGAAATCTCAAAAAAAACAAGACTTTCCCATCTGTCTAGCGGTTCTCAACCTGCGGGTCGCGAACAATGAAATACATCCTGCATATCAGATATTTACATTATGATTCATAACAGTAGCAAAATTACAGTTATGAAGTAGCAACAAAAATAATTTTATGGCTGGGGGTCACCACCACATGAGGAGCTGTATTGAAGGGCCGCGGCATTAGGAAGGTTGAGAACCACTCTAGGGCAATTACAGCGGCCATGCAAGAGACCGGGTGAACTGACAAAGAGCTCTGACTCAGGACGTACCAGAAAGTAGACAAATCAGATGTTTCCACCAGCGTTTTCTCTACTGAATCCAGCATTCGGGAGTGAAAAACAATAAGGTTCATCACCTTGGCTAAATCAGGGTTCTCATGCAAGTGCAGGGGAGCCTTAGCCACACTGGTGTATGCCTATGGTTGGAGTTGGGGAAAAGGGTGGAGAAAAACAAGATAAATGAAAGGAAAAAAACAGCCTTGGAGCTACAGTTTGGCTGTGGTTTTTCCTGTCCAATTAACAGTTGTCAATGTTGAATCACTCCATATAGCAGATCTTAGGAGATAAAAAGAGAAGGGATTATGGAGGAGGGAGAACCTGAGAATGGGGAATCATTAACAGGAACAGATTTACCTGTAGGCGAAACCAGTCCAGTCTCAATCCAGAGAATTCAAATTTTTCTCCATTATCAACTGCAAGAAAAATAAAAGAAGTTTAAAAGGAAATAATAAAGCATCACTCTATATCCAACTATGTAGAATGGGAGATGCTCTTTGAAGTCATCTTGTCCCATTCCCTGGCTCAAGAGATCAATATTTCTAGAGGGAAAAAGAAAGATGTTCACCCTCACATATACCCTGCCTCCTCCACTCCCCTCCAGTTACCTTGTTTGAGATTCAGAGAAGAGAGAGTACTGACGAATGAGGACATGATAATGGATTCCTCCTCAGGACACACTGACAGGTTCTAAGAGAGAAGGTGGAGTTACCATCAAATGCGCATATGTTTTATGAGGGTAGAAATGAGGACCACAAGGTTCAGTCCGCGTATGCAGGTAGAAAGAATTATTAAGTACCACAAACAGAAAGAACCAAGCAAAAGATGGAGGAAACTTCCTGGGTTCCCTGCCCTGCTAACACCTAATTTCTCTTTATTTTTCTCTCCTATTTCTGTATAGCTTCACCTTGGGGGCAGTAGGGGGAGATTATCAGTCTTTCTTTTTTCTCTTAACAAATGTAGAGGGGGAAATCACACTTTTTGAGATTCAGCCAGGGTGTTCTCCAGGGGAAATGACTAGGGATCACCCTGAAATTTCCAAAGTATAAGCAATTAAACATACTTGAATGATGTCACTGAGCACAAGAGCATCAAATCTGGCCAGATACTGAAGGTGGTATTGCTGTAGCACTTTGATGTGTCTTCGGACCAGTGCCCTAATCTCCTCCAACAAGAAAAGCAGTTCTGCGATGCTCCTACAAAGTCAATGATAAGAACGGAGAGATGTATGAGACTAGAAATATGAACTGACAAAAGACAGTGGTAACAGGGTGGAAACAGAGGTTTCCTAAGGTCATTTGATGCCTCCCTGTCCCTTTTCCCAGTCCATTTAAGGTCAAGATTTTTAACCATGTCAAATACTAACGAGTCAATGTAGTCCTCAGGTGTCTTTGTCTTGGTGACATTTTCCATGTGACGAACCAGCCAAGTGACCTCATCACGAATGAAGGACAGGGCCATGAAAGTATAAAGGGCCTAAGGAGAAGACAGGGACTATGAGAATTTCCAACTTTAAAAATGGATTTCAAAGCACAGAGAAAACTATCATAATATGTATATGGATACAATTGTGTAGCCACATCAACAATAGTGTCCAATAAACACAGAGACCCACAAAAAACTATGTGGCACAGAATCAGACATGTACATATATAATAAAAGTGTAATAGCCTAATTTGACCGGACAGCCGAATGACCTTCCGGACATCATTCCAGACATCGTTCTGGACAAAGCCATTGCAGCAGGGGCCGAGGCAGAGGCGGTTAGGGGCAATCAGGCAGGCAGGCAGAGTGGTTAGGGGTGATCAGGCAAAGAGGTGAGCAGTTAGGGGCAATCAGACAGGCAGGAGAGCAGTTAGGGGTGATCAGGCAGGCAAGTGGTTAGGGGTAATCAGGCAAGTAGTTAGGGGTGATGAGGCAGGCAGGCAGGCAGGCAAGCAGTTAGGATCCAGTGGTCCCGGATTGTGAGAGGGACGTCCCCCAAGGGGTCCCGGATTGAGAGAGGGTGCAGGCCAGGCTGAGGAACACCCCCCCCCCCGCATGAATTTAGTGCACTGGGCCTCTAGTGTAGATGTATTGACATTAGCTCACAGTCAATCCTCTTTCCTCCCTATCAAATTAAATTTTAAAAAAATTTATTAGACATTATGTGATTTTTAAAAAGCAAGTTCTGTCTTCAATTAGTTCATACTCAAATAGAGGATAAGTACACAAATACTAAAATAAATGATGTACTATGATAGTGCTCAAAAAAGAGATACAAGAAGTCTGGGGTACTCCAAGAAGATTCAATGGGATTAGTATATACAAATACAAATAGATATCAGAAGACTCAGAAATGCAAAAATTCATGAATGCCAAGTCACTTCCCACATAGAGTCTTTATCATCATTTCCCTCCCAACATTTCTTTTTCTTACTTTGGGACCCAGTAGTCCTGGTTCATCAGTTAACACAGTCTCTAGCTCCTTCACTGCCATCCGCAGAAATTGACGTCGTTGACAGTGAAACTGGCCACTGAGAAACAAAAGTGGACATGAGAACATGGCCTCACCCACCCTTAAAAACTCTCCAAAGGCAGAGGAAGACTCAATGCTACAGTTAGACTTTGTAAGAAAACACAAGAATCTGAGAGTAGCAGCAAGTTCTTGGGTTGAGGCAATAAGACTGTTCAGAAACTGGGGGCAAGAACAAAGACTAGAAGAGATTCCCATTCCATCCCCTCTTGGAGAATCCACCCCCCACCTTTACCTGTTCGAAATTACATGTTCCTTGCTTTCCTTTATGTCTGCCACTCGCTTGCCATACCTGAGGATTGACACAAGCACAGCAGGATTGACCATACCACTGGTCAGAGCCCTTGTCCCACCTTCCCAGTCCTCAGAGATGCCAAACTACAGCCTGTGGCACATGGGCAGCCCTCATTGTCAGGATCTTTGCAAACCCTACTTTAACCCTGGCCCATTAATTAGTAAGAGACTTATAGGGCTTAGAGACCATTCAGTTCCCTTCATTATTTTGCAGATGAATAAAATAATACCTTGGGGGGCAGGGGGGAGGAGGGGGAAATTACTTGCCCAAGATCAAATAGGGTTTTAATGGCAAAACTGGTAGTAGACTCCTTGTCCTATGCTCCTGCCTTGACACTTTCAAGACAAAGTACTCTTCCAGGTTTGATGGAGATAAAAACAGCAGTACATAAATATGACACAGACCCTGTTCTCAAGTAAAACAGTTACTCTAGCTCTACCTTGGATCCCATTCCTACCCCACCCCTCACCTCTTAGAATTTAACTTTATCAGTCATCCCTTTGTCATTTAAATCGCTCCCTCCCCACTGGCTTATTCTCTTACCCCAACAAATAAGTTCAAAGCCTCCCTTATTCTAAAAAATCCCTCGCTTGACCATGACAATCTACTAAACTTTGGCTGTTCTTCCACACCACCAAACTCATCCAAAGGAACATCTATGTTCTTTTTACTTCTTTACCTTTCACCCTTGAACCCCACAAACCTTTGACACTAAACAAATTGCTCTCTCTAAGGTCAATGTGAACTCTGGAATCACCAAATTAAGTGGTCTTTTCATTGTCCTTGGTCTGTATGTAATATTTTACTTTCCTCACAATATCTCTTTTTTTCTATGAGTGACCTGTGCTCCAAAACCCTACATTATATTAGGCTCTTTGCTCTCTATGTTCCTCATATCTGTCTTCTCTTATCCTCTATCACTGTTGCCACCACATTAGTCGAACTTGATAACCTTTCATTTCCCTTCTCCAAACCACACCCTTATTGAATTTAGCACACAATCAAAGAAATTTAAAGCTGGAAAGTATCTTAATTAAATCAGGATTCAACTCCACTGGCAAATAATTATTTCACCCACTACACAGTATGATGTAGAGACAGGATTAAGAGTTGAAAAATCTAGAATTACTTCCTAATTACACATCTTAACTGAATGACATTTAGACTGTTTACATTTTATCATTTATTTTAAAGGATATAAATACTTATACCTGCTTATAAGTATTACGAAGATCAAATTATATCATTTATGCCAAAGGCTCCCTAAACTATAAACCTTATGTGTTAGTTGTTGTTCTTAGTGATGGGGAACTGAACATTCATCAAATATCCCTTCTAATCCTCAGATTGGTAATCATTAGAAAGTTTTCTATATATTTAGATCTATCTAGGTATACAGATATAGCTAGATCTATATACATATACAGATATAGATCCAAATCACTTCCTATAACTTCAGATTATTAATCTTAGATTTACTCTCTCTTAATTCTGGCAATTATTTCTTTTATGATAATACTCAATTGTTGAGAGTAGGAAGAATCAGTATTCAGATAGATTATAGATAATATATTTGTTTATATTGAAATTTATATGGCTATTAAAATTTGAAATATAACTTTACCTCAGTTATTCCACTTCTGAGAATTTACCCTATAGAAATTTTCACAAAGATATACATCTTAGAACATTCATTACAGCCTTGTCTATAAATTTTTTTAAGAGTTGAAACATTTCAAATGTCCATTAATAGGGGATTGGGTAAATAAATTGTTACAACAACATAATAGAATACTATTTGACTATTAAAAATAATAAGATAAGTCTCTATAGATTGATATGCAAAGATATCCAAAATACACTAAGTGGGAGGGAAAGCAAACTGTAGAACATAATGTGGAGTGTGGATCCATTGCTTTTTTAAAATTGCTTACATAAGGTTGAAAGTACATACACACCTTTACATGTTTATCTATATATGTATAAAAGCCTAATATGCAAATTGTCCCCTCAGAAGTTCGACTGGGAAACTGGGAGTTCGATTGCTCACTATGATGTGTGCTGACCACCAGGAGGTGGTGCGAAATGAAGGAAGGCCCTGGCTAGCAGCCAGAAGACCCAAATCGGCCCTGATCACCTGCCAGGCCTAAGGACCCTACCCATGCATGAATTTCATGCACCAATTTATATATAAACACAAGCATCTGGAGGAAATACACCAAACTATTTCGGGAGATGAGATTGTAGCCAACTTCTACTTTGTATTCTTTACATTTTTGGATGTTCATTTTGCAACTATAATGTATAATGAAGGCATTTTACCCCTCCCCTAATCCCACACCTCCTCCTCATTATAGCTCTCCCTTTACAATCAAAATTCTTGAAAGTTACTTATTAAATTCCTTATCTCTCATTTGCTCCTATACCTGCTGTAACCCAGTTTTGAACCTCACCACTCAACTGAATTTGTCCATAAGAAGAACGCTAAGATCATCTTTATATACAGCCAAATCCAATAAATATTTTTCAGTATTCACTTTATTTGACTTCTCAACATCATCTAAAATAGATAACCAGCCCGTCTGTCTTATAATGTCTTCTCTTGACTTCTGCTTTCCCTCTTCTCAACATCACACTGATTTCTCTGCCTCCACTGGCCCTTACATATCAATATCCCCAGAGATCTGTCCAAGTCACTTCTCACTCTACATGTTCTCCTTGAGTAATCTCACCTACTCCTATGGCTTTGACCACCATTTTACCAATCTTTATCTGAATCCAGATCTCACTCCTAAATTCCAGAGCCACAACATAAATGGTCTAAAATGCATCTATAGACACTTCAAATTCAACCTGCGCAAAACGAATTCACAATCTTTCCCCCACAAACTTGCTTTTATTCACATGTTCTTTATCTTAAGGAATATCAAGTATCTGTACCAGAAATCTGACTTCACCCGCAAATCCTACTAATTTACTTAATTAATCTCTGCTTCTACTTTTGCCCTCTAGTTTTCTTCCCTGCAGCCAGAGTGATTTCTTCTAAAATACAAATATGGTCATGTCACTACCCTGTTTGAAATCATTCAATGACTCCCTATCCTTTTTAGGACAGGTTCAAACTCTGTGACAGGACATACAAAGTCAGAAATCATATCTTTCTCTCTCTCTCTCTCTCTCTCTCTCTCTCTCTCTCTCTCTCTCTCAATCCTCACCTGAGGATATGTTTTCTTTGATTTTGTAAGAGAGAGAGCAGAAGGGAGAGAGAAACATTGATATGAGAGAAAAATATCAATCAGTTGCCCCCCCATAGGCACCCCAACTGGGGATAAAACCATAAACTAGGTATGTGCCCTGACCAGGAATCAAACCTGCAACCTTTTGGTGTATGGGATGATGCTCCAACCAACTGAGCCACCCGGCCAGGACTAAATCAGTCTCTTGACATCCATACCTTTGTAACCCAGCTGCCCAGGCACTGAGCTACATGTATTTCTTAGAACTTGATATGCTCCCTCTTGCCTCAAAATCTTGATAGTTTCTCTGCCTAGAATATCTTTCTCTGCCTGGAGCAACTCCCTGCCTTTACACACACACACACACACACACACACACACACACACACCACTTCACCTGTTTAGCTCTTCAGGTCTATCTGTCTCCAGGTTTTTCTGGATCCTCCAAAGCCAATTTAGGTGTCCTTCTAAATGCTTCTATTGTACTTTGTGTTCATGCATCCTAAGCCCTTACTACAGCGGTTCTCAACCTGTGGGTCGCGACCCCTTTGGGGGTCGAACGACCCTTTCACAGGGGTCACCTAAGACCATCGGAAAACACATATATAATTACATATTGTTTTGTGATTAATCACTATGCTTTAATTATGTTCAATTTATAACAATGAAAATACATCCTGCATATCAGATATTTACATTACGATTCATAACAGTAGCAAAATTACAGTTATGAAGTAGCAACGAAAATAATTTTATGGTTGGCAGTCACCACAACTTGAGGAACTATATTAAAGGGTCGCGGCATTAGGAAGCTGAGAACCACTGCCTTACTACATCACAACAATTTGTCTATTTTTCATAAATTTATAATCTCCTTAAGAGCAGAGATTCTGTCTTTTTTTTATTTAATAAGCACATATATAGCACTTACAATGTACCAGGCAATTTTCTATGTGCTTTATAAGTAGCAATTATTTCATTCCTTATAACAACCCTATGAGGTAAGTCACAAGGAAGTACTATTATTATTCCCATTTTATAGATGAGGACATTGAGGTATGGCAAGGAGAAGTTAAGTAACTTGCCCAAGATCACAAAGCAAGTAAGTCATAGAGATAAAATTCAAACCCACGTAGCCTATTTCCAGAGTCCATCTTCTTAACCTCTATGCTATCTTAGTAATTAACGTATCCCTAAAATTCAGTGAAGTGACTATTAAATAGCAGGTATTCAATAAGTACTTTTTCAATAATTAGACTTAAACCTTACCACCCATAACTCAGAACACTTGTGGAGACTGAAAAGCATGTGAGAAGGGGCTAAAAGTCCCAAAAGAAGATGAGTTTGGTTGTCAGGTCTCACCCTTTAAAACTGCTAAATAGGTCCTCGGTGACCTTGTGCACCTGTAGCACTTCATCCCGGATGAGGGTGATGTACAGGGAGCCCTGCAGACACAGCTTCCACAGCTTCTGGCACTGGTTATCAGAGTTGAGGCACCCATGACAAAGAAGAAACCCAACTGCAGGTGGGTAAAAGAGTGCAGAGGAAGATTTCAGAGCTTGCTGTCCATGTAACATGCTGCTATGGCTCCTCCCACCTAATCCCACAAAATTTACTGATAATCCAGCGCTCCATCACTTCCACAGACAGGTATTCACAGGCCATCTGCGGGAAGAGAAGCAGAGGTAGTCAAGCAATTACTTAACTTGGTCTTCCCATAAGGATTAAGGCCGTCAAGCTAAAATGTGAGTACCAAAACCAACTTTTATTTCACCAGACTGGATCACAGCACTCTAAGAAGCCAATAGCTAGGAAACCTGCCAAGAACTTGCTGTGTCTGAATTAGCAGGGTTAATCATGGAAGTGAAGTAAGCGGGGAAAATATAGTTGAGAAAAAGAAAAGGAGCTTGGGATAGAAGTCAGGACAAACAAAAGGTTTAACATAACTTCTCTTTAACAGTTCAAATATTTTTAATAACAGGAGAGCAAGACTCAAAACCTTCTCATGATTTCTTCCTCCTTTGGATTCTTTTACCATGTAAAGTATAAATCATTCATTTGGCACTTCTCATTCATCTTGTGCAGTAAGTTGTATTTTTATGACTACTTGTCATATCTTTCCCACTAGACAATAAGTTCTTTGAAGCAAGGACATTGGGCCCACAGTAGTCAAATAAAAACATTTGTTAAATAATTTATGCCTATGCTCAAGTTCCTACTGGGTTGAATAGGTGCCTAATGACTCAGTTTCATCCATCTATCCATCCATTCATTCATTCATTCTGTGAATATTTACTAAATTGCTTCTATGGGCAGACACATACTAATCCTGGTCCAAACAAATGATCCAACCCAATCACAATTTTTTTTAAGCTACAAGAGGTGGTCAATTTAGAGGATTTTTTTGAGAAGATTTTTTTTTTTTAAGCTACAGGAGATGATCAACTTAGAGGATGTCCTAGGAGAGGGCTAAAGTACTCTTAGGGCTGATATTTCCTGAAGGAAGTACCCTCTACAGAGACGGCCTTGGCAGAGAGAACGCCTCCACTGACAAGAGGAAAGGAGAACTTACTGTGTCCGAAGTAGCAGGGTTAATCATGGCAGGGGGGCTGCTGATGAGACTTAGAAGCTGGGCACTGCGCCACTGCTCAGCTCCCTGGTTCCTTCTAGCAAAGAGGAAGTGCAAAGAGAGGAGGGCACCACTCACAGCCTGTGGGGGAAAAACAAATGAATCCTTAATGTCAACAATGGAGAAAATGTATTTCTGCCTGAGGAATTCTCTACTCTCTCAGTAACTTGCCTTTGTGTGAGGCCCAAACTCCTCTGTCAGCTTCTTCAGAGGGTGATCATACTCCAAGACCATCTGACTTAGGCGGGGAAAGCTGGGGTCACTGAAAGAAAACAGAGGGAAGAGGAGTTTCAGGCCTCCCTTAACCATGACATAAACTCTCATGTTTGATATAGGATAAAGACACGTGCATAGGCTGGCTGGCATTCTCCACCACCTCCAAAGAAATACATACTAAAAACTTTGAATTACATATATGAAAAATCCACTTCAGGCTCAGCTATATTAAGCTATGATTAGGTAGAACTACATATTTTGGAGCAGATCCATGAAAATGCCTTCCATTTAAGCACCCAAAATAGGGTTGGAGACATGATAAGTACTCTATAAATTTATGTCAATTAGTTGTAAATCAAGTAACATATCTGGACCCAAATCTGTATATAACCCAAAAGGATATAGACACATTCGGCATATGCCTAGGTATTCATGTAGACACATGGAAACACACACCATGCATAGAACAATGTGCCACAGGCTACTCTGATCCCTCTGGCTTTCATTTTTCAGCCCTTAAATACTTTTATTTGAACTAACAGAGGAGCACAGAATTGCAGATATTCCAAAATCCATTTCTACTTTGCTTCAAATGTATTATCATGCAGTGCTTACTTCTAATGGCTTTACCTTGCTAATATTATTCCAATCAATACTACAAAAAAATTTTTCTTTGACTTTTACAATAGCCTGAAGAGAAGGGAAGCCAACCAGGATTAAAAATCGATCAGAGCCTGACCTGTGTGGCTAAGTGGTTGACCAATTGACCTATGAAACAGGAGGTCATGGGTCAATTCCCAGTCAGGGCACATGCCCAGGTTGCAGGCTCAATCCCCAGTGTAGGGCATGCAGGAGGCAGCCGATCAATGATTCTTTCTCATTATTGATGTTTCTATCTCTCTCTCCCTCTCTCTTCCTTTCTGAAATCAATAAAAATATTGATTTCTTTTTAAAAAATTTCTTTTTAAAAAATTTTTTTAACTGATCAGAAACAATGAAAACTGGTTAACCCACTACCAGATTTTTAAGAGTTAACTACATGTAAAAGTGCACTTGTTGGTATGTGCACTTATAAGTATTCTAAGTTGCCTGATTTTACCTGGGTCATCACATAGATTACAAGTTCTCATATGAGGAAGCATGGCATCATTTCCTTTGTGTCCACCCCCAACCTCATAGCACCATGTATGACATTCTTCAACATCTATATCCCCTTAGCTCACCTATGCCCGTGCAGCATCTCATGGGCACAGTTGTACACACCAATTAGTAACCGTCGATCCTCAATCCGTGACAGAAGCAAAATAACTGAGGTGTAAGTCACGATCAAGTCCAGATAACTTCGAGTGAAGTCAAAGTTGAGACTCTATAAGAAAGACACATAGGAACCCAAGAAGAGAAAGGCCAACTATTCCAGACAGTGCCAAATAAACTCTCAAAGGATCTATTCAGTAGGAGGAATTCACAGGACTAAAAATTCAAGAGAAAATTGGAATATCTCAAAAGTGAGATCAGGATACAAGAAGGCCAGGAAATAAGGTAAATTTAGAGGTTGGAGGAAATGGAACAAGGACTTCCTCCAACCTCTAAATTAAACTGTCTGTGTAATTTCTATATTAAATAAATCACATTGCTAATCTGCTTCACATGTAAACACACTTTAACTTCAGCACTTTTTATGAAAGAACTATAGTCCTGGAATGAAGAGCTATTCATTCATTCATTACATAGTATACTATATACAGGGGTGGACAAAAGTAGGTTTATAGTTGTAATACAAATAAATAATACAAGAATTAATAAATAATAATACAAGAATAAACTCTGGCCAGGCGGTGTGGCTCAGTGGTTAAGTGTCAACCTATGAATGAGGAGGTCATGGTTCAATTCCTGATCGGGGCACATGCAGGGTCCATCCCCAGTGTGGAGCATGCAGGAGGCAGCCGATCGATGTTTCTCTCACACCATTGATGTTTCTATCTCTCTCTCCCTCTCCCTTCCTCTCTGAAATCAATAAAAATATATATTTAAAAAAGAATAGCCAAAACCGGTTTGGCTCGGTGGATAGAGCGTCGGCCTGCAGACTGAAGGGTCCCAGGTTCGATTCCGGTCAAGGGCATGTACCTTGGTTGTGGGCACATCCCCAGTAGGAGGTGTGCAGGAGGCAGCTGGTCGATGTTTCTCTCTCATCGATGTTTCTAGCTCTCTATCTCTCTCCCTTCCTCTCTGTAAAAAATCAATAAAAATATATTTAAAAAAAAAAAAAAGAATAAACTGTGTTCACATACTCACAACTATAAACCTATTTTTGCCCACTTTTGTGTATACATTATGTTATATATATTATATATTGTATATTGTATATTGTATATTATATTATATATTATATATTATATATTATATATTATATATTATATATTATATATTATATATTATATATTATATATTATATATTATATATTATATATTATATATTATATATTATATATTATATATTATATATTATATATTATATATTATACTAGTGGCCCGGTGCACGAAATTCGTGCACATTGAAAGGGAATTAATTAATTAATTAATTAATCCGGGCTGGAGGGGCGACTGTTGCAGGAGTTCCGGGCTGGCGGGGAGACTGCTGGCAGTTGCAGTCGCCCCAGATCTCCCAGCGGGAGGGCGTGACAGCTGGCGGACCGCCAGGGTCATGCCCGCCAGCCCTGGGTCGAGTCGCACAGGGGTCGCCCGCCATCCAGGTCACAGATAGCAGGCCCAGATGGCGGCGGGGCAGGCAGAATGGTGCTGTCCCATCCTGCCTGCAGTATGCAAATTAGCCGCCATCTTTGTTGGCGGTTAACTGCCATCTTGGCTGGCAGTTAATTTGCATATCGCCCTGATTAGCCAATGGGAAGGGTAGTGGAGTGACATTAATTACCATGTTTCTCTTTTATTAGATAGGATATTATATATTATATATTATATATTATATATTATATATTATACATTATACATTATACATTATACATTATACATTATACATTATATATTATATATTATATAGTTCTGGAGGAATAGCTACTCCTCTACTCCCTCCCACTTCACACAGTCCCAACTGAGACATTTTCTGTAGATAAATGAGAATTGCACAGAATCTTACAATATCAAAATGGCACTGGCAGGCATCCATGGTGTTGAGAAGTTCATATACATGATCCTGAGGGTAGAATTGGAGATGAGAATGAGTAAAGAACAAAGAGGGTATGACATCTACTACCAGAATTTGAAGGGAAGAGTTCTCTCCCTTATAAGTCTTAGGAAACCACTGAGTAACATAAGAAAGGCATAGCTGACTAGAGGGAGTTCCTCCCCAGTAAGTTGTCAGTGGGCCCCTATAGGGCTTTAGCCTGCCAAATGCCATATTTCCACAGACACAAGTCACATATACTCTTCCTGATCTTATCATCCCAGTGCTTCCAGCACTCTTTCCACTACCTCTACCAATGTCTACCTCCTCCTTAATCACTACTCTTAATTCCAAGATTAATAAGCTCTGACCTGACCCTCCTTCAGACCTTACAGTTTTTCATGTCCCCACTTCCCTCTTTATTATGTGATCTGATCAATGGCCTGAATTATCTCCATAGGGTAGACACAGGTCATGAGGCAGAGTCCCATGCTATGGTACTATCTGAAGAAATACTATAATACTATCCCAGGTTGCGGGCTCAATCCCCAGTGTGGAGCATGCAAGAGGCAGATGATCAATGATTTTCTCTCACCATTGATGTTTCTAACTCTCTCCCTCTCTTTCTCTCTGAAATCAATAAAAATATTTTTTAAGTATTTGAAACACATCAATTTGCCTTTCAAAAGTATTGTACTCAATAATGTTTAGTTTGTTTACATTGACAAAAATAATACATGCTCATGGTTTAAAGTTCAAATAAAATATCACTCGTGTAATATTGCTACCAAACACTGCTAACAATCAGACAAATCCAAATTGAGGGGTATTCTCAAAAATAACTAGTCTGGACTCTTCAAAAAGGTCAGTGTTAAGAAAGACCCAAAAAATGTCTAGGAACTATTCTAGATTAAAAACTAAAGAGACATGCCCTTGGTGGGTGGCTCAGTTTTTTAGAGCATCAACATATGCACCATCCCATGCACTGAAGGGTCATGGGCTCAATTCCAGCACAGGGCACATACCTAGGTTGCAGGTTTGATCCCCAGTTGGGGCACATGTGAGAGGCAACCTATATATGTTTCTCTCTCACATCAATGTCTCTCTCTCTCACTATCTCTCACTCTCTCTCCCCCCTTCCCTTCCTCTCTCTCTCTAGAATCAATGAAAAACATCTTCCAGTGAGGATTAAAAGAAAACAAACTAAAGAGACATGACAACTAAAATCAGTGTATGATCCCTAAACAACTAGAGCAGCGGTTCTCAACCTGTGGGTCGCAACCCCTTTGGCGGTTGAACGACCCTTTCATGGGGTCGCCTAAGACCATCCTGCATATCAGATATTTACATTATAATTCATAACAGTAGCAACATTACAGTTATGAAGTAGCAACGAAAATAATTTTATGGTTGGGTCACAACATGAGGAACTGTATTTAAAGGCCCAGAAGGTTGAGAACCACTGAACTAGAGGAATGTGAATATGGGCTATATATTAACTAATAATATTGTAGAAATTTTACACTTCCTGAGTATGATCATTGCATTTGGGTTATGTAAGAAAATATCTCATCCTTACCAGCTGTATGCTAAAATATTTAGGAAGGAAATGTCATGATGTCTGCAATTAATTCAATGGTTCAGGAAAAAAATGAAGATAAGCAAACATTGCAAAATACTAACAATTAGGAAATCCTCGAGAAGTATATTTGTAATAAAATATTGGGGAATAATACTTTAAAAATTTTTAACTCAAATGATATAAAATGTAAAGTTTAATAAATTAGTTATTTTTAGTTTAATGTATAATATTCCAAATCTTTCCTACGTATATACTAACACTATGTGTAGTGTATAAGCTTAGTATCTTTTAAAATAAAAATATAATTGTATCATACACTATTCTATAACTCACGCTCATTTAATAACTTAGATACCCTTCCATATTAGTACATCTTATTTTTTAAAGAAATCATGTTAAGCAACATAAATGAACATTTATTAAAGAAGGAATAGCCTCAGAAAGACAATGCCCACCCTGGGACCTGAGTTAAAGGGAGCTCACCCGAAATTCCATGACATCCACAAATGACTGGTAGTAGTTGGTGAGTAATCTAATTATCTCAGTTTTTTCCCGATGTACTGGTCCTAAATGTTGCTGAGAGAAATACAAAACAAATTGTTTTTTAAAGTAAGAAGACAAGTATTCAAAGTAACCCAAGAAGAATAGGTGTTATACCTAAAACATTCTTGAAGAGACTTGAAATACACTGACAAAGGAACTTGGGAAATCTCCCACTCTTTGAGGGCCTTTAAACAGAGGAGATTTTTTACCTAGGAGGTAGGATAGTTGCATGTGATTCTGACTAAATACAGAGTGCTAAGTGAGAGGAAAATTCAAGGTCCCTAGAGATTTATCAAAGTCAAAAGAAGCAGAATGAGAAGATGCTACAAGTGAGATGATAAGAAATCTAGTGCTAACATTCATAAGGGATATCCCACCAGATGCATAATCTATACTAATAATAGAGGAATATGCAAATTGTCCAGGACACCATCACAGTAGCAGTAAACAACCAAACAGCAGGCTGCATGGGGTGACAAGGCCAGCAAGGGGGTTAGTGAGGAATGGCCAAACGGCTGAACAGCAGGCTGTGTGGGGCAACCAGGTTGGCAGGAGGGTTAGTGAGGAATGACCAAATGACTGGAAAGCAGGCTGTGTGGGGCAACCAGGCCAGCAGGGGGGCAGTTGGGGGCAACCAGGCAGGCAGGGGGGCAGTTCGGGGCGACCAGGCCAGCAGAGGAGGGGAGCAGTTCTGGGCAACCAGACCAGCAGAAGGCAGTTGGGGGCAACCAGGCTGGCAGGGGGGGCAGTAAGGGGCAACCAGGCCGGCGGGGGGGAGGGTGGTTAGGGGCAACCAGGCCAGCGGGGGAGGGAGGAAGTTGGGGGCAACCAAGCCAGTGGGGGGGGGGGGGCGTTGGGAGTGACCAGGCCAGCGGGGGGGGGGGGGGGGGGCAGTTAGGTGCGATCAGGCAAGCAGCCAGGTGAGAAGTTAGGAGCCAGCGGTCCCAGATTATGAGAGGGATGTCCGACTGCCTGTTTAGACCCGATCCCCGGCAGTCGGACATCCCCCGAGGGGTCCCGATTAGAGAGGGTGCAGGCTTGGCTGAGGGCCACACCCCTGCTGCACAAATTTCATGCACCGGGCCTCTAGTTCTAAGATAATTTACAAGGAAACACTGAGTGGGAAACAGGAACAACAATAAGATTTATGCACCCTGCTGAGTTGGTGGAGCTGTCTTCCTCTACAAAAATGGTGTTCTCATGAATTTTGCGATGGAGAAAGAGGCAATGCTTTGCTCCAACTTACCCTGGGAAAATTCTATCTTTCTCAGAATTCTCAAGACTACAATAACCTGAAGCCCTGTGATTGAGCCTAGGAAAACTAAAAGAAGACTATGCTATCTCCTGCCATCCAAGCATAGAGTTATTTCAGAGAAAGGAGAGAAGAGGAATCGCATTCTTACCGTGCTGTTTCGTACATCTATGTTGGGAAATTTCTTGTTGATGTACTTGAGAGATGATTCCATGGACTTTTCCAGTAAGAAAGGTGGCTTGGATTTGGGGTCTGAACAAGTCTGCACAGAAAAACCACACTATATTTCAACCCTTTCCACTGCCCCCCATAAACATATCTCTTCCTTCATCATTCATTCTCACAAAAATCTCTCTTAGGGAAAGGAAATCTGGGGATTCATTATGAAAGCTTAAGAGTAGGTCAGGAACAAGTTAAAGGACATTAAGCCAACTATCAGAAGAGCTAAATAACCTGGCATCTTGTCTTGCTGTGTAAAGTTTAATGTCTGCTTGGCCCCAGCACAAAGAGGAAGCGCTCTCCACCCTTCAGCTGAAGCCGGAAGGAGTCAGAAAAGCAGCTGCTCAGGAGCTAGACTTTGCAGGAGACTCAGTGTCACAATTATGTCCACTATATAAGTAAATCATCCCAAAGGGCTATTAAAGAAGACGTGGGGACAGAGAAACCATGTTCCTGGTGATTTGCTTTATTTTAAAAGTGCACATAAGTTCCCTCCCCAGGTCCACTATTCTCTCTTCGAGAAACTCCCCACTCCCACCCCTGTCTATCTATTTACTTCCCTTGCCGCCAGCTTCTCTTGATGCCACAGTTCCTATCCTAAACACACAAATATGCAACCACAGCATGAGCTGTCTCAGACCCTGAGTACCTCAGAAAACAACTACTCTTTCTGTTCTAATGTAAATATCACAATTTTTTCCCCTTTTTTGGGAAGTACTTCTTCAGATGTTTTTGCCGAGACCCAACTTTGGATATCTTCAGAGGGTGAGGGGTCAGCAATAAGCAATACAACCCAGAATTTTAGACCCCAGACTGTTACCCAAGTGACTTATAACACAATTATTTACCACACCACCCCTACCCCATACCCAGCAGAAAACAAACACTCTCATTGGGATGAGAATCAAACCTAGAAAAGGGAAGCTCTGAAAAAAGCTTTCCTGTCCGCTTCGTCTATATAATCCAAGTGACTGAAGGCCAGTTAAGCCAGCGGGAAAGAGGAGAAAGTCTAACCACTGGACCTGCTGGCCTCAGAGTTCCCAGCCCTACTACTGCTAGAATAATTAGTGCTAGTCCAGTTGCTCATGCTTACCTTCTTGATGTTATACATACGAATGAGAACCCCCTGACCACGATCATTCAGGATAGTGAGCTTTTCTGCTAATTTATGCTGGTAGGCAGAGGTCAAAGACATGATGGCCACCAAGAGAGCGGAACATGGGACAGCAATGCCTGATCTCCCCAGACCTTTCAGCTTGGGTGGTGACACCCTCTGGGCGGAAGCACCCAGCCCTTTTGGTGTGCTGGTCTTCCTGTTGCCTCTATGATTGGCTCATGGGTAAAAGCAGTCAGTGCGGCTCACAGGCCCACAGAACCCTCTTGTGCTTCCTCTTGCACATTCAGCAGGGGAGACTTCCTCTTTCAAGCTGTGCAGCTAAGGCTGTGAAATGGGTGGAGGCAGGGGAAAGAGACAGGCTTTCAAGGCTCTTCAAAGTCTGGCATCAACCTTTTCGGCCTTACTCCTCCACTATAAAGCTCTATATCAGACAAACAAATATTGACCACTCCACTCCCATATACCTTTATATTTCCTTTTTTTTATATCCCCATCAAGAATGCCTATGTGATTCTCTTCTGAACCCTAGGCCCATCCATCCTTTAGGGCCCAGATTAAGTCCCAGCTCCTCTTAATTATCCCATCCAATGTCAAATATATATATATATATAAAATTGAATTTCTTGTTATATTTTTAAGTGTATGTATTATCTCCCTCAATTACATCATAAGCTCCTTAATGATCAGTATTGTATTTTATACTTCTTTATACTCCTTGAAATGCTGTAGTACAGTGATTCTCAAAATGTGATCACATAAGCATCACCTGGAAACCTATTAGATGTACAAATTCTGAGGCCCCACCCCAGATCTACTAAATCCAAAACTCTGGGGTAGGTCCAGTACTCTGGTGTAACAAGTCCTCCAGGTGATCCCAATGCACTCTCAAGTTTGAGAACACTGCTCTAATACAATGGTGGTATTTTTGGTGGGGTTTTTTTTGTTAATTCTCACTTGATTTTTAGAGAGTGGAAGGGAGGGTGAAAGACAAAGAGAGAGAAACATTGATGTGAGAGAGACACATCCATTGGTTACCTCCCGCACATGCCCCGACCAGGGCCAGGGATCGAGCCTGCAACCTAGGTACATGCCCTTGACCGGAATCGAACCCAGGACCTTCAGTCTGCAAGCCAATGCTCTATCCACTAAGCCAAACCAACTAGGGCTACAATGGTTTTTAAAGGTAGTTATGGCCCTAGCTGGTTTGGCTCATTGGATAGAGTATCAGCCTGCGGAATGAAGGGTTTCAGGTTCAATTCAGGTCACAGGCACATGCCCGGGTTGTAGCTCGATCCCCAGTAGGAGGCATGCAGGAGGCAGCCAATTCATGATTCTCTCTAGCCATTGATGTTTCTATATCTCTCTCCCTCTCCTTTCCTCTCTGAAATCAATAAAATATATTTTTTTAAATAAAAATAAAAAAATAAAGGTAGTTATGAAAGAGATCAATCCCGGTCTCTGGAGATTCAGGATTCATAGATATGCAGTGGGGCCTAGAATCCTGCATTTATAAGAATACTAGGAGGTTTGGATGCAAATGTTCCATCAGACACATGTTGAGAAACACTGATACCACCTCCTGGACACAATAGCCACTCAATAAATATGCTGATTCATTTGTTGAATTATTAAGATTAAATTGGGAAATAGGCCCACAAAGAAGAAATAAATTAACGGATATTAATAATAAACTTTAAATCTTAGAAAACTGAGTGAATTTTAGTACTAAAACATTCTTGCCATTCAAACCAGGCTATAACACCCTAATTCAAGAAAACCAACTCACTTTCAAGCATCTTTCAAGGCAGAAGATCCTCAGAAAAATTCTAAATCAAATAAGAGTTATCTTCCTTTCTAATACCTCCTTTCTAATACCTTTTCCACACTTTTCAGCCATTGCCACTTTCCATATCCAGGACTCTCACATTGTCCCAATGTATCCTGGGACCAAGGGAGAGGGAAGCTGATTAACATTATTATTTAAGGAATGCATAGTATGTTTGCTTCAAGAGAATGTATTTTTTTTTCAAAGAAACATGAAGATGGCAATGCTTAACACATGAAATTTCAAACATCTCCAAGGGAAAATGCAGTTTTGGAAAACAGAATCTGCCTTCCAGTTTATTTACTGGTGTGTCCCTGGCAAGCTATGGGCATGGCATTAGGAATATTAGCCCTGAATATTTGAATCACCTGCTGTTATCAAAGAAACCCAGGTAGATCTGTAGGATTTCTACTGGTCTTTCACCTTGATGGGGAAGAATAAAGAGAAGGCAGTAAGATACCAACATCTAGGAAGCTGAGCAGCAGTGTAGCAGTAGCCTTCTTACAAGTTAGTATAGTTCTTTTGGGTCTTTCTCACTTGCATTTCTTATCCTCATCCTGGAAACTGTGTTGAAGACTTTCCACATCAAGCTAATCTTATTTTCTGCTGTATCCTAATATGAACTTCCCAGCCTTATGGGAACCATGTTCTCAGTATACTGTGAATATGCTATGTTCATTCTACTTTTCTCCCTTATGTATGCTTTTCCCTCTTGCTGACCCAAATCCTAGTCAATCTCCTGGATCTAGCACAAATAGACCCAAGTCCAGCCTTTATTGAACTCCTGCACACTTGGTCTATAGTACATACTTTACATTTAAATTCAGGTCCACCTTTAATTGTCCATTTCATATTATACTGCCACCCCAGCTGAACTGTAAGATTGATGGGCCTGGAAACACTTATTTGCCTGTACTTGGTATATAAGAAAAGCCTATATTTCATCATCAGACAGAATTTTGAGTTCAAATGTAGTTGAATACAGTGAGCTAAGCCTTATGATTTAGGTTCTGGATCCAGAGAGCTTGAATTCACATCCCAAATCTCACCAGCTCAGTTTTATAAACCAGTTTCCCTCCCTATAAAATGGGAATGATATTGCTAATATTTCCTAACTCGGGGGAAATATTAAATAAGTTACTACACATAAAGTGATGACCTAGCTATTTACTGTGAACCAGATACTTTAAGTACTTTACATGTATTACCTCAAATAACAATAATGGTATTCAAACATGTACTAGCTCTGTAACTTTAGGCTATCTATCACCACTGAGCCAATTTCCTAACCTATAAAATGGTAGTCATCCCTCACATAACTGTGGAAGTGATTAAATAATATGGTACATATAAACATTTGGCTCAAGACCTGTACATTAAATTAGGAATGCCAACAAAAAAGTAAAATTTTGATTTCTGAGTATGCATGAGTATGCATGAGCTTATCACTTTCTGTGGAATTCTATTTGGCACCCCATAAAGAAAAGGTCCAGGTTTTAAAATGGGATTAATCATGCCAATTAGTAGTCTTTAGAGAAACTTCATTGGCGAGATCATGTGGCAGTTCCTCCTAGAAACTAAAGGAGCCCATCCAAAGGTAGTTTAATTACACCAGAGCAGGGCCTCGTAACCCTAGATACAAATCAGAATCCCCTGTAGAACTCTTTTAAAGCCATAGTTAGCCAGACCCCATTTGTGAAGGATCTAACCCAATCATTCTGGAGTGGGGCCAAAGGATCTGTCATTTTAAAACTATTCAGTGTTTCTCATACACAAGCAGGATTGAAAACCACTTCTCCAAGACTTAAATATAATATCAAAAATTTCCAAATCTCTGAGAAACCATAGAACATATGGTGGAAGAAGAGGAATTGAGTAGCCTGAACAGAAAATTGATTCATATCACTTGAATGAAAGGTACTGTGCTTTCCCTCTCCTCAAATTTCAGCTATTTGCCTTGTTTTGCCTTACAGAGAATTGTTTCCCTCTTTGAATGACACTTCCCTTTGGACTCTTGAGATAAATGCTTCAAGAATAAGATAGGTCTCAAGATCTTTTAGTGTCAAGATACATCAAGGTCTCGCCAAGGCTATGTATATTAAACCAAATGGCCTCCATTATAATGTTGGCCTCCCTACTTCAATATTCAACTATTAATCACTAGAGGCCCAGTGCACAACATCTGTGCACTGGAGGGTTCCCTCAGCCTGGCCTGTGCCCTCTCACAGTCCGGGACCCCTCAGGGGATGTCCAACTGCCTAAACCAGCAGTTGGACATCCCCCAAGGGTTCCTTAGCACTGCCGCGGAGGCAGGAGAGGCTCCTGCCACCGCTGCTACACTCACCAGTTGTGAGCCCGGCTTCTGGCTGAGCGGTGCTCCCCCTGTGGGAGCACACTGACCACCAGGGGACAGCTCCTGCATTGAGTGTCTGCCCCTGGTGGCCAGTGCGCGTCATAGCGAGTGGTCATTCCGCCATTCTGTCGATTTGCATATTAGGGTTTTATTATATAGGGTTAGGTGAATAGTTCAAAGTTGCCAATTCTCACTGCCTATTCTGAAGCACTCTTTGTTTATTAAGACCAGTCTTATCAGTGTGGTCAAACTTCATACTTTTCTAGGCTGTTGACTAAAATAAAGGTTTGGGGTTCTCTGAGGACAACATTTACTGGTAGGTATTAATGTATCTTTTCCCATTACCTTTAAAAATCTAAAGATAACTATATATACTGGATTATATTGTAGCCTTTATTATTTTTAAATATATTTTTACCGATTTCAGAGAGGAATGGAGAGGGAGAGAGAGATAGTAACATCAATGATGAAAATCATTGATCGGCTGCCTCCTGCATGCCCCCTACTGGGGATCGACCCCACAACCCAGGCATGTGCCCTTGACTGGAATCAAACCTGGGAGCCTTTAGTCCGCAGGCCGACACTCAATCCACTGAGCCAAACCAGCTAGGGCTAGCCCTTTTAAAAAAAAAAAAAAAAATTCCTTTTCAATTACAACTGACATACAATATTATATTAGTTTCAGGTATGTAACCCAGTGGTTAGACAGTATATAACTAAGTGATCATCTCAATAAATCCAGTACCCATCTGACACCATACGTAGTTATTACAAAATTACTGGCAATATTCCCTATGCTATTTACATCCCTGTGACTATTTTGTAACTACCAATTTGTACTTCTTATTCCCTTCACCTTTTTCACCCATCCCCCTAACTCCCCTCCCATCTGGCAACCATCAAAATGGTCTCTGTATCTATGAGTCTCTTTCTGTTCTGCTTGTTCATTTATCGTTTAGATCAATTGTTGATAGAAATGTATTTATTGTCATTTTATTATTCATTTTTTAAATCTTTTTTTCTTCTATTTAAAGAAGGCCATTTAACATTTTATGTAATACTGGTTTGGTGGTGATGAACTCTTTCAGCTTTTTCTTGTCTGGGAAGCTCTTTATTTGTCCTTCAATTCTAAATGATAGCTTTGCTGGGTAAAATAATCTTGGTTGTAGGTTCTTACTATTCATCACTTTGAATATTTCTTGCCAATCCCTTCTGGCCTGCAAAGTTTCAGTTGAGAAATCCACTGAAAGTCTTATGGGAGCTCCCTTGTAGGTAACCAACTGCTTTTCTCTTGCTGCTTTTATGTGTCTTGGTGTGGGCTAATTTGGGTTGATCTAGTGGGACCCTCTAGACTTGTATGTCTATTTTTTTCACCAGGTTAGGGAAGGTTTTCATCATAATTTTTTCAGATAGGTTTTCAATTTCTTGCTCTCTCTCTTCTGCCTTCCAGCACCTCCATGACACGAATGTTGGTATGTTGAAGTTGTCCCAGATGCTCCTTATACTATATTCACTTTTTGGATTCTTTATTCTTTTTGTTGTTCTGATCGGGTGGTTTCTGCTTCTTCAAAATCTCTGATTTGATCCTCTGCTTCTATCTACTCCACTGTGTATTCTTCATTTCTGACTGATTCTTTTTTATGTTTTCCAGTTCCATTTTTATGTTTCCTGTATCTTTGTTGAAGTTCTTACTAAATTCAACTACTCCTCCCCTAAGTTCAGTGTTTTGATCTCTGCATGTAGTATATTGCTTGTCTGCATTTTGTTTAGCTCTTTTTCTGGGGTTTTGTTCTGTCCTTTCATTTGGGACATGTTTCTTATCTCCTCATTTTGGCAGCCTCCCAGTGTTTGTTTCTATGTATTAGGTAGAGCTGCTACATCTCCTGGTCTTGGTAGAATGGTCTTATGTAGTAGACTAGTGGCCTACTAAAATTTGTGCACGGGGGGTGTCCCTCAGCCTGGCCTGCACCCTCTCCAATCTGAGACCCCTGGACACCCCCCTGCCGGTTTAAGCCCAATCCCTGTGCACGGGGGGCGGGGGAGGGGGGATATCCCTCAGCCCAGCAGTCAGACATCCCTCCTGCAATCCGGGACCGCTGGCACCTAACTGCTCACCTGCCTGCCTGCCTGATAACCCCTAACCACTCTGCCTGCTGGCCTGCTTGCCCCCAACTGCCCCTCTCCCGGCTTTCTCACCCCCAACTGCCCCCTGCTGGCCTGATTGCCTCCACCTGTCCCCCCCTGCCAGCCTGCTCACCCCCAATTTCCTCCCCACCCCCGTCAGCCTGCTCACCCCCAACTGCCCTTCCCCTCCTGGCCTGATTGCCACTAACTGCCTCTGCCTTGGCCCTGCCACCATGGCTTTGTCCAGAAGGATGTCCAGAAGGTCTTCTGGAAGGCTCCCGGTCTAATTAGCATATTACCCTTTTATTAGTATAGAAGATTGTGACAATAGTTGGTCTTCAGATATATTCTATCATCAACAAAGGCCTGGGGAGGGACAGTTGGAATCAAGCTCCCTCTTCCCTACTGTCAGGGTCAGGAGTGGGAGTGGGGGGGGCAGCAATTGGGGGCAGGGCTGGTGGGGGAAGGGGCCTATTGGGGCTTTCCTTCCCACAACTGCCAGAAGCTGGCCCCACCCCCAAGGCTGCCACTGCTTGCCATCTGTGCAGCGCTACCCCCACTCCACCAGTGGTTGCCTCCCTCTGTGGGCAAAAGGCATAGGGTGCCATCACTTGGCTGGCCTGGGCCTCCCTCTGTGGGGAGATACCTGGCAGGCCCTGCCCACTTGCCACAGTGTCGCTGGCTGGTGGCCTGGGCCTCCCTCTGTGGGGTGATGGATCATGGGCACCCCTCCAGATTGATGCCCCACAGAGGGAGGCCCTTCCCACCTGGCCTGGGCTCTGCCATTCATTGCCACCCATGGGGAGGCCCTGCTGACCAGGCCTGGTCTCATCATTGATCCCTGCCCACACAGAGGCCCTGCCCACCCTGCTGGGGCTCTGGGATCAATGGCAGAGCAGAGGCAGGCGTTTACCACCTGGCCTGGGCTCTGCCATTAATCCCCGCCCACAGGGAGGCCCCACCCACTAGGCCTGGGCTCTGGGATCAATGGCAGAACAGAGGGAGGCCTTTCCCAATAGGCCTGGGATCACCATTGATCCCCGTCCACACAGAGGCCCTGCCCACCCTGCTGGGACTCTGGGATCAATGGCAGAGCAGAGGCAGATGTTTCCCACCCGGCCTGCACTCTGCTATCAAATCCCAGGACGGTCGTCCAGAAGGTCTCCCGGTTCCCGGCCTAATTAGCATATTACCCTTTTATTAGTATAGATGTTCTGTAGGGCCCAGTGGCAAAGCCTCCCCAGTCACCCAAGCTGGGCACTCCAGGTACATCCTCACCCCACCATGTGGGCTATGTACACCCTCCTGTTGTAGTTGATCCTTAATTGCTGTTGGCACATCATGAGAGGGACTTAACCCAAGGCCATTCAGCTGCAAGGACTTGCTGCAACCACCATGGAGGATCAACTGTGCAGAGGCCCAACCCACAAAGCAGGACTTACTTCAGCAGGGCCCTGATGCCTGTTTAATCTGCCCCTTGAGTGTGTTGTTTGTTGAGGTGGTGCTTTGATGTGGTCTGAAGCTGTCCATCTGGTGCACTATCTCTGGGGTCTCCTGGGAGGTGCAGGCCAAGGTCAGCCACCACATGTGTTCTGCCCAAGGTTGCCAAGCATGAGCTACAAAGTGATCTGCAGATGGCTGCTACTTGTGCTGGGCTTGGAAGTGCCCAGGCAAAGCCAAGCTGTGGACCAAGGCAAGCTGCCACTAGTGCCAAACCTGAGGCCACTTAGCATGAGATACTGAGCACGCTGAGGCCAGATGCTGCTTGTTTGAGAGATTTTTAGGAAAGTTGAAGCCTGAGCCAAGACAGGCCATTGGAAAAGTCACTAGAAACAGCTTGGTCGAGCTTGAAAGTTGGGTGGGTCAGACCCTCAGGGAATCACCAGCGATTGGGCTAATGATGGTAGGCAGGTTGACAGAAGCTCAGATATGACATCAGCTTTCTGGCTCTGTGTGGGGAGAGCTTAGAAAAGGAACAATGGCCTCTGCCAGCACTTCTGTCTGGGAGAAAACTGCCCTTCCAGCTCTTGCCCTAATGCCAGACAATTCAGTTCCTCCCTGTATGTCCCTGGTGTCTTTTGAGCTGCTGCTCCAGTGCTGCGCTAAGAGTAAGAAAATCTGAGTAATTCCATGCATGGGCCCTTTAAGAGGAACTCTTGCAACTCCAGCTGCCCTCCATCTCACTCAGCCTCAATCCCTGCTGAGTTTTATAACCAGAAGTGATAGGGACTTCTCTTCCTGGCACTGGAACCCTGAACTAGGGGATCTAGTATGGAGCTGGGACCCCTCACTCCTCAGGGGGGGACCTCTGCAACCAAGAAATCTCTCCCAATTTTTATCCACCACACTTGGGTGTGGAACCAGCCTGTTCCATGTCTCTGTCCCTCCTACCTATCTCAATGTGGCTTCCTCTTTATGTCCCTAGGACTTCTATTCAGCTAAAATTCTGGTGGTTCTAAATGATGATTGTTCTGTAGTTTAGTTGTAATTTTGCTGTGGTCATGGGAGGATTCGTGTATCACATTTACCTACTACCCCCATCTTGACCAGAAGCTGCACTGTAGTCCTTATTTTCCAGGAATCCAATTTACTTCATAGTAAGTGTTCATGGCTCTAATATAATCATTAATATGCACTGTAAGCTTTAAATAACCAACCTGGTTTATGTTCCTGAAAGGTACCTGAATCTAAATCCCTGGACTTAATCACCTAAATGCCCTCAGGAAAACTGACATTTAACAGTCTAGTTCTGTGCCCTTTGTCTATGCCTGAGGCATGATACAAAGCAGAATTGAAATGGGCTATTCTAGGCACTTTTCAATCCGTGCTGCTTATGCCAGTCTGCCTTGATCTTTTTTCCCCCCTTATCAGACTATGCTGTCCCTGCTTTGCAGAAATCTCAGCTATAGCTGTTGCCTGGGAACTTGGGAGTCCTTGAAGTGAATGTCTGCTGGGATAGCTAAAGACAGCATAAGGGAAAGTAGGCCTCCTATAGGCAGTAAAATGCAACAGATTTTAGATGGTGTGTTCTTAGTTCACTTCTGGGAGTCTTCATATGTTAATACCTGCAACTTTGGAGATTTCAGACTGGCATCCTATCTAATAATAGACAAACATGGTAATTAATCATACCTCAAACACACTTCCTGTTGGCTAATCAGGGTGATATGCAAATTAACTGCCAACCAAGATGGCGGAAGGCAGCCAGGCAGCTGAAGCGAACAGGAGGCTTGCTTGCTCCAGTGATGGAGGAAGCCAAGGTTCCCCGCCTGCCGCCGCTCAGCTCTGAGCTGCACTCTAAGCAACTATGTTGCACTTATAGAAGCTAAACAATCCCTAGAAACCTGCTTTCAGCCAGCCGGGCCTCAGAGCTGGAGTTGCAACAGTGTTTCAATTATAGAAGCTAAACAAAGCCCAGACCTGCTTTCAGCAGCCGAGGTCTCAGAGCTGGAGCCAAGCCTCAAAGCTAAAGCCGGCTCTCAGCTCCAGTGACAGCCATAGAAGGTAAATAAATCCCAGAATGAAAAAAAAAAAAGAAAAAAAAGGAGAGGTTGGGAGCTTCAGTCACCCACCAGCCTGAAAACGGCCCTCAGCCCCTCACCCAAACTGGCCAGGCACCCCAGTGGGGACCCCCACCCTGAAGGGTGTGTGTCCAGCTGCAAACAGCCATCATCCCCTCATCCAGGCTGGCCAGGCACCCAAGCGGGACCCCCACCCTGATCTGGGACACCCTTCAGGACAAACCAGCCAGCCCCCACCCGTGCACCAGGCCTCTATCCTATATAGTAACAGGGTAATATGCAAACTGACCCTAACAGCAGAATGACTGGGACTGGTCACTATGACACACACTGACCACCAGGGGGCAGATGCTCAATGCAGGAGCTGCCCTCTGGTGGTCAGGGCGCTCTCACATGGGAGGAGCTCTGCTCAGCCACAAGCCAGGCTGATGGCTGCCAGTACAGCGGTGGTGTTGGGAGCCTCTCCTGCGTCCTCAGCAGCGCTAAGGATGTCCGACTGCAGATTAGGCCTGCTCCCTGCTGGCAAGTGGACATCCCCCAAGGGCTGCCGGGCTGCCAGAGGGATGTCTGATTGCCAACTTAGGCCCAATCCCCTGGGGAGCAGGCCTAAGCCAGCAGGTGGTCATCCCCTGAGGAGTCCCAGACTGTGAGAGGGCACAGGCCGGGCTGAGGGACCCCCATCCCCCCCACCCCCCGAGTACACAAATTTTTGTGCACCGGGCCTCTAGTCCTATCTAATAAAAGAGAAACATGGTAATTAGCGTAGGTCCGCTACCCTTCCCATTGGCTAATCAGCGAGATATGCAAATTAACTGCCAGCCAAGATGGCGGCTGGCAGCCTGACAGCTGGAAGCTAACATGAGGCTTGCTTGCTTCAGTGATGGAGGACTCCAACGTTCCCCGCCTACCTTGCCGGCCTCTGAACTTGCAGTTTGAAACATTTTTACAAATATAGAAGCTAAACAAAACCCCAGAAACCTGCTTTCAGCCCGCCGGGATCTCAGAGCTGGAGTTGATACAGTGTTTCAATAATAGAACCCAAACAAACCAGATACCTGCTTTCAGCAGCAGAGGCCTCAGAGCTGGAGCCAGAGCCAAAGCTGGCCCAGAATAAAAAAAAAAAAAAAGAAAACAAAAAAAGGAGCAGTTGGGAGCTTCAGTCACCCGCCAGCCTGAAAACAGCCCTCAGCTCCTCACCCAGACTGGCCAGGCACCCCAGTGGGGACCCCCACCCTGAAGGGTGTGTGACCAGCTGCAAAACAGCCATCATCCCCTCACCCAGGCTGGCCAGGCATCCCAGTGGGGACTCCCCCCCTATCCAGGACACCCTTCAGGGCAAACCAGCCAGCCCCCGCCTGTGCACCAGGCCTCTATCCTACATAGTAAAAGGGTAATATGCCTCCCAGCACTGGGATCAGCGAAGCCGCGAGGCCTCCCGGCACCAGGATCAGCGTGACGGGGGCAGCGCCCAAACCCCCTGATCGCCCTGCAGCTCTGTGTGTGACATGGGGCGGGGCCACAACCTCCCTATCCACCCTGCTCTGTTCGTGACAGGGGAAGGCGCCCCAACCCCCTGATCAGCCCTGCTCTGTGCCTGATAGGGGAGAGCTCCCCAACCCCCTGATCGCCCTGTGGCTCTGTGTGTGACGGTGCAACGCCCCAACCCCCTGATCGGCCCTGCTCTGTGTGTGACAGGGTGCGGCACCCCAACCCACCCCCCACCCCCGCCCCACGGGCCCTGCTCTGTGTGTGACGGGGTAGAGCCATAACCTCCCCATCAGCCCTGCCCTGAGTGTGAGAGTGGCGGCGCCCCAACCCCCTGATCGGCCCTGCTCTGTGGGTGATAGAGGGTGGCGCCCCAACCCCCTGATTGGCCCTGCTCTGTGCGTGACAGGGGGTGGCGCCACAACCTCCCCATCGACCCTGCCTTGAGTGTGACAGGGGATGGTGCCCCAACCCCCCAATCGGCCCTACCCTGAGCATGACTGAGGGTGGCATCACAACCTCCCCATCCACCCTGCTCTGTGCATGACAGGGGGCGGCGCCCCAACTCCCCAATCGGCCCTGCTCTGAGCCCGACCAGGGGCTGCACCTAGGGATTGGGCCTGCCCTCTGCCACCCAGGAGCAGGCCTAAGCCAGCAGGTCGTTATCTCCCGAGGGGTCCCAGACTGCGAGAGGGCACAGGCCGGGCTGAGGGACCCCCCTCCCCCTCGAGTGCACAAATTTTTGTTCACCGGGCCTCTAGTCTATAATAAAAGCATAATATGCTAATTAGACCAGCCAGCCAAATGACCTTCTGGACGTCATTCAATGACCTTCCAGACGAAGCCACAGCAGCAGGGGCCTAGGCAGAGGCAGCAGCCATGGCGGGTGGGGCCAAAGCAGAGGCAGTTAGTGGTGATCAGGCAGGCAGGCAGAGTGGTTAGGGGCGACAAGGCAAGTGGGCAGAGTGGTTAGGGACGATCAGGCAGACAGGCAGGTGAGCGGTTAGGAGCCATAAGTCCCAGATTGCGAGAGGGATGTCCAACTGCCAGTGGGATCGGGCCTAAACCAGCAGTAGGACATCCCCCAAGGGGTCCCGGATTGTGAGAGGGTGCAGGCCAGGCTGAAGGACACCCCCACCCCCTGCCTTGCACAAATTTCATGCACCGGGCCTCTGGTTCTTAGATAAGTATAAAGTAGCCTGAATTTAAACATGATACTGTTCCTTCTTCCAATCCTCTCTCCCCAAAAGTAGCTATGCTGACTTATCTGACAAGTAGCATTCTCCTCTGGCAAAGACCTTAATTTAGATACGTTTGGAGAAGAGGTGGAAGAGGGCAAGGCTAAGCAGGTAAATGAACCAGCTGCCTCAGGTTGCTTTCTCTAGCACTCAAGCTTATGGTGTTAAACTTCCTCTTACGCCAGCACTATGAGTATTCCCAGGAAGCCTGCCTGTTTAATACTCTATTTAAAGTGCTCTACTTAAAACAACCTATAAGACTAAAAAAAAATGTATAAATGTTAGTTTTTGTTCTTCCAAGACACATAAGCGGTGAATTTCTCCTATTATCTAACTGGCTAGGTTATTGCTTTGAGTTATCCAAAAGTTTCGTAAGTAGGACTTGAGATACCCATATCTTTCATACCATTCTTCTTTTGAGAACAGAAAATAGGTCACCTGATCTCAAATGTCAATATTTTCTTTGCCAATCCATGGTCCCTGCTATTTAGGCATCATGGAACCAAAAACCTTAGAAATATGGTCTTATGACCTAAAAAATGGGCTATAAGCCAGCAGGTTACAATATCATCTGGCCTCATGTAGAAAGGTGCGTTTTCCTCATAAGAACTGTTAAGTCACTGGAGGGGGTAAAATAAACTCAAAATACAAAAGGTTAAATACTTTATAAAAAAGAACAGGCTTCTGGCCATCCATAGCATCTAGCAGTTCTCAGTTCTTAATGTCTTCAGCATTTCCAGAAAGGAATAGAGGGTGGAATACAGGAAAAACCTGATAGCCATTTAACAAGAACTTTTGCCTTTTAGAAAAATCCAAATGTAACTAGAAAGATGGCTGATGGCAAATATAATGCTTGTCATGTTGTCCTAATCAAAAGGCTCAAGGAACATGAAGCTAACTGTGTCAATAGAATTGCCAATGGTGAACATAAGTTTTTTATTTTGGGGGCAGATAAGTGGTATCAAATTCTATTGCTCCCTGCCCTCCATATTTCATAGCTATGGAAGTCTTAGTTGAGTGAGAGGAATAAAACACAGAAGGAACATTCTACTCTGTTTCTACAACTTCCGTTCTACTTTATTTCAGAGCCATTTAATCTTCCAAAAGTGATTTCTCTGCATTTGGAACCAACTGAAAAACTTTCTATTGCTGACAATCAGATTCCTGATCCTGACATCTGGAACATAGGTGAGCAAGGGTGAAACAGTGAACACAGTCATAAAAGAAGGCTTAGATCCTAAGGCTTTCATAGCTAATAAGTACTGCAGCCCTGAATAATTGTCTTACCACTCCTCCCACAAAATCCTTTGCCAAAAACATCAAAATAGCAAATCTGAGAATTTCATCTGTCTCTGGAGAGGCAACCCAGTAAAAAGGAGGCTAGCCTGGCCTGTTTTCTCAGTGGTTAGACAGTCAGCCTATGGACCAAAGGGTCGTGGGTTTGATTCCCAGTCCAAGGCATGTACCTGGGTTGCAGGCTCAAGCCGCAGCCCAGTCAGGGCACATACAAGAGGCAACCAATCAATGTATCTCTCTCACATCAGTGTTTCTCTCTCTCTCTCTCCATCTCTCTTCTTCTCCATACTTTATAGCCCTTTTGTGGTTTTCCAAGTAGCTGTGGTATAAAATGGGGGGTTGGGGGGCGGGGAGAGGGCCTGGCCAGCCTTCCTCAGTGGGTAGAGAGTCAGTCTGTGCACCAAAGGGTCTCAGGTTCAATTCTTGGTCAAGGGCACATACCTGGGTTGCAGGTTCAATTCTCCAAAACCCTCCCCCCGCCACCCACCCACTCCCCCACCCCTATCAGGGATATGCAGGAGGCAACCAATTGATGTTTCTTTCCAGTATTAAAATAAATGAGGGGAGGGGGACCTTCAAATATTTTAGTCTCTTCTTCCCACATATTATTCTCTTACAAGTTAGATGATGTCTTACAATAGCTGCAACTCCTGAAAAAATATACCTGTGCTCTCAAGTCAAATCAAGTATCTACAATGCTTGAGGTACTATGCTAAGAACTGTAGTGGCCATGATTCATCATGAGGGAACAATGTTGACAACTATAGACAATGGTTCTCAAACTTTAGTGGTTATCAAAATCATTTGGAGGCCCGATCGGTGTGGCTCTGTGGTTGAGCATCGACCTATGAACTAGGAGGTCATGGTTCTACTCCCTGTCAGAGAACATGCCTGAGTTGTGGGTTCTATCTCCAGTAGGGGGTGTGCAGGAGGCAATGATTCTCTCTCATTATTGATGTTTCTATCTCTCCCTCTCTCTTCCTCTCTGAAATCAATAAAAATATGTATATTTTTAATCATTTGAAGGGCTTGTTAAAACACAAATTGTAGCTAGAAGGGGTCAATAGGGAGGGAGGGGGGGCATCTGTAATACTTTTAACAATATACATTTTTTTAAAAGACACACAAATTTTAGGGCATCTCTCACCCTGAGTTTTGGATTCAGTAAGTCTGTAGTGAGGCGCAATAATTTGCTTTTTCTCAAGTTACCAAGTGATGCAGATGCTGCTAGTTTGGGACTATACTTTGAGAACCACTAGTATGATACATAACTTAAGTGCTGGGAGGGAAGGAGGACAGGAGGAGGCCACAAGAAAATATAAGTCTAGTCCTTTACAGTTTTTAGTAGGTAAAAATTCTTTAGCATATTTCTGCCATTCTACCATCTTTTCAACAAACAACTTTCAGAAGTTTCCATTTCCTTACCTATCTGTTCTATTAAGCATTGCCAAAGTGATACTAATAATGGTTTACAAACTTTGACTTATAATTTATATCTTAGATGCCAGCACCAGAAAGGGTGTGAGTGGCTATTTGTTGCTGAACTCTGGAGAAAGGAATTGCCTAGAAGTCAAAGTAAAACATAGAGAACTCATTTCTCAAGTATCCTTATAACTATTACAGGCAATGTGGCTTACACAGATATATAATATTTACTTATTAGGACACAGAGTAAATTTAAACTACAGACAAAAAAAAAATCACTACTGGTTTTTTCATTCATCCTGTATCATCTTGTAGTTCTAGAGCTGGATGTTAGCTATTCTTGGCAAACTCCCATTAACTGCTATTTATTTTAACATGAATTTATTCCCATTCGGAATACACACTTTAACAGCTGATAGCTCAATTTTGAAAATAAACATGTATTTTAATAAACACTGCCTTCATAATTATTCAAAGTGTGTATATACATTTTTGGGGACATCTTATATCATGGAAATAATAAGGGAGAATGGCTCCCTGCTACTTTGCCTAAAAAGTTGTAAACAGCCCCAACTTTTCACCCTCCTCTAAAGCAATGCTTCCCACATAGGTTCCTCATTTTGAAATCTTTTGCAACTGCATTTATTGAATAATTTTCCTATTTTTAATTATATACTTAACTACCAATGAGAAATCAAGACAGAAACCAAGCCCCAGGCTGCGGGTGCAGCTGCAGCTGCAGCTCAGGCTCCCCAAGGGGCTCAGGCTCCTGCTCCCAAAGGTGCCCAGGCCCCCACAAAGGCTCCACTGTAGAGGCCTCTGTCTGCCGACGTGAGGACGGAAGGACTGGTGGGGCCCCTGGGCTGTTGTCTGTGTGGTGCTGGTGTTCTCCTGTGCTGTTTGTACAAATAAACCTGTGGCAGGAAAAAAAAAAAAAAAAAAACAGAACCAGCAACATAGAAGCATCGAACAGACTGTCCAACCTATGAGGGAGGGTGGAGGGTGATGGGGTAAGAGATCAACCAAGGACTTATATGCATGCATATGAGCATAACCAAAGGACACAGACCATAGTGGGGTGAGGGCATGTGCTGGGGAGTGGGAGTGGCCAGCGATAGGCCAATGAGGGGAAAAGGAAACTCATGTAATACTTTAAACAATAAAAATTTTAAATTTAAAAAAATAAAAATAAAAGCTGAGAAAACTGATTTTCTAACAAATATTTTTTCCAATCACTAGAGATCTCATTAGTCCAGAGTGTTTGTTTTTAACTAATAATTATTAATTCCAAAATATAACACTATATAAACCTATATAATAAAGAGGTAATATGCAAATTGACCATCACACCCTGGCACAAGATGGCCACCCCCATGTGGTACAAAGATGGCTGCCACAAGATGGCTGGCAGGGGAGGGCAGTTGGGGGCGACCAGGCCTGCAGGGGAGGGCAGTTGGGGGCAACTAGGCTTGCAGGGGAGGGCAGTTGGGAGCGATCAGGCAGGCAGGGGAGCAGTTAGGCGTTGATCAGGCTGGCAGGGGAGTGGTTAGGGGGTGATCAGGTTGGCAGGCAGAAGTGGTTAGGGGCAATCAGGCAGGCAGGCAATCGGTTGGGAGCCAACAGTCCCGGATTGTGAGAGGGATGTCCAACTGCCAGGATCGGGCCTAAACTGGCAGTCGGACATCCCGTGAGGGGTCCCAGATTGGAGAGGGTGCAGGCTGAGCTGAGGGACAACCCTCCTAGTGCACAAATTTCGTGCACCGGACCTCTAGTATATAATAAAATATTATATATCACCAGACAGAACCAGCACAGATGAGATTCAATTTAGGGTATTAATCCCAGCTAGCTTCTAGAATGACCCTGTATAAATGCCTTGGTCTCTCATTGTATTTTCCTTTTCAAAGATATTCAACCTGGCTTTAAAAAAAAAAAAAAGAAGAAGAAGAAGAAGAAGTCTGAAAAAGCTCAGCAGGGATCTCAGATAAAGCAGGAACTTTCTGGGTTGGAAAGAAATGAACAAAGCATTTAAAAATAGAAAGAATGGAAGTTCAAGGATGGCACCCAGCCTGGGCGGCGGGCGGCGCGGCTCCCGCCTCAGAGTCCGGCACGCGGTGCGCTCTCTCTGCGTTGGGAGTCGTATCCTAGAGGGGGACGACATGCCAACTGCCAAGCAACTAGCTGACACTGGCTACAAGACTTTCTCCACCTCCATGATGCTGCTTACTGTGTATGGGGGCTACCTCTGCAGTGTTCGAGCCTACCACTTTTTCCAGCGGCGCAGCTCCCGGCGCCAGGCTGCGGAAGAACAGAAGACCTCAGGAGTCCTGTAGAACTGGGAGTCCTGTAGAACTGGGGGGCTCTTTTCCTTGACCAGAGGCCTGAGGCATGCTGTGGAAAGAGCTCACCTACAATCATCCAAATCAAGAGAACCAGGGCTTTAATGGTTTTCAAGTCCTGCTGGGGATAAGTGCCCATGTTTTCTCTGGAACTGCCAGTTTAAGGAGGCTATCAAATCGTAACAGGAATTGAGGCAGGAGGAGGCACATGCACAGACATTAAATATTTTGTCATGTGTCAAAAAAATAAATAAATAATAAAACTAGAAAGAATGAATGTGTGGCATGTTTTTATTTTAAAATCTCTACTGAAAGACAGTTTGGGTTTTTGCTTATTTTTTTAAGTTGGTGGGCTTGTTTACTGGTGCTAAACAGAACAGCGGTATCAGTTGAGGATCCTGTCACCTGCACAGAGCACTACTGAATGCAGTGAAGCCTGACCTTAAGGGGATGCTGATGCGGTGCCCACTCGCCATCCTCTCAAACCCTTAGCCTTTTCTTCCTCAGAAATTTCCATCTGCAGGTGTCTGAATGAAAAGCACTTATGAGTCACAGTAACAGTGTCAACACTTTCACCAGATTACTGCAATTTAAAGCCTTAAAAAAAAAAATCACATTTCACTTCAAATCACACCGGCCCCACCAATCTGCATGAATGATGTTGAGATAAATTCAGAGGTTGAGGATTTCATAAAGAATACTTTAAGATATTCCTAACAATCTAAAACTGAGTTGCCAAAACAGCAGCTTTTTCTAAAATGCTTTGTGCTGAGGCTGAAATGAAGCTTTTACTCTTAGCAATTATGTTTTAAGAAGCACTTTAACAGCTTGCTTCTCCTTCATAGAAATCACCCGGGGCACCCAGGTGAAAGAATAGCTTTTGTAAATTCAAAGCAGTGCCGAGGTCAGTGGTCTTCAGCACTAACGGCACATTGAAATAATCTGGGCAGCCTTTTAAAAAGGCTATGCCCAGCCCTTTCTGATTACTTGGTCCAGGATGGGAAACTGGAATACTATGTCTTAAAAGCTCCCCAGATTCTAATGCACAGACAAGATTAAGACTCATCTGCTGACAAGAATGGCTTGGGCCCAACTTCCACTAACACATTTCTTTTTAGGATCTTAACATGAAGCAAAGGCTGTAGAGCACACTCTCTTCAGCCCAAGGGCTGATAATTTTTAAAAAAACACAAACTCATCATTTGTTTACAAATTATTCATGTAAAAATAAAACACCTCCCTTCCATGATCCTTTTCACTGAAGCCATATTCAGTTCCTCGCTGTCAGGACAGATTCTCCTAAGTCACATTTAAGCTCTATAAACCAGGTAAATGTTCCAAAAATACAATACTTCAGCATTCAAACTGATCTCCCAGACTGCCACCTACACCGCGGACCGTACACAAATTTGTCATATCACACTTCTACTTCCTGGTTTTGCAAAATAGCATCACCAGATCTACCTGCAGTGTCAACACTTCCCTTTTTTTTTTCTGTCTAATCTTCAAAGGCCACAAGTCCCTTTTCTCCATAAAGCAGTGGTTCTCAACCTTGGCTGCACATTAGAATCACCTGGGAATCTTTTTAAAATCCTGATTTCTGGGCCTCATCCTCCGGAAATTCTGTTTCTTTGTTTTGGGGTGGGGCCACAACATTAGTAACAAACAGAATTTCTGGAGGATGAGTCCCAGAAATCAGGATTTTAAAAAGATTCCCAGGTGATTCTAACGTGCAGCCAAAGTTGAGAACCACTGATCTAGACAATTTCCATAAACAGGGCTTCTTTCCAACCAGCGCCCCACTTCTAACGGGCCCCATTCCTCCTGGAAGGCCCATTTCTAAGGCCTCGTTCTCTTCCCTAAGATGGCACCGCAAAGCCGGGGAAGGAGCGCGTCCCACCCACGCAAGGCCGCCATCCTCCCGGGCCCAACAGGACGGACCTGAAGGGAGGGGCTGATCTGCAGACGGGGAAGGAAAGGCCAGAGGAGGGCGCACCAAGGAACGCAATGGCTGCACCCGCAGCCCCAGCCAGAGCGGAGACCGACGTCACCGGAAGTGGGCCCCACCCCTAACGTCGGGCGCCGGAAGGGAGCGTTGCTAGGGCACGGGGTGGAGGCGACTGTGTGGAGAGCGCGTCTTGACTCAGGTAGGGGCGACATCGCGGCCCTGACTCAGGGCCCCCAAACAACGCACCTTCGGGGGCCGGAGTGCCCTCGCCAACTGTTGTCCCCCCTTCACGCGCCTGGTGGGCCTCCGCGCAGCTGTTCGGCTGCAGGCGGTTCCCCGCTTCGTCCCCTCGAGGGCCTTCCGAGCTCCTTTGTCTACAAACAAGTTATCCGCCTTCCCCGCTTCCCCTGTTCAGTCCCATCGCTTAAATCTACTCGGAATGTTCTGTTTAAAGAAAGAAAAACGATGTTACCGAGCCCCAGCTCTGTTGAGTGTAACCGGTTACCTCCGGCTACATTCACCCCCAAACTGGAACTACGTGGTGTCATTGGCCCGTTTCAGCGCGGCTCGTCCTCGGGGAAAAGATAGAAGATCCCGTTAACAGTTTGCTGGGGACGACACCTGAATGGACAAGGCTGACGAGGAGCCATGGGTCCCAGTGCCCTTGACCTGCCCTAATTAGTCCTTTTGCCCCTGAAAGGTCAGGATGGCGTCCTACAGGTTGTTGACTCCCATGCCGGTCATTCATTTAAATGCCTTAAAATCCAGGAAGATAATACTTGGCTCTTCCTTCCAGACCTCTTTTATTTTGATTTTAAAAGCATAGAGTGACCGTGTACAAGTAAAACATGTCGAAAGAAAGGTCAGAATTTCTTAATCCAGACATAACAAGTGTTTTTACGACAGTTTCACTAATGGTTGTAATTAACAGATGGGCTCTGCGGCCAATTACTAAACTAGGGTTCCAGCTGGTCACTGGTATTTCTTTTCGTGGATTCCAAGGCTGCTTATGTCATAGAATGGGGGGGAAGGGGTGTGGAATTGTAGGAGAGGCCAAAGGAGAGCTGGCTCCAGAGACAGTAACTGTAAATCGAGCCAATTTGCAGAAGGTTCTTACGGGGCGGTTTTATATAAATTTGGGTTGTTTTCCCCCATAATGATAAGTGTATTTAATCACAGTGCTCAGTAGGAGGGATCTCTAGGAGAAGAGAATTCAAACTACAAAACCAATTCTTGTCTTTTCATCTCCCGCATTTCCGTTGCAGACCTGTTCTTTTATGGGTCTGTTATGCATAAAATGGGAAGTTCTTTAGTCCTAACATTCAGAAGTTTTATCTCAAAGCATAGGGGGAATGACTGTTAACTGGATAGGTTAAATAACCACGTCTGCTCGTTTTAGCATAGGAGATGGGGGGACCGAGGGGAGGCAAAGCATCCGTGGAAAGCCTGTGGCACTTCCTGACCACGTTTAAGGAAAGTCATAGAAACAGTAAGCGAGAACATCGCTGGGCATATGGGAGGGATTGAGTGTAGACTGTCTGACGGCTTCCAGCATTCCCAAGTGTCAGAGGGGAGCAAGACTGGCAGCCTTTCCATCCTTTATTTTTTTAAAACAACAGTATTCTTGTGGTCTTGATTTGCCCTCTCTAATGTTAAATAGCATCAGACCCTAACAGATGGTAAACAGTGATTGGCTACTGTAATGGCACTTAACATAGACTGACATCCCCTGAATACATTTTAAGTTAGTAGTCAGGTGTGATTTTTCTTAACTATTTGGGAGCCCTATAATTTACTCCAAGAGTGTGAATTAAGCCATGATATTGAAATGCTTTAAAGTAACAAAGAATGCTTTAAAGGGGGGAAAATATGTGAGGAAGGAGGGCACTATAGGTTTCTCATAATGAACTTGGGTAGCTTCAATCCCAGTTTGACTCTACCTCTTAGGGCCACCTTTACGTACGTTTCATTTCTGATTCACTGAACCACTGCTTTTCCCCCCCTCCCCAGCACTTGGATTCGGCTCCTTCATTTCCAACATGGAAGAAACTTACAGTATGTATTTCTTATTGCTTTTAGAAAATAAGTTAACTTGCATACAATTTTATGTCTGACAGGACTTCTAATGTGTGGCAAAGATTCATATTTCTCCTAAACTGTTGAAGAGAAACGGTCTGTGTGATAGTAATATAGAGAAGTGCCCAAATTTGAAATAAGATATTTAAAATTTAAATAGTTAAAGAGGTATGAGAAGTCATCAAGCTTTGAAAAGGCTGGGACTGGGACACCTGTGTTTTCTTTCTATTTTCAGGAGTAATATGGTATACATAATGTTAATGTAGATTGAGTTTTTAGGATTAAAGAAATCCTAGGGAATATTCTTATTTCTCAAGTGACCTAGGATTCTTAGATGGCCAAGGAAATCAAAAGGGAGCCAGCACTAGAATCACACAAGTGTAGAACCAAAAAAGACCTGAAAATGACTTTATTTAACACTCAAATTTTGCACTGAGAAAACAAAACCTAGAATAATTTATTTGCCCAGGCATATACATCAATATTGCACTCTTAGGTATCCGCCAAACACAAATACTCATACAATGCACAAAGAAGTATATACTAGATTGTTAGTCACAGCATCTATACTAATAAAAGGGTAATATGCTAATTAGACCTGACATCTTCTGGACATCCTTCCAGACAAAGCCATGGTGGTGGGGGCTGAGGCAGTTAGGGGGCGATCAGGCCGGCAGGGGAGGGCCGTTAGGGGGTGATCGGACTGGCAGGGGAGCAGTTAGGGGCATCAGGCCAGCAGGCAGAGGTGGTTAGGGGCATTCAGGCAGGCAGGCAGGTGAGCGGTTAGGAGCCAGCAGTCCCAGATTGCAAGAGGGATGTCTGATTGCTGGTGTGTGATCGGGTCTAAACCGGCAGTCGGACATCACCCGAGGGGTCCTGGATTGGAGAGGGCACAGGCCAGGCTGAGGGACCCCCCCCTCCACCCCCGTGCACAAATTCCATTACATGACTATTTGTATATAAAAGTAAAAACTGTCCCTGACCGGTTTGGCTCAGTGGATAGAGCGTCGGCCTGCAGACTGAAGGGTCCCGGGTTCGATTTCCAGTAGGGGGTGTGCAGGAGGCAGCTGATCAATGTTTCTCTCTCATCAATGTTTCTAACTCTCTATCCCTCTTCCTCTCTGTAAAAAATCAATAAATATATTTTTTAAAAAAATAAAAGTAAAAACTGGAAACAACCTAAATGTCCATCTGTAAGGGAAATTATTAATCTATGAGCCGCCCTAACCGGTTTGGCTCAGTGGATGGAGCATCAGCCTGCGGACTCAAGGGTCCCAGGTTCGATTCCGGTCAACGGCATGTACCTTGGTTGCCGGCATGTCCCCAGTGGGGAGTGTGCAGGAGGCAACTGATCAATATTTCTCTTTCATCAATGTTTCTAACTCTCTATCCCTCTCCCTTCCTCTCTGTGAAAAATCAATAAAATATATTTAAAATATATTTTAAAAAAAAATAATAATCTATGAGCCCAGTCAGTTTTACTCAGTGGTTAGAGTGTCAGCCCTCAGACTTAAGGGTATGGGTTCGATTCCTAGTCAAGGGCATGTACCTCGGTTTCGGGTTCACTCCTAGCCCCTCCCCTAGTTGGGGTGTGTGCGCGGAAGGCCACCAGTAATGAAATATATGGACTCACGTAGAAGGAGCACAAAGATATGTTAAGTAAAAAGAAAAAAGGCAGCCCTAGCTGGGTGGCCCAGTTGATTAGAGTGTTGTTCCGTACACCAAAAGGTTACAGATTCAATTCCAGGTCAGGACACATACCTAGGTTGGGGGTTCCTGTGGGAGACAGCCAATGGATGTTTCTCTGTCTCTCGCTGCCTCTCTCATCCTCCCTCCCTTCCTCTCTTCCCCTTTTTTTCTCTCTAAAATAAATAAACATATTCTCTGGTGAGGATTAATTTTTTTTAATTTTTTAAGCAAATAGCAAAAATGGGTATAGGAAATCCCATCACACACCACAATATGGAGGAAACTTGGACATTATACTAAGTGAAATTAGTCTGTCACAAAAAGACAAATACTATGATGAAGTATCTAGGCTAGTCAAACTCAGAAACAGAAAGAAGAGTGTTTGCCATGATTGGGTGGAAGAGGGAATGGGGAGTTTAATGGATATAGAGTTTCAGTCTTGAAAGATGAAAAAAATTCTGGAGATTGGTTGCACAACAACATGAATATACTTAACTCTATTGACCTGTATATTTAAAAATGGTTAAGATGGCAAATTTTGTGTTGTATATATTTTATAGCCATTTAAAATTTTTTAATTAAAAAGAAAATAAAAATTTTAAATCTAAAACAGGTTAGAGCTAACCTAAATTACTAGAGACCAAAAAGTAAAGCATTTATGGTAGAAAACTGTCATTATCAAGTCTGACGTATGCCACTGTGTGGGCAATAAAGTGTGTATGAATCATAAGGTATGTCCAGTTCTGTCAGCTGCAGACATGGCTTAACATTTGCTAGTGATGGAATGGACTAAATGAAAGGATTTAATATGAATTTCATCTGTGAACTCTCCCTGGGAGTCCTGAAGCTTCAGAGGAAAAGATTGCTGGTCAGGATACGCCTGGTTGGCATAATAAGCCTGCCTGTCCTCTAAGATTTTTCCTTCCTATTCATTCTGTCCTTCACGTCACCTTTCTGGCTCATTTACATCATGGTCATGGTTCGCAATTTATTCCATGTTTACCACTCTTCAGTGAAACTGTCTGTTTCAATTCCCCACTAGCTTCTGATTTTCATAGCAGTCTCCTGGTTTATAAGCCTTTTATCAAATGTGAATTGTTTATCCTATTTCACTTTTATCATTGCCTTCAGTGGGGGCCAAAGCATTTTATTAGGTTGCTTCTCATCCTCATAATATACTGAGAATGTGCTTAACCATTTAATTTCCCTTCTTTAACCAGCCTATTAAAATTTGGGGCTCAGCCGGGGCATCTTGTAAAGCCTAAGGGTAGTTACATGTTCAGAGGAACTTCTCTGAGAGATATGTTCAGAGAAATTTCCACAATTCCAAACTATGGAAATAATCCCTGAAAGTATAGCCTTCTAAGGATAGTTTTAACTAGCATGATATAAGTTAGGGGCTTTCTTTCACATAGCAGCTTCATATGTCTGCAAGTGTCTTAACTTCAGGAGGCTCTGTGTTTGCAGATTATTCTGTTTTTTTTAATATGGCAAATTCGATAATCACTAAATTAAAGAATTCTGATTTTTTTTCATGTATTAGAATACAAAAGGTAAAACTACTTATCTAATAAAGGTATTGGTTTCATTTGAGAGGTAACTTGAGTAACCAAGATCAGGAACTACTTATAGTAGTAATGAATTAAAGCAGACAGGTGAAAAAGAAGTCATCTATCAATGAAAATTTCCCAATCTTCCATAGAACATATCACTGATATAGAGCAGTGCTTTTTTCGCGTCATGGCATACTAGCAAATAGACAGGGATGCTTTTAAGCAGGAGTAACTATCCTCAACTTGCCCTGGGACTGTTAAGGTATGGGAACACATGTGTGTGGACCCCTGCCTTGAAATATTGGCACCCCATCCATTCCAACCTTCAGCATACTAGTTGGGAAGCTCTGGTTGGCTAGCTAGACTATAAATGACCCTGAATTAGCACTTTTAGAAAAGGAAAAGATAATGTCATGTAACTTTTTGTTTAATAGTAAGGATAACCAACAATGAAAACAATATTTTTTTTCTTTTTTTATATTTTTATTTATTTCAGAGGGAAAGAGAAATTGAAACATCAGTGAGAGAGAATCATTGATTGGCTGCCTCCTGCATGCCCCACACTGGGGATTGAGCCCACAATCTGGGCATGTGTCCTGACCGGAATCGAACGATGACCTCCTGGTTCATAGGTTGATGCTCAACCACTGAGCCATGCCAGCTGGGTGAAAACAGCAATATTTAAGTACAACCAAATATGAGCTAAGACCTTATCCCTTGATCACTGGTTTTGCTGGTCTTAACACAATTTTATCAGAGTTAAATCTTCATTTTCAAATGTTTAATTACACTTTTATTTAAATTTCAAGTTGTTTTCAGACTGTCTTATTCTATTGTTCCAGATTCTGTTGGAAAATACATTGTGCTTTAAAAATGAAAATACATTGTGCCTGCCCTAGCCGGTTCAGCCTGTGGTCTGAAGGGTCCCAGGTTTGATTCCGGCCAAGGGCACATGAATGGGTTGCTGGCTCCATCCCCAGTAGGGGTCGTGCAGGAGGCAGCCAATCAATGATTCTCATCATTGCTGTTTCTATCTCCCTTTCCCTTCCTCTCTGAAATCAATAAAAATATTTTTAAAATAAAATGCTTTAAAAGAAAGAAAATACATTGCGCCTGTAATCCTGTAGTTTTCCAAAGACCTATTAAGCTTTATACTTATCCTATTTCTTTCTCTCTCTCAGTCGATTCCCTGGACCCTGAAAAGCTATTACAATGTCCCTATGATAAAAACCACCAGATCAGAGCCTGCAGGTTTCCTTATCATCTTATCAAGTGCAGAAAGGTAGGGTATTATTTTCATAATTTGCCATGTGATACCCTCTGAGTTGTTTTTAAAAAAACAAATTCTGTAAATATCAGATAATTTGAATGTGTTAAATTGAATTTCCAGAATTGTTTTGGGACTCTACCTTTGTATTAAATACCAACATTTATAGAAAGGAGTTTGTTTACTTCTTGGGTACATCAGTTTTTTCCTATTTTGTTCCCCCCCCCCCCCCAAACTAGTGATAAGCACCCATAGTGATAAACAGCTTCTCTGGAGTCGTTACTCCCTTTGTAAAAAGAGGAAACACTAATTTTTGCTAGCAATGAGAAAATCCCTTCCGCCTTGTGAAATTAATGCTGATAAGGATTGAGTCAATAATACACTGATTTCCGATATTTTTTATTATAAATTTTAGAGAAGTTGAACAGTTAGAGGTTAGCCCAAGAAAAACTTATTCCTAAAATTAACTCTTTTTCCAAATTTCAACAGCATCTTTGAGGGGGAAAATAAAAAACAACTTATTAGTGTTTCTTCTCTGGTCATTCTTTTGTAGACTTAGCTGATGTAAACTACTTTAATGCTGGTATAGTAACTGAGGCACTTTGAAAAGATTGTTAGAATGCTGATGTCAGATACAGAGGCCAAAGTTCTGCCAGGACTGATGCTTGGGAAACAGTTTTGGTACTTAATCCAAACTGCATGCGATTTATATATGTATTAACATCCTTTCATGACTATTTCTCTTGTAGTCCTGGAGATATGATTATAATGCCAATTTTTAGTTCTCCAGCTCTTTTTAATCTTTTGAACAAAGATCCCTTAAAGTTGAACATGGACAGTATGGATCTGAATATACCACCACAACGTCCTCTCCTAATGCACTTAATCTTTGGCCACAAAACCGTTGCATTGGAATACCTGATATCCCTTACAAAAACATGGAGACAAATGCCCTCACAATTTTCTCCGCCCTCTATTTTTTTTTTTCCAGCCTTCTCCCCATTTCACATTATTTTTACCTTTTTTTTAGTATTGTATGATATGTTTTTCTTATCCTATTAAGTAAATTTCTTAATTGCTGGTATATTACCATAAGATTTGAGTAACATTAAATACTTTGTTTTGTTTTAATAAGAAACTTGGTCAGCAGAGTAGACTCTATCATTTGGGCTTTTCCTTAGTGAAATAACTGAAATAAAGGTCAAATTATTCAGAGCCTCATTTCAGGCATCATTACTTTAAATAAGTGTTCCCAAGTTAATCTGAAAAATCACTGGTTTGCTTCTTCTGCAGCTCCCTTCTAACAATTATTTTCCAGCCTTATTGTATTGCAATAACAGGGACACTACTGCAATGCAGACTGGGAGTGTGTTTTAGCATTACTGTGTATCCTCAATATCAGCTTTCAAAGACATCCAAAGAGCTCTACCATTACATGCTGTGCCACTTGAATCTCATGACTCTGAAGAACAGGGAGAGAAGATGTGGTTCAAATACCCAATTCTAAATTTGCTCTTTACCTCCACATAAATCGTTTTAACCCTAAAATCTGTGTTGTCAGTCTCTATAGTCATAACAAAGAGGCTTACGTTTTGATGATTTTGAGAAATTATATGGTCTGTATGAATGATAAAAAAAAATTCCTCTTAATTTTCTACTATGAATTTATCTATCATAGCTAAGCTACAAGTTTATTGAGAGATTTTAGGGGAGCCATTTATAGATAAAGCTGAGCCATGCCCCTTGGACTTTTAAGAGGTCCAGAGAATTGATAGACTCCTTAATTTTTGTTCCACAGAATCATCCTGATGTCGCAAACAAATTGGCTACTTGTCCCTTCAATGCTCGCCATCAGGTTCCTCGGACCGAAATCAGTCACCATATTTCAAGCTGTGATGACAAAAGTTGTATAGAGCAAGACATTGGTAAGACTGACTAGCTGAAATGTTTTGGTACTAGAGGCTAGCCCCTTTAAATTTGTGTTATGCTACATTGTCACCTTGATTTTTGTCTTTCCATATTGAAGAACACTTTCAGCAGGAAAAGGTTGTCAGGTTATGTTTGTTAGAATGCTTTCTCTTCTAAACAACCTTATTCACTTTACCAGTAATTCATCTAACTAAAAAAATCCTTTTCTTGCCACAGATATGATAAATATCTTTGTTTCTGCTATTTCTTTCATGTCCTCTGTCAGCAAGGGGATAAGACCACTCTGTTTATCTTTGAGAAACAAAGACCCATTGAGCTACCCTGCAACCTCTTTAGCCACTAACCCCTTTAAACATAACTTAGCAATGTCCCGTTCTCATGTCAAAATCTCTATTGTCTTACAGTCAACCAAACCAGGAACCTTGGACAAGAGACTCTGGTTGAGAGCACATGGCAGTGCCCTCCTTGTGATGAAGACTGGGATAAAGGTAAGTGCTTCTGCATCTTTTTCTGCACAATATCTAAATCTCAAGTCACTTGCTTTAGACAGAAGGAAGATTTTCCTGTTTTATGGACATGCCATGTTTTGCAGAATGCTTTGTTATTTTTATTGGGCCCCAAAATGAGCACATTTGTATGACTGTGCAGACACGTGGAGCAGCCTCCTCTTCTTGATTGGAAAAAGCACTTCTTTACATCTGTCTTCTTCCATAAATTGTGCTATGCCATCTGTGTTTAGCTGTTTCTGGGCACGTTTATTATTATTTATGTCGTTTGTGTTTATATTCTTCAATTAAATTCCTGCTACTATGTCACTTAGGCGGGGTACTTGATCAATTTTTACTTCCTTCTCTAAACTTAGGTGTATTATTTCCCATCTTACAAATTCAACTAGCATAAACTGGTGTCTTATACCACAAACTATGTTTTGCTTTCTTTGGCAGATTTGTGGGAACAAACTAGCACCCCATTTGTCTGGGGCACAGCCAACTACTGTGGCAAGAACAGGTAAATGAAATTGTCTCATTCCCAGTACTGGCTCCCAAAATCAGGGCTTTGTTACCCAAAAAAGCCACCAAAGCATGAATTGATCTCTTTCCTTGATGACGTTACTTGGTAGTAACTTAGTCTAGATATTGTTTTGGTGGATTATTTTTCTTATTTCTTCCTTGATTCATAAAAAGGTCACATGCTTTGTGTAAATCACTGTGGGAACACAAAAATACTAGCTTAGAGTCTAGCAAAGGAGACAGTGGAGCCAGATATTCTTATGTCTTAGTTGAGTTTTTCACTAGGTTCATATTATTTTAATGCTTTAAAAAAAAATCCCCAGCTATACTACATGGATCATTTTTACTCTTGGTAACTAGTGTTTAAGGAAAAAATAATCTTAAAAGTTGTTTGTTTAAGAGTAGGGAATCCAAAATACCTGTTGGGTAGGGGAAAAAATGCATCTCTTCTTCCCACTGATTTTGCATATAATTTTGAAGTCTGTAAGATTTCTCATTATTATTTTATTTTTAAACCTTAGAAGATCACATTTCAAATCCAAATGAGAATATTTCTGGATTAGAAAATAAAGGACTGAGATGTTAGACTTCATTTTTCCCCCAATTGAATACTTACCCATTTTTATTTCTTAGCTCCTGAGGTCAGCTAGTAATTGTAACTGTACCTTATTTTGTGTATGCATTAAGATAGAAAAACTTAAAAATGAATTTCACTAGTACAATTTTAATTTTGCCTCAGTTCTTTGAGATTTGTTGCCTTTAGTTTGATTGTCTTGGCATTTTATTTTATCTCATGTTTATTGAGTGAATTGATGTGTTTGTCATACAACTGAACAGTAGATGGCATTACTGTTTATATAAATTTCTAAGAAATGAAAATACTTAGACCCATCTTAATGCCTGTACAGAACAGTGAGCTTTCCAGAGAAATGGTAATCATTCTGATTGCGAGAATGTTTTGATGGAAATGTGTTTACATTTCATAATGTAGTCTGTTTTGTTTTCCCCCAAATTACAAAAAACACATTTTGATTGTCTTGTGTGTGCCTGCCTGAAGAATGCTGGCATAGTCAGATTTATCTTTCTTTTTGCAGCCCTGCAAGCAACATAGTTATGGAACATAAGAGTAACCTGGCTTCAGGCATGCGCGTTCCCAAGTCTCTGCCGTATGTTCTGCCATGGAAAAACAGTAAGTGTAATGAGACAGAATGCTTTTATTATTTTCTTTGTGCTAATAAATGTAGTTAGTCTTTATATTCAAAAACATGTTTAGTCTGAATACCTTGCACTCTCACAACCCTGAGAATGAGCAGCTCTTAAATTTTATACCCTAAGGCAGCGGTTCTCAACCTGTGGGTCGCGACCCCTTTGGCGGTCGAACAACCCTTTCACAGGGGTCGCCTAAGACCATCCTGCATATCAGATATTTACATTACAATTCATAACAGTAGCAACATTACAGTTATGAAGTAGCAACGAAAATAATTTTATGGTTGGGTCACAACATGAGGAACTGTATTTAAAGGGCCAGAAGGTGGAGAACCACTGCCCTAAGGGCTTCACTCAGTTCACCCTAGTCCTGGTTCTGGTTAGTATCGGGAAAGTACAAGATCACAGAAACCAAAAGAATATTTTCAAGATAGGGTGACCACTGACGTCAAATACCATGAGTAAATTTGGGGAGCAATAAAAAGACTATTGCCCTGCCTGGCTACTGTGGCACAGTGGTTGAGTGTCAACCCACGCACCAATTCCTGGTCAGGACCCATGCCCAGGTTGTAGGCTCAGTCCCCAGCAGGGGGTGTGCGAGAAGCAGCTGATCAATATTGATGTTTCTCTCTCATCAGTGTTTCTATCTCTCCCTCTCCCTTTCTCTCTCTCTCTAAAATCAATAAAAACATTTTAAAAAATAAAATAAGTAAGAACATATTTTTTAGAAGACTATTGCCCTGACCAGTGTGTCAGTGGTTAGAGTGTCAGCCCGAGCACCAAAGGGTTGCAAGTTCATTTCCTGGTCAAGGGCATGTACCTGGGTTGCAGGTTCAATCCCTGGTCGTGATTGGAGTGCATGCAGAAGGTAACCAGATGATGTCTCACATCGATGTGAGGTGTCCTTTCTCTCTCTCTCTCTCTTTCTCTCTCTCTCTCTCCCCTCTCCCTCTCTCCCTCTCCCCCTCTCCTCCTCTCCTCCTCTCCTCCACACCTCCTTCCCCTCACTTCCTCCCTTCCACTCTCTCTAAAAAAATCAATGGAAAAAATATTCCCAGGTGAGGATTAACAACAACAAAAAAGACTATTGATTTTGGTTAGGAGGAAGTCATCCTTGATTTTTAAGACATAAGATCAATAGGGAATTGGGATTAAAAATTGGATTTCAGGGACCTAAAAGGAAATGTGTAGAGAAAACATGAAAGTTATGAGTCATAAGAATCAGCATAAAAATAGTATTTGAATGTCTTTCCTAGACATCAGAGACCATGCTGAGCAAACATACTAAATTTGTATCATACCACCCTGGTAAAGAAATTCCCACATATGGAACACCCAAGATAACCATCATATTTAATATAAACTTTATTTTTCTAATGTTGCCTACCAATTCAGATTCCCTTGGTTTTGGTCTTTGCCACAGTTTGAGTTAATTTTTAGGTGGCTAAAGGATTTCCTTTAAAAAAAAACTTCCCTTTGGATACTTGCCCAAAAAATGAGATCACCAAATCATATGTCAGAAGGCTTGATAGGTAAAGAACTATCTTCTTTTTTCATGCACTTGAGTAGAATGCAATCACTAATTTTAAATTCTTCTACTTTTAGCCCTGACCGGTGTGGCTCAATTGGCACATATCCAGGTTATAGGTCCAATCCCCAGTTCAGGCGCATATGGGAGGCAACCAACTGATGTCTCTCTCCCTCCCTCTCCCACTCCTTCTCCCTCTCCTCCCTCTCCTCTTCTCTCCCATCCCCCTCTTCCTTCCTCTCTCTCTATAATCAATAAAAGCACATGTCCTTGGGTAAGAATTTAAAAATAAATGAATGAATGAATGCATTCTTCTACTTTTATATTGTGATTCAATATACTTCAGAATAAATTGTTTGTGTTTAGTTAAGAGTAGAGGATGGAGTGAATTTCAATTGACATGGTGTATTTATTTTGAAATATTTCTACTCTATAGATGGAAATGCACAGTAACTGAATATCTCATCAAGTAAGTGTTTCAGTTTTATTTCACTACCTTCTCCGATGGTAGCAAGATTTAACTGGACATAAAGCAATTTGGGTCCAATTGTCTTTCAGATTATGGTACCAAATTAAAGCTTTGTGTGTGCCTATATTTTTTAAGTATATAGCTTCTGTTATGGCTTTACACACTAATGAAAAGGCATTTACTGATTAAATTAGAATTCGGTTAACACGCCAAGTTGCTTTCCCTAGAGTTACTACACATTGCCTTTTTCTTTTTCTATCAGCGTTGCATTCTAGATCTCTCATACCCCTTTAATGGGCTGAGATTAATCAGACAGCTGTGCTTCACTACTCTGCAGTTCTTTCTCTGTGCAGTACAGTTTAACACATCAAAATATTCAGACTCTTTTTAATGAGCACTTAAAAGTTTCGGGTTTCTAAGAGTCTTGCACTGTTGATCTTATCTGAATATTTGATTGAACAAAACTTCAAAATATCTATATGAAGAGAGCAAAAAGTTTACTTTCCACAGATGAAGCCTTTCCTCGAGGTTACTATGCCCATAGCAGAGCCAAGTTTGGTGCTTCAAATGCTGTCCTGGCTGCGTTTGCCCCTGGCAAAAGAAATGTTAAAAAAGGCTAGGGATGGGATTATATCCCCCACTGTCTTGAGCTAGTAAGTCCTCAGTGAATATTTAGTGAATGAATGAGTGAGTGGCCTCTTGCCTTTGAGTTCATTCACTTCCTCTGGACAGTGAATCAGATGGATCTTCTGTGAGTTAGGTCTCATTTTATATGAAAGCTGATGTTTCTTCTGGTGAGAAGTAGAAAGGAGATTCTAAAAGTAAACACTCCTTAGCTATAGACTATAACTATCAGTTGCTTCCAGTATCAGCCATTTTTCTTGATAGGTTCTGACATTAAATTGTTAAATATATCAGGAAGGCATAAAATTACATCTGGCCCCTGAAGGAAAAGAGACACAATAGCACTAGGGTGCGCCAGGAAAGTGCACACAGATCTGGATAAATCATGAACTTTAAATCCTCTTACACACTGTACAAAATACTTGGTGCTCTAGTATGGATAGTTACCTAGTAAAAAATGGCTACTCTTAAGGCAAAAGCCTAGGAGAAACTTCTATTCTATCACTTAAGAAAAGACACACCTCTCATTTGGAACTAAATTTATTTTTCTGTGTAACCCCTGAGGAATCAGGAAAAAAAAAAATTATCCTATGTTAGTTCAGACTCTTTAAACAGCCGCAGACCTTCTTATCATTTTTTAAATGCCTGTTGTTGCAGAATTCTCTAGCTTCTATGGAAGGGTACAAAAGAAATAGAAGACATGACTTATTCCCTTAAGGAATTAATTATGGGTGGAAAGGTTTTTTGAATGCACAGAAGTGAAAAGGATTTGTTTACCTTATAGTCAGTATGCTTTATCCCATTTGTGTGTGTATCAACCACTCCATTTTTTAATAGATAGGTGCCTCAAAAGCAAGTAATACTAATTTTTGTTCACCTGATGTACATTATAATAGCTCAGACAATACTGGTAAATTAATTAGTAGTAGAGTGAATAAAAAGAAAAAAGATCAATATAAGTTAATTAGAATTAATCCAGAATTGTCTGCAGGAGTCAATTGCCTAGATAGTCAATTCTGATTTTCTCCTGAGTCAAAAAACTGTTGACACAGGAGTGTACATTGATCTCTGCGTAGATTGCTTTTAAGTCAAGTTTCTCTGTGCTTAGTGGTACTAAAGAGCTCAAGGTCAGAAGGTACTTGGTGCTCTGCCATAAACAGCAGATTCCTCCAGCGACCAAGAGATTTTAATTGTGTTGTAGTTGTGTGGCCCATTGTCATATGCACTTGTTGCCTTTGTCACTGAAAGGAACTAAAAAAATTTTTTTTCTCATTTCCTTACAGATGACTGAACCTAGAAGACTCTTGCTTCTTCCTGCTATCAGTGGGTTCTTCATTTTTCTCCTAATCTAATTATAGAAAGATAAACTGTCTGTGACTTTCAAACTGACAAATGCCTTTTTTTCTCTCCCCTCTTTTGAGTCCTCATTTGATGCAAGAAAGACTCCGCATAGTTTTAAAACTATTTCAAATAAACCATTGGTGTAGATAGCTTGATAGTTTGGTCAAGTCCCTGAGCCCCAAGATCAGAAAGCACATCCCATTCCACATTAATGAAACATAATTATTTAAAGAATCTTAAAGAAGCCATCAAATGCAGGCAAGAAACTTGGGTTGGAAAAAGTAACTGAGTATTTGTGTTCTCTGACATATGTGGACCAAATTCTTTTTCCCATTAGTATGAATGGACCCATTTGATCAGTGCATCTGTTTATCCAGGGTCACCAGATACTGATAGCATTTATAGGGCAAAATGCCCCATTCTTGTTAGAAACTTGAGGACATCGTCTGTCTAAATATTTCCAACCTAGGGGAGGTTTCTTGTATTTATCTCTCCTACATTCCAGCTAGACGTACTAGTTGTCAGACTAGATATAGATTATATAGGAGTGAAGATTGGAATGGAGGGGAGGAACAAGTGTACATGTGGAGAAGAGAGAGAGGCTTTCCACCTGTGTGTGAAGTTTAAGTTTCAAAGTTGAAATGTGTGAGGGCCCTGCTGACTACCTGGGATGTATGTGTAATAAGTTAGATTTTGAAACATCCAAAGCTCTGGATATCTTAGCATCTTGTTGGCCCTTCCAAGGAGACTTCAAAGTCTCCCCAGAGATTGTTTGGATTGTTTTTGTGTGGTTGTTTTCAAGTTTGACTTGGTTTGGTTTTAAAACTGTCTGGCATGGGAGGGGTTTGTGATCTGGTATAGATAGGGACTTGGATGAAGCATACTGACAATCCCAAAAGGGATCTCTCTAGCAGAGTAACAGATAAGGGGAAGCAGGCCTTCTCCCACCAGTTTTACTCAAAATTCTTCCCTGATGAAGCAGAGCTGTCTGTTTCTTTAGTTCCAAACTCTAAAAACAGGTTCAAGATAAGCCCCAGTACAGTAGTAGTTCTGCTTAGCTGCATGATCTTAAGTGAATAACTAGGCCCTTTCTCCTGAGAGGGTAGTGAATATACTGAGGAGCGGGGGAAACACCCTTTATGCCCCAGTCCTGGTCACTTATGTTTGTGTATCAATCAATACCTTACAAACACTTTATTTAAAAATAGTCTTATTACTGGAAAATGCAAAACCCTTTTGATTTCAACTGTTCAGGTGATGACAGAACAAAACTATCATCTGCTATACTTGTAACCCAGAACTCCCACCTAGTTTAGGAGAAATAAGCAGGGACATGAGTCTCATTGCAAAGAATTAAACAGAAAATAGTTACTTTGTGTTTTTATTTAATATTTAAAGAGGTGATAGGCTAACATCTAACATTTATGAAAAGCAAATGAAAACCCTGATTTTGTTATTTTAGGAAAACAGCTCTTTGCTCATGACTACTAGAATTTAATCACAATACATCTGACTCTTTGGAGTATAACACTCACATGGGAGAATCACTGGCTGCCTGTGTTATTAGCTCACAAAATAGACAATCCTGTTGTTTCTTTGGTAAACTAATGATTAAAGCAACCAATTTGTCTGATCCAGGACCTTTCAGGGACTGCCTGGGATTCTTATTGGGCCTACGATTCACTAGTCTGGACTTTGTTTCCTGGAGATTTTTAGAGATTCTCAAAAACTAGAACAAAAGTGACTATTTACCACTTCTGCCAGATATTGGGAGGAGACGTTTACCAATCTTTGAGACTCTCTTTTGGGGATGATACCCTCCCTTTGGGATGTGAACAGTGGAAGATAAAGAATTGAATACTCTGCCTTAATTTCAGTTACAGTCAGGTGTTATGGTTAAATACAGAGGTGTTTTGAAACCTTAGTCCAGAGCCTCTGAGTCCTACATTTTGATCTTATGTAGGGCTTCCAGATTCTACCCCAAAGAGACGATTTGCTTTTTGAAAAATTGCCTTTCTCTATAGGGGTTCTAGAAGTGCCATTGTGATTTGCAAATGTTATTACCAGGAATAAACAAATGTAAGTAATAAAGGACCTTTAGCTCTCCTGGTAGTTATACCTGAGCTAAATGAGGAAAGTATGCAGATTTAATTTCGAATAATGCATCGCAGTACCCTTTCATTGGTGAGGGAGAACAGTAGCTGCTTGTGTTAGTCTCTTAGACAAAATGTGTGTATCTATATTGGCATTCTTAGACTTCTTTACTTGTACTTTTCACAATTCACATTAAGCTCAAACGTAGGCAGAAACCAAGGAGATAACATTATACTTATTACCTTTTTTAAAGATGCAGGATATAAAAATCAAGTTGATTTGTATACTATAATTTAAATGATCGAAGCAGGACTGGCCTTGCGAAGAAAAGACCTCTGAGAAAACATGCATTTCTTGTATCAGTACAAGGGGTAGAATAAGGAAAACTACCTAAATTCCAGGAGAAAAATACTGTAGTGGTGGCTCATTCCTTTGATCACTATCTTCCTGGTACTGTTAAGCTTTGGAACATATTCGTATCCTACCTTACAGTCATGGCCTTTTCAGAGGCCACTAGAGACATTAACCTGTTATAACAACAGTCTCAGCTGACTTTGTTCCAGCTATGGCAGTCTGAAGAATGCACACCTGTGTGTGAACAGGGGATTAGCCCTATACATAGCCATTCTACTGCCTGGTGCAGCTCAGTTTTATAAACTTGGTAACTGGTGAGACATATAAAATCTAAGATTGTATATAAAAAGGAAGAACAGCATCCTAGGCGAACAGTAACCGTAATAACAACCATATGGTCAGAAGGTTTGCTTTTGTGTTTACCTTAATTAAAGACTGTTTTATATGAAACTAAAATAATGTAAGAACCTTTGAGGAAATGTGAAGATAAGTTTAGTATTTTACTTTGTTATGCACACACACACACACATAAAGAAAGGAAATAAGTCCAGTTTATATGAAAAGCTGAGTATGAATCCAACCATGCCTCTTAATTGTTATTAAAATACTGAAATAAAGTGTGCTTTCCTGGTTTGTCTGTTTGGATTTTATTTCCTGAGGCTTGGAGTTCAGATTTTCAGTGGATGGGGTTATTTAGGTCTTTGTGTTGGTTTTCTCTGGAGTGGAACTTTGCAGCAGAGGTGCAAATTGAAAGTGATGGGAAGTCTTGATCTGGAGCTTAGAAGCTCCACTGAGATATCCTTTTGTTGAATTGGCAGTTTCAACAGAAGAATCAGTGTTTTAACTTTACAAAACCTTGAAAAATAAGCATTGATATGGTTCCACTAGGTATGTAACTCTGACATCCACCTATCATATCTCATATATTCTTAAAACTGGAGGGAGCTTAGAGAACCCCGAACCCAAAATTTCATCTTACATATGAAGAAACAGGCCCTGAGAAAATGTGCAACATGTCATCCTATATAATAAAGAGCTAATATGCAAATGGTCATCACATCCTCACACCTTAATGGCTCAGACACTCAACACTGGGGAGAGAGGAATGGGGACCAGCCAGGCACAAATGAGCTTGTGAGAGAGGAACGGGGACCAGCCAGGCTGTGGCCCTGGAGGGGGACAAGCCACCTACCCCGCAGTCCCGGGCACCTGTGGCTGCAGCCCAGGCAAAGCCGCCTGCCCACAGTCCCCTGCGGCTGCGGCTGGCCCCAGGGGAAGCCTGCTCGGGTCCTGGGTGCCTGCGACTGGCCAGAGGAGAGAATCCTGGGTCCTGGGTGCAGGGCGAGGTAGAGACAGGGCAATCAGGGGAGCAGTTAGGGGAGATCAGGCAGGCAGGCAAGCGGTTAGGAGCCAGCGGTGCCAGATTGCAAGAGGCGGTCAGACATCCCCCGAGGGGTCCCGGATTAGAGAGGGTGCAGGCCAGGCTGAGGGACACCCCCCCACCCATGCATGAATTTTGTACACCAGGCCTCTAGTCTTTTAATAAAGGAATGAGAATGATAAACAAAATTCAAGATAGTGGTTATCTCTGGGGGAGAAGTAGGGGGATGGGATGAGGAAAGAATACAGTGTATTAGTAGTATTCTGTTTATTAAGTTGGGTGATGAATTTCTCAGTGTTTATCTTATGCTGCTTATGTATGTATCAAATAATGTATAATTTTAAAACAGTCGAGTAATTGCTACTAGTAAAATTGTTATACAGTGTTTACTGTGGGTAAGCCACTGTTCTTAGTGTTTTAGAGTAGGGGGGGAAACAAGCCCTGAAAATTTTATCACAGCTTGTCAGTAGTGAGCTGTGACCATGACGTGGGACTTCTGGTTTCTAATTTACTGCTTTTGGCTTCTATAACCATCCTGCTTCCCTAAATGTTGATTTTGGGAACCTCTTATTCTTTCAGGCTAGAGTTTCTAGACTCATTTTCATGTCTACCAGCTTGGACTCCATGGTCAGTCATTTCAGTAGCCTAAATTATCACCCAGGGTTCCCTTGACCCCACTGTTGTCCACTGTCTCGCTTCACAAATTCCAAAGTCAAGTGAAACCCACTACCTCTTACTCTGTTTATTTTAAGAGTATTGTGCGTAGTGATAGAAAATCACATAAATATGCCAACTGACTCTGCTGCAGATGTATGATTTCTTAACCCAGGCACTCATTCCTATTTGGCTTATTCAGATTTGCCTGGTTACCCTTGCACCCTTTTTATTGTTCTCAACTTTATAGTCTCTACTTCCCACCACCACTTTCAGCCAATGGCTTTGCCTATTACACTCGAGAGAAAATACTGGTCATCAAACTTAGCTCCTCCTTTTTTCCATTTCTAGATCTAACTCTTACAGCACCCATCTTTTTCTTTATTTCAGAGGTATACTTCTTCTCCAAGCTAACTCACCCTTCTACCTGTACTGTATCCCAGCATATTATCTACTGATATGTAACAAACAAATTGCCCAGCTGGTGTGACTCAATAGTTAAGCATTGATCTGTGATTTTTAGAGAAGAAGGGAGAGAGAGAGAGATAGAAACTTCAATAAGAGAGAAACATCACTTGGCTGCCTCCTGCACAACACCTACTGGGGATCAAACCCACAACCCGGGCATGTGCACTGACCAGGAATCAAACCAGCAACTCTTGGTGAATGGGTCAGCACTCAACCACTGGGCCACACCAGCCAGGCTACATTCTTTTCTTTTTTTTTTTTTTTCTTTTTTTTTTTTTTTTTTTTTAAAGAAACACATACCCTGTCCCCTGTATCAATCAGAGTTCAGTTGCAGAAAACAGAATCCATTTGAGCTTGTCTCAGCAGGAAGGGAAATGTTACAGGGCATTAAATGAATCACAGAACTGTTGGGAAGGCTTGAAGAAACAAATCCTAGACTGAATTTCCAAAAATAACTCCCAAAGACTGCTCAGGGAGCTGCTACTTCTACAGTTAGGAAGCTGCCACTGAAGCTGCCAGTTCAAGAAGCACATCTCTGCGGTTATCAGCAGCCCCATATGGATGCCCTGCACCCTCTGTCTTAACCCCTGCTGGCTTCAAAATCCAAGTGATACACTAGTGCATCTGACTGGCAAAACTTAAATCACATCTGAACCCCAGCTACAAGGGAATGTGGGAAATGTAGTTTTTAGCTTTCCAGCTTGTGTACACTAAAGGACTGCAGGTGTTCAGTAAACCAATACACAGCACCCTCTACACTCCTTCTTGAGCTATTGCTTGCGTCTTCCCTTTAGAGCTGGCACTTCTTGAAAAAATTGTCTATACTTGATCTCCGGTTCCTGCTTATTCCTTAATCCATTGCAGTCTGCCTACTCTGTTTTCACCATCTCCACTCAATCTCCTAATTTGCAAGACCAGTGGTCTGTTTTAGTCCCACTTCCTGAAGCATTCAAAAAGCAGTAGACTGTTTCTTACAATGCTTGTGGGAGGAGCCACATCAGTGTTATGCACAAAATAATTAAGACCACTTGCCTCAAACAGGCTTTGTACTTGGAGGCATTTAGAGCCTTCAACTCCAGCTACCACCTAGAACTGCTCTTCTTCACAATGTCACTGTTCACTCAGTCTTTTCAGAATTCCCTCACATTCAATTAGCCACAAATCTTGGCATTTCAATACCAGAGATGACTTCTGAAACCAACTGGTTCTTTGTATCTCCACTGCCACAGTCTTATTTCAGATCTTCATCCCAACCTGGCCTGTTAGAGCAACCATAAGTCTTTTAGCCATTAGGTTTTCCGCACTTCAGTTTATCCTCCATCTGCCTTAACATAGCATTCAAGATATTTAGTAATCTGTTCCCAGGTTACCTAATAATAATAGCAAAGGCTTTTTGAGCACTTGGCATGTGCCAAGTACTTTATATGCATTGTCAGTTTAATTCCACATAGCCCCATGAAGTAGATATTATTAGGTCTCCATTTGGTAGGTAAGAAACTGAGGATCATAAACTACTAGTATACAAGGTTTGACCAGAGTTACTCAGTTACAATGTGGCAGAACCAGAATTGTAGTCAGTTCAGCTACCCCCAAATGCAGTATTCATAGTCCCACTGCATTTTATAATTGCTCCAACTTCATCTTTCCCCATCCTGTTCATAGTCTAGACTTGGTGAACTCACCCATCTCTGTCTAACACATTGTACTCTTTAATGACCATACCTTGGCACTCTTGTTTCCTAAAATGTATGTGTTCCCTCCCCTTCCCAACACTTTTCTGCTTAGTATATTCCATCTTCAAGTTCCAACTCAAATATTACCTCCTTGTCTAACTTTTCCAAGCTCTGGGGTCTACTATCCTCTATACTATTTTTTAAACTTTCAATTATAGTTGACATTCAATATCTATATATATAAAAGACTAATATGCTAAGTGTCTGTTCGACTGGTAGCTATTATGTGCACTGACCACCAGGGGTCAGACGCTCAACACAGGAGCAGCTGAGCTGCAGTGACTTGACAGCAGTGGTTCTCAGGTGACACATCCCAAAACCAGAGAGGAAGGAGCCCAATTCCTCACAGGGCCACACCATTCCACCTTCAGCCATGGGTTGTTGTTGCTGGGGCACTGTCGGCCCCAAATCTGGTTTACTGCACACTTGCATTTGCGTTCCACACCCTATAGGACAGCAACTTTGCAGAGTGCCCTCTTGCACTCCGGGACCCCTCGGGGAATATTAGAGAGCTGGTTTCAGCCAGGCCCACAGGCCAAGCTGACAGACGCCACCTGCCAGAGGGACCCCACTCACTCTGCAGACACCCTTCAAACCAAAGCACCACCCAAGGTGTGACTGGCTGGGGAGGGACCACAGGAGGTTGGCTCCAGGGCATGTCCGGCCTGTCTAGCCTAGTCCCACCCCACCAACCACCTTCTAATTAATTTCCTTTCAATGTGCACGAATTTTATATTAGTTTCAGATGTACAGCATAGTGGGAAGATATACATAATTTACAAGTGATCTACCTAGCACCACACATAGTTATTACAATATTACTGACAATATTTTTATGCTGCACTTTACATCCCTGTGACTATTTTGTAGCTACCAATTTGAACTTCTTAATCCCATCACTTTTTCCCCCCAGCACCCAACACCCCCCAATCTGACAACATCACTTTGTTCTCTGTATCTATGAATATGTTTCTGTGTTGTTTTTTCATTTATTTTGTTCTTTCGATTCCACATATAAGAGAAATCATATGGTATTTGTCTTTCTCTGATTAACTGATTTCACTCAGCATAATATCGTCTAGGTCCATCCACATTGTCGCAAATGGTAAAATTTTATTCTTTTTATGGCAGAGTAATATTCTATTTTATATATGTACCACCTCTTCTTTATCCAATTGTCTATTAATGGACACTTGGGTTGCTTCCATTATCTTAGCTATTGTAAATAACACTGCAGTGAACATAGGGGTGCATATGTCTTTTCAAATTAGTGTTCGGATACATACCTAGAAGTGGAATTGCTGCATTATAAGGTAGTTCTATTTTTAATTTTTTGAGGAACCTCCATACTGTTTTCCATAGTGGCTGCACCAATTTGCATTTCCACCAACAGTACACAAGAGTTCCTTTTTCCCCATATCCTCACTAACACTAGTGTTTTTTTATTAATTGATGATAGCCATTCTGACAGGTGTGAATTGATCTCATTGTGGTTTTCATTTGCATTTCTCTGATGATTAGTAACATTGAGCATCTTTTCATATGTCTGTTGGCCATTTGTGTGTCCTCTTTGGAGAAGTGTCTACTCAGGTCCTCTGCCCATCTTTTAATTGGATTGTTTGTTTTTTGATGTTTAGTTGTATGAATTCTTTATAAATTTAGCAGTGGTTTTCATGACACCTGTGTTTTGGTGGAAAACCCATTGCAAAAAAGATTGTTCCTTATCTTAAAGAAAATACTTTTAGCTTTTCCCTGTCGAATACAGTGTTAGCTGTGGGTTTATCTTCTATGGCCTTTATTATGTTGAGGTATGATCTCTCTATTCCTACTTTGCTGAAAGTTCTTATTAAAATGCTGGATTTTGTCAAATGCTTTTTCTGCCTCTATTGATATAATATTATTATTTTTATTCTTCATTTTGTTTATGTGATGTGTCACATTGATTTGCAGATATTGGATCAACCTGCATCCTAGGAATAAATCCCACTTGATCATAGTGTATGATCTTTTTAATGTATTGCTGAATTTGGTTTGCTAATATTTAAGGGTTTTTGCATTTATGTTTATCAGAGATATTGGCCTATAGTTTTCTTTTTTTGTAATATTTTTGTCTGGTTTTAGAATCAAGATAATGCTGGCCTCATAAACAAATTTGGCAGGCTTCCTCCTCTTGAATTTTTTTAGAATAGTTGTATAATAGGTGGTAATTGTTCTTTGAATGTTTGGTAAAATTCACCTGTGAAGCTATCTGGTCCAGGACATTTGTTAGTTGGGAGTTTTTTGAGTACTGATTTGATTTCATTGGTAGTAATTTGTCCATTCAGATTTCCTGTTTCTTCTTGATTTATGTTAAGCCCAGATTTCAGGATCCCCAAAAGACCACCAGGGAGCGCCGTGTCTGATGCAAAAGCAGATAGAGTCTTTATTCGAGCTAGCTCGGCTCCCCGACCACACTCGCCACCGCAGCAGCAAGCGGCAGAGAGAGCGCGAGAGCCCTGTGGGAAGAGGGGTTTTATAGGGGGGTTGGAGTAAGGGGAGGAGAGAGGACTGTGGGCCCTGCTGATTGGCCAGGTGCAAGTCGGGGTCTTGTTACACAGGATGTGGTTGTGTTTATGGCACGCACTTCCCTTGATCGTCATAGGTTAGTTTAAAGAGCAGAGGCTTGGGCTTCCGGGAAGAAGCTCCTTGCCTAGCACATGGCTGATGGCTGCTGCCTAAATATGGAGGATCTGGGGTAAGATGGAGGGCGTAGCCCTCGCCCTCTCAATTTAGTCTTGGAAGATTGTATATTTTTGGAATTTAACCATTTCTTCCAGATTGCCCAATTGGTTGGCATATAATTGTTCATAGTATTTTCTTATAAGCCTTTGTATTTCTGTGGTATTGAAAACGAAAATGGGGGGCCTTGCAACCTAGTTCAGTATCTGGTTAAAACTGTAGTCTTACTTCCCCAGTCTGACTTGGGCAGAGCTGCAGAGCCTAACCCCTGGGACCCACCACAGCTGACTTGGGTGGAGCTGCGGAGCATGCCCCCAAGGCCCCGCCAAGACTGACTTGGGCAGAGCTGCAGGGGACCCTCAGGGGCCACCACAGGAGGAGATATAGAGGCCAGAGCCTCCTCCACGAATTCAGTTCAGGCTTTGGATCCCATGCTTTTTCTACCAGATCTGCAGAAAAAAAGGTTAAACTTTCCTCCCTCAGAGTGCTGGCTGATTGTTCTCCCATGCATTCTGCCACAACAGTATCAGTTGTTATTTCTCTTTCATTTCTGACTTCATTTATTTATGTACTCTTTTTTCCTTGGTGAATCTTGTTAAAGGTTTATCAGTCTTGATTATCTTTTCTTTTTTTAATTTCATCTTTATTGTTGAAAGTAATCTTATTTATCTTTTCAAAGAACCAGCTCTTATATATCACTGATCTTTCGTATTATTTTTTACTTTTTCATTTTTTAACTTTTATTTATTTATTTTTCAATTACAGTTTACATTCAATACTATTTTGTACCAGTTTCAGGTGTACAGCTTAGTGATCAGACAATTCTATACCCTACAAAGTGCTTCCTCTGTTGTCACAAGCACCATACATAGTCACCACAATATCATTGACTATGTTCCCTATGCTGTATTTGTATTTTTTTTAATTAAATCTTTATTGTTCAGATTATTACATTTGTTCCTCTTTTTCCCCCCCATAACTCCCCTCCTCCCAGTTCCTGCCCCACCCTCCGCCCTCACTCCCCACCCACTGTCCTCATCCATAGGTGCACGATTTTTGTCCAGTCTCTTCCCGAATATCCCACACCCCTTTCCCCCCCAACAATAGTCAGTCCATTCCCTTTCTATGTCCCTGATTCTATTATAATCACCAGTTCATTCTGTTCATCAGATTATTTATTCACTTGATTCTTAGATTCACTTGTTGATAGATGCATATTTGTTGTTCATAATTTGTATCTTTACCTTTTTCTTCCTCTTCCTCTTCTTAAAGGATACCTTTCAGCATTTCATATAATCCTGGTTTGGTGGTGATAAACTCCTTTAGCTTTTCCTTATCTGTGAAGCTCTTTATCTGACCTTCAATTCTGAATGATAGCTTTGCTGGATAAAGTAATCTTGGTTGTAGGTTCTTGGTATTCATCACTTTGAATATTTCTTGCCACTCCCTTCTGGCCTGCAAAGTTTCTGTTGAGAAATCAGCTGACAGTCGTATGGGTATTCCCTTGTAGGTAACTGACTTTCTTTCTCTTGCTGTTTTTAAGATTCTCTCTTTATCTTTTGCTCTTGGCATTTTAATTATGATGTGTCTTGGTGTGGTCCTCTTTGAATTCCTTTTGTTTGGGGTTCTCCGCGCTTCTTGGACCTGTAAGTCCATTTCTTTCACCAGGTGGGGGAAGTTTTCTGTCATTATTTCTTCAAATAGGTTTTCAATATCTTGCTCTCTCTCATCTTCTGGCACCCCTATAATTCTGATGTTGGTACGCTTGAAGCTGTCCCAGAGGCTCCTTACACTATCCTCGCATTTTTGGATTCTTTTTTCATTTTGCTTTTCCGGTTGGGTGTTTTTTGCTTCCTCGCATTTCAAATCATTGACTTGATTCTTGCGCTCCTCTGGTCTGCTGTCGGGAGTCTGTATAATATTCGTTATTTCAGTCCATGTATGCTTAATTTCTAGTTGGTTCCCCAATATAACATCGAGGGTCTCATTAGTTTTCTTGTAGATCTCATTAAGTTTATCGGCGGCTTCTAAACAGTTCTTGAGAGACCTTAAAAGTGTGGTTCTGAACTCTATATCTTCCATTGACAATTTTGTCCTGTTTCTTTGTCTCCGCATTTTGTTATGCTTCCTTGGTGCACCCCCTAGTGGTCTTTGTTCGAAGTCTTATAGTTAAACCTTGATTGTTGTAGCTAATACCAGGGAGGGTTTGACCTCCAGGCCAAGTGGCTATGAGAATCAGCTGTGTCAGCAGTGAGAGAACTTCTGTCCTCTAGGGAGGTGCTAATCTAGCCTTTGCCTGAGGCTATCCGGCAAATGCCTCTGTGCAGGGCTTGGGCAGGGCGGGTTGCACAGGATCAACAGGGTGGGCCAGAGAGAGCAGTTATGGTGGCTCTCAGTCCTGTCCCCAGGGGCTCTGCCTCTCTGAGTCCCAGCACCCGCTGCAAAGCTCGGAGAGAAAGCTGCACTCGCTCTGACCAAAGCCAGACAGTCCCGCTTCTCCCGTTTGAGTCTGGGTCCCTAAAGACTCGCCTGTATCTGGAGCTCAGAGTCTGCGACTCCCTCCCGATTGAAAACGTCAACCGCGCCCTCCGCCACCAGCCCGCTCCACGAACTCCGCACCTCAGAATTTGACTTCAGCTCTGCGCCTCCTCTGAGTGTCCGTATACGTTTCTCTTTCTTCCTAGTTGTAGGACTTCCACTCAGCCAGAGTTTCTGTGGTTCTGGGTGATATCCGTTCCGTCTTTTAGTTTCACTTTTGAAGTAGTTGTTCAAAGCAGCAAACTCCGGCGTTAACCTATGCCGCCATCTTGGTTCTGTATTTTTTTTTTTTAGACTCTATGTCATTTGTTTCCACTCTGATCTTTATTATATTCTACCTTCTACTCACTTTGGGCTTTGTTTGTTGTTCTTTTTCTAGTTCCTTTAGGTGTAAGTTTAGATTGTTTATTTGAGGTTTTTTTTTTGTTTCTTGAAGTAGTCAGCTTATGTTGCTATGAATTTCTCTTTTAGGACTGCTTTCACTGTGTCCCATAGATTTGGGGTTGTTGTGTTTTCATTTTCATTTGTCTCAAGGTACCTTTTATTTATTCCTTGATCTTATTGTTAAACCCACTAATTGTTTAGTAACATTATTTAGCTCCCATGTATTTGTGTGTATTTCCATGTGTGTGTTTTTTCTTTTTATTTTTGGTAATTGATTTCTAGTTTTATACCATAGTGGTTGAGAAGATACTTGATATGATTTCAAGCTTCTTAAATTTGTTGAGACTTGTTTTGTGACCTATCATGTCATCTATCCTAGAAAATGTTCCTTGTGCACTTGAAAAGAATGTATATTCTTGCCCTAACCGGTTTGGCTCAGTGGATAGAGCGTCGGCCTGCGGACTGAAGGGTCCCAGGTTCGATTCCAGTCAAGGGCATGTACCTTGGTTGAGGGCATATCCCCAGTAGGAGGTGTGCAGGAGGCATGTGATCAATGTTTCTCTCTCATCGATGTTTCTAACTCTCTATCCTTCTCCCTTCCTCTCTATAAAAAATCAATAAAATATATTTTTTAAAAAAAAGAATGTATAGTCTTCTGCTTTGAGGTGAAATGCTCTGAAAATATCAATTAAATCCATCTGGTCTAATGTTCACTTATGACTGCTATTTCTGCCCCAACCGGTTTGGCTCAGTGGATAGAGCGTTGGCCTGTGGACTGAAAGGTCCCAGGTTCCATTCCGGTTAAGGGCATGTACCTTGGTTGCAGGCGCATCCCCAGTAGGAGGTGTGCAGTAGGCAGCTGATCGATGTTTCTAACTCTCTATCCTACTCCCTTCCTCTCTGTAAAATATCAATAAAATATATATTTTTTAAAAAGACTGTTATTTCCTTGTTTATTTTCTGTCTGAAAGATTGCTCCATTGGTGTCAATGGGATGTTTAAGTCTCCTACTATGACTATATTACTGTCAGTCTCTCTCTTTATGTTTATCAATATTTGCTTTATATATTTAGATGCTCCTATGCTGGTACATAAATGTTTACAAGAGTTATATCACCTTATTGGATTGATCCCTTTATCATTATGAAATGTTCTTTATCTCTTATTATTCTTTGTTTTAAAGTCTATTCTGTCTGATGTAAGTATTGCTACCCCAGCTTTTTTAAATTTTCATTTGCATGAAATATATCTTTTCATTCCTTTACTTTTAGTATATGTGTCTTTTTTTGTTGTTCACCCAAGGATTTTTTAAAATTGATTTTTAGAGAGAGTGGGAGAGAGGGAGGGGGGAGAAAGAGAGAAAGAAACATCAATGTGAGAGAGACACTTCTATTGGTTGTCTCCCACAATGTACCCCAACCAGGACCAGGGATCAAACCTGAAACCCAGCCCTGGCTGGGGCCTGGATAGAGCGTCGGCCTGCGGACTGAAGGGTCTCAGGTTCGATTCCGGCCAAGGGCACATGCCTGGGTTGCGGGCTTGGTCCCCGGTGGGGGGCATGCAGGAGGCAACCAATCAATGATTCTCTCTCATCATTGATGTTTCTAACTCTCCTTCTCCCTTGCTCTCTGAAATGAATAAAAATATATTTTAAAAAAAATTGAAACCCAGATACGTGCCCTTGACTAGAAATCAAACTCGCAACCCTTCAGTGCACAGGCCAGTGCTCTAACCACTGGGAAATACTGGCCAGGGCTGTGTGTGTCATTCTATCTGAAGTGTGTCTCTTATAAACAGCAATATATATGGGTCTTGCTTTCGTAGAAGGTCTTTATCTCTCCTTCAATTTTAACTAATAGCCTTGCTGGGCAAAGTAGTCTTGGTTGTAGGTACTTGCTTTTCCATCACTTTGAATATTTTGTGCCAGTCTCTTCTGGCCTGAGAAGTTTCTGTTGAGAAATCAGCTGGAAATTTTATGAGTGCTCTCTTGTAGGTAACTAACTTTCTTTCTTGTGATGCTTTTAAAATTCTCTCTTTGGCCCTAGCCGATTTGGCTCAGTGAATAGAGCATTGGCCTGTGGACTAAAAGGTCCTGGTTCTATTCTGGTCAGGCTCAATCCCCAGGAGACAGCCGATCAATGATTCTCTTTCATCATTGATGTTTCTATCTCTCCCTCTCCCTTCCTCTCTGAAATCAATAAAAAAAATTTTTTCAATCTATCTTTAAAAAAAATTCTTTGTCTTTAACCTTTTGCATTTTAATTATGATGTGTCTTGGTGTGGGCCTCTTTAGGTTCATCTTGTTTAGGACTCTGTGTGCTTCTTTTTTTATTTTCCTGTGTGCTTCTTGCATTTGTATCTTTTCCTTTGCCAGATTAGGGAAGTTTTCAGTCATTATATTTTTCAAATAGGTTTGCAATCCCTTGCTCTAGCTTTTCTCTTTCTGGTACCCTTATGATGTGAATGCTATGCTTGATGTTTTCCCAGAGGTCCCTTACATTATGCTCTTTTTTTGTTTGTTTGTTTGTTTTTGCTTGCTTGTTTAAGTTTTTTATGCTCATTTTTTTATTTTCTTTTTTTATTTTTGCTGTTCTGATTAGGTGTTTTCTGTTACTTGGTCTTCCAAATCACTGATTCTATCCTCTGTTCATCTAACCTGTTATTGATATCTTCTAGTGTATTCTTCCTTTCAGATATTGTATTCTCAGTTTTTGACTTGTTTTTGGGTTTTGGGGTTTTTTTTTTTATTAAATCTTTATTGTTCAGATTATTACAGTTGTTCCTCTTTTTTCCCCCATAGCTCCCCTCCATCCGGTTCCCACCCCACCCTCTGCCCTTACCCCCACCACTGTCCTCATCCATAGGTGCACGATTTTTGTCCAGTCTCTTCCCGCATTCCCCACACCCCTTTCCCCCGCAAGAATAGTCAGTCCACTTCCTTTCTATGCCCCTGATTCTATTATAATCACCAGTTCATTCTGTTCATCAGATTATTTATTCACTTGATTTTTAGATTCACTTGTTGATAGATGTGTATTTGTTGTTCATAATTTGTATCTTTACCTTTTTCTTCTTCTTCCTCTTCTTAAAGGATACCTTTCAGCATTTCATAGAATACTGGTTTAGTGGTGATGAACCCCTTTAGCTTTTCCTTATCTGTGAAGCTCTTTATCTGACCTTCAATTCTGAATGATAGCTTTGCTGGATAAAGTAATCTTGGTTGTAGGTTCTTGGCATTCATCACTTTGAATATTTCTTGCCACTCCCTTCTGGCCTGCAAAGTTTCTGTTGAGAAATCAGCTGACAGTCGTATGGGTATTCCCTTGTAGGTAACTGACTTTCTTTCTCTTGCTGCTTTTAAGATTCTCTCTTTATCTTTTGCTCTTGGCATTTTAATTATGATGTGTCTTGGTGTGGTCCTCTTTGAATTCCTTTTGTGTGGGGTTCTCTGCGCTTCCTGACTTGTAAGTCTATTTCTTTCACCAGGTAGGGGAAGTTTTCTGTCATTATTTCTTCAAATAGGTTTTCAATATCTTGCTCTCTCTCTCCTTCTGGCACCCCTATAATTAGGATGTTGGTACGCTTGAAGCTGTCCCAGAGGCTCCTTACACTGTCTTCGTATTTTTGGATTCTTTTTTCATTTGCTTTTCCAGTTGGGTGTTTTTTGCTTCTTTGTATTTCAAATCTTTGGCTTGATTCTTGCTATCGTCTGGTCTGCTGTTGGGATTCTGTATAATTTTCTTTATTTCAGTCAGTGTATACTTAATTTCTAGTTGGTCCTTTATCACAACATCGAGGGTCTCACTAGATTTCTTGAGGGTCTCATTAAGTTTATTGGCGGTTTCTAGAAAATTCTTGAAAAACCTTAAAAGTGTGGTTTTGAACTCTATATCCAGTAGTTTGCTTTCCTCCATTTCTGTCATTTGTGTCCTGTTTCTTTGTCTCGGCATTTTTTTATGCTTCGCTGTGTCGATAGAGTGACTTTCTGTGCTAAGTGTCCTATAGGGCCCAGTGGCTCAGCCTCCCCGATTACCTGAGGTAGACACTCTTGGTGCACCCCCTTGTGGGCTTTGTGCACGGTCTTGTTGTAGTTAAGCCTTGATTGTTGTAAGTATCACTGGGAGGAATTGACCTCTAGGCCAATTGGCTGTGAGAATCAGCTGTGTCTACGGTGGGAGAACTTCTGTGCTGAAGACACCCTTATGGGGCAAGACTTGCTTTAGTGGGGCTTTGGTGCTCACTGAGTCTGCCCCCTGAGTGTGTCCCTTATGGATCTGAGGAGTTGTAATCTGGATGGTCCCACTCTGACCACTGGGTACACTGGCTCTTGGATCTAAGGAGGTGCTAATCTAGCCTCTGCCTGAGGCTCCCCAGCAGAAGCCAGCTGTGATGCAATGCAAGTTGCCCTGGGGCCTTGGGGCAGCTGCAGTTTGTTAAGTAATTTTCAGATTACAAAGGGCCGGGCCTTTCATATGCAAAAGCCTCTGTGCACGTCTTGGGTGGGGCGGGGTCCCAGGGGATCAACAGGGCCGGTGGAGAGCAGTATGGCTGCTCTCAGTCCTGCCCTCAGACACCAGCAATTGCTGCAAGCGCCTCCGAAAGAAAGCTGCCCTCGAGTTCCAACTGATGCCAGACAGTCCAGTTTCTCCCTGTATGAGTCTGGGTCCCCAGAGACTTGCCCGGAACTGGAGCTCAGAGCTTGAGACTCCCTCCCTATTGAAAAAGACAGTCGTGCCCTAACCAGTTTGGCTCAGTGGATAGAGCGTTGGCCTGCAGACTGAAGGGTCCCAGGTTCGATTCCAGTCAAGGGCATGTACCTTGTGATGTTTCTCTCTCATTGATGTTTCTATCTCTCTATCCCTCTCCCTTCCTCTCTGTAAAAAAATCAATAAAATATATTTAAAAAAAAAAAAGACAGTCGTGTCCTCAGCCGCCAGCCCTCTCCGCATGCACCTCCACACCTTTGTATTTTACTTCGGCACCGCACCTCCTCTGAGTCTCGGTATGTTTTTCTCTTTCCTTCTAGTTGTAGAATTTCCACTCAGCCAGCCTTCCTGTGGTTCTGGATGATGTCCGTTCTGTCTTTTAGTTGTATTTTTGAAGTGGTTGTGTGAGGCAGCAATCTCCAGTGTTTACCTATGCCGCCATCTTGGTTTCTCCCCCTCAATAAATAAATCGACTTGTTCTTTTTTTTTAAATATATTTTCGCCGAAACCGGTTTGGCTCAGTGGATAGAGCATCGGCCTGCGGACTGAAAGGTCCCAGGTTCGATTCCGGTCAAGGGCATGTACCGGGGTTGCGGGCACATCCCCAGTAGGAGATGTGCAGGAAGCAGCTGATCGATGTTTCTCTCTCATCGATGTTTCTAACTCTCTATCTCTCTCCCTTCCTCTCTGTAAAAAGTCAAAATATATTTTAAAAAAATAAATAAATAAATAAATAAATAAATATATTTTCTTGATTTCAGAGAGGAAAGGAGAGGGAGAAAGAGATAGAAACATCAATGATGAGAGAATCATTGATTGGCTGCCTCCTGCACACCCCCTACTGGGGATCAAGCCTGCAACCCAGGCATGTGCCCTTGGCCAGAATCAAACTTGGGACCCTTCAGTCCAAAGGCTGACACTCTATCCATTGAGCCAAACCAGCTAGGACCTGACTTGTTCTTTTTTATGGTTTCTGTGTCCTTTTTATGCTTACTCTTTGTTGAAGTTCTCACTCATTTTATCTACTCTTCCTCCTAAGTTCTTTAAGCATCTTTATAATCAGTGTTTTGAACTCTGTTTCTGATAGATTGCATACCTCTATTTCATTTAGTTCTTTTTCTGGAGCTTTCTCCTGTTCTTTCATTTGGGATATGTTTGTCTCCCTATTTTGGCTGCCTTTCTGTGTTTTTACTCAGTAGATCTGCTACGTCTCCCAGTCTTGGCACGGTTGCCTTAATGTACTAGGTGTCGTACAGGGCCCAGTGGTGGAGTCTCCATGATCACCTGAGCCTGGTGCTCCAGCAGTATCCCTTGTTTGGGTTGTGTGTATTCTCCTATTGTAGTTGAGCCTTGATTGCTGTTAGCATGTCAGTGGATGGGATTGCTCCACAGGCTGGCTGGCTGGCTGGCTGTGAGGATTGGCCATGATCACAGTGTATAAGCTACTTTGTGGGAGCTGACCACATGGAATGGGATTCAACCCAGCAGGGTCTGATGCCTGCCAAAACCTCCCTTTGGGTGTGCCACTTGTGGAGCTAATCGGGTGGGGCTCTATTGTGGTCTGAAGCCAACTACCAGGTGTGTTGGTTTTGGGCCCACAGAAGTCAGACCAGCCCAGGGCTACCTATTTGGAGCTACAAAGTGATCCGTGGTTGGTAGTTGCCTGTCTTGCACTTGGATGCACATGGGAGGGCCCACACTATGAACCAAAGCCAGCTGGCACCAGTCTTGGGCTTGGGGGAGGTCATCAAGAGGCCCAAGGGAGCCTGAGACCTGCTGCCACTGAAAGAGCATCAGTCAGTTCAGTATGGGAGCTGAGTGAGGCGGGTCTCAGGGAGTCACAAGGGTGGGCAAGTGCTGTTTGCCAGGTTAATACAGATTCAAATTTTGCACCAGTGCTTGGCCCTGAGACCACTCAGCAAAAGTCTCAGGGTACACCAAGGCCAGCTGACACTGCCTGGGGCCTGCAGACCTTTGTGGTGGGGCAGGGTTTTAGAGAGTCATCAGGGTGGAGCTAGTGGAGCCAGGCTAAGGCAGATTCAGATTTGGTCATGTGGTGGGAGGGCTCACAGGGACAATGCAGCTGACCCTCCAGCCCTTGCCCTAAAGCCACACAACTCAGTCTCTCCTTGCATATCTCTTGCACACCCCCAACCTGAACCTGACCAAAATTGCTCAATGGTTTTTTAAAAAGTATTTTGATACAGACCCAGGCTGGTGGCCACCAAAAGAGCCTCAGGCCATGCACTTGGGATAAGACTGGGTCTCAGAATCATCAGGATGGAGCTAGTGGAGTTCACCAGGCTAATGTAGATTCAAATTTAGTCTTGTGGACAGAGGGCTCACCCACAGGGACAATGGCAGCCATCCCTCACCCTGGAGCCACACAACTCAGTTTCTCTCTGTATTTTTACGATGGCCCCTAAGCCACTGTCACTCCACCCAAGGTGAGTGCCTACAAGTGCAAGTTTGTGTGTTGATCCTTTAAGAGGACTCCTGGGTTTCCAGCAGCCTTCCATCTTACCTGGACAGACAGAATCCCCACTGGTTATCACAGCCAGATGTTATATGAGCTCCTCTTCCCAGCACTGGTGTTCTGGGCTGGAGAGCCTGGCCTGGGGCCGAGACCCCTTGCCCCTCAGAGGGGACCACTGCAGCTGCAATATCCCTCCAGATTCTCAACTGCTACACGTGGATGCAGGGCCATTCCATTTTGCATCTTCACTTCACATCTCCATATGGCTGCTTCTTCATATCCTTAGTTACAGGACTTCTGTTTAGCTAGTCTTCAGATGGTTATCCAGGTTGATTCTTCTATAATCTGGTTGTAATTTTGATGTAATCATGGGAGGAGGTGAGTTCAGCATCCATCTTCCCCACCATCTTGACTGGAACTGTTCATGAGTTATGTTGTAATTATTTTCTAAATGCCTGTATAGCAAGCTTGTCAAACTCTCGGTCCCACAATGAGTATTTTTGCGGCCCAGCCAATATAACAGTATGTAAGAAACATTTTAATAAAAATTTTGTAACTTAATTTTTACAATATCCTGTTATACATAATTATTAATAACGAATTATAACTTTTGCTAATGACTGATTACTATAATTTTGTCGTATTCATTTCCCTTACAAGGCTTACGTGCAGGCGCCCCATTTCTCTCCACTAATACTAGCAGCGAATATTTTAGCAGCTGATTGCCACATCATTAGTCTTAAACTGACTTGTTTGGTGTGCGCAACAGGAAATATTTCACTTTAGGAAAACAAGAAAAATAGGTTTATTTGCATTACGCTTATTAATCTGTGCAGTTTTGAGTGTCTGGTAAGTTAATGTTCAAAAAATATATTAATTATTATTAAAATGTTCTATTATTTTATGTTAACGATTACTCATTTATTTCAGCCCTTTGTATTCAGCATGTCTCTATCGAAATAAACCTACGTTTCTATGAAAATGGAAGCTTTTGTTTTTTTGCGGCCCACAGAACCTTAAACCTTGTTTATTTGGCCCATGTTAGCCTTTGAGTTTGACATGCTTGCTGTATAGGATTTAGAATAGGAAACAGAAGCCACTCTCAAAATCTCAATATTTTTAAGCATAAAGGCAATTTAAGACAGAATTATTAAGTGCTTACAAAACCATTTGAGTAGCTGGAGGAGCAGGTATATAGGAATGACTCTCTAGTACACTACCGAATGAATCCACCAAGGGAGCGCCAGCCTCTGGAACACTGAGTTTAACATGGCGCCATAGCTACAGTCAGAGATCAGGAAGCTGCCACAAACAATCCCACAACATATATTATATCAGACTTTTTGCAGAGCTACTGCATGGTCTGCAGAGAAAGGGAAAAGGAAACTGGATAATCAGTACCTGGAGCATTGAGAGTTTGCTCTAGTGTGTTGTGGTTTTTGAATATTTGTTTTTGTGACAAGATTGAGGTCAGCCTTTTTTTTTAAGGAAATAAGTTGCTTTCAAAGTTCACAGAAAAAGGTACCATTGCCAACCACCCCACGTGCCTCCCAAAAAGCCAAAAATGTGTTGCTATAGTACCTGCGTACTAAGTAGTCATGGGCAGGCAAAAACTACTTGAGAAAAGTGGTTATGAAAGCAGTTAAGAGAGGTAACATTAACTAGGAGTTTGACAGGCTTATCTTGATTCTAAGAACAGTCCTGTGACATTGGGTACGTCAGTTAAGCTTTCTGTACTTCATTCCTCTCTTCTATAAAGTGAGATTGAACTAGATGGCCTCCGTGGTTTGGTCCAACTGGAAAATTTTGTTTTTCTAGTTATTCAATTGAAAAAAAAATGCATTTTTAAAGAGGATGAGGATTATGCAATCATTTCTAGGGCTTGCTTTGCTTTTGATCATTCTGTAAAATTTTCCTATCAGCCTGAAACTATTCTCAGAGACCATCCAGCTGAGGTGAGAGAAGCAGTGGGGGAAGAAAGTAACCTAGAAAGGAAAGGGGTTTTAGCCTTCACCATATTGAATCGAATACAGTCTTTTAAAACACAGAGAGCAACTTTGGAAGCTTCCTAGTTTCCCATTTTGGGGTTTTGGTTAATTTGTCCCCAGGAGTTAAGGGAGAAGAAAAATTTTCAAAGAACCATCACTGATTCTAGGAGCTAGAAGGCTCTTCACAACCTCAGAAGCCAGGCTTGTTATAAAAAGTGCATTAAAGGCGCCTCTAGGCTGTTAGCAAGGCCGGGGATTAAATAGTTTTCCACCGGGTCCCTGCAGCCTCCTTCGGGCTATTTGAGGTGCTTGCTGTATTTTTTGGCCCAATTTTTTTTTCCTTTCTTAAGATTTCTCCTTCATTGTCTTCTCTGATGTAAACTGCTTTTCAAAACATCAATTCCAAACAAACCCAGGGTCGCTTTGCCAATACTGTTTTTTGTTATTTCCTTCAGAATAGGAAACAGCCAGCAGTGACTGGTGCTGTCTTCAGAGAATGCTGTGGTGCAGGAGCTGCATGCAGCCATTCATTTCTCCCCACGAAAATGCTCTCTTCGTTTGCTTCCAAGCTTGTTTACCAACTCTAGCTTAGCCCCTGACTCTCCTCCCTTTACCCTGCCCCCTGCATTGTGCATGTCAAAAGGCAGAGAAAAATAATATTATTTTCTGCCCTCTTCAGTGAAGACTGAAGAATCACTAAAGCCAACATGTGAAAACTGTACAGCCTTCATCAAATCTTTACACAGAGATAATTCAAATTTTAAAAAAACCACTTATAACATATAACATAGCCTCTTTTCTAAGGGCCTCTAATAGATAGGGCTGCCTCTCCTGGGTGAAAAATATATCAGAGTGACTGAGCAGTGTTTAGTTCTTAGCCAAGGATGATACAAACCCCAGTGTTACATCTATTGCTACATGCAGCCAAGTTAAATGGGATGTACACATGAAGATTTGTTATAGTTATAGTCCTACTTTCAGGCCATTTATATTCAAAGACAGTGTTTTTCAAAACATAATCTATGAAACGGCCCCGGTGAGGTTGGGACGGCCCCGGTGAGGTTGAAACGACCCCGGTGAGGTTGGGACGGCCCCGGTGAGGTTGGGACGGCCCCGGTGAGGTTGGGACGGCTCCAGTGAGGTTGGGACAGATAATGGGGACCAGTATAGACTGATGAACAGGGGTAGATGCAGAGGCAGAGCAGCATTGAACAGACTGTCAAACTACAGTGGGAAGCCTGAGGAGGGTTTGGCGGGGGGGGGGGGGGGGGGGCGTATTAAGAGATCAACCAAAGGACTTATATGCATGCATATAAGAATAACCAATGGACACAAGACACTAGGGGGTAGGGGCTGGGGGAATGTCAAAGGGGGGAAAAAAGGAGACATATGTAATACTCTTTGTAATACTTCAAGCAATAAAAATTATTTTAAAAGAATATTTAAAAAAAAAACATAATCCAAATATCACCTACATCACAATTACTTAGGGGCTTTTTTTTATGACTTATTTACAAAAGTTTACCACATAGCTATCTTTAAGAAGGGAAGGGAAGGGGAAGGGAGGGGAGGGGAGGGGAGGGGAGGGAGGGAGGGGAGGGAAAAAGAAGGAAGGAAGGAAGGAAGGAAGGAAGGAAGGAAGGAAGGAAGGAAGGAAGGGAGGAAGGAAGGGAGGAAGGAAGGAAGGGAAAAAATAAAAGAAAAAAGAAAAAAGACAAGACAGCATTGGACCTATAAAAGGCCATTAGGATAAACTGTTAAGCTTACAAAAGTTGCCTTAGTACCGCTGTTCTCGGGCATATTATTGTTAAAGAAAATCTAATTCCAAAGCCCACATGTAGTTTCTAATTCTGATTATACGCAGTCATTTTGAAGCACAACCAAATTAGATTAACAGGGGACAGTGGAGGGCCCACACAGTCCTATCAACCTCTATAAGAGGTACTTGGGTGCTAATTTTAAAATGCAGATTCCTGGGCTTTGGTCCAGATTTCCTGAATCGGATTATCTACAAGTAGCACATTGGAATCTATTTTTAGCAATACACCTTATATAATTCTGATGCATCAAGTTTCTACAATCACATATCACTTTGAATAAAGGCTTTTTTAAAGGCATTTACAAGGAAGATAATTACACTGAGTTTTTAAAGACCCAAATAGGTCCTTTAAAAATCTACACACTAATCACAAAGCAAAGGGTATAGCATAGTAGTGATTAAGAGCAGGAGGATAATAAAGGTACAGTACCTCAATCATACGATGATTTAAAGGTATAAGTGGGGGAAATGCGTTAAAATTTTTAAGAGGATTAACACTAAGCACTCAATACACATCAGCTCTAATGAATAAACTGAGGGTACCTAACACCGAAATGACATGAAATACATGCAGCATAAGATTACCCCCGTATACTGTCTTAACTCCTTGACATCTTCCTTTTAAGACAAAACTTGAGACATTTAAAGGGTATTTTCAATCAAGGTTAGGCATCCAAAAAAATTTTTTAAATGACTGCTTTTTACTCAACGTGGATAAGTCAGAATGGAGAGTAAATTTCTGGATCTGATTTGTTTTCCTAGCCCTGTAACCTCCATGGATTGATGTTGGACATCCTGATCAATTTTAAGGGTGTTCATTGACATTGTCCCATTTCACCAAAAAAAAAAAAAAAAAAAAAAAAAAAGTATTAATTTGAGAGCTTTCCCTGCCAAAGATGACCTTCACTTCTGAAGCTGTAGCCCCAGGGAGTCTCAGGATTCCTGGCCCATGGTTTCAGCATGGACTGAACTACTGCTAATGGTTCTAAAGGAATGGGAAGAGGAGAAGCGTAAGTATGAAAAAAATGTAGGCTCTCCCATATCGGAAACAGATAGAGACAGAGATAATAAAAGTAATTGCTTCTCCTTCCCATAAGGCTAACAAGAATCCTGTGATCTATGTCCAAGTAAAACATCACTACCTGCTGCTTCTCTCTGTGGGCGTAGTTAACCAGGATGTGGAGGGGCATAGATTTCAACCCCCCTACACCTAAAGCAACGGAAGCAAGGAGGTGAAGCGCTAGCCTCAGAGATGTTTTGAAAGGGAAAGGACCCCTGGAAGTTATAGCCAGGTCTCCCTACATTCAGTCCCCTGAAAGGCAGTTTCCCAAAAGAGAAAACTGTAACCTCAACAGATTCTGAGAAGGAAGAATTTAACCTTGAAATGAAGGTGGAGTAGTTTTTTCGTCTGTTAAAGAAAGAGCTGAGACAGAGCTGTTGGTCTCTTGGTGACCAGCAGGTGGAGTTATAGTCTAAGGCTGCCTGGGACTGCAGTGGAAATGGCTACTTTCTTTTTTTTTTTTTCTTTTTTTTTTTTTATTAGTTAAGGTATTACAAATGTGTCCTCATCCCCCCCATTAACCCCCAACCTCCCCCCGGAAATGGCTACTCCCGTAGTCTACTGAAGCCTGTGGGAGAGTAAGCAGGGTACTTGGCTGCTTCCTAGTCCCCATGCATCCTAACCCACGTATGCCCATTTCTCTTCCTTCACTTTCTTAGAAACTTTGGCCTGAGACTGTCACCTGTCAGCTTCTGGTTTCAGGCTAGGAAGGGGGATACAAAGAACTCTATGGTGGAGGAAAGATGAGAAGAGGAGGGGCACTGCTGAGACATTTGAAGCACTTCCCTGAAGTCCAGGGGGTCCTGTGCTGTTTATCAGAGATTCTAGGTTGGCAGTGCCAATCAAGAAATGCCAGTGTCTCAAATCCATGGAGGGACCACCCTCCTAAACACAAACAAATCTAAAAGTGACACAAACCAGGCCCAGCCAACCGGGCAAAATGCAGCATAGGTATCCAGCCAGTCAGCCGTCTGGCACCCACAGATGCCAGGCATCAAGTTAAAGCATGGATGGGAATCCGCCCTGCCAATGGGCACTAGGCCATGACCACCAGTTGGGTACAATAAGCCTGCCAACATGGAGGGCATCCCAAGGCATTGTGCCCATCAGCTTCTCCGCCACAACTGAATGGAGCCCAGAACTTCTGAGAATCCTCCTGTGTATGGAGAAATAGACTCAGTTCCTCATTGAGAACAACAGGAGAAAGGGAGACAGGGAAAAGGAGTAATACTCTACTTTACCTAAAAACAAAACAGAAGCTCTTTACCCTTCCAATGGGGGGGTGGGGGGTAGTCTGGAAATGGACCTTCCTGAATGTGACCCAGAATAAAGTTGGTAGTTAATGGGATAAAATGGAATATATAATGAAAGTAAAGTGAAGGTAGCCCTGGCCGGTTTGGCTCAGTGGATAGGGCATCAGCCTGCAGACTGAGGGGTCCCAGGTTCGATTCCAGCCAAGGGCACATGCCTGGGTTGCGCGCTTGATCCCCAGTGGGGGGGCATGCGGGAGGCAGCCAATCAATGATTCTCATCATTGATGTTTCTATCTCTCTATCCCTCTCCCTTCCTCTCTAAAATAAATAAAAATATTTTTTTAAAAAAAGCAAGTAAAGTGAAGGTAAATGTGGATGGTGGAAAGAGCTAACTGGGAATAAGGACACCTGGATTATATCCCACATTAGCTGTATGACCTTGGGCAAGGCATTTCTTTCCCCTGAGCCTCAGTTTCCTTGTCTATAAGATAAGGACATTGGGCTATCCATAATATCTTCCTTCTCTAACATCTGCTATTCAATTTTAAGAAGTGACTGACTTTCTCTTGTTGAGGGTTACCAGTATAGCACTCATAGAACCCCCTGTGACCCAGTCATAAGCTATGTCCCAGATAAGGGAACCATGTACTAGAGGAGGGGGGAAGTGAAAGGTTCTGAGTTCACAATGTCCCTACTCCCACTGTCTCCATTCCCACACGAGGCACCCACCACCACCGGGATTTGAAGGTCAGAGGTCCAAATCTCTTAATCTTCTATACACTGAAAGGCTGGAGGCTCTAGTCAACCTTGTAACTAAAAGAATCTAAAGCTACCATGTCAGAAAGGAAATGATGCTCATTTGGGTAACATCCATTTATTGCCCAGTAGAGTTTGGGTTTAACGTGGTTCTGCCTCTCATCTCCTCTTCATTGTCCCCAGAGCTGTCCTTCCTTACTCAGGTCCCTTCCTGCACATTCATATCCACAGTGGATGACTCTGTTGGTTCGGGGTGCCAGAGCGGTGTTTACCTGATCCCTAAGAAAGGACTGGTGCCTGAATTATCCTGTGAAGAGAGACATCCCTTTACTTTCCCTCCAGGCATTGTCGCACTCCCTTTGCCTAGGTGAGTTTCCGTAGGCTATTGAAGGTTCCCCATTTACCAAAGCTTCCCTATACCCAGGCTTAAGAGAATATTCCACTTAATAACAGAACAGAGAGTTTTAGGAAACTCCAAAATGACAAATAACAATACTCACCTGAGTTCTATTCCCTTTTCCTCACCTCCACCCTGGGGGATCTTAAAAACCCTCAGGGAAGAAAACAATGGTCAGAATATTCTGACTGATTAACATCTTCTGTTTTTTCATTCTAGTTGTATTACGCTGAATTTCAAGGGCAATGTCATTTCACCTCTCATATTCCACCAGATGTTTAAATATGCTTTAATCTCCAATACAGGGCCAGGGAGATGGTTGATGCAATAACTTGAAGTAAAGTAAGTATAAAACAAATGCTATTTTCAAGGAATTTATAGTCTATATTAGTTATCTATTGACGCATAACCAATTATTCCCAAAATTTAGTGACTTAAAACAACAATAAATTTATTCTCTCACAGTTTCTGTGGGTCAGGAATTCAGAAGCAGCTTAGGTAGGTGGCTCTGGCTTGATGTCTCTCATGAGGTTGTGGTCAAGGTATCATCTTGGGCTACACTTATCTGAAACTTGATGGGTTGGCCACCTTGTCCTGCAAGATGACTCATATAAGTGAACTCAAATTTGGCAAGTTGGTATGGCTTTTGGTGAAAGAAAAGGCCTCAGTTCCTCTCCACTCAGGCCACTCCATAGGGCTACTTCAGTGCCATGGCATGGCAGCTGCCTCCCTCAGAGCAAGTGAACCAAGGGAAAGACCAAGATGGAAACAGCAGTATCTTTTCTGACTTAGCCTGGGATGTTACCCTGATGAGCATCGTTTCCTTTTTGTCGTGGGAGCTTTAGATTCTCTTCCACAGTATTGTGTTGCTCACACAGGCCAGCCATGATTCAAGGTAGTAAGGGAACATAGAAAAGGCATGAATACCAGGAGATGAAAATCACTGGGCCGTCTTGGAGATTGGATACTACATCATCCATCTTGGATTTCAAAGTTATCATATATAAAAGATTAGGCTAGCCGAAACCGGTTTGGCTCAGTGGATAGAGCATCGGCCTGCGGACTGAAAGGTCCCAGGTTCGATTCCGGTCAAGGGCATGTACCTGGGTTGCGGGCATATCCCCAGTAGGAGATGTGCAGGAGGCAGCTAATCAATGTTTCTCTCTCATCGATGTTTCTAACTCTCTATCTCTCTCCCTTCCTCTCTGTAAAAAATCAATAAAATATATTAAAAAATAAATAAATAAATAAATAAAAGATTAGGCTAAATAGAAGAGATAGGATGTTTGTGAACCTCAAGAAATTTGAATATGCTCATGCTAGAACAAATTTCAGTTTTCACTAGACTTTAGCAGATTCTATTTTCATTGAAACTTGGTTCGGTGTTGTTTTTGTAAGACTTTTCTTTGATTTTTAGAGAGGAAGGGAGAGAGAGAGGGAGAGAGGGAGAGAGAGAGAAACATCAATGTGAGCAAAACATTGATCAGCTGCCTCCTGCACACTGCCCTCCCCCCCACCCCCCACCTTACTGGAGATGGAGCCCACAACCCAGGCATGTGCCCTGACCAGGAATCGAACTGGCAATCTTTTGGTGCACAGAACGATGCCCAGCCAACTGAGCCATACCCGCCAGGGCTCATTTTATTTTTGAGCTCCTTGAAAACATTCTTCAGAGTAGGCTAACAGATACATGGTGATCTTAATCTTTATTCAAAGAATGTAGTCCATATCGCTATAACAAAGAGCTCCACAAATAGAGGGTGGTTCAAATAAAGTGATAGTTCAGAAGTAGATGGTCCTTGGCTAAGAGAGAAGGCTTGCATCTCTTGGTTTAAGGTGGTTTGCTTAATTTGTCATTGTGCCCAGCAAGCAAAAGGAAGAAAGAGGAAGTAGGGGCAATCAACTTTCCCTTTTAAGAACTTGACCCAGAAGTTACACACACAACTTCACTCACATCCCATTGACCAGAACTTAGTTATTTGGCCACCCCGTACTGCAAGAGAGGCTGCGCAGACTAGTATCTAGCTGGCAGCCATATATCCTAGTAAAACTCAGTGTGTGGGAGATAGGGTGAAGGGGTCATATTTACTAAACAGAAGAAGAGGAGACGATGCTGGAACATGGGTCTCTGCCACACCTATAAAATATAGTTCTATAGGGACTGGTCAGGTTAACAAGTAATTGGATCACATTTCCAGATACATTTCAAGCATTGCATGGACATTAAAAGCATGATAGCAAGAGATGCTATCTTGCTAGAAGACTCTCTTGCTAAATAAAAAACTAAAATTCTTCGTCATACACTTCAGAAATCACTGTGCTATGTTTACATTTCTTTTTTAAGGCTCAATTTATTCAAATAATATTTACTGATGTAGGCAATGTGCTAGGCAATGGAAAAACAGGAGGAAACAAGATCCTTAGCTCACAGAACTTAGTCTAGTCGAGAGATACATTAAACAAGGAGATACAATGCAGTGGGATAAATGCTATGACTAGTGAAATCTGGGTACTGGGAGGAGATTAGGAAGGCTTTTAATGTCTGTGCTCAGAACTGACCTATAAAATACATTCCATTCCATTTGAATAGATTTCAGATTTATCAGACAGATTGAATGAGGCTGTAGTATTTGCAATCAAGCACTGTGGTAGGTAATTGTACATTTAGTACATTAGTTTAATTCTCCCAACAAATCTGTGAGGAAGGTATTATCTCCATTTTACAGATTAAAATACTGAGACCCAGGGAGGTTAAGTAACTTGCCAAGGTCACATACCTATCAAATGAGAGAGGCAGCATTCAAGCCCAGGTCTTTCCAGTATAACACATACTCTTCCTGTGCAAGTTAAAAGCACATTAACAAAAAGCAAACGTTAGCATTAAAAATTTTATGGGCTATGCTTTCATAAAATATTTATAGTTGCTCCTATCATATGCACATCCAAATGTATTCAGTTTCTAAGTTGCACAAGGACTTTATAAATACCCTGTTATAATTAAGTGTTAGACTGTCTAGTCCAGACTATGAATGCAGGAATTTAGAAGAGTGGGACATTACGGAGAGTTAGAATGAGCTGGAGAAACGTATACAGGGCTTGGGTGGGCCTTGATGAATGAAGACAGTGCATTCTGGATGCTGGATTCTCAGGAACCAAGTGAGACTGGGCATATCAGTGAGACAGTACTCAAACACTGAGACTCAAGTGACTGCAATAGAGGGTGTATTTAAAAGAAGCCTTTTCTGGTTTGGCTCAGTGGATAAAGCATCAGCCCGCGGACTAAAGGGTCCCAGGTTCAATTCTGGTCAAGGGCACACACCTCTGTTGCAGGCTTAATCCCCCAGTGGATATGTCTCTGTCACATTGGTGTTTCTCTCTGTCTCTCCCCCTCCCTTCCACTCTCTCTAAAATTCAATGGAAAAAGATCCTCAGATGAGGATTATTAACCAAAAAGAAGAAGAAGCTTTTTCAGGTTCTCAGAGGTGGGAGAGCAGGGAGGCCTTGGTGTCAGTTTACCTCCATTTCAGTGGCCCACCCCCTCCCCCCTCCCCTTTTCTTGGAAAAAATATTTGAGCATTCCCAAGATCTTTCCTCCTCCAGTATTATTACATTGTCTCTTTGCATATCAAGAAACGTGTACAGCCCTAGCTGGTTTGGCTCAGTAGCTAGAGCATCCACCTGTGGACTGAAGAGTCTCGGGTTCGATTCTAGTCAAGGGCACATGCCTGGGTTGCAGGTTCGATCCCCAGTAGGGGGCGTACAGGAGGCAGCTGATCAATGATTCTCATCATTGATGTTTCTATCTCTCCCTCTTCCTTCCTCTCTGAAATAAAAAATATATATATATTTTTTAAAAAGTGTATAAGTGAGGCAAAAGTAGGTTTACAGTTGTGACTATAGGAGACAGTTTATTCCTGTATTATTATTTATTAACTAGAGGCCCAGTGCCTGAATTCGTGCACAGGTGGGGTCCAGCCAGCCCCAATCAGTGGATCAAGCTGGGCCTGTTGGGAGGAGGGCTGATTAGGGCCAGCCTGCTGGGGGAAGGGGCCGCGGGTGATTGGCCAGCCGCCCTGCCCCTGAATTGGTGTGGGGGGGTGCCGATGGGGGGCAGAACTGGCTTGGGGGAGGGGCCTCAGGCCGATCAGGGTGGTGAGGGCTGATCTGGGGTGGGGCCAGCCATGGGGAGGGGCTGTGGGTAGTGGGCCAGCTGACCTTGCCCCCAAATGGGGTGGGGGCTCTGATCAGGGACCAGCAGCCTGGAGGAGGGACCATCCATGGGTGGTTGGCCAGCAGGCCCTGCCCTTGATCAGAGTGGGGGAGCCAATTGGGGGCGGAGCTGACTGGGGGGAGCGTCTGCAGGAAGTTGGCCAGCAAACCCCGCTCCCTATTGGGGTGGGGGGCGGGGGGGACGATCAGGGGCGTGGCGGGCCAAGAGGAAGGGCTTCGGGCTGATGGGGTAGGGTGGCTAATTGGGCCATTCGCTGGCCACTGTGGGCATCATAGTGACTGGTCGTTAAGGTCGCTGGCTTTTTATATAGAGAGATTATTGTATTATTTTCCATAGGAACAACTGTAAACCTACTTTTGCCCCTCCCTGTATTACTTTCCTAATGCTAGTCTGGGGCTGGGCCAACTGACACACACACACAATTCTTGTTCCACTAAAGCTTCCAGTCTGATGGGGATGTAAGCAGACAATTCAGAGAACAGAATGGGTCAAACTTAGCCAAAATAAAAGCATCATGGTTCCTATTAGATGTCAAATGCTTATAGTTATACCATGATGGGGCCATGACAAACTCCCTTCCATGGAAGAGAACACTAGGCCTGGGCGGATGGTCCCAGGCTGGATGAAGTTACTCAGGCCCGCAAGTCCCTGTAGTCAATCCAGAACCGTCACCTGGAAAAGTGCTGACAGAAAGGGTGCCTTCCCTCCAGAGGAACCCTTTCTCTCCTGTCTTACCCCCAAAATGAGCACTGAGTGTGAAGCTGACCAAAGAAGGAAGTAGGAGGGACTATTAGGGTCAGACAAGACCCAGCAGCCTGGACCCAAGCCAATGGAAAATATCATGGAGTAGCTTTTTCAACTTTCTGCCCTCAGTGCCCCACCCAACATGCATATTCCATCTCAAGCCTCCTGCTCCTCCTCCTCCATCCCTGTGGTTCAGATGTACTGCACACCAGGAGGACAATAGACCGCTTTCTCCTGAAGTGCAAGGGAAGGTCATCCAGACCTGTCCCCAGGGGGGAAGGGCAAAAGAGATGATATAGTACAGGCCGATTAGATCACTAGAGCAGTATGTTTCTGGTTTTGTTTGTTTGTTTGTTTGTTTTTGTTAATCTTCAACCAAGAATATTTTTCCATTGATTTTTAGAGAGAGTGGCAGGTAGGAGGAGAGAGACAGAGAGAAACATCCATGTGAGAGAGACACATTGATTGGTTGCCTCCCACTTGCAACCTGCAACCAAGGTATATGCCCTTTACCTGGATCAAATCCAGGACCTGTCCACTGAGCCAACCTGGCTAGGAGGAGGAGGAGGATGTTTCTTAATGAAAATCCAGGATACCTATCCCTTTCAACTCCCACTCCTTTTTCCTAGTGCAGATTGCTACTCCAGAAGATATGGGGGTTTCTGGCAAAAGTGAGCAGCAGTTGGATGAGGGAAGAGTAGGAAGTGTGTCTATGTAGTTGTGCCTCTAGGCATGTCTCAGCGGTTTTGTTTGTAGGAGAGAATTCAGCAGACTGGGTGTGGCTGTGGGTGTGTCCCAAGGGGATGAGGAGCCTACAACCAGGCTCCTCGTCCTACCAGCCCTGGCCCTGAGCCCATTTCATGACACCAATGAGACCAGATTTGTAGTCCCAGCTAATTCCTACTAATTCTAGTTTCCAACCACCGGCTTCCAGCATCTTGGTCCCTCCCCCATATCCACACACTCCTCTGGCAGGATAGCTGGGCTTTTGGCTGGGAACTGAGCTCAAAGAGGAAATGGGCAGTTGGGAGGCATGATTTATGTCTCTGACTTCACCCCTGGCTGGAGCCCAAACACATGGACCCTCCCCCCAAGTGCCCTTTTGGCAAATTTCCTCAGAAATCTCAGGCTCTTCTAACTGGTCAGAGGTCAACCAGGGAAACCATCTCCACTACCATCCCCTTCTCCACCATCACTAGCACTCACACCTCCACCTCCCGCTGAAGAATGCCTTTACTTGACAATCACTGAAGGACTCAAAATCCTCCCATCAGCCCCAAACAATAGGGAAGCCCCACTACGTATTTAATTTCCTTATCTCCTTTGTTGGTGGAAACAAAGGTAGCTAGTTGAATCAGAATTCTGCCTCTGGCCTTTCAAGATCCTTTTGCTGATTTAAGGTTCCTATCCAAGGACTTCTCAGAAACAATCTCAAAGATATCAGATTGCCATTTTCTTCTGACTTGAAGCAGTCAGTGACGTTAGTCTACATCTTCATCTCCCAGCTGTCAAGAGCTGGAAAACCAGCACACCAACCCTCCCTTCAGCTCAGCCGATTCTGAACCCAGAGTCAGAAAAGATCTTCCCCTTATTAACTTTAGAGGGTTGTTGTGAAGACCAAATAGGTAAATTGGTGTGAAAGATATGTAAAATGCTGCCTCATAGGATTATTTCAAGGTTAAATGAGGTAATATATGTAAAATGCTTAGATCTGTAACTGGTACTTGTCAGGTGACATTGGTGCATATCTTTACATGCTAATTTTTCTCATAAAACTTCAAAAATTAGAGAAGGGACCTGAGAGTTTGCCTTTCCTAGACATCTAGAGCTCATACTCTCATTAGTCCCTGAATGGGAAGTTCAGGTTCCTAGATTTTAATTTCTGGAGGAAGAGTTGAATGAATGAAAGAGTTTTGTCCATTTACTTTTCTGGGGTTGGCCCTGCCTGGCCTGGCTTCTTTCCCATCACCCCCTTCAGAGCCTTTCCCCAGGAGCCCTGAGCTCATCCTAGTTACCAAGTGTTTGTTTAGTCCTGGCCCCACACAAGGACTCCAGCCCCCACTTGGTTTTCCCCACGGTGATCCTATGTAGGAAGCTAAATGTGTTGGAGATGGAACCTCAGGGGTCGTCTAGTTCAATTCCTTCAGTTTAGGAAAGACAAAATTGAGGGTCAGAAAAGGGCAGAGTCTTGCTTAAGCTGGAACTTCCAAGTCAAGTACCTAGATCCACCCCAGGGAGTCCCTGTCTGCCTCAGGACTAGGAGAATTCTCAACCCCTTCTTCCTTTCTCCCCCTCGCTGGGAAGAATAAATCACCATTTTTAACCGCCTGGAACATAAGAAAGGCTGGAAAAGGGCCCACGAAACTCCCTCCACACACTCCTGTAGTTTTTTCTTCATTCTCCCAGCTCGTCCCTAACTCTTATTTTGGCCTCTTCTTGCATCCCTCCCACCCGGCTCACTTATTTGGCTTCTGTGTTAGCCTGCATATCGTTTGCATGTCACTCAACAACAGATTTGTTTTTGTTTTTTTAAACATGGGTCAATGGCTCTCTGGGAGTGTTTAGTCTAAATCCATGCAAACACCCAAGGGTCCATAGTGGGTCACATTTGAATGGCAGCTTCTGTGAGCATCACCACCTTATAAGCCACTTGGGCATTCCTTATGCCTCCAACAGTGAGGATCAAGTACTCCATAGACAAAGCATGTGGGTTGATTTCTCCTAAAGTGAAGCCAAATTGCTTGGATTTGAATCCAGCTTTTCCACCTGTCCTGAGCAAGTTTCTTAACTGAATCGCTGTGCCTCAGTTTCCTCATCTTACCAGATAGGTCAATAGCACCTCCCACATAGAGTGGCAGTGCCAATTAAATGAGTTAATACACATGTAAAGCTCTTAGAATACATAGCATGTATTATAATCTGTGTAATAACATGTATATCCTATATAATAAAGAGGTAATATGCAAATTGACCATCACACCCTGGCACAAGATGGCCGCCCCCATGTGGTCACAAGATGCCTGCCACTAGATGCCCGGCAGGGGAGGGCAGTTGGGGGCAATTGGGCTGGCAGGGGAGCAGTTAGGCGTCGATCAGGCTGGCAGGGGAGCAGTTAGGCGTCGATCAGGCTGGCAGGGGAGCAGTTAGGCGTCGATCAGGCTGGCAGGGGAGCAGTTAGGGGGTGATCAGGCAGACAGGCGAGCGGTTGGGAACCAGCAGTCCCAGATTGTGAGAGGGATGTTCAATTCCCTGTGAGATCGAGCCTAAACCAGCAGTGAGACATCCCCCGAGGGGTCCCAGATTGGAGAGGGTGCAGGCTGGACTGAGGGACACCGCCCCCCCCTTCCCGCACAAATTTTGTGCACCGGGCCTCTAGTGTATAATATGTATAATAGTGTATATATATATATATATATATATATATATATATATCATATATCATATAGTATGTATAATAATAGCATAAGCTATTATTATTATTATTCAAAAAATCATAACTCCAAGAAGCTGTGTCTCCATCCCCACCCCTATATACCTACATGTGGCCTTATTCCCCTCTCTTCCTGAGATCCCATTACCCTTCTCTAAGCCTTCCCATATGGCCCCTGTGTAGTCTTACCCTCACCCAGCCCCTTCTCTCCCCTGGGGCCCAAACCTAGGTGTGGGGGATGAAAGAAGAAAGGGAAGAAGGAAAATGTGGCCATTTTAGGGCAGAGGAGCCGTTACAGGGGAGAGGGAGTGGGGGCAGCAGGGGACTAGACCCAGAGTTGGGAGGCTCCTTATTGGGAAAGGCCCCTGTCTGACTCTGTGAGACAGAGGCCAGGCCTGGGCACTCAGCCAAGTCCAAAGAGCAGGCCCTAGGCCCTCATTCTGGCCCCAGAGCCAGCACCGGTGAAGAGACTAGATGCTCCGTTGTTTTGGGTCCTTCTCCACACACTCCTCTACTTCAACCCCAGCCCTTTTGCCTAAACCTCTGTGGCCATTCAAGTAGCTACAGCCAGGAGTATGACCTCCTTGTGCATGTGTATTGGGGAGCGGGAAGGGCTGCTGCTTTGGCTCTCTCTAAGACACTGTCCACCACCCACACCCCCCACTACTCCCACCCACGTCCAACTCTGTGAGCTCCTCCTACAGGAATTCAGCCAGTTCTGGGGAGACGACTGCTGGTGAGGGGGGGGCCCAAGGGTGAGTAACGGTTCCCTTGGGGATCGGGGTGCCCATGACTAATCAATGAGAGAGTGAGAGAGGAAACTTACATTCCTTGACTTGTAGGGCAGTGGATGGAGGTGGGAGGTGGGGCAGGGGCAGACTGAGGCAAGGACAGCCAAGTAGGGACACAGAGAGGGGAGTGAGGCCAGGGTGAGAGAGGGTGTCTCCCCAGCCTGTTCTCTCTACATCCAGGCTGAAGGAGAGGAGTCCCCAGGTGACCAAACACCTGGGTCCCTGCGTTGCTCAGAGCACCTCCCATCAGCTGAGCCACTCCATAGCTCGTTCAGGCCTGGGCTGCTGACCTTGAATGGGATGGGAGGGCAGACTGGCCTCTCATTTGCTTCCTCAGCCCCTATTCCCACTCATCCAGGGCTCTCCTTTCCCAGAAGAGCCAGCTTGGAAAAACTCCTCCATGCCAGACTAGGAGCTGTGCTAAGGGGCAAAGAGTGGAAATGAGCTGGGAGCCAAGGTACCACAGGGAGGAAGGAAGCCAGTCTGCCGCCACAAAGGAGTCAGGAAAGAGAGGGAACAAACAGCCAACGCTTCCTGCCCACCCCTCCCCTGCCTCCCGCCTAACACTCCTTACCAAGCTCCTCCTCTGTCCCAAGATCTCAGGGTCTGGGGGAGAGGGGAAAAGGGGTGCAGAGACCCATGCTGGACACCCTCTAATGCTTCCAGTTCAGTGGCCTTCGTGACAGGGGCCACAGGCTACTCTCACCGCAGCCCCTGCATCCATTCCTGAGGGTGAGGGGGACTCCTCTCATCTCAGCTGGTCCAACTAGCCCCTTGCCCCAATTTCTTCTGGAGAGGATAGAGACCCCTTCCTCTCTGTTCTGTGGCATTTTCTCTGGCCCTCCTGTTATCTGTGGTTGAGAGAAGGCCATGGGTTAAAGAAGTGATGGAGTGGTGGGGAGAGCAGGCAGCTGTCTCACCTCCCCTGCACTGGGAAGAGAGCAAGGCAATCACACACACACACACACATACACACACACACACACACACACACACAACTTTGACCTATTGACCACTCTGAACATAGATGCCCCCACCCATGCATGCATGCACACCGTCAGAAGCATGTTCAGATGTTCGGACCACACACAAACACATGTGTTTTTACCTTACATAAACATTCACATCACACAGTATCTTTTCCCAGCCCAGCCAGCACAATGTTGAACATTCATGTGCAGGGATAGAGAAACCTGTGCCAACTGGGGCCCAAAAGCCATCCCAGCTTTGGCTCTTCTCCAGCCCTGAGTCTCCTCTGTGCAGGCCTTCCCTGCAGAGCACAGCAGAGGTGCGTGACAGCACCTGAGGGCTCCTTCCCGAGCCTCAGACTCCTTGTGAAACTGGTCAGCTCTGTCTGAGTTCCTGGAGCCCAGCCCTCCCTGAGGTGATCACATGGAAAATGTCCAGCTGTGGTTGCTTGGAGAGATGAGCTCAGCCAGTCTGACAGGGGCTGGGGGCCTGGACTCAGCGTCAGACTTTCCACCTCGGACCTTACCCCTCCTCCCACCCTCAAATACCACCCCAGGGATTCAGGAGCAGGAAAGAGGCCAAAGGGACTTCAGACACAAACATCTCAGCCCTGGACCAGTGTGGTGGAGGAAGAGGGACTCTGAGTTGAGAGCAAACCAGAGCTGGAAACACCTCCACTCTGTTTCATCCCCAAGCTCCCAATACAGGGAAAGAAACCTAGAGAAGAGGGACAAGGGAGACTGGCCTGCAATGTGATGAGCGAGGAGGAAGTTGCCTTCAGAAATCTGTACATAAGAGGTAAAGCCAGGGAGGGCAGGGAACCAGAGAAGGAAGAGAGGCAATTCAAGGACCCAAAAATGGCAAAGGGCACAGAAAGCTGGATCCTAAATGGGAAGGGGGTGGGGAGCAGAACCAGTGGCCTGCAGGCTTCCTGCCCACTTCAAACTGCCTCTCACTGGCCAGCAAAGAGTTTCCAACCCAGCAGGATGAAAGGATTGCTCCCCCCCAAATTCCTATCCATCTCCCACACTCCATGACCCCATACTCCATGACCTCACACCCCTGCCTGCCTCTCTCTCTCCACACCCCCGCCTCTATCCCCCACTGAATTGGGTCAATGGCACTGCTATGTGCCTTGGTGCCGTTCTGGGCACTTAGGAGTAGACAGAACTTTATTGGTTAAAAAGGATGGAGCCATGGAAGGTTTTGAGCTGAGAACATCATCAGAGCCTTGGTTTAAGATTAATTTGCCTGCACTGAGTAGGTGAATTACAGAGAAAACAAACCCTCTTTTTTATTTCTTCTTGCCCTCTCCAACTGTGTGGGGTTTCTAAAAAAAAATACATTTTTTATTGATTTCAGAGAGAGGAAGGGAGAGGGAGAGGGAGATAGAAATATCAACGATGAGAGAGAATCATTGATCAGCTGCCTCCTGCACGCCCTGTACTGGGGATTGAGTCCAAAACTTGGGCATGTGACCTGACCGAGAATGGAACCATGACTTCCTGATTCATAGGTCCACGCTCCTCAGCTGGGCCACACCAGCTGGGCATTCCTCTCCAACTGTTTATCTCCCACTCTTCATCTTCACAGACTTGCCAACCTGACCACCCTTCCATGAATCTCCCCCTCCTTCCTTCAGGTTTTCTTCCCTGTACCCCCTATCTTCCCTTTCTCCTTTCAAACCCCACCCCTTTCCTCAGAACATCTGTAAACAATCGGCCTGGGGGATAGGGTTGAGAGCTCTTCCCAATGCAGGCTGGGTGTGAGGATGTGGTCTAAAGAAAGCGCTGAGCTGGTAGTAAGGGTTTAGAGCTCCATCCTACCTTTCCCTCCCCCAGCCACTCAGCTCTCTACCCAAACCCCAAACTTCCCAGGCCAATCTCTATCACACATTTCTCCTCTATCTTAGAGACCTGAAGGCCCCAGCCCTACAATTGTGTCAACTGGGACCCTCTAGCCAAACCTATATCAGAGACTGGGACAGAGAGGCCTCTGGCCTCTGAGCTGCTGGACAGCTATTGAAAAGGCTCTAAGCCAAAAGGTCAGAAATCTCCTCCCCTTGGTTTCACTCCTTGGGGTTTTTGAAGTCCAATCAAGGATTGAGGCCAGATATGATAAGAGATGGAGGCTCAAAAGGCATAGCCATTCAACTTTCGCTGCAGGTAAGGCAGGAAACCCAATTTTGGTAAATTAGACCCAGAAATAAAACACTTGTGCCCACCCGGTGTGGCTCAGTGGTTGAGCATCTACCTATGAACCAGGAGGTCACAGTTCGATTTGGGATCAGGGCACATTCCTGGGTTGCAGGCTCGATTCTCAGTAGGGGGCATGCAGGAGGCAACCAATTGATAATTCTTTCTCATCGTTGATGTTTCTGTCTCTCTTTCCCTCTCCCTTCCTCTCTGAAATCAATGAATATATATATATATATATATATATATATATATATATATATATACACACACATATTTTTTTAAGACTCTTTTAAGGCTTGGTTCCCCCCTCCTCAAGCTGTAGCTGTGGAAGAAAGAGAGAGAGAGAGCTTTGCTCCTCAAGAGTGCTCCATAGCACTGAGCCTGAATCTCAGCCCCAGAGACTTTCCATCTTACCCTGAGGGGGTGACTGCAGGGGATCCCTGGATCCCTTGCAGAGGTCACTGTACACCCATTTACCTCCTAATTCTGCACTCCAAATGGTTAGATCTCCCTGAGGGAAAGGGCAAGAGGATGGACCTATTCTTAGCCCTGGGTATGATCCCTGGAAAACGAAGTGCTCATTACAAGGTGATGATGGACAGGGAGGAATTTGCAGCTGAGGAAGGAGTATGTGTATTTGTTTGTGGGTAGAAGGGTGAGAAGTGCCAGAGGTCCAGAGAACTCATGGGAACTCATCAGGAGGACTTAGGCCTTCTCATGAAAAGCAAGGGGGGGATGTGCTGGTTCCCATCCCCAACCTGATGCCATAGCAAATATATTATTGTGTTAAGGACAAATGGCACACTTAAGCTGTACACACACACACACACACACACACACACACACACACACCCTGGTCCCTATCTGATCAGAGATGCCGTCACTTCTGTAGAGTCAGAAAGAGATGAAGCTAGTGAAAAAGTATGTCTGGATTTGGGTCAATCCCTGGCCCTCTTGCCCTCCTCCTGGCCCTTTCCAATGCCCTAACTTCCTGTCTAGGATTGGTAATCCTTCCTATGAGAGGACTAGAAATGGCAGGCAAATTTGTGGGATTGAGTGGGAATGCCTGTCTCATCCTCAGAGCCTCACAGCCTCGATCAGATGTGTATTGAGAATCCTGATGCTCCAGGTCCCTCCCTGATGGGCTCCAGATGTGCTTACATCTGTGAAGACCATCCCAGGAAACTGATGCTCTGGCCCACAGCTCCCACCCCGGAAGATCTCTCCTCCAGTTTCCAGGCCCTTGAGCCCAGAAGCTTCAGGCACTCGTTTCCTCTCCAAAGGTAGGTACATGGCCGCCAAGCGGAGAAAAAGAACAGAAAGCAATGGGGGTGGGTGGATGAGCAAATCAAATGATGTCAGCGTTAGGACACCCCAGAGAATCCTATTTCCCTTTTAACTTCCTATCTGGGGTTGTTACATTCTATTGCCGAATTCTATTGCCAAAAAAGAAAAATAGAAAAACTGAAGAGGGTTTGGAAGAGCAGGCACTAGCTGGAGTAGGGGAAATTCCTTCTCATTGATCTGCTTGTTTTGGACCCCTGGGTCTTATATTTTTTTACCCCAGCGTTCCCTTAGCCCTGCCCCGCTCCAGTCAGTGCCCTTCCCCCAATCCCTGTCCTCCCGTCCCTCCCTAGCCTAGCCCAGCCTGGAAATACTCCCCATTTGGTCCTTAGAGAGATGTCAGAGTCCTGGAGCACCAAGTGAACCCAAGCATCTCATCCCCCAGGCCTGATCTTGTCACCCTGCAAGATCCTTCATCCATCCCTCCAGTGCTCTGAGCAAAGTGGGGGTGGGAAGGGGAGGGAGTTCGGGGTTATTTTAAGTCTGGGACATGGGGTCAGACAGGAAGTTTAAGTGCTGGGTGGTGACTCACATATGATGGAGCCATCAGTTTCCCTAGACTGAGACCTTGAGTCAGGGCAGCAACAGAGCCCCAGGGTTCAAATGACCCACTCCTGTACTTTCCAATTTCTCTCTCTTAGACACACTCACACACTCACACACACACACACAGCACTGCCCCAGCTTTAGCTGGCTCTGGACCCAGACTCCCGGGATAACCAGGCTCTTGTTCTCCTTCCAGGAATCCCCTTGCAGCTCTATAATCTTCCATTAGTATCCCTCCCTCCTTCCCTCTTCCCATTCATCACCCCACCACAGGGCAGGAGTGGGACCCCAGGCCCAACGCCAGGAGCCACAAGCCAACAAGCCCCTCTGGCCCCTTTGTCCAGCGAACTCTTCCCAGTCATTTTTGCATCATATCATATTGACGTCATATTTGTACCGTCCTCTGGAATGAGCAAGAGAGGTCGCTCTGGCCAGAAGCCACCAGCCCCGGGGGCTTTGGCCAACTTCAGGGACTGAGGGGATTGGCGTGATCTCAGCGCACCTACACCCTATTTGCGTAGCTACCACACACCCGTTGGGAAGTTTAATTTCGTGAAGATTTCACTCAGCTAACGCCACCAGCCAGGCTTTTTACAGGCTCAACAAGGCTCAAGCCTATTCCTGAGGTCAGGACATCCAGCCTCCGAATTTCCAGGCATTTGAGAATCTAAGAGAGGCAATCGAGTCTCACTCCAGAGAAATCACGGTACATACACACACAAATTTCCATCCAGTTCCAGAGGCTGAGTGGAGGGTGCACCCAATCTTCCCACCACCCCACACTGGGAATAATGGACCTGGGTAAAAAATCTCTGCTCCACAATCTTCCCCCTGTAGAAACCCAGCCTAATTTAGAGGACTAAAGTAACAGTGCATGGGGACAAGCAACAGGCTTTGGAATCAACTGGGAATGAATTTGGATTCCACCTCTGCCCCTTTATTTCTGTTGATCTTGGCTCGGTCACTTCCTTCTCTGGGACTCAGTTTCCTCACGGTAAAATGAAGATCCTAACATTTTTAGTGCTAGATAGTTGGGAAGATTAAATGAGATAAAGGCAGGTTACATGTCAAGGCCAGAGCCAGGCATATGGCATATGCTAAATAACATTAATACTCCCACCCTGTTGAAACTCAGCATGGCTCCTGGCTTTAGAATTTGCACCTCTTTGGAAATCTCTATGGAAATTCACTCTTCTGGTTCTAAAGCTCCAGCCTTCTGGGCAGGCAGGCTGGTGACAGCAGGAGCCTGGTGAGTGTCCCGCCCTTGCCCTTCACCCCTTCTGCTCCTCTGTTAAGCAGACCATGATTAATAATAGTCTGTCATCACAGCAAATCATTCCTACTGAGAGATGAAGAGACAGAGGGTACCAGAGAGGTCATGTCCTAGAAAGAAAACAGAGACACTTGGAGACACACAGGCTGGATCAGAGACAAGCTGAGAGATACACAAGACAGAAAACACTGAGAGAAGATGGAGCATTTCGAGGGCAGTGAGCTGAGAGGAGAAGGCATTGGGCTGAGAGTCAAAACACTCAGGTTCTAGACTCACCCCTAACTGGCTAGCCATGGGACCTTGGACAAGTCACTTAAACTTTCTACACCCATTTCCTCCTTCTGAAGCTGGGCTGATGACCTCTAGGGGCCCTCCTGGCTGATGTTTCTCAGCCAGCTTCCAGACCCGGAGGGCTATGCCGAAGCAGCTCCAACTAGGAGGAAACCCCAAGTTCAGGCCTGGCCTGGAGCAGGCATGGGGAGAGGGAAGGCAAGAGGTGTTGGGGCAACTGGGAGAGGACTTATAAGGGCAGAGAGAGCCAAGAGAGGAGGGATATTGGAGAGGGTGGAAAAGCCAGCCAGAGAATGACTAAGGGGCTACCCGTGTAAACAGGAGCAAGGAATGGACAGGGAGGGGGCCTGTTTGAGTTGGCCAAGGCTGGGGGGCGGTGGAGTTGGGAAGAGGACTGGAGTAGGACGCTATGTCCCCTGTCCCCTACCAAGGCTCCTGGGAGGGGCTGAGTCACACACCTCCCTCCTTGTACCCCTCCTTCCTCTGCCCCAAGCTCCTAAATCCTGGGAAAATCTAAAGAGCTTGTGCCTAGGCTGAAAAAAGGAGAGAGCTGGGTTCACACTGGACTATACAGCAGTCAGGCCTCAGCTCCTCTCCTCCCCAAGGGGGTTCTCACCCCTTGGCTTGAGTAGTTTTTGCCTAGAGGTTACCTTTGTGGTAGGGCTGTGCTTAAGATCCTGACCCAGAGATTGCTGGGGTTCCTCACCTAAGAAAACATCAGGACCTGCAGATGTGAGAGTGGGCTGGGGGCCAGCATCATCCCACAGTCTAACCAGCTGGCTTCTCCCTTGGGCTGCAGCTGGCTCTAGAGATGGGCTTTTAAAAAGGGGGGGTTGGGGGGAAGCTGGATGATTTGGGACGGAAAGTAGAGTAGCAGAAGGAAACTCAAAGCGAAAGAAAAAGCATTGATTATGGGCACTTTTATTCTGAGTCCCTGCGGCAGAGTGGGGCAGGGGCCTGGGGAACAGAGGGAGCAGGGCTTGATTCAGAGAATGATTGTTCTGGAGGGAAAGAAGTCCTGGAGGGAAAAGGCCAGACGGGGGCTGGAAAGGAGAAGAGGTTAGGAGAGAATCTAGGCCCCTAGGTCCCCCTCCCCCAGACTAAGATAAAGACTAGAATCCTGAAAGGTGATCTCATTACACCGAGCCGGGGTTGGAGGAAGGGGTGGGCAGGGGGTTACTGCCTTCCCTTGCTATGGAGTTCCTTCCTCAACATCCGCAGGGGGTCTGGGAAGAATGGGGTGGCCCCTTTGCAAGATAACACCCCCATCCCCCCACCCCACGCTACAGTTCTCCAGGTTTATAGGAGTCACGTGGGTTTTATCAAGAAGACACTGAGGGGCCATAACACCACCCTCCCTATCACTCCCAGGCTCTTGGTCAACTGCCAGATTCTAGGACGGAGCTCAACAGAGGTGTCCATGCCCTACAACCGAGAAGGCTGAGACCGGGCGCAGAACCCTCCCGGTGAGTGACCCCAAACTCCTTGGGGTGAGGGGCAGCAGAACTCGAGGAGCCTGTGGAGGCCCTCTATCAGATCGGGACCACTCTGTCCCTCAACTCCCGAGTCCCAAATCCAGCTGGCAGGCACCCAGGCACCCGGTGGCCCCGGAAAGCAAGGGGGAATCCCAGCTGGCCAGACGCCAGAGGTGTCTCCTGTCTCTTTCGACCCAAAAGTCTCCTCCCTGGAGAAGTGAGGGCGACCCCACACACACGCGCAGGCTCCCTCCGCCCTCCAGAGGTGATTCTTTTCCTCATTAGGAAATTCTCGGCTCCCTTTTTCCGACTCCTTTTCCGAGCGTTTACGTTGTACATCTGGAAAGGAGGGGGGAGGAGGGAGGGGGAAGCCGAGGGAGGAGGGCGAAGAGCCCAATCCCGCCCAGTCTGACCCAGTACAAACTACCGGCCTCCAGCTGGGGCTGGGAGAGGGGAGTGGAGAGGTGCAGCCCCCCCACGCCCCTCCGGGGTGGGGGGCTCGGGTTCAGCGTTCCAAGGACCCAGGAATGCCCCCCCGCCCACCCCCCTGGCGGGCGGGGGGAGGGCTCAGCCGGGAGTTTGGCAAACTCCTCCCCGCGTTGAGTCATTCGCCTCTGGGAGGTTTAGGAAGCGGCTCCGGGTCGGTGGCCCCAGGACAGGGGAGAGCGGGCGCTATGGGGAGCCGGACGCCAGGGTCCCCTCTCCACGCCGTGCAGCCACGCTGGGGCCCCAGGCACCGATCCGCGCCGCTGCCGCTGCTGCTGCCCCTGCTGCTGCTGCTGCTGCCGCCGACACCCAGGGTCGGGGGCTTCAACTTAGACTCGGAGGCCCCAGCTGTGCTCTCGGGGCCCCCCGGGTCCTTCTTCGGCTTCTCCGTGGAGTTTTACCGGCCGGGGACAGACGGGTGAGTAAGGAGGGTTGGCGGCTGGATGGAGGGGGTGGGGGGGACGCCTGGAAAGTGGGGGCGCGGCTGAAGTCTGGAGGGGACCAAGGCTTGAGTTGGAGAGGCGGAGTTTGGAAGGACTGGGGCTGGAGTTGGGGGCCCACGCTGAAGTTGGGGGCCTGCGCAGGACTAGGGAGGAGACAGGGGCCGGCGTGGAGGGGGCCTGGAGTTAGAGATCAGTGGAGAGACATGTGTGGGGTGGGGAGAGGGCACGGAGCTGGAACCTGGAGAAGTCTGGGCAGGGGACTCGGGGCCAAGGGAGAGGCGGGCGCGTGGACGGGGGCAGAGGGTCTCCGGTTGAGACCTGTGAGCCATCGGGACCCGGGCGGATGCGGGCGCAAAGGGGGCGCGGAGGCCGGGAAGGGCTTTTCCGAGGACTGGAGGACCTCAGGTCCGCAAGGGCCATTGTGCGGAGAGAAAACTGGTCGAAGCAGCATGAACTCTGTGTAGTGAGAGGGGAGTCGGAGCCTGAGAGGGCCCAGAGGTTACACGGGGGCCAGCCTCATCTTCCCCTCCCCCCTCAACTCGGGCTGGGAAAGACCAGGGAGCGGACGGCGGCTCTCTTCCCTTTCTCCTTGGTCTCCTACTCGCCTCCACCCCCATCTCTGTTCTGATGAGGGGATCGTGGAACTTGGGGAGAGTGCCGGAACCCTGGCACTGGGGGCGCCGGGGCTGGGGGTGGGCTCCGCCAAGGGCGGTGCTCGGATGTGTCGGGAGGGGTGTGTGTGCGCGCCTGAGGGGGGTGGGCGGTTTCCCTCTTCCTCTGGCTCTGGGGAGGAAGAGAAAAGCTGGTTTCCTGTAGCTTGTGGGCTGGAACTGAACTGAGACCGGAATTCTGGGGCTGGGGTCGGAAGCTGGGGAGGCGCGGGCTCGCTGGGCCCAGGAGCAACAGACACAGGGCATCAGAGATGGGGGGAGGCTCAGAGGAGGACCCCCATTCCCAGCTCGGCAGGGCGACCCTCAGACCGGACCCTGCGCGCCTGGAAAATGGAGAGGCATGGGAGAACCGAAGCTGGAGCTGAGGCAACATTGGAACTAGGGCTTTTATTTAAATGTCCGGGGTTGGGAAGAGGGAATGGTAGCTGTGCCTGGGCAGCATCAGGGACTCCCAGATGCCGGACTCCTGATCCTCCACAATGAGCCTCTCTGGGCTCTGAGCTTCCCACGGCCCCCCACCACCACATTCAGGGTTTGATAGGACCTCTGCCGGAGGTGAGCTGTTTTTACACCTGATACAGTTAACTGATCTCTACTCATTTTCTTTAATGTTTGGAGAAAAGGATTAAATTCAGTTGTGGCAGGAGGCGGAGACAGGGGTAAGTTTCTCTATTGTCTAGAGGACGTGGAGATGGAAAAAAGGTAGTTAGGCCCTAGCTGTTGGTTCTGGGCTATTCAAGGTCCCCACCCAGCTCCCACCCCACACCCCTGGCCTCTTGCCCAAACCCCATTGCATCACCCCGGTCTGGAACTTCTGCCAGATCTGGCCTCCCCCAAGGCCCCCTTAAACCGCTGCTTACCACATCCCTAATGGAGTCAAGAAGAGGAAGGGAAGGAGAGGTGGGGATCCTCCCCCATATCTGGGTAACCTTCTTCTTACCCTGCCCCACACCTAGCAAGTGTCATCTCCCTTTTCAAAGACTCCTCTCAAACATCTGGGCTTTCACATACTTCCGGTTCCCTAGGTGTCTGCCTGGCCCCTGGCCTGATGCCGCAGTCCCTAAAGCCCTCTTCTACAACAGGACCCAGCATTTTCATCCCTCCCCCCTCCCCCTTCTTGTCATCTTTCCTTCCAAGAGAGCCAGGTGTCTCATTCGCACTCCTCCCCCTCTCACTTTCTCTTTACAATACCCTTTTAGAGTGGGACTCTGCACATTCCACCTCCCCGTGACCTCCCTTCCACTGCAGCTGGACCTTCAACCCCCTCCTACACCCAGGGACCAACATAACCCTCGCCTGGGGCCATCGCTGGAGAGGGAGGGCCTCTGTGTTCTTGGTCCCTCTGCATCACCTCTCACCCTGGACACCAAAACAGCATCAAAGGGCAGGGTGAACACAAGAGAGTCTGCAAGGTAGGCAAGGGCCAAGCCTTAAGTCAGGCAGAACTGGGTGTGCACCTGGCCCCACCACTTGCTCTCTGTGTGACCTGGGGCCTGTTCCTTAAGGTCTTAGAGCAGTGGTTCTCAACCTTCTTAATGCCACGACCCTTTAATACAGTTCCTCATGTTGTGGTGACCCCCAACCATAAAATTATTTTCGTTGCTACTTCATAACTGTAATTTTGCTACTGTTATGAATCGTAATGTAAATATCTGATATGCAGGATGTATTTAGGCGACCCCTGTAAAAGGGTCGTTCGACCCTCAAAGGGGTCACGACCCACATGTTGAGAACCGCTGCCTTAGAGCTTGGTGTTCTTATGAAAGTCAGACACCTAACTTATGAGGCTGTTCTGAGGACTAAATGAGACGATACAGATAAAAGGCACCTGGTCCATGGAGGGTGATCGATACCTGGCAGGCATGATTTGTATGAGGTAACTGTTTTTCTGTCTCTGCTTCTCTCCTAACCTAGATACCGTCTAGTCCTTTTTCCAAGTTCTCCCCCATTTCTTACTTGCTTTTAATATTTGCTTATAGCAGTTTTAGTAATAATAGTCCCTCACATTCCTTAGCACTTTCATATCTGTTTTTTCATTGGATCATTACAAAATCTTTGCATTAGGCAGAGGAGGCATTATTGCTCCATTTTATTTTATATATATACTGAAGCTTCAGGAGGTACAGAAGTTTAGAACTAGAGTTTGTTTCAGGGACTATTCAAGGGCAACCCGTGACTTTATGGGTAGAGAATCCAAGGCTTGGGAGGGAAAGTGACTTGGCCTAGGACACAGACTTAAAAGGTGCACTAGCCTTGGCCCAGCTCTTTATTCCTTTCGGACACTTAGTTGGCATAGGTAGAGGCAACTCTCCCTCCCCCACCAGCCAGGCATTGTCTTTGAGAATACACTGTAGGACCAGAACTAGGTGTCCTCCTCTGGCCTGGCCAGGGCTGCTGTCAGACCTGCAGGGTCTGGGCCCTGGTCCACTTGCTTCTCTCTGCCCCCGACCTTGTCAGGCCAACAGAGTCAAACAGTAACCATATATTGAACAGGATCCTGGTTAATCAGAAGCCTGGCTGGGGGGATAGTGGAGAGGAGAGGAGATAAATTGGCAACGGGGTAAGCCAGAACACTGGCCTAGGAATCAGGATTCCTGGCTTCTGGTTTTGTGGAGAAGGATTCAGAGTGACCTTAGACATGTTACTTCACTTTTGTGGGGCTTAATAATTTTCCCATCTGTAAAATAAGGTCATGGGACTCAGTCAGCAGGTATTTTTAATTAAAGTTTTTTTCTTTGTTTCCTTTTTAAAAAATTCAAATAATATCTTAATAGGACATTCTATATAAAAAGGGAAAAGAGGTTGCTCTAAAGCAGCGGTTCTCAACCTGTGGGTCGCAAACAATGAAAATACATCCTGCATATCAGATATTTACATTACGATTCATAACAGTAGCAAAGTTACAGTTATGAAGTAGCAACGAAAAGAATTTTATGGTTGGGGGTCACCACAACATGAGGAACTGTATTAAAGGGTCGCGGCATTAGGAAGGTTGAGACCACTGTGGAAGATGAGGAGTGTCAAGACCAAACTAGCTCCTGACTCCACGTGGCAGCCCTGAGGCTTCTACAAGAAAGTCTTCACACCAGAGGGTGCCCTCTGCGGTGCCTTCCAGCGGTGGCAGCCATGTCTCCAAGAACCAACGCTAGAGTTTCAGAGTCCTAAGTCTTCAAAATAAATGATGGCAATTATTTCTTCCCTTGAACTCTATATTTTAGAAGGGTTTATCTGCCCAACTGCATTTAGTAAGAAATAATTCTTTTTTCTCATTTTTTATCAGCTAGATGTGAGAACAAGAAGACATCTATAGCTGCCAATCAGAGCTTGTGACCAATATGAGATAGTCAGGCTCTCTACATGAGTTGATATAATTCCAGCAAAAGTAAATATACTTGAGGTTTTAATTAGCCTGGGCTGCCTTATCAAGTAAACGAATGTTTCCATTAGGCTTTCTGAAAAATTGAAAATAACCCAGAGTTTCTGGCCGGTGTGGATCCCTGGTTACAGAGCACTGGCCCACACACCGAAGGGTCTAGGGTTCGATTCCCGGTCAAGGGCACATGCCTGGGTTGCAGGTTTGATCCCTGGTCCTGGTTGGGGTGCATGCTAGAGGCAACCAATTGATGTGTCTCTCTCACATCAATGTTGCTCTGTCTCCCTCTTCTCCTCCCTCGCTTCCACTCTTTCTGAAAAGCAATGGGAAAGATATCCTTTGGTGAGGATTTTATTTTTTATTTATTTTTAAAATATATTTTATTGATTTTTTACAGAGAGGAAGGGAGAGGGATAGAGAGTTGGAAACATCGATGAGAGAGAAACATCGATCAGCTGCCTCCTGCACACTCCCCACTGGGGATGTGCCCGCAACCAAGGTACATGCCCTTGACCGGAATCGAACCTGGGACCCTTGAGTCCGCAGGCCGACACTCTATCTGTCACTCTATCTGCTGAGCCAAACCGGTTAGGGCTTGGTGAGGATTTTAAAAGATAAAGGAAATAGCCCAAGGACCTTCCATTGTTACCTTCTTGAACCCCTAAGTGGCCCCAACTGCTCCAGGATTTAGGAAGCAGGAACTAAAAATGGGAGAATAGGATTAGCTATGTGAAGTGCCATCCCTGACACCAGGTGCCTCCCTCGGCACATAGGCAGGGGCACTAGTTATTAGACTGACTTGGAGGAACTAGATTAGAAGGGCCACTGAACCCTTGGGTACAAGCCATGGGTGGTGGAGGCAGGTCTGGATCGGAGTCTGTGGGCTTACCTGCAAGAACGGGTCTGCTGAACCTTCATACAGCCACGCACATGCCCTTGGCCCATGAGCTTGTGGGCTTTACAATCTTCGTAAGGTCTCTCTCTCACCTTCCAACCCTGTCCGACAAACTCCAGGCTTCTTCCTCGGGCCGTCCCAGGAGAACTCAAGCTCAGCTCCTCCTCAAGAGCTGGGGGTGCTGTAAAATTGGGAGTGGACCCTAGCCGGTTTGGCTCAATGGATAGAGCATTAGCCTGTGGACTGAAGGGTCCCAGGTTCGATTCTGGTCAAAGGCACATGCCCGGGTTGCAGGTTCGATCCCCAGTGGGGGGCGTGCAGGAGGCAGCCAATCAATGATTTTCTCTCATCATTGATGTTCCTATCTCTCTCCCTGTTCTTTCCTCTTTGAAATCAATAAAAATATATTTTTTTAAAAAATGGGGAATGAGAACTGGGTCCCTTAGCCATAGCCTTGTGTTCTCCTGGAAATAGACTATCTGAGCTCCCTGAGACTTTGACATAACCTCTGCTCCCAGAGAGAGGGAAAAAGTATGGCCCAAGTCCACACTGAGCCAGTGCCTGCCCCTCATCCAGGGCTGACTCCTGGTCCAGTGCTCTTTTTTAAAAAAAAATTTTTTTTTATTGATTTCAGAGAGGAAGGCAGAGGGAGAAAGAAAGAGATAGAAACATCAATGATGAGAGAGACTCATTGATCTCCTGCCTCCTGAATACCTCACCCAGGATGGAGCCTGTAACCCCGGGCATGTGCCCTGAGCAGGAATCAAACTGTGGCCTCCTGGTTCATAGATCAATGCTCAACCGCTAAACCACATCAGCCAAGCTGGTCAAGTGCTCTTTTCACTGCTTCCTGCACCACAACTTTTCTGGGGCTGCCCCAGCTAGGGAAGGGTGGTACCCCTCCCTCCTCACCCAGCCCTAGGACAACGCAGCCTCTCCCCATGACCAGCCTTACCTCCTGGGCCTGGTAACTGACCAGGTCACCGCCCATGGCCCACCCCCCAGCTGTATGTAGTGCCTGAGTGAAAAGGGTGGGGCCCGGCTGGTGGGAGACAAACGGAGAAGTGAGAGGTTGGAAAAAGACAGGAAGCCACAGGCAGTAAACATTTCCTGTCCCCACAGTAACTAAGGCTGGCACCCCACCCCCCATCACTCCAGGAACTCTCGCACTCTCAGCACCCCCCCATCTCCCTGGACCCTGGCCTCTCCCTCCATTCTCATCCTCTGGACTGCTCACTCCCCACTGCAGTCCCTTGGAGCTGTTTCCTCTGTGGTTGCCATCCCCTATTTCTCTTGGACCCCACCCCTTTCACTCCTTCCCCACCCGGTCCTCTTGGAAGGCAGACCCAGCATTTGTCACCTCCAACATAATCTCCCACTTGGATGCTCTTTCCTGGTAAGAAAGGCTGAAGAAGGTATCCTAATGACAGGAAGGAGTGGGTACGGGAATGCTGAAGCCGAATGGGGACAGGAATCAACAGATATGGAGAAGCCTAAGATCTGAGATCAAGAGAGAGAAAACTCAAACATTGAAACCAAGAGAGCAAACAGTCATAGGGGCAGAGGATCAGAGGTTGAGAAGCCGGAACAGAGGCAGGTATGGGAGGAGAGCAGAGGCCAAAGCCTGCAGGGACACTGGCCCAGGGCCAGGGCCAGCCCTGGTTGTCAGATGCAGTCCTCCTGGGAGACCCTGGAGGAGAACGCCAAGACGGCTGACCGCTGTGCAGAAGCCTCAGAGGCAAGGGACCAAGAAATGGAGGAGACAGAGCCAAAGACAGGAAGATTATCCAGGACCTTAACTATGATCACCCCATTACATGGGCCCCCCAATAAAGGCAACCCTCTCCTCGTGGTTTCAGCGGGGACTGAGGGACGGTGTCTGGAACTAAGACTCCAGTACAGCAGGATCTGAATGCAGACTCCTAGAGATGGTGTGTGGAAAAGGGTTCCGGGGCTGAGATAAAGGCCCAGCCCCAGCGGGGAAGTTCACACCAGAGCCCAAGGAGAAGGCAGGCCCAAGCCCAGGGGAACGGTCTGTTTTCACCACCATCCAGCTCTTCTCTCCACTTCTGCCTGATTTCCAAGACTCACATTTTCCTCCTACACGCCCCAGGGCTGGGCGGCTGGACAGCAGGGCAGCCGGATGCCTGGGTCTTGGCCCAGAGAAAGGCTCTGGCTTGGGACAAGAGGGTACGGGCTAGGTGAGAGGACCCTGGCTTCCAGAGGCTGCACATCCAACCTTGGCAGGTCCATAGAGGGATGGAGACGCTGAGGCCAGAACCTCTGGCCCCCTTTCCCTTCCCAGAACTGACTCTGGCTCCTTCTCTCTCTAATAGCAGGGGAAGAAGGTAGGAGAGGAAAGAGAGTGATGGGAGGGGGGGGAGGGGTTGTGTTAGTGACAGCGGCACATGGGGACCGCCTGACTCCAGCCTGTGCCTCTGGCATCTGTGGCATCTTCTGAGATATAAATACAACTCAGGGGGCATCCACCCCACCCCCAGCCAGCCCCTGGCCCAGAGGCCTGGGTCCTTCCTGCCTTGGGAAACTGAAGAAGGGCTAGGAGCCTCCCTGAACTGCTTCTCCATTCCCCTCACAGGGTCAGCGTGCTGGTGGGAGCACCCAAGGCTAACACCAGCCAGCCAGGCGTGCTGCAGGGTGGTGCTGTCTACCTCTGCCCCTGGGGCACCAGCCTGGCACCGTGCACCCCTATTGAGTTTGACAGCAAAGGTAACCAACCTCCTCGGCAGGCCTGGGAAGTTCAAGGAGGGACTGGGGGTGGGGCCGGGGTGGGGCCTGGCGTGAAGGGCAGAGCCTGCCCAGTTCCCTGGCCACGTGCCCTCCCAGCTCTGATGGTGGTGCTCCAGTTCTGTGCAGCGAGCAGCGGCTCCCCGTGGCACTCACACCACGTTCCCAGTCCAGCCCAGCCCAAGGAGGGCGGGCATGATTCAGAAACATGTGGCTCTCATTTCCCCTGAATCACCCACAACTCGGGGAGGCCAGGCCAGTAACACAGACAAAGACAGGGAGAGTCACACAGGCTATTTGATTCATTTAACTAAGCACTGACTAAGTGATAGTGCATGCCAGGCCCTGTGCTCGGGCTGCGGGGGGTCGAAGCATGATTTAGCCACTGCCCTCAGAGAGCTCAGGGCCCAGGGTAGATGCAGGGATAGAGAGGGGGGGAGACAGACAGAGACCAGAGATAAACAGTAATAACAGCTCACACTTCAAGAGCACTTGCTCTGCACCCAGCACTGCTATAAGCACTTTATAAATATTAACTCACTTAATCCTTTCAACAACTGTATGAGATATTATTATCCCCATTTTATAGCTGAGGAAATAGAGGTTAAGTAACTTGCTCAAGGTCACACAACTAGTAAATGGTGGAGTAAGGATATGAACTGCTGAGCTATATCTGGCTTCAGAGATAAAGACGGGTGAGGGGACAACAAGAGGAGTGCATAAACAGATGGAGACAGTGGGGGGTGGGAGATAAGATCATGAAACAGATGGGTGTTTTTTTCTTTATGCCTGAAAGACAGGTAAGAATCAGAGGAATAAAAAAGGATGTCCTGTATGATGTATAGATCCATACCCCATGGACACAGACAGTGGTGTGGGGAAGGCGGTGGCTAGAAGGGGTCCATGGGCAGCAATGCAGAGATGTGAGAAAGATCGAGAAAAGAGCAAGGTGCTTAGAGATACGGCCCAGGTACAGACAGAGGGGTGCCATTCTTCCCCCACCACCTCCTGCCCCCACCTCACTGCAAGCATCCTTGGTCGCTGGACCAGAGCGACAGAGCGAGGCAACTCCAGAAACCCCAGGTGTGTGCGCAGGAGGGGGGGGGGGGCGGGGGGTGAGTCAGGCTACACCGAATAGTGCCTGAAGACCCTTTGTCATTCCCCTCCCAGTAAGTCCTGGCTTCAGGCTTGCAAGTGCTTGGGCGCCCCCAAGCTGAGGGTAGGGGTTGTGCTGGGCTCGGTGGCCCACTACCTGCATGACTCCCTTTCTCCCTTCCCCAAGGCTCTCGGATCCTGGAGTCCTCCCTCTCCAACCCCGAGAGGGAGGAGCCTGTGGAGTTCAAGTCCTTTCAGTGGTTTGGAGCAACCGTTCGCGCCCATGGCTCCTCCATCTTGGTGAGGGGCCAGCCGGCTGGGGTGGTGGGGGCCCGGGTAGGGCGTGGTCGGGCACAATGGAACACAGGCCTGGAGGGAGGAGAGGGCTTCTGTCCGTCTAAACCTAAGGCTCCCTCCTCCGGGGCCTTCCCAGGCCTGCGCTCCGCTGTACAGTTGGCGCACAGAGAAGGAGCCGCTGAGCGATCCCGTGGGCACCTGCTACCTCTCCACAGACAACTTCACCCGGATTCTGGAGTACGCACCTTGCCGCTCAGGTAGGGCAAGAGTGGGCCCGCGCCTTGTCTGCCTTCTCTCTAGGACAGGGGTCCTCAAACTACGGCCCGCGGGCCACATGCGGCCCGCCGAAAACATTTATCCAGCCCGCCAGGTGTTTTTGCCGCCGCTGTGTGCATAGGAATTTGTTCATAGTTTTTTTTTAAACTATAGTCCAGCCCTCCAACAGTCTGAGGGACAGTGAACTGGCCCCCTGTTTAAAAAATTTGAGGACCTCTGCCCTAGAAGGTGCTAAACCTGCCCCTTGTTCACCTCGTGCTTACTGTCTGGTTCAGGGCGGCCCTTCCCCAGGGTCCTCTCCCACCTCCTTCCCCAATCTCTCTTCTTTCCTGCTCGGCCCATCTGCATGGGCCTCCTGCCCACCACCTTCTCCCCCACAGATTTCAGCTGGGCAGCAGGCCAGGGTTACTGCCAAGGTGGCTTCAGTGCTGAGTTCACCAAGGTGAGAGGGTGACCTGGGAGGGACGTGGCTGTGAGTGGTGGACACAGGGGGGTCAGGACCTTACGTAGACTCGCCTCCTTCCCCCCCACAGACTGGGCGTGTGGTGCTGGGTGGACCAGGGAGCTATTTCTGGCAAGGTAAGTCCTGCTGTGCTGACTCCTAGGGCCCTGGCACAGGCCTCTCATCCCGCTCCCGGCCTGAGGTCGCCATCTCCCCTCCTGTTGGCCATCCCAGTTCTCCTCTTCCTTTGTTGAGACTTATGTGTCCTCCTCCACCACCCTGCACAAGCTTGCCTTCCTTGAACCAGACTTCCAAAATCCTACCCAGTCACCCCCACCCCCAGTTCTCTCCTCCCTGCTCCTCCTCCTCCATCCATCTCCTCATCCTCTTCCCAGGCCAGATCCTGTCGGCCACCCAGGAGCAGATTGCAGGGTCCTATTACCCTGAGTACCTCATCAACCTGGTTCAGGGGCAGCTGCAGACGCGCCAGGCCAGTTCCTTCTACGACGACAGCTATCTGGGTGAGTGAGCAGGTGGGAGGAGAGGAGGGGGCAACCTCAGGCGCCCCTGTCCTGTCCTCACACTCCCCTGCCTCCTCTTTCCCACTCGGGCATCACCAGCCCCGCTGTCAGACTTGTCATGTACAGGCTGACTGTGAAGGCCTGCAGGGGTGGGGGACGGGGTGGAGATGGGCCTGGGCAGATGGGTCCCCGAAGCAAGAATATTAATACCCACCCACCCCGTCCCCCAGGTTACTCTGTGGCTGTGGGTGAATTCAGTGGTGATGACACAGAAGGTGAGTGTGTCCCCAGACTAAGGCCAAGGGAGGGGGTGGATGGAGACCCAGGAACTGAGACACTTACCATTCTTGTGACTCCTTGTTTCCCACCCTTAGTCCAGAACTTTCTCTTCTCTTTGCAGACTTTGTTGCTGGCGTGCCAAAAGGGAACCTCACCTACGGTTATGTAAGACCCTGCCTGACCCCCTCTTCCTTCCCTCCCCCCACCCCCCGCCCCCGGCTGCTGGCTGATGACAAAAAAACATGTGCTCTAGATGGTTTGGCTCAGTGTAAAGAGGCCCCATACTAAAGGGTCCCGGGTTTGATTCTGGCACTGATCCGGGAGCATGCAGGAGGCAAGCAATCAATGTGTCTCACATCGAAGTTTCTCTCTCTCTGTTTCTCCCCCTCCCTTCCACTCTCTCTAAAAATCAATGGGAAGTATCCTCTGGTGAAGATTTTTAAAAAACAACAAAAAACATGCAGGGCAGTTTGTGAGAATTCTAAAAGTGGATCAGAACACGGGCTCTGGGGTCAGACCTGGGTTCAAGTTCTTGGTCTTACTCTAGATGCATCCTTCTGTAATTTTTATGTATTCATATTCTACCTCACTCTGTAAACCCTTGAGCCTGCTTACCCTCTCTGAGCCTCATCCTTCCCTGTAGAATGGGATAATAATAGTTCTGACTTCACAGGGCTCTTGTAAGGATGAGATGAGGTAACGCATGTGAAAGTGCTTAGTGAACTGTTGAGCAGTGTACAACTGGTAGCTGTTATTATTAGACCATGACAAGTGCTTTAAAAAGGTTACAGATAAGAGTGCCGTAGGAGTTTGTTCAATTAACATTTATTAAAGCAAGGTAAGAGATAAGAAGATGAATAAGACATCGCCCCTCATCTCATAAGGTGCCTCTGATCAACTATGGAAGATAAGACACATATAATTACAACCTAAGGGACAGCTCCTGTTCAGGAGCCCCTCAGTGTGTCGGGCACGGTCCACTCATGATTTCTATTCAAGCCGGTGCGGGTAGATGTTACCATAAGTTGTTTAAGGTCACACTGTTAGGAAGTGGCTGGATAGCGATCCAAAAGCAGGTCTGTCTTGTTCCAAGGCCGGCCTTCTCTCTGCACTACGGTCAGTTTCAGGAAGTGGGCACGATGGTTATCAGTTCACGGAGAGGAATAACCTCCTTTCTGGGCCAGGGTGGATCAGAGACGGGCCTGTGAAGGATCAGTGGCGATGAGGGCAGAGCATCCTATGCAGGAGCATGAAAAAAGGCGTGGGGGGGGAGGAAAAACATCAGGCCTATTTAGCAGACTCTGGGCTGACTGAGGAGGAGGAGGAGGAGGAGGAGGAGGAGGAGGAGGAGGAAGGGTTGAGCAGAAGCAGGCAGGCTGGGGCCAGTTATCCAGAGCCTCACAGAACCAGCCAAGAAGTCCAGGCTTGGGTAGTGGCTGCAGGGACCCATTGTGGGTTGGTTTTTTTGTGTGTGTTTTAACCCTCGCCCAAGGATATGTGTTTATTGATTTTTAAAGAGAGAGGAAGGGCCCTGACTGGTTTGGCTCAGTGGATAGAGCGTCGGCCTGCGGACTGAAAGGTCCCGGGTTCGATTCCAATCAAGGGCATGTACCTTGGTTGTGGGCACATCCCCAGAGGGCGTGTGCAGGAGGCAGCTGAATTGATGCTTCTCTCTCATCGATGTTTCTAACTCTCTGTCCCTTTCCCTCTCCCTTCCTCTCTGTGAAAAATCAATAAAATATATTTTTAAAAAAAGAGAGAGAGGAAGGGGTGGAGAGAGAGAGAGAGAGAGAAACATCAGTGGGTTGCCTGGACTGGGGATCGAACCCACTACCTTTCGCTGCATGGGATGATGCTCCAACCAACTGAGCCACCGGCCAGAACACTCCTGTGGGCTTTCAAGCCAGGGGGCGTCCCTCCTAGGCCCTGCTGCAGTGGGGAGAGGGTGCTGAGGGGAAGAGAGAGCCTGAGGCAGGGAGGCGGACAGGAGGCTCTCCAGCAGTCCTGTGAGAGGACTCTCACCAGACAGCGGGGAGGAGAGCAAGGAGTCAAAAGACTTGGTGACTGATAGGGCCAGCCACTCAGAAGGGACGTCGGGAAGATGTGAGTGTTGTGGTTTGGGAGGGCTGGAGGATAAAGAATGAGTGCAGCCTCAGAGTGCATTCAGTCATTCAGTTAATAATTATTGAGCGTCTACTACTTTACTAGTAGGCTCTGGGGAGAAAGCAAAGAACAAGACCAAGCTCCTGCCTGCATTGATCTCCCACTCTAGTGGGTAGGCATGGGCAATAGGTAAATATTCGATCTGACAGTCGTTGATAAGTGATATGGAGAAGAAAAATGTTGCTGTGGGACTGAGCTGCTGGCATAGAAATAGGGATGTGAGGGCAAAGCTCAGGAGGGAATTAGGGGACAAGTAATCTGTGTCTCCACGGAATGCCTGCCTTTGGGTAGTTAGCCCTCCGTCCAGGGGCTGGGAGTCCGGGGCCAATGTGCATCTCTCCTCATTCCTAGGTCACCATCCTTAATGGCTCAGACATTCGATCCCTCTACAACTTCTCAGGGGAACAGGTGAGGACACCCCCAACCCCAACCCACTTGGGCCCTCTGCCCACCAAGCCCCAGCTCTGACCCAATAAGCTCAGCCCCCTTCTCCCTGGAGTCTCTGACCTCCCTCCATAGCCCCTGTTGATTCTGTTGATTGAGCCTCTAGTTCTGACCCAGAGCTGCTCCTCTGTCCTCCCCAGATGGCCTCCTACTATGGCTATGCAGTGGCTGCAACAGACCTCAATGGGGACGGGTGAGTAGTGGGAAGAGGCACACCACGATGGAAGGAAGGAAGGAAGAATGGGGACAGGAAAACTCAGGGAGTGTTTTTTCTCCAGGCTTCTCCCCTGAATTCTCCTCACTGTGCCTACATCCCTTTGCCTAGGGCAGGGGTCCTCAAACTACGGCCCGCGGGCCACATGCAAATACAAATATTGTATTTGTTCCCGTTTTGTTTGTTTTTTCTAAATACTTTATTTTTTTTTAATATATTTTATTGATTTTTCACAGAGAGGAAGGGAGAGAGATAGAGAGAGTTAGAAACATCAATGAGAGAGAAACATCGATCAGCTGCCTCTTGCACATCCCCCACCGGGGATGTGCCCGCAACCCAGGTACATGCCCTTGACCGGAATCGAACCCGGGACCTCTCAGTCCGCAGGCCGATGCTCTATCCACTGAGCCAAACCGGTTTCGGCCCATTTTGTTTTTTTACTTCAAAATAAGATATGTGCAGTGTGCATAGGAATTTGTTCATAGTTTTTTTTAAAACTATAGTCCAGCCCTCCAACGGTCTGAGGGACAGTGAACTGGCCCCCTGTTTAAAAAGTTTGAGGACCCCTGGCCTAGGGCAAGGAGAGAGCTGAGCACTAAGACCAGAAGACCTCAGCTCTTCTTGCTCGGGTGGGAGGGAGCCTGGGACCAGGATGCCTGGAAGTTCCTGGCACTGGACTGGGGAGGGGAGGCGGCCAGGCAGGGTGACAGGATGCCTAGATTGTTGCCCTGCCCCCAGGCTGGATGACTTGCTGGTGGGAGCACCCCTGCTCATGGAGCGGACAGCCGATGGGCGGCTCCAGGAGGTAGGCAGGGTCTACATCTACCTGCAGCAGCCAGCCGGCATGGAGCCCACACCCACCCTCACCCTTACTGGCCATGATGAGTTTGGCCGATTTGGAAGCTCCTTGACCCCCCTGGGGGACCTGGACCAAGATGGCTACAATGGTAAGTACAAAGAGCTGAGGAGGAGTCCAGAGTCAGAAGGGATTTAGAAAGAGAGTGGCTACGATACCCAGACCCCCAGTGTCTTCCCAAGATGTGTAGGTCTGGAGGCTTTGAAGGAATTAGAATATGGGGGATGACAGCTGGGAAAAATAGGATCCTGGGTCCTGGGTTTTGGTGGTAAAGATTTGAACTCTTGGATCTGGGCCTGCTGACTGGTGTGTGTTGTGTGTCTTGCAGATGTGGCCATTGGGGCTCCCTTTGGTGGGGAGACCCAGCAGGGAGTGGTGTTTGTATTCCCTGGGGGCCCGGTGGGGCTGGGCTCTAAGCCTTCCCAGGTGCTGTTGCCCCTCTGGGCAACCGGCCACACTCCAGACTTCTTTGGCTCTGCCCTTCGAGGAGGCCGAGACCTGGATGGCAACGGATACCCTGGTGAGTTGTTCCCTAGGCCCTGTTCCACTTAGAATTCCCTGGTCACTGGCCCCCTTAACCCCTCTCTGGACTTTCCTGAGGTCCTTGGGTGCAGCTCTGGGATGCTGCCACCAGGTGGCGATGTTCCCTCACTTCGGCCTCCTTGAGCTATGAAACTAGAAGGGTTAGAAAGGAAGGATCCTACTTTGAGGCTTGCTGTAAAGGGTAGTTTCTTGACTTCTTGCAGATCTGATTGTGGGGTCGTTTGGTGTGGACAAGGCTGTGGTATACAGGTATGAACTCCCGGATGGGCAGTCTGGGAGAAGTGGGAACTGGGGAGTTCCTCAATGGGGCTGAGGTTGGGAACGTGGACAAAGGACAGGGGGATTCTGGGGCTTGAGCATCAGCTTCTTGCCCAGGTTCCACAGGGTCTGAGTTCTATTGTCCCCCAATCCACTCTTGGCAGGGGTCGCCCCATCGTGTCTGCCAGTGCCTCCCTCACCATCTTCCCTGCCATGTTCAACCCAGAGGAGCGCAGCTGCAGTTTGGAGGGGAACCCTGTGGCCTGGTGAGCTGGGGCCCAGGAGATTACAGGGACCAGTCTGGGTGACCTCGGTCTGTGCCTTGGAGAAGGCAGGGAGACCAGGTCTGCAGCAGGGAACAAGGGGGTTGTCCTAGTCTGGGTCTGTCTGGGAGATAGGCAGAGGACATAGGATCCCTGTCCAGTGGGTGCATCAGCTCTCCCCTTGGTCTTCCTCCAGCATCAACCTTAGCTTCTGCCTCAACGCCTCTGGAAAGCATGTTCCTGATTCCATCGGTAAAGGAGACTCCCTGAATCTCTCGGTCCCTGGGAGGGGATGGAGGGACTGGGGACGTGGACACTGCCCTTCTCCCTGAATAGATGAAGCGGGAGAGGCAGAATCTCCTAACACACACCCCCGCTGCAGGCTTCACGGTGGAGCTCCAGTTGGACTGGCAGAAGCAGAAGGGAGGAGTACGGCGTGCGTTGTTCCTGGCCTCCAGGCAGGCGACCCTCACCCAGACCCTGCTCATCCAGAATGGGGCCCGGGAGGACTGCAGAGAGATGAAGATCTACCTCAGGGTATGGCCTCCAGGGCAGGGTCTAGATGGGCCTGGGGAGGCTGGCCACAGAGCACTGGGGCCTTTCCTGAAGGGAGGGAGATTGGGAGGTTCCAGGCAAAGGCTCGGGACTTTGGTGGAGCTGAGGAGGGGGACCCTCTGTCAGAGCTGGGAGCCAGGCTGTCAGGGCCTCTCAAGCAATGAAGACGGTCACGTTTGGACCCCTGAATTCTTGAAGGCCCTGAGTGGACAGAAGGAAACATGAGAAGCACTGTCCCCTGACTTTGTGAACCCTCTCCCCTGCCCCAGAACGAGTCAGAGTTCCGAGACAAACTCTCCCCGATTCACATTGCCCTCAACTTCTCCCTGGACCCGCAAGCCCCCGTGGACAGCCACGGCCTCCGGCCAGTCTTACATTACCAGAGCAAGAGCCGCATCGAGGACAAGGTGAGGACAGGATGGGGGGGGGGGGGGGGGGAGGAGAGGGGCCTGGGCACCTTCGGCAGGACCCTGCGTGGGGGAGCCTACCTACAGCCCAGGAGAGGCTCTAAACTCCCTCTCTCATGGCCCCCCTGCTTCCCAGGCTCAGATCTTACTGGACTGTGGAGAAGACAACATCTGTGTGCCAGACCTGCAGCTGGAAGTGTTTGGGTAAGTAAGACGAACATCAGGCGGGGGTTTCAGATGCCACGGTCTGGAAGCAGGACACAGGAAACATGGAAGGACCTGAAAAAGTACAACAGCGACGTACTAGCTAGCTGTGTGACCTTGGGAAGCCACTCAAATTCTCTGAGTGTTTGCTTCTTCATCCGTGTAGGGGGAATAATAGCCTCTATTTCCCTAGCCTTTTGGAAGAAGTAAATGAAACAATTTACAAAAAGCAGCTAGCCTAGCGCCTGCCATAGAGTTGGAACTGAGTAAATGGTGTCTGTTATTATATCATTATCGCTGTCCTGGTTTGGAGATTAATTCCAGTGTCCCTTACTTTGTGTGCCCCCTCCAGGGAGCAGAACCACGTGTACCTGGGTGACAAGAATGCTCTGAACCTAACCTTCCACGCCCAGAATGTGGGTGAGGGTGGTGCCTATGAGGCTGAGCTTCGGGTCACGGCTCCTCCGGAGGCCGAGTACTCAGGACTCGTCAGACACCCAGGGGTATGAACGGGACTCTCAGGGGGTCTGGAGAGCAGCCCTGCCAGAGGGGCACCAAAACCTTACCTGCACACCCGCCCCACCTGCAGAACTTCTCCAGCCTGAGCTGTGACTACTTTGCCGTGAACCAGAGCCGCCTACTGGTGTGTGACCTGGGCAACCCCATGAAGGCAGGAGCCAGTGTAAGTCTGGGGCAGGAGAGAGGACCTAAGGGGGCAGTGGCCAGCCCGCTCAGAGCAGTGCTGTGGGACAGGGAAGGAGGGCTGGGGTTGGGATAAGGCAAAGGCCCCATCTAACAGCCTCCCTGTCCTCCTGCCCGCCCCGCAGCTCTGGAGTGGCCTTCGGTTCACAGTTCCTCACCTCCGGGACACGAAGAAAACGATCCAGTTTGACTTCCAGATCCTCAGGTAGGTGCTGGATGGGGCAGGGGCGGGGGCGGGCGCCGCGCAGGCTGCAGCCGTGTTGGGAGCGGGGCCTGTGCCAGCGGACTCCTCTCTGGCTGGGCTCCAGCACCAACTCAGTCTCCATCCCACAGCAAGAACCTCAACAACTCACAGAGCGAAGTGGTTTCCTTCCGGCTATCGGTGGAGGCTCAAGCCCAGGTCTCCCTGAACGGGTCAGTGTCCAGGGGAAAGGGGGCCTCGCTGGGGGTGGGGAGACTTCTAGGAAAGTGCGCATATAGCGTCCCTTCCACTGTCCTCTAAAACCACCCTCCTTCTTAGTGTCTCCAAACCTGAAGCAGTGCTATTCCCAGTGAGCGCCTGGCACCCCCCAGACCAGCCTCAGAAGGAGGGGGACCTGGGCCCTGCTGTCCACCATGTTTATGAGGTGAGGACGGATAGAGGCAGGGAAGACTAGGACCAGGAGGGGTGGGGCCACAGTGAACGATAGGGAAGGAGGAGCTGGGATGAGTGGCAGATGGCTGGGAGCAGAATGAGGGACGGAAAGGATGCATGGAGGGAGGAGGAGTGCTGTCGGGCCTGGGCAGGGTCAGTTGGGGAGACAGAGAGGAGGGACAGGCCAGCTGAGTGACTTGGAAGGGATTATGGAGCTACCTCAAAGGGTATTGGTTGGAGAGGATTTCATCACTGCCCGCTGATTTCCTCTTTAACTCTTTTTTTTTTTTTTTTTAACTTTCTCACTAACTTTTTAAAAATATATATTTCATTGATTTTTTTACAGAGAGGAAGGGAGAGGGATAGAGAGGTAGAAACATGGATGAGAGAGAAACATCGATCAGCTGCCTCCTGCACACCCCCTACTGGGGATGTGCCCGCAGCCAAGGTACATGCCCTTGACCAGAATCAAACCCGGGACCCTTCAGTCCGCAGGCCGATGCTCTATCCACTGAGCCAAACTGGTCAGGGCTGCTCTTTAACTCTTGAGACAGTGCCGGGGTCCAACCCCAGCAGGTCCAGGGGTTCCCCAAAGGTGTGGACGGAGTCGGCGAAGAAGGAATGACACGGAGACAGCGTTCAGTTGATCAGCAGCCTAGCCAGGATCTCCAGCCAGGATCTCCAGCCAGGTTCTGGTCTGGATCTCCAGAGAGGTTCTGCTTCAGATCTCCAGCCAGGTTCTGTGTCCATGTTCTCTTGCTAGGTTCTCCAGCCAAGTTCAGTCCAGGTTCTCCAGCCAGATTCAGTCACCAGGTTCTAGTCAGGTTCTCTTGCCCATTTCTGTAGTCAGGTTCAGTCCAGGATCTTTTGCCATGTTCTCTCCAGCGAAGTTCTTCTGTCTCTAGTTCTGTGTTCTAAGCTCTGTATTCTAAGTTCTGTGTTCTAAGTTCTGAGTTCTAAGTTCTGGCTCTTGCTGTCTTGTTGCATCTGTATTTATACCAGTTGATTCAAATCCTATCAATCTCTATTTCAAAGGTTAGGGCGTTTCTTATCTCCATTCCAGGGAGTAAAGATTATGTAGCTTAAGCATGATTGTTCGTAGTTAAAGTGATTAATTACCCACCTGGCACTTAGTTAAGAGGTTTTATTCCCTCCCTAACTTCAGGGGAAAATCCCTACCTGGGGAAACAACCTTTCTCAGAGACCTTGGTTAAAACACATAGTGCCAAGAAGGTGAGCAAACATGTTAAGAACAGTATGCCATATATGCCAGGTCCCTTGAAACAGCAAGCATGGACCGGCTCCCGGCAAGACAGGAGACTCGCAGCAGAGTGTAAGGGCCATGGTGAGCCAGTGTCTCAATGGAGCAAGATTGTTCCCTTCCTTCTCGTGATGACTGTGCTCTCCTCTCCTCTCCTCAGCTCATCAACTGGGGCCCCAGCTCCATTAGCCGGGGCGTGCTGGAGCTCAGCTGTCCTCAGAGCCTGGAAGGGCAGCAGCTCCTCTACATGACCAGGTTTACAGGACTCAGCAACTGTACCTCCAGCCACCCCCCCAACTCAGAGCACCTGGAGGTGAGAGGCCTGGAGTCGGGTGGGGGGCGGGGAACCAAGGCTGAGAGGTTTGGGGAAGGTCGGGGGGGGGGGCCTGGAAGAGCGGGATGGCTGACGATGTGCCTGAAGCTCGGACTTAGGCCATGGGAAGGGCGTGAAAAGGCCAGATACCTCGAGGCCCTAGGCAGGAAAAAGACTGTTATGCACTGCACTTCCATCATTCTGCCTAAAATCTCCCCCCTTATTTCAGCCCTGGCACACTCTGGGAGGCCAGCTCCATGCCACCTCCTCTGGGAAGCCTTCCAGTTCTGTTTCTCTGGGCCCCAGGGGAACAGCTTCCCTGTCCTCCTGGATCAGAACCTGAACCAGATCATGGGGAGCCTTATGTTTACTCATTAATAATATTTAATTAATTGAGTGCCTTCACTGAACCCTATTATAGGCTCAGGAAATATCGCACTGAACAAAATTAACAAGGTCTCCACTCCTATGGAGCTTATATTTTAGTGGAGGGCACTAAACAATAAAAATTAAAGAGAGAGGCTAACAGGTATAAACAGTGATAAAAGCGCAGTGCTAACATTCTGAGTGGGAAGGGAACTGGAGGCTGACCCATCAGGGAAAAAACCTGGAAGCCTGAAAGAAAAGAAAGACTTTGGAGAAGAGCATTCCAGGAAGGAACAGCCAATGCAAAGGCCCTAAGGCCGCAACAGGGGCCCAAGTATTTATTTACACATCTTTTCCCTGTAAACCAAGGACCCAGCCTTGTTCATTTCCATGTTTCACACTGGGCTTGGTGATGTGCCACCGGAGGTGGTCAGCTGAATGGATGAAAGAACAAGTTGAAGCTGCTCTGGGCCCAGGTGCAGGCTGACTTAGATGCTGTAATGAGGGGACGAGGCAGCTAACAGTCTCTCTCTTTCCCCTTCCAGCTGGATCCCGAGGGTTCCCAGAACCACAGGCTGCAAAGACGGGAAGCTCCAGGCCAGAGCCCAGCCTCTGGGCCTCAGGTCCTGGTAAGTCGCCCTGGGAATGAGGTCTGGGCCCAAGCGCTGAGCGCCTGTTTGAGTTCTCAAGGGGCAGAATTCCAGATTCAGGCTTTCTCGTTCTCCCCAGAAATGCCCAGAGGCCGAGTGTTTCAGGCTGCGCTGTGAGCTTGGGCCACTCCACCGGCAAGAAAGCCGAAGTCTGCAACTGCATTTCCGGGTCCGGGCCAAGACCTTCCTGCAGGTAAGGGAGCTTTACCTCAGCCCTGACCCCACCTTTGGGCCTGCCTGGTCTGACCCTCCCTTCCCCCACTGTCCTAGCTACATCGTTTGGGAAAGGGGCCTCGGGCATTCCCCTCCCCTCCTGCCCTTGTTTAAACAGAGCTGTGTCCTTGGCGCCACCTAGTGGCCACACTGAGAAGAGTAACAGCTTCCCTTTCCTGGCCCATTCAAAGAAGGTGGTAGGGCTGGAGGGTGATCCGTGTGCAGAGAACGTGGAAAAAGAGATGGAAGATGAATCTCTAGTGGAGAGACAAGCAGCTGTAAGAGTAGTAAATAAAGAGCAGTCATTTATGAAGTGCACACTACGGGCCAGGTATTGTCCTAGGTGCTTAACCCACATTAATAATGATTTTTAAAATTCTTTTTTACATGCAGCCATCTAAATATGTATTATTTAGTTATAACTATTCAATTACACATTTATTATCTCAGGTAAGGGACACAGAGATTCAGGAGAGAATGAGCCCAAAATAGAGAAAGATCAGAACCTGAACCAGACCATGGGGAGCCGTTATGTCCTCTAGATCCCAAGGACAGGGGTGGGGGGACTGCCCTGAACACCTTTCCTCCACCCACAGCGAGAGCACCAGCCATTTAGCCTGCAGTGTGAAGCTGTGTACGAAGCTCTGAAGATGCCCTACCGGATCCTGCCTCGGCAGCTTCCCCGAAAGGAACTTCTGGTGGGTCCAGGGCCAGAGGTCTGGGCCAAGGAAGATGAGGCTCAGAGTGCTGGGCCTGGTGCTAGGACGGGGACATCGATGGGGGGTGGCCTCATGATTGTAACAAATATTTATTGAGCATCTACTATGTCCTGTTCCAGGGATATAATGATAAGCCTGATGGACAGGGCATCTTTACTCCTGAGTCCACGGCCTCGCAGGCAATAAGGATACAGTGTGCGGAGGGCGAGAATACTTACGGGATCACATCACAGGGACACTTGAACACAGTCTTGCAGGGTCAGGAAAGGCTTCCTGAAAGAAGTGATGTTTAAGCTGAGGCCTGAACTACCAGGCTAAACACTCAGGGAAGGAATATTCTCTGGAGAGAGGAAACCAGCAAGTGTGAAGGCCCAAAAGTCAGTGACAATAACGCACTTTTTAAGAATTTAAATTTTTAAGTTCAGAATTCTGTTAGCCCAAGATGCGAGGTGAGAGGTGGGTCTCGGTCCAGTGGCAAGTGGGAACCAAGTGTAGGTGGGAAGGACTAATGGCTTCTCAGTGACCTCTCCTGCCTTGCTCCCTAGGTGGCCACAGCTGTGCAGTGGACCAAGGCAGAAGGCGGCCACGGTGTCCCACTGTGGATTATTATCCTCGCCATCCTCATTGGCCTCCTGCTCCTCGGTCTGCTCATCTACATCCTCTACAAGGTCCGACACATCCTACCCTCTCATCAGGTTCTGCCCTTGACCCAGCACAATCCCAAGCATCTTCCTCCAAACCAATTCTCTAGCCACATGCCCCCACCTGTGCGCCGGCCACACGCATCCCATCCTGACCCTGCCTATAGGATCTTCCCCTTCATTCTTCAGCCCCTATCTTAGAGTCTCTTGACTCAACCTGATAAGTTTGCCTCTACTTACAAAATCAGTGTTCTTTGCAGGTGGCAAATTTGGCATTTGTGCTGTCACTTCCTCCAAAGACCCATGGCAGGTGTCACTAATTGGTCAGACCCTAGCAGTGGCCTCCGAATCCTCCTCCAGAGGCAGCCAATACTAGGCAGTCCAATACGTGGAACTTGAATTCAAACCTGTTTGCTATTCCTGGCTCACCCAGGGGCACTTTTATGGCACTGATGAAAGATCCCTTTATACCAAAGCACCCCCAGCTTTAGCCCTTCTGGCCCATTGGGCCTCTTGGAGAGGTAGACATGACAGCCTGAATTTAGGCCACTTTTGCAAGATAGGGAGATTGGAAGCACTAGAGAGCCCTCTTCCTTCCCCCTTGGCATAAGATCTGGGGAGAAATGGGAGCCACAGTATCTAAACTCTCCCTCCTTTCCCCATCATTAGCTCGGATTCTTCAAACGCTCCCTCCCTTATGGCACCGCCATGGAAAAAGCTCAGCTCAAGCCTCCAGCCACCTCAGATGCCTGACGCCTATTCCCAGACTCCAATCCTGAAGGCTCAGTCCCCCCACCCTCAGTCTACTGACGGGGAGGGGGCTGGGTGCTTCCTGAAGGTGCTGAGGGCCAGGGAGACGCTCCTCTCCCAGCCCAGAGACATACTTGAAGGGCCAGAGCCGGGAGGTGAGGAGCTGCGGATCCCCACCCCCCATGCACTGTGAAGGACCCTCGTTTACACATGCCCTCCCCACAGACGGGGGAACTGAGATCCAGGGACAGAGGCCTAGCCTCCCCACAGCCTTTGCATTTTGGAGAGAGTTTCCTGAAAACAACTTGGAACCAGAACTGGGGAATCCAATCCCAGTTCTCTGGGCCAGACTTGCCACCAGCTCCAACCTGCAGAGATCTGTCCACAGCCTTGCCAGAGTTCCACTGGGGGCCCCGGCTAAGAACCTGGAACCTGGGGAGTGAGCCCTGGGAGCTCTGGACAGCCCCCACCTTGGTGGGCAAATAAGGAACACTAACTGTGGATGGTGCCCAGGACCAGCTCAGGACAGATTCCAAACAAGGATCGATGCTGGCCCAGAACCAGCTCCAAGGAGAATCCGAACTCAAATGGGGCCAGATTGAACCTGGGGCCTGGGGTTGATCTGGGACCCAGACTCAGCCATTGATAACCTATCCAGGCAGATTCAGGACAACGTTTGAACCTGCATCGGACACCTGGGCCTGGAGGCCCAATCCACCTCTGACTCGGGAGAAGTCAGGAATTGCCCAGGACTCTGAAGGGGCCATGATGGCAACAGATCTGGAACCTCAGCCTGGCCAAAGGCAGGCCCTCCCAGTCCCCCAGAGAAAGGGGAGCCCACTCTCTCGGGCCTGCAGGATTTGGGTTCTGCCCGCCAGCTGCACTGACGCTGCCCTTCCTCTCTTTGCCCACCCCTCCCACCCCCTCGGCTCGGGACACCCGGGACTTATTTAAACTCTGTTGCAGTGCAATAAACCCGGCCCGGTGCCCCCACTGACCAGAGCTGGAATCTCTTTTATACGTTTTCCAAACCCATCCTGGTACCAGACAGCTTGGTGGGTAGGAAAAGCCTGTGTTTCTCACAACTTCTTTCCACCGGGGGCCAGGATTATAAACCCCAGGAATTGGGGAACTTGTTTTGGGGTTCCCTTCTCTTAGGTGAAAGAAACGATGGGAGGAGTGGAAGAAAGACTTGACCCCTGCCCATCTCTCAGCCCCACTGGCCTGGTCCCTCAAACCTCCCAGAGAGAAGGAGAGAAACCCCTTCTCCTTGAGGGTTAGGGAAGAGGGCAGAGGGGGAGGTCCAGGTTGAAGTTGGGAGAAGATGGTCCAGAAGACTCACTTGGGCTTCCCTAAATCAGGTAATGAAATGGGTTGAGAGAAAAGGCCACAAAACTAAGAAGAAATCAGCTAGGGTTTTGTTTTGGTTTTTTATTACTTACTAGAGGCCCGGTGCACAAAAATTTGTGCATTGGGGGGGGGGGGGGCTCCCTCAGCCCGGCCTGTGCCCTCTCGCAGTCTGGGACCCCTCGGGGAGATAATGACCTGCAGGCTTAGGCCTGCTCCCGGGTGGCAGAGGGCAGGCCCAATCCCTAGGTGCAGCCCCTGGTCGGGCTCAGAGCAGGGCTGATTGGGGAGTTGGGGCACCGCCCCCTGTCATGCACAGAGCAGGGCGGATTGGGAGGTTGCGATGCCATCCTCGGTCACGCTCAGGGTAGGGCTGATTGGGGGGGTTGGGGCGCCGCCACTCTCACACTTAGGGCAGGGCCGATGGGGAGGTTATGGCTCTACCCCATCACACACAGAGCAGGGCCCATGGGGGGGGGGGGGGTTGGGGAGCTCCCCTCTATCAGGCACAGAGCAGGGCTGCTCAGGGGGTTGGGGCCCTGCCTCCTGTCACACACAGAGCCGCAGGGCGATCAGGGGGTTTGGGCGCTGCCCCCTGTCACGCTGATCCCAGTGCTGGGAGGCATATTACCCTTTTACTATATAGGGTAGAGGCCTGGTGCATGGGTGGGGCCAGCTGGTTTGCCCTGAAGGGTGTCCTGGATCAGGGTGGGGGTCCCCACTGGGGTGCCTGGCCAGTTTGGGTGAGGGGCTGAGGGCTGTTTTCAGGCTGGGAGTGACTGAAGTTCCCAACCACTCCTTTTTTTCTTTTTTTTATTCTGGGCTAGCTTTACCTTGAGGCTTGGCTCCAGCTCTTAGGCCTCCGCGGCTGAAAGTAGGTTTCTGGCCTTTGCTTACAATGTTGCGAATCTGCTGGCTGAAGTCCGGCGGTATTTGTTACAATGTTTCTTAAACTGCCCGCTCAGAGGCCTGCAGCCGCAGGAGGGGAACGTTGGTTTCCTCCAATGATCCTCCGTCGCTGAGGCAAGCAAGCCTCATGTTAGTTTCAAGCTGCCTGGCTGCCAGCTGCCATCTTGGCTGACAGTTAATTTGCATATCTCGATGATTAGCCAATGAAAAGGGTAGCGGTCGTACGCCAATTACCATGTTTCTCTTTTATTAGTGTAGCTTATATGGTGGTGGGTAGAGGGGGGGATGTTAAATATTCTACATTATCCCTTTAATTTCTACAAATAATCCTGTGAAGTAGGTACAATTAACCTCATTTACACAAGAGGAAATTGAGGTCCAGAGAGGTTACGTAACTTGCCCAACTCACACAGGAGTGCCAGAGCAGAGTCGAATTCAGCCTTGTCTGACTGTGAAAGCCCTCCTCCTTAACCAACATGCCATAAGGTTCAGGCCTTTTGAAGAGAAATGAAAGTGAGGGAGCCCCTCAAGGTCCTCTGCCTCCTTAAGGCCCGTGCTAACATGCAGCAAGAGAAAGGAGAGGGGTGCTCAAATCTAATAGGATTGTCCATGTCATGCTAGACCAGAATTCAGCCACCAGAGGGCAGCAAAGCTACAAATTTATGGAAATTTGGGGAAGGGAGGCTATGAGGTCCATCTCACCCTCTTCCCACACCACCAAGACTCTTCTTTTTAAGGGAGAGAGACATCGATTTGTTGTTCCATTAATTTATGCATTCGTTGGCTTGTATGTGCCCTGACCGGAAATCTAGCCCGTAACCTTGGTGTACTGGGACAACGCTCTAAACAGAGCTACCCGGCCAGGGCCAGGACTAGTCTTACTCCCTTGGGCTCCTGCCTAGCAATGACTGCATCACCTCATAATCTCCCTCCTGAAAGACCAAGGTTGCTCCACACTCCAATCTGTGACTTCTTGGTAATTCTGTCCCTCAGGACCTTCTTCCCAGAACCTATAAATGAAGAGGGACTAGTGGGGAAGAAGAGACCTGAAGAAGTAAAGAGCCACCCAGCATTTCCAAGAATAGCAGCTGTGGCATAGCAAGGCACTGGGAATTCTCAAGGAAAGAAATTCCGTACTCCCCCCTCCTGGGGGAGGGGTGGGAGTGGCATCAGCGAAACCTCATGGGCTAGATCTGAGACTTCTTACACTATCTGAGAAGGAAATGAGGAGGGGAAACGGGCTTTGAGTTTTGGGTTGGTGTCATGGGTCTGTGTCGGGCCTGTAGCTTCGAGTCTCAGAGAATGACAAGGTCTCTCACAATATAAGAAAGCAATTCCTTAGGCTCAGAAACGCTGCAGATGTAATCTAGCACCAGCCGCTCTGTCCCTGGACTGTCATTCTCAGGCTCTGGTCTGCTTCCCCTTCCCAATCTCCCAGCCCCTCCAGCTCTGTCTGCCTCCCACCATAGAGACTTGAGTGATCCAGAGGGACTAGGGTGGGGGGACTGGGAGGCCTGGGCCCTTTCCTTGTCTGTTGGTAGAGATGGAAAGGAGGCCCTGGGAAGGGAACAGAGCAGCTGGGGGTGCAGGGAGGGGGAGGAGGCCCAGGAGAGGCAGCTGGCAGGCGGGAAGCTGATCTGGGGGTCTCAAGTTTCTTGACATCAATTAGAGCAGCCGGCCTGGGCTCATTAGTAGCCGGGGGTGCAGGGCTCATCAATAATGAATTCACCCCACACACTACACGCCCCCCCCCCCCAGCTGCCTGCAAGGTCACCCCGCCCTTTACCAGCTGCCTGCCCTTGGTAAGCTAAGCCACCCCTGCAGAGACCTCCCTAACTCAGAGTCTCTAGGGCAGTGTGGGAAAGTGGACAAGGCAAAGGGGTCTTTATCACCAATCAGCCATGCCTGCTTCTAGGAGTCCACCCAGGAGGAGAAGAGTGGGAAGAGACAAGGAGGGATAGATGTGGGGAGTGAGAAGCAGGCTTTGTGATGCTAGGGTTGGATGGCATAGTGGGAGGTCAGATCCAGAGCAAGAGGACCTCCTCTGATGGGCTCAGAGACCCCACATTCTCCCCCAAGGCCAGACTTGAACAGCGGGGACACAGTACCCTGAGATCTCTGGCCTCTAGATCAGAACAAGCTCAAGGCATTGGCAACCCCAGTATTCTCGTGCCCTTGAGTTGGAGCATCTTGGCAGGTGCAGAAACAGCTTTCCTTCAAACCAACCAGATCAGTGCAGTGAGGGCAAGAGACTGCTAAGGCTCAGAAACAGGAACTTGAACTTCCTGTACTTTAATTAGCCATCTAGTCCCAGCTTCCCTGCAGAACCCAGGAATGCTGGTCTCCATTCTCCTTCCCTTGCCAGAGTCTTCTAAGATTCCAGTCCCACCACCTTTCCACCGACCTATTCCTTCCTGCTGCCATCCTCCCTAAATCTTACGTGTTCTGATTCCCAGTCACACCTCCTTTCCCTCCGCCTGGGGTTGGCCTGATGCTGGCTGCTTGGCATTGTGGGAGGCCTCCCGCCACCCTCCTACTTGGGACAGGTACAGACAGGTCCAGGCTGCGGCAGCTGCATCTTCCCCAGACACCTCACAGACTCACAGACTCCAGGCTTATGATGGCGTCCCAGTTGTCTGCCTTCAGCCAAGTCCCTTTGTTGGTCTTTAGGGTACACCCAGTGTCCCGTACTCCGCCCCGCCTCTGCGGACATTGTCCCCAGCCCATACATTCTGTCCTATCCTCCATCCTCCCCTCCACCTCACCAAACACCTCCCACCAGTCCTCTTCAACCCAATTCACCTCAGTGGGGCGGGCCCTGAGTTCAGGCCCTGGATAGATACTCCTACCCCCACCCCACCCCATGTCATTCCTACAAGGTTGAGCCTCAGTTCTGGATCTTCTGGTTCCCCAATGATCCCAGTTGCCAGCTTCTATTTCCACCTTTTTGGATCCATTGATTACAGTCTGTTCACTGGAACCTTCCCTAAGGACCTAGGCATTTGGATTCCAGTCATAGATCAACTTGGCAACCATCTTCAACCCCACAGTTCACCTGAGAGCCAGCCCCCAGGCACCCTGCTCTGAAGTGAGAGAAACAAGTAGGACCCCAACATTCTCTGTGCCCCACCCCCACCCCCACCGCCCAACCCATCACTTTGGAGAGGATCAAGGTGACCCACCCAGCTCAGGGCCCATGCCTCCCCAGAGCACTTAGCCATCCTCCACCCCATGTCAGCCCCACGACCAGACTTCCCGCCCTCAGACTCAGCCCTTCCCAAGAACTCGGGCATCTTAGTTCCAGCTTCCTCCATCACCTCACTCCGTCTTCCAGATGTCTGTTCCCCAGCCCTGGCTGCAGTGACACCGCAAATCCAGGAGACCCCGGGCAGCCAATAGGAAAGAAAGCGGGAGGAAGAGAGGAGCCACCAGGGCGCCCCCTCACGGAGCCCTGGGCGCCGGTATCCCCCCTCCTCCCGTCTTCACCTGCTGCGGGCTCCGCCCCCGCTCCGCCTAGACCGGCCTCTGCTCCTCCCCCGACTCCTCCCCCCGTACCCCCAGCCCGGCCAGAGCGGCCCCCGGGACAGAGCGACGCGGAACCCCGGGCGCCTGGGTCCCCAGCATGATCCTCGGTGAGTGGGCTCCGCAGCTCCAGGCTCCAGGCTCCTGGGTCCCTCTCAGTAGGTCACCCCCCCCCCCAACCTCCCGGCACCGCGGTGACTGCGGCCGCCCGTCAGCGACCGGTTCCCCCTCCCCCTTCTTCGGGCTCCATAGCTGGGGTCCCCTCTTCCCCTCTTCCTGAAGCTGCTGCTTCTCCCGGTAATCTAGGGAATGCTAGAGGAGCAGACAGCTAGGTGAGACCCCCTCCCCAGAATGAAACATTGCGTATTCATGAGGCTCATGAATATTATATGACCGTCTACAGGAGGCTGGGGGAGGGGGCTGGGCCCCGCTGGGGGAGTTGAGGGGAAGGCTCTGACCGGGCCCCCCCACCCTGAGCTCTGGCCCTCCGACCTCCTTCTGGGCCCAGGGTTAGAGGAAAAGGAGGAAGTAGGGGGCGGGCGAGGGGAGAAGATGGTGGGTGTAGCTTCGAGGTGTGAGTGGTGGGGGGTGGCGATTAGGGGGCTGGGGAGAAGACGGGGTGGGAAACTGTCCATCCCAGGGCCCCTGCGGTTCAGATCCTGCCTCCGCAACCATCCTGCCCCAACACGCCAGGACCTGCCCCCTCTCTCCTGCGCTGGCTGCCTGGGCCCTTCCTTCCCGGCTCCCTTCTTCCCTCGTCCCCTACCCCACCCCCACCTGCCTGGGGGGCCGGGGAGGCCCCGAGAGGAAGGGGCAACGGAAGGGTACGGGTGGGGGAGGGGAGCTCCCGCGGGGCTCTGACAGCCCTCAGCCACAGCCACCCCATCCTCATGACCTACATCGGAGGGAACCCCGAGGGGAGGGGGGGAGAGAGGGGCAGAGGAGCTAGCTGTGTGCTGGGCTCCAGGCCCCTGCCTCCAAACCGTCTGCAGGCCTGCTCTGTCCTCTGCCCTCTGCCCTCCGCCCAGGCTAAGGCAGCTCCTGGGCCTGCTTAGGTGGGAGCCCAACCATCCAGGCCCAGACACCTGTGGTCTCCCCACCCGCCGCTGGGGACACCTGGCTCCAAGCTGGTGCCCCAGGCTCCGCCTCAGCCTCTGCTGTGTGTGTCCTTGGCTCTTCGGCTTTTCTTCGTTCATTTGACCCCTGTTGACTTCCCACTACCTGTCTTTGTTTCCTTCTTTGCATCTTCCTCCATCTCTTTCTCTCCCCCTCCTGAATCTCCTCACTCTCACCACTTAATGTCTGACCGTCTCCACCTGGCCCTCCATCTCAGCTATGAAATGAATGAGGGGAAGAAGGCATGGCGGGCTGGTTGCCTGCCTCCTTCCCAAGGGTGTCCCCGGCAGGGAGAGAGTCCCACCCATCTGTGAAGATGACCTAGAGGGACCCTCACCACCACAACTTGGACTCAGGTCCCCAGAGCACAGGCTCCACATTCCTCCGTCCTGTGCAATCCCTGTGCCCTGGCCCCACCCTGGGAACAGCCCCACCCTAGGTGTGAGGCCCGGGGGTAGCATCGTGTTTGTCCAGAACAGTGTTTGTCCAGAACAGGCCGGTGTGAGCCATACTCTCCCTGATCAAGAGTTCCTAAAGAGGGCTCCCGGGACCTGCCCAAACCGGACAAGAGCCCACCACAGGGAGCATGCCTGGAGCCACCAAGGGGACCCCACCACATCTCCCTGGAGGGCACTAATGAACTCCCTCCTGTGCCCACCCCACGGGGTGTGGGGGATGGGGCGGGAAGCCTGGTGGCCTGGGCCCGTGCAGCTTAGCCCTCTTCGAGGGAAGAAGGGGTTGGGCGCAGGGCCCGCACTAAGGTTTTCAGGTTCTGCATGCTGAGATCTGTGGAGTCAATGTGCAGCAGGTAAGGCCCAGGCTGCTGGGCCCAGGTTTAAGGCAGTGGTTCTGGGCTCAGGTTCCCTGGTTCAGGTCCCTCTTACTGCCCTCTCTAGCTGTGCCCCTCGTGCGGTAGAGGGGGAGCCATTGAAAGAGGCCCTTTCCTGTCAGATTGGGAAGATGGCCAGGTTGTTTTTCTCTCTTCCCTTCCTGGCTACCTTCTCCCTTTGGCCCTGCCCCCACCCACATCTACCCCAGGGTTATTAGGGCTGATGTTTTGAGTTATTGTTCATAACCATCCCCTTGTTGCTTTCATCTTCGACTTCAAAGCCTTTCCAGCCCTCAGCCTGCCTCTTGCCAAGATGGGGGAAATTGAGGCAGAAGGGGACACTTCCATGGGACTTGCTCAATTAGGCAAGACCCAGGGTTTCAAGGCTCTCCTCTCAATGCCCAATATTAGGCATTTCTGGGGAGGGAGAAGAGGCCAAAAGGCCTGAAGAGAAAACGAGATGAATTAGAGAGAAAAAAATCCTAATTCAGACTCGAATACAATTTCTTCTTGTCCCCAGAGTCTAATTCCTCTGCTTTTCACGACCGTGGGCCCTAGCACAACCTGCAACCGTAACGCAGATACCTCTGACTAACCTGCATCTCCTCCTGGCCCATTCTCCAGACCAGCACTAACCAAGCCCTAGCACCTTCCTGGCCGCTCTTCCCACGCAGCCACTCCCCGAGCCAGCTCACAGCGGACACTCCCACTCTTTACCACAAGGGCTTGAAGCCCCAGACCCAACCTAAGCTAGCCACGGCGCTGGGACTCGGACCAGGCCAGAACTTCTGGGGAGCAGAGGAAGGAAAAGACGAGATCTCAGTGGGATGGAAGGAGTCAGCTGTGGCTTGCTGCTGGAGGGGAAACCTGAGCAGCATCCAAGTGCCTGGGGCAAGGTAGGGCACAGAGATGGACAGATGGACATCCACCCAAGGGTCTGAGAGTTCACCCTCTAGAGTTCATTGGGAACTGTCTTTAATAGAGCATTTGGCAGTTCCCCACAGAGATGGGTGAGGCTCTATCCGCAGGAGGTAATTATGTGCTCTAATGAGCTAGGCTCCGGAGTGGCCTGCCCCAGCCAGGCCCCAGTTCTTCCTGCCCTGCCTGAGGTGTGTGACACACACGTGCGCGCGCGCGCACACACACACACACACACACACACACTCCAATTTGCTCTCCACCCCCTTCCCCAAACCTGCCTGAAGCTCTCACCTAGCCAAATAGCAGAAGACCTAAATTTCCTACCTCATTTCCTGCTTCCCCAGTCCTTACTTCATTCCTGCCTTTCCGCCCCCCCCCCCCCCATCCCTAGTCTACCCAGACATGTGTAGTGCTTGAAAGCCAGACACACAGATTCAAATCCTCACTAGTTGTGTGAACTTAGTCAAGTAACTCCCCTTCTCGGAGCTGTTTGTCATCATCTACAAAATAAGGGTTCATTTATTTAGCAAACATTTATGCACTGAGCTCCCTGGTGGCATGCCAGTACTGTACATGAATTTGTTCAATCCTCTCAACAACTCCATGAGGCAGGTTCTGTTGTTCTCATTTGATAAATGAGAAATGAATCCAAGAGAGTCCGAGAAACTAGCTAGTCACCCGCTGGTGAGCAGTGGCTCCATCACAGAGAGACTATGGACGTACAGTGTCTGGCATATAGGGGCAACTCTATCCCTCCAAAAGTAGCAACTGTTCTTATTCCCCAGAAAGGGGTGGGGGAGGAACTGAGTATTGGGCCACCTGAAACCAAGAGCCCTGCTCCTGCCCATTCGTCCTATCGGCTGCCATCTGCCCCTGTGGCCTTGCGTCCCTTCCTCTCTCCATCCTCATTTCACCCCTTCCTCCCACTTCCCCTTCCCTCTCTCCCCGCTACCCCTGGGGCTCCTGTCAGTGGGAAAGATGAGTTGCTGGCTGTAGGTAGCTGAGTGACTGCAACCTGTTTTCTTCCAATCCCAGCAAGTGCTTGGAACTTGCTCTCCCCTTCCTCTCCTTGAACAAGACGGAAGGCAGTGCTCAGATCTCTGCTTCAGAGTCAGACCGAAGTCCTTTGGGGTTATGTAGCAGAGAAAGACTTTACAGAGTGCGACAGATCCTGATTTAAATCCCAGCTCTGATACTGATACGCTGTGTGACATCAGTCAAGTTTTCAACTTCTCTGATCCTCTGTTTCCTCCTATGAAAAATGGGGAAAATGGGATCAACTACCTCCATAGAACTGTCACTGCCTCGGAGACTCAATGTGATAATACTCAACCGGAGAGAGGGTCAAGGAGCTGAGCTGCTGCCTCTGGTGCTCTGGGGCGGGCAAGTGCCAGCCCCAAACCAGCTGCTAAGGTGGCTGCTGGGTGCTGGGACTCTGGGAGTGCTCAGGTTTCTCTCACCATTCCTGATGCCACCCGGGGCTCGTTAAGGCTGCCCTGGCCTTGTGTGCCAGGCAGGAGGGTGGGGTATAGAGAAGAGAAGCTATGAGAAGGGGAGATGGTTGAATTACCCCATCAGTCCGTCTGTCCCTGTCTGTCTCTCCCTGTCTTGCTGTGCGTTCTGTCCTTTGGTCTCTCTCTCCTAGTCTCTAGCTTTGTATCCAGCTTTTCAGCGGTGGCCCTGTTTTTCTCTCTCATTTCACTCTCTTCCATCTCTCCGTTGTTCTCGGTCCTTTTCTATCTGTGTCTATGTTCCATTTCTCAGTCACTTATTCCTGCTTCTGTGTCTTTTCCATTCCCTCTTACTCATTCGTGTCTGTCTGCCTCTCTCCCTCCCTCCTCTCCTCCTACCCTATCCCAACTCCAAGGGAATGGACACAGGGTGTACAGAAAAAGAGGAAATGGACTCGGGGTATACAGACCCCTAGATGTCCGAGGGCCAAAGCCAAGCATCCTGCCCTTTCCTGCAACCTTTAGACACTGGAGTCCAAGCTTCCCGCAGTCTTGACCCCCCTCTGCCTCAGGCACCATGGCTACCCAGTCCTAGCTGTGGGTGGAAGAGACAGACCCCTCCAGCCCTTTCTGGACCAGCTCCCTGCCCCCAGCTGTGCCTGAGCCCTCCCCACCCCCTCCCTCTCTTCCTCCTGATTCCCCTAATCCCTGCTCCCCCGCCCTCCCCTCTGCCCCACTTTTGCAGGACTCTGATTGGCTGATTCTACTGACTGGACTGGGGGGGGTGCTGGCAAGGGAGAGGGCAGGGGGCAGAACCAAGTGAAGGGGACGCTGTCAGGCCCAGGCCCCTGGGGGGCCAGGGGCAGGCCACTGCCTGGGGGCAGCGGGCACCAGAAACTGAAGGTATGAAAAGGGGCCGTCTCTATGGAGGGAGCAAGAAAGGATCTGAGGGACCCTGTGCCCCGTAGGTCAGGGGAGGACAGGGCCAAGCTTGCAGCCTCCTGGGTGTGCCTTTGTTGCTGGGAACCCCTGTTGCTGACGGGGGGCTTGCTCAAGCACTGAGGAGCAGCCAGAGTTTCCCAACTGGTGGACCGGGAGGTCGGTCGAAGAAGGGAGCTGGGCCAGCGGGAGCCCAGAGGGTCCTGAGGGCCTTGGGGCCACCCCTTCGGAGCCTGGCGGGGCTCCTCCCATGGCTCTGGAGGGAGGAGAAGGAGGTTTGAGTGGGGGCGGGGGCCGGTGGAGTGGCTGGCCTGGACTTTCATTTCCCATTTGGGTTAGACCAAGGCATTCCCCTCCCAGAGGCCTGGTTGTAGTTCCTCCTGCAGAGCGGGAGCTGATCACTCCAGGTTAGACAGAGGCCATGGGAAGGCAGGCAGGGAGGCCACCTCCCAGAGCCAATGCTGCGCACCTATTACCCACCCCCAGAGGTGTTGACGGTTCATTAAGAATTTCAAAAAAATCATAACTGTTGGGGTAGCCTGAAAGATTACTTAGCCCTCCTCCAAATCTAGGCCTCAGTCTCCCCCTCTGGGCAGTGGGATGAATCACCCACAGGACTGCTCTCCCTGAGGTGAAACCTGGCTTTTGGGATTCCCTGGGGAAAAGCAAACCCAGAAGAAGGGAGTGGGGCTCAGGGTTCCCAAGTCCTGTGGGTCCCGCAGGCAGTCTGCAGAGGTCTGTACTCTTCCTGGTCTGTTTAATGCCGAATGGTCTTGGAGGAGGGAGGCTAGAGAAAGGGGAAGTGAAACCACCCAGAAGGGAAGGACTGGCCTGCACCCTCCCCCAGACCCACAGGGACCGCGCTCCATTGCTCTGGAGCCAGCAAGCAGGGGAAGTGTGTGTGCATGGGGGTCGCACTTCTGAGTGTGGGGGCCCCCGCTGGGGAGTGGGACTGACAGGCTTCAATCTTCCTGCCTCACACAATGTTTTCTCTGCCCTTCAGGCAGCCTGAGCCGGGCAGGGCCCCTCCCTCTGCTTCGGCAGACCCCCATCATGCAGCCCCCGCTGGACCTCAAGCAAATCCTGCCTTTCCCACTGGAGCCGGCCCCCACCCTGGGCCTCTTTGGCAACTACAGCACTGTGAGTAGCAGCAGCCTGTCTCCCAACCCTCCTTTGACCTCCGCTCTCCCTGGACCCACCCTTGCTCTTTTCTCTTCTTCCCCTTGTATCTAATTCCTTGTCTCTTTTTAGAATCCCATCTCCCTTGTCCTAGCTGGTTTAGCTCAGTGGATAGAGTGTTGGCCTGTGGACCAAAGGGTCCCGGGTTTGATTCCGGTTTCAATTCTGGTCAAGGGCAGATACCTTGGTTGCAGGCTCCTCCCCGGGCCAGGCAACCAATTGATGTGTTTCTCATATCAATGTTTCCCTCCGTCTTTCCCTCTCTCTTCCACTCTCTCTAAAAAGCAATAGAAAAGAATATCCTTGGGTGAGGATTAGGATCGCATCTCCCTTACTTCTAGTCTATTACAAATATTGTTGGTTATATGGTATATTATTTATACCAATAGCTAATATTTGCTGAGGTCTTGCTATGGGCTAGATACTGTGCTGGGTGTTTTATACGACTCATCTCATCTAGTCTATCATCTAGAGAAGTATCAATACTTAGATTAGTGGTAGTGATTACAAGGAGGTGGGAGGGGTGATAGGCTATCCATAAAGACAGAAATATCCAGAAAGAGGAAATAAGCAGGGACATAGCGTGCCTGTTTGTAAGTTCCAGCTCTCTGGAGTCCACAGTTGGGTGGGTATGGTCAGTGGGGTAGGTCTTGGAGGGCTGGCAAAGTTGTCTAGATTTAATACCCTATGAAATAGCCATTATCCACTCTTGAGCAGGAGAGTGATTTGGCAAGAGCAATGATTAAGGCCCCAGCCATCCTGATACACCAAGATTGCGGGTTTGAAACCCCGTCAGGGCACATACAAGAATCAATCAATGAATGCATAAATAAGTGAAACAACGAATCACTTTCTTCTCCTTCTTCTTCTCCTTCTCCTTCTCCTTCTCCTCCTCCTCCTCCTCCTCCTCCTCCTCCTCCTCCTCCTCCTCCTTCTTCTCCTCTCTCTCCCTCTCTCTCTCTCAAATTAGTCAATAAAGAACAGTGTTTAGGAAGGTGAGTGGAACAGCTGGATGGAAGGGAGCAAGGCTAGAGGAGGGCAGCCAATGAGGAGGCTGTCCCAGCAATGTGGGCCTAAGGGAAGCCTAGAGCACCAGACTAGTGGGCGTTTAATGACAGTGGCAGCGTGAGGAGAGCGGAAGGGAGATGGGCAAGGTACTTCCAAGGAAATATTGACAGACCATGGTAACCAACTGGTATTTGGGGATTGGGGAGAAGAGAGAGGATGAGTCAACGATGACTCCAGTGTTCGGGATGCTGTGATTTGGAGGAAGAACTCACCTTGACAGGGGCAGGGAGTTGAAGGAGGAAGCTGACCCCTCATGGTGCTGCTGAACCCTCTTGAGGACATGGAGCCCAAAATTTGAACATTTAGAATTTGGGGCCTGGAGACTGGGCTAGAGCTAAAGGTTTAGGGGAAGTCAGCTTTATTCAATTCAAATAACCACCATCAAACCATATTCAGCTATAAATATCTATTGAGCATCAACTATGCACCAGGCACTATGGTAGATGTTTCTATACATGCTCTCATTTAATCTTCACCACAACCCAACAAAGTAGACATTATTTTTCCTGTTAGACATATGAAAGACAGAAACTAAGGCTCAGAGGGTTTAGTAATTTATCTAAATTGACACAGTATGTGCCTAAGGTATGATTTGAACCCATAGCCTGTGACTCCAAATAGAGTTCTCTTAATACCAGCTGCTTCCTCCGAACTTCTCCCAAAGAATCCAAACCAACATTTGTATTGCACTTTGAAGTTTACAAAATGTTTTTCATTTCTCAATCTTGATAGTAACCCTAAGGAGTAGCTGTGATTTTATTCTCATTTTACAGGTGAGAAAACTGAGTAATTACTATAAGCAAGGTACTGTTCTAGATATGATGGAGACATGAGAATGAAATGAGATGGCCCAATCTTGAAAGAGCCATTCAGGGGAGATACATTGACATGACTGTAGCAATCTGCAATGCAAACTAGAGGAAGAGTTAATAAATATTGTGAAACAGACACTAACAATCCAAGTCTACAAAAAATAAATTTATTTTGAGCATCTACTATGTGCCAGGCACTGTGCCTGGTGTCAAGGACACAAGACTCAGTTCACACCCTTGTGGAATTCACAGTTTAGTAGGAAAGATAACAAGTTAACAGTTACCCTATAGTGTGAGGAGAGCTGTGTCAGAGTCATTTAGCTTGCATGGGAGCCCAAGAGGGTGTCAAGAAAAACTTGCTGGCTGTGGTGGTCCCCATGGGACCAACGTGAGCTAAGCAGGAGAAAAAGAGAGAAGAAAAATTTGCAGCAGGTGACATTATTTGAACTTTGAAGAATTCGTAGTAGGATTTTCAAAGGAGTCTTAGAGAACATTTCAGACAGAAGCAAATAGCATGAACAAGGTCTAGAAAAGAGCACTTGAGAAAGCGCAACCGGTTGTTTGTAATTAGAGCAGAAAGTGCTGGGAATACCTTCTCCCACGTAAATACCTGATTTTCACTTACCCTCGGATCACCCATCATTTCCCCCATTTTATTTTTTTTAATATATTTTTGTTTATTTCAGAGAGGAATGGAGAGGAAGAGAGAGACAGACACATCGATGATGAGAGAGAATCATTGAACCGCTGCCTCCTGCACATCCCCCACTGGGGGTCAAGCCTGCAACTGTGGCCTGTGCCCTGACTGGGAATCGAACCGTGACCTCCTGGTTTATAGGTCAACACACTCAACCACTGAACCACACCAGCTGGGCTCTCCCATTTTATAGATATGGAAATAATGACCAAGAGATGTTAAATGACTTGTCCAAGATCACAGAGCTCCTTAGTGATTCCCATGAATAATCCAGAGTTTCTGACTTCCCAGGGTGCATGGTTCCATTTCCTCTAGTGGGGGTTGAGGAATAGCAATATAAAGCCAGGAGCAGAGCTTGGAGAGTGCAGCAGGGTATTTTGTATCTGACTGGCAGGATTTGAATTGATGTTATAAAAGCACTGGCTGTGTGCCCTTAGGCAAATTACTTAACCACTCTGAACCTCAGTTTTACCAGCTGCAAAATAAGATAGTAATAGTACCAGCTCACAAGGTTGTGAGAATCACATTATATAATCATAATGCCCAGCACAAAGTAAATATTCAATTAGTATTAGCTGCTATGATTATTATGTTATTGCTATTATTTTTATTTAAGGGAGGATCAGAGAGAGAACGATAGTATGGCCAAGGCCTCAGCCTTGGGGAATAAGCAGAAATAGGTAGTGGGAACCGGAGGGGGCCACAGCAAAAGAAATGGAGGAGCCACTGAAGGGGGTGGAGTGGAGAGAGAACCAGGTTCCTGTAGGGTTGGAGAAGCCAAGAGAGTGAGTGTGGTGGGCTGCATCAATAGTGTCGGCTTCTGCAGCAGGGGAACGAGGACTGCAGAAAAGCTGCAGACAGGCCTTTGGCAGCTCTGTGCAGCAGTTAAGAACATGGCTTTGCAGTCAGGCTGCCCAGGTTTAAATTCAAATCTCAGTTCAGCCACTTCCTAGTTTACGACCTTGAGCAAATTATTTAACCTCAGGTCCCTCATCTATAAAATAAAGATAATAATTGTACTTATAATAGTGGTTGTGAAGATTAAATTAGATAATCCATGCAAAGAGTTCACAGTACAGAGGCTGGCACATTCCAAGGGCTCAGCCAACATTAGATGGTGGTGCTAGTGGAATTATTATTATTTATGTCAGAGTCTCTCCCTCCCTGGACTAATACCTCCAGATCCATCTCCTAATTGGACAGTTCCTATCCCTTAGACTCCTCCCTGTATTATGTGTCCCTCTGCCCTTGGACATCCCTCATGTCTCCCAAAGACAGTCCTCCTCTGCTCCATTAATCTCCCTGCCCTAGGTGGAATGGGAGGTGATGAGATCCAGAAGTGAGAGAGGGAATCCTAGAACCTGTCCAGAGAGGATGAGGTGTCTAGGGGAGTGGGCTGCTTTCTCCTGCCACCCTCCACCCCCACCCCCATCACCCAGTGCTGCCCCACCGGACCGCCAGAGGGCAGCAAGTGCATGAAACATAAAGTCTTAGGGAACCTGGTTCTCCAGCAGGTGGCGGGCGAGGGAAGGAGGTAGGAAGAGGTAAGGACGGAGGTCCCAGCCTGAGGTCGGTTCTGCCCTGGGCGCCCGCAGCTCCTGCCGTCCAGGGTCGCTGAGAGAGCAGGGCCTGACGCCTGGCTACCTGGGCTCGTTTCCCATCCCTAGCAGAGAAAGTGGCATGTAAAAGGGCACAGGGCCCGTGTGCAGAGGGAGCAAGGAAGGATCGTCTGGGAACTCGGAAGAGAGCCTGTCAGCAGGGGAGAGAGGGTCAGGGAGGACAGGATGAAAAAAAGGAGAAATGTCCGAGCTAGAGAAACAGGGTCTCCATAGGATTGGTGGGAACACTAGACCCAGCAAGGGTCCCCAGTGGAGGAAAGCCAAGGCCATCTGGTCAATGCCCCATGCCAGGCCGAGTGGCCCCTCACACCACGACTAGGTCTTCCCTGGAATTAGCGTCAGCCCAGGGACTCTCCCTCCTCTTTCCGCCCGAGCCCCTCTTCTTGCCTCTTACACTCCCGATTCCCGCCCCCGCCCTCGGCCCGCCCTCGGCCCCGCCCCCGGGGCGGGCCCGGTCCCTACCGGCGCCGCCTCCCCTCCTCCCGGCCCGCCCGGCCGCACAGCCCCGAACCACCCGGGCAACGAGAGCCGCTTCCCTGGGCTGCCCCTCCCGGCCCGGCCCAAGGCCCCCGCCCGGGTCCGCCACCCCGGGCCATGGAGCCGCGGCCCCCAGGGTCCCGCAGGGTAAGCCACCCGTCCCCTCCTCTCTCCCTGGCTCCCGCCGCTGCCGCAGCGCCCCCCACCCCCACCCCATCCCCGCCCGCCCGCCCCTGCGGGGCTGGCTCCTCTCCCTCCGCCGGGTCCTCGGGTTATCCGGCCCATCCCCCACCACCGGCGGCGCGGCCCCAACCAATCTCTGGGTCCCAGCTAGTGCCCGCAGGCTGCTGCCACCATACTGGATACCCCAGACTCAGCTTTTCAGGTCCTCGGAGTCCCCCAGATCTTCAAACATCCCATCAGGTCCTACACCCACCCTAAAATTACCATGCCGCTCAGATCCCTCACCCAGCCTGACCCCATCCCAGGCTCTCCTTCCCAGCATCCCTCCCCCACCCGCTTCCACCTGCTCTTCAGATACCCCCTAGCTCCTTCTCCTTCCTATTTCTATCTGTCCTGTCCCTCAGGTCTTCCCATCGCTAAGATTCCACCCCCATCCCTTTTCACCTTTATTTGGGGGGATGGGGAAGTAGGGTGGTCAGACAAGGGGCAGCAGTTACCAGCAGATAAAGGGCAATGGAAGGAAATATAATCATAGCCCCCCCCCCCCCCTCGTGTTCCTGATCTGGTTTCCCCCTCCCCTCCCCTTTGCCTTTCCCAACTCATTGTGCCCCAGCTTCAGGGAGCAATTCCCCTTCACGTCTGCTGGTGGAGGGCAGGTGGGAAGGGACCATTTTGTGGACTTTCCTAGGCAGTTCCTAGGCCAAAATCCCAGGGAAGGGGCTGTCGAGTGGAATGGGCTCTGGGAGACGTTGGCCTCCTCCCCTCCCCAGAGAGCCCTCATCTAGGTCACCAGGGCCTCTTGACCTTGGCCTGAAGCAGCACTTCAGTGGCTCACATTCCACCTGCACAGGGATTGGGCCCAGCAGCCCTCATCTTCAGCCTGGTGTCTCCTCAGTTCTTGGAGGAGAGGGTGGAAAGGACACACCTGACTGGGTTGATGCCCTCTTCCCTGCCCGTGCCCACCCCTAGTGGGTATTTATGGACTTGTACCTGGGGAGTGGGTTATGCAAGAGAAAAGGCTCTGACCCTGGAAGAAGGACTCAAGGAAGGCAGGGACCAGTCTCAGGGGGTGGATGCTGGGGTAATCAGCCCGCAAGTCATCCTCAGGGCGCTGGGTCCTCAGCCACTCAGGGGAGCAGGCTGGGGTGATGGGGTGGGGCGTAGACAAAATCAGGGGCCTCCCCTCTCCCCTCTCCATCCTGCTCCTCTCTCCCTATTATTTTAATCTACTTAAGTTTCCTAGCCCAGGTTGGGTTTCTGTTTGGGCTGACTTCCATTCCCCACCCAGCATGTGAGGAAGCCCAGGGACTGAGAACCTGGGGCAGAGTTGGGGAGGGGGTGTCTCTGGATAGGAAGGACCGAAGACTGGAGACTGGGAGCTGAGAGCAGTCATCCGTCTCCTTTTTCTGATTAAAGTCCGTCTCCAGTTTGGTCTGTCTTTCTTTCTGCCAAACACATCATCCATTCACACAGATAAACACCCCGCTGAAGATTACACAACCTGGCCACTCATGGCGTCAGCAGAACCCCCGACACAGAAATGTTGATACATAAATGATAGACACACAGCACACGATACTCTTCCACACTCCACCCATGCACAGATTGATCACAGCCTGCCGAGACACACACACACAGACACACCCATTCTTCCCATTTGGCTATTCCTGGGCTTTCAGGAGGTGAAAGGGAGCCACTAGAAAGGCTGCTTCCAGCCAATGGCAGGCAGGCCAAACACTTGTCAGTAAGACCCGTGACCTGAACCTGGTCATGGTCCTGCCTCTACCACTACCACCTGGGCAGCACATTTCCCAGGGATGCTAGAGCCCCTTTCCTGACATTCCCCACCCAGCCGGGGAGACTCCTGGGAGAGCGAGGGAAGACAGGATGTGTGGGCTTTCTGACTTGAACCACCTTCCTCCCGCTGCTTCACATTCCTGCCTCTGGTGTCTTACTTGGAACCATGAAGTCCTAGGCCCAAGGAGGGGCTCAGCTGAGGAGCTGAGGACCTTCCAAGTCCCCAGCAACTGTTTTTTACTTGAGCCTTCCACCTGGAAGATAAGGTTTCAGCTCTAATTTGGTTCCATTTTTATGAGAAGTGCAGAGGATCACCCAGCCCTCCTCAGCCTCAGCTGCATTCCAGTCTCCCCTTTCCCTGGCTGCCAGGGGCCAGAAGGGAGGAGGACTGTGCAGAGAGGCAGTGTTGTTGTTTTTTTGCCTCCAGGCCCCTGGCTTTATCCCCTGATAGCGGAAAGCCTCAGAGAGAAACTCCCCTCCTCATGTGAACTCTTGGCAGGAGACTGCAAAGACATCTGCTGACCCAGGGTGGGGGCAGAGCCTGCTTCTAATCCCGCCCAGCCCCACAGCCCTGCCCCAGAAGCCTTGTGGTCAGGGAAGGTTCAGGCCAACCCAGCTTCTTAGGTTCCCCACTTATTCCCCATTATCTGCTAGAGCCCCCTACTCTCTCCTGAGTATTGACTCCTTCTAGAAACTGTTGCCTTAAAGAGGTCCAGGGAGTGAGTATGTTAAGGTAACTTGGAGCCCAGAGATGGACTCTGGGATCATCTGTCTCCTGGGACCAGAAGCTTAGCTTAGTAGACAGTCTTGCCCCAGAGAGGAGGTAAAAAAAACACACACACAAAAACAAAAAGGCCTTAACTGAAGGCTCTAGGATCTGGGGTGCTTTGAGACTTCCTGTCAGTGTGCCTCTGGTGGATCAGCCGAGCTGTAGGAGATAGGTCAGGGTGTCAGAGTGGGTCTTCAGCGTATGAGGAACCAAGACAGGAGTCCAGGTTCAAGTTCCAGCTCTCCTATTAACTCATGGTGTGACCGTAGGCAAACTGCTCCCACTTTTTGTCAAATGGGAGTCCTGGGTCAGTCTATCCCTCAGGTCCCTTCCAGTACTGTGAAGATTGGGCTGGGAGGAAATCAGAGGATGGAGACTCAGAGCCCCCAGGATACTGAAGGATAAGGAAGAGGCCCTGGCGATTTTGGTTCAACCCAGCTCCTGCCACTGGGGGGATGATGGACATGAGCTTGTGCTGGGGCTCCTGGCTCACCCCAGCCTGCCTCCACAGATGGACCCTGTACAGAAGGCTGTGCTTTCCCACACTTTTGGGGGACCCTTGCTCAAGACTAAGAGGCCCATCATTTCCTGTAATGTCTGTCAGATCCGCTTCAATTCTCAGGTAAGAAGCCCAGCCACCCACCCACTCAATGGGTGGAGCAGAAGCAGCCAGGGGATCTTGGGAGAGGACATAGGCTGGGAACTCTGGGTAAGGGGCAGGGATTGAGGGACTATCAGGGACAGAGCAGGGAATGGGGTACTGTAGGAGGGCATGAAATGACAGAAGGCACTTGAGAAGTCTGCTAAGGCGGAGCCCTCCTCCCTGAGGACTGCTGTATCTCTGGCTCAGAGCTTCTTGGAACACAGGTGGCCATCGGTGTCCGGGTGGGAATGTGGCCTCTGGCCCACTGGTCCTTGGGTGCAGAACTGAGTTAGGTTATTGGCTCCCCTGCCGAGCCAGTGCCCTCCTTGGCCTCTGCTGAACTCTTTCCCTGGCCCATCCACTTCCCTTTAACCTCCTGGCTTCCTCCTTTCTCCCCCTCCTCCCTCCAAATCACACACAAAGCCTGACCCCCACTCCCTCCCATGGGACTTTCCCATGGGGAGAAGCCACCAAGAACTCAGAACCCGGTGTCTGGCCTCCCAGATTTCCTCCCTCCAAGGCTCCCTTGGGACTTCTGTGTGGGTTTAGAGGGGGCTTTGTGAGGTGCAGGTTCCAAGAGCTTTTGGAGAAAAACAGCAGAGCCTCATTCTGCTGAGTATGGGAAAATAAAGCATATTCTGTTTGTCTACCCAGCCCACACATGTACACACCATGCTGCCAGGCTCTGAACACCACTGCCCCACCCCTAGGCTGTCGGTCTTTTTTTCTGCCTATCCACGCCTTTTATTTCTACTCTATTCCTGTCTGGGTGACCTTGTAGCTCCAGGATTGTGTGCTCTTAGCAGGGGGTACACATGGGGGTAGGGGGAGCCAGGACCAACCCAGCTTTAGGCCTCCCCTTCACCTCAACTCCAGGCATCCCCTCTCCCAACCCAGGCTCCACTCATTGGTGGAAGGTGGAAGACCAGAGGGGTGGGGGCCAATGGCAGGCAGCCCTCCCTTCTGTTTGCCCTCCCTATCCTTCCCCAACCAAGAGGCTCTGTTTTGACAGCTGTCTCTGCTGCTTTTCTGTCTCCAGAGCTGGGCTTGGGGCCAGGGTCCTCCAGGGTGTCTGCAGAGGCTACAGGGAAAATGAGACCCAGGGGACAGTAGCCAGTGTAGCGCCCAGGCCCCAGAGCTTCTGGGGTTCCCAGGCTGAGGGTAGAAGCAGCACAGGCTGGATCCTGGGACCAGGGGACACAGGCCCGGAGTCTAAGAGGATGCTAACTGGCCTGATTGCTAGGCCCCTCCCACTTAGGATTCTGTAGGTGTGATGCCCTCCCCTCTCACCTCAGGACTAGGTGGGAAGCCTGAATCAGCAACCAGGCCCTGGGTGTGGTAGTGGGTGGAGTCTGGGCTCAAACTTGAGAAGCTAGTCGGAGCCCCAGGAGTAAGCAGGTCTCCTTGGCATGGGGCTTTATATCTCACTGGTGCAGGGAGAGATTCCCTGCATCCTGCTGAGACCACCCCAGGACCTGAAAGAGCTCTGTGCGCAGAATTGTCAGATGAAAGGTGATCTCAGTTTCCATTTTCTTTCTCCACCCCTACAGAGCCAGGCTGAGGCACACTACAAGGGTAATCGCCACGCCCGAAGAGTCAAAGGCATTGAGGCTGCCAAGACCCGAGGCAGGGAGCCTGGCATCCGGGAACCTGGAGACACAGCTCCCACAGGCAGCACCCCCGCAAATGGAGAGGGAGTAGCCCCCCACCCAGGTATGTCTGACTCTCCTACATTCTTCAACTGATCTTGTCTCCCCTGTCCTTTCCCCACTTCCCAGAACTCTCCTCTGCTTTCATCTCTCTCTTCCTCAGCCCCCACCTCACCCCCACCCCCACCCAAGGTGAGTCCTGGAGCCAAGTACAGTGATGCAAAATTTCCATTCTGTCACCCCACCCGCACCCAAGGTCCTCTCAACAGAGTTCCCACTGTCTATCCTCCCCACTGCCCAGTGACTCAGAGAGGGGCTAGGGTGAGGCCACCTGGCAAACTTCCTCAAGAAAAAGGGAACCATCAGATCCAGGGAGAGGCCCCTCATCTTGGGAAGAGGGGCAGGGGAGGGAGTCAGGATGTCTGAGGACCTGCACATGACGGCTGCCCTCAGGAAAGACTGCACGCCCAGGACCCCCAGGCAATTTTATGGATAATCTTGGGTAGATCTTTTGACCTCTCTGGGCCAGAGTTTTCTCTCCTGGGAAATAGGGGAGGGAAACATTAAGATCTTTGAGGTCTTTTCCGGGTTTACAGAAGGCAACTCTGAGATTCTTTCTCCCTCATGGCTAGTGGCCATCTTCAACCATATTCCCAGCCAAGAAACTGGGAAGAAGGAATATCATGACTGGAAGATATGAGCCACCCCCATCCTAGGATTACCACATCAGATGTCAGTCATGGCCAACTCCAGAGAGACCCAGCAGCCTAGTTCCTCCTTATCCTTGCCTGTCCTTCCTGCCCCACTAAGCAGAATGAGAAACAAGCATCTGTACCACCAGCTTGGGAACCAGGCACACCCCTCGGGGACGCACAGATAGGGTGGGCAGGTGAGCTGAGTTTTAACTGTGCTCTGGCTGCTTCTTAGCCTAATCATCTTGGGTTAATTTGATAACATCTCAGTAAAGAGGGGATGATGGTGACATTTCCTCAGTAGCACTGTTCTAGGTGCTTTATGCATGTTACCTCACTCAGTTCCTATGGTACTCTCTCTAAAGAGATCAGGACACCTGCCCCGCTTTTGTAAGCCATTAAGTCCTATCCAGCCTGAGATGTGCTGTCTGGATCGAGACTGAGATAAAGGATGTCAGAAACGAATAAGTGAAATAAAGGGAAACGCCACACTGCACTAGCAAGCGGACACCTGCAGGGGTCAGGAGGTCCCCTCCCATCAGCTTCCCACCCCCACCGCCAGCCTCCTCAGGAGCCAGCCTCCCCATGACCCGGAAACTGGATCAGCTACTGGAGCAAGAATGGGAGCGCTAGAGTTTCCCCTGTACAGAGGCCAGAACCCAGAGCTGAGGCCTAGGCCTGTGCATCTTTAATCGAGTCATGAATTATAGAGCAGCCCGCATCCTTGTCTCTGTCCTCTCCGGTTCTGCTGTCTCTGTTTCCCTTTACGATGTCTGTGTCTGTCTCTCCCAACCTCTCCTTGCTCATCCCGCCTCTGTGCCTTCCTAGAGTTCTTGGGCATATGCCTCCCTGGGTACGAGGCAGGACTCTGGGAAGGGGGCTGGCCAGGCAGGAAGCCCAGGCTGGCTGGCAGGCCATTGAGGGGTGAATCCTTGTTCCATGCCTCTCCCCCTGGCGAGGCTGGCCTCTCCCCCCTGGCGAGGCTGGCTACCAGCTTCACCCTGAAGGGGACACCAGTGGAGCTTATGGAGAGTGAGCCAGGCCTCACAGTCTCACTCCCAGCCTGCAGCAGCTGGACCACATCTGGCTCTGGCCCAGGGCATGAGAGCATGCATGTTGTCACAGGGTGGGGACTCCTGGGCTCTTGCCCTCCAGGAAATGGGGTGGGTCTCCTCCACATAAAGAGTCTTCTCCAAAAGCCACCTGGAGTGATCCCTATGTCTCTCCCCCAACAACAGTTTCCATGGAGAATGGACAGGGTCCAGCCCCAGGATCCCCAGAGAAACAGCCTGGCTCCCCATCCCCTCCCAGCGTTCCGGAGACTGGTCAGGGTGCAAGCAAAGGTGAAGCGGGGACTCCAGCTTCAGCTTCTCTGCCTGGGGGTAGCAAGGAAGAGGAGGAAAAGGCCAAGCGGCTGCTCTACTGTGCTCTGTGCAAGGTGGCAGTGAACTCCCTGTCCCAGCTTGAGGCACATAACAAAGGTATGGACCCCCTGCCCCCACCCAGGTCCCCTGTCTCAGCCCACTCCTGCTCCCTACATCCTGACTCTCCTAGCTTTGAATACCCATGTACCCTGTAAGATCTCCCTCCCTCCCTCCCTAATCACCTCCACCATTCCTTAGTCCCTTACTGCCTCAGTCCTCCTCCCCACCTTACTTCTTTCACTTACGACTCTTCTCCGGACCCACCCTTTGCTTACTTGGGTAGGAGGATCCCAAGGGACTTGGAACCACCCTACCCCCTCCTACCCTCCCCCCCACACACACACTCACACTTGATGCTTCCCATATTGTAACTGGGAATGTGGGTATTTGAGGCCTAATAGGCCTGGAGAGCTTTTCCTTCGCTCCTTACCTTCTGCTCTCTGTGGGTTTCAGGTACTAAGCACAAGACAATTCTGGAGGCCCGAAGTGGTCTGGGCCCCATCAAAGCTTACCCTCGGCTGGGGCCTACCACTCCTGGGGAACCAGAGGCCCCTGCCCAGGACCGAACCTTCCACTGTGAGATCTGCAATGTCAAGGTCAACTCGGAGGTCCAACTGAAACAGGTGGGTCCAAGGCCCTTCCCAGGAATTCTGGGGAGTTCCCCCCTCTAAGAGGGAAGGGAGAATAGGGAATTTGAGTGAGGACTCTTGTATAGGGCTGCCCTTGGTGCTGCAGAAGGGGCAGGGCCAGGCACTTGGGCTGTGATTACCCGTCTTATGGCCCTGCCTCCCGGTAGTTGCTCCTTTCCTGGGGGCTCACAGTCCCTTACCCACTCACCCCGCAGCACATTTCCAGCCGCCGGCACCGAGATGGTGTGGCCGGGAAGCCCAACCCGCTACTGAGCCGTCACAAGAAGCCTAGGGGCGCCGCGGAGCTGGCGGTAAGGCACTGGGGGCTGCAACATTCGGAACTGGGAAACCGGTGCAGGGAGAAGAAGGGGCACCCGGGGAAAGGTGGGGTTTACTGGGCCAAACAATGACTTCTCCCTCTCTCTTCCCGTCTCCTCCCCCACCCCTGCAGAGCACATTGACTTTCTCCAAGGAGCTGCCCAAGTCCCTGGCCGGCGGCCTGCTCCCCAGCCCCCTGGCGGTGGCTGCGGTAATGGCAGCGGCAGCAGGCTCCCCGCTGTCCCTGCGCCCAGCTCCAGCAGCTCCTCTTCTCCAGGGACCGCCCATCACCCACCCCTTGCTCCACCCGGCCCCCGGGCCCATCCGAACGGCGCATGGACCCATCCTGTTCTCCCCCTACTGACCGGAACCCTGAACCCCCTCCCGCTCAATGCTCCCATCTACAGCCGGGACCCAGGCTTCCTCCTGGCACTCCCTGAATGATCTCTCTCCTCCCCACCCCCCACCCCGAGGTACGGGGTTCCAGGAAAGGGGAGGGGTGATGGGGGAGGGGGGCTTTAGAAGGGGGGGAACACCCCAGATCTCAGGGAACCCCGCCCCCTGCCCTTTCCTCTCCCCTAGAAAAGGGGGGGCCGTCTCACCCGGAGCCCCCTTGGAGACACCCCCCCTCCCAAAAGCCATGTCCATCCAGCCCTTCCCCCCAAACCTAGCACAAAACGGGGTTCACAAGCCATGGTCGGGGTCCGGGGGGCAGAAATGGATTTTCTTGGCAATAAGCGGACTCTGGGACTCCGGCCCCCTACCCCAAAATTGAAGCGCTTCCGTGAACACCCCCGTCCTCCACAGGGGGAGGGGAATAGGCGGGATCCCTCATAAGCACTTTGGTTTTACCGCCTGCAACCTCACTGTGCCCGCCCTGCACCATGCTCCTGCCCCAGGTCTAGCTGGGCCCATCGCAGGTGCAGCACTTGGAGGCATCTCTGGCACTTGGGTGGGACCAAGTAGATGCCCCTATAGACCCTTCCCTCACCTTCCTCCCCAGTCCGGGTTCCATTCTTTTCACCAGCACCCATCGCCCAAGGGGTACCGAGGGGGGCAAGGGGTGTCCAGTCCAAGCCCACCCCCGCCTCGCCTTCCGCAAAACTGTGAGCAAAAAGCAATAGAAGCCTCGCCCCCGCCCCCCGCCCCTTTCCGCAGGATTTGCAGTCTGTAGCCTCCCCCATCCCAGTCCCTAGACCTAATAGCTGTCCCCTCCCACCAGACACCACAGTACGACTTGGGCGGGGGCATGACCTCCCCCCACCCCCTGTGATTTCCGTATTGTCAGCCCTTCCAAACACTGACCCGGGAGGGGGGACGGCCCCCCACTGGCCTTCAACTCTTTCTGCTTGATAATGTAGCAACCCTGACCTCCACTCATGTCTTTCCCTTTTCCCTCTCCCTGACAATAAAGTCTGGATTCGTTGCCCTCTGTTCTCCAGGCTCAGACTTTCAATCTTTGCCCGCTGTTTTGGGGAGCAAGGACACCGGGATATGTATCTGTATGGTGAGGGAGACTGACACAGGAAATGGGATCAGAAGGACGGGGTTAGGGAAATGGGGGTGGGAGGAGGCAAGATCTGAGGCTTGTGCAAAGCGAGCAGGGGTTCCCCATCCCACTCACCCCCCCTTGGGCCCAGCTCAAGTGTAAACTTGGCCTTAGGGAATCATTCTGAGCCCAGGTCTCGGATTGCAGCCACGGCTGTTGCGAATTCTCTGCAACTCCACCAGGCGGCGCCAACCACATGAAAAAGGAGTCTCCCCTAGTCTAAGACACCTGCAGTGTGTCTCACGAATCTAGGGAGACAGAGCTAGACGCAGTCTCAGACAAAGGAAAGAATCAAGATTTTGTGCTTCTGGACTGTCAAACTACAGTAGGAAGGCTGGGGAGGGTTGGGGCCGGGGGTGGGGCGTGGTAAGAGATCAACCAAAGGACTTGTATGCATGCATATAAGCATAACCAATGGACACAAGACACTGGGGGGTAGGGGAAGCTGGGGGAAGGTCAAGGGGGGAAAAAAAGGAGAGAAATGTACTACTCGTTGTAATATTTTAAGCAATAAAAAATAAATAAATGATAATACAAGAACAAAAAAAAAGATTTTGTGCCTCTGGTGGGAAACCCATGCCAGAGACACGCGAGGCATGAGAAGTGGGGGCAGGGAATGGGAATCTGAGCTCTATGCTCTGCTTGGCCTCATATAAATAGTATCCTGGGGTTAGTCCTTCCCCTCTCTGGACCCCAATTTCCCCATCTGCAAAATAAGCAGCCTTGGGTCTCTTAAAAATTTATTGAGACTTCATGTATCCAAGACCAAAAAACTGGGACCATGCTATTTAAGATATGCTAGAATGAATACCTTCTCATCTGGTCCCCTAAATGGTCTGTGGGACAGGAGAGCACACTCCTCTCTCACATAACGGGGTGAGGGGACGTAGGTGTCCTATTCCCAGAATCTCCAGAATTCAGTTCAACCACACACTCCCAAGAGTAGCTAGTGACTCTCTCTAGGCCTGCTGGGTGACAAAAAAAAAAGAAACAAAAAAAGACCAGGCCAGCCATGGCTGGTGTGGCTCAGTTGGTTTGAGTGTCCTCCGGTACACTGAAAGGTCATGGGCTTGATTCCTGGTTAGGGCACATACCCAGGCTCAGGTTCGATCCTTGGTCTAGGGCAGTGATGGCGAACCTTTTGAGCTCGGCGTGTCAGCATTTTGAAAAACCCTAACTTAACTCTGGTCCCGTGTCACATATAGAAACTTTTTGATATTTGCAACCATAGTAAAACAAAGATTTATATTTTTGATATTTATTTTATATATTTAAATGCCATTTAACAAAGAAAAATCAACCAAAACAATGAGTTCGCGTGTCACCTCTGACACGCGTGTCGTAGGTTCGCCATCACTGGTCTAGGTGCCACGAAAGGAAGGCAGCGTGTCCTTGCCTCTGTCTCCGTCTCTCCCTCTCCCTTCCTCTCTCTCTGAAATCAGCAAGACCATCTCCTCAGGTGAGGACTTAAAAAAAGTCCATGGGAGGGGTGGGTACAGGGTGGAGGGGGTCAATAGGAAAAAAATGGGAGACATCCGTAATACTTTCAACAATAAAGATAAGGCTTTAAAAAAAAAAAAAAAAGGCCAGACTAGCCCTAGCTGGTTTGGCTCAGTGGATAGAGCGTTGGCCTGCGGACTGAAGGTCCTGGGTTCGATTCCAGTCACAGAGCACATGCCTGGGTTGTGGGCTGGATCCTCAGTGTGCGGCGTAAGGGGGCAGCCAATCAATGATTTTCTGTCATCATTGATATTTCCATCTCTCTCTCTCCCCCTTCCTTTCTGAAATCAACAAAAAAAATTTTTAATTTTTTTTTAAAAAGCCAGACCAGAACTCAGAATGGCCATGGGTCCTCCTGAGTGTCATCTTTGCTCATTTCTCTCTTTACCCCCTTTTCAGTCTTAGAGAAGAAAGGGAGGGCGGGTGATGGCTCTGAAAGAGGAAGGAAAGGGGAATAGGGGCTTCCTGGACTCGTCAACTGTGAAGTCAGGTTGGAGCTTACTGTGGGTTCATGGGACCCAACAATGACTTTTGGGTTTGCTTGTTTGTGTGAGGTCTTTCTAGCTAAAAATAATCTATATAATAAAAGCCCAAGCAACCATCTTGGCAGAATGACCAGAACAACAGGTCGCTATGATGCGCACTGACCACCAGGGGGCAGATGCTCAATGCAGGAGCTTCCCCCTGGTGGTCAGTGTGCTCCCACAGGGGGAGCACAGCTCAGCCAGAAGCCAGGCTCACGGCTGGAGAGTGCAGCAGCGGTGGCAGGAGTCTCTCCTGCCTCGGCGGCAGCACTAAGGAGCAGCAAACCGAGTGGTAAAGAGCCTTCTGCTAAGGATCAGTGAACTGAGCATAAGGAGCGAGGGATCCCGGATTGTGAGAAGGATGTCCGCCAAGGGGTCCCAGACTGCGAGAGGGCGCAGGCCGGGCTGACGGACCCCCACCTCTGCCGCAGTGCACAAATTTCATGCACCAGGCCTCTAGTAATGATAATAATAATAATAATAGTAATAGTAATAATAATAATTACAGGCAGAGACTGTATATGCAGATGTCTTGCCCTGTATATCCAGAAAGGCAGGGTCAGGGTCACATGTGGGGAGAGATAGGGGTGCTGGAAGAAATTGGGGTTAGAGAAGCTGGGATACTAGCATCGTCCACAACCACCTCAAACCTAGTCTAAAACTGACTTCATGATTTAATTCTTCCCTAAACCTGTCACGCTCCCCACATTCCCTACCTTATTAAGAGCACCACCACCCACCTGGAAAACTGGGATTCATCCTAGTCTTCCTTCTTTCCAACCCTTCATCAAAGGAGTCACTAAATAAGTCCTGTTTGACTTCTTAACAACCTGCAGGTCTTGATCACTGTTCTCTATCCCCACACCCACTGCCCTAACCAGGACTGGCCACATACTTTGTGGGGTCCAGTGCAAAATAAAAAAAGCAGGACCCTGTGTTCAAAAAAGTTCTCAAGACAGTGACTGCAGAACATTAAACCAAGCACTGGACGTTGGCCCAGTGCAATGAACAGGTAGCGTGCTCATGAAGTTGACTCTGGCCCTAGCTCAGGCCCTGTCGTGCCTGTCTCTTGTCTGAACTGTAGTGCCTCTACCGCTCTCTCTCATTTCTGATCTGCAAACTTTCACTTCTTCTTTTTTTTTTTTTTTTTAGGCTTTTAAAATAACATTTATTTATTTTTTTAAAATATATTTTATTGATTTTTTACAGAGAGGAAGGGAGAGGGATAGTTAGAAACATCGATGAGAGAGAAACATCAATCAACTGCCTCCTGCACACCTCCTACTGGGGATGTGCCTGCAACCAAGGTACATACCATTGACCGGGATTGAACCTGGAACCTTTCAGTCCGCAGGCCGACACTCTATCCACTGAGCCAAACCGGTTACAGCTAACATTTATTTTTTTAAAGTTAACGTGCATATATAGGAAACTGAAAAACACAAGCAAAGAACTAAGCCATCCATAATCACAAGCAGTTTAGTCTGACGTGTCCTTCTAAGTCCTGTGTATCTATACAACTAAGCTTTCATTTTTATGTATTAAGATGGTACAGTTATGTATCATGCTTTCTCACACATCATGAATATTTACCATTTCAAAGTCCCAAAGCTATGAGTATTTTGATAACCAAGAATACCCAACATCAACTCAATCTGGAAGAAAATATAATCCTGCCTTACTTGGTGATAAAAATTTCATAAAGGACAAAAATAGCAACAAACCTTTAGATAAAAGATATTCACAAAGTTACAATTAAAATAATGCATTCCCTTCATGTTCCATTAAAAATGAGACCCAAAGCAAGAGTACACAAAGTATAATGCTTCTAATAGGATTATTATTTATACTTTAAAATATTAGCAAGGTGGCAAGTTTTGACGGAAGTACTTAACAACATATTCCTATAGCAGTCTAAAGAGATGCATGCACATCAGTGGTTATCACCACAATGTGAATATGAACACATCCACACACACCCCTTGGTATGAACAAGTCCTGATGTCCATTTCTGAGATGGTTCAACAACTCCATGTCCAAGATGCCTCTTTTCTAACAATTATAACAAAAAGATATTTACAAATTGGTTAATTCACTAGCTCTACTTTTTATCAGACATTGTCACCTCAGGACATCTAAAAAGCTCCAATGTTGCAAAATAAAAGAACCTTGTCCACAATAAACACAGGAACTTTACAGAAATGCATATAGACCTATAGTTATAACCTAAAACTTTCTCCTAGGTATGGAGATATTAGCAAAGAGCCTTCCCTTCACCCTTCCTCTTCTCCCTCCTCCACCACACCAGTGACTAAATACAGAACACCTGCCTCCAAGGGGCGGCTTAACAAAGGCATTCCCAGACGACAGTCCTTCCTAAAAACTAACAAGAGGGCTTTTATAAAGGGATTATTTTACTACCTCTACTTTTTATATACTTCGGGCTTTATCCTTGAATACACAGCAATATTAACTAATATGCACATATGTAACAATGGTTAGATAATTTTAATTTCTCTAAAGACTCGTGGGCACAGAACCCTTTTTTCTGTACTTCCTTCCCTCCCCCTTCCCATGTGAACAGTCAGAATACTCTCCAAGACATCAAGTTTAACAATTCCATTCCTCAAATACCACCATTCCTATAAATTAACAGAAAAAATACTTAAAGGGTGTTACTTTAACTCTTTTAACGTATGTTGTGCACTTTCAAACATCTAGAAAGACTAGCCATCTCAAATAAGGATTTGTTTGATTAAACTGCACGTAGAGGCTATAATCTGAAAGTGTCTTCTGAATAGGAAGGAACTTTCTGGCCTAAAACCCTTCCCCTTTTCATCTCTATCAACACAGTGGACAGCACAATAAGCATCTGTAATGCTTAGAGAGGATTTTAACAATTTTACTTCTCATGTTTTCAGAACAGTTCTTCTTAGGAATCTAACACAAGCTGTACAGCATGTATTTGTTTACTAACTACTTCTGTCATACACTGGCAACCTCTGTAACACCTAGAAAGGCTAGATGATGTCAATTAGAACAGTTTGTCCTTCACATACAATATATGCACAGCTAAGTAAAACGCAGTGCACAGGCACAGGGAAGACGGTTAATCTTGCCTAACTATGAACATGCTGGTATAAAGCCCTTTGCACTTTCTTCCCCTTCCTCCCTGAACCAGTACCAATATAATAATGTGTACTGCTCAGAGAGGTGGTTTGATCATCCCATTTCCAAAACATAGTATTTGAAATGAATTTTAACAAAAGGATATATACAAAATGTGTCCTTTTACTACCTCTACTTTTAACATACTTTGTGCACTTCTAAACATCTAGAAAGACTAGATGTTTCAAATAAGGACTTAAGTTTGTCCACTATCTGCACAGTAGTGTTGAAAAAACTACACACATGTAACAATGGCTATATCTGAAAGTGTCTTCCTTATGGGAACATCCTAGTCTGGAACCTTCATTTCCTCCTGACCACCATCAACTCAATGGGCTGAGTAGGCACATGTGTCACTTACAGGTAGATTTCACAATCTGATTTCCAAAGTCCTTTTCAGAAGACAGCCTTTCTTTTTTAAAAAATATATTTTATTGATTTTTTTAAAGAGAGGAAGGGAGAGGGATAGAGAGTTAGAAATATCGATGAGAGCGAGACATCGATCAGCTGCCTCCTGCACACTCCCTACTGGGGATGTGCCCGCAACCAAGGTACATACCCTTGACGGGAATCGAACCTGGGACCCTTGAGTCCGCAGGCCGACGCTCTATCCACTGAGCCAAATCGGTTAGGGCAGAAGACAGCCTTTCTATGAATTTTAACACAGAGTGTTCAAAATGTGTTCGTTTACTAACTCTACTTTTGTCATACATTGGCAACCTCTTTAATATCTAGAGACTAGATATTATAAAATTAGGATCTATTTGTCCAGTATATTCACAATATATACAGTAGAGGTAAATGAAATGCATGTAACATATAGAGCGGCAAAGGATAAGCTAAAATTTTCTATTACACACTAGCAAAACATCTTTTTGCAATTTCTTCCCTCCCACCTCCCTCAACCTAGTAGTGAACAAGTATATAGAGTACACTGTTCAAAGAGGTGATTTAACAATTCCATTTCTAAAGACAATATTTTTTATCAGGTTTTAAAAGCTATTTACAAGAAGCATTATTCTGCTACTTCTACTTTTAAGTACATCAAGCACTTCTAAAGGTCTAGAAAGACTAGATATTTCATATAGTTCTTACTTGCCCACTATGTGCACAGCACTGTTAAAACTGCACATAATAACAATGGTTATAATCCGAGGAATCTACTAAATATGACCACGTTGGCCTGAACCATTCCCTCACTTCCTTCTCTTCACCACCAAGCCAGAGGACAAGTACAGGTGTGTGTAATATTTAGAGGTGGTTCAACAAATTCATATCCAAAAGTCATTTACACAAGACAAGCTTTCCTATGAATTTCAACACAAAGTGGACAAAATATGTTAATTTTACTACTTTGTCATATACTGGCAACCTCTTTAACATCTAAAGACTAGCTATTGCAATTTTAGGACTTATTTGTCCACTATATACACAGCAAAACAAAATGCACATAACATATAAAAATGGCTTTATCTGAAAATATCCAAATATGAACACACTAGCATATTACCTTTTGCAATTCTTTTCCTCCCACCTCCTCCAAACTACTGAACAAATATCGACAATAGTATATTGCTCACAGAGGTGGTTTAACAATTCCATTCCCAAAAGATAGTATTTCCTATGAATTTTAGTAAAAAGATATTTACAAAAGTGATATTTTACTACCTCTACATTTAACATACGTTGGGCACTTCTAAACATCTAGATGGACTAGATGTTTCAAAAAAGGACTTAATTTGTCCACTATATGCACAGCAGTTTTGAATAAACTGCACACATTTAACAGTTATAATCGGAAAGTGTCTTTGAAAGATGAACATTGTAGCCTAAGCCCATCTTTCCCTTCCTGCCCTCCTCCACCTGCCATGTGGGCTACAGTGCTCAGCTATTCAGAAGACAATCTTCCCTAGAAATTTCAGCACAAATGTACTAAATGCATTAGTTAACTAACTCTACTTTTGTCATACACTGGCATCTAGAAAGACTAGCTGTTGTAAATTAGAACTCATTTGTCCATTATAGCTGAAACCGGTTTGGCTCAGTGGATAGAGCGTCGGCCTGCGGACTGAAGGGTCCCGGGTTCGATTCCGGTCAAGGGCATGTGCCTGGGTTGCGGGCATATCCCCGGTGGGGGATGTGCAGGAGGCAGCTGATCGATGTTTCTCTCTCATCGATGTTTCTGACTCTCTTTCTCTCTCCCTTCCTCTCTGTGAAAAATCAATAAAATATATTTAAAAAACAACAACAACCAAAAGAAAAAAAAACAACGCCCAGCTCCTCAGCAGGATGCACAAGGCCTTTCTTAATCTCAGCCTTGCTCACCTCTCCAGGATCTTCTCTGTTGCTTCTTACCTCACACTTTTTGTTCACCTCCACTAAAGCCTCTATGACTCTATGCACCCTGTGCCCTTTGTCTCAAATGTCCTACATGTGTTAGGATATCACATGGGATTCTGACTTGAACCATCACCAAGTCCTGGAGAGAGGGAAGGTAGTATTCCACCAAAACAAAGTCAAGGCCTCTGGGGTACCCAGAATTGCTCCTGGAACTTGGTCTTGTCTGTTGGCCCCGTGAGAAGTGACCCAGATGTCCTGGTACTCTGTCTCCATGCCTCAACAATTCTTGGCAATGACCTTACGGGTGTGCTGCTATGCAAAGAGAGGAAGGAAACATAGCGTGGGCCTCCGAAAAGAGAAAGGAAGGAATTGATATGGCATTGGGGTAAGTAGCAGGGGAATTTCAACAGAGAAGCCCAGATTTCACTAGCCAAAGCAGAACAAGTAGAACCAGCGACGAGGAAGGAAGTGGCTCACGTTGGGTAAGTGAGGAGTTTCTTATTCTTTCAGCCTAGTATAAAGAGACCTGAGCAGGGTTCCTCCTGTGTGAAGCCTGACTGCCCATTAGAAGGGACTGCCCTTTGAGTGAGTTTGATTTCTTCTCCCATTGAAGAGAGAATTGAAGGCTGGGAGACTCAGGTGAGTAATTTTGTGGTGTGGGTGTACTTTTCTTTCTCTGTCTCTGCATCTCAGAGGTGGTAAAAACAGAAACACACACACACACAAAACAAAACACTGAGGCTAGCATGTGTGTGTAGCAAAGCACAGCAGAGAGGAGTATGACAGTATCCTGGGTACAGACAGGGGACTCCTGGGTGGTCTTAGAGGACAGGGGAGGAATTAAAAATGTTGGAGGGCACTGGGGTTACTACGAGAACGTGGATAGATATTGAATAAGGCCTGGAGTTTGAAGTGTACAGAGACTAAGGTATTTAGATAAGAATTTGGGAGAATCATTGAGAATGGGAAAGGACTAAGAGGGTTGGGAATCTTGAGATGAAGCGGTCCGGGAATGGCTTGGGAGGCGGGTGAGCTCCCAGAGCAGTTCAGGTGTCCAGGGGAGCAGAGTAGTTCAAGAGATCCAAATTCAAAGTCAAGCTCTGACTCCCTCTTCCTCTTCTACTCTCTCCCTTCAGCCTCCATTATGTGGAACACCTCTGATGCCAACTTTTCCTGCTACCACGAGTCTGTGGTGGGCTATCGTTATGTGGCAGTTATCTGGGGGGTGGTGGTGGCTGTGACGGGCACCGTGGGCAACGTGCTCACCCTGCTGGCCTTGGCCATCCAGCCCAAGCTCCGTACCCACTTCAACCTGCTCATCGCCAACCTCACGGTAGCTGATCTGCTCTACTGCACCCTTCTCCAGCCCTTCTCCGTGGACACCTACCTCCACCTGCACTGGAGAACTGGCGCCACTTTCTGCAGGGTGTTTGGGTTCCTCCTCTTTACGTCCAACTCTGTCTCCATCCTCACCCTCTGCCTCATCGCCCTGGGACGCTACCTCCTCATTGCCCACCCTAACCTCTTTCCCCAAGTGTTCAGTGCCAAGGGGATAGTGCTGGCTCTGGTGGGCACCTGGGTGATAGGTGTGGCCAGCTTTGCCCCGCTCTGGAATGTCTATATCTTGGTGCCCGTAGTCTGCACCTGCAGCTTTGACCGCATCCGAGGCCGACCCTACACCACCATCCTCTTGGGCATCTACTTTGTGCTTGGGCTCAGCAGTGTCGGCGTCTTCTATTGCCTCATCCACCGCCAGGTGAAGCGAGCAGCACAGGCGCTGGTTCAGTACAAGCTGCACCAGACAGATGTCCGCTCCCACAATGTGGCTGGGACAGATGAAGCCGTGCCGGGTCATTTCCAGGAGCTGGACAGTGGGGTGGCATCAAGAAGGCCCAGTGAGGGGATTTCATCTGAGCCAGCCAGTGCTGTCACCACCCAGACCTTGGAAGGGGACTCGTCAGAAGTGGGGGACCAGAGCAGCAGCGAGGTCGCTCAGCAGATGGCAGGGAAAAGCCCTCCGGAGGCACCTGCCAAGACCAGGCCAACTAAAGGAGCCCAAAAAGCTCAGGACTCTCCATCAGAGTCTGGGAAGGTGACTCGGATGTGTTTTGCTGTGTTCATCTGCTTTACCGTGAGCTACATCCCTTTCTTGCTGCTCAACATCCTGGATGCCAAGGTCCGGGCTCCCCGGGTTGTCCACATGCTTGCTGCCAACTTCACCTGGCTCAATGCTTGCATTAACCCTGTGCTCTATGCAGCCATGAACCGCCAGTTCCGCCAAGCGTATGTCTCCCTCCTACAACGAGGACCCCAGAGTTTCCGCAGGCTCCGGAGTTTCCGTAAGCTCCCTTAGAACTGTGTTCGGCACCAGAATCTGAGACTGTTTCATCCAGAACTAGAGTGGCCAGCTGGTATGGAGTAGATGAGAGTAAAACCTGTGGGCATTTTCACGGACAACCTCCCCCTGACCCCCAAACCAGACATCTCTATCCCTTGCTCAGTGTTGCAGCCCCAGGCTGCCCAAGGTGCATTATTAATTATTAATAAATGAATTCCATTCTTTTAATGTTCAGGTGTGGTCTTTGGAGAAGAAGGAAATAAGCCAGTGTTGGTTTGCAGCTGGAACTTAATAGTGGAGGGTTGGGGGGGGGGGGCAGGTCAGAGCAGGAGCAGGAAGCAGTGGGCCTAGGTCAGGACATTGCCTTCAGCTGAGGAGTTTCCAGGTTAAAAAAACATGTGAGTTTGGTTTAAGAGGATTAGCCTGCCTTTTTTTAACTTCTCAGAAATGGCTCCTACCTACTACTATTCCTAACTACTGCTGCCAGGATCCCCCTCATCCCTGCAAACAGATGTTTTTCAGTTTAAAAAAATATTTTTTTAAATTCAGCATTGATAACCACTTCAAGTGAGGCTAGCCCCCTGACTCTTGACTTATCCAAAGAGAATGGTCCTGGGAGAGGACTCTCGCTCTGTGGAAATAAAACTGAGCTTAGCACAGTGGTTCTCAACCTGGGCTGCACATTAGAATCACCTGGGGATCTTTTTAAAATCCTGGTTTCTGGGCCTCATCCTCCGGAAATTCTGTTTCTTTGTTATGGGGTGGGGCCACAACATTAGTAACAACGAAACAGAATTTCCGGAGGATGAGGCCCAGAAATCAGGATTTTAAAAAGATCCCCAGGTGATTCTAATGTGCAGCCCAGGTTGAGAACCACTGGCTTAGCAGAAGCAATGACAGACAGTTCTAGTTGCCCTAGCAGGGCCACACTGGTTGGAGCTAATTCACCTGACCCCGCACTCCCCCCAGACTTGCTCTTGTCTGCCTGGGTTATGAAAGCAGAACAGAGACTCTAGTTAAGAAGGCTCAGGGGCCAGGCTGAGGGGAAATCCTACCATTCCCTTCCTCCAGACTGCCCAGCGTCCTGTCAACCTTCTGCAGGCTCACTCTCGAATTTAAAGCACCTGTCACCACCAGGTGACGCTGGTTCTCTGTGTTTTCTTTCTGGCTTCCCTGTGGAGGACACACGGTGTCAGAGGGACGGGGAGTCCAGAGATACCCGCTCCCCTCTCAGCCCGCAGGGGTGGAGACCCAGGTATCTGCATCCCTCGCTCTTCCTTAAACTTAGGGAGGAAAGTAAGGAATTAATTATACATGTATTATTCATGAGATGTTTACTGTGCACAGTGCTTGGTTAGGGTGGCGATCAGGGCACTGGGGATGGAAGGTGAGTCATGCTGACAGCAACACTGCTCTGGCTGCGTGCTGTTCCCCCCCTGCCCCCCAGTCCATGGACTGAGAGAACAAAGTCAAGTCCAGAGAGACTCAGAGAGTCGGGTGGACAGAGCTAGACTCTCACATTTAACACTCCAAGGGCCCAGGAATGCTGCCTCCTGATCTGGAACATGTGCTTCTGAAGTATCCTCTTCCACAAAAATCACAGCAGCCTGAACGGAATCAAGTTCAGGCGTTCAAGCTACTGAGGCAGGGGCCCAGGCAGGCGGAGTGAACAATAACAAGGACCAAAAACAACACGTGCCCAGGAGCGTAGAGACCAGGTTCCAGTCCAGGTTCTCTGATAATTAGCTCTGTGAACCCGGGCAGGACCCTTGACTATTCTGGGCCTCAGGCTTTATTATTTGTACAAAAATGAGGGAGGAGTGCCCTCTTTTATGTGCCCCGGGACTGTCCTAAATCCTGTAAATGTATTTTGTGTAATCCCCACAAAATTGACCATAAGGTATCTATTATAATATCTTTTTTACAAATGAAAAATAGACAATTTGGGTTAAGCAATTTGTCCAAAGTCAAAAGGCTATTAAGTGGTATGACCATGAGTTGAGGGCAGAGAGTCTGACCTCAGTCAGTACCAGCCCAGGTGTCGAACAGCAGCCTTTCTGAAACTAGAATCACCTTAGCCAGTTTGGCTCAGTGGATAGAACGTCAGCCCTCGGACTGAAGGGTCCCAGGTTCCATTCAGGTCAAGGGCATGCACTTCAGTTGCAGGCTGGATCCTTGGCCCTGGTTGGGGGTGTGGGAGAGGTAACCAATCACTGTGTCTCTTTCACATCAATGTTTCTCTCTGTCTCTCCCCCTCCCTTCCACTCTCTCTAAAATATCAATGGAAAAATATCCTCAGGTGAGGATTAAAAAACAACAGTCCTAGCTGGTTTGGCTCAGTGGATAGAGCGTCAGCCTGCGGACTGAAGGACTGAAGGGTCCCAGGTTCGATTCCGGTCAAGGGCATGTACCTTGGTTGCGGGCACATCCCCAGTGGGAGGAGTGCAGGAGGCAGCTGATCCATGTTTCTCTCTCATCGATGTTTCTAACTCTCTATCCCTCTCCCTTCCTCTCTGTAAAAAAATCAATAAAATATATTTAAAAAATAAAAACAACAAAACAATAAAACTAAAATCAAGTGACCAATTGATCCCTAAATGTCCTTCCTGTTCAGACCTTCTAAGATTCTGAAAGTTGACAGTTCTCTGAAGGTTTGTAAAGTGTTCCGTTTTCATATTCCATGAAAACAATTTAAAAGTGTTAGTAGAAATGAACAGCAATAGGGATTGAGGTTAGACCTCAGGAGGGACTTCCCAATTATCAGTCGCTGGAAAATGACTCAAAGGGACACAGAAAGGCACCCTGGAGCCTGAGACCGAGAGGACAGATCTTAGCAAGAAGCAAGCCCCTCGTCCCTACCCTCCACAGTTCACACATCCACCCCTCCTAATCTCCATTAGGGCTGAGGGGGAAGAGGCAGAAGATGCCCTCTCAGGCTTTCTCTCTCCCGCGGGTGCACACTGTGCGCGAGTCCAGCCTCAAGTCCCTCACGATGCGGAGCCCACGCGTGTCTGGGGGAGTATGTGCACTGGGGGGCCTCCTGAGTGTGCGTCAGTGTCCGTCTCCCGCCCGAGCCCGCGCTCAGTCCCGGACTTTCTGACGCTGTCTCTCAAGGCTTCTCTTTGTCTCTCTCCATCTGTCCGTCTGTCCTGCGGCTGTCTTCGCCTCTTAGTACCTGTGTTATCGCCTTCTTGCGCATAGGCTCCTCTCTCCCCCCTCCCGCTCCCCGCCTTCCCCGCACTCAGCTCCCCCGCCCCCGCCCCCGCCCCCGCCGCTCTCGCTCGCCCGCACACTCTCTCTCCTTCGCTGTCTCCTTCAGGCAGATTTATGGTCAACCCAGGGCCTTTCATTGGCCGAGCGCTGACAGGACTTGATTTAACGCCACCTCTCATTGGCTGAGCTTGACAGGCCGATTTACGAGTCGCTCTACCATTGGCCAAACTGCCTCGGCCCTGATTTACGGCTCAGTGACTGCGGGGAAGGGGGGCGCCGCCGGGGAGTGAGATGCCCCTCCCCTCGCCCCCGCTTCCGCCCGCGCTCCCCCTTTTCTCCTTTCTCTCCCTCCCTCCAGGCCCCGCGCTCCCTCTACCTGAGCCTCAAGCCCCCTCCCCCTTCCCTTTCACCCGGCGGGAGGGGAACTTGGGGGTCGGAGGGGGAAGACGCGGGCGGAGGAGTCTGAGGGGGGGGAGTGGGGGGAGAGGATACTGCGCTGAAGCGCTGAGGGGAAACTGAGGAGGCCAAAGGGGTGATTTAAAAAAAAAAAAAAAGGAAGACTGAGGAGCACAGACTGAGGGAGGGAAAAGGGAGGGGAGGGGAGGGGAGGAAGGAGGTTGGAAAGGAAGGGCACTGAAGGCGGCAAATGGCTGAAGCGGGGACTGAGAGGGACTTTTCAAGCAGCACTGCCCAGATTGAATAAGACGGAAAATGTGCTCTTCAGACAATGAAAGGGCGAGGATGAGAGGAGCAGAGACGTAGAGACAAGCTCAGTAGAGAGGCGAGAGAGGAGCAGGACAGGACTAGGAGGCAATCGCCAAGAGAGGGAGGGAGGATGAGCACTGATGGAGAAGACGGCGCCAAGGGTTTTATTTGTTGGGGGGGGGCGTAGTGAGAAAAGCCTCCCCCCAGGGTGACTACTGAGGGAGACACCATCCCTCCCCTCGGAGCCCCGGGCGCTGGCCGGGACGGCGGCGCCTCCTGCCCGAGACGGTCCGCTTCCCCAGGGTCGCAGTGGGCTCCCCGTTCCCGCGCACCGCGCCCCTCCCCCGTGCCCATCTCCCCAGTCAAATTTATGAGCTCGGGGCTGGCCTTCAGGATTAGGAATGCGTATTTATGCTTCTTTGAGAGAGGGGTTTGGAAGGCGATAAATAAGGGGCTGGGGGTGCCGTTGGGAGCCCCTATTTTTAGCGTGGCCACCTTCCCCAGGCACCCACCCAGCATCTCCCTCTCGCTCCTGAGCCAGAGCAGGGGGCCCTGAGGGCGGTGGAGAATGAGTTTCACAGATCGGGCAGGGGGTTGACTCCTGGAGAGCCCCTCGGAGGACCACAGATCTTTGCAGCAGAAAGGATGGAAGGCAGATGGGAGAGGAACTTTCCAAGCATCCGGCATTCACATAGCCCCTGGAGTGCAGTTACAGCATTTCTGCAGAAGATAGAGAGAAATCGGGAGAAGCCAGTTTCCCCTCTGCTGCCCTGAGCTCCGTTGCTGAGGAATAGAAAAATGGCCAGGAAATGCAGAGGCAGGTTTCTTTGGCAAGTCACCTCCCGCACAGGGAGAAAGATTTGAAATCTACACCCCCCCCCCCCACACACACACACACATCGCAGCCTGGGTCCCTGGGAAAGGAGGCTGGGAATGGGGGGCTGGGGCATCTCCTAGGAGCCTCAACCCCCAACCGATCCACCCCCACCGCTGGCGGGGAATGAAAACACCCGGCCCCAGGGCCTCCAGGAAATGAGGGAGGAAAGAGCATCTGCCCAGGGATCCACGTGCCTTCTCCAGCACTCGGCTCCAACAGCCATGTGCTGTGACCCCCAGCCCAGGCAGAGGGCTTGCTCTGGGCTTGGGTAGGTAGTGCACAAAAATGGGGTCCCTGATATAAGGGGAGGGGGGCCTAAAGAGAACAAAGAGAGCTAGGGAGGAGCTCTCCCCCCAAAGCACACATAAGCGCCAGGCTGTGCTGCTTCGAGCGGGAGAAGGGAAGGAGAGAAGGGTCTAGACTGGCCCTTTAAGAGCCACTTAGGGTCAGAAAGCCTGGGCTACAGAAAGGGGAAGGAGCTGATGTCAGAAGACGGATGGGCAGCAAGATGGGGATTGATGCTAATGGGGGAGTTAAAGCTAAGTACCCAGACACTCAGAGGGCAGAACTGCAGATCTGTCTTCCTTATGCTCGCCACCCCCTCCCCAAACCATGGCTGTAAATCTGCCTTCTCAATTGGGGGGAGGGGGAGTAGGGAAAAAATGAGAATCTTTTCTTTTTTCCTATTTTATCCTTACCCTGCGCCACCCCTCCCCCCACTTCTTTTGTGCTCTCTCAGTCTCTTCCCCCCAATTTATAACCCCTTCCCACTAAAATTTCCAAATTTTGGCTTTCCATCAGGACCGGAAGGAATGGTCCCAGCTTGGGAAGCATTTAGAAGGAAACCACAGAAGTCTCCCTTACCAGGCCCGGATGGGAACGGGTTGGTGGGATTGTGGTGAGACTGGTAGGCTGGAAGCTCTCGGTCACCTCAGTTTCTCTTCCCTCCACCCCCTTCTCCGTTGGAGGGAACTCTGGCAGCTTCCTCCCAGGACAGGAGGGTGAAGGCAAGAAGCAGGGCATTGGGTGCTAGGAGCTGAGAGGGGTGTGAGAGCTTCAGAGTTGGGTTTGTGGAGGCTTCTGATACACGGAGCTGTTGGAGGGGCTGGTGGGCCTCCAAGGACAGCTAGGAGAGCTACAGGAGCTGTCCGCCAGAAGATAGATGGTCTGGTTTCTCGGAAACTCCTGGATCATACCGTTCCTTCCCTCTCTGCGCACACGCCCTGCCTGCTGAGTAGAGAAAATTTCAGGCCAATCGTCTATTTACTGTACAGGCAGGTCCAGCAACTCCTCATACCTCTCAGGAGGCAGGTGGGGGATCTCAGGAAGGAAGGCTGCCTCAGAGGGACTGGAGCTAGTCACCCTTTTCTTCCAGGTGAGACCCTATCGCCCATCTTTCTGGACCGAGAATCGCCTTTCTCTCTCTCTACTGGTAATCAGGGCCTGTTCGTGAAAGAAGTTCCTCTATTTTAGAGGAAGTCTCTCTCCATCTCATCTGTTGCAGTGCTAAACCTGAACTCTTCTAGTCTTGGAAATAATCGTTCTCTGATTGCTCCCTGGTTTCCAAATCCTCCTCAGGATCCGTAAGAGAATAACCCTAAGACATCGATCTCCTCCCAGGTTTTCCTTCAGAGGCCTAAAATCATCTGGAGGCCATCCTCTCTCTGTTTCCTAAGTTTCCAGGGACAGGGAAGAGAACAAGGTTGGAATGGGAAAAGGTGGGGGTTGTTAGCAAGAGCCATTGGAACCCAGGCTTCCAGCCTCCCGGCATCTGGTGAAGCACTCCCTCCCACCCCAGGAGGTCAGCCACTGCCCTCGCCCTGGTCTCTGGCTGCTTCTCTATCCCGGTGATAAATCCTGTCTTTGTCTCCCCTCCAACCTGGGCCCCAGCCAGCTAGGGGTAAGAGGCTGGGGGGAGGGTCACTGAGGAGGAGGGAGAGCTACAAGGAGTGGGAGGAGAAGATGGACAGGAGCAGCTGGTGAGCAGGCATGGGGGTGGGCAGTGAGGGGATGGGGCCTCTTGATTCTATAGATTCTGACTGCACATTCCAGCAGGTCTGCATTCCAAGTGAGAAAGCCAGGATTCCTGAGATGTGGAAATACCTTGGGAATGGCCCCTGGAGCATCAGGAATGCTGGGAAATGAGGGGTTGGTGTGGGGTGCCTCAAGGAGGGAGACTCCTGAAACAAATGAGAATGAGGATATTGTGGGAATCATCCCTCTGCCCACCACCAACCCCTGTACACACGTGCAGTGCGTGCATGCACATAGATGGACAGACAGACACCAGTGTGCGCACACACAGATTTATGGCCCATCAGAAGGAGGGAGCGAGCCCAGGAGAGCCAGCCTGACCCATGCCAGCCCTCCCCAGCTGCCTTCTCTAGCTGTGACTTTCCTGTCCTCCTCTCTCCATTCTTTTTCTTTTTCTCTGCTCCCAGTCTCGCTGCTCTCTTTGTTTCTCTCACTCTCCCAGCTTGTTATGCTGGCTTTCTGCTAACTCTTAGCCTCTGCCCCTCTGTCTCCCAGTCACTTTTTCACCCTCACTGTGTTTCTCTTTTGATCTTCCTGTCCTCCTCCTACTTCACTGGACTCTCCATCTGTCCTGTGTCTGCCCTCTTAGGCCCAGCCATTCCCCTACCTCAGTGCCACCCCAGAGACCTCTGGCCCAGGGGGACAGTCGGATTTCAAGGAGGGACGGGGAAGAGAAAAGAGGCTCTGAATGAGTCCCTGCCTTGGTGGGCAGTCTGGGATCATATTGTGTTATGATATGGGATGAAAGTGGGAGCGGGGGAGCAGGTGACCAAGATAGCTCAACTAAGGGAGAAGGGGTGAAATGAGAGGGAAGAGAGATTTATAAAGACACAAAAGAGAGAGGAAAAGGACTAAGAGTCCCCTTTAAGTGTGTGTTTTAGGTCTAGAGAGGAGGAGCTGAGGGGCATCTACTGAGTCATATTGAGACACAGGTCCAGAAACAAGATCTGGAAACCAGCCAGAGAAACAAAGATATGATGTCTACCAGGCAGTCACAATTCTGAGCTCCCTTGCCTACCTGGGTAGATCTGAGACCTCTTTCTCCTCTGCAGTGTTGGAGTGCTGGTTCCCTCCCCACTCACCTCCTCCTCCCTGACCGCCTCCCCTCCCCACCAGTGAGAATGACATCAGCTCTGGCTGCCACTGTCCTCAGCCCTGCTGATGTACTCTCCCATGGGTGAAACAGAGGCCAGTCACCTCCGCCCCACCCATTCGTTCTCCAGTCCAGGAGCTGGGGCTTACACAGCCGGGTCCTCAGAGTGGGAGTGGGAGGAGGCAGTACCAGAAAAGCCTCTGCAGGACTTGGTGGAAAAGAGGGGGAGGGGCCTGGGCACCAGGGGGAGGAAGAGGAACTGGAGGGGGCACTTGAGGAAGAGGGGCTGTGGCACTAAATCACCCTGTGGGGGGGCTCTCTCTGCCTGAGCTCAGTGGGGTGGGGAAAGGATAGACACTTGGGGAGGGGGGAGAGAAGAATGAGGAATCGCCACATCTGGCAGGCAGGTGTCTGGCACTGTTCAGGCTGCAGTCACTTTCCCAGCCAAAGAGGAGGAAGGGGGCGAGGGGAGGAGGGGCTTCCCAGGATCCCCTGGGGAAGAGGGAGAGGCTCATAAACACAGACAAGAGGCCCCAAATCAGACAGAAAGGGACCAAAGGAGGGAGATAATCAGACCCTGCTCCCCAGTCTCTGCTTAGTCAGTGCTGGGGATGACTTGCTCATAGTCTTGAAAGAAAATTGTTGGCCAGAGGACTGGGTAGGTCAGGGAACCAGAGTTCCATTCCTAGTGGGAAACAGAAAGCAGGAAAAGTTCAAACCAGGCCAGGCTGGGAAAACAAGCTCTGAAAAATTTCCAATTTGAGAACTGGATAGAACTCCATTCTCCACACTATCAGTGATCAGCACCTACCGATTCTCACACTGACATGCCCCCTGCCAGGGGCAATGCTGAGTGAGGAGCAGGAAGAACAGGAGGGTGATGCTCTTCCCCACTGCGGACAGGCAGACACGTACCTAGCCCTCATCCAGCCCCTATATCCCAATTTTCAATGCAGGACTGCAGGGATGGCATTTCCAAGCATTTTTCTATCTGCTGAGGGGGACCCCAAGCATAGGTGCCCCATAGCTGCTCAGCTTAATCGCCAGGTTCTCACGGAAGAGCAGGCAAGACTGGACAACGCTAGGTTTCATGTCTTGACGCTGGAGAGGCTCTTCCACTCGTTACCTTCTTTCCCTCACACTTTCCTATCTGAGGTCCTAAATGCAGTTTCTCCTGCTGAATTCTGGAATTGCAGGCCCATTTTATGAGCAGTAGAGGTGACCGAGAAGGAGACCCTGCAAACAGCAGTGCAGAGGAGACTTCCCCACACTTTCCCCTCCTTAAAATCCTGCAGAGGAAGGGGGAAAGAAAACCAAAGCATTCTCTTGTCGCCGCGGCAACCATAAAACCCCCAGCTAAATCCATCTTGTGAGCTCACTGCCCCATTAAGATGCAGGGCCAGGCTCTGCGCCAGCCCAGCCACATTCATTTGTGAGAATAAAGGTGGAGGAGGGGGAGGGGAGCAGGCTCTGGAGGGACGGGGAAATGGCGAGAAGAGGTTATTTACACCACCGTCCTGACCTTCTGGAGCAGCACTGGCTCCGATAAATAACCCGCTCAGCGCCATTTCAGAGCAGGAGTGGGAGGTGCAGGAAGGGAGCAGGGTCTGGAGGAGAGCCCCCACGCAGGTGCGCGTCTCTGGGTTACTAATGGCTGAGGCGGGAGCAGGCAGCTGGCTTTGGGGGGTGGGGGGGTGGGGGTGGAGGAGAACTGTTCCCTGGGACTCCCACTGAGAAAATACCATCTCACCCCACCCCTGGCGCCAATTTCCAGGCAAGGGGACTGAGAGATGCCAAGGAGGCAAACAGGCCAGTAAATTAGGGATGGCAGCGATGGTGGGGGAGAATGCTGGGGAGTCTCTGAGGTAAGAGGGAAGAAATATTATAAGATGGGGAGTGAGGGGGAATGCTAGAGGAATAGGAGCAGCTGCCAAAAAGAGAGGAAGAGGAACAGAAACATCACACAAAGGCAGTTTGGAAAAAGAAATCTGTTTTATTCCACTTCGCACAGAGCAGTATATGAAGGTGGCTATCCCCTGACTCCAGACATCTCTTACACAAAAATGCCCCCTCAAATATGCCCAGTTGTGCACCCACTTCAGTCTTGGAGAAATAGCAGTTAGTGGGTGAGGCAGAACCCTAAGTCTCAGGAAGAAGGTTTTTTGAGACATTTTCCTGGGAAGTTTTGGGTCAAGAGGAAAGATTAGACTCAAGAGTGGGTATTCCATCCTCCATCTCCATGGGGAAATCCACATCCTGAAGGTTTTCTGAAGAAAGGTATCTCTCTCGCAGCGACCTAGAGAGGGAAAGCCCAGACCTACTGCCTGGATATAAGGCTGAGGCGGAGAGAGGATAGGGTTAAGCGGCAGAGACTGCAGGCCCAAGGCAGGGGAGTGAAAAGCATGTGGGGGAGCAAACAGGACTGAGAGCCCAGAGGCCCAAGTCATAAATTCCACCCCCTCCCTAGTTCTGAGCAGAAACTCTTCCTCCCAAGACTAGAATAGAGTTTTAGTTCAGGGACTGGCTTTCCTCCAGGGTACAGAGAGGACAAGCCAGGCAAACATCCCAGGGGAGTGAAGGTAGAGTTAAGGTATGGGACCAAGAAATGGACACTCCCACAATGAACACACAGACCACAGCAGTTTTGAAGCTATAAGCCAGAATCAGGGTAAAGAATGCAGCTGTGACTGAAATACAGAATTTTATAAGCCCTATCCAGTAAAATTTAAATAACTTCTTCCACTCTGTCCCCTGCCTTTGAGCTGTTCCAATCTTTTTCCAAGACTGGAGGATGGGGCAGTAAGAAGGAATGGGAGAAAATGCTGAGGCTAGAAGGGGGGCGGTGGCTGAGACTAGATATACCTATCCCCACCCCACCCCCACTCATTCTATAGAAAAGAATTCTCCCTCTCCCTCCCCTTGCTGGACATAGGGACTGTTGGGATGAAGGCTGGATAAAACTAAAGGGAGATAAACACTCAGCACATTCTTTCTCCTGCTTTGATCTGACGTGTAGCTGCAGCAAAGAGCACAGAAGTGAAGAAGAAAATAAGTGGGATAGGAGGACATGGGAGCATAATCCAGTCTAGAAAGGAAGAGGTGCTTCCCCTGCCCTGCATCCACATCTCCTGGGAGCTTAATACCCAGAACTGCAGAGAGAGAGAGAGAGAGAGAGAGAGAGAGAGAGAGAGAGAGAGAGAGAGAGAGAGAGAGAGAGAGAAGCGCCTAGGGTTTGGGGGCAGCAACCACAGACAGGATGGTGATTTAAGGATCCCTTGTGATCCCCGAGATGATCCTGAGAGCATCAGTTGGGGGACTGGATGAGAAGTCACGGCAGACATGTGGATTTTTTGAGGGGGTGAGGAGCCAGGAACAGTGGGGTCTTCACCGAAGAAGTGACCACTTGATCTGTTCTTTGGCTGACTGCAGCACCTGCAGGGACAAGGGCAGCATTGAGGGGCTTGCTGGGGGAGAGGGTGGGGATGGGGACGGGGGCTTTCTTTGCCCTCACTTGCCTTCCCTGTCCTTAGAAGAATGGCAAGTAGAAAATCCCCAAAGGTAGAAGAATGGGAAGAAGCTCTCTAAGACCCTAGAAGATTGTCAGTTTGGGAAATGGCAAAAAATTTCAAATCCATTAGGAGGATGAAGAGAGAAGAGGTATACCTGGGAGGAAAGAAAAAAACTGGGGGTTACTGGGCATATGTTCAAAGGGTTGTATGTGTGTTACCACACCCAGATGGACTTCTTAGTGAGAATTCCAAATGGCTAGAAAACTGAATCTCTTCCTTGCTCCCCCCATCAGGTAGACAAATCTATTTGCAAAGTAGTAGGATGGATCTGTAAAACCTGCATATTCTAGAATATGCATTTCCAACTTAGCCCTCATTTGCATAGTAAGAGAGAGAGATTGTGTGTGTGTACACACACCGACCATCTGCTTAAGGCAAGCCTCTGCTGAGGAATCAATCACTGAATGAAGCATCCGGCAGGGAGGGTTTGAAGGGTACACGCCAAGGCTGATAGCCACTGCTCATAGGAAACAGGTGGAAGTTGGGGTGGGGGAGGAGAATTTGGCTTTTTGAATCCCAATTCTCTAGAATAAGAGGGAGTCCAGGAAGATGCACCTTCAATCTTTACTTTCATTCAGACTTTGTGGAATGCTATGCTAGCCTCTTTAGTGATCCAGTCCAGTGGAAGAAAGGAAAAGTCATACCTGAGACACGGTCTGCTCTGTGAGGGGGACATCTTCACCCTACAACACAGAGGAAACAGCACTGAGTGTGAGAGAAAGCTGGAGCAAGACCCGACTGACGTTTGGTAGTGGGCAAGGAAGAGATGGTCCTTTAAACTGAAGCAAAGGGCAGGTACCTTAAATTTCTCAGTCCTTCCTAGGGACTAGTACAGTCACGATTTTACTTGGCCAGAGGGCCTGTGAGCAAAAAATGGTCATTTCCTCCATCCTCTATTTTAAGGCAGGAGGACTTCTTAAAAGATTTATTCAATTCCAAGTAATCAGCAGGTTATGTGATCCACAACTTAGGAGGACCTGATTCCCTAGTCAGAGAAGACCTTCCCTGAATATCAATATCACTAGGGAAAGGATGAGGGGGAGCCAGGGATAGTTTAATGGATCCTGCAAGGCCCGATGGGTAACGACAGCATGTTAATTTGAAGAAATAAACTGCTGCAACAGCAGCCTGAGAAGGGGAAGGAGGGAGTTGGTAGGGGCCCTCTCTCTTGCCACACAGAGACATATGTTAGAGGAGAAGATTAAACTATGCAAATGGAGCCCTCGGCAGTTAAGGGAGAAGATTTCCCATTACCCAGCACGTCAGCCTTCACTCTGTGGAGGTCAGAGATGGGACAGTCTGTGAATGGGGAGATTTGCTTTGCTCAGACATCTCTGCACCCCCACAATTTGCTGGCGGACTCTCTCAGCACCCATCATTATCTCCCCAGCAGACCTGGAGCCTTCTATGGTTAACTCAGACACCCCTTTCTGCTATCACTAGCACCAAAGGGGACTGACGTTCTAGCAAATAAGTACTTCCTGATGAAGAGATGTTATCCTCATTTTATAAGACCTTAAAAGACAAGGAAGACTCTCTTCAAATGACTGTGAACCATCCCCAAAGGAAGAATAAACCACCTTCAGGTTCCTTTATAGTTTCAGGACCAGCAATATTAAAAATCTCTTTATTTCATCATTGAGTCAATGAGTATGTATTAAATGTGCGCTCTATGCAAAGACCATATGAGATGCTAGATACTAGGTTAGGGGCAGAAATAACATTCCTCTGCTTCCCTTCTTTGGGACAGTGAGAATTTGAAAAAGCAGAAGACTGTATATATTCTACAAGCCCAGACCCTTAGATACACTCAGCAAATCTGGCCCTGGAAAGTGAGTAGAGGAGGAATATAGAGGAACACTCCTGCTTACCCTTAATGCCACCCGGTGTACCACTTGCTGGGGATCGCTCTCTAGGATCACCCTACAAAGACAGAGAGACCATCATTCACTCTCTCCTGAAGGACCAACTCATTGTGGAGATACTTTGGCCACTCAGCCCACTTGCCTTAGGATAGGGCAGTTACCCCCCGCCCCCTACACACACACACACACACACACACACACACACACACACCCTAGATCCAGGGAGGTCCAGGCAAGTCAGAGAACTCACCCTCCATCTACGATTTCATCCACTGCCAAGAAGAGCCCCTCCATGTTCTCCAGCAGAGCTCGCTTCTCTACATTTTTCCTGAGTCCCCAAGAAAACAGAACAGCGAGCCCATGTGTGAAAGGAAATCCTAGGACATTGTCCTAGTGGGGACCCTACACTAGACCAATAAATGTCTCCACCAGCCACACAAAGAAATAAGGTAAATAAGAACCTTTTAGCTAATCCACTCTAAACCCCTTCCTACTCTTGTTTGCGGAGAAAGGATCACTAATGTCAGGAAAGAGATTCAAAAAATACAGTTAATTTCTGACTATTCAAGGGTTGATTATCCAGAGCTATTGTTTCTTTCCTACCTGCCATGATGCTGCTCATGACATAGCTCATAAATGCTGACATCGGTGGGTGGAAAAAAGGAAATAAAGAGCTAAAACTCAATCTAGTGGTGGCAGGAGGTGGGGAGGGGTTGAGTGCAAACTCTATTTGCACTCAAGCTCTGACAAACCTTCTAAGCCTCTCTCTGCTGCTTTTCCTCCCCCCCCCCCACCGCCGCCCCCCTCTGCTCCCCCCAACAGCTCTGCTCAGGTCTTGAAAAGAAGCCCAACAAGGGGGTTGGGAACAGTCAGGGCCCACAGCATCCACCAGCCTCAGATCCGGTGGTTAGTGCTTGTGGCCAGTCACATCCGTCAGTTTGACTCTTTCACTAGATTACCCGAAATGAAGTCTTTCATTCATCTGGCTAAGAAATAAGTCATCCCCTTCCTGAGGAAATCTGAGCCATTCACCCTGCTGATTTTGTGAGGCTGAGAATGCCTGCTGTTCTGCTCCGGATGGCTGTCTGTGCTGAGTTCACTTGGGAGCCGCTGGGGGAATGAAATTCAGAGCCCTTATATTTTCAGGAAGAGTATCTTACATCTACTGCCCATCTCCATGGGGAACAGAGGACTGGTGGAGTGATGGAAGGGAGGAGAGGGTAACTGGCACATTCTTCCTGTTCTACAGAAGGGAAAAAACTAAGGGCTAAAGTGAAAAATTGGGAGTGCTGACTCCATTCCCAAGGTACTGAGATGTTTTATCTGAGACATTTCCCTATGCTTGCCCCTTTCCGATCTCTAATGTAAAGAATGAAGTCCAGGAGAGCATTTTGAGGGTGCTTAGAACTCTGGCAGAGCCACTGGAGAACAGAGTAGTCACAGAGGGGAAGACTCTGCTCCCTTCCAATCCCCTTTTTCTTAGGAGAATTATTCCAGAGGGACATACTCTCCATTCATCCAGTCTTCCCCATCAGTGTGAGTCACTCTGAAATAATAAGCCCATCTTCTGAAGGTAAATCAGCTCTCTGGAGCCTCTGCTGATTCCCCACAAATCCCTGGGCCTGAAGAATAGTTACTTTCTCTCCCAAACACAAGTCAAGAATGGACTGCTCACCTCAGCATCTGGCTCAATGAGTCAAAGAGGCAGTTCAGAACAGCCATGAGCATCAGCTGTTGGAGACAGAAGAAGCAGAAGGATAAGGTTTGAGACTGAAAGCTGCTACTTGAAAATAAAACCCTCAAATTGGTTAAGCATCAAAGGACACAGGCTTTCACAAGGATCAAAAGCATAAGGTGGAAGTGAGAGCAAAACAGAAAGAGGACCTGTGGTTTCTCCCAGAAATAAATTCTGCCACATGATCTTACAATTTGATGTCTCTCTTTGACCAGACTGTTTAAATAGAACTTTCCTGTCATAATCCTCTACATCAAGCATGTCAAACTCGAAACCCACTGGCCATGAGTTTGACATGCTTGCTCTGCATGTATTTACCAACTATATATGTTATCTGATATCTTAGATAGAGAAATCATTAACCAAGCAATATCTGAGATCAGAAAGTTGGTCAAAAGAGCATGGGCTTTGAAGTCAGACAGATCTGGGATTAAATTCCAGCTGAGCCATTTTCTAGATGTGTAACCTGGGAAAATTAGGTTGAACCACATGAAACTGCCACTTTTGTAGTTCAACAGTAGTTAAATATTAGTAATTTCATATGGTTCTTCATGTACAAAACAAGGGCACCAATGCCTACAACTCAAAGAAGTGCTGTAAGGTTTCAGTAACAATGTACTTTACACAGTACTTATAGCACCAAGAGCTCAGTAAGAGTTGGTTCTCTCAAACTTCTAATTTTGCCTCAAATTATGTGCTTATTTTTACTTATCTGTTCTCCTTCCTAGAACTTGTTACCTGAGGTAGTTTTTCCTGAGCAGAGGAAGCAGGTTAGGACTACACCCAATCTTCTCAAGTGTACAAGTCTCAAGGACTACACCCATTCAGAATGTATAGCTTCAACATGACCCAAAATGTTGGCTAACTGATCCAAAATCAAGTCAGGTATGGAATCTTTATAGGAGGAGCAAGCATCCCCCCAACCTTGACCATATCTCAGAAATCCATCTTAAAAGACATTATCCATTCAGCCCAGCTGGTTTGGCTCAGTGGTTGAGCATCAAACCATGAAACAAAAGGTTACTGGTTTGATTCCCGGGTTGCAGGCTTACTCCCCAGTAAGGGGTGTGCGGGAGGCAGCCAATGGTTCTCTCTCATCATTGATGTTTCTATCTCTCCCTCCCTCTCCCTTCCTCTCTGAAATCAATTTTTAAAAATTATTTTAGCCCTAGCCAGTTTGGCTCAGTGGATAGAGCGTCGACCTGCGAACTGAAAGGTCCCAGGTTCGACTCGGTCAAGGGCACATGCCAGGGTTGTGGGCTCGATCCCCAATGGGGGGCTTGCAGGAGGCAGCCGATCAATGATTCTCTCTCATCACTGATGTTTCTATCTCTCTCCCCCTCTTCCTTCCTCTCTGAAATCAATAAAAATATATTTAAAAAATTATTTTAAAAAACCAACACATCTCCTACATGTGTTGGGAAAAAGATCTGGGAAAACTCCTATTCTAGGTTGATTCATTTGCGAAGCCAGCAGGAATCTCTAAAAACTTCATTATCCCAGTCAGAAGCCAGAGGGATGTGGTACTCCTTAAAGCCCAGAAGCAGTAACTATGTCCTGCCTGTGGTTTAGGAAGTAGGATCAGAGATAGCAAAGGGGTGGGGATTCTCACCTCATTTTCATAGGAGCTGCCAATCACATAGAAATAGAGATCAATACTGCTTTTGTAGACTACTGTTAGGCCTTCCAAGAGGGCGATTTCACCTGGGGGGAAAAGATGGAAACAGTAGGTGGCCTGAGACAAGAAAGTGGGACAGAAGGAATTACCATGAACTCCTGGTATCCAATTGTTTTGGGCTGAGATAATGCAGGTCGAATGACCCCCAAAGTTGATCTGCTTTTTATTTATAGGTGGTAGCAGAAGGGAAGTATAAATTTGGGGAAGTCTACCAGTAAATGTATCTTCTCCTCTAACCCCTCCCCCACTACTCTCATTTCCCTCCTTGTATAAGAGACAGGATACTAGTCGATCCTTCGGAGGTGAAAATGCAGAGCGGTCACCTTTACAGACTTCCATTTACCTGCCCTAATGGATGCGGTACAATAAGCAGAGCTGCAGTTAAATTTGTCAAGTGAGGCTCATAAATCCAGAGACTAGACAGGTAGCTAACAGCCAACCTTCCAGCACGGTATTCCCGCGTGAGGTACACTCACCTCCCCATTACATTTCTGAAGAGTTTATTATATGAGGGGAGGAGGAAAAAAGAGAAAAAGGAGGCAGAGTCATTTTATCCTTTTTCCGCAGTCCTGCTGCCACCCCCTTCCCACCATGGTTCCCCCAACACAGGGAGTAGTGAAAAGGAAAATGACCTACTGTCAGTCCGATGAGTCTTGTTGAAAATGTTCTTCTCAAAGGCCTTCTGCTCCTTGACACTGGGGTAGGTGTCGTCATAGTACTGGCCAGAGGGAAAGGAGAAGGGTTGGGTCATTAGAGCTGAGCCCAGAATGATTAGTGATTGTGTTTTGCCCTGGATCTTGGATTTCTCTCTTTTAAGGCATGGGGTAAAGGAGAAATACTGACATAAAAAAGGAAGAACTGCTCTAGCCGGTGGTGCTCAGTGGATAGAGCTTGTGGACTGAAGGGTCCCAGCTCGATCCCCAGCGGGGGTGTGTAGGAGGCAGCTGATCAATGATTCTCTCTCATCATTGATGTTTCTATCTCTTTCTCCCTCTCCCTTCCTCTCTGAAAGCAATAAAAATATATATTAAAAAAAGAAGAAGAAGGAAGAACTAATGGGCAGCAAGTAATCAGATACAAAAATAATTTTTTAAGGACCCTGCTCTAAATAACCTCACCTTACATTTCTAAGACTGTAAGGGCAGAGGCCTACCAGTCCTATGATGAGGTTCTGCCCCTCTCTGTTTTCTAGAAGAACAATCCTGAGGCCACTCTCTTCAAGTGCTTCCCAGAAGCTACCCCAGGTCAGGGAGCAGCGCTAGAGAACAAAAACGGCCCTAAAAGCAAAGAACACTTCTTGCAGACCCTCATTCACTGTATGAAGTTGAGGAACAGGGAAAGGCTACAAAAATCTCCTCTAAAGAAAGGCAACCCCTACCCTATGTGCTCTCATATCTTAGCTTTCTTGTCTGCAAACTGAAAGAAGCAGGAGGCAATCTAGCACATTGCTGAGCCCACTCCCAAGCTCTCCCTGGCAAGGAGGCGGAGATGCGGGCTGCTAAATCGCTCTGCTCTTTAGGGGCTAATCCGTCGCAGTCAGCTGAAGACCTATGACAGGTCTGGCATTTAGTAACTGGATAACTGTTTCAAAAGGTGTCCTGCATAGTTACATCCAATTACAGGGAGGAACAGCTGGTGAATTCTAAACTAATCTCTACCTGCTGATTGATTTATGCTATGCTTGCCCGGAGTTAATACACCAGGGACAGAAAAAATGTCTACAGGAGGGGGGAGAACATAGAGGAGAGCAGAGGGGTGTCCTTTCTCTTCTTTTTAATAGATCCAAAGTTAGAAACATCACAATGGGAAAGCCAGGAGGCAACAAGCTTGGTGGTAACTGTAGGCCTAGGGCTGGAACGCTAGAACTACAAGAAATTTCCCTGGAAAAATCCAGGCAGGTGAAAAGTAGAAGGGAAAGGGACTGGAGTGATGGGCATGGGCAGGCTACTTCTCACATCTAGACACTGCTTTGTTCAGAAACCAAGGTTGCAAAGTTCTTCACCGCTCAGATGCTGATAACAACGGAGGTCAAAGTCTGAGGCTAGCAAGCAGAGAAACAGGGCAACTAAGGGACAGGAGCAGTTTAGGTTTTATCTGGAGTAGACATGGAAAAGATGGAAGAATTTTTAAAATTACAGTATCAAGGGATATCAGTTAAAAGGGACAGTCCCAAGATTCAAATCTCAGAGTAAGTCTTTGTCTTGCTCCTAAACTAATTTGAAAGGGAATCTTACCTTGGCAAACAGTCGATCTCCATCATTGTCCAGAATCAGGATGGCTTTGACAGTATACAGGGAGGGTTCCTGAAGAGATAGGAACATACCTTCAGTCCTGAAGGCTCCTGACACCACTGGCAAACCAGATACCTTCTCCTAGTCCCACTGGGTACCTCTGTGTGTCTCCTATCCCAACCTGATTAGATATTGACATTTCCCACTGAGCATGACAAAGTGGTGAATGAAGTGAATTGAGAGAGGGGGCATTTTAACAAAGGACTCCAAAGCAGCATCAGATAAAGTTTCTCTGAGCCAGACCTACAGAGTGCTTAATCAAGGTAGGTCATGCTGTTATTTCCAAATATTATGCTACACTTGTTTCCAAATGACCCTCCCTCACAGGTGAGTATGGAATGTGACCAGATTAATTAATAGGCACTGCACAAGGCTATCTGAAAACAGGGCTGAATGCCCTGATGTACTTGGAAGTTTCCGCAGTCCCAATGCAGTAGCAATGCAGAGGCATAAAGCAAGCCTTCCCTAAACACCCACACACCGAACAGAGGGAAATGTCAGCGCACGAACACACACACACACACACACAACTCTGAATGCAGCCCAGTGAGTCATCCATCTCCTATGATCCCAATTCTTCTGCTATACTCAGACCACCACCACTTAACTTGCCAGGACAAAAACTAATCTGAATTCTGGGGAAGTTAAGAAGCAATGAGAAGAGGATCCGTCTAAGAAACACTCTGGGGACTGGAGATAAAGAGCAGGAGGGGGTGTTTCTTCACTACCAAGAATCAAACTTGGAGTATACTGGCTCTCATAAAGAAATCACAGCCTCAACCTCAATGGTCTCACCAAAACTCAACTGCAAAGCGTGTCACTTTGCAAAAGGTCCTCTACTCTTGCAACTTCTAAAGAACCTGCTAACCAGGAGAGGAAGAAAGAGAATGGAGGGAAGGCAGTGATATGTGTATAGGTGTTTACAGGCTCACACTCCTTGACTTTCTAATCAATATTACTTAACCACTGATATCTGTCCCCTGTGCAGTAAGACAAGGCTGTTGCTTTGCTATCTCCCTTTCCTGGCTTACTTAGGAAAACCACAGTCCTCAAAGGGACCAAATATACTCCCCAAGCATGTGTTTAACAAAGACCCAAGAGAGAGGAGGAAAGAATCACTGCCAAGGACCCAGAAACTGTGTCTATAAAGGTAAACTGTCCCATGAGGCTCCAGGAGGTTTATGGTTCTGTGCAATGAACCGCCCCTGGCTCAGGGAGTTAAGAATGAGAGGAAAGGCAACCCAGTCTTTTAACAGCAAGGTGAAGAGTATAAGCTTTCCCCACTTCAATTTTTGAGGATAGGAATTTTTGTGTTTTGTTCAAGTGTCCAAAACAATGCCTGACCCATACTAAACTCTCAATATTTTTTGAATGATTATGAGACTAAAGTTTCAGAATAAAGTAAAAAATTTTTGATGTAGTATACATCTAGGGGATCCTCTTATAATTATACTTCCAGATATAGGTAGCTTATCTAGTGTGGCCATTTTGGGAGATATTACTACCAACTTATTTCTCTTCTGATAAGTACTCCTTAAAGATGCCCACCTATATAGATTACTCTGGAAAAGAGGCACGAAGAACTCCTCTGTCAACCAAAGGAACTCTGTGTTTAGCAGAGGGAAGACTCTAGATTCTCATTTAATAGGTCAGAAATAAAAGCAGTTTCCTAATTCCCCACAGAAAGATCTTCCCAAAAAGCAGGCTCAGTTCTATAGCAATGTGGATCCTCAATTCACCAAAAGAGACACCATTGGGAATCGGTTTCCTTAAGAGAGGAAAAAAAGTCCACAAGGAGGGAAATTTAGAAGAAATATTTTCCCCTACAATCTTTTCCCTGGAACTGTTTGGCTCTGTTCCTCCATCTGCATTCACAGCAACCCTAGAGAGCTTCCTAATGGTCTAAACTGGGCATTGAGCTGGCATAGGTAACCAGTTCTTGCAGCCATAGCGTCTGGCATCCCTAGAAAGAATGGGATCCCAAAGAAAAGAAAAACCCTTATGGCCCTAACCGGTTTGGCTCAGTGGCTAGAGCATCGACCTGCAGACTCAAGGGTCCCAGGTTCGATTCCAGTCAAGGGCATGTACCTTGGTGCGGGCACATCTCCAGTAGGGGGTGTGCTGGAGGCAGCTGATAGATGTTTCTCTCTCATCAATGTTTCTAACTCTCTATCCCTCTCCCTTCCTCCTGTAAAAATCAATAAAATATCTTTAAAAAATAAATAAATAAATATCTTTAAAAAAAAAAGAAAAGAAAAAGAAAAACCCTTATGGCCACCTGCCAACTAGGAGAGTCAGACAATGTCCTTTGTGGCCAACCAAGTGTGAGCACCTAAAACAGCCTGCAGAAAAAGAGAAACAGATTTCTGGCTCTTTTCATGAGTTTTTTTAGAAGATGCTATCAAGGAAAGCCCCAAATAAAAATACTGGATCTTCCTGGGAAAGATAAAAGACAGGCAAAGGAAGTCAAGGAGAAGACCAGATAGGACTTATTTTACAGCTCTGAAAGGGGTAAGAAGGCACGAGAGAAGAGGCTGGTCATTTCAAACTTCCAAAGGACTAACAACACGAAATCAGGCTGAGAATTTAGGCAAGAGCTTAAATGCTGCTTTAATTCTCTATTCTGCTACAGCTGGAGCCAGCAGCTTCTCCTTTACTTCTCCTGCCACCTCCTGACTGCAGCTGGTTACACTTCAGCCCGGGACCTTTACATCTCAGGAGTAGGGAGGGCCAGGAATTCCTCTCACACCATAAAACCAGCCAGTTTAAAGGCCCCAAAAGCCATTACTGATAATGTAATTTCACTTTTAAGTTTTAGCAAAGGGCAAGTTTATAAATAACACCCAGCTACTGAGAAATGGGCTTCCTCAACAATGGACTAGGCTTGACCTTGTAACACATTAAATGCTGATTATTGAGAAAGACCCTACAAGCTTAGGACCATGTTCAAGGGATTTAAAAGGTCTATTCTTCCCTCCCACGCCCAAATGGGTAGCTGCTAGAAAGCTTTCGAGACAAAGTTCTGTGATGCACTGACTTTCAGAGAGCCACAGCCTAAGTGTATAACAGAACTTCACCTCAAATGCTAATGGTGCCTGGAAATGATGTGTAGGCAGATTAATTTGTAGTAGGAGGCTGGGTGGCTCAGATAGATTTTTATGTTGCTTTTTATTACCAAGAAAAACCGAGACTGGAAAAAAGAAAGAAAAGAAAAACCGAGACTGGATTCCTCAGGAGAGCTAAAACAACACGGAGCAAGCAAACAGCCTGGTGCAAAAGAGACTTGGATCTTTTAGGGGATTCTGAAGCCAGATGGGGGAAAAAATCAACATCTCCCAGTATTCCCCCTCAGCACAAAGGACTAGAGGGGAAGTCATTCCTAGTGCTGCCCCCTGTGGGCCTTCCGATGACCTGCAGTTTCCTAAGGATTATAATCATTAGCAAAAGTATTTTAAAAAGGCAGCTCTGTACAAGAGCTATTTGTGTGTCTTGTAAGCCAAACTAGCAGAGATGGACTCTGGAAAAAGCACTACATTGCCCTGGCCAGAGTTGCTCAGTGGTTGAGCTTCGACCCATGAACCAGGAGATCACGGTTCAATTCCAGGTCAGGGCATATGCCTGGATTGCAGGCTTCATCGCCAGTGTGGGGTGTGCAAGAGGCAGCCGATTAATGATTCTTTCTCATCATTGATGTTTCTGTCTCTCTCCCTCTCCCTTCCTCTCTCTGAAATCAATTAAACATATAAAAATATATTTATTGTGTTCTTTATTTTTAAAAACGCACTAAAGTGTGTTCACAATGTATATAGTAAAAGAACACTTTGGGGTAAGGTCATAGATGTGCCATCAGAAGATGACTGGGGGAGTGTTTGGAGCAGGCAGACAGGCTATTTGGGGGCTCTAATTACTTTACTTGATTCACTTGGAGGAGGCGGACCAAGAAGCCTTGGAGAAGTCAGAGGATGCTATCCACGAGCTGAACGGGCACAATAATCTGGCTGAGATTCCTAGAAAGTTCTTCATTCCCCACTTATAAAGAAATCTTTATGGTCATGCCAAAAAGTAGTACTCTGGCTTGGTAGCAGATCTTTATCAACTAGAAACAAGATGCTCTTCCTTCAATCCTATTTATAAAGTAAAGCCAAGACAGTAAACACTAGAAGGAGAAATTCCTAGATACCAATCCCAGCTCTACATGGCCTAAGCAGGTATTTGCTCCCTGACTCTGTGCCGACTTCTTGAAAATGAAAAGCTCCCCTGGGGTTGAGGGCTCCAATTTGTCAGCCACAAGCCTAGAGACTTTAAATGAAAAGAATTAGGTGAATGCTTTGACAGGGAAGAGCAGTTTTCATATACTACCCAAGGGTTCCTTAGATTCAAGAAGCACAGCTCAGGAAAGAATGCTCAGGAGCCACAGGAACCACAGAACTGGATGACACAAGACCAAATATTGGTTATACAGGACACTGAGCATGTCATGGGAAGGAAGAACTGACAGCAGAAGAGATACCTGGAAAGAATCTTCCTGTCTGAAAATAGGTACAAAACGTGAATGCCCAGTTACCAAGAATTCTGACACTACAGGAGAAAATGTCTCTAAACTCCAAAGAAATCCTTGTATTATAGTCTGGATCTGCCATCCATCACGTCAGGTTCTACATTTCTCTAGGACTCAGCTTCCTCATGGAGAAATGAGAGGCCTGAGCTAGATCAGTTCATGTTAATACCTTTTTGAAGTAGAGCAGACCCCTCTGATAAGCTTATGAAATTTTTGGACCTTGTTACCAGTAAAATACACATCCACAAATTGTTATGATTTGAAGGAGTTCATCGACCTAAGTTTAGAATTAAATGAAATTCTCTCTGAATAAGAAGGTGTGGGGAGGGAATGGAAAAAGAGGGAAATGAGTGATACGTTGATAAATCACTCCTTTTCCTCTGCCTGGCACCAGTTAATGACTTCAATAAATATGTGTATGGCCGCCTGGCCAAACATGGCTCAGTGGTTGAGCATCTACCTATGAACCAGGTCACAGTCCAATTCCCAGTCAGGGCACATGCCTGGGTTTCTGGCTTAATCCCCAGTAGGGGGTGTGCAGAAGGCAGCCGACCAATGATTCTCTCTCATCATTGATGTTTCTATTGCTCTCTCCCTCTCCCTTCCTCTCTGAAATCAATAAAAAAATATATATTTTTAAAAACACAAAAAAATATATGTGCGTGACCTTCATAAATTAATCAATGATTTATAAAACTAACACAGCCAGCAAGGGGAGCAAAGATCAGCACCACACCCTGCAGCTTTTGAAGACTAAATTTGGTGGCTCTGAGGCAGGCAGGACAAGGATAACCAAGCTGTTCCTGTATTAAAACTCAGAAAGCCAGTCTGCTAGAGAATTTTATGCCCAGAGGCCACACAGTCCCTAATTCTTAAATTATTATGGAAGTGAAACAATTACAGCAATGTGGGACAAAGCAAGCAGTACTTACTAGGAAGAGAAATGAATTAAACCAGCAGAAATCAGAGTACTCTCCACCTGAGGCTTGGGGGCCACATTAGAACATTCTGCTTTCCCAGTTTGGTAATTCAGGAGCCCTCATTTAAATATCACTCAGCAAAGGGAAAAATCAAGTGGGGATAGATCCATTTCTGATGAGTCCTTGATCATGATCGGTATCCTAATTTATTCCCAACTCTCCCCTCCCCTCCATCTGCTCCTGAAAGCAAAAATCTGGTCTTTTTTTTTTTTTTTTTTTAAATATGGAGTACTTCATGAATTTGTGTGTCACCCTTGTGCAGGGGCCGTGCAAGTAATCTCTGTATCATTCCAATTTTAGTCTACGGGCTGTTGAAGTGAGCACCAACAAGCTAGTCTTAAAAAGACTGAATTGATAGCCTCTGTGTTCATCTTTCAATCTATTTGCTCCCCCAAATCGACCCTGGAGGCAGAATTGCTAGCCTCTCCCTTAGTTTCAGTCTTCTTCTAAAAACTACACAAGAGAAAAGGAGGGAGAAAATTGGTAAACAAAGCTTTCCAGGCCAACTGGCTATAAATGGGGATTATCTGCCTTGATAATGGGAAAGTTAAAAAGTCAAATAAGGCCCAGTCTTGGTGGCTCAGTGGTTGAACATCGACCTATGAACCAGGAGGTCACGGTTTGACTCCTGGTCAGGGCACATGCCCGGGTTGTGGGCTCGATTCCCAGTGAGGTGCGTGCAGGAGGCAGCCGATCAATGATTCTCTCTCATCATTGATGTTTTTATCTCTCTCTCCATCTCCCTTCCTCTCTGAAATCAATAAAAATATATATTTTTTAAAAACAGTCAAATAAGACCTAGGCTTCATCTGCAGCACGCAAGATTTCCTTGAAAGATTTCCTGAAGAGATGTGGTCGAACACCAGAAGAGGTGACCAGGCTAGGGAATCTAAAGACCAGAGAACTCTGATCTGGGAGAAAGCCTATTCTGTGCAGAATCAGGAGAGGCAGAAAGAGGGTGGGCATCTTAAAATGTTCATGGACTTAACCTCCCAATCCATCTTCATCGGCTGCCCATGGGCACTCTGCCTTTGCCTTTCTAATTGCTCTAACATAGATGGGTAGTTGGGCACTGGTTCTTTATTCCTGTTCTATCCTTTATTTGCTTCTTTAGTTCCCCTTTCCATAACTAGTTTGCTTGTCAATATCCTGTCTAAGCAAGTCATGTTGGTGGAGTAAAGTAAAAAACAGTAGCAAGTATCCAGATGAGAAAGACTTTAAATCTGCCACTATGCTCCTTCAAATATTTGGATAATTGCATTCATCCTCTACCTCCCAGGGAAGACCTGGCTTCTCAAGGGTCTGGCTCTCTTCATGTGGAGACCCCTCCTCCTCTTCTGACCGTGACAGCTCTCCTAGACCTTTGATGTAATTTATACCTTGCCAGGGACCAACTCTTTCCCACCACTATGAAGGAGAGGGAAAAAATATATATAAATGCGTCGGAAATCTATAACGAGGTCTTCTTGGAGGGCAAGACATGGGGAGAGTTAGAAGCAGCGTCAATTGCTCTTTAGGGGTTTTAGTTCAAGCCGAGGTCTGCTTCCAGCAATCAACCATTAAAACAAGCCGGCCAGAGCAACAGCACAGTTTATTCTGATCATTTAATTTGAAGTGTCAATAAATTAAACTTCAATCAATTAAACTAGGTGTGCAATAACCCAGATGGACACCCCGACACCAACATAATCACAATAAAAATTTTTATGGCTGCCAGGGACCTCACCGGGGGCAGTGCTGGCACTGCTCGCGCCCTAGCTGAGAAATATATCTCCACAGTGCAGGAACGAGGAGATTGTTTCTCCTAACGAAATGGAGGGGCCAGGCACCAGCAAGGACACAGCTGGGAGAGGGGCACAGGGGACTGCCAGGAAGGAGATGGGAGTGCTTTGGGGGCTTAATGTAATTGATACCTTTGCCCAGAGCAGGAGGAGGGGACATTTAGGCCAAGTACCTCTACTGTTAGTGCCAAAGGAATTTCACAAAAGCCCCATTAAGATGATTCAGGGAGCGAAGGCCACAGAGCAATATCAACCTTTAAGACTCACTGATGTATTCTGCATAGTTTCCTCCTCCATATGTGCATACTCTTGTGCACTTTGGATGCCCTGGTGTTTGAATGAGGTTTACAATTCGGGATTTGGTAATTTTTTTTTAGGACAAAAAAGTTATTAAGGGGAGAGAAAAAGATTCAAACAAGAAGTCTGGTCCATAAAGCACTGGAAAAGCACTCTGAAAGTGAATCCAAAGAGGACTGAGAAATGAAATATATGAAGGAAGATTTAAGGATCTAGTCTGCTAGAATAATTCATTTTGAGAAAAAAGGTAAACCAAGGAAGGAAGGAAGGGGATAAGCCTTTATCTTTAAGATTCCATAGGTTATTAAAGGAGAATGGTGACCTGAAGGGATCCCTCTCCATTCACAAGGAAGGGATAACCAGCAGAAAACAGCAGGAGAGCCCTAACCGGTTTGGCTCAGTGGATAGAGCGTCGGCCTGCAGACTCAAGGGTCCCAGGTTTGATTCCGGTCAGGGGCATGTACCTTGGTTGTGGGCACATACCCAGAAGCGGGTGTGCAGGAGGCAGCTGATCGGTGTTTCTCTCTCATCCATGTTTCTAACTCTCTGTCCCTCTCCATTCCTCTCTGTAAAAAATCAATAAAATATATTTAAAAAGAAAGAAAACAGCAGGAGAGAGAAAGCTGAGTCCACAGATGAAGGCTGGGAGCATAATTACTAAGTACTAGGAACAGAAGGCGATGAAATGTTGTTTCCTTAGAGACTACAAGGAGACCTGAGAAAGATTAGATGAATGTGCTTGAGGGCTAGGGCTGGATTATTTAATTAAAGAAAGAAAAGTGCCCTGGCCAGTTTGGCTCAGTGGACAGAGCGTTGGCCTGCAGACTGAGGAGTCCCAGGTTCAATTCCGGTCAAGGGCATGTGCCTTGGTTGTAGGCTCCCCCTCGGCCCGGGCCCTGGGCCCTGGTCGGGGCTCATGCAGGAGGCAACCAATCGATGTGTTTCTCCCACATCAATGTCTCTCTCTGTCTCTCCCTCTCTCTTCCACTCTCTAAAAGATCAATGGAAAAATATCCTCTGGCGAGGATTAACAAACAAGAAAATTTTAAAAAATTAAAACAAAACGAAACAAAAAGAAATGTGACCCACTGTAAAATCCTTAAATGAAGAGAACCTAGTGATATTTAGATATACTCATAGTCAGATCAAATTTCAATTGATGGTTCTTCTTGATCTCCTCTAGCTTACCCTTCCTTTCTTCTCAATATTCTACAGGTATGTGCTTGCAGAGGTGAGGACAGAATAGCTTTGATCAGATTTCTGAAGAGGTTCAGCCAAACCAGGTAATAAAAATGTGAAAGGAGCCCAGCTAACATGGCTCAGTGATTGAGCACTGACCTATGGACCAGGAGTTCAGTGTTCGATTCCTGGTTGGCGCACATGCCTGGGTTTCAGGCTCGATCCCCAATAAGGGGCATGCAGGAGACAGCCTAACGAAGCTTCTCTCTCACATTGATGTTTCTCTCTAAAAATCAATAAAAAATAATTTTTTAAGTGAAAGGAGGAAGCGTAAAGGAACTTTAGAAGTTGTCTCCCTTTCTAAGGAGTGGCTTGTTAAATACTATGCAGTTACAGTAAACTCTTTAGTTCAGAAGAAAGCTAAGTTCAGATCCAAGTATTCTTCATATTTTTCATAATGAAGATGGTGACCTAAGAATCAGGAGGTACTGCTGAGTAGACAGAAGAGGGGAAGAGAATAAAAGGAGCAATGAGGAAGGGTGATTCTGAATCAGATGGAGCTAAATTTTGTGGGCCAGTATGTGAGGGTAGTGAGAAGAGAATGAAAAACTTAGGAAATATCCCCTAAATCCCAACAAGCGTTCCTCATCTGAACCACTGAATGCTGAAAATTATTTCCATGACTATTTTCTCACTTCTCTGAAGCACGTTACAGAACTAGTACCATTGTGATAAAGAGAAGTTGATTCATTACATACAATGCCTCAGGTTATTAGGGCTTAATTTTCTCCAGGAACTCCAATTGAGAAGGGCTAGAATGGTGAGAAAGGTATATAAATTATTCATTGGGAGCCCAAAATACATTGAAATTGTAAAGAGGAAAAAAAAGGTTGGAAAGAATTGACACAGATAAAGGAAAATACTAGTTTAATATCCTAAGAACTCTGGAGATCAGCACAAGAATTGATACCAGTTGGTACTTTACATAACTGATGGTCAAAGTACAATTTTGTATATTGAAGAGGTGGAAGCTGATGATGAGGTAATGTTAGAGAATTAGTCTGGGATTGGGAATCAAAATCTAATCTAGTTTTGACAATGTACTTATTTGAGCAAGCCCTTTTCCCTATACCTTGGTTTCTCCTAGCCCCACTATATAGGTTCATCGTGACAGAGAATCAGTAGGGGTTTTGTTTTGTTTTTATATTTTTATTGATTTCAGAGAGGAAGGGAGAGGGAGAGATGGAAACATCAATGATGAGACTCACTGACTGGCTGCCTCCTGCATGCCCCCGACTGGGAATGCAGTGGCAACCTGGGCATGTGATGTGCCCTGACTGGGAATCGAACTGTGACCTCCTGGTTCATAGGTCGACACTCAACCACTCAGCCACACCAGCTGGGAAAATCAGTACGGTTTCTAAAGCAAAGTTCAGGGGTGGGGTACCTGACCAGGTTATCAGGGATCTGTGAATGGGGCATCGTAGGTAATAAACATAAGAAAGAAGCAGGTTGAAATCTACTTCACTAAGGAAGCAGAGACAGAACTGAGGTAAGAGAAAATGTAAGAGATTTTACATATCAGTCCTTCAACTGACCATTACACACAGCTCCCCAAGTATCATCTCCCTCATTCATTTACCTATAAACAGGCTCCCTTCTAAACACACGTAGGAAAGTCTAAAAATTTCTAAGAGCTTCCCAAGAAACCAATTCCCTGGAACTTATCCCACATCTGTTAACTGGTAACAGTGATGAACTGCTTGGGACAGACAATAGCTCATTAAAAACTACTCAGGTTAAAAAAATACAAACTACTCCAATGTTAAGCTTTTTACCTAGACTTGACCAATTATCTCTATCTTTGCTACTTTGAAAAAGGTAACTGAAACTGTTATTCTCTTTTACCTGATGAAGATCTGAATGTGTACATGTATTAGAGCTGAAGGAAAGAAAAAAAGACAAGAAAAAGGCCTAGAGCTCAATTCAATTAAGGAAGGAGCCGGGAGCTAAATTCCCATACACACCTCCCAATTGCGAAACAGATGGGGCACTTTTGAGAGAAATTCTCTGGTCCAATTTTAAAAGAAGAGGTAATCGTGTTTTATTTGTTTGAACAAGCATAAAAGAGCATGTGGACATACACCCCTTTAACCACCAAGATTCCCCTGCCTATAACCTAAGAGAGAGTTAGCATCCCAGATCCTACAGGAATAATTCCCCAAGTTTAAATGGGCAGGAAAAGGGAGAGCAGAATAAGGAGTCTGGAAAAACGTTCCACAAGCCATGCTAACTCTACCAGGTATTCCAGAACTTTGATGGAAGACTGATTCTTTAGCATGACAAGTCTATCTAAAGCGGATTAACAGGAAACCGAAGTAAAGAGAAAACAGTTTTCGAAGGAATGTGAAAGGCAATTATCAAAGGAGTGTCAGATTGTGACAACTCACAGAAGAAGCCTGCACTCTATTCTTACAATTCGGGGCGAGTTTGGAGATTGGGGAAACTCAAATCAGGATATCACCCACCAGGCTCAGAATCGGGGAAACCTGAAAGACCCCAATTCAGTTCCTTCATGAACCTTTGCGTCCTCAGGACTCCCTGTGCTCCCTGCAACTTTCCACCAACTCTACCTTCTCCCCGGCAGAGCTTCCCACTTTAAACCGAGGCTTTAGCTCCTGCTCTAGGCCACACGCTATTCAGGGGCTGGCCGCGCCTTCGGCCCCCGAGGGTTACCCAGAACTCCCCTTTCTAACCCTTCCCAATCAGGCTGAACCCCGACTCCCGGCCCTTCTGGACACCGCAGCATCTCAGCTGCCCCGGCTCCTACCAAGATCAGCGCCTCCATCTTGCCCCGCAGCTGGTGCCGACGTGGAGCCGCAAAAACAACGCCGCCGCTGATTGGCCCGACGCCCTCATTAGACCCCGCCTAGCCTGGGGATTATTGGACGGCCGGGTGCCAGTTATTGCTTTATTGACCAATAAATGTACTAGTTTGCTTAGCGAAAGCAAGGTGTCCAACCGTAAGGCGCAGGTATTTGATTGTCAGCTGAAACACTCAATAAAATACCAAAACCTCATCACTGAATGAGGCGGGAGGTCCATGGGGCGGGGCTGTTTCCATGGGGAACAGAGGAAGCGAATAGTAATTTTCAATTGGCAGGGCGAAGAGCACGTGATGTCGTCCCCTGAGTTAGCCGCTTGAATACGCACTTCCTTTAGGGGGCGCTATGTCTCCTTAGCCCTTAAAACTGGCAGCTCCCGTCAGAATCCTACCCGAATCTCTATTCCAAGAGCTCCCATTAAGTCTCTGATATCCACGGTTGCTTTGGCAAACACTGCTGCTCTTCCCTCAGATTCGCTCAGATCACTTAAGCATCCTCACAAAAAGGCTGTACAGCCATAGAATAAAGCCAGGGGCTGCCCAAGTGTTAACTAGATAAACCGAAGCCTCCAGAAAGTTGATTGAAACAGGAATAATCTCCCCAAAGTGGAGTGCCAGACTGTGCTAGACCCGGGAAGGACCCAGAGAGTTTGTAAAAGCAAATTTTATTTTATTAGAGCTTTGGAGAAGCAGAGAGGAGAGTGTAGGAGGGACAAAGAAGTAAAAGGTCCAGGATAAAGAAGGCTCTAGGGCAGGGGTGGGCACGCCAGTAACTTTTGCCGGCACGCGAAACCCTCTCATAATCTTCCATTTACAATTGTGAATCTTTGTTCTCAGTGATGAATTTTGTTAAGTCTCCTAATGGAGTAGCCTGACGGATGAAAGTAGTAGCTCGTGCATATCTCTGAAGGTCACGAAATATAAACCTGACAAAATCTCTGTCATCAGTGATGCAGCAGCAAAAGTCCCACTGATAATATCAAACGGAGTCATAAAGTTTTCTGTCGGACTATCAGTGCACATGTATACATTAAAAAATAAATATATTTTTCATCATCATATACTGTGTTTTTGTCACTCGAATGAATTTTATTATTTCTTCAAGGTTCTTCACATACGTACACCTTAAGAGATATCAAGTAGGCACAACATGTTCTCAAAAAATTAGGGTTGGCACGCAGAAGAATTTTGAGTCAGAGATTTTGCTGGTTTTGGCACGCACTCACAAAAAAGGTTGCCCACCCCTGCTCTAGGGAGTAGGGTCTGCAGTCCTCCAGTAGGGACAAGCCGTTGCAAAATGAGAAAAGAGAAGTTTACCGAATGCAGGGATTTCACAATAGGGAAGGGTTTTGTGATCAACCAAAGAACTTAGATGCATATATGCATAGCCCATGGACACAGGCAATAGTGGGGTGAAGGCTGGGGAGGACAGGAGTGAGAAGGAGGGAGGTCAATGGGGGAATAAAGGGGGACATCTGTAATATTTTAAACAATAAAGATTAAAAAAAAAAATTTAAGTTTAACTTTTGCCCAACCAGTATGGCTCAGTGGTTGAACGTCAACTCAGGAACCAGGAGGTCGTGGTTCAATTCCCAATCAGGGCACTTGCCCAGGTTGTGGGCCCGATCCCCAGTGTGGGGTGTGCAGGAGGCACCCAATTAATGATGTTTCTCTTTCATCGATGCTTCTATCTCTCTCCCTTCCTCTCTCTAAAAATCAATTTAAAAAAAGAAAAACAAAGTAAATAAAAATCAATAAAAACATATTTTTTTTTAAATATATTTTATTGATTTTTTACAGAGAGGGAGAGGGATAGAGAGCTAGAAACATCGATGAGAGAGAAACACCAATCAGCTGCCTCCTGCACACCCCCCACTGGGGATGTGCCCACAACCCAGGCACATGCCCTTGACCGGAATCGAACCTGGGACCCTTGAGTCCGCAGGCCGACGCTCCATCCACTGAGCCAAACCGGCTAGGCAATAAAAACATATTTTTAAAAAAAGTTTAACTTTCCCCTACCCCTCTCTCTGTTCCTTGGTCACACACACACACACACACACACACACACACACACACACCTCTTCCCCCATTCTCCTATATCGCCAGAGCTATCCGCCCATCTCTGATATTATGTCTTTAGGAGTTCCCCTAAGAAGAGGAGTTCCAAACCTACTCAGGAGTTTTTCTAATAATTTCAGAGTAGAGTCAGAGGGCCTAAGAGTAAAGTATAGAGCAATACAAAACAAATTACAGAGGTAGCATTTGCTGTGAAGGAGTGTATGTGATGTACCGGTAAAATCCAAGGGGACAAGCCTTTTATCTGGAAGAAGCAAGGGCTTAGCCTTCATCTATTCTGACTGGGGAGTTATTCAAACATTTAGCATTGTGCCTGGCATCATAAGGTTATCCTTGGCTTAGCAGCCTAATGATAATACTAACATTTATTGACCACTTATTATGGGTCCTGCACATGATAAATCTTAATACATTACTAAGTACATGAGAATGGTGGAGCTGGGAGCAGTTAAATAATTTAATTAAGGCCATACAAGTATTAATTGGCAGCGATACATACATTTGAGCACAAGGAGTCTGGTTCTAAAACCATGTTCTTACCCACAATCCATTCCTCTGATTGTGGTATAGCCTGTTCTGGTCCTATCTTAAGTGCCCTACCCCAGTTCCAGATGATCTATAGAGACCATGAAGAGGAAATGTGTGTGATGTTGGTTGGGGAGGGAGTTGGCTCCTCTTTCTTTGATTGTGAAATAACTTGACAATTTTTTTTTTCTTTTCTTTTAACTTGACAAATTTTAATAGTCAGACATTGTTTTAGTAGATGGCTGATTCTTAGCTCTTCAGCCTATTGGGTAACTGTGGAGTAGGGGTAAGACAACTAACTGGATGGGAGACATTAGTTCTTGTCATGACTTTGCCTTAATAAGTGCGAGAATTCTGGCAAATCCTTGTACCCTCTCTGGATTACAGCTGCCACTTCTGGAAAATGGGAACCTAGCATTAAAGTCCTATGATCATTCTTGTTCCTTTTGCTTCCATCCTCTCTTCAAATGGAAAACCCTTAAGAACCAATCAAATGGAAAATGCATATGTCCTCCCCACTATATATATATATATATATATATATATATATATATATATATATATATATATGTGTGTGTGTGTGTGTGTGTGTTGACCCTGAAACAGCATGGGTTTGAACTGCGCAGTTCCATTTTTTTGTGTGTGTGTTTTCAATAAATACTGGAAATGTATTTTATTTTCCTTATGATTTTCTTAATAACATTTTCTTTTCTCTAGCTTATTTGTTATAAGAGTATATATATAATACATAGAAAACAAAATATTTCAATCAACTGTTCATGTTATTGGTAAGGCTTCTGGTTAACATTAAATTTGGGGGAGTCAAGAATTACACCTGGCCCTGACCGGTTTGGCTTAGTGGATGGAGCGTCGGCCTGCGGACTGAGGGGTCCCGGGTTCGGTTCCGGTCAAGGGCATGTGCCTTGGTTGCGGGCACATCCCCAGTGGGGGTTGTGAAGGAGGCAGCTGAATCAATGTTTCTGACTCTCTATTCCTCTCCCTTCCTCTCTGTAAAAAATCAATAAAATATACATTTTTTAAAAAAAAAGAATTACACCTGGATTTCTGACTGCACAGGGTGTCAGCACCTCTAACCCCTGCATTGTTCAAGGGTCAACTGTAAATATATATATTAAAAGCATGTATATATGGTTACAAACAATTTACTGAAAATGTGTAGAGGAAAAGACAGACTGGAAAGAAATATACCAAAAAGGAACCAATGGCTGTTTTAAAGTGCTAGGACTTTTTTAAAAATGTTTCCATATTTTCTAGGTGTTCTAAAATATCTGGGTGTGCCCTAGCCGGTTTGGCTCAGTGAATAGAGCCAACTGAAAGGTCCCAGGTTCGATTCCGGTCAAGGGCACAGGCCCGGGTTGTAGGCTCAATCCCAGTGGGGGGCTTGCAGGAGGCAGCTGATCAATGATTCTCTCTCATCATTGATGTTTCTATCTCTCTCTCCCTCTTCCTTCCTCTCTGAAATCAATAAAAATAAAAAATAAATAAAATGTCTGGGTGCTATTTTAAAAGGAGAAAAATCAGCTTTTTTTATAAAAAAAAAAGACAAAATCAACATCTTCTCTGGGTGGAACTGGACACTTCTTCTTGCTGCCATCATTGACTCTGGTCATAGCCATGCTTTAACACATCACTCTAACGCACCAGACTTGCCATCTGAGGCATACTTTCTCCCATTCATTTTATTTCCTTAGCATCCAGCCCTCAAATGGTAACCACTCAGTTTTTACTGAATAGAATCAATATTTATGAAAATGCAAGATACAAAGACAAATGAGCAGTGTTAAAGCACAATTTAGGATTAAATGCCAAATAAGGGGCACAGAAATTGAGAAGGGAGTGAGCCCTGGGGGTTTAGGGAGCAGGAGGGTCAAGGTCCAGGAGAAGAGAGGATGTTAAGTTAGGTTTTGATTCATTCACGCATTGATGAAATGGCTAATAGTGTTTTGTATGAATATAGGTATGGAGGCTGGGATGCATAAGCAATTTTTTAAAATTTTATACATAACATAAAATTTACAATTTTTTTAAAAAATATATTTTATTGATTTTTCACAGAGAGGAAGGGAGAGAGATAGAGAGAGTTAGAAACATCGATCAGCTGCCTCTTGCACATCCCCCACCGGGGATGTGCCCACAACCCAGGTACATGTCCTTGACGGGAATCGAACCCGGGACCTCTCAGTCCGCAGGCTGACGCTCTATCCACTGAGCCAAACCGGTTTCGGCAAAATTTACAATTTTAAGTGTACAGTTCAGTAGCATTAAGCATATTCATATATGTTATGTAAACATCACCACTATTGATCTCCAGAACTTTTTCATTATCCCAAACTGAAACTCTGTACCCAATAAACAGTAACTCCCCATTCTCCCTAGAATTTGGGTAACCACTATTCTACTTTCTGTCTATATGAATTTGACTATTCTAATATCTCATATAAGTGGAATCATATAATATTTGTCCTTTTGTATTTGGCTCATTTCACTTAATTTAATGTCTTCAGGGTTGTGTAAGAAATCTTTGAGAGATTGATTTCATGAAACAGAGGATTCAACTAGGGAAGAGAATGGAGATCAAACTGGAAAGATACTGCCTTAGTCAATTTGGCTCAGTGGATAGAGCATTGGCCCGCAGACTGAGGGGTCCCAGGTTAAATCCCAGTCAAGGGCATGCACCTCAGTTGCAGGCTCAATCCCAGCCCTGGTTGTGGCATATGTGGGGGTAACCAATCAGTGTGTCTCTCTCACATCAATGTTTCTCTCTTTCTGTCTCTCCCCCTCCTTCCCACTCTCTCTAAAAATCAATGGAAAAGTATCGTTGGGTGAGGATTAACAACAACAAAGAAACTGGAAAGGTACTTTGTGGCCAGATGGCGTAATGCCTTTAATACAAACCTAGATAACTGCTATAATGAGACCAGATGATTGTGGGAGTTGGAACTGTTACATTCTTTTGAAGTATTATGGCAATATCCTGTAAAATTAAACATGGGTACAGCCCTCGCCGGATTGGCTCAGTGGATAGAATGTTGGCCTGCAGACTGAAGGGTCCTGTGTTTGATTTCCGTCAACGGCATATGCCCGGGTTGCGGGCTTGAACCTCAGTAGGGGGCATGCAGGAAGCAGCTGATCAGTGGTCCTCTCTCGTCATTGATGTTTCTATCTCTCTTTCCGTCCCTTCCTCTCTGAAATTAATAAAAATATATTAAAGAGGAAAAACAAAACAAAACATGGGTACATCCTCTCCTAATGAATTACAAATACAACCTAATACATAATGATACATATATATAAGAATGCTCATGCAACATTGTTTATAATGGCAAAAATAACATTATTGTGTCCAGCCTGAGTTGCTCAGTGATTGCATGTCAACCCAATGAAAAGGAGGTCATGGTTAGATTCCCAGTCAGGGCACATGCCTGGGTTGCAGGCTCAATCCCAAGTAGGGCGTGTGCAGGAGGCAGCAGATCGATGATTCTCTCTCATCACTGATGTTTCTATCCCTCTCTCCCTCTCTCTTTCTCTGAAATAAATTTAAAAAACACATATTTTTAAAATGATATTATTGTCTATCAATAGGAGAATATTGAATAAATTACAGTACATCCAGAGTGTAGATTCATATGCAATTAATAAAAATATATGTTATGTCCTGAATGGTGTGACTTTGTTGGTTGGCTGTTGTCCTGTGCACTGGGAGGTTGCTGGTTTGAGTCTGGTCAAGGGCACATGCCGGGATTTTGGCTTGATCCCCAGTGAGGGACATGCAGGAGGCAGTCAACTGATGTGCTCTTGAATCAATGTTTCTCTCTCTCTCTCCCTCTTCCTTCCTCTTTCTCTAGAAATCAATAACTATTTAAAAGAAAAATGTGCCCTGGCGGGTTTGGCTCAGTGGATAGAGCGTCAGCCTGTGGACTCAAGGGTCCCGGGTTCGATTCCAGTCAAGGGCACATGCCTAGTTTGTGGGCTCAATCCCCAGTGGGGGGTGCGCAGGAGGCAGCCAATCAATGATTCTCTCTTATCATCAATGTTTCTATCTCTCTCCCTCTCTTTTCCTCTTTGAAATCAATTAAAAAACAACAACAACACATATATTTATTTTTAAAAATAAAGAAATGAAAAGAAAAATGTATGTTAGAACTATATGCATTAACTTGGAGAAATGGTAATGAAATGTTAATTGACAAAAGTTAAAGAGGAATTTATGGGGTATAATTTCTTTTTTTAAAATTAAAAAATGCAAGGCTAATTATGAATAACTATGTTTGAAATGTTTCTATTTTATTCTATTCATTCATGCCTTCAACAAATATTTATTGAATGCCGGCCATGGGCCAGCCAGTATATAAAAACAGTGAACAGCCCAGCCAGCGTGGCTCATTGATTGAGTGTCTACCTATATGAACCAGGAGGTCGTGGTTCTATTCCTGATCAGGTCACATGCCCAGGTTGCAAGCTCTATCCCCAGAGTGGGGTATGCAAGAGGCAGTGATCAATGATTCTTTCTCATTATTGATGCTTCTATCTCTCTCTCTCACTCTTCCCTTCCTCTCTGAAATCAATAAAAATATATTTTTAAAAAATAAAAAACAGTGACCAATGTAGACAAATGTCATTGCGGTCTTGGAACCCTTGCTTTGTGGTTGGGGAGCAGGAGCAGACAATAACCAAACAAATAAGGAAATGCTTAGGAGGTTAGGTGGTTAAAGTGTCGTGGAGAAAAGGAGGCTCAGAACGATCACACTACGTTGCACAATTTGGACTGGTATTGTATATTTTGTGGAGACGTGAGGAACAGGGAGAAAGTTCAGTAGGTTTGTCAAGACCTTACTAAGAAGGGGACATTTCATTAAAAACTTGAAAGGAGGTTTGAACTCACAGGGCGGGAGAAATAGGCAGGAACCCTGAGGTTTAAAATGGATGGATGGAGAGGTTAAAAATGATGCCAGAATAAGTGGATGCTGCACGGACATGCTCCCAGGAACAAATTGGAATTACAACTAAAATACAGAAAAACTTCCAGAATAATCAACAGGAGACTGGCAGGAGAGGACCCTGATAACTGAGGACCGAAAATGGAGACCACATAGACTCGCAGTGGTTCTCAACCTTCTGGCCCTTTAAATACAGTTTCTCATGTTGTGACCCAACCATAAAATTATTTTCGTTGCTACTTCATAAGTGTAATGTTGCTACTGTTATGAATCGGAATGTAAATATCTGATATGCAGGATGGTCTTAGGCGACCCCTGTGAAAGGGTCGTTCGACCGCCAAAGGGGTCGTGACCCACAGGTTGAGAACCGCTGACATAGAGCCTAGTAGGAAGGGCAGAGGCGTGAAAGGGCTGTCCACAGGCCTACAGACAGCAACTGAAGTTCCAGGGAGCTATCTTGACTCTGGGGGGTTGCCACCGAGAACTCTAGGGTCTAAACCCCAAGCTGGGCCCCCCAGCAGAGAGCACCACAACTGAGAAGGGTACCCACATAACATCCGGCTGGGTAAAAGCTCTATTATTGTTATTTATTATCTTACAAGTAATTGGACACCAGTGAACACTTCTGAGCAGATGCATGAGATTATGGAAGCATTCTTTTTAATTGAAGCAAAATTAATATAACAATTTAACTGTCTTAAAGTGTACAACTCAGTGGCAGTCAGTACATTCACAATGATGTGCAACCAACATCTCTAGTTGCAAAACTTTTTCATCACCCCCCAAGAAAACCTGGTGCCCGTAAAGCAGCCTCTACCATTTTCCCTTCCTGCAAGACCCTGGCAACCAACAATTTGCTTTCTTTTTTTTTTTTTTTTAAATGTATTTCATTGATTTTTTACAGAGAGGAAAGGAGAGAGATAGAGAGTTAGAAACATCGATGAGAGAGAAACACCGATCAGCTGCCTCCTGCACACCTCCTACTGGGGATGTGCCTGCAACCCAGGTACATGCCCTTGACCGGAATCGAACCTGGGACCTTTCAGTCCGCAGGGCGACGCTCTATCCACTGAGCCAAACCGGTTTTGGCCAATTTGCTTTCTGTATCTATGAAAAGTACAAATAAAATAAAACCATACCATATTTTATCTTTTGCATCTGACTTCTTTAACTTAGCATAATGTTTTCAAGGTGCATATATCATTATTTCATGTCTTTCATGGCCATATAATGTTCTATTGCTCAATAAATCCTGTTTTGTTTATACATTCAATTGATGGACATTTCAGGTGTTTCCATCTTCTGGCTATTGTGTCTAGTGCTACTATTAGTATTTGTATAACAAATATTTGAGGACCAATTTTCAATTTTTTTGACTCTATAACTTGGAGTAAAATTCGTAGATCATATGGTAATTCTATGTTTAACTCTTTGAGGAACCACCAAACTATTTCCCACAGCAACTGTACCATTTTATAGTCCAAGGTATGAGGGTTCTTATTGCTCCACAGCCTCACTAACACTTATTTTCCTATTTTTAAAAAGGTTATCCTAGTTGGTGTGAAATGGTGTTTCATTGTGATTTTTATTCGCATTTCTCTAATAACTAATGATTTGAGCATCATTTCATGTGCTTTTTGGCCATTTGTATATGCTCTTTGGAGAAATATCTCCTCAGGTTATTTATCCTTTTTTTAAGTTAGTTGCTTGTATTTTTGAGAGTTCTTTACATATTCTGGATAGTAGACCCTTTTCAGATCCCTGAATTGCAAGTATTTTCTCCTATTTTGGAGACTGTACGGAAGAAAATTTAAGATGATTAGTGTGACAACTGTGTGCAAGAAGGGTTAGAGGAGCCCAGCCGGCGTGGCTCAGTGGTTGAGCGTCAACCTGTGAACCAGGAGGTCATGTTTCAATTCTCGGCCAGGTTTCAGGCTTGATCCCCAGTGGGGGCGCGCAGGAGGCAGCCGATCAATGATTCGCTCTAATCATTGATGTTTCTATCTCTGTCTCCCTCACCCTCCTCCCTGAAATCAATAAAAAATATATATGTTGCCGAAACCGGTTTGGCTCAGTGGATAGAGCGTCGGCCCGCGGACTGAAAGGTCCCGGGTTCGATTCCGGTCAAGGGCATGTACCTGGGTTGCGGGCACATCCCCAGTAAGGATGTGCAGGAGGCAGCTGATCGACATTTCTCTCTCATCAATGTTTCTGACTCTCTATCTCTCTCCCTTCCTCTCTGTAGAAAATCAATAAAATATATTAAATATATATATATATATATACATATATATATATATATATACATACATATGTTGTTGCTTTTTTTAAAAAAAAAAAAAAAAAAAGGAGGATTCGAGGGGAGATGAAGGCAGAAAAACCAACTGGGAATCCATTGCAATTCTTCAGGTTGCAGTGAACACAAAATAGTAACAGTAGGAAAATACACCCAAAAGATTGTGTACAAGTGAAATTAGAAAAAGTCAAAGTGTAATGGGTGAGATCAGCCATATGTGAAAGTAGTAAATGACTTGGTGTAGTTTCAGGAAAGAATAATTCTATCAATACAGTATCTCTAAAGCTCTAGTAGCCTACGTAATCACCTAAAGTAAAATGGCTGGAGCCCTAACACAATCAAACTCTAATCCAATCAATTAAAATAAAATGGCTGGAGTGAACATAAACAGAATCAATTATATTAACTTGGAGCTGAAGCTGGAGCTGAAACCCAATCAGTTGAATTGTACCTTGTCTTCATAGAAGGGCGAGATTGTCTGCATAGAATTCCCCCTCCAACCAAAAAAAAAAAAAAAAGTCAATATTTCTCTAGTGACATTTATAGAAAGAAGATTCCTTGTTTGGCCAACCCAAGTGAATATCCTATATAATAAAAGGCTAATATGCAAATAGACCAAACAGCCAATCAACCGAACAACTGTTAGCTATGACGTGCACTGACCACCAGGGGGCGCACACAGAACATGGTGGGCATCAACTGCAGTGGGATGATGGAGCAGGTGAGCGGGAGCGCCAGACCAAGGCGGGGCACTGGTCCCTGCCATCAGGGGGAGCCTCTGATGGTTACTGCAAATTCTTCTCTCCCACGTGCCGCGGTTCCACCTGCCTCTTGCACCTGTTGTCAGTGCTGGCCCCGCTTTACTGCTGGCGCCCAGCACCAGCCCCGATCGCTTGGAGCTGTCAGCATGTGCGAGCAGTGGCTGCTGGCCCCGATCACCCCTAAGGGCTTCTCCACCACCCCCTGCTCCTGAGGGGCGATCGGGGCAGCAACTGCCACTCACCCCTGCTGCTAGCACCAGCCCCAATTGCTCTGCGCTGTCAGCGGATGTGAGTGGGGCCAGTGCAGGCAGCGCATGGGAGGATGGTGGCAGGAGCGTGGCTGCTGGCAGACAGGGGACTGGGGACATGGCGGGAGGGCCAGGCAGGGGCACGGAGGATGGGCCAAGACCCGCCACTGTGCCCACCGCAGCCTCATGGCCCACAGTTTTTTTCAAGGTGCACAAATTCGTGCACTGGGTCCCTAGTTTTATATATTTATAAAATATGTGGATGCAGTTCTATTAGCCATTAAAAGTATCCAATTAGCCCTAGCTGATTTGGCTCAACGGATAGAGCATCAACCTGCGGACCGAAGGATCCCGGGTTCGACCCCAGTCAAGGGCACATGTCTGGGTTACAGGCTCGATCCTCAGTATGGGGGCATGCAGGAGACAGTCAATCAATGATTCTGGCTCATCATTGCTGTCTCTCTCTCTCTCCCTCTCTGAAATCAATAAAAATATATATATATTTTTTTAAAAGTAAAGCTAAGCCCTGATCGGCTTGGCTCAGTGGATAGAGCATCAGCCTGCGGACTCAAGGGTCGCAGGTTCGATTCCGGTCAAGAGCATGTGCCTTGGTTGCGGGCACATCCCCAGTAGGAGATGTGCAGAAGGCGGCTGATGGATGTTTCTCTCTCATCGATGTTTCTAACTCTCTATCCCTCTCCCTTCCTCTCTGTAAAAAATCAATAAAATATATTAAAAATAAAATATACTTTTAAAAAAGTAAAGCTAAGTTTAAAATAAAGTAAAATAAAATAAATGAAAACATATCAAGTGAGGATTTAAAAAAATCCAACTAACTAAAGGTTGTTCACTAAACAACCTTTTAATTATTATATTTGACTTCCAAATGGTCAAATATATTTTTAAAAAATTTTTCTTTATTGATTAAGGTATTACATGTGTGTCCTTATCCCCCTATTGCCCCCCCCTCCCCGCACTCCCTGCTTGCGCCCTCACCCACCTAGTGTCTGTGTCCATAGGTTATGCATATATGCATGCATACAAATCCTTTGGTTGATCTCTCCCCCTTCCCCCCACTCTCCCCTGCCTTCCATCTGAGGTTTGATGGTCTGATAGACAATCCTATTATATTGAATATAATATAGACAATCCTATATTATATCCAATTAAATATAATATAATTATTATATATGACTTCCAAATGGTCAAATATTTTGATCAGCCAATAGGATTTTCTAGGCCACTGGAAGTTTTATGTAAATCAACCATATGCTCTTTCAAGTTTGGTCAGCATAAATGATTTCTCACAAGATAAGTTATTTGACCAAATCAACTTCTGAGCATTCAAGCTAAGAGTCAGATCTTCTTAAAGAAGAAAAATCAGAAATGGTGGCGGATTAAGTGGAAACTACAGAATCTAAAGAACAAAGTAAACCGATGAACAAAATAGACCCAGAAACATAGAAACATGGAACAGACTGTAGAATCTCTGAGGGAAGGTGGGGGTAGGTGAATGAGTTGGAGGGTGGGAAGAGATTAACCAAAGAATTTACATGCATATATGCATAACCCATGGACACAGACAATAGTGTGGTGAAGGCCTGGGGGGGGGGGGGAGGGCAGTGCAGGCTAGAAGGGGTCAAATGGTGGTGGGGGGAGGGGGGAAATGGGACATCTGTAATACTTTCAACAATTAAAGATTTTTTAAAAAGAAGAAAAACCAACGTTTCTATCTCTGGTCACCTTAACCCTAACATTAACCCATCAACCCATCAACCCAGGTGTAGAAGGAGCCTTATTTCATATACTGGAGGCCTGGTACATGAAATTCATGCACAGTGGCTGCAGGGGGGGGGGGGTCCCTTAGCCCAGCCTGCACCCTCTCCAATCTGGGACCACTGCAGGATCCAGCCTAAACCAGCAATCGGACATCCCTTTCACAATCTGGGACTGCTGGCTCCTAACTACTCGCCTGCCTGCCAGCCTGATCACACGCTAACCGCTCCCCTGCCAGCCTGATTGATGCCTAACTGCTCCCCTGCTGGCCTGATCACCCCCAACTGCCTTTCCCTGTGGGGCTGAGGGGACTGGGGGACTCCGGCTGGATGAGGCAGGGCTAATGGGACTGGGTGCTGCCATCTTGTAGCTGTGGGCACTGCCATCTTTGTGAGGGTGTGACAGTCAATTAGCATATTCCCTCTTTGTTAGATAGGATACCCACAGAGATAGTGAGGGAGGCTTATGTTGTTTTGTTTTTCCACTTTAGGGTGAATCCAGAGACTCAGAAGTGATTCAAGTTGCCTAGGGCCACATACAGTTCTCCTAGATTGGGTGCTAACCACTGAACTAACCCTAACCCCTCCCCCTGCTTGCTCTGCCTCTTGCTAAAGAATAGTAGATTCTTGCTAAATAATCATAGATTACTGAATGGGAAACAGCACAAAAAGTGGTAATCACAGACAGCAGAATATTGGCAACTACAGCTGTTGGCCTGGAGACGTGGGCACATGTCCTCCACGAGACTATTGGTGAGGACATCTTAAGTCTTGGGTGTTCAGTGGGGCAGTCGCTAACAGTGAAGTAGGACTTCAGGAGAAAAGAGAAGAAGGTAGCATCTTTTGACCTAGCAGCAATCTGTCCTTATCTCTGAGGTATAGAAGTGTCTCCCCAACATACGACTACAATGAAACTTAAGACCACCAAAAGGAAGCTTCCTAAGGTATATAGCTGCTGCTTCCATCTGAGGGAATGGGTTGGGAGTTCTACCTGGATGAACTCTTAAGACTGCACCTTGTGATTCAGTCCTACCTCTGAATTATTTTCTCACTCTTTCTCAGCGCTGAACCCACCTAGCCAGCTGTATAGAGAGCGACCTTGCTGTGGTGTGGAATTGAATGTTATCTATGCATTCACAGGAATCTAATTTCCTCACCTCTTTACAGAGCTAAAAGGATTTGGCCTTACTCAGGAACAGGGATACTTTTAAAAATACATGTATATATTTTTATTGATTTCAGAGAGGAAGGGAGAAAGAGACAGAAATATAAATGATGAGAGAGAATCATCGATCAGCTGCCTCCTGCACACTTGATCCCACACTGGGGATTGAGCCCGCAAGCCGGGCATGTGCCCTGACCAGGAATTGAACCTCTACCTCCTAGTTCACAGGTCGATGCTCAATCACTGAGCCATGCCAGCTGGGCTTGGGATACTTCTTTCATCTTGATAAGGTAGAAGGCCAAGCATGTGGGAATAGATGCAAGTAAGCGATGGGTTTGGTATTAAATAAGGTAGTCTCATCTAATTGCATCTATTTTATCAATGAAACATGAGACAAGGTCATCTGCTGAGAGAGAAGTGGAAGAGGTGTTGAAAATTTTAGAAGAAAGAAGGTGTGAAATAGTTATTGAGCAGAATAGAAAAGAGAATTTGCCAGGAAAATATAGAATTATTTGGAAATGTTGAGTTTTGGCAGCATAAATTGAAAAGTGATACTAGTCAGCAATTCCAATTAAGGGCACATGCCAGGGTTGCAGGCAAGATTCTGAGATTTTTCTCCATCAATATTTAGCTGTCCAGGTATAGATGTGGAGAAACTAAATTTTTGGATTTAACATAAATTGTTTTGAGTGGTTTTTTCCTAAGAAAATTCAATGGAGGGGAAGCAAGTAAGTTAACAATTTTTGCAAGTTTGTAGTTCTGGACATGAAGGGAAGTAGATGGATTATTTAAAAAATAAAATTAAGCCCTACCTGGTCTGGCTCAGTGGATAAAGCATCTGCCTGCAGACTGAAGGGTCCTGGGTTCGATCCAGCCAAGGGAACATGCCCGGGTTTCCAGCTGGGTCCCCTGTGGGGAGCGTGCAGGAGGCAACCGATCAATGATTCTCTCTCATCATTGATGTTTCTATCTCTCTCTCCCTCTCCCTTCCTCTCTGAAATCAATTAAAAAAATAAATATCTATATTTTAAAAATGTCACCATTCGATTCAGGCCAGGGTGCATATCCAAGTTGTAGGGTTTTAAAAAATATATATTTTTATTGATTTCAGAGAGGAAGGGAGAGGGAAGCGAGATAGAAACATCAATGATGAGAGAGAATCATTGATTGGCTGCCTCCTGCACGCCCTCTACTGGGGATCAAGCCCGCAACCCTGGCATGTGCCCTTGATTGGAATTGAAGCTGGGACCCTTCAGGCTGATGCTCTATCCACTGAGCCAAAACAGTTCGGGCCCAAGTTGTGGGTTTGATCTCCATTAGGGACAAGTATGGGAGGCAGCCCATCGATGTTTCTCTCTCACATCAATGTTTCTCTCTCTTTCTCTCCCTTCCTCTTTCTCTAAAATAAATAAATTAAAAAAAAAATAATAGCCTGGCTGGCGTGGCTCAGTGGTTGAGCATTGAGCAATGACCCAACAGGTTACCGGTTTGATTCCAGTCAGGGCACATGCCCGGGTTGCGGGCTCCATCCCCAGTGTGGTGTGTGCAGGAAGCAGCCAATTGATGATTCTCTCTCATCATTGATGTTTCTATTTCTCTCTCCTTGCCTCTCTGCAATCAATAAAAAAATATATATTTTTAAAAGTTTCTTAAACAATTTAATTTAATATATTTACTATTTATTTAATTATTTAATAGTAATGTGCCATATACAGAGTGGGGCAAAAGTAGGTTTACAGTTGAAAGGACACAAAACAATGAGTCTATTCTTTTTAAAATATATATATAATATAATAATATTTTATTGATTTCAGAAAAAAAGGAAGAGGGAGAGAGAGATCGAAACATCAACGATGAGAGAGAACCATTGATAGGCCACCTTCTGCACATCCCCCACTGGGGATCGAGCCTGCAACCCAGGCATGTGCCCTTGACTGGAATCGAACCTGGGACCCTTCAGACCACAGGCTGACGCTCTATCCACTGAGCAAAACCAGCCAGGGCTAAAAAATATATTTTCATTGATTTTAGAGAAGATGGGAGAGGGAGAGAGAGATTGAAACATCAATGATGAGAGAGAATCACTGATCGGCTGCCTTCTGCATGCCCCCTACTGGGGATTGAACCTGCAACCCAGGCATGTGCCCTTGACCAGAATTGAACCTGGAACCCTTCAGTCCACAGACCAACATTCTATCCACTGAGCCAAACCAGCTAGGGCCACAGAGTTATTCTTGTATTATTATTTATTAATTATTATATTATTTTTCATACAAACAACTGTAAACCTACTTTTGCCCCACCCTGTATGTGCCATTTAACAATGCTTACTATATCCAAGGCCCTGAATCACTGAATTAAACATACAAAACCAGTTTTTAACTCATTTACTTCTCACAATAGCATGTAAGATAAGTATTATTATTATTATTATTATTATTATTATTATCCCCAAATTACAGATGGGTAAAAATAAGTCCTGAGATATTAAAGAACTTGACATCTCAAAGTGACCAAGATTTGAGTTCAGGCCTTTCTGACTATAAAACTCATGCTCTTAACCATTACACTATAGTATTTGAGACAAATTTTGTACAATACAGTTTATACCAGCCGTGGACAAACTACGGCCAGCAGGCCGGATCCGGCCCGTTTGAAATGAATAAAACTAAAAAAAAAAAAAGACCGTACCCTTTTATGTAATGATGTTTACTTTGAATTTATATTAGTTCACACAAACACTCCATCCATGCTTTTGTCCCAGCCCTCCGGTCCAGTTTAAGAACCCATTGTGGCCCTCGAGTCAAAAAGTTTGCCCACCCCTGATTTATACTATCACTATTACAGGATGATATAATAAGACACAATATGGTTCAATTAGAAAAGAAAATATTTAAATGAGGTCATAAATTCTCTAATATACATAATAATTACAAAAGGAGTTAGACAAGAGAAATATGTGTATGGCCTGAGGTAGCCAGTAAAAGTGCTGCAAAGATAAAGTTGAACTGAACTGGGCCTTGGAGAGTGGATCAGAGGAAAGGAATCAACATGAGCATACTTCCTGAATAAGCATAGTATGTACATTGTCTCATCTGATCCCTCACAGGAACCTGTGATGGAAACCAAGGGGAAACTGAGGCTCAAAGAGGTGAAATAATTTGCCCAAATCCACACTGCTAAGTGGAGAGCTGAGACTCAAACCCAGACCTCTCTTCCACTCCATATGACCTCAGGTTGGTAGATACGGCCGAGGCAAGTATTCTGGTGGAGGGAGCAGCAGGAGCAAAGATAGGCTGGAATAAACAGGATGCCTTGAAAAGGAGGAAATAAACATGCATCAAGCCTTCTATGCTCTATGGAGCAGAGGGCGGGACTTCCTAGGCAGCTCTGCCCATTGCAGAGGATTGCAACAGGATAGGGTGAGGGTAGGGGTTCTGGGGTTCCTGGAAGATGACTGAAGCCCATAAGGCTGGCACTGTGCCCGTTGTGTGGCTAAAACCGGCCCTGCCCAATATTGCTGGGGTGGGAGAACCATGGCCTGAGGGCTGGTTCCTGGAAGTCTTGCGACCGTCCTTAACCCATGGCCCCCCAACACTGTTGCATTCTAGTGCTGGCTCTCTCCCAGAATTGGCTGCCCACTGGCTTTAGTTCTGTCTGTCCCAAGCATGTTTCTATCAGAATCTGGCTTCCAGATAGACTGTTCTCAGTTCCTCAAGTCCCTGAGGCACCCTGGCCTCCAGGTTTATAAGCCTCCATCTAAATCATAAGAGTCAATTTCTTTTTTTAAAAAAAATATTTTTTTTATTGATTTCAGAGAGGAAGGGAGAGGGAGAGAGAGATAGAAACATCAATGATGAGAGAGAATCACTGATCGGCTGCCTTCTGCATGCCCCATACTGGGGATAAAGCCCACAACCCAGGCATGTGCCCTGACCAGGAATCAAACTGGTAACCTCAGGGTTCATAGCTTGATGCTCAATCACTGAGCAGCACCGGCCTGGTTAGAATCACTTTCTCATTGATTTCATTTTATCTTCGCAACAACTCCACTAAATAGGTGTTAACATCATTATCTCCATTTCTCAGGTGAGGAAACAACTCAGAAAGGTTGGGTTGCTCAAAGCCACATAACTAATATATACAGGGATTCAAACTCAGGTCTTAAAATTCAAGATCTGGTCCTCTCTCGTTCTACTATATGCCACGCAACCTACTTCTCTCTCCAGATTTAGAGTTAAGGGGTTATTTCTTCTGGGTTATTCTGAACTCATCTATGAGCCTTCATCTATTTTAGGTTCAGTGCTGGGCTCTGCTAGCAGGGCATAACTCTTAAATACCAGGTGTGGGAACCTCAATCCTACAACTCCCTGGACTCTTGACAACAGCCAGTTGTTTTGGTCTGAGAGTGGGGCTCAGTGTCCCCTCAACTCCTGAGTCAATCCTCTAAGAATTCTTATCTGTGGAAAGGAACTTCCTCAATGACTTTTCTAGCTTATCCTTACCCAACTAGAACACAAGGGAAAAACAATGGATGGCTTAGGAGGTCTGACCCCACCATCTGGGCCTCAGTTTAAATCCCCCCTTTCCCCCACCACTTACTTCCTTAAGAGGGGCCTCACTATTCCCTGGTCCCAGACCTCCTCCACTACCTACTCCTGCCATCCGGGGCAACCGCCAGGCTCTGCTGCCTAGGATAACACCCACCCCTCCCCTTGCCCCTGTGGCTGCCTCCTCTTTCCGTCTGTTGAGAGAGGAAGCCAGGGGGTGGCGGGTGCAACACTGCTGGGCACTGATAAAGGGACAGCCCTGCCCCCGCCCCCTGGGGCCACTGCGGTCAGACCAGCAGGCAAGCAGGCAAGGCAGCCAGCTCCTTCTGGGACCCAAGCCCTCCCCTGGTTCCACCTCTACCCGCCCTACCCTACTCGGGAAGCTGGTTGCATAACCCCTTGGGGTGTTTGGCAACATTGCTTGTGGCTTGACCTGATGCTGGCGGTGGTGTGCACACGCTTTTGGGTGAGGGTGGGGGTGGATGGAGCAGGGGTATGACAAGAAGTCGGTCTTTGGAGGGTGGGTGAGTAGCAGGGATGGGGAATGGTATAGTAGTAAAGATACGTGGCCACATTTTTCTCCATGTTCTGTCTCTGCTACCTTTGCTGAAGAGGGGGAATCTTGAGGGATAAGAAAATCTTAGGTGTCGTACCTTGCCAAGCCACAGGCACTATCCAACCCATTCAGGCTCCTAATCCCCTGTTAATCTTACATTAAGCAAAGGAGACTTAAGGTAGAAGGGGGTTGACTCTGGGCACCAGAAATCTGAGAGGAGGGAGCTAAAGGAACTATTCTCACCCCCAGGGCTGTAAAGGGTGTTTGGAGGCAGTACACAGCCTGGGAACCGCAGTAACGGCCTCTTTTTACAGGAGGGGAGTGAGGGGAAGGTGGGAGAGACACCTCCACCGGACTCGTTGCCTGAGTGAAGGCTGCTTATTCACTTCGCTCAGCCTACCTGTCCATGTCTGTCCCCCTAATGAGTAGTAAACTGCTTCAAATGCTTCTATGAATGCCTATTGCTTACAGGATGAAATACAACCTCCCTAGCTTGACTTTCAAGACAGTTTACAATCTAGCCCCAGTCAAACTTCCCAGGCTTATCTTCTACTACATCTTACCCCTACACCCACCCAAAGTACTAGGCTGTGTTTTATGCCTCTGTGCCTTCACACCTTTGCTTGGAAAATACCCTTCTCCCCTTCTCTGCCTGGTGAACCCCTAGTCATTCTCCACAGCTCAGCTTAATTTTCACCCTCTCTGTGAAGTCTTCTTTGAATTTTACCAAACAGAAATTCAGTTTCATAGTACTTTCTATAGAATTTTATTTATTTATTAAAAAATATATTTTATTGATTTCAGAGAGGAAGGGAGAGGGAGAGAGAGATAGAAACATCAACAATGAGAGAGAATCATTGATCAGTTGCCTCCTGCACTCCCCCCACTGGGGATCGAGCCCACAACCCGGGCATGTGCCCTTGACTGGAATCGAACCTGGGATCCTTCAGTCTGCAGGCCGACGCTCTATCCACTGAGCCAAACCAGCTAGGGCTACAGAACTTTATTAGTGTAATTCCCCGGCTAGACTATGAATGAGGACATGGACTGTCTTATTCATCTTTGTGATCCTGGAGTGTGACCCACAGTAGACAGTCAATAAATATTTGTTGAATGAATGAATAAATGAATAGGTTTGTGTATCCATAGTTGTATCTACAATGCCACAGTATCCTGACTGGTAGTTTTCATTCAGTAAATGTTTGTTGACTAGCTATAACTTGATATCATTATTTAATCAGCCATAAGTGTGACTATCACAACTCCTAATCCCCTGTGAGGTGCCCAAATAAGTGTGCAAGTGAGAGAGCTATATCTGAATGTTCGAGTTTGTGACCCAGATTCATGTCCAAGTCATCAAGAGATTCTGAACCCACACGTAACATGCAATGAAGCCCTGGGTCACCTCCTGTCCTACATAGATCATACATGTAGAATCATGATTTCCTGGGATAAGGATGGAATTCAAAACATTTAACCATAGGTGTGGCATGAGCATTGATACATTCCACACACACAGGCTGCAGGGAGGCTGAAACGAGGTGGTATGGCATTGCCTCTTGAATTGCTTAGTTGTATTGCTAGGTTGTGGGGTGTCCTGATAGAGAACTGGGGTGGCTGATGTGGTGGTGGGGAATATTTGGAGGGTTCCCAGCAGCTATTCTTTATCAACTGGGGAAGAACATTTTCATTATTTTAACAGTGAACACAATCCTATCAGAGAATACTGGCTGAATGCCAGACCTACTTTGGGGTGGCATCTGTCTGCCTCCCCAGTCTTTAACTGTTTCCAATTTAACTTGAGCACCATATGAAAAAAGAATTAGAGAAAAAGGGTAAGTTGCAGCTCTAAGGACTGAAGCTAGACATAGGAAGGACTTTCCTTAGAGCTGAAAGCCACTAAGAGCTAGGAGGAAGCAAGGTTCTTTTCTCCTAGTCTCTGGAGAGAGATGTTTGGCCTGGGACTTGGGTTGCGGGTTGAAGGCAAAGGGATGAAGAGTGACTTTTAGGGGTACTTTCTGACCTGACACAGAGCTGATATCCTACACACGTGCCTTGGCCTGCCCAGGGTATGTGGCTGCCTTGTTGTTGGGGTGCCTTGCCTAGGAGAAAGGAGGACAGAGGGCACCTGGGGTCCCCTTTAAGGGAGGTGAATAATGTCACACACACACACACACACACACACACACACACACACACACACCCCAATTCCCCTCACACTGACAACAAACCTGGCCAAGAAAGAGGCCTTTGTCCTAGGACATCTGAGGCTGTAGGGGGAGGGGCGAAGGCTACAGGTGAAAGGACACATCAAAGCAGCCGCTGCCTCTCCCCAAAATAGCTCCCCTACCCCTTTCCCAGAACCCAGGCATTCCTTAAATAAAAGCAGAGCCCTAAATGCCCACCTGCCTAAACAGCCGGAGCACAAGAGTCCTGGCCCTTTTCTTCAGCACCCTTCCACCTGGCTATGACTCAGTTTCCCTGTCCCTAAGAGAGTCAGGCGAGCAGAGGGAAGGAGGTTACAGCTTGTATAATGTTTAGAGGTCCCTTTGGAGTGGAACATCCGCTTGGAACTCATTATGTGCATGGGAGAAGCACAGACCTGGCTGGTCTCCTGGGCTCAAAAGGAGGGCTGGGAGAGGCTTGAAGCCATGTGTGCCCCTGCTGGCTGGGATCAGAGTGGGGGTGGGGTGTGGGCAGAAACCACACCGGGCTCAAGTTTCCTCCCTTGGCCAGAAGGGGCAGGAGAAGAGGAGGGCCACAGGGAAAGGGGAGGGTTGGAGGAAGGACGGAGAACTCCGGCCGAGGGCTTCATAGAGGAGGCTGGTGCACCGCCCAGCAGCTTCCCTTACTCAGTGCTCGGTCTGCAGACTCAGCGCTCAGCAATGGCCAGGGGGCGGGGCACAGACCTCCCAGGTTCTCAGAGGTAGCAGGGATCCTCGCGAAGGAGGTGTCAGCCCAGGCCCAGCCTCCTCAGAGACAGCACCTGGAGCCTCATCTCTCTGCACCCAACTTGGAGCCTGCCACAGGTGCTGAGGGGCGGGGTGGGAGGGGGATTCTAGTGGGATCCAGGGACAGGCTGAGGGGGGGTGGGGGCGGAGGAGGAAGAGGGAGGAAATACCCAACTTTTGGCATGTTCTTAAGAGATATCAGACCTTCCCAAGCTGCCCCTGGTTTAGGAATTTGACATCTTTGGGAACTCCTCCGGGAGAAGATCTAGATATCTTCTGGAGTGTTCTGGGATTCTTGGGTTGAACGGCTGTGGATGGGGACCAGACGGTGGTCCGCTGAGGCACCCCTGAGGGGCTGGAGAATGACCCTGAGTAACCCTTCAGCAGGCTAGTTGCCCTGGAGAAGATCGTAGACTCCCAGGAGAAAGTACCATTCTTTCTCCTCGCCATTTCATCATGCTGCCCTGTCCAGCCGGCTGGAACGGTTTGGTGGAGGCTGAGGAATTGGAGACATTGGAAGTGTTGTTGCAGCAAGATGTGCTGGTGGGAGGGTGGGGTGCTAGTTCTTGCCTCCCTTTGCCCTTCTCTTCTCTGGGCAATAGAGATCAGTTTGGGCTGGAGGGGAGGGGAAGGGTCCCATCCCCAGTGTAGTTCCTTGTAACTGGAAGTCATGGCAGCAGAAGGGGAGTGGGCAGGGAAGCAGTGGAAGGGGAGAGGGTCTGGGGCTGGGACTCTAGTCATTGGCCAAAGGACTGCAGTTTGGGGTCTAGGGACTATGTGACAGGATGGCAGACACTTGTCCCTCTCCCCCTTGTTCCCGTTCACCTGTTTGAGTTATGTATGTCCCCAGGAGATTGAATCTCGTTCTGATCAACTCCATCTCCTTTTCCTCCGTTCCCTTTGTTTCCCCCTCATCTGTGTGTCCCTCTCCCCCTTCGGGGATTCTTCCTAATCTCTCCAAGTAGGTTGCTCACTGGCTACTCCACACCCCAAGTTTCACTGATCTCTCTTCGTTCTTTCACTGCTTCTGTTGACACCTGGAAAGGTAGAGTGGCCTAGTTAGCCTCAGAAGAGGCTCCTAGAGGCAAGTGCCCCCTCTGCCTTGTCAAGGCAGTTAGAGCTCCGGGCAGCAGTTGAGGCCAAACGTCTTCCTCTCCCCAGCATCCCTCCCTACACGGTCCTCCTGTATCCCTAAGCAAAGAGGTGGCATCATTCTGTGAGTACTCAGGGACTGTGGTGAGAGCTTTCTGGGTACGACCATCAGGACCATCAGGATGAGAATAAAGAGGGTGGATTTTAGTCCCTGGAGATGGCTCCAGTCCTACCTGATACACAATGTAGGGGAGTAAGATGGCTGTGTGACCACTAAACTGGGAAGTGGGAACTGATTATTCGAAAAGAAAAGGGACACAGAGAGTCCCACTCCATTTCCCAGTATTCTCTAGTTTCTGCACCCTCTGTGATGTTCGTGTGTGTGTGTGTGTGTGTGTGTGTGTGTGTGTGTGTGTGTGTGTCTCACTGTACTCTCTTCCCCGGTTTATATCACTGGCTGCTACACCCTGGCTGATCCTCAGGAGAGTAGGCTCTGAAGACTCAAGGGGCCTACGCTTGGCATATAGGCCACTACCCATCACTGAGTGTCTAGGGAAAAACATACTCCTCCCCTTTGGCCTGGTGCAAACTTGCCACTGTATCAGAAAGCTGATGCCGAGGTTCTCTCAACTCCCCCTTCCCCAACTTCTTGCTTCTCTCTGCTCCCCTCTGGTTCTCATTTCCCTGTCCTAGGGTGAGGTGGAGATTGAGCTCCTGGTCTTCATGAGAAGAGGCTGATATCTAGTCTCAGCCATTGGGGCAGTCAGAACCCAGTGTTGCCCAGGCCAAAGATTGGAAGCTAGGAGAAGCCTGGAGACCACTTGCCAGTTGGACCAGTTTAGTGTGTCTCGAAAACACCAGGGCACTTGTTAAAATGCTGATTGCTGGGTACCTGCACCAATGAATTCAATTTAGTAGGTCTGGGGTGGCTTTCAGGATTCTGTTTTTATGAGTACCCAGGTAATGTGGTGCACAATGCAGTTTGTGACTGCCTGAGCTAGAAATAATCTACTGCCTCTCACAGCAAGGAGGTTCTTCATCCTGTTTCCATTAAATGGAAGAGACTGAATGAGAAGCAATTTGCCCAAGGTCATGCATCTGGAAGGCCAGAGAACCTTTCTCCTGCCTCCTAGGGCAGAATCTTAGTATTGCACCTAAGCGTCAGGCCTAGGAAGATATAAGGAGAGACAAAGGGTGGGGGTAGGTGGGTGTGTGAAGGACTGTGAGGCAAGAGCCAATGTCCCTGCCCCATAAACCCCTTCTCCATTCACTTTGCCTTTGGGCAATTTCCTTCAGAACCTGGGTGGGGGAGGGTGGATTTCCGGTGTTGAAATGGCATCCTGGACAGACATAAACACCCCACCCACTCTGCCCAATGGCCAGGGGCCTGTGCCTATACCAACTCTCAGCTCTGGGGATGGCAATAGAACAAGGGGGTAGGGGCAGGGGCTGGAGGAGGTCCTCTTTCTGAAGAATAATTTGCAGCTCTTTCTAATTATGTTGTGAGATTCGAAGAGTGGACTCCATAACCAAATAGCTATGACAGGCCATCCTTGTGGTAATCTAAGGTCATGCAATTTGAGGTCATTCCGTCCCATCCTCTGTTCTACGTTTCCCCTCCCCATAGCCTGACTGCTTCTACTTATATGACAGGAGTAGGGAGTAGTGTCCGGCCTTAAGAGATCAGGAAGTCCCTGCCAAATTTACTTGGAATTTCTTGCTGAAGGCAGGGAGAACAGATGCAGGGGAAAAGGGTGACAGGGAATAGGGAGGTAGGATGAGGAGAAGACTGACAGAGAGAAGATGAAGGCAGAGGTGAGGGTTTGCCGAGAAAGCTAAGCTGTCCAAGCAGAAAGGGACCTCTGAGTTCCACTTGTCCAACACTCTAGTTTTACAAATGAGGAAAGAGGCTCAGAGAAGTGCGATGACTTGCCCAACATCACACAGCTACTTTGTGGCAGACTTTCAGCTAGAGCCCAGATCAAAAGAAAAGGGGCTGGAGGGGAAAATGTATTCAAGGCTCTAAAACAGTGGTTCTCAACCTTCTGGCCCTTTAAATACCGTTCCTCATGTTGCGATCCAACCATAAAATTATTTTCGTTGCTACTTCATAACTGTAATGTTGCTACTGTTATGAATCGTAATGTAAATATCTGATATGCAGGATGGTCTTAGGCGACCCCTGTGAAAGGGTCGTTTGACCGCCAAAGGGGTCACGACCCACAGGTTGAGAACCACTGTTCTAAAGAGATATTCCCTAAAAGAGGAAAAAAGAGACCAAGATCCCACAGAAAGAATCGATGATGTAGACCACTAATAAAGGCTTGGGGTATGGAGACAAAGGGTGAGAAGGCACCTAGAAGGCGATATAGGCTATTAGACTAGCCGCGAGTAGACTCAGTCAGTAGAGGTTCCAGACCTGACTCTGCTATTTACCAGCTTGGGTTTCAATGTCTGAATGGATCTTATAGGATCTTGGTGAAAATCAGCCTCATAAACGAATGCTTGTAAAACACTAGTACAGTTCTTGACAAATGCTTAATACATCTTTGTTACTTTGGAAGAGGAAAGGTCCCTGGCTGTGGGTTGGGGTATGGACAAGATGACCCTGCAGGGACACAGGGCAGAGGTCCAGTGACTCCAGAGACCATTCCTCCTCTGCTGTTTGCAGCTGATAAACCCCTTATCTGGCCCAGGCAGGGGAGTCCAGGGCCAGGATAGGAGGAGAGGGCAGGGCAGCTATCAGGCACCAGGCCTGGGCCATATCTCAGAGAAGGGGAGGACTGTCTGCGTGGTTCTTCCCACAACACAGTCCTTGGGGATCCCCAAGTACTCACTCTCATCTTGGGAAGAAAAGGCTGAGATCCTAAAACTGAGAACAGAGGAGGAAAGCAGGAGTGATCCCTAATGTTGCCTCAGAAAATGGGGAGGAAAAATCCAGAAGACGTGACTTCTGCCCCAGCCAGTGATACAGTTTTGGGGAGAAAGAAATAGGGTAAAGAGAAGGCATCTTGTCTGAAAAAAAGGTAAACACCTAATGTGCTCCCAAAGGAACTGACTACAGATGAGATGGAGGTCACACTGCAGAAAAAGACGTTCTAGCTTGAGGAGCTGGTTGATGAATCTGGCGTGAAGGGGAGGGGATGAGGTCTCTCCTCTCGGGTACATTGGAGGGAGCCTCTCTCTAGAGGCAGGCAGGATAAAATTGCTGCCCCCTAGTAGGAGAGCCCTAACCCCATTTCTCCTTTGATACAGGTTGCTGGGGCCATTTGGGTTTTGGGGGACCCTGGACCAGGCCCTGGCCCAGTAGGATGCCCCCGTGTCCTCCCCAGCAGAGCAGGAACAGGGTGACACAGCTGCCCACTCCGGAGCTGGGGGAGATGGAACTGACTTGGCAAGAGATCATGTCCATCACTGAGCTTCAGGTGAGTGGAGCCGGGGGCGGGGGAGGGAAGAGTAGAGAAGCAGAGAGCCTCGCTGGGACTGAGACAGGGGCTGGAACAAGGAGGGCTCCGGATCTCAAGCTGGAAATGTTCCAGGCACTGGAAAAGGAAGGGCTGAAGTAGAAGGGAGATCTGGATGTTAGACCAGAGCAGTAGGGGAAGGGGTGTGGAAGAGCAGGGGGCAGGAGTGGTGGGGAAGGAAGGATTTGACTGGGGAATGTATGCTCTCAGCAGCCACTCTGCACACATCTCTCTACCCCACCTCCGGCCCCGCCTTCCCTTCCTCACCTTCTTTTATCCTGACCTCTCTTTCCTCCAATCCTGCTCATCTTCTCCCTTCATTTTCTCTCCCTGCCCTCAGCAGCTGGGCCCCTTTCCCCCAGGTAGCTGAGCAGTAGTTCAAGGGCCTCAGGAAGGGGGGTCAGTCTATGCCAGGGTCCTCTCCTCCTGCTAGTGGACAAAGGGGTATCTGTTGGCCTAACAATAAGGTCTTTGTCCCCAGCTGGGCTAGAGCAGGGTGGCTCCCCAACGTGGTTTGGGGGCCCTGTTTCTAGCATGTTCTCTCCTCTCTGCACCTGGGCAGGGGCAGAGGGACTGAAGAGTGGAGGGTAGAGCTGGCACGGGCTCCCCAAGGTGCCTCTTAGCCCCCAGGGTGACACAGCTGCCCACTCCGGAGCTGGGTGAGATGGAACTGGCTCTGCGCCTGACCCTCTCTCCCTTACCACTATGCATGGGCCCCCGGGATCTGCCCTAAGCCCTGCTCCCACACAGCAGCTCCCTCTGCTGGGCACCCAGGGCATGGCCAGGACCTGAACTTGACCCTTTGACCCTAGATAACCACAGCAGGAAAGCGTTCTGAGGGGTCATCTTGGATAAGAACTCCTTGTCTTCCTGAAAGAAATAAAGAAACATGAGCCATTTCAACCCAGTAAGAATTCCTGAGGAGGAGATTCCATATGTTAGTTCTTTCTGAAGTCCGACCTCAGTGATATCCATTCCTGTTTAAACTGCTTTCTTCTTGGAAGACTTGCATTGCAACTTTACAAGATGCTTTCAATGATTTTTAGTGCCTTTTTCTTCCTTTGTTGTTATCTCACTGGGTCTTTCAGAAGGACCAAGCTTGGTCCTGAGAGAGCTGGTTCTCTTCCTCAGCCTGTCTCCAAATCTCTTTTTATGTCTTTTCTTGCAGGGCCTAAATGCTCCAAGTGAGCCGTCGTTTGAGCCTCCAGCCCCAGCCCCATACCCTGGGCCCCCACCACTCCCAACTTACTGTCCTTGCTCAATCCACCCAGATGCTGGCTTCCCCCTTCCTCCACCACCTTATGAGCTCCCAGTATCCTCAACTCATGTCCCAGACCCCCCATATTCTTATGGCAACATGGCCATCCCAGTCTCCAAGCCACTGACTCTCTCAGGCCTGCTCAGTGAACCCCTCCCAGACCCCTTAGCCCTCCTGGATATTGGGCTGCCAGCAGAGCCACCCAAGCCTCAAGAAGACCCAGAATCCGACTCAGGATTATCCCTTAACTATAGTGATGCTGAATCTCTTGAGCTGGAGGGGACAGAGGCTGGTCGGCGGCGTAGCGAGTATGTAGAGATGTATCCGGTGGAGTACCCCTACTCACTTATGCCCAACGCCTTGGCCCACCCCAATTATGCCTTGCCACCTGCTGAGACCCCCTTAGCCTTAGAGCCCTCTTCAGGCCCTGTGCGAGCCAAGCCCACTGCACGGGGGGAGGCAGGGAGTCGGGATGAGCGTCGGGCCCTGGCCATGAAGATCCCCTTCCCTACGGACAAGATTGTCAACTTGCCGGTAGATGACTTTAATGAGCTGTTGGCACGGTACCCGCTGACAGAAAGCCAGCTGGCACTAGTCCGGGACATTCGACGGCGGGGCAAGAATAAGGTGGCTGCCCAGAACTGTCGCAAGAGAAAGCTGGAAACCATCGTGCAGCTGGAGCGGGAGCTGGAGCGGCTGGGCAGTGAGCGGGAGCGGCTGCTCAGGGCCCGTGGGGAGGCCGACAGGACCCTAGAGGTGATGCGCCAACAGCTGGCCGAGCTGTACCGTGACATTTTCCAGCACCTTCGGGATGAAGCTGGCAACAACTACTCCCCTGAAGAGTATGCGTTGCAACAGGCTGCTGATGGGGCCATATTCCTTGTGCCCCGGGGAAGCAAGATGGAAGCCTCAGACTGAGCTGGCCCAACTGGGCGGACCAGTGATGGAGATTCCCTTCATTCCCTTCTGATAAAGGAACTCCCCGACCCGGAGGCCCAGAAGAGGACAACAGTGAAAAACCTGACATGTTAGGTCCAAGGTGTGTTCAATGAGGCTTGCTGTGAGACAAGTGTGTGAGGGGAAAGCTGGAATCTTTCTGTGATTCAGCTCCCCAGGTCTCCAACCTCCACCTCTTGTTTGAGCTTTGGTTTATAAAGCACTCTACAGAAATAGTTTTCCACTGTGTCTTCCTTCTCCAGGGAGGGTGATGAAGCGGAGCTCTCCTCAGAGCTCATTTCTTGGTTTTGGGGGGAGGAAATCCTGCCAAGCTCATTTCTTTCCCCTACAGCTCTCTGTAAGAGTGGCACGCACAATTTTGGCTCTAGCAGTATGCGGATATACCACCTTCATCCTTTTTAGAGCCAGGGGCCGTGAATGATCTGAGGAACTCCACCCTCCCTGGTGGCCCCCTATTTATAGAGCTGAGATTGCTGCCAAAGCTGGCTAGAGTTTCTATGCAAGGTCCCTGAGGCTTATTTAGGCTTTTCCTCTCTCAATTTTTGGAACACAGGAGCCTAGAATACCCACAGGCCTTTTTGCTATTTCCCTCCTCCTGCCAATTTCCATAGGAGTCCCTCAGCCCGGCGGGGTAATATTCCAGAGCTCCCTAAGACAACTCTTGATTGGAATGAGAATTTGATTGGATGTCTGTTTTAGGGGATTTCACACCCAAGTCTGAGTAAAACCTGCTCCACAGTAGAGCACCATATGCATTTTGGTGAACTTTTCCTTTTTTAAATTTTTTATTGATTTTAGAACAGGAAACATCGACTCACCATTCCACCAACCCATGCATTTATTGGTTGATTCCTACACGTGTCCTGACTGGGGATTAAACCCCCAACCCAGCCAGGGCCTGTGAAATTTTCTATCTCCCTAGTTATGTTAGACACTTTCTTGTTCCCCACCCTTTTCTAGATCCTTGAAGACCAAGGGCCTTTTATTAGTGTGTACTTTTTCAATAGAATTTTCTTGAAACAATAATTCTCAGATGTCATATCTAAGTTCTCCCTGACACTTCCATATCCTTGGAGTTGGATGGTTCCCAATCTTCTCAGGCACTGAATTACAAACTTATTTTGGCATTTTGCTTCTATTTATACTTCTATTCAACTTTACTAGCTCCATTCCAATGGGGAAACCTTACTTCCAGATTTTTATTTTATTTTTAAAATATATTTTTATTGATTTCAGAGAGGGAGAGAAACATCATTGATGAGAATCATTGATCAGCTGCCTCCTGCATGCCCCCCCACTGGGGATTGAGCCTGCAACCTAGGCATATGCCCTTGACTGGAATTGAACCTGGGACCCTTGAGTCTGCAGGCCGACGCTCTGTCCACTGAGCCAAAGCGGCAAAGGCTACTTCCAGATTCTGATAGCGACACTACAGTTGTGAGACAAAAGCAGAAAAGTGATCAAAGATGTGAAATCTTCCTGTCTGCACATTCTGCAAAACATGTCCAAGTTTAGGGAATTGAAAGTAATGTAATGCTTTCTATTCCTAATAGATCTGAAGAGTCCACACTTGTCAACTTTTTTTTTTTTAAATATATTTTATTGATTTTTTTACAGAGAGGAAGGGAGAGGGATAGTTAGAAACATCAATGAGAAAGAAACTTCGATCAGCTGCCTCCTGCACATGTCCTATTGGGGATGTGCCCGCAACCAAGGTACATGCCCTTGACCGGAATCGAACCTGGGACCCTTCAGTCCACAGGCTGATGCTCTATCCACTGAGCCAAACCGGTGCTGGCAACTTTTGTTCTTTCAAAAAATTGAACATGTGGGACCAAGTTGTAGAGGGCAGGGCCTGGGGTTAACTGTTCAGGAACTTATTACTCCCCTAAGGCAGTGGTTGCAAACCTTTCAGACCTCATGGACCACTGGTTGGTGACTGCAGGCTGCCCTAAGGGACACCAGTTTTCATTCTAATCCAGCTCATAAAGGCAACAATTCACTGACCACCAAATAAGCTCTGGTTCAAAGAATGAGACATAGTGAGGACAATGCCATGCTTATGTACACATTACCACGAAGACCATCCATCTACATTGGTATGTGCTTAAAGCAGGGGGAATAGGCTTTTGGAGAGTAGACTGGATGTCAGCCTATTTTGAAGAACTAGCACAGGGTAATTATCTTCCTCGAATCTATTTCCTCTAACTTGTATCAGTAAAGCATCCATCCAAGTACACAGAATGTAATACAACTGTTTTTATTTTTAGGAGAAAATGTCAATGTGAGTATAACATTGATTGGCTGCTTCCTGCATGTCCCCCTACCTGGGACTGAGAGTGCAACCCAGGCATGTACCTTGACTGGGAATGGAATACAACCACCTTTTGGTGTATGAGACAACAGCCAACCAAGTCACACTGGACAGGGTTGAAGTTCTTCAATAAGAATGCTTTTAGCTCTTATTAACCAGTCATCCCAGGAAATTAAAAAAATAAAAATGTACTTAGTAAACTCTGGTAGCCCAAGTTGCCCTATCCCACCAAACCACCATGTGAAAAACCACATCTAGCAACTTTAAGTCACAAATGGAGATTAAGCAGCAAGATAATGTACTTGCTACCCCACCCCGCCTTAGCTGATTAAAATTGAGGCAGGATGACCTCCTAAAAATAGCAGGGAAAAATGTTAAACCTTTGCTAAAATTGCCTAAGATACCTGGCCAATACATACTTGTTCACCAAAGAGGATATACACTATGCGCCTCCAGAATTTAACAGATAAGGATAGCTCTTATGAGACTGGAGTGGGGCAGCTCTGGCTTTTACAACTTCTCTCTTGCCAGGAGAACTAGAAAAAAAGATGTGTTCTCAAGTAGAGCAACAGTTACCAGCGTACTTCTACCGGTCACAATTCAGCCCTGCAGCGAGAGCCCAGCCTCTCAGATTTCAGTTCCCACAACCCAATCCTTCCTTGTTAATCTGAACACCAGCCTGTGATTTAAAACATTTACCTTAACTGCTAGGTTCAAAATGCAATGACTTTTTACATGAGGCCCTGTTTCTTTAGATTGATCCTGCTAGTAAGTTTTCTGGTTTAGCAGACACCTGGTATATCATTACCTCCTCTATTTCCCATTCTCAAACTTGAGGGGTGCAGTGTCAAGTTTACCCTAAGTATCATGAAAAGGAGAAAATGAAAGTAAGAAACAAAGTTAAAAGCATTTTATTTAAAATCCCATTCATAAAACTGAATGATTAATTCAAGCTGCAACACAGCCAACGAAAACTGCATGGCAGTGAAAATGAAGTACACATTGGCTCAGATAAAGGTCGTCCTCATAAGGCCGTCCTGCAAAAAGAAAAAAAAAGTTAAGTATTTACACAAGCAGATGAAAGATTCCCATTCTTTTTACTGGGAATCCAGTTGCTTTATTAACAGATTTCTATTAGATCAGATTAGCAAGACTTTGGTTCTGAGGCAAAGTCTATTCTATTTTGTGTCATTCTATTTTGGCAATACCAATCATTTGCTTACCATTGCTTTATAAAAATTTACCTTTTAGCCATGAGCTTGGACAGATGAGTTTCTGTTTAAGACGTGTTGATAAGCCTGTAGTACCAGACTCCTCCCTAGAAAAGCAAACAACCTTTAGAACTAGCTTTTCTGAGATAAAGTCCCATCTCAGGCTAAGTCCCCCACCCCCCAATTAATGGTCCACCCACCCTCCCACCATCACTTTGGGGAAGAGTCTAATGCATTACTTTGAGCCATTGTTTTAAGGAAATGGGTCAAAGAAGTAGGAAATAAAATTAAAGGCCAAAAATTTATTATTCATAGTAGATAGTTAAAGCACTCATTTCCTTCAATTGTTATCCACCAAGGCTAGGGTGTCAATTTAAAACAATCCATCTCCAGAAAAACCAAGTTCAGCTTAACTGGACTAGTTTTGGCTCAATATAATAAGGAAATATAACAGAAAACTGGATTTTACATAACTATATGGATGTAAGTAAAATCTGTTCTTACCTACCAGCATAGCAATAAAACCTTTCCTCCTGGTTCTGACTGCTAGTCCTAAGAGTCAGGTGTGCCTTACTTTTGTCTGCCTCCTTCCTTGCGATGGTCACTGAAAATTCACTCCCTCCTAGCTGTCATGGAGCGTGCCGTGGCCTGCCCCTGGCTTATCTGTACTCCACATACCACAAGTGTCTACTCTCAGCTGTAGAGTGTCTGAGCTCGGAGCCATTCGCGCTATGCTTGCTAGCAGTTCCTAGTAGCTGAACATCTCTCCTGGATCTTTAAAGGCATTGTCAGGAATCCTGAGGTATCTGCAAACTCCCTCAATAGTTAAGGTTCCACCTGCCATTGCAAACTCAGCCAATATCAAACCCATGGAACTGTATCATCCATCCATGCTTTCCCACCCACCTCCACTCCACCTCCCACCCATCACCACCCCGCCCCCAGACTTCCAAGTAACACACCCATGGGATGAAATACAGTCCTAGTGATAAACAAATCTCTATGCTACTAGGTAAGTACAATGGCACTGAAAATATCAAAGGGGAGGGCTCAAAAGAACCTATATACAAATAACAATGACTGGATAGTATGTAACTTAAAAGATTTAGAAACCATTTTCCATACAATTAACATTTTAGGATGGTTGTGTGATCTTGTGCCATGTTTAAAGGAAAACTGCAGTCATCATGTTTGTAAGCAGTATGGTTCCTAAACATGCCCATAATTTTTGTTTCCAAATAGGCAACTAGTGTGGCTAAAATCTATAAACCTCTATAAAGGCCCACCCAACCAGAACAAAGGAAACTGCAGTTTTCCTTTAATGTAAGCCTATTTTGTGTAGGAGTAGGAATTTCTTACTGGTGCTGGCCAATTTTAAAAAACATCTCCCAAATACTCTAAATCTGTTGACTTTTGGGGTGGCATTAGCCAGCAGCTGGTTTCTATTCTCTGGCAAAGCTTTGAACTTGAATTGTGATAGAAGTATTCAACATTATCAGGGGTGGTGGGTAGGGAAAGTCCAAAGCTCTGCCAGTCCCAAATCCATACAGTTGTCATTCAAGAGGATAGTAAATCGTTTATTGATTACACATGATAATGGATGATACACAAGCTTCATATCCATCTATAATTTTATCTGGTACCATAATTCAATTTAGATATATTGCATAGGATGTGCCAACAATCATTAATAACCAAATAAACTCCATGACTCTGCTTGGGTGACCCTTTTAATGGTGAACTCCAGGTCACAACACAGTAACTGTCAATTCAACTACACCAAAGTTTCTGAAGACAATGGCTTCTGTGCCCAAGCAGTTTGTAAGTAAATTTAAAATGGAACCTGGCATCACCCTGAAGGAATTCTAGCTTCACACTGTTGGGGTAATTTACCATGATGGCTTCAGAGCAAACTAACTTTACACAGCACATTTAAAAAAAGACACATTTATTCAGCGTCATGATCAGACTATTACATTTAGCAATCAACAGCATGGGTGCAAAAAAAAAAAAAAATCTACATTAAAACCCTTGGTTGGAATGCTTTACACTTTCCACAGAACAGAAACTAAAATAACCTGTTATACAATTAGTCACAAATACAGTCCTCGAGTTTTTTTTGCCCATTCACATGAGTATTGTCTAACACATGTCTTCTTTGTAGCAGCTAGGCCCTGCCACCACTGTGCTTGGCTGAGTTCACAAATCTGTTGTAACCTGTAGCTTCCCTGTCACTTCTCTGGCTCTCCTCTCCTGCTAAGCTTTGTTTCCTGTTGAACAATATGGAATAAAGTTGTTAATCTAAACATATTAAGACTTAAAGGCTACAATCCAATATCAAGTTTTGTTTCCCACAAATTTTGCTGATCTGAATTATTAGCTTAATATCCACAATTTTACTGAAGTTATAATGTTAACTATGTTGCACTGCTTAGCTACATTAGGGTTACTGGGTTCATTATCAATTATGAAAACTAAGCCAAAATACAAAAAGATGTTTACTTACCTGGCAGTAATTAAAACCTTCTGCCACTGCCATAGCTACTGCTGCTGCTGGAACCGCCATAGCCACCTACGAATAAGGGTTGTTCCTTTAAACTTTTGGAAATATCTATAGTAATGCATTTATATTTGAAGCAATAAAGTTAAAATCTGAGTTTAAGCTCAGATGATATTTTCAATTTGATTGCAAATTACCAATCACTTCAGTATTTTGAAGGCTTTAAATCAGCTTTTTATAACCAGTACCAGTTAGAAATACACTTAGCCCCCTAATACTACATATACATGCACCCTACCTTGGTTTCGTGGTTTGGCAAAATATTGACCTCCACCACCATAAGGGCCAGAGCTTCTGCCTCCAAAGTTTCCTCCTTTCATAGGCCCAAAATTTGAAGACTGATTGTTGTAATTGCCAAAATCATTGTAGCTTCCACCACCTCCAAAATTGCTTCCTAGGAATGGAAAGAGGGCTGTACTGAATCTATTTAGTGTTCAGAGTTGGGGGGGGAAAAACGAGGTTGCACGACCTGCCTTGCCTTTCTTTCTCCCAAACTCGGATGGCTCCAACGTTTATCTTTGCATTTTATATTTTCTGGACAAGGCATTCAGTTGAATAATCCAGTATTTTAAAAAAAAAAAAAAGTACCCAACTCACCATGACAACAGAGCATATTCTCTAGCCTTGAAGGCCTTTATCCATCCAGGGGCACTGCAAACACATGCTGGATACATCAACTAAGTGCCTATGGTCCCAAAGAAGTTAAAACACTAAATCCTACTACAGCTAATCTAGTTCCAGTTGAACACGCCACTATCCACTTATTCAACTAGTTGGGAGTGAGGCGGCCCCAGCTTAAAGCTAGGAGGTAGCATAGCAAGCCCATTAAAAAGTACCATGCAGTGTACCACATAATGCTTTTAAGAGCATCTCATCCCCACATGGGCATAACTCTACAAGACTAATCTAGCTACTGCACCAAGTACCTGGATCACTGGATACCTACCACTACCACCGCCAAAGCCGCCTCCGCCTCCTCCGTTGTTATAGCTGTCATAGCTGCCACTCCCGCCATAGCCACTGCCCTGGTTTCCATAACCCTGTCCACCACTTCCATAGCCTCTGCTTCCTCCAGAGTAACCAGGGCCGCCTCCTCCATAACCACCTACAAGAATACAATTCTTCTCAATAAGACAAAAGTATTCAACAATCAAAATCTGTTTTACGGCTAATGGGAAACGGCCTGCTTGAATCATGCTGTTATGGTCAGAGTTTAGCTTGTCATGCACTAGATGCACTCAAGTTTTAGTTTCTACCCATCTATTCTGTAGACAGCCAAAAAACCTTCTCACTTGTCTAATTCCTAAAACAACGAACAAAACTTACCATCATTACCAAATCCATTATAGCCATCTCCACTGCCACCATATCCACCGCCACCACGGCTGCCACCAAAGCCACCTGTAAGAGAGCAAAATTTTAAAGCAGGTTTGAAGTATATAAATTGCATACAAATTCCAGCCTTTTAAGTATGAACTCTAGGAAGTAGTTCCTGCACTATAAAAATGATTTCCATACCAGAGTCTTTAACTTCTGGTTAGTGAGAAGTCAGAACATTTGGATAAAATGTAACTTTGGAAATGTTGACCAGTAGTTACAATAACTGCCACAGATTACATAAAGGGCAAGTTATCTGTGTTAATTAAATTACAAGCTTACTATTAGTTGGTAACAGTGGAGTATAATCCAATACCTCGACCACTGAAGTTTCCTCCACGTCCAAAGTTGTCGTTTCCACCAAAACCACCTCCACGACCACCTCCGAAGTTTCCAGAACCACTTCGACCTTAACAAGAAAAGTTTTAAGTGTTGAACCATACAAATTAGAATTGGACTTTAAGGTTTAATAAAAGCAAAAAACCCACCTCTTTGGCTGGAAGAAGCACTAGCCATCTCTTGCTTAGATAGAGCTTTCCTTACTTCACAGTTGTGGCCATTCACAGTATGGTATTTCTGAACTAAATTTGAAGATAAAAAGAACACAGTATCTCAGGGTTTAGAACACAGTATCTCAGGGTTTAGAACCCTTAGCAAACATGTCACTTGATACTTACTGACAATCTTGTCTACAGAGTCATGGTCGTCAAAGGTTACAAAAGCAAAGCCTCTCTTTTTGCCACTGCCTCGGTCAGTCATGATTTCAATCACTTCTATTTTCCCATACTGTTCAAAATAATCTCTTAGGTGATGTTCTTCAGTGTCTTCTTTAATACCACCGACAAAAATCTTTTTCACAGTTAAGTGGGCACCAGGTCTTTGAGAATCCTAAGAGGGAAAAGGCCCCAATTAAGTTAGAGCAGGATCTATCCCAAAATTAGGATCGAAGTTTCTTGCCATCCCTAGTGTACATAACAGGACACTTCCAAGGGAAAGAAAAAGCATCTCTTACTTCTCTCGAGACAGCCCTCTTTGGTTCCACCACTCTTCCGTCCACCTTGTGTGGCCTCGCGTTCATGGCTGCGTCCACCTCCTCCACGGTGGCGTAGGTGACAAACCCAAAGCCTCTGGAGCGCTTGGTGTTTGGATCTCTCATCACCTGAGATGTAATTCATTTAACACACAGTAAGATCCCCAAAGCCACTGACATTTCCACCTTGAATAAGGTACAGGAAACTTTATACTGGCCCTTTATACAAAGCCCTGCAGCTCCCATTACCCACCTAGAGTAAATCTAGGAATAAAAGCCTTTTAATCACTTAAGCCCACACCTTCCCGCCCAAGTTATCTGCAACTGGAATCCTGTTAATTTTCCCAAGCATTCAGACAGAACTAGAGCAAGACAAGCCCAGGAAAATCGACTGGTTCTACTGCCCTTTTGTCTCTTCCAGGCCTTACCACACAGTCCGTGAGCGTTCCCCATTGCTCAAAATGGCTCCTCAGACTCTCATCGGTTGTTTCAAAGCTCAAACCTCCGATAAAGAGCTTCCGCAGCTGCTCCGGCTCCTTGGGAGACTAAGAATGGGGGGGGGGGGAGCGTTAAGTGGGCGCTTAACGCAAAACACCTTTCCCGTAAGAGAAGCAGAACTAGACAGCACGGTGGTAGCTCTCATACTGTTCCCGCGGGTCGCAACTGGCCACGTGCTTCTCCCCGTGGGGGAGACTTTCTGTTGGGGCTGGGAAACCGCGGGCGCATGCGTCCCTGCTTCCCGACGCACGCGCAACAAAAGGACTAGGTGGGAGGGATCCATTGCCAGTAAGAGATTACAATTGCTTTTAAGAAATTCGCCTCTGAGACAAAGCAAAAAAAAAAAAATCGGTGTAATGCCTAAGTGTCTTACTGGGAGGAACGAGCGGCTGATAACTAAGGGTTTCAGGACGACGGCCTCATGGCCACGACGAGGACAAAATGGCGACCTGAACTTCGGGAGGGGTAGGCCCTGGGCGCGACCCAAGAACTGCCGAATGGGCTGGTGCAAGCAGCCCATCCACACTGCATCCCATAGAACTCAGGAAGGGACGAGGGAGAAAGTGAAGTTGTAGAGAGCGTCTAACTCACCTCAGACTTAGACATGATGACTGCTACAGGGGAAATTCCAACGATGCTTACTCCGCGGCGTTCACCAGCAGAAAGGAGTGATCTAAGGAGCGTATCTGCCAGCCTACTTTCGGCCTCGCTTTTTTATCCCGCCTCCTCCCTTGCGGCATTGGTAGACTCCGCCCCTTGGTAGCTCTGATAGGATAACTGACATAGCTTCCTGCTCCTATTGGTCTGTGGTGCCGCATTGCTGTAACGTCACCCTTTTGGGCGTTCTACGCAGTGCCCACCCCTCGGAGACTATTGGTTCCCGAGTAGTATTATTCTTAACTCTTCTGATTGGCTACCCAACCAATCATTCATATTTAAATATACCTAGGGTATTTAAATAACATTCTAATCTTCCACGCTGCAAATGTTACATTGTACTCAGTTGTCAAAGCATGATTAATACTATGTATCAAAAAGTAGAATGTGACAATTTTATTTTTTGCAACAACCGCCAGCTGAACGCATGTATAGTAAAATGGCGAGTTCACGCAGGCGCATTAAGAAGTTCCGCCTGGCTCAAGAAACACGTGAAATGGCGGGCGGGAGACGGTGGCGAACCTACAGCGCCTGCGTAATGGCGGGAGTTGTGCCTCGTTTTGCGCAGGCGTAATGGGCGGAGAAAAGGTCTGGTCCCAGGATTGGTAGCGCAGGCGCAGGGAAGGATCCGTTTTGGCGGGCGGTTGGCGTTGCGCAGAAGACGGCGGCAGCGGTGGCTTGTGGTCCGGCTCTCATCACAGAGAAACAGAGAAGACATTTGCGTGAGAGATCGGTCTCGATCCCGGGTAAGTGGCGGACAGTCTTGCCTACCGATGGGAGGTCTCGAACCGACTCCAATTGAGCCCGTTATTGTGTGAAATGAATGGATCGCGGGGTGGGGGCTAGTGAAGGGGGAGCGGTGGGTCTGGCCAACCAATGGAAGGACAGGGGCGGATGTTTTACCCCCGCAGGTTCTGTGGAGCTTTGCCCACGAAGAATTTGACTGGCATGTGTATAGACCAATTGAGTCTGTCTTTAGCTGCAGACTGATCGGCCCTTGGGCCATCGGAATGTGGGAGGCGGGTTTTCTCCTCCTGAGCAGCATTTCACTGAGCCAATGAGCACGAAGCGCGCGGTAGGTTGGGCTCCTCCCAGAGGCAGCGGTTTGACTCCAATGGGGAATGAGGGAGTCGGGCGGTTAAACGGATGGACCAAATCTGGAGCCAGTAAAACATCCTATGGAGAGCGCTCGGCTGGTCGTCCAATCAGCGCTCCAAAAGACAGAGGTCTTAGGTTTGGGGTGGCAAGGAAGGGTATTCGATGCCTGTGATGGCGCGTCGGGGGTGGGTATTTTGTCCACACTGACTTCTCTAACGAAGCCTTTAGGCCTCCATCCTATAAACCTCCCTGATAGGGAAACTGCATTTGCTCCTGGATACCTTGAGTTTGCCATTTTCTCCCACCTCTGTACTTCCCACCATCCAAGGGAGGTTTTTGACTAGCTCCATTAGGAAGACTTCCTTGAAGTGTTAGAATGAATGGGATAAAGCTCTATGTATTGTGGAAAGGCATCCGAAAAAAATCTACATGATGCCTATTTCCACGGGCAACTCAATATTTGTAAAAACATAGAGAAAGTTTTGGGAAGCTTCATGATACAGTGGGATCGAGGCAAGTTGTATCTCTAATGTTTAAATCTTTGCAGAGATTATAAGAATTTGTGATTAAGATTAAGCTAAAAAGTCAAGTTTTTTTGTTTGTTTGTTTCCATTCATAATCGCGTACTTCTCACCACCATTCTCCTTTTACCGCGAAAGAGTGCTGTTTTCCCCTTAGGAAACTAAGGCCATTCTCGGTTTAAAACATATAAATAAAAAAGTAACTTTTTGAGTACTTAGTATCTGCTAGGCATCATGCTAAGTCCTTTACAAGATATATTCATCTTTCCCATTGCCTTTTTCTTTGAGGAACTTTTCCCACCACATATGTCTCTTTACACCACATTAAAGAGCTTCTGATCCTCTCTTTTTGCTACTTCTCTGAGATTTTCTGAATTTGGATAAGAAGGAAGCTGCTTGAGGAGGGTGATATTTAGGTTGTTTGTGGCAGGAGGATTCATTCATCACTTAGATTATTGTCTTTTGATTATATTTCCTTCAAAGTGGTTACTTGTAGTCCATCTCCTGTTGGTAATGCCCATTTTGCTTATTCTAAGATTTTTAGCAAAATATAGAAATTTTCATTACATTTTGGCTATATCAGAATATATGCTGCTCTAGTCACTGATTTATTTAGGGTCAAGGGAAAAATGTTTAAATACTGTAACAGGTTCAGCTACATATGAAGTACCCTTATGATTAGAGACCTTTTAACATAAAAGACAGATAATTTTTGTTGAGCTTATAGTGAACAGAGGAGGGATTTCCATGTTCTCTGGCACTTGCAAAAGGACAAACCTATTTCATATTCGGTTATGAACTATTGTAGGTATGCTAATAATATAACTGCTTAGTTTATAAAAACTAAAGGGCTATAGGTTCAGGGTATCTTTCCGTGATTTCTTTAGGTTTGAAAAGATTACAGTCTTGGTCTACAGGATTTCTCAACCTCAGTACTGTTGACATTTCTGGTAGGAGGAATGCATCTCACCTCTCCTTACCCCCTTTTGTGTCCATCAAAATGTATCCAGACATTGCCAGATGTCTTGGGGGGGTATTAGAGCAAAATCTCCACCAGTTGAAAACTATTGACCTGGTCCGGGTAGATCAGTTGGTTGAGCATCCTTCCTCCCTTGCACTGAGGGGTTGGCGTTGATTCTAGGTCAGGGCAAATACCCAGGTTGCAGCATTGATCCCTGGTCCAGGCGTGTATGGGAGGCAAAGGATCGATGTTTCTTTTTCTCAAATCAATAAAAACATATCCTCAGGCGATTAAAAAAATAAAATTGCAGATGCTAGAGTTGATTTTCTTGTCTAAGTCTTTTACCAATTAGAAATTGAGGGAGAAGATGGGTGAAGTGTTTGGGAAGTGGCCTTTGGTAAATGGATCACTAAATCCCAATGATTATCTCTTCAGATATGATCATTGTTCCATTGGATAAAGGGAAAATTTCATGAAGGTTTTTTTTTTTAAAATATATTTTATTGATTTTTTACAGAGAGGAAGGGAGAGAGATAGTTAGAAACATCGATGAGAGAGAAACATTGATCAGCTGCCTCCTTCACATCTCCTACTGGGGATGTGCCCGCAACCCAGGTACATGCCCTTGACCGGAATCGAACCTGGGACCTTTCAGTCCGAAGGCCGACGCTCTATCCACTGAGCCAAACCGGTTCCGGCATGAAGTTGTTTTTTGTTTTTTTTATCATTGATTGCATCTTACGTTTGGCTTCCAAAAGTAATGGCAAATATGTTTTCTAAGAAGGTAGACTTGCTTTAGATGCTTCTTGCATTTCATGTGAGTTAAGCCTCTGTACTGGGATTCTTTTGGATCCGTTTCAAACTTTTTTTACCTTGATCCTTAATAAGAAACACATTTATTCTGACCCTGTGCATACAATGAAACAATTTTCACTGTACAAATACAAGTGCAAACACTGATATTTTTTGCATCTACAGTACACTTTCATTTTCTTAAAAACGTAGGTCATTTTCTACTGAACTGATTTCACAGCTGTGTACTGACCTACAGTTTAGAGAAAGAAAAACAACTGATCTATAGAATAGGTAACCAAATTATGCTACCTTAAATTACTCTCTGAGTGAATTCCTCCCATCTCTAGCCCAAGTTACTTAGATTTATAAACAAAATAATCAGTGAACCCTTATTTGATGCTTCTTATATATTTTAATTTGAAAGATTTCAGGATTCGAAATTTCAGTTTTTGGTTTACTGAGGTGTGCAAGTAAAAATTGCTTGTCTTATTAAGAATTCTCTTACAGTGTCATAGTTACTAGGTCTGATGAAGATTTCTCTGATGGGGAAATTTTAGTGGGTAATTTTTAAAAATAATTTTATGTTATTTATTTTTATTGATTTAAGAGAGAAAGGGAGAGAGAGAGAGAAACATCAGTGATGAGAGAGAATCATTGATCAGCTGCTTCCTGCATGCAACCTGGGCATGTGCCCTTGACCGGAATCTAGCCTGGGACCCTTCAGTCTGCAGGCCGACACTCTATCCACGGAGCCAAACCGGCTAGGGCAGTGGGTAATTTTTCATTGATGTTCTTAGAGTATTACATTGAAAATTCCAATGCTAGGCCTTTTATTTTTCCCTTGCCTTCAAAAGTTATTTATTTATTTTAGGGAGAGAGAAGAAAATCTAGTTGTTTTTCCCCTTATTTATGCATTTATCAGTTGATGCTTGTATTTGCCCTGACCAGAGATCAAACCTGCAGCATTGGCATAGGGGGAGGATGCTCTAACACAGTGGTTCCCAATGTGGGGCACACGCCCCACAGGGGGGCAATTTGATTTTTAAGGGGGGCAGTTCGAGAATGAGTTATTAACAGTGAAATTTATGCATTTCTTGTGGTTCTAGGAGCTTCATATACAGTATATAAGCATATATTGTGACCTATTTATGCATTTCTGTTATGTTTTGAAACTTTGCTATTTTTTCATATCACTTCATATTATTTTTTTAAACAATATCTTAGTGATTTCTTCCTCAATACAACTGTCCTTTTGTTCTTTTATTTTTCTTTTTCATGGATGCCATGTTCTTTGGAAGCTTGTTTAGACCAAGTTAATGACCTTTTAGGCTTCCTCCACGTAAATAGGAGCTCACTTTTTGAATAATAAGAATTATATGGCACGGGGTGGGGGAGCTCAGGATTTTAGAGCTGCTTAGGTGGGGCATGGCCAAAAAAAGGTGAACCACTGCTCTAACCAATTTAAGCTACCCAGCCAGAGCTTTTTTTCTTGCCTTCGGAGTACCTGGCTTGGTTGTTAACAAGACAAAATGTTGAGCTTATATTACAAAAATTAAATTTCGAGCACTGTGCTCAGTCTTTAGAGGCATACTATTGCAGCCAAACCTAAAAGGGAAAATAACACATCTTTACTGAAAACCCATCAATAGGTGAGCAGAATGATGGCTGAGGAAAAAGAAATTACATAACCTCTGACTGGATCTTTATATGTGTAGCGAAGTTCTGGTGGTTTACAGAGCCCTGACAGTAGCTCCAGAAAAGAGAGAAAGGTGTCCAGAATACAAACTTCTGAGGAAGACAAGTACTCTTTGCCTTTATGGAGGTACAGTATTTTATTTAAACACATAGCATGATTTATTTATTTTATTGCCCGTGGTCGGCAAACTCATTAGTCAACAGAGCCAAATATCAACACTACAACGATTGAAATTTCTTTTGAGAGCCAAATTTTTTAAACTTAAACTATATAGGTAGGTACATTGTTATTAACTTAATTAGGGTACTCCTAAGGCTTAGGGGCCAAAGAGCCGCATGTGGCTCGCGAGCTGCAGTTTGCCGACCACGGGTTAACAACCCCTGGTAAGGCATTTCTTTCCTTTTTTGTTCTTTTACTTGCTCTATTTTTATTTCCATTCACCTTATCTGAAATTGGGCCTAAAGCTGTGTACTGTGATTTTAGAAAGTAATAAATTATAGTGTGAAATATCACTTGTAACTGACTCAGTCACTATGGCTGCTATTTACATATTGTTATTCCTGAACTTGGACTCTGGGCTATTATCTTTTTCTCCTGATGTAAATTTTGATTTTCCTTCGCTCCTTATAGAGGATGGCTTTAGCTGATCATTGTACTAATGGGAAGGAGTCCAGGTCATCCTGAGAAGATTTGGCTTGTGCAGAGTCCAAGATGCAGATTTGTTGGATTTCTGTAAGCCACTTGAAGCCACATATTCATTTCTGATGACAACTTTACACTTCTGTTGGCAGAACACCCGCAGTGACAACTGTTGCCTATGTTTAGTCTGTCCAGGAGCTCTACCAGCTAGCATGTTGAGGGGAAGCCTACACTGTTTTTCTTAGCAGCTGTGTAAATACTAAACCTTTTTGGTTTTGTCTACTCAGATTCTGCCAAAATTTTTGGGTAAATTGCATCCTGTGATTGCCTCAATTTACCCTTTGAAATGAGGGATTGGAGGTTTTAGGCAATCTTTGGGTCACTTGAAGCACATTTCTTTTTTGTATCAGTAATTGGTTTTATATATATTCAGTTTATGATTTTAAAGTTTTTATTTCCCCTGTTTTAATTTCCTTCCTTCCTTCCTTCCTTCCTTCCTTCCTTCCTTCCTTCCTTTCTTTTTTTTTTCTTGTCTCCCTGGGTGTTAGTTTCTTGTGGCTGCTATAACAAATTACCACACACTTAGTGGCTTCAAATAACAGGAACTTATTGTGGAGGCCAGAAATCTGTAATTAAGTGTTGAGCCCCCTGTGGAGGCTCTAGGGGAGAGTCCCTTCTTTCCTTTTTCAGCTTCTGGTGATTTTCAGCCTCAGCCTGTGGTCTCATCTCTCTTTGCTCTGTCTTACCATTTTCTTCTGCCTCTTTTACATGGATACATGTGACTGCGTTTAAGGCCCACCTGTATAATCCAAGAGAAATTCTCCTTTCCCATCTTTTAATCACATATAAGGTAATATTCACAGGTTCTAGGGATTAGGACATGGATATCTTTTTTTTTTGGAGTCATTCATATCCGTACACTCTGGGTCTCTAACTCCTATCCAGATAAATTTTAGCTAATTCAAGAAGGAAAAGATTACTTTAAAGCAAATGAGAGAGGCAAATGGGGAAAAAGGCTCAGGAAACCTGGGTTCTTATTTCTGCCATGAAGTATTGATATAGTAACCTTGGGTGAGCCATTTCTCCTCTTTTGTCCTTAGTTTCTTTTTCTTATACTAGAGGCCTGATGCATGAAATTCTTGCAAGGGGCTCGGCCCCTGCCACCATGGTGGTCGCCTCTGCCTCAGCTTCGTCCCAAAGGACGTCTAGAAGGACGTCTGGTCTAATTAGCATATTACGCTTTTATTATATAGGATGGAAGAATTTGGGTAGGTGATAGCTAATAACCTTCTAGACATAACACTTCCATGAAGTGACTCCTAAAATGTCCAGGAGTTTGTTTTTGAAGTCAATAAGTCAATAATTTTAAATAAAAAACTCATCTAATATTTTGGGTCAATGTAGTTTGGTGGTGTGGTCTTGCCTAGGATTTGAGAGACATAAGATTGAGTTGTTGGCTGGTTGTCAACTCCCTGCGGTATTATTAACACAGGGCAACAAACCTGTACTTGTTAATTGTGTGTGATTTTCTAAAAAGAGAATAGTGGACTAGCTGGGCTGTGGACTTTGTAGTCTGGATTTCCTTTCTAGTAAGAGTAGTTTCTCAAAATTAAACACTGACAGATTTTTCTACCTGAAACTAGGTCATGGGCCTAGTTTTAGAATTTTTCAAATGTAGTCTGATTCTTCAAACTCACTCAGTTCCTGTTGCATTGTGCTTCATTGCTAGGAAGGACACTAGAAATTATGGAATTATTTGCTGAAAGGACTATTTCAAGATCAAGTTTTATAACACATTCATCTATTTCTTCATGGAGAGGAGGAACCAAATTCAAGTATTTTTCTGATTATAATCTACATTTCTTAGAATAAAGCAAATTTATATCTGAGCCAGCAGGCATAATTTAATTATGTTGGAATAAAATGCCCTGTGCTAACGAGGTCAACCAACAGGTTGGGAACTCTGTCTTAAGTTTGGTTTCTGAGGCAAATACTTGAACTTCATGTGCCTTGTTTCTCATCAGGGCACATGGAGTAAATCAGTAAGACTCACCTCAGATGGAGATGTGGAGGGTAATATACTGCTAATTTGTTCAGTACTTTACAGCAATAAATTATATCAAAGGATCTGATAAAACATAAGCAAACCTTATTTATATGAATAGTTGGAGACAAGCATAGATAAAACTTACAGATAGTTCAGAAAATTCATTAAAGTTATTTTTAACTTCCTCTATCATCAAACGTTTTACCTTCTGTTTCCTGTATATTTTCCAAAGTGTTTTCTTGTTCTTTTTCCATAGCAGCATGAGGTAAGTAAGGGACATTGCTAACACTAGGTTAGATAATAAAGGGATCAATTCATCAAGCGGACACAGCAATCCTAAATTTTGCACAACTAATAATAAAGTTTCAAAATATCCTATATAATATGCTAAGTGTCTGACTGTTCGACCAGTCACTGTGACGCGCACTGACCATTAGGAAGCAGATGCTCTGACCCGTAGGTTAGCTTGCTGCTGGGGTCCCGCTGATCGATTGGGTGAGATGGGCCAGACACACCCTGGAGCCCTCCTGGGGTTCCTCCCCAGCCCTGACTGTGCACCCATAGGGTCCCTTGGCCTGGCCTGCACCGTCTCTGGCAATCCGGGATCCCTCGGGGATGTTGGAGAGCAGGTTTCGGCTCGATCCCTGCAGCCAGGCCAAGGGACCCCACCAGTGCACGAATCCGTGTACTGGGCCGCTAGTATGAAAGAAAAAACAATAGAACTGAAATAATGTATATCTGCAATTACATACTCTAAGTAACCCATGGGTCAAAGAAGAGATTACAGAGAAAATTAAAATATATTTTGAACTGAATAAAAACGATAACATGACATATCAAAATTTGTGAGATGTAACTAAGACAGTGCTTAGAAATTTATAGTATTAAGTGCTTCAATTAAAGCAAAAAGGTCAACCTAGCCGGTTTGGCTCAGTGGATAGAGACTTATCCTGTGGACTGAAGGGTCTTGGGTTTGATTCCAGTCAAGGGCAGGTACCTCTGTTGTAGACTCTTCCCTGACTCAGGCCCTCCTCAGGGTGCAGGCAGGAGGCAACCAATCGATGTGTTTCTCTCACATTGATGTTTCTGTCTTTCCCTCTCTTCCACTCTCTCTAAAAATCAATGGAAAAATATCTTTAGGTGAAGATTTAAAAAAAAAAAAAAAGGAAGAAAGGTCTACAGTTAGTGACCTATTTTCCCGTCTTAAGAACCTAGAAAAAGAAGAGCAAATTAAACCCAAAGGAAGCAGTAAGGAATAGAAGTATAAAACAAAAACAGTAGAGAAAGTGGGTATTTTGAGAAGGACAATAAAGTTAATAAACCCAGTCTGATTAAGGGGAAAAAAAGTACAAATTACTAGGATCAGGAATAAGAGAAGACATATCATTACTGATCCTTCAGACATTAAAACAGTAAGGGAATATTATGAAAAACTATGTCAGTACATTCAGTGTCTGAGATGAAATGAATCACCTCCTTAAAAGACAAAATACTAAAGCTTACTGCAGAATACAGAACTTCACTAGCCCTATAGAATTTAAGGAAATAGAATTTGTAGTTAAACACCTTCCCACAGAGAAAAGTCCAGGTCCAGATGGCTTTACTGGTGAATTTTAAGAGACATGGAAGAAATATCAATTCTACACAATGTCTCAGGAAAATGTAAGAGGAGGGAACACTTACCAAAGCATTTGTTATTTTTAACTTCATCTGTTATCAGACACTTAAATTCTTTTGCTTTACATTTTTGAAGTGTTTTCTAGTTGTTTTTTGTTTGTTTTTTTTAAGTATATATTTTATTGATTTTTTACAGAGGGGAAGGGAGAGGGATAGAGAGTTAGAAACATCCATCAGCTGCCTCCTGCACACTCCCTATTGGGTATGTGCCCGCAACCAAGGTACATGCCCTTGACCGGAATCGAACCTGGGACCCTTGAGTCTGCAGGCCGACGCTCTATCCATTGAGCCAAACCGGTTAGGGTGTGTTTTCTAGTTTTATTTTTCTCACAAAGCAGACCTATGACATAAGTAGAGCAAATGACTAATATCCTTAAGGTTAAGCGAACTGTTCAGTTCAACCTTTCAGTGATTTAGTTGGAATAGGACCCACATCTTATTCCTAGTCCTGATATTTAAAAAAATATGTTTTTATTGATTTTAGAGAGAGAAGAAAGGAAAGAGAGAGAGAGAGAGAGAGAGAGAGAGAGAGAGAGAGAGAGAGAGAAAGAAAAAGAAAAAGAAAGATACATACAGACTGACCCAGAGTCAAGCAGGCGACTTTTTGGTGCACAGGATGACTTTCAATCAAGTGAGCACACCAGCCAGGGTCCTACCCCTAATCTTACCATTGTTAACAAGTTACCTCTTTAGTAGTTTTCTTATAACAACCTTTGGAGACAGGGCTAACCACTGACTTAACCAAGGGTAAACTATTAGAATCCTCAGCCATTGAGTTGAAGACTGGGCTAGACTCTTAATACGCCCTCAATAACCAAGCAAACAATTTTAGAGCAAGGATCAGAATTACTATGTTAATCATCCCTTTAGGATTTGAGTCAGGATTGTATTTGGAAGCTGGACAAAAAGAGAGTTAGGAACATCTTATTTGTCTTAAGTAACACATCAGAATACTCGGTGGAAGAGCTGGGTGGTCTGAGATTGGCCATCCCTGTAGTCGTTTATCTGATGGTGGCCTGCCTTTGCATTTAACTATCAATATATCTGAGGTGTAGAGCACACTTTTATGATATTGTGGCATAGTAACTCATACTTAAATGTCAATATAGATACTTGCAAAGACCTACAAGGTTCAATAATTTCTGGTGTGGGTTTGTTTCTCCTGTCATCACCCATTATGTATTTTTTTATAGCTTTTAAATTGCCACAGAGAGAAATTGGTCAAGATCATAATAGATGGCCAAGGAGCTGCCAAGGATTCTATTGTATGGGATGGGGAAAAGTTCAATACTGGCTTGATTTTATTTATCTAAATTGTAGGCTATGACTTCAATATAATTCATGTTGCAAATATACCAAGGTAACGGCAAAGCACAAAATTATCCCATATGTTGAATGAGTGCTCTCTTTTACTCCCTGAAATTTTATAATCTGAGATATCTTTCTTATTCCAATTATATGAAACCTCCCTTTTGTGTTAGCATCTATTAATCAGATTTTAGCATATTGATTTAAATTCTAATACCATCTCAACAGTTAAAATAGAGGTATTTTAGAAATTTTAGTTATGCTTATACAAATTAATTTTTATATCTCTTGAATGTCTTCACTAAACTTAGATTATGAGAGACTATAAATTGTCTGACATAGTAGAAACTCTTCCTTAAAATGAGGATTTGTTTAAAATGACCTGAAAGGGCCTTTTTACCCCTAAGCTGCTGAATTCTAAAATCTATACAAATGAGAGCGGTAAGTACCAAGCCTTAATTTTATGGCTGTTTGAAAAATGCTTTATGACCATAATTTTATTTGGGGGTGGACTCTTTCGTTCTCTTTTAACCCTTCCATATTTTGTGAACATGTTCTGCTATAAGATTCATGGTAATGTACTCAAACATGGCTATTGCTCATTTCTCTTAAGATTTGTTTATGATGAAATCTCCAGGTTCTTTACAAAAGATAACAGGATCTAGTTCATGCACCATCACATTTAATTAAGAGAGGGTAGGTGTGAGATTTAACACCCACCTGAGGCCATAGTGCTTTGAGATGAGTTCAGTATATTCCAAGGATAGAGTTGTTGGAAAGTACCATCTGGAAGACATTTGCCCATAGTGCTGCTGAATTCTACCTTCTCATAAATCTTGGTATCTAATCTCTTGCTTTGTGATGGTTTAAGTGCACCGTAACTGAATTTAACAAAGATTGACATTTGAGAGAAGAAATTCAGTAGATTTTAATAAAGGAAAGAAACAAATCCCATATAAAATTTTTATTTTGTGGGAATGTGATCTGATAATGAGATATCAAGAATTTGTGTGCTACTGCAAATATACCAGTGAACCAGACTTACAACTCAAAACAGTTTTGACATTGCTGTAGTACATACTCATTATATTTTTTAATGGTACTTTGATTTTGGAGGACAGGGCAGCCAAATAGAATTTATAAGGCAGCCTTTATCTCCATTTGTGATGTATATGTTTTAATCTGAAAGAAAAAGGCCCTTTATTCCCTTACTCAGTGGAACATGATGCTTGGATAATCAACAAGCAGAATGCTTGGCCTCAGAATCATTCTGTGACTTGTTGAAGCAGTGCCTTGGCCTGATTTTAAAGGATCGCAAACTGGACCTGTGCTAGCCAAAGGGAGAACATTTCCTCCTACACTCTCTATTAATAAAGTTTGTGTTGTCTATATGTGACTTGTTAATGATAGGGGTGTTAATGACGACAGTTAATCTTTTCTCAACTCTTTTCTAATCCAGTCTCTTAAAAAGCTTTTAACTCCTTTTGAATTGGGAACTCATGGGCTTTTGGTGGAGGTGGAATGGTAGTTATCAGCCCATTTAACAAAATCTGAGATCGCCAGGACAGCTGTAATGTGCATCTCTATGCTGTGTTTTTGTCAAAATGCCACATAGCTGATACTTTGGAAAACATAAATCTAGTGGAAGGAAGCATCTTTATAGAGGGTATTTTAGTTTTATGCAGTATGTGTTACAAATCTAAAACCACTTGTACTTATAGGTCCTAAAGAGCAAAGAACATGACCCGATTAAAATAGTTGTATAAATTTGGTTTCTTTTCATCTGTTTTGTCACAATAAGACTGGATAGAGGATGCTTTGAAGACAAGTTGTAGCTGACAATATAATCTTTACCTAGGCCACTAGCCTTCCCCAAGGGCCTTAGAGGGGAAATAGGAATTTCTTAAGGCTGGGCCTAGTAAAGTCACCCATCAGTGGCATATTTAATTAATACATATGAGAGGGAGCTTTGCATATGCCCTCAACCTACTCTACTCTTTAGAATGGCTTTTTTTTTTTTTCCTGGAGGATTTTGCCTTCTTATTAGACTTACAGAATTTATATTGAAACTCTAAAATGAAGAGAGAGAGCTCAATGATTATACATTTTAACATTTGATCTGACTACCACCATCAAATAGTTGAGTAGTTCAGTGAGGCAACTTACCAGTGCTTTTTCTTTTTCTTCTTCTAATTTAAAAAAAATATATATATATATTTTTATTTCAGAGAGGAAAGGAGAGGGAGGGAGAGAGAGAGAGAAACATCAATGAGAGAATCACTGGTCAGCTGCCTCCTGCATACCCCCTACTGGGCATTGAACCTACAACCCGGGCATGTGCATTTGACCAGAATCGAACCTGGGACCCTTCCGTCCGCAGGCCAATGCTGTATCCACTGAGCCCAACTGGCTAGGGCACCAGTGATTTTTCATAACTTTTTAAATAATACACAAAAAGCCTAGAGAAAGATTTAGAATTATGATATGTGTGTGTGTGTGTGTGTGTGTATATATATATATATATATATATATATATGCCTTTGCTTGTAAGTAATTATGAAAATAAAATTTGCTACACCAAGCTCTAAGAAAAACCACCAAAACAGGTAGTGTTGAAGAGGGACTAGAGAGAGCCTGAATTATACAGAGCAGACCCATATCAGAGACCCAATGTGGGTGGTTCTGTGCTTTCAGGATTGATTGGTTAATGCAAATGTTAACCATTACCTGTTCTGGATTTCCCTAGCTTTCCTCTTTAATTTCTGGGGGTTGGCAGCTTTAACACATTTTTTCTTTTATCCTTGTAATGTGTGGGGTTTTTGGTTCCTCTCTTTCTGTCTCACTTCCTCACTCCCCACCCCGCGTGCCCCCTTTTCCCCCTGGAAGATTCATCTGTTAAAAATGTCTTCTGTTATCAACTTGGAATGTGGATTCTGACTGTGCCTGGCTTTAGTGCTCTTTGATGTTTTTCCAAGGCTGACTCTCACTAGATCCCTGGTTTAGGTGTCTTTTCCCTGACACCGAGAGGCCTGTAAGGTGAATTTGCCTTGTATCATTGATATAAAGGGTTGGTGGGGCCTGCTCTTTTCTTGTATCCTTATGGGCAGTTAAGTTGCCGGAGTCTGTCTATAGATGTTGATATCTTTAACAGAGAGTTCCTGCGTCTATTCAAGAAAGGGTCTGTGAGAACTGTTATGCCTGAAAGACTAGAAATTTGAGAAGCTACTCACCCCTTCCCATGGAGATTTCCACAAGGATAAGGTTGCATTCAGAGGCTTATCCTCTCTTCCTCCTGCATCGTATTGGGGTTCTACCATAATCACTCCATCATCCTGCCAGCCATGTCTCATTTCTCATACTGGAACGCTCCCTCCTCCCAAGCTCAGCTTGAACCACCAGTCCTGATGCTTTATCTGGTCCAGGCTCTAGCCCTTAAATTGTCTGTCTGGCTTTGTGTTTCATTTGACCCTAATACACTGGGTCGCACTGTCTAAAGGAGAATTATGTCCCCTCCGATGTCAGGGTGCATTTCTCATTTCTTACTGCTGCTCCTGAGCAGATCTGTAACTTCAAGGTTAAGATAAGACACATTCCATCAGAACTATGTCGTCATCCTTGCCAGCTTCTGATCTGTGACTGTCCAGGAGATTTACAAGACAATTGCATGCCATTCTTTACAGAATATTATGGTTGGACTCTGACTCCTGGCATCAGGCCCAATTTGATTTGTCAGCTGTTACAAAACCCATTTCCCAAAGAATAAGGGACTTCAGCAGTGTGCCCTTTAGGCAGGTCTTAAGAGTGGGAAGAAGGAAATTGATCTGGCTCTTTAGTCCTTGCTATTTTAGCGAGAAGGGTGGACTCCAGAATATTTTTGTCCCTTCCTCCTTGAATTCACTTGTTTTTCCCCTGAAAGGATAGTGTTGCTAAAGTGTTAATCTTCTTTCCTGTCCTTTATCCCTTCACAGAATTACTATTTAGTCTTTTCATTCTGCCATCTCCTTTGCTTTTTTGAGTTTTAAAGCATAAGAATAAGTATTTTACCCTTAAGAGAGAGCATACCAATCCTCTGAAAGTTTATTAGTTTACCATTGCCTAATTAACAGGGACACTGTTCCTCCTTTCTTGCTGTCTAACATGTTGAGCTGCAGGAGTTACTGCATATGTGATATGGTTTAATGGCTTAGGAATTTGGAAGGTCATATTTCCTGCTGCTGTTGTATTCGGCCCTATAATATTTTTACAAAAGCTTCTCTTTAGGGGACTGAACAGCTCTTTGGTTTCAACATTAACTCACTCTTTCCCTAGGAGGTAGGTGGTGGGGATTTATTTGGCCCATTTTAGTGATTCTGGGATTAGATTGAAAATTTATTTACTCAAGATCACACTTGGCAAGTTCATCACAGAATCAGAACACTGATCTAGTTCCTTGGCATTATTTTCATATACCAGTTAAACAAAAAAATTTTAGTTTCCACTAAAGCAAGTCTTTTTTTTTTTTTTTTTTTTTTTTTAAATAGGTTTATCATGCCATTGCTAGCAAAAAAAAAAAAAAAAAGACTGGTCTTGGGGCATGGTGTCTAAACCACCAGAAGCATGGCTAGGTAGGAGAGACAACATGTCTGTTGTCCTAGAGTTTTGCAAGCGTTTTTATATATCAGGGAGGAGAAAGATGTAATTGTTCTGAAAGGATTTACGTTAGTTTTAGACAAAGGGGATGGGAGAAGGTAAAACAGGACTGGTTCTGGGATAGCACAAGTAAAGTCCTTAAGGAAGAAATGTCTCCTCTTGTGATTAGCTGTGGGCAGTAGATTGGAAAATTCATGTGTAAATAAGATGCGAAGTCTCCTGGGATTCTGTTGCACCTGGCTTTTCCCTTTTGGATAATCACAGAAATAGCCACCTGGAAATTAATACTAAATTCCAACGGATACATAGGAAATGTGAGAAGTTTTTTCTCAGACTTGGTCCACAGCTATTACCAGACTAATGTTCTCTTTCTCTCACTCTGGTTGCTGTAATTTTAATTTAGAACATCTTGGAATATTTTTCTTCTCATCCCTTAGCTGCGAAGTTAAAGTTAGGAAAAGTTACAAAAAGCAACTTTTACTCAGATATCATGATGGATTCATTCAAAGTTGAGAAAATCTGTAGTTGAAAACTTGTCTGCTTTGCTGTCATACCCTGTAATTTCTTCTGTTTGATAACCAAAATAATCACCATTCTCTGCTTTTTCCTCAGGTTGGTTTTTTTTTTTATCCCTTTTTTATTACTGGCCTACGGCAGCCACTTCTAGCTCTAAAGACAAGTTTCTATAAAGCAGAGCAGGGTTTTGGAGTTCTCTAAAATGTTCTTTAGGACCAGGAGAAATGCAAATTTATGGGACTGCAGGTTTCTAGGTATTTTTCTTTGTCTCAGTCCTTCTTTTCTCAAGTATAGGGACTATTGATATCTATATAATTTTTAGTTATATATATTTTGGATGGGTAGTAATTATTTTAAAATTTTCTATATAACATTACAAGAACAACTAGTGAGAAGCGGTTTTAACAGTAATGGTTGGGTTGGACTGCTCTCCCCTACGCTTTTTTGTTTTTTATTTGTTTTTTTCTTTTTTTATTTTCATTTGTTTTTTCCCCTACGCTTTTTTAAAAGTACTTAAGGATTAAGTATTTTTTTTCTATCTATAATTTCAGTTGAAAAGTTCTTCGGTAGTGCTTCTAGGCTCTGGGTTCTGTTTCTGTATCTGGTAATCTCTTAAAGAAGGACAGTTATATCGTATCCCAAATACTCTCCAAGCAATTTTAATTAACTGTTCAGTGACAGATGGTAGAAGAGGCCCTGTGTAAAGTGCTTCTGGTGGGCTGGATTAGGGGATGGGTGGTTTGCACTGATTCTGTTGTAGAGGAACCTAGCCTTTCCCTTCCCCCTTCCAGTTGAGCTATAATCCTGTTGGATGATCTTAAAATGCTACTGATTAATTTCCAGTGGTTTTAGGAATAAGCACCGTTTTGGATTTAAAACCCAAGAACCAATTCCCTTGAGCTCTTGAGGCCAAGGTAGGTACCTTCCAACTTCTTCGCCCAGTCTTCACTGAAAAGGAAAGTTAAGGCTTTTAACTTTTCAGTTTGCCTCTCCCCCTCTTAGTCTAGTACTGCTGCCAGTTGCTATGGCAACGGACTGGGACAGCTGCGCAGTGGCGCCCAGGCAGCTGGGTGGGGGCGGGGGAGCTGCCTGCCCGCCAAGCCCCAGATCTGGGAGGGGAGGCCCTCCTGTTAGCCCAGAGGGAAAGAAAGAAGTGGGGCGATCCGGTAGGTAAAGGAGAGAACCCCCCTTCATCTGCTCCCTTCGGGGAGCCCCTTCTGCATGAATTTGTAAAGGGAGATTTTCCCCTTTTCTCCCTCAAACTGAAGAACACATATGTAAATCCTTGTTTTTCCTCGTGAGGCTGGGGAGGCCATGGCCACAATGCTTAACTGCATGCATCTAACCCAGGGCTGGTTTTAACCCCAGCGCTCTGAACTAAACTGCTCAGCTCCCGGAAATTCCAAGGTGAGTGGGGGTGGGGTGGGGTGCTCTCCCTGGAATATGACATTTCCTGTCTCTGGTGAGGTCGGAGGCTATTTTAATTTTAAATAAATCAAATCAGATATTTTTTTTCTTGAAGCTGAAAAATTATTTTGAAGCCCCATACTTACATTCTCCCGTCCACCTCCTCTTCCAAATAAAGTATTTTAATGAAAGCTTAGTTTTATTACAGGGCAGTAATGGGTACAGACAGTTTTTTTGGTGGGCAGACCTATTGCTAGCAAGTTCTGAAGATACGGTGTCCAACTATTTACTCTTGGAATAATTCCTTAAATTTTGCTATTTGAAGTAAATTAAATGCAACTTTTTATGCTACTTGGCCTGAACAAAATTCTGAGATTAGTAGTGACCTTCCCTAATTCTGGGAATGGTCTTGGTCAAGATGGAAATATTTTTATAGAGATTGCTGAAACAAATCTTTAAAGATAAATATGGAGTTCAGCTAAGAAAACAATTCCTGCTAATTTATAATCCAGACTGTAGGCACCATTTAACATGGTTAAAGAAGTATTCTTAAAAATGATTATGGTAACAACGTGGGAATTTAAAAAAAACTAGATTCTCTGTTGAGTACCCCCTGGTTGTGCATATTTCTGAGCTTAACTCAATTTCCATTTGTGTTGCCTTCAGCTTTCCTTGGGCCAATGAATGGTTCCTCTGTGTTTTGAGGCTTCATGTTGATGTGAGTCTGGGGCCAGACTTCTCTTTCCTCCTCCTCTTTCTTTGGCCTGAAGCCAACTCAAGGGGAGAGGTACCTCCTTAACTATTTGTATTAGTTGAGTTTTGAGAATTACTGAGCAATCCAATGACTAATTTTGATTTTTAGGACAAAATTTTTTTTCTCCTCCCTGCCTCCCTCCCATCCCCAAATGAAAAAGGAGCTTCAGTGTGTTTGAGATGTCTTGCTATTGTGAGCTGATGGATGTCCTGAAGAGACAAGCTCAATTTGTTTAAGGAAAATGTACCGAGTCACTGAAAATGTGGTGAAAGATGCTTTTTTTTTGTGTGCTGCTAAGAGACTGACCAGTCAAGATGCTCAGAGCAGAAAGTTACATTTTGGTGGCTTTTCTTTTTTCAGTTTTATAAAGAACCTTATTTACTATAGAGGGAAAGGTTCTATCTATCATGATTCTTTTAACTGCAGGTTTTCCATATTTCTATTTTAGTTTCTGGCTTGTAAACAATTACAGTAGTAGCCAGGAGAGACATATCACACTACTTGACTTTAGGAATCTGAAATTAGAGGAGTTAGACAGTTGTGCCATCTAATTTTGGTCCTGTTGGTTGAAGAGAAAGTTGTGGTTGGGAAAATGGGGATAGACCCATTTTTCATTAAATTCTTAGGATTCATATGTAGAATGTTTCAAGGCCTGAGAGAAGGGTACCTGGCAGTTGTGTTATACCCTTTGTATCTCATCAAGAAGAGACAGAAACTTGTCCTGGCCTATGCTTTCTCTGCTCCCCTGTGCTCAGTTGTAATGGGTGTCTAGCACAACGCACAGCAGGTCTCTCTCAGTTTAGGAGGGCCTGCCTGAGGATAGGGCTGGCTTTTAAAGGATGAGAAACCTGGCTGGGTAACGCAGTAGGTGGAGCATTGTCCTGTGCATCAAAAATATTTCAGGCTCAATTCCCAGTCAGGGCACATACCTAGGTTGCGGGTTTGATCCCTGGGGAGGGTACAGGAAACAACCGGATATTGATGTTTTGGTTTTTAAAAATGTTTTTATTGATTTCAGAGAGAGGAAGGGAGAAGAAGGAGTGAGATAGAAACATCAATGATGAGAGAGAATCATTGATCAGGTGCTTCCTGCAGGCCCCCTACTGGGGATGGAGCCTGCAGCCCTGAGCATGTGTCCTAATGGAGAATGGAACTGTGACCTCCTGGTTCATGGGTCGGCACTTAACAACTGAGCCACACTGGCCTGGCAACTAGTTGTTGTTTCTCTCTCTCTAAAATCAATAAACAAATCCTCAGGTGAGGATTTTAAAGAAGAGACAAATTTTAACTCCTCACATGGATTCTGACCATTATGTCCTTCCCATTTACAGGAACCTAGTGGCCTTAGTCCTTCAGGTGGAACAGCGTGCGACATGGGAAAGAAAACCAAGCGAACAGCTGACAGTTCTTCTTCAGAGGATGAGGAGGAATACGTCGTGGAGAAGGTGCTAGATAGGCGTGTGGTTAAGGGGCAAGTGGAATATCTACTGAAGTGGAAAGGCTTTTCTGAGTAAGTGCCTTCTCTTAGGCCTTAGGACTCTGCAGAGGTAGACACCTTTGATTTATTTCCCCATGAACTACCACCATTTTGTCTTTTTCTTTCCCCACCTGCACTCCTTTCCTAAGAGTCAGAAGATGCAGCAATAAACTAAACAAAGTCTTCCCCTTCTTTGGAGCTGGTATTCTAATGATAATGCTTTTGAGAGGCAGTAAGTATAATGAATTGGTTAGGAACATGGACTTGGGAGCCAGGATGCCTGGGTTCAGATTCTTATGCCACCACTTATGATGATGTGAGCTGGGTGACCTTGGTTAAGTTCCTTAATCTTTTTTTTTTCTTCTCAGTAAAATAGGGATAAGAAATAATACTTGTAATAGAGATGTTGGGTAGATATACAGAGCCTGACACATAAGCTCAGTGTAAGTAGAAACTGTTACTGTTACTATTCTTTTGTATATAACTAAGCTAAAATACGTATGTTGAAGAAGATGATAAAGAAATAGTCATCATCATGGATTCTATAGCCCATAGCTTTCCAAAATGATCCCTGGATCTCAGAACTGCCCTAGGATGAAGCCCCTTCCTTCCTTCCTTCCTTCCTTCCTTCCTTCCTTCCTTCCTTCCTTCCTTCCAGTTCTATTGTTACTTGATTTTTAAAAATTTGATTTTAGAGAGAGAAAGGGGGTGCACCAATTTGTTATTTTACTTATTTATGCATTCATTGGTTGACTTTTGTATGTGCCCTAACTGGGGATTACACCTATAACCTTGGCATATTGGGATGGTGCTCTAACCAACTGAGCTAAAGCACTTATCACAGTGATACTTAAATATGAGGCCACAGTCCCGTGTATTGTCCCCTCACCATACCCCCTGCCCCCAAGTATTTATTTTGAAATTTTCAGATGTACAGTGAGGTCAAAGAAATTGAGTGAACACTCAGATACATAACATCTAGTTTCTATAATTAACATTTTTTATAAAGTTTTTTTTTTAATTGATTTCAGAGAGGAAGGGAGAGGGAGAGGGGGAGAGAGATAGAAACATCAATGATGAGATAGAATCATTGATCGGCTGCCTCCTGCACGGCCCCCCACTGGGGATCGAGCCCACAACCTGGGCATGTGCCCTGACCAGAATAGAACCTGGGACCCTTCGGTCCGCAGGCCGACGCTCTATCCACTGAGCCAAACCAGTCAGGGCAACTACAATAAACATTTTAATGTAACCTATCCATCTATTCCTTTACCTATCATTCTATTTTTTTAAAATACCCATTTGCCCAGCCAGCATGGCTCAGTGGTTGAGTGCCATCCTATGAAGCAGGAGGTCATGGTTTGGGGCACATGCCCAGGTTGCAGGCTCAATCCCCAGTGGGAGGCGTGGAGAGGCAACCGATTGATGGTTCTTCTCATCATTGATGTTTCTATCTCTCTCTCCCTTTCCCTTCCTCTCTGAAATCAATAAAAATATATTTTAAAAAAGAAAAATACCCAGTTAAAAACCTTTTTAAGTCAGCTTTAAGGATGATACTAAGCAGCCGTGGGCAAACTACGGCCCGCGGGCCGGATCTGGCCCATTTGAAATTAATAAAACTAAAAAAAAAAAAAAAAAAGACCGTACCCTTTTATGTAATGATGTTTACTTTGAATTTATATTAGTTCACACAAACACTCCATCCATGCTTTTGTTCCGGCCCTCCGGTCCAGTTTAAGAACCCATTGTGGCCCTCGAGCCAAAAAGTTTGCCCACCCCTGTTAAAGTGATGGACAGAATGCCTGTTAGACAGTAACTGGTTTTATGCTGAAGTACTAAAGTAGGTTATTATTTTCTTTGGAATAAATAGAACTAGATACATTGAAGCATAGAAGTAGTAGCTTGAAAGGTGAAATATATGAAGCTAGTAATCATGAGGCATTTTGCCTCATTTGCTGGTTAATTCTTTTCTCAGGATGTCTGATAACAAAGAATAGATTTCTCAGAACTCCAGTGAACTGATAGGACATGGTTTAGGCTCCTTGGGGTGGTAATATCCAGTAGAAATATAATGCAAGCCACATGTGTAATTTTAAATATTTTGGTGGCCACATAAAAGAAAAGTGAAAAAAAAAAAGAAGAAAAAAAAAAAAGAAAAGTGAAATTAATTTTAATAATATACTAGTATTTTATTTAATACAACATACTAAAATGCTATTTCAACAATAATTTTAAAATTGTTGAGATGTTTTACATTATTTTTTCATATGAAGTCTTCAAAATCTGATGTATATTTTACATTTTATAGCACATAGTTCAGATTAGTCACGTTTCAAGTGCTCAGGAGTCACGTGTGACTAGTAGCTACCATATTTGAACATCACAGCTTTAAAGTGTAAGGCTTAAGTATACTAAAAGATTCAATGTTTTGACGTATCTTTGGATAAAGGTATGAATCAGGAGCCTTTGGAACATAAGGTTATTTCATTACATGAATCAAATTTTCTTATCTTGAGCACTGTTTTAAGTGGGATAGTTTGTGCATTATAGGATCTCTATCACATAGAGCGCTATAAAGGTAGGTATCACAACAATCAGAATATACCCTTCATATTTCTAAAGAAAGATAGAAAAGGAAAAGACAGATTAAGCATTTGTCGAAATGCCCAGGATTTTATTAAAGACTGGAATTTTGCCCCTTCAGCATTGTCTACGACTAAATACCTACTGCTTGTGAGGCAGTGGTCAGATTCTTCCTTGGTTGATGTAGAAACAGCATTATCAATATGGTAGGAAAAGGGATAATCCCATTATAGGACTGGCCTTTCATGCTGTGAACAGAGACTCTCCTACCCCTACATCTAGTGTTGTCATGCCTCTTGATTTTGGTACCTTAATTTCTTCTGGGATAGTAAACTATATGGTCTGTGGATATGGGGAAGGCTATTGTGTACAGAATCTTTTTTGGCTGAAAGGGGGCTATGAACAAGTGCCTTTTCTAGTTCTAGCTCAAATGATTTAAAAGTAAATTTTGTCTCATTTTTTTTTTTAATTAAAAATACCCATGACTTTGTCATTAATAGCAGCCGCAGATATTTCTGTGTTATGTTAAAGTTGTTGCAAATATCTTTTTTAAAATATATTTTTTTATTTATTTCAGAGAGGAAGGGAGAAGGAGAGAGAGATAGAAACATCAATGATGAGAAAGAATCATTGATTAGCTGCCTCCTAAACAGCCCACACTGGGGATCAAGCCCGAAACCTAGGCATGTGCCCTGACTGAGAATTGAAACATGACCTCCTGGTTCATAGGTCGACACTCAACTATTGAGCCACACCAGTTGGGCTGCAGAAAGTTGTTTTAAGTCTGGAGTAAATATCTCAAATTTTTTCATCATTCTGCTTCTTACCTGAATCAAGTTATGTCTTGTGTTCAAACCATTCCTATCTAAAAATACCTTATTTTAAAAGCAGTAAAATATCTAAAATGGATAGGACATAAAATAATGTTCCCAAGTCAATGAAAGTATTGTAGGAACTGCTTCTCCGATATGTTTACAGATGTATCTTAATATAAACTAGTCCTTTCTATATAACCCAATAGGACTACCTTGATTCAAGTTTAATTAGACCCAATTATTTAGTTTGGGTTTATTTATTTTGCTTATTAATATAATAATATATTTTTGAATGACTAGTAACAGTAGACTTGAATCCAGACCATTGAATTAATCATTCCAATTCCTACTTCTGAGTCGTCTTATGATTGAAACTGCCTTTTTCTTTTTTTTTTTTTTTTGAATAACGATTTCCAATCCTCCAATAATTTTGTTGACATTTTTTCAAGATATAAGTAACATATTTAACTGGGGGGGGGGGTATGATTTATTAGATTGTCCTCTCACAATTTGCATAGATGATTGTGTGAAATCACATTTTGCCACTTACAGAGTTCATATTTGAGTTTTTAACACCTTTATTGAGGTGTCATTTACAGTCTGTAAAAGTCATTCATTGAAAATAAAAGATTCATGAATTTTTTATTAAGTAAATTTATAGAGCTGTGTAACTACACTCCAGTTTTAGAAAATTTTCATAACCTCTCCACAAATTTCCTTGAGCCCATATCTAGTTAATTCCAAGACCCAGACACCAGCATCAGGGAACCACTGATCTGCTTTCTTTCAAAGGTCTCAAGTTGTCTTTCCTAGACATTTCATATAAATGGAATCAGACAATATATACTTTTGCATCTGGTTTCTTTCACTTAGATAATGTTTTTGATGTTTTGTTCTTCCATGTTGTAGCGTGTACTAATTAGTATTGTGTTCCTTTTTGCTGTTGGATAGAAGTTCATTGTATAGATATACCAGATTTTGTTTATCCATTCACCAGTTCATGGACATTTGAATTGTTTTTAACTTTTGGCTATTAAAATGCTGTTATAAATAATTGTGTACAAGTTTTTTTGTGGGTATATAATTTTTTCCTTTTTTTCTTGGATAGATTCCTAGGATTAAATTTGTTCCTTTTAAGTGTAGGGTCTCTTTCCCTTTTGTCTATTTGTCCTTTTTAAACTAAGGTGTTAGATTTCTCCCCTCTCCCCCCTAATTCTTTTCTCTGTTCTTGTCCAGGGAGCACAATACTTGGGAACCTGAGAAAAATTTGGATTGCCCTGAGCTAATTTCTGAGTTTATGAAAAAGTATAAGAAGATGAAGGAGGGTGAAAATAACAAACCCAGGGAGAAGTCAGAAACTAACAAGAGGAAATCCAGTTTCTCTAACAGTACTGATGATATCAAATCCAAAAAAAAGAGAGAGGTAAGTTTTCTTTCCCCCTTTTCCCACAAACTATTCTTTTGCCACCCCGTTCTTCCCCCCCCTCACCCCCCCCCCCCCCCCAAAAAAAAAGAGCCTCATTTTGTTTATTTCTGTTCTAAGGATGGCCTTCAAGGTAAAATAGTTGAACAAAAGAGCTTCTAGGGAGGTATGTTGATTAACTACAGTGCCCCCTCCTGGCTGAATGAGAAATGTAATATGTGTACACTGAATTATATTAAGGTGGCAAAATTAAATCCCTATAAAACATTCAGCCACTGTCTGTCTTCAAACAAGGCTAAGCTGTCTTAAAGAGGAATGTTTTTGGTGAATTTTAAGGATAGAAAAGGGCTTTAAAACATTTACTATTTTACTTTCTTTTTTCTTTTGTTCCAAAGATAGTCCCTTATTTTCAATCCTTTATATTCTTTCATTTTTTTCATTGAGATGAAATTCACATGTATACAATTAACCATTTTAAAGTGTATAGTTCATTGACATGTATATTCTTTTTAGATCTTATTTTTATGTACTTTACATAAGAAATTAATTTCATCCTTTTTTTTTTTTTTTTTTAATCCTTGCTCACTCAAGGACACGTTCATTTTTTTTTTTTTTTTAGAGAGAGAGAAAGGAGAAGCGGGGAGGGAGAGAGAGAAAGAGAGACATCAATATGAGAGAGAAACATTGATTGGCTGCGCCTCGACTAGGGCCAGAGATCAAACACGAAATGTAGTTATGTGCCCCAACTGGGAACTGAACCCACAACCTTTTGTTGCATGAGATGATGCTCCAGCCAACTGAGCCACACTTGCCGGGGCTTCATCTCTTTTTGAAATCTTTTTATTGTTCAGTTTGGAAAGTCTATTTATAAAATTTTGGTTTTATTCAGCTGCTTTAGATCTCAAATTACCAGCATGAGCAGTGTTAGTGCCTCTTTTTTCATCTATATCTTTTCCATCAGTGCACACACATATACATATACATATACATATACATATACATATACATATACATATACACCCCCTTCAAGCTTCCACTCCTTTATTTCAAGGTCGTGAAGCGTTTTGTGGTGAAGGATGTATCATACCCTTAAAGTTTCATAAAATAAAAGCGTAAGTCTGCTTCTGAATCTTCTAGCATCAATGTCATAAGCATCCCTGTTTATCTTCATTCTACTTGGATACCTGTCTTTCTAGAGCATTAGTTCTCAGCTCTGGCTGTACATTAGAACCACGGGGGTGTGGGGAGTGTGCTTTTAAAAACCTCCAGAGCCAAAAATGTACCCTAGACCAGTTAAATTCAATTTCTGTGGGTTGGATCTGGTCTCCATAGAGAAAATGGGAGACCAGCTTTCCCAAAAGAATTGATATAAGAGTGAAAGATTGGAGGCTGCAAGTGAAAAAGGACTCTGGGTTTGTGGCTGTCTCCTTATTTGCTTCCCTCATTGATTTTATTTTTACCTTATTTTTAAAACTGCTCTATTCTGGTGAGGTGTGTATATCATTGTGATAAACTATATCGTTATAATAAACTGCTGATAAAGAATTTGAGAATGCCTTTCTCTAAGGAGCTAAGATTTGGTTTTTTCTTTTTTAAATTTATTGGGGTAACCTTGGTTAATATATACCTTTCAGGTGTACACTTAAAATACCTTCTTTTTTTTTATTAGTCCTTTTGTATTCTGGCTTTTGTCATTTGACTAATTCTACAGCTAAGTAAAGAGACCGAAAACAACACAGCATAAGACTTTAACTAGCCATTTGTGACATACAGTGTTTATATCCTCAATGTAAGGTTTCTGTCTTTTTAAAAAGGAACAGTCTGGCTTAGAGCTACTGGCCAAAGCAGAGTTTTGTTCCTAGGCCAGGTTCTGATGCTGCCGACCTTGAAAACAGTCCCCACTCATCCCTCATATTGTAATGTTCATCTGGGGCCCCGACAGCATTCTCAACAGTGCTGGTGGCTGTCATCTAGGCAGCTAGGAAGATAGGTGATGTAAGTTTTAAAGGTACAGGAGGGGATTGCCTTTCTTTCTTTTGACCACTGCAGAAGAAATTTGTCAGTTGGCATTATGCCTGATTTAAGATTACTGCCTGTGTGATGATTTTTGCATTTTCCTCGCCTCGTCACCTATTCAGCAGCTTGAACATTTTTCTTCCCCTCCCTCCTTATGTGGCAAACTGTTTTCAGCTGCCAGCTATGATTTACGACTCAGTTCATGTGCCAGCATTCCAGCTGTGACCATCTGTGTGCACATCTGGGAACCTCCTCCCCTTAAGAGCTCCCCAAAAAGGCTATGTTTTTGAGTCAGTGTCTCCCTTGATCCATGCATGGAATTTCCTTCCCAGTGTGGGTTCTGGTATCTTTGGAGACCGCCTGGACCCTGAATATTTGTATGTCTCAGAAGAGAGCAAGGGAGGTGAATGTCAGATCAAAGAGATTTTATGAAAATCAGACATCAGATGTGAGTTCATTTGTGCAGTCTTTATCTTCCATAATAAGGTTTTTAAAGTCACCTGCTTTGTGCCCTGTCTGGTGTGACTTAGTTGGTTGGAACATTATTCTGCACACCAAAAAGTGTCAGATTCGATTCCCAGTCAGGGCACATACCCAGGTTTTGGGTTTGATCCCAGTCGGGGTGCATGCAGGAGGCAACAAATTGATGTTTCTCCCTCTCCCCCTTCTCTCTGAAACAAACAAACGAACAAAATTAAAAATTACCTGCTTTGCATAAAATTTTGTTCTCACCAGTGCCATCAGACCTGGATCAGACCCTGTACTCCTTACCTTGATTGCATTCTGGCCAAATTTGAATACTCCCCTAGAGAATAATCAGCTTGTTTGTTTTTAATCACTTCCAGTTCTGTTCTCTAATGCTAATGACTCACCCACATTAGGAGCGGATAGGCACAGACCAGGGCCTCTTCAAGAGCATGCGTAATGCATTGTGTGAACTCTGAAAGAAATTTGTTGTTTTATGGTACTTCCTTGAATCATTCGTACCTCTGTTCTTTCATAAATATGGATGACTTTGTGAAAAGAAGTATTAAAAATATTGGTCAGTGTTAAGGTAAACTAAAAGTCTAAAAAAGTAAAGATTGAGAGATGTGGTATACTTGAAGTTTATAATATAAAAAAGGGTCTAGTTTGAGTAAACATGGACTTGTTTATCATCTCAGAAGCAATTGATATCACTAAGGAGATTGGATTAGAGGAGTTCCTAGGTGATGACTCCGGGATATTAAAGAGTTTTAGGGGCCACTCCTAATCTTGAAGGAATACTGGTGGGACAACTGCATCTTCTTGCAAAAATATCTTTTGGCATCACTGTCACTGGGTGATGCAGTATTGTATTTCTTAAATTTTAAGAATTTTATTACAAAAATGGTATCTGGTGATATTAAATTAGGTTGTGCTTTGCTAAGCTGAGAAATAGGTTTTAACTTTTACCCAGCTGTAACTTTTCTTCATCTTCTGTTTATAGCAAAGCAATGATATTGCTCGGGGCTTTGAGAGAGGACTGGAACCGGAAAAGATCATTGGGGCGACAGATTCCTGTGGCGATTTAATGTTCCTAATGAAATGGTGAGAGCGATTGGATATTACTCTACAATTGTGGGGTTTCTTTTGCCAGTGACTTGAATTTGTATGGAAGATAGGGAGGGAAGACTGAGTATTTCCCAGCCAAATATTTTGATTGTCAAGGACCTTTATTTGACACCAACTATCTGTATTAAATGAGAATTATGGTTTGGAATGAATTAAAGAATTCAAGACATTCTCAAGTTTTGGTATTAAGCCAAATTATATTAGCCCAGATTCCAGACAAGGGTAGATTTGAGGTGGGAAACATAAACATGACCTAACCACTTTTTTTTTTTTACACAGTTCTGAATCATTTACCGTTAGACCAGTGGTTCTTAACCTTCTGGCCCTTTAAATACAGTTCCTCATGGTGTGACCCAACCATAAAATTATTTTCGTTGCTACTTCATAACTGTAATGTTGCTACTGTTATGAATCGTAATGTAAATATCTGATATGCAGGATGGTCTTAGGCGACCTCTGTGAAAGGGTCGTTCGACTGCCAAAGGGGTCGCGACCCACAGGTTGAGAACCACTGCCTTAGACCATGAGCCTGTGGCCATAGGATAGGAGCGAGTGGGCTTTCTGCCATCACTGAGGACCAAGACCACTGAATAATGTCTAAAAGAGAAAAACAATAATAAAAGAGAAAAATTAAGGATAATACTGGCCAAAGCACAAGAATTTCATCCAGTGGAGGGAATGGCTCTTAGAGGAAAGTGTAGTTACTTCCACTCAATTTGGTTTCTAAAAGACAGGGTGTTTTATGGTCTGGCCCCACTACCTTCTCTATCCAAGTGCTCTGAGCTTATGATTTAGGTTTGGTCTCTAAATAGAGGGTTCATGCTCTAGTACCACTTAGGAAGCTAATTATCTTAAATGTATAATCAAAAGGTGTAACGTTTTATTTGATCCTGGGGTGGGGCCAGCCTGCCTGCCAGGGATGATCCCCTACGAAGTTCCTGGGTTCTTCTTTTCTCTGAGCAGCAATTTGGCCATTTTTGTTGTTGTTAATCCTCACCCAGGGATATTTTCTTCATTGATTTTTAGAAGGGAGGGGGAGAGGAAGAGAAAAACATCCATGTGAGAGAGATCTATTGATTAGTTGCCTCCTGCTCTCACCCCAAACAGCACTGGGGATCAAGCCTGCCTTTGACCAGAATTGAACCCGTGACCTTTCAGACTGAGGGCCAATGCTCTAACCACTGAGAAAGACCAGCTAGGGCTATTTGATCAAAATTTTGCTGGTAAATTACCCAAAAACCTATTTTTTGGAGAGTCACTATACTCTTTCAGAAGTAAGGAGCTGTGTTGACTGCTTTTCCCACTCCATCATGTGTGCTACTTATGGTTTATAGTCACATATTAACTAGCTCTTTGCACCACCGTCCAAATTTGAGTATCTTCTCTAAGCCATGAGTCTTCCCCTCTTCTCATACATAATACTTACCTTTATGAATTAAACATTTCCATTTTCTAGGCAAGGACGTAGTTGTCTTTACTCACATCTCAGTGGAATTTTGATTACAATTTTTTTTCCTTGATTTGGAATCCTGGTTAAGAAACTTGCTGTATTTTTTGTTATATATTATAGTAGAGCCTATGTAACTTGGATAATTGAACTTTGCAGGTTAATTCCTACATTTCATTTTAGTACTAGATTTTACATTTTTCCTACTCTTCTCCCTTTTATAAGTACTGTTGCTGACTTAAATTTCTGTTCTCTTATTGTTCCAATCTACAGTTCTGGCTAAAAGGATAAAGAATGTTTAAAAGGACACCAGATGAGGAGGGTTAGGACGCTTTCACTTGATCCAGAAACTGGATTGATCTCTTTATGCATAATCAGTAGGAGTGAATGTAGGTTTGATTGTGTGTTCGTGCACATGCTCACACATACAAATAAAAATTATGGGAACAGAATTTATATAATTTTCAGCCTTTTGATTACACCTGCTATTTCCCAACTAAATTCTAGCTGTGAAGATTGCTGTTTGTTTGTTTTTTTTTTTTTTTTTTTTTTTATATATTTTATTGATTTTTTACAGAGAGGAAGGGAGAGAGATAGAGAGTTAGAAACATCGATGAGAGAATCATCGATCAGCTGCCTCCTGCACATCTCCCACTGGGGATATGCCCGCAACCCAGGTACATGCCCTTGACCGGAATCGAACCTGGGACCTCTCAGTCCGCAGGCCGACGCTCTATCCACTGAGCCAAACCGGTTTCGGCAAGATTGCTGTTTTTGTCTGATGTAGTAGTTAAGTGATATTCACTAATGCAATAGTTAGTAATATGGTCATCCTCCCTTATCTGTGGTGGATACATTCCAACCTCTCCCCCCTTCTTGCCCACTGGATGCCTGAAAACTGCAAATAGTATGGAACCCTATATGTACTATGTTTTTTTCCTATACATACATACCTATGATAGTGTTACATTTATAAATTAGGCACCATAAGAGGTTAACAACAATAATCTATGATAAAATAGAACAGTTTACTGTAATCAGATTTATGTGCTCTCTCTTTCTCTCTCTCTTTAAGATATTTTTATTGATTTCAGAGAGGAAAGGAGAATGAGAGAGAGTTAGAAACATTAATGATGAGAGAGAAACATTGATTGGCTGCCTCCTGCACACATTCCCTCTCTCCCCCTCAACTGGGAACTGAGCCTGGAACCCGGGCATGTGTGCCCTGACTGTGAATCAAACCATGACCTCCTGATTCATAGGTCGATGCTCAACCACTTAGCCACACTGGCTGGGCTCAAGATATCTTTATGTATAGCGTGGATACACTGGACAAAGGGATGATTTTAAATCCTAGGCAGGCTGGCACGAAATTTCATCATGCTAATCAGAATGGCACACAATTTAAAACTTAGGAATTATTTATTTCTGGAATTTTCCATTTAATATTTGTGGACCACTGTTGACCTTGGGTAACCAACTGCAGAAAGTGAAACCACAAATAAGAGGTGGACTACCATCATTTAATTAATTTACTTAAATTTCTCCTTGAAAATACTGAATTAGACCCCAATAAATTTAATAAAAATTTTAAAAAGAAATTGTTGAACTGGTAGGCTTCTTCTCACTTTGAAATCAGGATGAAGAGGAAATCAAGTTAACTAAATACAGGAACCTATATTTGGACAGACTCAATCTTACTTCCTCTTAAGTCTCTTTCCTGTTCTTTCTCCCCAGGAAAGACACAGATGAAGCAGACCTGGTTCTTGCAAAAGAAGCTAATGTAAAATGTCCACAGATTGTGATAGCATTTTATGAAGAGAGACTGACGTGGCATGCATATCCTGAGGATGCGGAAAACAAAGAGAAAGAAACAGCAAAGAGCTAAAGAAGGGGGTGGTCTCTGTCATTTCTCTTTGTACATAATACATTCACCTCCCTGCCTCCTCTCCCTCCTACCTACCCCTTCTATCCTAAACACATTCATACAAAAATGTGCTTATCACTGTGCTCCACGGGAGAAATGTTGGTATTGGTTTTCTTGTAACATAACGGATGGTCTGATTCATGATTAGTGTCTCTCTGTGAAGACCAGGCATTTGCATACTGTGTGTAAAATTCCCACAATTTTTTCCTTTGCCCTGATCTCTTTCTTCTGCTCCCCTGTGACCTCAAGATGAGTTTTAACTTTTTAATCACCTGAGAGTCTTGATCTTTTCAGGGTTGGTCACTTTTAGATTTGGGGGATTTTGTTACAATGATGGTAAAATTGGTTCTTAAAACATGTTGATGACCAGCTAGCCTTTGCTTGAGATCTTGGTATGGAAAAGATGTTACCCGTCTTTTTAAATAGCCGATAGCAACTGCCTACCTGTTGGGGCTTTCCCAACCTCATTCAGCTCTACCCAGGAGAATACAGGGTTTCTGGTGTGGTCTTCTGGGCCACCCTTTGTTGTTCATCTTCACCCATCCTCCCAGAGTAGCTCCATCCTTGGAGGACTTGAAATTTTACATTCACATTTGTCAAGGCACTCCTTTTAGCCCCAGGACTTGTGGCTTTGTTTCTTAGCAATCCCCAATTCTGCTTCTGTAAGTTGGTGTAGTCTGTCATAAAATGACAAGATTAATAACTGTGGAGCTTTTTAGCTATTAGGACATGAAGCTGACGGGGTAGGATACAGTTGTCTTTATTATTACATATGGTATATATGTATTGTTTCCTTCCGTTCCTCACATTTGGACTATATATTTATGTAGGTGTGAGTGACTGCCTGGTGCTTGCTTGTGCCAAGGTGCTAGGCACCCTCCAACCCTGCCAACGTCTGTGGCCTCCCAAAGCATTCCTGTTAACCAAAGAGGCTTCGAACCTGACCCTCACTTCTCAGTGGACACCAGTTTCCCCTGTACGCCATTATTTTCAGTGAGGAATTCTTGGAGGGGAGCCATTGGCAACACTATCAGTTTTAAATATTCATACTGTTTATAGTCATAAATGTCCTGCTTTGTTGACTCCTGGATTTGCCAAGAGTCCCCAGTGCTCTTCCTTTTTCCACCCTAAAACTCTGTATCTTTTTAAAAATGTGTTTCCATGGAAGACTATCACCTCAGAAGATGACAGGCCCTGGCATTAGCATGTTGACACAACCGTTTTCCTTTTAGCTTCCTCCTGTTTTGCCATTATATTGAGAGTTTATTTTTCTGATAACCTGTCTATCTGCTAAGAAATGCCCTACTTCTCTTTATTCTTTTTTTCTTTTGGGGGAGGGTGAGGCTAAAAATTCAAAACTAAAAATAAGGAGAAATAGTAGGGTTTTGAGCATCCTTGTCCTAGCCCAAAGCTGAGGGAATAAGAATAAATGCTTGAAATAGCCTTAACTCGAGTTCACCAGTCATCAAGGTTGTTTTTGTTGTTGCTTTGATTTTTAAAACATAGCTGGCAGGAGTATTCAACCATTTCTAGGTTATTTTGAGTAATGAGGGGAATGAATAGATTGCTTCTAGTCCACAGATGAACTGAGCTGAATAATATGCAAATCATATACCCATTCATAGCATTTGTTAACATTGCTTCCCTGCTTAGCTGTTGATTGAATTCTGTGTGCTTCTATAAATTATGTCAAAAATTATACTGCACAGTTGAAAAGACAGCTGTTGATGCAGTGACATGACAGACTGGAACCATGAAGATTTTGGTTTAAGTCATCCAGGAAAATCCTTCTGAATGGTATTGTGATTAGGTAAGAACTTACCCATATCTCAAGTAGGTAAGGGTTTAATCTCCATCTTCCTTTACTCTCTGAAGGAATTAAAGGCCTAGATCAAGCGCTAGGTAATTGACAGTTGTTACTACTAATCTGATGGGCATTCACAAGAAAGGGTGGTCAGGAAATTGATTTGTCATACTGATAATCGGGGATATCAATTAGGGTATATAAGCATAGGACTAGAGTGGGCCAGAGCCCCTGAGGAAGTGATCTGGGTCTCAGTTGGCAGGTGGAGAACATGACTGCTTAACCATGTAGCCATTTATCAAAATCTGATTTTCTTTTAACAACCCCAGTATTATATTATACATTCAGTACCTTACTTTTTGCTCACCTTTTTCTGTCCACAGTTTATTGAATCAAGGTCTTAATACTGAGTGCCACCAAAACAACTTTTGTTCTCTCCCTCTCCTGCCTGTCCACAGCTGCTTCTATAGGAATGTAGGGAGCCAGAAGCCAGTACTGCTTTCAGCCCTCAGCAGAAAGGAAACCAGATGCCCTCCGAGGCCTCAAGCTTTTCTTAATGTTGAGAAGCTGTCCTGGCCCTTGGAGAATTGCACCCTCAAACAGAAACTTGTTTTCATGGGGTTTTCTCTTAGAAGAGTTAATAGCCATGGGCTAAGCACTCAAACATCTAGGTCTTAGATGCTCAGTATGTTTTTGCTGTGTTGAGTTCTTTGAAAACATTTTTCTAATAATTTCTTTAGTGATCAACATTCAAGGATCTCTCTTTCACAGAATGGAGTAAAGCTTTGCCCAGCAGTCTACCAAGATTAATGTAGCCACTTTTCTGAGCTCTGGGCAGGACTGATACCCTCACATTAAGATCAACTGTTAGAAACATCAGCCCCGATGGTAGCACCCATTTTTAACCTGGAGAGAGGCAGGCAGTTTTTGTCTGCTCGGGAGCATTTGGACCTGTGGTGCTCTCGAACACAAAAGTCTGGATGGTCCTTGGCTGTCCCCCCAGCCATATCTGTGTGTTACCTTTTGTTTTTTCATGAAAGGTTGGTCTGCTCCCATAGCCTGGGCAGTTATTCTTAACTTTTTGTTCCTGTTCTGTAGCCACCCTGGCGTCCATTTACTTTCCATTTACTAGATCACATCATAGGGCCTTGGAGGAGGTGCTTGGGATTTTCTTCCTGTGATTTTGTTGGATCTGTGTTTAGGCCAGCTCACCTGACATACAGCGGCATCTGTTTTGGGTTGGAGAGTGATTGTCTTTGCCCTTAGGATCTGACATTACAGGCCTAAAGTGACATGAGAACCCCAGAAAGGGTTATGTCATTAGATTTAAAATGTAGAAGTTGTTTCTCACAAATTAGGTCAAAGGAAAAGCTTATTTTGCACCCATGACTCCATTCTTTAGGTTTAGATTTTTAGACTAAAAATTTTTAGACTAAAAATTTAGTGTTGAGGTCTGTACCTTTGTAATCAGACCACCAAGCAAGCATACCTGTAGCAAAGCAGAAAAAGGAAAGGTCTGGACCCAGTATTCCAATTTCATGTTGGCTTTACCACTAATTGTGAAAGTTATGTTTTCAAAAACAGACTTTACCAAGCCATGCATCCAAGAGCATATGCTAAGAATTGGGTACCTCTACCCAATTAATAGTGGCAGATTTGTATTCAGCCATCCATATCCAGCTACACTAGTGTATATCAACATTCATTCAACATTTTTTGGCCCAGGGGATACAAAGTTCAAAAAGATGCACTTCCTGACTTCAAAGAACTGTCATACTGGTGTGGGGTAAACTGACTATTAATATTCAGTGTAATAAATGCTTTAAGAGGATATACATTTCTGATTTGGAGGCAGAGACAGCTGTTGGTACAGTTTGTGGCCCTAAAGTAGGAGGCTAACAAGATTGGTTGACATGTGGAAAAGACCTGTGGCCTTGGATGAACTGAGTTAACTGGTCATAGATAGACCACAAGGGCTTGTTTTATTCCAGAAAATAAAAAGAACTGAAGGTTAGTTAGAAATGCTGCTATTACTGAGAGAGAACAACAGGTGAGTGGGGCTTGAGAACCCCAGATTTTGATCCCTAATATAGGCTCTTTGCCAAAGTAATGGTATAGTTAATCCTTATTGTGGAGAATACTGTGTTGCAGATCCAATTATGTGTTGCTATGTTATTGTGGGTTCTGTAACATTTATTCCTCATAGACATTTTATCAGTTTCTCACGCCTTTTTCATGTTCTCTTTTCTTTTGGAGGAATTAACATGAGGCTGGCTTTAAGCCTAAGACAGGGACATTTTTGACAGTGACGGGAGACTTACTGTACAGAAGGCGGGGGCACCTCTGTTGGCACCTGGGCATCTGCTCTGGGCAGTGTGGTTTTATCCAGCACTGCGAGATGGTGATTTCTCAGCAGAGACTTGTCTCAATTATGTGGAAACCCATGAACATACATATCCTGGAATTTTCTATTTAATCAGTTTGGGTGAGGCCTAGCCTTACTGAGTAACAATCTGACCTTGAGAAATTTTTTAGCTCTGACCACAAAAAAAAGATATTTTTTTCTGCCTGGACAATTGAGAATTGGCTACTATTTAGAAGTCAGAATTCCCAAGAATTAGAATAACTCCTGGAAAACTAAAGTGAGAAGGTTTTTGGGATCGTTTCATAAAAACAATCTTAGTTTCTTTTTGCTTGCGCTGGATTTCTTAAATTTTAAACTACCTCATCTTGTCTTTCTAGAGTTACTTCGACTTGTCATTGCCTCTAACATGCTTGACTTTGGCTGTTTTTAAGATGGATTTCTTCCTATTCATTGGCAGCATGTTCTCTCGCCTTTTCATCCCAATCCTCATTTCACTTAACATACTGCTTCTCAGAGAAATGTTTTAAAATCTTGGTTTATGGAAAGAAAGTGATTCTCCAAATGCTATTTGCCTCAGATCAGTAGGAGAAGGAGTTAAAATAAGGCGGGGGTTGGGCTGGGGGGAGGCGGGACAGAACTGCACTGGAGGCAGCCTACAAGGGAAGAGCCATTAATTAAGACAATTTCAAAGTCAACTGATTGTGATCATTAATGTCACAATAGATCAAAACCTAATTATCACAGCCTAGGTAAGAGCCATCAGTATTAATCAGAAAGTCTAATAGGAAACTATTATCAAGAAATTAGGTCAAATTGAATGCAATGAACTTTTAATCTTGCCATTCTGTGTTTGTGTGTGTGATGTCCCCTGGCATTGGCAGGTGTGACCCTCATAGTTGATCCGGGCCCCAGTGGCCAGTTTGTCACACTTTGAGGAGTTCCAAACACAGACTGTATCTGAACTGTCATTGCCACTGTTAATTGGTCTTGAACTTCATCATTTGGACTTGGTGTGATCAGCAATCAATGAGAAAAGGTTTATATTTAGGTCTTGGAATGGTTGGTCCTTCCCGGAAGTAGAGTATCCCTGAATATATGCTGTGTGTGTTGATAAATCATTCTTTGGGCTTCTGATGTATGTAGGGTCTTGCTGCTCTGGCCACTGCAAGGAGTTATGGGTTTAGTATTTGATTCTAAGCCAAGGCAGGCTGTGGATTTAGTCTAACGCCCCACTCCCCCCTAGTTTTAGGAAGAGGGCCATAATGATTTCTACCAGAATCCACTGTAAATCCAGCGGAGCCGGGGAACATGTTTTTTGCTTGCTTTTTGTTAAAGTGTTACTGGCAGGAGGAAAGAATATTATAAGAGTCTTATGACTAGTTATAGAGAATACTTTATCCCCTCTCTCTGAAATGAAAAGTAGGGGGTCACCATTTATATCCTTAATCTTGAGCTGTTTATGAAGATGCTGCATTTCCAGAAGTTGAGCTGAGTCTAGAAAGGTTGGTAAGATTCTGTCTTCTAGAATTGTCTTCTAGAAGCTGCAGGAGGGAGGTTGGTGGTGCTCGGTTCCTAGGCTCCTGGTTTAGCCTGTAGAGATGTGGCTGCTGTCACCATTATTGTTAGCCTTTCCCCACCAACCTTGCAGCTCAGAGCACTACCAAGACCACTGCTGGGGGAATGGTTCTAATCTTTCTGGTTGAGTGTGGTCTTGCTTCATTCTGGATTTTAGGAATTTGGATTACTCGGTGCAGAACTTTGGGAAATCAGTGTGACTTAGTCCTTCACCTTACTGTTTTAAATGTAATTTTATTTTCAAAACATCTATTAACATATGGCTTTCAGAAGCAGTTTGTTTCTCCAAGGTTCCTCACATATGCTAGATACATAATCGCCCTCAGTTAATATGTGTGGGTTGCTTGAGTTGATCTAGTTTGCAGAGCGATGTGTACTTAACTGGCTTCCTTTTGCTCCCAAGTGCACTCTAAGAAATCAGATGCTCAGGGGAGTGGAATAAGAATTGAGTGGATGCTGACTATGTGTGCCAACCTCCTCAACTGATTCATAATGGCTGACCTTGGGCAAGTCACTCCTTTCAATGCCTCAGTTCCCCATCTGTCAAATGGGGGTAATAATACTGACCTACCTCACAGGGGTGTTGTGAGGCATTGTAAATCAAAAAAGTTGATAAAATACTTTAGGGTCCTCAATGGAGGACGCTTTGAGCCTAAGTCCAGGCCTGACATAGGCTTTAGTCCTCACTGAGCTGTCCCATGGTTGGAGCTCAGAAAGTTTTCTGCCCCCCACCCCTCATCAAAGCTGCTAGTTCAGATGTTGACAGTGTTTTTGTGAATGTTGGAGTCTTCATAGTCCAGACTTAGGATGTTTAGGGGGAAGGCACTTAGTATTTTCTGTATCTCGCATCCACAGAGAGGCTGTTTTAGACCCAAGAGCATTGGATTCAGGGATCACCAGGCAGGGGAGCTACTGCTTGTTTCTCTCTGCAGGTTGGGAATTAAGGTTCCATGCCCCAGGGACTTGGAACAGACTCGAGCTGTCTCAGAAGCAAAGTAAAGACATTGGGTTTGATTTATATTGTTGCTTATCACTCCCCAAACTAACCCCCAGACAACTGGGACACTGCAGCCCTTCATGGTACCTGTACCCAAGCCTCCACCGCCCCACAGAAACCACCTGGTTTGAAAAACATAACCACTTCCTCCACCCACCCACCCCAAAAGAGCCACACTAGGAAATTTTTTCTAGAGGCATGTTTAATACTTGGAATTGGGCATTGCTATGCTTTAAAGCTTCATTCAGTTCACTGCGTTCAGCATCACAGTGTCCACAGTGAATCCGACTGACTTTTTCCTGTAGTTTGGGAGAATTTTGGACACTTCCTATTTGCCCAGGTGTGGGCTCAAGAGCCTTACTCTCCATCTCAGTTTAGGGGCTTACCCAGCTCCTCTTCCCAACAGGGCTCTTTCTCCTTCCCCTCCTTGGCCCTAGATGTGTAACCCATGAAAAAGCACAAGGTCCTGGCCGCCTGCTGCCGTCACATTCCGGTTCTCCGTGTTTTGTGGACTCTGCTCCTCTGTTCACCCAGCACTGGCGGCAACATGTTCTGTGGAGTTCTGGAGGATGAAGAGCACTGGCTGACATCCTGCTGAGTAGCCATGGCCCACAGCCTTCCCACAGATGGGCTCTAAGCGACTCAAGAGGCTGGGTTTCTCAGCACCATACCATCCTGAGTAGCAAAACAAATCACACTTTATAGCCAGATTTCTGAATGGAAAATTAAATTCTCTCTGGACTTTCTGGTTTGTGGGGGAGTATTGGTTGTGTTTCTTGGTTTTATTTCAGCCAAACATTTCTGCTTTTGATTTTTAATTTTTTTTTTTAGAATAAGTGATATATATATATATATATATATGTTCACCTTTTAAATGTAAATGTTCCAAAGTAGGCAATTTATGTGTTTCCACAACTGACATCCAATGCAGACCTCATTCTCTCCCCCTCTTCTACCCTCCTGTTTTCCCTCTTTTCATACTCTTGTATTGATTCTAATAAAATGGTTGCTTTTCAAATATGGATCCTGAGTGGTGGTTTGAAGAACTGGGTCGTACACCCCTTCCGTAATTTGGGTCCTGCAATGTCAGCCAGTAGTCACACGTCTTTCTGAAAGAGCAGCGAGTTTCGGAGAACAAGGGCTTTTTTCTAAGGATTGTTGGTCCCTGGCTTTCTGCAAATAGCCACAGGGTGGCGCAAGTTTGAGGGAATAAGAATGTATGTATCCTGTTCCTTACTCTATTCCCTTAACCAATTCAGGTTGTATGCCTTCCTGGTGTCCTTGCTTGTCTCTGCTCCCAGTGGCTCAAAGAATAAACATTACCCTCCAGGAATCCAGGGACTCCTAAAAGAGTCAGCTCCTGGTTAGAATTTGTGGGAAACCATATTGACAATCTAAATCAGGTTTGAAAATCCCAAAATGTGTGTTTGTAAATATAACTTCATTATCTTTCTGATTTACTTCATAAATACCAAAGAAACTGTTCTCTGAGGACCAAGTGATTGTAGATCAGGAGTATGGTGGGGGTGGGGGCAAGTGGAAGTTGGATTAGAGGGGGAAAGAGTATGTAGATTATCAAGAATTTACTGGGTAATATAAGCCTGGTGCAGTTGTGACGAATGGAGATGGGCAGAAACTCACAGAAGACAAAAGTGAGCAAGACAGGGGTCTCGGAACCCAGACATCCTCCCACTGAGATGTGACTCCGAAGGGCTGAGCCCTCTTGTTTCCACCATCTCTTATCTAATTCTTCCTTCTTGCTGCTGAGTTATAGGGTCTCCTCGGTCTAATGTCGTAAAGTCTTATGAAGACATCTGTAGACTGGCTGGTTTAATGGTCCATGAACCCATAAACATGGGATAGGAGAGCCATTTGGTCCACTTGAGAGCCAGACCTTCTGGACATTATTTATTCCCTAACTCTGAAGCCTGGGACTGCTTGCCCCTTCCCTTTCAATCTCTTTCCAGTTCTCTCGCGCCACTTTGTCCCTGTCTAGGGCCCATCCGAGACGCCAGGGTTTGACACCCGCACTGCCACTCCTGAACAGCGCGGGCTTGGTGTTTGTTTCCCTCCAGGATGTCAGGGGTCTGCCTGCATGGCACTCATTCAGATGAGCTCTTCATCACTCGTAACTCTTCTCCCAGGAGTCTTGCCACTCGGAGCTCTGGAGAAGCCCAGAGCTGGGCAGTGCTGCCTCCCCTTTTGTCTCCACTAAAGGGCTGCAGAGCCAGTGAAATCGATGCAGCACTGACAGCTGGGGAAAATGGAGGCTTACTGTGTGGGAGCCTGTGCTTAGCTGGATCACTGAGCACACAGCTGGGAATCGCCCTGTTAGAGTAAGCAGCCCCCAGGCAGCCTCTGCCTTTGTGAGGAAGTGTGAGCTGGGGGAGAGCCTAGTGTTGGCTGCTGCATGTGAGTGTGTGCAGAGGGCGCAGTTCAGCCTGTGGACATGCCAAGCTGCTACTCAAACCTTGAGTGTGACCTGGGGCAGAGGAGGGGGGGCAGACAAGGCAAAAGCTGGAGCCAACTGGTGTGTGAGCGTGCCACACGGACACGGGCTGTTCCTCCAGCAGAGGTGACGGAAAGAAGTCCAGCATAGAGAAACCACGAGAACTCACCTGCTGAAAGTCACGGCCAAGCTGCCAGCACAGGAAGGGAAGGGTCTGTCCTCGGGTCCTTGGCTCTTTTGCCTTTGTTTCCTCCTCCCACTCTGCTCTCCTGCTTCCCCTCCCGCCTCTGCTGCTGGAACATCTTGCTTTCCAGGTGCTGGCTCCCTCCTCTCAGCTTCTGTATTTGTGCATCTGTATTTTTTTTAAATGGTTTCTCCCCTTTGTCTACTATATTATGTATGTTTTTCTCTGTCTTTTTCCTTCTCAATTCTGGTCTCTCCACCCCATGTTCTCTCTACCCCCTCCACCACCCCCGTTAAATTCCACAAACAGCCTCAATTTGGATATTTAATTCCAACCCCCTCAAATTATTGTCTTTTTGCAACAATCTGGGACTCTTTACGAGCTCTTTCTACCCCAGGCTACCTCTGGAAACAGGTGCATCTCTTTCTGTATATAATGTGATGCCCCCTCCCAGACGGAGAGAGGCAATGCTGGCCCAATAGCCTCATGCCTCTTCTCAGCACAGCCTTGTGTGATCATTTGGTTATGAGCCAGGAAGAGAGGAAGAGATGCTGAGAATTGAGTTTGCTGATAAACTGAGGGGCTGCTGAGATGAGAAGGTTTGGGGTTATTATTGCACCCTCTGCTTTTTTTCTCCCCCTTCCTGTTGCTGCTGTCCTCTGGGGAAGGAAGCTGGTGGGGAGCTGTGGTATTGGCCATGGCCTCTGCAGCTTATGAAAGTCAGCTTCGACATCTGCAGCAAGGTGGGGGTGGGGCCAAGTGAGGTCTGCAGCTGCGGGAGGAGGGCAGGTAAACCAAAGCCCTGCCATGTAAGAATGGGATGGACCATTCCTTCATGCTTTTTCAGATAGCAAGCAGCACCTCCCTCTGCAGCTGGGTTCGCTGCTTTATGTTTCAGTGATTCCTGACACAAGCCAGGGAATCCGCTCCCAGAGAACCGGGCCTGGCTGTGCTCCTTTGTCCTCTGTCACGCACCCCCTTTCTCTCTGGTTCCTGCTTCACCATTCCGATTGGGTCTGCAAGGAGCCAGAGATAGAGGGGATGGAGCTGCCAAGGTGCAACCTGGAGAGTGCAGGCGCATCTCTCCCAGGACACAGAGGATGCACCCTCTTTCTATGTTTTCTCTACCATTTTTTTTTTTTTTTGAATCCTCACCCGAGGATATTTTTTAGAGAGAGTGGAAGGGAGGGAGGAGGGAGAGAAAGAGAAACATCGATGGGAGAAAGATGCCTCCTGCCCAAGCCCTGAATGTGGCCAGGGTACTTGCCCTTGACTGGGAATTGAACCCACCATTACTTCCATCTGTGGACTGAAGCTCTAACCACTGAGAAAACTGGCCAAGGCTCTTTACCCTTCTATTTTTAAACTTGCAACTATATATATATATATATATATATATATATATATATATATATATTAATATATTTTATTGATTTTTTTACAGAGAGGAAGGGTGAGGGATAGAGAGTTAGAAACATCTATGAGAGAGAAACATTGATCAGCTGCCTCCTGCACACTCCCTACTGGGGGTGTGCCCACAACCAAGATACATGCCCTTGACTGGAATCGAACCTGGGACCCTTGAGTCCGCAGGCCGACGCTCTACCCACTGAGCCAAACCAGTCAGGGCTATATATTTTTATTGATATAAATGAAGGGAGAGGGAGAGATAGAAACATCAATGATGAGAGAGAATCATTGATCAGCTGCCTCCTGCACGACTCCCTACTGAGGATTGAGACCCCCTACTGGGGATTGAGCCCACAACCCAGGTTGACTGGAATCGAACCCGGGACCTTTCAGTCCACAGGCCAACACCCTATCCACTGAGCCAAACCGGCTAGGGCTCTTTACCCTTTTTTCTTTTTCTTTTATTTGAGAGGAAGAGAGAGGGAGAGAGAGGTAGAAACATCAATTATGAGAGAGAATCATCGATTGGCTGCCTCCTGCACGCCCCCCACTGGGGATTGAGCTCACAACCTGGGCACATGCCCTGACTCAGACTCGAATTGTGACCTCCTGGTTCATAGTGTTACAGAATTTACCAGGCGACCAAAAAATACACAGTAGTACTCGGAGACACAGGAAAAACCCATTTATTTCCAGATGTACTAGTATCGTGGCTCAGGGGAGCCTGTTTCCAAATTCTGAGCAAGCCAATATGGAGGGAGCTTTCTCTTTATACCCATTGGTTTCTTTGTCCCCCAAATATGGATCAGACTTCCAGACCTTTCACAGGCTTTGCAAAAAGCCCCATGTGTTGGGCCCTAACTGGTTTGGCTCAGTGGATAGAGCGTCTGCCTGCCGACTGAAAAGTCCCAGGTTTGATTCCAGTCAAGGGCATGTACCTTGGTTGCAGGCACCTCCCCAGTAGGGGGTGTGTAGGAGGCAGCTGATCGATGTTTCTAACTCTCTATCCCTCTCCCTTCCCCTCTTTAAAAAATTAATAAAATACGTTTGTTTGTTTTTTTAAAGCCCCATGTGTTGGGATGGTGGATGTGAGACCACACCTAAAGGCCTGGCCTGCCAGCACTGATAACCCCCTCGGGGGTTGTGTATTGTTCATGGTTTATGGCCTCTGTAAAATGTGAGTATTTAGGTGAACAGGTCTTGCAAGACCAGATAATTAACGAAGGGGCAGTGACTTGATTATAGGCTAACAAGAATGTGCATTAGGGATACTGATTAACTAGGTAAAGACTCAGGCTGGTAGCCCCCCAAATGTCTTAATTTCCTCATCAATAGGTTGATGCTCAACCACCGCACCACACTGGCCAGTCTCTGTTAAAAATTTTTAAGATAATAACTTGAGAATTTTATAACCATTCTTGAAATGACTAGAGTCATTTGGGATGTTGTAAGAAGACTGTAAATCACTGTTCTTTAGTGTCCAGCTAAACCAATTAGATTCTTATTTCTATCCAAATTTTTTGCTACCTTTCAGCATGGGAGTAACAACTTCCCTCTTTGAGGGTTTCCTGTGGCTCCATTCATTAACATAAGGGATCATGGGCAGGTAGAAACCATTTTCCTGATTTCCTCCCCATCCCTGCCTATAAAGGGAGGTGAGGAATGGTGATTGGCTCTCATGTCCACCCTTTACTCCCCCCTTGCTTCTTTCACTCAAAGCAGAGAGAAGGGTTTCTGTTTTGGTTTAAGGAGCTGGGTCAAGCTGTGGTGGGGGTTGAAGTTGCAAACTTGGATACAGGAGGTGAAGGAGAGAGGAGGAGGCACAAGGTTGTCTCTGAAAAACTGGGAGACTGGAATGAAATGAGAAACGATGGGAGATAAGCCTTGGAAAAACAAATGTGCAGGGTGTGTGTGTGTGTGTGTGTGTGTGTGTGTGGACGGGTGTGCGTGTGCACGGGTGTGCACTCACACACACATGTGCCAAAACATGCGAGGAATGGAATGTGGAAGCTCACAGGGCCTGTAAGGCCTGAGGCTGCCTTCCCTGCCTCCAGGCAGAATGTCTTCTTCACCCAGGGACTCATGGCTGGAACTTCACTTCTGAAGAGCTCTGGGCGATGAATCAACTTAGCACTTACCTTCATGTGTTTTGAGTTAGAATAGTCTTCGCCCTAGACTGGATGACTGCCCTGAAAATCTAAAAAATACTTTTGATTACTTCAGGAGGCCCTTCTGCATCCCAATGACTTCAATTTCCACACTGGTGGGGGGCGGAGGGCCTGGAATCCTGATGTTTTCTCCTTTTGATCCCCAGGCCTGCTTCAGGTGGCCCCAGGCAGGGTATGAGAAGGGACTGTGTATAGGGAACAGATTGAGGGGTGGGCAGTGCAGGTGTCACTGGTTGCAGGTAGGGGCACCCTAATGCGCATTAGAGATTTCGCAGAACCGAAGAGCTATTGTTGCCTCCGAAAAAGACACAGGGCAAACAGCTTCCCTCTTCCCCGCATTGAAGTGATCACTTTGTCTGTGTATGAGAGTTGGAAGGAGGTATTAATTTGAATATAACTCTCTGAATATATGCTTGTGCTCATTTGAATATATTAAGTTCCTCTGAGTCCAGGTTGAGTTACTCTAATGGAGGGGAAGCAATGGCCTAGGCCAGTAGTCAGCAAACCGCGGCTCGCGAGCCACATGCGGCTCTTTGGCCCCTGAGTGTGGCCACGAAGTTTCAATTGCACTGTACGTGCGCGCCCGCACGTGGTATTTTGTGGAAGAGCCACACTCAAGGGGCCGCAGTTTGCCGACCACTGGCCTAGGCCATTCAAGGCAGCAGATAATCCCCAAATCATTTATGAGTATGACTGAACGGTGCTTAGGGTTGCACTCAGGATGGGCTTTAGAAGGTGCCTTTGGGCTTGTCTGGGTCAAGAGGAAGAAGTCATTAATGGAGGCAAAGGAAAACTGCTCTTAGATCTGCACCAGGACAGCCATACCGATCAGAAGCAGGAAACTGCAGGCAATGTGTTTCTTCAGGTGGAAAGGCAGGGAGGCCAGAGGGCCTCAGAGGCAGCATGCTATTGGAAGGCCAACGGCATAAAGAGTGGCAAGGTGAAGTTTGGATAGAGGTTAGGAAGCAAGATAAGCTCTCAACTGACCTCACTCCCAAATTAGCCACAGCACCAGCCCAGAACTACTGGGCACTGGGAAACAACTGGCCCTCCAGCTCAGCCGCGGGCCCTTGAAATAGTGGTGGTTCCCGTGTTTCACTCCCAGCTCTTGTTTTCATCCCAGTTTCCTTCTTCCGAGATAGCTCATCCACTCTCCAAACTTCACCCACTGCTGATAACAAGGCTCATTAACCCCAAACTTGTTCTGTTTCCTCTGTATCCACTGGCCTTCTGCTTCCTCCTCCTGAGTATCCTGGAGACGTCTCAGGCAAAGAGCTTGACCGAAGGAGTTACATATCATCCCTGCCTCTGGATCTCACAGTCTGAGACATAGTTGGTGTTGGGGATGGTCGTTACAGACAGATGGACAATGAACAAGGATGTGAACATACTAGTAATTTAAAGAATGAGATGACTTCGAGGGAGGTGGGATTTATCTCCATCATCACCAACAAGTGTGAAACTCACCAAGAACACCAACAACTATTAGCAAGATCTTCACTGCCCAGACTGTCTGGCCCCTTCTGGCCCCAGCCATACAGATCTCCCTCCTGCCCTCCTGCTTCCTGCATGGGACTGTCTTGGTCTCAATACCCGTATCAGTGAGGCTGTCCCAGCCGTGAGGTTGCACATCATGTCCCTTGAAGCCCCAGAGGTGATGGTTTCTGACTTGGAGATCGCCAAAAAGTGGGTCATACATCATTAGGACCCTGGTGGTGTCTCAGGTCCAGGATGGGACAGAAAGGGGAACTGAAGGGAGATGATGGGAAGCTCCCCTAGGCAAGCAGGGAAAGCATTTGGGATGCAGAGAGGATAGGATTTCTAGACTCTAGAACAGCCATGGGCAAACTACGGCCCGCGGGCCGAATTCGGCCCGCAATGAATAAAACTTAAATAAAAAAAGACCATACCCTTTTATCTAATGATGTTTACTTTGAATTTATATTAGTTCACACAAACACTCCATCCATGCTTTTGTTCCAGCCCTCCGGTCCAGTTTAAGAACCCATTGTGGCCCTTGAGTCAAAAAGTTTGCCCACCCCTGACCTAGAATCTAGAGGATAGAAGAATGGCAGGAAACTAAGTCCCAGAAGAATGAGGAGTGAGGAAATGGGAGTGGAAAGGGTAGGTGTATAAAAGGAGAGGAAAAGAAACGAGAATACTCCCAGGCAGACTGGTTCAGTTGGTTGAATGTCGTTCTGTGCACCAAAAGTTTAATGGTTTTATTCCCCTTTGGGGTGTAGGCAGAGGGCAGCCAATAGATGTTTCTTTCTCACATTGATGTTTCTCGCTCTCCCTTGCCCTTCCTCTCTCTAAGCACGTCCTCGGGCGAGGATTAAAAAAAGAGAGAGCCCTAGCTGGTTTGGCTCAGTGAATAGAGCATCAGCCTGCGGACTGAAGGGTCCCAGGTTCGATTCCAGTCAAGGGCACATGCCCAGGTTGTGGGCTCGATCCCCAATGTGGGGCATGCAGGAGGCAGCCGATCAATGATTCTCTCTCATCATTGATGTTTCTGTCTCTCTCTCCCTCTCCCTTCCTCTCTGGAATCAATAAAAATATATATTTTTTTAAAAAGAGAGAGAAAGAGAGAATAAAAGGAAAGCGAGAAGGAGGAGGTATGGTAGGGAGTGAGGGAAAACTCACCACGTGAGGGAGGGGCACCTGAGTTGTGCCCCTGTACCTCCTGTTCACCATCACCATGAAAGAAGGTGATGAGAGTCTCAGCAGGGACAACTTCACGTCCTTCTGTCTGTGGGCTGAGGGGAGAGGGACTTCCAATGGTGACCAGCCTCTTGAATGTCATAATCCCTGACACACACACAGAGCAGCCTCCTGTAAGGTAATGAGTTGCTAGTTGTCTCACCCAGAAAAGATGCCAGGTGGGGCTCCATAAGTAAGAGGTGCTGGGACCCTATGTTGTTCCCTTAGTGTTGGGCGCAAGCCCTGTGTGGTGTGAAGCTGGATCCAGACTGCGTCTCTTGGTGGGATAGGACTCGGTGCGTGTACCCAAGGGGATGTCAGGGTTAAGGATGATGGGTCTTGGCCTCAGTGCAAAGAAGCTGAGTAGACAGAAAATAGGGCAGGTATGAGGGAGGCTCCGGCTTAAGCAAGGGTAGGCTGAATCCTGGGCAGTCAGAGAAATCCCTGAATAAATCAAGCATAGAGCAAAGTGGAGCTTCCCAGGTAGTGAAAGCCTTTATCTGTCCAAGGTGTCACAGCTGATTGGAGCCCAGGTCTGTCTTCCCCAGAATTCCCTGCTATATTCTGTTTCCAGAGGCTTTGGTATGCCCCTCCCATTCCTGGGATGCCAAACGTAGGGCAAGATTGGCCATAATCAAGGGCAGGTTGGGGAATTAAGGCGCCTGGGAGCCTGCTGTAAGCTGGCTAAGGGAGCACAAAGCCACCAGAAAAGACAGGAGACATGGGAAAGTGGCGGAGAGGAATGGGACACCAAGACCTGCCTGGGAGGGGAAGCAGGGACCAGGACCCAGCTCTCAGGATGGCTCAGAAGGCTCTCCTGCCTCTAGTCTAGCCCTTAGGCAGCCGGAGGCGATTTGGGAGTTTGTGCTGCCCCCTGGTAGCCATTGAGGGAACAGCAGTGAAAACCATTCTCTGGGAACAAGCAGTAGGACCTCCACCCTAGGGAGGGTGACTTGCTATCCCACATGTTCTTGCAGAATGCATATTTGTGAAATCTGAGGCTCTGGAGACCTCAGTCTCTCAAGCTGCTTGGCTTAGATTGTTAGTGGAAGTACTTTCCTCTCCAGGGGGAAGGGGCAAGATGGATCCACACATCTGCCTGGAACCTCAAAGAATCCCACACTTTTTGACATATAGTAAGCATTTCATGGACTATTTCATTCAATCACTGTGAAGGTCCTAGTAAGAAGTCAGTGTCATTGCCATGTTACAGCTGAGGAAACAGCCTGAGAGAGAGGAAGTTAATGTTTTCCCAAGGTCATGCTGCAGTAGAGTTTGAACCCAAAAGGACGGAGGAGGGGGATCTCCTGCGGGGTCACAGATGCCTTGTCAAGGCTGCTCGGACCAGCAGAGCCCTGAGTGTCTTCTGTGTGTGTGTCATCTTCCAGATGCCTGGGAAAATCGCAGCTTCATTTATTCCTTCATGCTTTCATCATTTCTGAGCAGCTCCTGGTGCCAGACTGTGTGTCCGGGGACTAGGACACAACAATCAGACATGGTCCCTGTCTTAACTGAGCACGCTCCACAGTCTGGTGGGTGCAACTTACCAACCGTTTGTGCAGTAAGTGCTAATAGATATCATTACCAATTGCCAGAGGTGAGAGAAATTAGGGAGATCTCCCCAGAGGAGGGAATGTTTTAGCACTGATTAAAAAATGTGTTTGTGGCCCTAGCCGGTTTGGCTCAGCGGATAGATAGAGCGTCGGCCTGCGGACCAGAGGGTCCCGGGTTTAATTCCGGTCAAGGGCAGGTAAAAAAAAAGTGTTTGTCAAGCAGACAAGGGGGGGAGGGCAGTCCAGGTGGAAACAAGGTGCAGGTAAAGGCCAGGCAGAGGGAGAGAGCTTGTTGGGAATTTAATGAATCTCCTGCAATTTTGTGTAACTGAAGCACAGGCTGTGGTGTGCCCAGGTCTGGCTATGATGCTGGAGATAAGTCTAAAGATCAAGAAAAGGCCCTAGCTGGTTTGGCTCAGTGGATAGAGCATCGGCCTGCGGACTGATTCCCACGATCCATTCTGGTCAAGGGCACATGCCCTGGTTGCCGGCTGATCCCCAGTAGGGGGTGTGCAGGGCGCAGCTGACCAATGATTCTCTCTCATCATTAATGTTTCTATCTCTCTCTCCCTCTCCCTTCCTCTCTGAAATATATATTATTGATTCATCATATATATATATTGCAATATATATATTATTGATTTGTAATATATGTATATATATATTACAAAAAAAAGATCAAGAAAAGAAGGATGCTGGCAGGATGTGAGGGGCTTTCCTTGATGGGCGTAAACAACATAAGCTTTATTCTCATGCCTAAGAAGACCACAGTGTTTTAAGCTGTTGACCATGATTAGACCGGTTTGTTTTTTAAAAATCTTCACCCGAGGATCTTTTTAAAAAAATTTTTTAGAGAGTGGAAGGGAGAGAGAGACACATTGATTGGTTGCCTCGCTCGCCCCCAACCGGGGCCAGGGATGGAACCTGCACGTGCCTTTGACCGGGAATCGAAACTGCGACCCTTCAGTCCACAAGCCGACGCTCTAACCACTGAGCAACCGGCCAGGGCGAGAATTTTTTTTTTAGCAAGATACCCTGGGAGGCAGGACTGCCACCTTAAGGGGTACACTAGTCTTGGCAGGAAACTCCGACCAGAAACCAGGCCCGAGGCGTCAGGGAAAGGTGAATTCATTGAGACGCTGCCCACGTGGAGCCCAAGAGTGATAGAGGAAAGAGGAAGTGGGGTTTCAGGTAGAGCCTGCGGCTGGGCGAGGTAGACAGATGCCAGGAAGGTGGCGCGAACCCGGGAGGCGGGGCGGGCAGGGCAGCGCCGGAGGCTGCTCAGGGAGGCGTGAGAACCCGCCGGCTCGGGGGGCGCGAGCCAGCGCGGCGGCGCGGGAGAGAGCGTCCACCCAGCGTGTGGCCCCGCCGCCCGCGGCCGCCCGCCACGAATTTATGGCCCAAAGCCGGATGCAGCTGTGCGCAGCTGGGTATGCAAATATATGCAAATTAGCGCCGCCTCGGCCTTGGATCCGGCGCTAGCTGTGTGAAAGGGTGGGGGAGGGGCGCAGCATTGTTAGCGCTCTTCCGTTCCCCGAAAGACGTTCAGACTGGAGTGTGTGGGGTGCATCTTTCCTGCCCCGACGGTCTCGCCTTGGGACCATGACAGTCTATCCTGAGGAACGTGGGGTCCCCTCCCTGATCCCAAGGGCCTGTACACTCTCCCTCCCCCCCTACGGTGCGGGCAGAGGGACGGCTCCAGGAGCCGACTGTACCGAGCTCCCGCTGCTGGTGAGAGCTGCTTTCCTGCCCCTCGAGCGGGAGGGAGCCCCAGGGCCGGGTCTCATAACCCCATGCGCGCCCCAGCCCAAGAGAATCCTCTCTCCCCACCGGGAAGGGGAGGGTCGGAAGGCCTGTCCTCTCTTACCCCTTCATTGCCACCCGTCCTCCTGCTTCCCATCCGCTTCTGAAGAAGTCCTTCCAGAAGTCTAACCATAGTCACACTTGCTGTTGGTTTTATTTTTCCTTGTGGTTTGGCGAGAAGACTCTATTCCCGAAGTTCTTGTTGTTGGGTTTTGAGGGTATGGGAACGGGGTGAAGGATTTCTGGGCACGGCTGGCCAGCAAAGCCCCCTGGGGGGAAGTCCCTCCCCCCCTCGGGCTGGACCTAGAAGGGAGTCGGGGCTGGGGACTGTCCTCCCCCTGCTGATCCCTTCCCTGGCCCGCTGTTCCCACAGCAGCCACCAGGGGTCTTCCTTGCGCTAGGAATGGTAGTCCTGCGTCAGGCTCCAGCGCCGGGAGGCTGGGCGCCTGGCGCAGTGTCCTCTCTGCGGCCCCCGCGCACCCAGACCCGCCCTACCCCGTGGCTTCACCCAGTCGCGGACGACCTTCAGCTCTCGGACCCAGAGCTCCGGACTGGAGTTCGGCACTCCGCGATCGCCCGCTCCTTCCTCTAAACCTAGGGAGCAGCCCTCTGGCTGGGAGTGGAGGAGAGGAACTGGGAGCTGACACATAGTAGGCGCTCAAGAAATGTTTCTGAGATGGAAGAAAGCATGTGGCAGTGTCCTGTTCTGAAACTGGGGGAAGGACGAGATGACCTAGACACGGTGGAGCGGGACCCCCACCCCCCAAAAGGAGGGCGCCGCTGGGGGGGGGGTGCAACTCTCCACTGGGGAAACTGAGCCATCCGTGGGCCCAGGCGCGTGGGATTTGGGTGTCGGCACAACTGGAGAGGTCCGGTAGTAACAAGGGAAATTGGACCATCTTGAATTACCTTTACTACAAAGCGGGAGAAATGAAAGATGGGGATCCCTAAAGGCAGGTCTTGTCAGGATGGGGAAATGGGATGTCAGCATGGAAAGGGGCTGGGGGTTGAGATGATTTAGGTAAAGGAGGAAAGGTAAAGCCACCACTTTCTCCCGTGAGAACAGAGCAGACCTTGTTAGGTTTAGCTGAAGCTGCAGCAGGAAAAATGGTGGTCAGACACCAGGAAGGACTTCCTCGTTGGAGTCCGATCTGGGGTGGGGGTAGGGGGTGGTGTGAGGGGATGATGATGTTGTTCCCGGGAGCTGGGGGCGAATTACCTGAAACCCCCTTACCATGGAAACCCGTCAGGGGTGGTGGGAGCGGGGGAGACAATATAGTTAAGGGTTAGACAGTTGCCGGAAGTGTAGGTAGAGGCGGCAGCCCTCCCTCCACGGAAGCGCCTACGGGGTCTGAGGAGTAGGCGCCCCGGACCAGGTGCTCTTGCTCTGGCTGCCCACCCGGCAGACACCTGGGTGGTCCCTAGACACCACTTCTCCGCCCCCCTCTCCCCCCGGGCTTGCGGGGGTGCGGGTGGGGTGGGGGTAAGGGCTCTGCCCAGCCAATGGGGCGAGCTGTGTCCGGATGTGTCCGAGTCCCAGACCAAACGCTGGTGGCATAGACCTCCCCGAAGGTCCTTCATGGGCTACCGCAGCACGTTGCCAGCAGCCCCGCACTTTGGAGAACCCAGGGCACTTCCTGAAATGTCTTCCCGCGACCCTTGCGGAAGCTTGCTCGCTTAGTTTCCCTGGTGACCCTTCATCTGAGAATAGGGACCACGGCGTGATTAGCACATAGTAGGGACATCAATATAGCCTTGTGGTGGAGGCCTGGGTTCAGGTTTTGCATTCACTAACCATGTGACCCAGGTTGGAAGCCTCCATTTCCTCATCTGTGAAATGGGGCTGTACTCGTGCCTTGTTCGGCATGAAGTAATGGATGTAAAAGCGTTTTGTCTTATGCAGATTTGAGCTGTGGGAGTTCGAGCCGCGCTGACACCCGCGAGCGCAGGTATAGGTGCGCTCACAGATACATTTAGGCTCTTGGAGGGGCCACGTCCCGATCGCCGGAGGCCGGTGAAGTAAGAGCTGGAGAGCTACTAGGGAGGGAGCCCAAGAATGCGATGGGTGACCCCAGAACTGGCTCTGCCAGACCTAGGGTACAATTCTCCAGGCGGGACCTGCGTTTCCCGCGGGACTCCAGAAACCCGAATGGGGACCCCACTGTGTCCAGCAGAGGGCGCCCAGGCTAGCGTAGCCACCTCGCGGCAGCCCTAGCGATGGCCCTCTCCAGGCCGGCCCGCCTTCCGCGCGCCCTCTGCTGGCCACCTGGGGCACCGCCGCCCGACTCCCTCCCCAGTGGCCCACGTTGTGGGCCGGTGTCTGGTGTCTGTTCTGACCACGCCCGTGCGGAAGCCGGACCGATCCCAGGCGTCCAGTCCTCCTGCCAGGACTGGCTCCAGCTCTCCCTGCCCCTCAGTTCTGTGGAGTAGGGTTCCCCGTCCCCCCACCCCTCAGAAGGGTGGTGTGTCAAAGGCCCAGGTTTCCTACCCATCTTTGCACCCACGCTGGGCGGTGGGCGGTGGGGTGGCGGGTGGTGAGGAAAATCTCAGCAGCCGCCTGTGCGGAGTCTCTGTCCCCACTAGTGGAGGATTGAAAGGCAACCTGCCTGGTCCCAGCCTTCTGGCCACCGCCAGGGCCCAACCTTCATCCTTCAGGATCCTCAGCTCAGGCTTCAGCCTCCTGCCTGGACGCCCTACCTACTGTCTCCCCTTTGCAGAGTCTCTTTCTAAATCGCAGGTCGCTCGCCTACTTAAAACTCTAGTAGCTCCCCATTGCCCATAGGAAAAAGTCCAGATCCAGGCTCCATCCTTTATGATGTGGCCTCCTGTCTCACCAGGTTGCCTCCCTGCCTCCCTACCCACAGTTCTCCAGACTCATCCTGCTCTTCCATGTCTTTGCACATACTGTTCCGGCTTTACTCTGCAAACTCCTATGCATTCCTCAAGGCCCAGTTCAAATGTCCCCTCTCTGGGATTATTTCCTCTGGGATCCCCCTGGGCAGGCTGCTTCTGTGCTGCCAGCGACTGTATACACATGCCTATTTTGTCTTAAATAAGACACTTAGGTCAAGGCATTAACTATTTATAAGTCTGTTTTCCCCCCCCATAGGACTTCAGTTCCTCAGGGCAAGGCCTGATTCTGATTTGTCCTTGCACATCCCATGACTGAGCAACTGGCACCTTAGCCCCAGACATGGAGAGCCAGTTTCTCGTGTCTGGGCCTGGAACACACAGAGACGCCCTGCCTGTTTACAGACTGACTGGACATGCCAGTCTCTCCTTTGCTCTCAGCTCGGGCAGGCCTCTGCCGCCCCTCCCCCAGGGCCGTGGTCAGCAAACTGCGGCTCTCGAGCCACATGCGGCTCTTGGGCCCCTTGAGTGTGGCTCTTCCTAAGCCTTAGGAGTTCCCTAATTCAGTTAATAACAATGTACCTACCTATATAGTTTAAGTTTAAAAAATTTGGCTCTCAAAAGAAATTTCAGTTGTTGTACTGTTGATATTTGGCTCTGTTGACTAATGAGTTTGCCGACCACTGCAGGGGATCAGCTCTTTCTCCCTGCTTTTGGCTCTCCTCCCTGCGGGAGGAGGTGCTGCAGACCTCTAGGTTCTGGAGACCCACCTCTAACTCCAGTTAGAGCTTTATTTCTCAAGACCCCAGAAACAGACGGTAGGGGAGACTTCTCCCTGCAGGGTCCTGGAGACGCGGCACTGGTTCTTGGCCCCACCCCAAGTCAGCCCACCCCCACACCAGAACTCTCCCCATCCTGGTCCTTGCTTGTCCAGCCTGGGGCTTGGGGGCAGAATCATAAATTCGGGAGACAAGAGGTGAGATAAAGATCATTTGTTGAAAATAGTGTAATCAATCATTGGCTAGAGAGAACACATCCACGAATTCCCCAAACATGGGTGCTCAGCCACCCCCAAGCCCTCTCTTATGCTCCCCCAGCCCCCACCCAGGCCTCCCTGGTCAGCGCCTTCCTATCTTGTCCTCAGGCCCTCAGGACCTCTCCTCTCCTACCTTGCGAGGGTCTCAGGATGGAGAAGTCCCATCCCCCACCCTTCCCTGCCCACATTAATGAGCACATTTTTGAAAGAGCCTGGAGGGGAGATTCCCAAATTCCTAGTTGCAGAGTTTCAGGCTGAGGATGAGCAGATAAATAATGGCTTGCCAAATTAATTAATTATTTTATTAGCCCGAGTAATTATTAATCAGGTCATTAATCACCCAGCTGTGCACTATGAATAGTAATTGAGTGGTGGTGGTGGGGAGCAGGGTGAAGCAGGTTATGGCTCCAAGGTTTGGCAACATCTGGACCTGCTCCTGGTCCTAGGCAGGTTTGGGAAGGCCCCATCTCTTCTCCCGCCCCCCCCCCCGCCCCCCCACCCCGCAATGCATAAGGATTAGGAACAGAACGGGGCCCACCTGATCCCTTTGGAAGGGCAAGCACCAATTTCATCCTTGTCTTCCTGACTTTCAGAGTTTAGCCGGATGCAGGATGTGGAGGCCAGACATGTACACAGAGGTGAGAGGAAAATGAAGGGAACGTTCACTGGGGAGTGTGTGTGTGTGTGTGTACAGGGTGAGGACAGTGGGGACCCAATGGGGAGAGACAAAGGCAGAGCCGGATGTCCAGATGTCCGTTCCCCCCTCCTCCCCAGTGTCAGTCTGACCCATCAGTTGATATGTCAGAGCAATGCTGGGATTGACTCGGAGTTTTGTCTTTGAACCTGATGTGTTGGGACCGTGCAGATGTCACGAGAGAGGAGGAGAACTAGAGGAGGTAGAAACCAGAGGAGGTGGAGGGGAAGGGCCAGATGAGACGGAGTCGGGGAAGGGAAAGTGAGGAAGGAGGGAAGGATGGGCGTGACTCTTCGCCTTTGGATTTGGGGCCCTGCCGGCTCCAGGATTTTGTATTGTTGTCTTGCTTGGATGTCTGATGATTCCCTCTGTGCCCTCTTTCCATACATTCCACTCCACTCAGGACCTCCACTCCTCTGGGGTTTGGAGTGGCCTCAGCCTCTGAGTCTTTCCCCTTGGCTACCTCTTGGGAATCCACCCACTGTCCTGTGGGGCTGGAGGGCGGGGAGGTATGAGCATAAAAGGAAAAGGTGAAGTGATGGCAGATGACACTGTCCTTGACACCAGGAAGTCACTCTGTAGGTCTCACCTCCATCCCGCTTGCTGTCTGGAGATCCCATCACTCATATCCTGTGTGGTGTCCCTTCAGCGGCAGCAGGCTCTTGTCCCGTATGTTGCCCCTGTCCCCAGGCCTTCCCATGTTGGGCCAGGTGCTCCCAGGTCCTTCCCTTCGCTGCCCCCTGGGGGAGGGCCCCGCGATCATTCTGACCACCCTGGTCCCTGTTACAGCCCGTTCCCTGTCTGTTTACAGTGACTTTCACTCTTTATTTACAAGAGGTCCTGCTTTGTTTATGACCTGCTGGGGGTCAGTTTCATGTGGTATCTCCGGTTCCTCTCTCACGCACTGTGTGTTTATTTCTCCTCTTGGCGCCCTCTTGGCAGGCCCTTCCCCAAGACCCCACTCTGCGGGGGGCACAGGGCAGGGAAGGCCTGGGTCTGAGGACCGGAGCCCTGCAGGTTGAGGAGACATGGGGCGGGAGGGGGCTTGGCCTGGGGAGGCTGAACACAGGGATCCCTACCTAGAGAGCGGGGTGGGGGGGTGGGGGGGGTGGAGGGGCCCTGCTTCCTGAGGAGGGCTTTCAGGAGGAGGCCTCCCATGCCCAGGCCCTGAGAATATGGACACCCACACCCAGCCTGGCCTCCGCAGGGCCTGTCCACTGAGCATCCCTGTTCAGTGTATCCTCTCAGCGGAGCCCTGGGGGCAGGGCAGGGGGTCAGGCGCAGGGGCAGCTTCTGACAAGACAGAGCCTGTCAGGAGATAAACACACAAACACGGGGCCTGGAACCCGGCCTCTTGTTTGGAATTCTTGACTGAGGGAGGGGGGCTGCGGAGGGGGCAGTTGGTGGGAAAGGGAAGGGGTTGTGGGGAGGGGGGAGAGCAGACCTACTACAGGGTCTCAGGGTGCAGAAAGAGGGGACCACAGCCCTTCAGCCCTTGACGTTGCTCTAGGGCTTGTTGCCGATGACTTTGAGGAAAGGTCTAGCATTTAAAGGCCCTGAGATTGACCTGCCTGCTTATGAAGTCACTAGGCAGTGGGCATGGGCAGAGGCGGGGAGATCTGGGGAGGTCAGGGGGCGGCGGCGGGGGCGGGGGGGGGGGTGCAGCCCATCTCTCTCGTGGTTATCAGTTCTTCCTCTTGTCTGACTTGCTGTCTTTGTAAGGGACCGAGGGAGTGGGGAGGGACGGGGGAGCAGAGGAGGCCGGGATCTCCCCGGAGTTGTTCATCTTCAGCCAGGTTCTGAACGTTTTCAGGAAGACACTCCAGGGGCCCGCTCCAGCCCTGCCAGAGCCTTTTTCTGCCTGAAGACAGACTCAATTCACCTCTTCCCGTCCTCGGGGCGTGTGGGGGCACCCTCCCTCACCCCCAGCGGCCCCTTTCCGTGTGTCTCTGGGGCACCACAGGTATTCCTCCTCCTCCTCTGTGTGCACCGTCCCCAGTCTTTGTCAGGCTGGGGCGTTGCTGGAAAGGAGGTAACTATTTCGTGTAGCTCCCTTCCCCTGACCTCTCTCTCTGCCTCACTGGGAAGCCTTCTTCAGGGTCCTCTTCCAATCAGTTTCATCTGCCCAAACTTTTCCTTAGAACACAGGCGGTCCAGTCCCTGTCCCACTCCCAAACCGCCCTGGGCCCTATTGCTCTGGGCCCCTTTATGGGTTCCATAGAGCTTTCCCCAGATTCTAGGAACACCTCCCGCCTTCCTGGGTCCCCTGTCCTTCCAGGCTCAGATTTCTAGCCCCGAGAGGGCAGAGGAGGATGCAGTTCTTCCCACTGACAGCAGAGGGCAACACACACAAGCCCAGGCAGAAGAGTGTGGAGGCTGAGGGGTCTGGGGTGCCTGGTGAGAGGTGGGACAGAAGCCTGTAGGCAGGTAGTGATTTGGGGGAAGAATTAGTGGAACATCCTAGGCTCACCCAGTGGGGGTGGGAATCTCTAGTTCTTTGCCTTTTTACACACTCGAAGGTAGCTAATACTATCAGCGACATGTGGGGCCGATTCTTTAGATATGATATGTCAGCTTCTCAAAATAACCGTGAGGTGCTTTTATTTTCACTGTACAGAAGGGTAAACCGAGACTGGGGAAGGTTAAATCATGTGGAATCCTGTGCCCAAGGTCACAGGGCCAGGGACCGGCCGAGTGGAATTCAGTGGTCATGATGAGGTGGCTCTGCCTGGGGTCTGCCTCTTCCTCCCAGACACTCAGTGAGGAGCCTGGAAGGGGCCTCCCTGCGCCCACCCACCCCCTCCTTCCGGAGTCCAGCAGGGTTCAAAGAAGGGGTTGGGAGGCTGGGGGGGGGACCCCTGCCCCCACAAGCCTCCCTTAGCCTGGCCAGATGCCTTTGGGGCCTGGAGACAAGGGCTGGAGAATGGGGCTGCCATAAACGGTGTCCGGCTGCACCGCCAGGCTGTAAAACCAGCCGAGCAGAGGCCGGAATGTGGAGGGATCCAGGAAGGATTTTCCGGCAGGGTCTGGCCTGATAGCATCTTTGGGGCCCCGGGGTCAAAGGGGAGCCCGCCTCCCTCCCCTCCCTCTCCTGGCCATCCTGCCACTCTCTCTTTTCCCTTCCCTGCCCCCTCTTTCTGCAGTGGTGTCTCTACCTCTACTAGATCCCTCTCGGCCCCTTCCTCTCTGAGGGGTGGTACAGCCCCCGTGGGAGCCTGTCGGCTGTAACTTTGGGATTTCTTTGCTTTGCTCCTGTCATCTGTAAGGTGGGGAATCATACTAGTACCCATCTCAAAGGCTAGATGAGGTAATATTTGTAAAGCACTCAGGACAGTGCCTGGCTCACATAAAGTGCTAATGGTCTGTTGATATAATAAATATCAGTGTATTTGTTTATTCCTGTTTCTTCTCTCTGCTGAGGGATCCGGGTTAGTCATGGGCCTTATTCCCCCAATTTCTTCTCACAATCGTCATCTGGATCCTGGAGGGGAAGCGGCTGAGGGGGAGGAGGGGTCTAAGGACGGAGCCCATGCAGAATAGCCACCAGAGCAGGCTCCTAGGCCTGGTTCTGCAGACCAGGCAGCCATCCCTCTTCGAGCCAGCAGGGGGCAGCAGATGCCTGGACTGTGATGCGCAGGAGAGGGGGTGCCCCAGCTCCCCTGGCCCTGCTGAGAGAAGGCGCTAAGGATGGAGGAGGAGTAGCCCGTGGTTGTGTCTCTGTGGTCAGGCCAGGCTGATTCCCGGGGGCCTTTCTCTTGCCCCTGTGTCTCTGTATGCGTGAGGGGGTGTCCGCCTGTGGTGACCCATGGTGTGACATGGACAGGGCAGGTGACTGCTTTTGAATGTACCAGAACCACCAGAGGGCATGTTAGAGCCAGAAGAGACTCAGAAATTGTCGAACGGCCTGATTGTCTTCACGAGGAGGCTGAGGCCCAGAGAGGGCAAGCCGCTTGTCCAGCTTTGCACAGCGAGTTTGCGGAGCTTCCAGGCTCCTGTTCTGTTGCTCTACCAAGTGCGTGTCTGTGTGTAGCACGAGCTGGGCGTGTGGGTGCTGCTCCATTCGGGAGCTTGGGCTCCCCAAGGAGTGCCTGCTCAGTGCCCGGCCCCTGAGGCTGCCCCGGAAGTGGCCCTGTCTTCCCCTCCCCTGGCTCCCCTGGCTCTGCCCTGGCCTCTTCCTCATGGCCCAGCTGCAGAGAGGAGATTGCCTTCTTCCCCAGATTCTAGGTCTCTGGAGATCAGGGCTCTGTTAATCACAACAGTAGAAACATGTGTAGAGCGGTTGTTGCCACATGGATCAGATCACTTAATGACTTAAACCTTCAACAACCTTACAAGGAAGGCACTCTGACTATTCTTAATTTACACACGAGGCAATGGAGGCACAGAGAGCTCAAGATCCTTGCCCAAGATCACACAGCCAGCAGGAACCAGGCTGTCCCGGGGAAGCTCCAAGCACTGAGCATAATGTATCCTGCAATGGTGCGGCTCTTCCCCAGCAAGCACGCTGACTGCTTACTGAGGGCCCACCCCGTGCCACGCACTGTGCCAGACACTTCTCATCCCCATGGGCTCTCCTCCTCAGGGTGGCCTGAGACGTAGGTTTGATCGTCACTTTGCAGACGAGGAAGTGGAAGCTCAGTACGCAGAGGAGCCAGGCTCCGTGTGAAACCCACACACGTAGCCATCTGGCCTGGTGCTCTCAAGCTTTCCATCCCCAGGGAGCTTGTTCAAATGCAGGTTCTGGTCCAGTAGGTCTGGGCAGGGCCTGAGATACTGCATCTCCATCAGCTACTTCCGGTGTCGCCGATGCTGCTGGTGCACAGATCATACTTTGAACACGAAGGCTCTGTGGCTCCTTCCAGTGCTGGCATCATGGGCTTTCTCTGGGCCTCAGTGTCCCCCGTCTGTAAAAGAAGAGGATCCCTGGCCAAAACCGGTTTGGTTCAGTGGATAGAGCGTCGGCCTGCGGACTGAAGGGTCCCAGGTTCGATTCCGGTCAAGGGCAGGTACTTGGGTTGCGGGCACATCCCCAGTGGGAGATGTGCAGGAGGCAGCTGATCGATGTTTCTCTCTCATTGATGTTTCTAACTCTCTATCTCTCTCCCTTCCTCTCTGTAAAAAATCAATAAAATATATTTAAAAAAAAAATTAAAAAAAAAAGAAAAAAAAAAGAAGAGGATCCCTGGCGTCCAGGTTCTCAGCTCAGGCTCTTTCCACCCCCCACCATTGCCCGATCCCCTCTCTAAGCACTTGGCTTCCTGCTCTCTCGGAGTGGAGAACGGAGAACAGGCAGAAGGTCTTAAGGACCTCTGGTGTGCCCCCAGCTGGGACAACTAGGACTCTGGTGGCGGTGGGTCCTATCTCAAAATCACAGAGCACATTTGTGGCAGATGTGGAACTGGAACCCATATTCCCGACTTCCAGGCAGGTGCCAAAGGCTCTTTCTGAAGGGCCTTGGGTGCTCTAGGAACCCCCAGGGAGGCCAGGCCTGGGCAGTGAGGGCTGGGGCTCCCGTAAGAGGCTGCGTGATGCAGTCCTTGTGGGGAGCCATTGCCCTCCCTGCGTTGGCGCCATCCTGTCTGTCTTGGTTTCTCTCTCCTCCCCTCCTTTCTTTGTTTCTTGCTGTGCCTACTCTCTATGCCCTGGCATCTCACCCCATCTCTGTTCCAATCTGGTTGGCTCCCTCCTACTTGTTCCCAGCCTGCCAGCGTGCAGTTGCAGGTGTGACTTCGGACGGCACGGACCAATGGCATGGACAGATCCACTCCCTTTCTCCCACGCCATCTGACCTTCCCATGCTCTGGGCCCTCCTGGCCTTCTGCAGAGAACTTTTGGGTGGGTGGATAAACCTCCCAAGGCTGACAGTGGGGGCGAGGGGGGTGCCCGTCTGGGAGGCCCTACAGCAGGAAGGTGGGTCTCAGCCAGGCTGGCTGGAGCCCCCCAGAAGCTCACCCTGTATCCAGCAGCAGCCTTTAGGTTGATCTCTCTCCTGGCCTTCCGCTGGGGGTGCAGTGGAGCACCTATGTCCTGTGGTCTTTTCATGCCACTGACACTGCCTGACCTCCCAAGGAGCCTGCTGACCTCACGTGCTTACCTGGAAAATGAGGAAGCCAGCAGCTCGCCCAGGAAGCCCATAGGGCTGGCGGGGAAGGACTGGGGCCCAGGCATCTGGGTCCCCGCTCTCTGCAGGGCTCTCACTGGAGGGAACAGGAGCAAGCACCCCTCTTCCTGGCCTTTCCCCAGGGGCTCTAGGCAAGTTCCGCCCCCCCCCCCCGCCCCCCGGAGTCGCTCATTCTACAAATGCCTATTGCACACTTGCCATAAGTTCGGGGCTGGGGTGGACATCAGATGCTTAGTCCCAGCTCAGGTCCTGGTGAAGAAAGAGGAGGGGTCCGTACATGGGCCAGAGAATGGGAGGGAGGCCTCAGCCACACCAGAACCAACCGGGAGGTGAGGCCGGGAAGACCTCTCCTGGAGTTGGGTGCTGAGGAGGCATGGGGAAGTGAGAAGCCCTCCCTGCTTGCACATGGGGGCGGGGGTAGGGCGGGCTGGTGTGCAGATGGAGACCTGGGCAGGTGGCTCTGCTTCTCTGGGCCTAGTTTCCCTCCCCTGGAAAATGGCAGCACGAAGCTAAGTCAGCAGTTCGCAGGTGCTGACCCAGAATCACTTGGGGGCTTAAGAGTCAGATTCCTGGGCCCCTCTGATACCGGAGCTCCAGGGACAGGACCTGGCTTCGTTTCTCTAGGCCTCCGTGGTTCTGAAGGACAGCCAGGTGATGGGCGGTGGTGCTGGAAGACCGGAGGGTCTCCTAGGGTCCCTCCTGCCTCCTACTCCGAGTCCTTGTCCACTGCTATTGGGAGGAAGCCACTGTGCTTGACTTTCTACAGTGCCAGGCACTGAGCTGCGTTCATTTAGACCCCAGACGGGCACTGTTACCTCCATCGTGGGAAGGAAACTGAAGCCCAGAGCTGTTATGTGGACCGATCTTGTCTATGACAGATCCCCACCCCTTCAGGCGGATGGCTCCCACCCGCCCACTCTGTGTTGGCTTCTCCTCTTTTTGTGGATAAGACACTTCCCTTCTTATCTCCGCCATCTTCCCTTCCTCCCTCTTCCTGTCATCTCCAGTTTCTAATAATCTTACGTATCTTCAGGGAATGGCCTCCTCAACCCCTGTAGGGGAAGTCCTCCCAGTCATCTGCCCCTGTCCCTCCTCCAAGGGGAGTGCCTAGTCCCTGTTCCTTCCTCATCGGTGGCGAGGAGAGAGGGTTATACACATCGAATGTTTCTGACTGACACCTGTCTTACCTGATTGGCTCTGGCTCTCTCCCTCTCATCTATTGCCAATTTTTGCTTCTCCTTCTTTATCTTCATGTTTCAGGATTATTTGTTTGGCTTATAACAGGGGCAGAAAGCCAGAGTAATCTCCAGGGAGAAGTCCTCTCCAATCCCAGCAGGAAGGATTGAGGCTAGATGCTTGGGAGAACTTCCAAACAGCCCAAGAGAGCAGTCCTGTAAGGAGGCTGATCCTCTTCCTTCCCCAGCTCCTCCTCTTCACACAGCCACGCCCTGCCCTCTGACCTCTGCATGGATGCTGGGGGAGGGGTGGGTGGGCCCCCCTGAGGCTGAAGGATGGGCTGGGGCACCCTGCCACTCCGGCCTTGCCCATTGTCCCTGCTCTGGCACCCATGCCCTCGCTATCTACTCCAACTGTTCCTCCCCTTCTCAGGTCCTTCTGGTCTCTGTCCCCACCCTGTCCGCGGGGTCAGCTGAGCTCTGGGCTGCGGATTGGGTCGGTCTGAAGGTGGGGCACCAGGGGCTGCCTTCCCTGGGCCCGGCTCTGACCGCTGGGGCCGCGGGAGGCAGAGCTGCCTGTCCTGTCGCCGTGTGGCCACAAGGGGGCTCCGGGACCAGGTTTTTCTCCTTTTCCGCAGGAGCCGCAAGAATTCCCAGCAGCCCCAGAACTCGCAGCTTTTCTGGAAGTGCTGGCCATCCTCCTGCAGCTGCCAGGGAAGCGTCTCTGCCAGGCGGGGAGGCCGCGGGAGCGGGAGGCAGCCTTTGCCTATCCGGATCCTATTCCAGGAGCATCTCCCTTCTCTCGGGAAGTCCTTCCAGCTGTCTACCCTCCATTTCTATTGCTGCTGGAGGGAAGGGAGCAGGCTGAACGAGCCACTCTTCTTCTTTTCCTTTTTTTTGTACTAATACTCCCCCCTTCCCCTAGGCTTGAACTGAAGTACTTATTCTCCTCGGCATCCCCTGGCCTTTAGAGCTCAGACTTTGCTCTGCCATCACAGCTGAGGATTGGATAGGCAGCAGCAGGAGGAATGTAAGCTAGACACGAAGAGGGACTTCCTGACAGAGAGGGACAGGAGCTGCGGGGCTTGGAATCTGAGGGAGGCTGAACACAGGAAGTTACCTGCTCATCCAGGCTCTGGTTCTGTGAGTTGGGGCGAGTCCTCGGTGATCCACAGCCACCACCTGTCCTTCCCTCGTGGGCGTTAGACAGGAGGGCTGGGCACAGGTCCCGGCCCCTGGGCACCTCCACGCCTCAGAGGACCATGGATGTCGCCGAATCCTTGGGCTTCAGATGGAAGAGATCTGTGTGGGGCTTTTCAAAGGAAAACCCCTGAGCACTCCCTCCCCTGCCGGTGACCACGGGCAGAGGGAAGGCCAGGGCGAGATGACAGAGCAGTTTTCTGCATCCATTTAAATGTCTCTTCAGAGTCCCTGTTAAGTCATTAAATTCTTAGCTTGAACATCCTCCTCCTACCAGGCAAAGACTAAGCTGATGCTGGGGCGTCCTTCCTGGAACGGGAGATGACACCACGACTTCACGTCCTCCACCGGGTGCCGGTGACTGGTCCCCTCTGCCCTCTGCCCCTCGACTTCTCCAGTGGGATGTGAAACAGCATCTGCCTCTCGTTCTGGGCTGTCTTCAATGTGAAGAGGGCCCTGGGGCTGTGGGGAGAGAGGGGCTTTGGAGTCAGACCCCGCCTCCTGGCGGCAAATGGCAGACCTCTCTGCCTCAGTGTCTACATCTGTAGGGTGGGAATAATAGCTCCTACCTCTCAGGCGAGCTTTGTGAAACAGTGTGCCTGTGAATGAGCCCCACGGCACTGAGCAGGGCAGGTGCTTCCAGCCTCCACACCCCTCCCCAGGCTCGCTTGTTCTTGGAGAAGGGGAGATGTGCCCATTTCCCAGACAGGAAAATGGGGGCAGGAATGCTACTAAGGCCCAAAGATTGGGTCTCTGCTGGACATGCTTGAAGATCAAAAGTTTGGGTTCCCTCCTTCTCTTTGCTTCCCTCCCTCTTTCTTCATTGCCCTTCTCTGACTTTTCCCCCTTCTGCCCCTCACCCACCTCTTTTCTTCCTTTTCCTGCTTCTCCCCATCATTCTGTTCCTCTGTTCCTCTACCTTCCTCCATTCATTCATTCACTCATTCATTCAGCATTAAGCTAGGTAAAAGGGACTCCTTAAAAATCGAGAAATGCCCGTCCTGCCCCCCTGGCCTCTCTCCTGGGCCTTCTCTTGCATGTTGCCCCAACTTCTGCTCCTCCTCCTTGACTTTCCCGGGAGGTCAATGCCTCTGTTCCATGGACCGGGTTGGGGAAGGAAGGTGGTAATGGAATCTGGTCCAATTAAACAAGGTGTGCTCTGGAGACAGCGCTGAATAGGACATGATAGTTCTTGCCCTTGAACGACTTGGGGTGAAGGAGGGAGGCTGGGCTGGCAGCAGCCGTGTGACAGTGCTGGGGAGCCTGGGAGGACATCAGGGAAGACTTCACCGGAGAAGGTGAGCGTGGAGCTGGGTTTTGAGGCATGAGCTGGAGTATTCCCGTTCATAACGGTGTGGGAAGAAAGGCAGTCCTGTCAGAAGGACCACCAGGGGCAAACGTGTGCTGCTAAGAAAAGGCGAGGAGAACTCAGGAGCTGCCAGGAGTTCTGTGTGGCCGGAGCCCAGGGAACTTGTGGGAGACTAAAATCCCAGAAAAAGCTAAACAACAGTGTCTGGTGTTAGCTCACTGGCCAGACAAGGGGGTCCAGAACAGTGCGTTGCTCTTGGCCAAATGAATGACAAGGAGTGGGCAGGACCGGGGACGTTAGGAAGAGTACCCTGGGCTCCCACTTCCTCTGTCTTGTTGCCTATACTGTCCCGGGAAACTTACTTGAGTGACCCTGGGCCTCAGTTGTTTCATCTACAAAATGGGGATAGTGTTGCATCATCTCCCTGAAGACAAGGTAAGACAAACAGTGTGGTTTCTTGAGGTGCCTTCCAGGATTGAGAACTGTAGTTTTATGGTCATTCTGGGATGGATGACCAAGGGGGTCTTCCTGGAAGAGGAGGGCTTGGTGCCTGGCCTTAAACTATGGTGATTGAGCTAAACAGAGAGGGGTGGGGGAGGTGGGGGAAACGTGGGGACAAAGGTCAGAGGCAGGACAGCGAAAGTCATGTCTGGAGGTCAGTATGTAGCTGGCACACGGGGGCGTTGGGGGCTGGCTTTAGGGCAGGAGATGAGGCGGCTTTGGCAGGGCAGGGATGTGACTGGTGCTGGCAGGAGGTGTGGGAGAAAGACCCCTGGCCACCGACCTCACTCCTACCCACCCTCTGTCCCCGCCCCCAACCCCAACCTCCTAGGGGCCAGACTGAGCTAGGAGAGAGCCTGGACTTGGAAAGGGCTGACTGGGAATCAGGGGCATGCAAACGAGATGCAAACATCATGTAAATTAGCCACTCCCTGCTAGACCCACTGCTTGAGGTCTGTTTTGTCTGAAGTTGAGCCACAGGAGGGTGGGGCAGAGGGTCCTCTCACCTCCCCTGTGGGGCTCCTCCTGTCTCACTGGCTGAGCCTCGCGAGACCTGGGGACACAGTCCCAACTGCTCTTGCCTTTCCTTTCTGCAGGCTTGGGAGCTTCCCTCCGGCTCATCCCCGGAGGACTGGCCCAGTTCCGGGAGTCGCCCCCCAAAGCCCACAGGAAGAGTCTGAATCTCCCTGAGAGGGAGCGTGAGGGGCAGGGCAGAAAGATGGCCTGAGATAGAAAGAGCAGCTGGGATGGGACGGACAGGGAGACTGACGGGGAAGGGCCAGGTATGGAGAACAAACATACCCAGGAAAATGGATATGCAGACACAGTGAGCAAGCAGCCCCAGAGACCCTGAGCTTCCAGCAGAGACCCCGACCGACGGAGACCGACAGGGCCCTTCTCCTGCTGCCCAGCCTGGGACGCGCAGGACCAGTGCCGCTCTGTCGGTTTCTTCTCGCTTGTCGGCCTGTCCCTGGCTGACGGTCCCTTTGTCTGTCTCTTTGTTTGTTTGTCTCTTTGTTTGCCTGTCTCTCTCCCACCTCCCTCCCCTCTCCTGCTGTTTGTTGTCTCTGGGTCCAGACCTCTCTATCGTCCTGCCCTCTGCCTTGGCCATCTCTCTGGGAGAGAACACTGCCCCTGGGGATTGCGGTATCCATGGGTCTCTACCTCCTGATCTTAGACAGGCTCTTGCTTTTCCTCCTCCTGAATCTGGGTCTCCATTTCCTCTTTTTTGGGGTGGCCCCACCCTCTGCCTCCTATCATATTGATAAGACTCAGGAGTGTGGGCAGGTGACTGTATTTAGAATTGCTCAGGCATTGGAACAAAGGATTTAATTCATCTGAGAGCCAATACTGCATTTCAATCTTCTAAGGGCAAAGCAAGAAGAAAATCATGACTGCAGCATGAGGCACACTGGTTAGACATTCAGGGGGACTTCCCAAAAGGGAGGTGTGGGAAATATTAGAACAGGCCAGGTACAAGAGACTAAGCAGCGCCTTCATAATCTCCTGTGGCGGAGCCCCTGGGAGGGAGTTCGGGGAGACGGGCAACATGACAGGAAAAGGCCTTTTGATGTGCGGTGGCGGCGATGGGCATGAGGAGGCTCGGGTACCAGCTCCTGCCAGCACCTGCCCGAGGGGCCCACCTGCGCAGCCTCCCCGGTGGCTGGGGAGAGGCCAGGGGAAAGGGTGTGGAGGAAGTGCCGTCTCCCCACCTCCACCTCGGTTCCCCACCATCTTCCCAAGCTCAGGACCGCCCCGCCCCCCGACAATCCATGAGAGATGGCTGCTGGGGACGGAGTGATGTATGTAATGCAGATAAAATGTCAGCAATTCTAAATGGGTCCGGAGATGCAGCCGTGGGGGGGTGGGGGGTGGGAGGGAGAGAGGGCGGAGCAGCGGGGAGAGAGGAAGGGAAAATGAGATGTGGGTCCTCACCGGGACTGCAGCAGGGGCAGACACCCCCTCCCCCAGCAAAGGCCAGCGGAGGGGTGGGCCCAGGCGGCAGGAGCCCAAATGAGATTTTGAAGAGGGAGCTGGAGGGTGGGGGGTGGAGGAGAGGAGGAGGCGGGCGGGGGCAGCGGGGCCGGAGCTGCTGATGTATAGCGGTTTCATAACTTCCTCAGTATTAAAGGCAGGTTCATGGGGAGGGCAGCGCCATTAATCACAAGGCTGAATGGGGCTGGGATTTGCTGAGAGGCGCGCTTGCTGTCTGCTGCGCCTGCCCGGCTCAGGGCGGGAGGGGGCAGGCAAGGACGTCCCTGCTGAACTAGGGGTAAGACCCCAGGAACCTATTTTGGGTTTGGGCAAGTGGGTCCTTGCCGGTGAGGAGGGGAGGGGGCGCTGTGGAGCCTGGCCGGAAGAAGGGAAAGGAGGGTTGTGGCCGCGCCAGGGGCAGAAGGGCTGGGGGAGTGATGGGGCAGCAGCTGAGGGGACCCTGGGGGAGAAAAACTGGGGAGGGAGGATTGTGCATTTGAACATGAAATTGATCACATGTAAATATAATGCAAATGACATGCAAACGAGCACAGGATTTCTCTGGGTCCATAGCTCAGGCATTCTCTTTCTTGGACTGAGAATTGGGGCCAATTTGCATCCAGTTCCATGCCTACTGCCTTGTTTCTTTATTATTAATATTTTCTTCTTGTAACATAAAAATCCACACCTGAAACCTGTATGCTCATGTTGACCAATGCCACCGCAATCAATTTAATAAATAAATAAAAAATATTTTCAGAGGGAGAACGGAAGGTTTGACTTTTTAAGAGGGTAAGGGAGCCAAGGCGGGGCTGGGGAAAGGGAGAGGCCGCCCCTGGGAAGGGTAGCCTCAGGAAACTGACATGCCTGAGTGAGAGCGAGGGAGCTCAGTGGCAGGACTCCTGGGCTCCGTGCCTGAATTGAAGGGGGGAGACAGGTCCGGATCCGATGAGACAAGGATGTGTCGCACGTTCTGTGAGGTGGGCCTTGGCATCCTCTCTCACAGGTGAAGAAGGCAAAGATCAGCCCAAGGTTCAGAGAGCAATGATCTTCCTCAGTCACACGCTGGTGAGGGCAGACCCAATTCCAGGTTTCCTTGAAGGTTCACTGCTCCCTTCAACCCGCCATAGGAGCATCTCCGAATGAGGTAAACAAAAACAGAGAGCAGATATCATGTTGTCAATACAACAGGCATGTATTGAGCACCTAGTGGATACAAGGCAGAGGGCCTGTGCTCAGGAGACCGAGTGCTGACCTCTTAAAACACAGTCTAGTAGGGGCCACCCAGGCATTTTAGCAATTAGTGAGACACTTCGCAGTTAGGGACGGGGGTCACCAGGGAGGCACCAGCAAAGGGAAGGCCAGGGAATGTTTCTGAGGGGAAATGGCATTTGATATGGGCCTTGGCGAGTGGGTAGAATGTATTCAGTGGCAGAGGTGAGAAGGGAAGAATGTTCCAGGTGAGGGGGGCAAGATGGGCCATTGTGCAAAGGCAGGAGACCCCGGTGCGTTGGAGCAGAGTGTGTGGAGAGGTGTGAGGGAGGTCGAGCTGAGAGGCGAAGGGTGTGTGTGTGTGTGTGTGTGTGTGTGTGTGTGTGTGTCAGGATGTGAGAAGGTTGAGAGGCCCAGCCAGGGATGTGACTGTTACCTGGAGGTCAGCCGGAAGTAGAGAACAGGGTCAATCATTCATTTGATCTTTGATTCAGCAAACAGACAGAGTGTGCACTAATCACATGCCAGGGCTGCCCTAGTAGCTCGGGACGCAAAGATCTAATGTGTCCCTCCTTAACCCGTATAATTTTGTTAAGCAGTGTCACCCCAATAAACTGAATAAAGAGGAAGTAAGATGTGTCCCTCCTTCAGGAGGGTCAGTCAGCAGCAGTGTCCTCATCAGTAAATGGGGTAGAAAGAGGGTCCCTCGTAGCGTTAGCATGAGGGTTACGTGGGAGGGTCTATAGCAAGCACCCAGGGTGCCGTCTGATGGAGGAGAAGCACTCATGAGGGTTAGCTATTGCTGTCACCATCCTTCTCACACTTCCGAGAGGTGCGGGATGGGGGACAGAGGCAGGGAGGGGGCCGGCAGTCTGCTGCAAAACCTGGGGAGGGACAGGGTGAGGCAGTGTGGGTGGGAAGGAGGGGACAAGAGAAGGCAAATGACAGAGCCAGAGCCAGGGGCAGAGAAGCGTGGCCGGGAGCACTGCAGGGGGCAAGGGAGGCCATCCTTGGTCAAGTCCCTGTTCTGCTGCGGGTTCCCTGGGAGTGCAGGGCAAGGCAGGGCCTGGGTGGTGGGTTGGCCGGAAGCTGGGATTCTTGGATCCTCTTCCCACTTGGCTCCTCTTCCCCCTCCCAGAACCATCTTGACTCCTCTTCTCAGTTGCTTAATTTGGCTCAACCTGTGGGAGATATTCCTCCCACCTCTGCCAAACGTGTAACTTTCTTCCTTCTGCTGTCGGACTTGGGGACCCCGTGGCTGTCTGTCTGTCTGATGTCTGTGTGGTCCGCTCAGGATAATTGCTCTGGACAACTCTAACACCACTCAGACAGATTGGCTGGCCTCCTGGCCCGACATCTCCCACCACTGCATCAAGCCAAATTACTCAGCCCCCCCAGCCCCAGGCTCTGGTGAAATCCGATTAGCAAGGAGAGAGCTGCGCTGAGCTGACAGCTCCTCCGATAATTGCTTCCCAAGTAAGCGATGCAAATCAGCCCATCCAGCCTGTCCCTGCTCCTCTCCTGGGAACCCAGGCATCCAGGCCCCAGGAGAGGAGCACAACTGAGTTGGGGAGACTTGGAGGCTGTCACCTGCCTCCAGTGAAGCGGCCATCAATCCATAAAGCTCATCTGTGCTGGCTTGGGCTTGGAGATGGGGGCATTGGGGTGGTGAGGGTGGACCAGGGACCCCACTAGCTCTGCATTTCTGTCTTAACAGAAAGTGGCACTCTCCCCCTCATCCTCTCCCCTTGGAGAAGAATCCTATGTACCCATTTCCCAGTGAGGTAGATGAAGGCAGAAATACAGAAGACACAGAGACAGGGAGATGGATGGCTGAACTGTTAGGGAACAAATGAACACAGTCACAGGCTGATTCTCCTGGTTTTCTAATTCTAGGAGGGAGGTGGGAATGGGGCTGTAGGACCCGCGGAGAGCTGTCTGCATGTGTGAGTCCCTCTGCACCAGGTTGGGGGAAATACTTTGAGGGTTAAGTCCCCACAGAGCGGGGAAGAGGCTGTGGTACCATATATCTTGGGAAGCTTGCAGAGCCCAATCAAAGCCGGAGACTTTGTGCCTGTACTTGGATGCAGTGGCCCTTCCTCACCCCACACCTCAGGGACCTCTCTCCACTGCCCTAAATTAGGTCCCTTTACAGGTCTGTTAACACCTTTCCTTCCTATATCTTTATCTCAAGTTCTTTGTTTCTTTGACTCTGTCATCCCATCTCTGGTGATTTTGGAGACCTTAAAGTACTTTCCTTGCGGTCATGAACTCTCAGCGCCCAACCCTAGCCCATGTGGGGCACTGTCTTTGTAGAAATAGCCAGGGACCAGTTGCCTGTCTTGTCCTCTGTGCCCGTGTGTCTGTCATGGCTCTATGGCCTGGGTCTTGGGGCCTCAGACTAGCATCTGCCTGCGAACCTGGCACATGGTCATAACAAAACTAACCATATGGAGCATTGATTCTGTGCTGGACACCATACTAAGCACATTATGTAATTAAGTCATTTAATTATCACAAGAGGAGACACGGATTACAATGACCATCCCATTTCACAGCGGAGTTAAGTGAGGCACAGAGAAGCTAAGTAATTGTCCAAGGCCACCACTAGTAAGTTGGCAGAGCTGGGATTCAAACCCAGGCAGTCTGAGTCCAGAGCCCACACTCTACAGGCCTCTGCGATGCCACCTCTCCTCTCCAGTGCTCTTTCCATGTTTATTGGGCTGACTGCCAGGGGTCACTGCCCAGGGGAGTGGAGCTGGGGGGAGATGGCTACGCTGAAAGTCAAACACGAAAACCTTTGGGGTTCCCCGGGCCAGAGGTGGTGGGAGCTGACACGGGGGACACCTGGTATTTGGGGAGGGGAAAACATGGCCCTCACTTCTACAAATATCTATTTCTGCGCTGGAGCAGTGCAGCTAGACAATTTCCCCTTCCTACTCAGAGCATGGAGGCAGGGGAAGGGCTGAAAGATCGGAGTCAGAGCTATGACCTCCAGAGGCCGATAGATGGCGCTCATGGCCCAACACAGCCCAGGCAGCCCAAGGAAACCAAAGGAAAACAAGCCTGAAGTTAACCCCTTACCGCCGGCGCTCAGGCCCCAGGAACAGGCTGATGGGTGGCGGAGGGCCCTGTCCAGGACCGGCTGGCCCCTAAGGAATGACCCAATTCTCTAGGCTCTGTCCAGGCCACAGCTGCGTCTGCTTCTATCCGTAAGGCTCTATCCATAAGCCAGCAGCCAGTCACTTGGAGATTTCCCAGAGGCCAGGAGTCTAAGACAAGGACAAGGCAGGTTGTGAGGGCCCCACCTCAGCCCAGTGCATCTCTCAGGCTCTGTCTCTGGAAAGTTTATGGGTGTCTATTTCTAAGCATGGAGGTGTGGAGCCCCTCCTTCCATCTTCCCTCAGAGGGACTCACTCGGTAGGGAGGAGTAGCTTGGGCTAGAGGCAGAGAAGGGTCCCAGGTATCGCTTGGGCCAGCAATAGGGACTCACTGTGGGTTTCCCAAAACTCAATTTCTTCCTATGTCTGGACCCCTATCTCTGGGCTCCTTGGGGTGAATGGCCTTACAGGGACACAAACAGTTATCCAAGTCCTCCAGGAAGTTGAAATTGGGCCTGGGGTTCTAGGGATCTCCATTTGTCTGTCACTCACTTCACTCAAGTCGGAATGTCTGACTTGCAGTGTGCAGGGGCTTCCATGATGAAAAACCGGAAGTGCTTGGCAAGCAAGTGGCAGAGGGGTGGGGTGGGCAGGAAGGTTGTCTAAGGGATGGTGAAGCTCCTAGAATTCTTAAACACTGTTCCCCATTTCATACTACTTTTTGTTAAGAAACACACAAGTACATAGATGTACAGAGATAGAGGCACCTGCGGGAGGTGCCAGTTCTGGAAGCACAGGGTACTCTTATTTCAGTCATTCCAGAGAAAAGGAATGAAGCAGATACAGGGAAATAGATGTACACAGAGAGAGATAGAGACACACAGATTAGAAGAGGCTAGAGATAGAGATAGATTTATTTGGGGAGAGAAAGGCCAAGACACAGAGAGGGAGAGACTCTGACACAAATGAAAGCTCAGGAAGTAATGGACTTTGCCAGGTGGATGAGTAATTAAGTTTCCAAAGTCTTGCAAGGTTGAGAGTAGTTTCTCACCTTTGGTGTCAGTGTGTCACTGCTCATAGTTCCCTGAAGCTCCTGCTGCACCCATTCATTCTTTGTCTGTTAGTAGGAGAGCAGGGGAGGCTTGGGAAGGGGGTAGCATCCTTGTTTTCTCACTTCTTCCAGTTCTGGGTTTATTGGTCTCCTTCCTTACTACCTGCAGGGAGACCTGGCTTCTTCCTGATCTCGGTCATGGCTGTGCTGATGTGTGCAGGGGATGGAGGTGGGAGGAATCTAGAAGATCACTGATTTCAGGGGGTTCCAGTCTAATGAAACAGAAACAGACCCAGACAGAGGACAAGAACAAAACTATGAGTGTGACAGCTTTGCACACTGGTATTGGGTTGGGGAGGTGGGAAGGAATGGACTATTAGGAATGCAGCCATGGGATTGCGATGGGTCAGGAGTGGTGTCCTGGACATAGTATTTGAAGGGGAGGGTTGGGAATGATGGGAGGTTATAAGGCTGGGCAAATAGTAGTGCAGAGGGGAGAGAGAAGTCAAATAGTAAAGCCATGGAGACTCAAAGCCATTATTACGACTTGTTAGCTGCCCTGCCTGGCTGGTGTTACTCAGCGGTTGAACATCCACCTATGTCTGAACCAGGAGGTCACGGTGTGATTCCCAGGCAGGGCACATGCCCAGGTCGTGGGCTTGATTCCCAGGAGGGGGCGTGCAGGAGGCAACCGATCAATGATTCTTTCTCATCATTGATTTTTTTAATAAAATATATTTTTATTGATTTCAGAGAGGAAGGGAGAGGGAGGGAGAGATAGAAACATCAATGATGAGAGAGAATCATCGATCAGTTGCCTCCTGCACTCCCCCCACTGGGGATCAAGCCCGCAATCCGGGCACGTGCCCTTGACCAGAATCGAACCTGGGACCCTTCAGTCCACAGGCCGACGCTCTACCTATTGAGCCAAACCGGCCAGGGCTCATCATTGATGTTTATATCTCTGTCTCCCTCTCCATCCCTCTCTGAAATCAATTATATATATTTTAAAAAAGGAGTTACTAGGAGATGACAGAAGTGTCCCTGTGGATGTTCTACATACAGTCCTAGGAGGGCTGCAAAGGAAAGGTCTCTTACACCTGGGGCAACCGGAGGGCTAGAACTGGTTTTTAACCATGTTAATACTCTCAGGTGGGTTGGGAGGTTGGGGATGGTTGAAGCTCCTTGATTCTTAACCCCTTTGGGGAAAGTGTTGTGGATGAGCTATGGAAGGTTGATGCCTTTAGGGCTAGAACCCAGGATCTTTGAGGTCCTTAAAAAGCCTGGCCCTCACTTCTCAAATGTTGTTGATTCAGCCCTGAAGTAAAGAATAAACTACAACCCCCAGCATCGCTTAGCGCTAATTTAGCACGCTTTCCGGGGACTTGCGCATTTCCGGCGGAAGTGGCCGTGACTACGCCAATCTCCTTTCCTAAGCAGAGCGGACTACGATTCCCACTGTCCTCCGCGCCCGGGGGCGGGGAAAAGGACTCGGAAACCGGATGGGCAGCTGGGCCAGGTGAGGAAGTTGGAGGCTGGAACCCAGGGGCTACGGGGGCAGGGTCGGGGTTCACGCGGCTTCGGGGTGGCGGCAGGCGGGGAGTCGGAATGTCTGCGTTTTGGGGCCCCTCGCGCTGTTCGGGGTTCGTCCCGGCGCAGGGAGCGCGCAGCCCTTGGAAGCCTGGAGGCCTGCGGGCCGAGGCTTTCTTGTCGGGCGCACGCGGAGGTTTCTTAGGGAGCCTTAGTCGTCTGCCCCCCTCGGAGCCAGGAGCAAGGATGAAGTGGTATTTTTGAGCGCGTGCTCTGTTATCTTTATTATAATTATTGGTTTTAAGGATTTGCTGATTGTTCCTGTGGATTCCTGGGGTGCCCATAGGGACAGGGGCGTGGATAGTGTCTTCGATTCCCTCTTCACTGTGTCAGAAAGCCTAGGTGTCCAGACTTCTCGCTGGGTCACCCTCCGCTTCCTCTGCACTTAATGTGACACGACACTGATTTATAAAGTATCTACTAGTATGTGCCTTAAGTCTCTGGCCCTTGATGACTTTAGATAGTGCTTCCAAGTTCCTCTTTTGGGCTCTTACAGTGTTTTGTTGGGGACATTAAAGCGCCAACCACAGTGTATTGCAGTTGTTTATCTGTCATCTCAGCGGTTCATGAGCCTGGCCTACGTTGTTTTTTTCATTTGGGATTTCTTCCCCACCAAGAAACAGACTATTACAGTACCTGTCATGTAAAAGACTCATACATATTGAAAAAAATAAACCTACTGGTGCTAGGTTAGGTGGAATTTCTCATTTTCATTTCATAGAGTTAAGTGACTCTAGAGCAGTGGTTCTCAACCTTGGCTGCACCTTAGAATCTCCTGGGAATCTTTTTAAAATCCTGATTCCTGGGCCCCATCCTCCGGAAATTCTGTTTCTTTGTTATGGGGTGGGGCCACAACATTAGTAACAGAGAAACACAATTCCCGGAGGATGAGGCCCAGCCATCAGGGTTTTAAAAAGATTCCCAGGTGATTCTAATGTGCAGCCAAGGTTGAGAACCACTGCTCTAGAGAGAACCTTCTTAGAGTTGAAACCTGGACTAGAACTTGAGGCAGATGACACCCATTCTGTGGCTCTTGCTATCAGATCAGGCTTTGAAACCCTGGAACACTGAAATAACCCTTGTCACTTTGTGTACCCCCAGCCTTGCTGTCTCCAGCATAGGTCTCTGAAATCAAAGGTAGGTCCCACTTACGGCCGAGAGAGATCCCGCATCTGGAGCAGCCAGTCCACTAATGTTGGTGCTACCTGGGGAGAGACAAAGCAAGAGCCTCTGAGGCATTGGAGTCCTCCCCAGCTTCCTTCTCAGCATGTGCCTGAGGCCAGTTGGCCCTGGGTAGCCAGCTGGATAGATCAGTTAAAGAATTCTGAGATCAGATGGGGGAAGGAGTTCCTAAGTTTGGCCCCTGATTTTTTCCCCTCTCTTCCTCCAGGCTAGGGTCAGAGAGCAGGTTGATGGATCAAGCTGTTGTGTCAACCTTGAGTTCCTATCTGGGTTACTCTTAACCTGGGCAAGGGGTTGAGAGGGAGAAAGAACCATGGTCTACGTTATGGGAGGTCCAGACCTGATGGAAACCCCCCAGAGCCTGGCAAGCCCTGGGAAGGGGCAGAGTACAAGTGGGCAGCTGAGTCTTCAGCGAGTCCATCAGGAACGGCTCCTTGGTAGGAGGCAGTTTAAATAGGGATGGACAGAGCTGAGCAGGTATTCTTTGCCTACTTAGTAAGAGCTAAGACCTTGCAGATATGGAGGGAAACTGACCAGTGACTGGCCTCTGATCTCAAGTACATTGAAGAGGGACATATATGAATTTATGAAGAAACTACTAACCATGGTGACACAATGGTTCTCAGCGTTCACCAACCATCAGAAACACCTGGGGAAGCTTGTCAAAAATACAGATTCCCAGGCCTTGTGCCAGATTACAAAGCTTGCTTGAATACTTCCTCTGCTTTCTCCCTTCTTCTTCCCTCTCTTCTTCTTCTCTTCCCCCTTTCCCTTCCTCCCCCTTTACATGTAACATCTCATTCTTTTATATTATACTAGAGGCCTGGTGCATGGATTCGTGTACCGGTGGGGTCCCTTGGCCTAGCCCGCAGGGATCAGACCAAAACCAGCTCTCTGACATCCCCTGAGGGGTCCTGAATTGCGAGAGGGTGCAGGCCAGGCCAAGGGACCCCACTGGTGCACGGTCCGGGTTGGGGAGGGACTGTGGGAGGGCTTCAGGGCGTGTCCGGCCTGTCTCTCCCAGCCCATATCTCGCCCAGTCCAGGCAAGACCCCAGCAGCAAGCTAGCCTACCGGTTGGAGTGTCTGCCCACGGTGGTCAGTGCGGTGGTCAGTGCGTGTCATAGCGACCGGTCAAATGGTCGAATGATGGGTCGAACACTTAGCATATTAGGCTTTTATTATATAGGATTTTTAAAAAAAATATGTTTTTATTGGTTTCAGAGAGAGTGAGAGAGAAACAAATGAGAGAGAATCATTGATCAGCTCCCTTCTGCATGCCCCCCACTGAAGGTTGAGCCTGCAACCTGGACCAGGAATTGAACTGTGACCTCCTGGTTCGTAGGTCAACATTCAACCACTGAGCCACACCAGCTGGGCATATTAATATTATTTTAAAATAACAATTTTTCAAATACAGTTTACATACAATATTATATTATTTTCAGGTGTACACCCCAGTGTTTAGACATTTATACAGCTTATGAAGTGATCGTCCCGATAAATCTAGTACCCATCTGACACCATACAGTTATTACAATACTATTGACTATTTTCCCTATGATGTGCTCTACATCACCGTGACTACCAATTTGTATGTAATCCCTTCATCTTTTTCACCCATTCCTCCAACACTTCTCCCATCTGGCAACCATCAAAATGTTCTCTGTGTCTATGAGTCTGTTTCTGTTCTTCTTGTTCGTTTATTTTGCCTTTTAGATCACACATATAAATGAAATCTTATATCAACATTATTAAGTGAATATTGTTATTTTTAGTATTTGGATGAGGAATCCAGAGACTGGCTCTGGTTACATTGCTTGTAAGAGAGTCTGGTAGTCATCCCACTTACCACTGAGGATTCTTGAATGTGGGCAAGAAGCTGGACTGGGCTGGGGAGGTTGTAGAATTAGCAGGGGTGGCTGAGTGAATCATCTAAGGCAGTGGTTCTCAACCTTGGCTGCACATTAGAATCACCTGGGAATCTTTTTAAAATCCTGATTTCTGGGCCTCATCCTCCGGAAATTCTGTTTCTTTGTTACTAGTGTAGTGGCCCCACCCTATAACAAAGAAACAGAATTTCCGGAGGATGAGGCCAGGAAATCAGGATTTTAAAAAGATTCCCAGGTGATTCTAATGTGCAGCCAAGGTTGAGAACCACTGATCTAAGGCAAGATGGTTTGGGTGATTCAGGGCTCAGTCTTGAGTCAGATAGTTTGGGTTCAAATCCCAGGTTCATAACTTGCTAACTGCATAACCCTGGGCAAGTTGCTTGATCTTGCTAAGCCTCAGTCTTCTCACCTGTAACATGGGAGCAATAATACCCATCTCCTGGGGTTGTTATGAGTATCCATGGGGTGTATCTGGCACGAGCACTTGCTTACCACCTGGAAGCTATTGTAATTAGCCCTTAGTAATTAGTCTCTGAGCTATGGCTTTGCACCTGCATCTCATTCTTCAGCATATTGGTTCCCAGGACACGGCTCATCCTGGCTGGGCTTGTTTTGTTAAGGGGGACATTGAAGATGCTGAAATTTTGCCACCAGTAGACATTTATTGGAAACTTACCATAGCTTGCCATGGTCTAGGACAGAGATGGCGAACCTATGACACGGGTGTCAGAGGTGACACGCGAACTCATTGTTTTGGTTGGTTTTTCTTTGTTAAATGGCATTTAAATATATAAAATAAATATCAAAAATATAAGTCTTTGTTTTACTATGGTTGCAAATATCAAAAAATTTCTATATGTGACACGGCACCAGAGTTAAGTTAGGGTTTTTCAAAATGCTGACACGCCGAGCTCAAAAGGTTCACCATCACTGGCCTAGGAACAGACTCAAAACCTAGCCTGATGGAAAGGAGGCTTGGAGTGGGGGATGGGTTATTCACAACAGGTGATGAGTGAAGGGGAAGAGAAGAGGTCCTTTCATTACCAAGAACTGAGATGAGCTTAGTCCTGCCTGGAGGTTGGGGGATGACTGATACAGTCTCTTCCGAGTCCAGGAAATGGTAGTGGAGCCCTGGCCGGTCTGGATTCCTCCCACTCTAGGGCTGAGGGGCCTCTGTCCATCTCTTTTCCAGGTGACGGTGACATGGCTGTGCCCCAGGCTTTCCCACCGGGGCCCCTTCATGAGCCTGCAGGTACCCTGGTGGAGCCCCAGCTCTGCCCTCGAAGCTTGGCTGAGGGCTTCCTGGAGGAGGAACTTCGGCTCAATGCTGAGCTGAGCCAGCTGCAGTTTTCTGAGCCTGTGGGCATTGTCTACAATCCTGTGGACTATGCGTGGGAGCCTCATCGCAGCTACGTGACCCGCTACTGCCAGGGCCCCAAGCAAGTGCTCTTCCTGGGCATGAACCCGGGGCCCTTTGGCATGGCCCAGACTGGGGTAAAGGGCTTGGCTGTCCCTGGTGGGTGGAGTGGGAAGCTCCAGGGTGATGCTTGGCTGCATGTGCTGTGGAGGAGGAGTATGTGTGCGGCTGTGGCCGTGTGGATGTACGGGGCTCCCATCCCTTCCCAATACACACTGGCTCCTGTGGGTCTCAGACATCCTCCTGGCCTCACTGCCCGTCGTTAACCAAGGACATTAATGGTAGTTCCGTTTCCTCTGTGAGCTGTCCGCTAATTGCCTCTGAGAGCCCTTCCTTCCGCCAGCCCCATCCTTAGCTTACCGGATCTCCCTTCTCCCTAGAATGTGGTTGGGATCAGGAGAGGGACCAGGACTACTGGGCCCTCAGGAGAGACTGGTTGGCGGGTCGGTATGGAATCGATGCAGCGTATTCAGGCAGCCCGGGCTCTGCTTCTTAGCTGAGGAGAGGTTCAGACCAGAGCAGGCTTCAGGGCCTGCCTGCGTATCTCTCAGGCCCCGGGATGAGTGACTGACCCTTGGTGGGGTGCTTGGCAGGTGGGGGAGGGGAAGAGGCTTCAGGGCAGGAGGCTCAATCGCTTTTATTGACCCCAACTGGGGGATGAAAGGTGGTCAATGATGATCGATGGAAATGACAGCCTGAGGCTTGGGGCTGAGAGGGCACCCAGAGAGCAGTGGTCAGCCCTGTCCTTGTGCCTCCTCTAACCCTGGCAGCCTTTCTGTCTCAGACCATCCATTTGTTCTCAGTACTACCCATCAGGCCTTAGGAAGGGCCCGGTATCCCCGTGAACTCCCTGTACGTGGTCCCAAGGGGGTAGAGGCAAACAAATAGGTCTGGACCACAGTCCACAATGAAAAATTTGAGAAAGAGGGACAAGATCAAACCATAGGACCAGGAATCCTAGTCTCCGGCCTTCGGGTGAGTGGGTGGAGGTGTTCAGGCTAGATCCTCATGGAGCGTGGAAAGGGGTCAGTTGGTCCAGAGAACAGGTGTCAGGACTCCAGTTGGAACCATCATGTCTCTCTCCTCCACAGGTACCCTTTGGGGAAGTGAGTGTAGTCCGGGACTGGTTGGGAATTGGGGGCTCTGTGTTGAGCCCTCCTCAAGAACACCCTAAGCGACCAGTGCTGGGGCTGGAGTGCCCACAGTCAGAGGTGAGTGGTGCCCGGTTCTGGGGCTTTTTCCGGAACCTCTGTGGACAGCCCGAGGTTTTCTTCCGCCACTGTTTTGTCCACAATCTGTGTCCTCTGCTCTTCCTGGCTCCCAGTGGGCGCAACCTCACCCCCGCCGATTTGCCTGCCAAGCAGCGAGAACAGCTTCTTGGGCTCTGTGACGCGGCCCTCAGCCGGCAGGTGCAGCTGCTGGGGGTGCGGCTGGTAGTGGGCGTGGGGCGGCTGGCGGAGCAGCGGGCACGGCGAGCTCTGGCTGGCCTGATGCCCGAGGTCCAGGTGGAGGGGCTCCTGCACCCCTCTCCTCGGAGCCCACAGGCTAACAAGGGCTGGGAGCCACTGGCCAAGGAGAGACTGAATGAGCTGGGGCTACTACCGCTGCTAACAAAATGAGCGCCCCTGGCAGAGGGAAACATTCAAGGCCCCCAGGTCCTTCTTGGGCCAGCAGATGACTACACGCCTCCTGGACCGGAGCAGGAAGATCCTCCTTGGCCGTCTGGTTGCTGGGACCTGCCACGGCAGTTTTGACACTCTTCCGGCTGGCTCTCCTGATTCCTGCCTTCTTCCCCTTCCTTTGAGCACTGCCTTTTTGGAACCTAACTCCACAGAGAGGCAACACCTGCCAACTGCTTACTTCACTGTTTCTTTGAGAGCCTGTGTTCAGCTGAGTGACCTCCAAGGTCTTATTTGCTATCTCAGAGAAAAGATCCTGCCAGGATGCGCACCCATTCTCATGGAGGAGTGTCCTTCAGCTGACCCCTCTCCTCACAGGGACCAGGACAAAGCATGGGGCATGGGTATTAAGAATGAACTTACGGAAGACTGAGGCTGGACCAGAGAGAGGAAGAATTCAGCGTGGCAGCGTGGGGAAGGCTCGAAGACCTGTTGAGACTTGTGAACTTGACTTTGGGCATGTTGATTAACCTCTTCAAGCCTTGGGGTCCTCATCTGTAGCGTGGGGATCCCTACCTCATGGGGTTGGTGTGGGGATTGACTGAGATAACACTTAAAGTGCCTTGTGTGGTACCTGGCACTAGATGCTCATTACACCTCTTTTTTTTCTTGGGGAGTCACTGCACTACAAGGGAAGCCCCTCCACTTGAAGGCCGTGGGGAGAAGTCTCAGCCTCCACCTGTGGCCTGGGTGAGGGCAGACTTGCCCTGCCAGAGATGGACCAATGACTTTATGAAAAACCCAGCCTGTGATTTTTCAGTCTAAGCATTAAAAGCTCCTAAATCTTTTTGTGTTGGTGCTTTTTCCCTGTCCTGGGAACATGACAGGGGTGGAAAGTGGTAGTTTATATTTTCCCTCCTACCTCTTCACTGTTGGCAAAGGGCAGCTGGGGGGTGATGTAAACATTTCCAGTTGCCTTACCAAAGCAGCAGGTCTCTGCTAGGGGCCTGTCCAGTGGCTTGTCTTCTGCTCTGGGCGCTCTGGGGAGCGGGTGGTGGGTGGATGGGAGCCTGGTGTTTCCAGCTAACTCATTTCTTACGGCTGTTGCATGGCTGGCTGGTGTGCCCATTTGGCAAGGGTTGGGAAAGTGAATCAAGCTGGGAGCAGAGAAGGTCCTGAGACCACCTTAATGAGGAGCACATGGGCTCTTCTGGGACAAGTCACCTCCAGCTTTCAAAATTAAGGCTTTTAGTATAAGTGAGTCTCCCCCGTTCTCTACAACCCAATTGTATAATAAAGAATTTTACTGGTCTTTGTCCTTGGTTCTTTAGAGGGAGCCTCTAAATCCTTGGACTTTCCCAAGTGATAGGAACTTCTGTTATTCATGGTGGATCCCTCAGACCACACCTGAGTTTATGATGAAGTTTGACTCAGGATGAGGGTGACCATGCCAGAAAGACCGACCATGTGATTAGCGGGTTGGGGCTTTGAGTCAGGTGATATCAGCCTCCATGGAGGAGAGGGGGCTAGAGATTGAGTTCAACCATGTGGCCAATGATTTTTTTTTCTGTATCCAAAATGCTTTTATAAAAGAATATAAACACAAAATGATTTTTAAAATATTTTTATTGATTTCAGAGAGGAAGGGAGAGGGAGAGAGATAGAAACATCAATGATGAGAGAGAATCATTGATTGGCTGCCTCCTGCACGCCCCCTCTTCCCCCCCACTGGGGATGGAGTTCACAACCCCGGCATGTACCCTTGACCGGAATTGAACCTGGCACCCTTCAGTCCACAGGCTGAGGCTCTATCCACTGAGCAAAACTGGCCAGGGCAATGATTTCAATAAGTTATGGCTACATAGTGAAACCCTAATAAAAACTCTGGACACAAGGCTTTGGTGAGCTTCCTGGCTGGTGGGCACATGGATATGTTGGGAAGGTGATGTGTCATGATTCTGTGGGGGGAGGGCACGGAAGCTGTTTTTTGGATCATCCCAGATCTTGTCTTATATGTTTGTTCATTTGGCTGGTCGTAATTGGTATCCTTTATAATAAACTAATTGTAGGTAAAGTGCTTTACTGAGTTCTGTGAGTTATTCTAGCAAATTATTAAACCTTAGGGTGTCATGGGAACCCCTGAATTTATAGGCAGAAGTATAGGTGGCCTGGGGACCCTCGAACTTGAAGCTGGCATCTGAAATGAGGGGAGTCTTATTTGGGACTTTGCCCTTAAGCCTGTCGGACGTGGGCTAACTCTGGGTAGTGGGCTAACTCTGGGTAGTTAGCATCAGAATTGTGTTCAGTTTTGCAGCCCCACATGCCTTAGCCGTCTTTTCCTCTCTCTGCTCTTATGCTATAGTGTAAGTAGTCATTGGCCCATGTTGCAGAGCACTGGCGTAGGCACTGTGGATAACTTCCCGGGATGGAAGCCGTTGTTCCCTTAGGCATTTAGCTGAGGCAGTCAGGGAAAGCTTTCTGAAAGAGGTGGCATTTCCGGGGGCCTTAGAGAATGGGAACGTTTTGTAGAGCTTAGAGAAGAGTGTTGTTATGTTCAAGGGGTGGCAAATAGATTAGCATTGACTTGACCCAGTTGGGAGGAAAAACGAGACGGAAGTTGGGGACAGTTTACCTGGTATGAAGGGTTTTGAATCCTAGACTAATTTTAGAGACTTTAAAGTACAGTTGGGGGAGTAGGATGCACAAGAAAACACCGACAGATGGTAGAGTCACTATTCTTGGGGTGCATCTCATCAGGGAAAGGTTAGTTAGGATCCTGGCACTGCCCTTTCCCAAGCGCACTGTGTTAGTCTGCCGCCATAACGAAACACCACCGGCTGGGTGGCTTCAGCAACAGAAACGTATTTGCTCATAGTTCTGGAGGCCGGAAAGTCCAAAATGCAGATGCCTGCAGGTTTGGCTTCTGCAGCCCCTCTCCTGGGCTTGCGGACGGCCATCTTCTCCCTGTGTCCTCCCATGGCTGTTCTCTGTGTGTGCACCTCCCTGGTAACTCTCTTCTCATAGGGACACCTGTCCTATTCATCCCACCTTCTGACCTCATTTAACCTTAATAACCTTTTTAAAGGCCCTACCTCCAAATATAGTCTCATTGGGGGTTAGGGCTTCAACATATGACTTGGGGAACACAATTCAGTCCATAATAGGTACCTAAAGTCAGGTCACTGCTTTTTATGTCCCCCACCAATATCAACCTCTAACAAAAGAGGGTGCTCAGGCGTGCTTTTCTCCAGGCCAGAGGTGGGGGTCGGGGAGAGGTGGTGATGCTGAGGCTGGTGAGGTAGCTTAGCTAGCTGATAGGACTTAACCCACCAGACTGGCCCCTCCCCCCAATTCATCTAGAGCAGTGTTTCAGTATAAATAAGTGTCCCTAGGGAAGGGAAGCTCATTGTCTTCTCCCGAGCCAAAGGGAATGGACACTTCACCTGCTACAAAAGGTATCTTCCAACCAAATTGACATGATTTTGGATCACCTAGAGCAGTGGTTCTCAACCTTGGCTGCACATTAGAATCACCTGGGAATCTTTTTAAAATCCTGATTTCTGGGCCTCATCCTCCGGAAATTCTGTTTCTTTGTTATGGGGTGAGGCCACAACATTAGAAACAAACAGAATTCCCAGAGGATGAGGCCCAGAAATCAGGATTTTAAAAAGATTCCCAGGTGATTCTAATGTGCAGCCAAGGTGGGGAACACTGATGTAGCCTTTTACAGTCCTATATAATAGGCACTAGCCACGGGTGGCTGTTTAAATTTAAATTAATTAAAATAAGTAAAATAAAAAGTTCAATTCCTTAGTCACTAGTTTCAAGTACTCAATAGCCACACGTGGCCAGTGGCTACTGATTGGACGGCACAGATAGGGAACAGTCCATCGTTGCAGAAAGTTCTATTGGACAGCACTGATCTAGAGATCAGTGGCTTACAACCCTGCCCGTGGATCAATTCACCTGTGGAGGTTTTAGAAAAAAGCGTCTCAGCTCCATTTAAGAGATTTTGATTTGGGAGGTCTGAAGTGCAACCTGGTATCTCTTCCCTTTGTACTCTGCATAGGCAGCCAAGATTAAGGCGGGAAGGCACTAGTGCCTTGAAGGCAAGAAGTGAGTGTCTTACCTTCCTTTTGCCAGTATGCAACCCCACACCTGGCACAAAGTAGGTGTTCAGGACACATTTGCAAATAATGCAAGAATCTTGTTTTGGAGACCTCCCCCAGGTGCCCAGGCGATAACATGCGGGTCCCCAGGGTTGGTGCTTTTTCCAGTGATGACAATTCAAATTCTGGTTCAAAGGAGCGATAGAGGCTTAAAAAGTCTTACCCCAACACACACACACACACACACACACACACACACACACACACCGTGTTAGAGGCCACACTGTGCGTGGGCAGGAGTGGCACTGAGACTCTGAAGGATGGAGTATGTTTGGGAAGAAAGACACTTTCTCCTGTTGTTCCCCTGACTGAAACAGGATGGCTTAAAGAAAGATTGAGTCTTGAGTTTGACTACTGTGTGGCCCTTCATTTTCCTTTCTCAATTCAAAAACACTTACTGATGTCCGCTCTGTGTCGTCCCCCACACTAGGCTCTGTAGATAGTGACAGAGGTGAATTAGGTGGTTCTTTGCCCTTACTTTGCTCACTGTCTGGTGTTGGGAGATACAGGCATATAATTATAGTATAAATCAAGTGGAAAACGTGTTGTGAACAAGTTTTAAACAGTGCTCTGGGCACACTGACTGAGGAAGTGATTAGTCCTCAGAATGTGGGTGGGAGGTATGTGTGCCTGTGAGCCAGGGCGGTGATTGGAGAGTTCTTCTCTCAGCACTTGCTGAATCTTGCTACTTTCATGGAGTGGCTCTTCAAAAAGGGGGCCACTGTGTCATCTCTCTCCAAGAATTTCTCAGCCCTGACTGCAAGGAGATAGAAAACAGGATGAGGGGAGGAGCTCCAGAGCCAGGAAATGGCAGGAACTAAGGGTTGGGCATGGCTCTCTGGGAGACAGGAAGTGGGGCTCTCTCTTTGATCTCTTGTTCTGTGAACCTCTGTGATGGAAAACTGCAGCAGGTTCTGTCAGGGGGTGTCCAATTGTTGGAGCCAAAAAAGACCAGAAACTCAGCCTGGCCATAGCTGGGTAGAGAAAATAAATGGAATGGAGGGAGGGACTAGAGATTGTGGCCCAGCACAGACTAAATCTCCACTCTTCAAATATTCCTGGTTAGGAGGATGTAGGCCAGTTTTTTTCTATTTTTTCCTAATGCCCCCAAAAGGAAATAATTTCAATTGGCGCATGAGGCATTGAGGTTAGACACATGGATAAACTTCCCAGCTATGACCATCAGGTGATGCAGAAGTAAGCTGCTTTGGGAGAAGCCGAATTGCTTTCTTCTACAGAAGCCTTACCACCAGCCTGGCCCCAGCCTAAGCTTACCAGTCAAGGTTGAATTATAATGTATTTGGGGAAACCTCCTCTCCCTCCCTGTTTTGACCCACATTCTGTCAACAACAACAAAAAACAAACAAAACAACTGCAAGACAATTCTCCTGCATATCTTTTTACCCATTCTTCTGCCCCTGCATCCGCTCACGGCTCCGCCTGATGTCAGCCTCTAAGCCCAGCTTGCGGAGGGGGTGGCTGAGAGCCCAGAACAGTCCTGCACGGTATCGCCTGTGCCAAGTCGGGTTGCCATTTCCATTTTCGTTAATTGAAGCAGCTTGACCCTTATCATTTCAGGCCAGCAATTTCCTGTCTGCCCGTTGGGAGCGTGTGGAGGACATGCCTCAGCAGGTCATTCTGTCCTTCCATCTACCTTGATGGTGCTAACTCATTCCTGGTGCCGGCTGCAGAAATGGCTCTCCTATTGCAGGTGATAGGGGAGAAGCCCAGCCTCACACAAATGCCTAGCTTCACTCCTTGGGATCTTAAACTCTCTGTCTTCTTAGGAAGGCCTTCCTGGTGTCTGCCCTCAAGCCTACCTGTTGTAATTTGGGCTCCATTATGTGTGTTTCTCTGTTCTGTTTTAAGAAACGTGATGACTGATGCAGTTGCCTCTCAGAACCTCATCTGATGGACTTTCCCTGTGGCCTGGGAGGAGAACAAGATGTCCGTGAAGGAAGGGTTGCCTTCCAGCCCTGGAGAGACGCGCGGTGGAGCAGGTGGGGTGTGATGGCTCCGCTCCAAGGGAATGTGTGTTTTGCTTCTTACCCAGCTTTGAGGAAGGTCTGTGTGTGACCCCGTGAGGTCACCGAGTTACCACCTTGGTCCTGTGTGCGGGAGTGTCACCCTGTGAGAGCCATTTTTAAGGGGCAGGGTGATGTGTTCCCTCTGGAGTGTGGATCTACTGGGTATTGCATGCATTTGCGTGCTTTTGTGATCCACGGGAATCTTTTTTTTTTTTGTCTCTGCATTTTTTAAATCTCCCAGGTGGACACTTGTGTAATTTAGTTGGACCCATTTTTGCTGCTGTTGTGTCTTTGTGTCTGTAGTATTTTTGTGTAGCCGCCACCTTTTCATGCATCTTCAGGGGCCTTGTGTCTTTCTGAGTGTCCTCTGGCTTGTTGGGGAGGGGAGAACAGAAGAAGGAGCCCAGACACGAAGGGGAGCCGTCGGGATGGGGGGGAGCGTGTTGGGAGGGGTGCGCTGCCATCTATGACTTGGAAAACAGATTTGCGGAGGAGGCGAGCAGCGCGGGGCGTGCGAAGCATGCGGGGCGGGGGCGGGGGCGCTCTGGCCCCCAGCTCCTCCGCAATCCAATTAAATAACATTTAAATGCATAACCAGCCCGCTCGGCGATGAGGCTGGAGATTGGAGCGGGCGCGGCGGCGGGCCGCGCGGGCGGCGTTTTGTGGAGCTCAGCGATTCTGGCGGCAATTTCCCCGCTCCGCGCGGCTTTTACGAGCCGGCTCTCGGGCGCCCGCCCGCTCCGCTGCGCCCGCCCCGTGCCCGCCGCTTCCCGCCACTCCCGCCTCCACTCTTTTTTCTCCCTCGCCTTCTTCGCAGCCTTCTGGTCTGTCCCAGCGCGCGTCTCTCCCTCTGTGCCTGTCTCTGTCTCTCCCCTGTCTTTGGGTAGCCTCGGCCTCCCTCCGCCCCTGGCTGCTCCTCATCTCTTTCTCCTGGTCTGGTTCTGATTCCCTCTGGCTCGCCGTCTGTCTGTCTGTCTCTCTCTGGGTGTCCGGGTCTATTGCACGTCCTGTCTGCAGCTCTGCCATCTGTCAGCGTTTGCTTCGCTCCCTGTTTCTGCCTCTGACTGTGACCCCCTTTCCTGGCGGATGGCCTCTCTGCTTCTCCCTAAATCACCATCTTGTTACAGCTTCTGCTTCTCTTTGCATCAGGGGTGTGTGTGTGTGTGTGTGTGTGTGTGTGTGTGTGTGTGTTTGGCCTCTCTGGCCTCTGCATCCTCCCACCCCCAAACCCTTCCCCTCAAGTCAACTTCCCTTTCCCGACCACTCAGAGGCCTGCGGCTGCGCTGTTATGACCTCACCACACCAGCCTTCACTCCTCAGATTGTCTACAAATGTGTGCCTGCGGGAAGGGCAGAGGACGGAAAGGAAGCACAGGTTAAGAAGAGGGGGGAGCGTGGTGGACTCGATGGGCTCAGGCCCAACTGGCCGATGCTGGAGGCGAACGTGTCCCGAGTGCATGATTGGAAGAGGCCCATTCCTCCTCACCTCCTTTAGGGCCTGAGCGCAGGGCACACCAGGGACGGAGGTGTTTCCTTTGCAGGAGGTCCAGGCCAGCAAAGGAGGGGCCTGATGTCATCAGAGCTTGAGGCTCTTCACAGGGTCCGATGAACCCGGATGGGGCAAGTCCAGGAGGAAGGCAGAGAAAGCAAGACGAGTCATTTTGTTTCTTGTATGGGATCAGACTCCACTGCCTCCTCTTCCTCTTCGCTCGCTTTCTTATCCTTGCTCAGTCCCTTCAACATATGGAGCCTGCCATTTACCAGATGCTCCGTGCCATGCAGATTCTGGGGAAGAGCATCCCCGACAAAGAGAACAGCAAGGGCAAAGGCCCTGATGTGAGCGTGTCTGGTGTGTGGGAGGAACAGCAAAGAGAATAAGGGAAGAGAGATGATAGGTCTTAGGTCATGAGAACCAGAGCATGTAGGGACTGATAAGTCACATGAGGCTTTAGCTTTCGCACTAAGATGGGGAGGGTTTTGAGCAGGGAGTGTCATGATCTGCCAGGCATTTTTACAGAAAATTCTTACTATTGAGATTAGATTGAGAAAACAAGGGCAGAATCAGGGAGACCAGTTTGGAGCCTAATGCAGTACCGGGTAAGAGGTGATGGTGGCCTGGACACGGAGGTGACAGTGCAGATGGTGGGCGATGAGTGGTCAAATTCTGGATGTACTTTGCAGAGAGAGACAAGGGATTTGCTGATGGCCCTGATGGAACTTGTGCGAGAAAGAGTGGAGTCAGGATGAGACCAAGAGATTTGGCCCGAGTGATCAGAACCATAGAGTTGCCATGGATTGATACGGGGACTACTATAGGAGGAGCTGGGTTTGGGGGGAGTCGGTTTTAGACATGTTAGGTCTGAGATGCCTATTAAGCATCCAAGAGGTGTCTAGTTGGTGGATTGACACACAGTTCTGGAGTGAAGTCCAGGCTGGAGATATAAATTTGGGAGCCATGAGTGGCACTGAATGAAATCCCTTAAGGAGTAAGCAGAGACAGAATTAAAGGACATTCATTCATCAAGTTCAGACATTTCAGTATTTAGAAGTTGTGGAGTTCCAAAACAAAACAAACAAAAATGCTGAGACATCACAGCAAGGAAGATCTGAGAATGGGGTAGGGGGGGCTCTTGGATTGATCATTCTTCATTCCCAGCCACCCAGGTGGGCAGACCCTAATAGCCCCAAATTTAGATGGCTCCACTCCCTGGGCCTTGGCTTCATTCTCCAAACTCTACACACCAGCCGGACTGCCCACCTCATGCCAGCCATGCTCAAGGACCTACATGGGCTCCTAAGGTTAGCATTCTGGTCGTAGAGACCAGGAAAGAGAATTGGGGCAAAAAAGGACCTCAAGATCTTGGCTTGCCAGTAGGGACACCCTGAGAGACAGTGACTTGTCTAAGGTCCCTCTGCCAGTAGGTTGCCAGGGCTCCCAAGACATAGTTGAGGGCTCTTTATACCACCCCATACTGCCTTTGGATCACTTCTCAACAAGCAACAAGTGTTTACAGAGTACCTGAATATGCCCTCTGTGTGCAGAATAGCAACGGAGGATTCTAAGGGGTAAAGTGGATACAATTCTTGCCCTCAAAAAGCTTGAACTAAGGACTCCTGGGTCATTTTCCCATTCTTTCCCCATCTCTTTGCTTTGATTCCTTGTTACTTTCCAACATGGACTCTCTTCTTCTCCATTTTATGCCCTAGGTCTTTCCTTCTCTTCAAACCTTGCTCCAACCCTTTCTTCCAGAACCCTCTCCAGATCACCTGGATTACCCCAATCACTAGGTAGCTCAGGCCCCACGCCCAAGGGTCTTTTCCTAATCTCTCAGACCCAATCCATATGCAAATTGTCATCCAAATATATCCCAAATCTGACCACATCTCACAGTCTCCACTTAGACAGTTCTAGTCAAGAGACTTGGTCTTGCTTGCACCGTTGACCACAGCAGCCCCTGACAGCATCCCCTGCTTGTCACCCTTGCTGCTGCCTCCAGCGCTACAAGGCAGGTGTCGGCCTTCCTAAACCAACCTTTAAGTTTAACCTGTACGCATGTCACACACAGGCCTCTGTGGTGTAGGCCTTTTTCGCTGGCTGCTGGGGGAGGGGCAGCATTTTTGTGATTGTGGAAGGGAGCCCCCCATGCAAATCTGGGGTCTTCCCTGACAGAGATCTATGCCTCTCCTCCTTGTATATTGCTGTCCTCTGTCACTCTCTTACGGGTCCTCCTTCCTCCCGGAGGGCAGACATTGTTTCTGTGGGAGATCATGGGATATTATTTTCATCTGATTTATTTTGGTCCCTGATGGTTCCCACGCCGATGTGCTAACAAGCAAGAGCAGCCAGGAGCGGCCATCACCAGTTTTGCGTGGAAGGTGGATAGATGGATGGGCAGGCAGGTACTGTGTCACCAATAGGTCATCAGTCCTGGGATGCGGAATAAAAGGGCTTGGGGGCAGGAAGCCAGTCTGAGCCTCAGTTTCTCAGCTCTGGGACACCTTTGGTGGGCCCTTCCTCTCCCTGGGTCCCATGGCCTCCCACCTCTACATGCCCCACTGTTTTCAAGCTCTTTAGCCCAGAGCCCTGATGATTCTTCTACAGCAAACATGCCCAGCACATCTCAGGCAAAATCTCTTTGAAATTGTAGAGTGAGAAGAAAAGTCTGTGTCCTTGGTGTTGACCACATCTTTGATGTGTGGCACATAGTAGTTGCTCAGTACACAATCAGTGACCAAGTAAAGAAACCTCTGGTGTCAGTGAGGAAGTTTCCCAGCTACTACCCGATTTCAATTATTTCCAGTGTTAGAAAGCAGAGGGCTAAGTTTTGGGTTCCTCTGCAGTGATTACCCATCCTTAGGTTTCCTTTCTGGACATTTTCTCACCCTTACTTGTTTATCTCTTCCTACTCTTTCATAGGTGTTTTTATTTTTTATTTTATTTTATTTTATTTTTTTCATAGGTGTTTTTAAAAAAAAAATATTTTTTTATTGATTTCAGAGAGGAAGGGAGAAAGATAGGGAGAAACATCAATGATGAGAGAGAATTATTGATTGGCTGCCTCCTGTACGCCCCCTACTGGGGATGGAGCCTACCACCAGGGCATGAACCCTGATGGGGAATCAAACCATGACCTTCTGGTTCATAGGTTGATGCTCAACCACTGAGCAACACTGGCTGGGCTTTCATGGGTGTTTTAACGGTTCTGTTTATGTCTGTGTCTTATATGGTAGATCATCTCAGATATTTTCAGGAGAAAGTGAGGAGAAACAGCATCTCTGAAGATATTGTCATATTTCACTTTAGGATTTTTTTTCCTGGTTGCTACCTTCCAGGTGGCTGCTAAATGAAGGGGTGCCGATCATATGCTGTCACACCAGGTCTTGCTGGTCACTGGGGGGAGTGCCTGGAGAGCAAACAAAAAGCCAACCTGAAGTTTGGTGAGGCAGCACCATTGAAAGAGGGGAATCAAGGGAGGACAAGAGAAGATCGGAGAATCAAAAAAAGGGTCAAGCAAAGATAGGGGAGAGCAGAGATGAGGCAAAAGGGGAGGGGCATAGGATCTAGGCCTCAGCTTGTCATCTGTGAAATGGGGATAATAGCATTGTTGTCAGGAACAAGAGAGTTAACACATGTGAAGTGCCTGGCAGGTAGTAACCTTTATATAACTGCTTGATGATAAAGATAATAAATGGGGGTAATACTGCCTAAATCACAAAGGGTGTTGTCAGACCCAGGGCTTGTAAAACACCTTGTAGGCTGCAAAATGCGAATGCTTTAGCTGGATAATAATGATCCCAATCTTTGGCCACTGTCCTGTCTTCATGCTGATGAGGAGGGAGCTGCCAGAAGGAGGCGTGGACCCCTGGGTTCTGTTCTGCTTTGGGGACTCTTTCCTTCCAGCCCTTCTCACCTCCTCCTGAGCAGAGTCCAAGCCCCTCACCCTCCCCGCTGCCTCAAATGCCCTGAGGCATGGTGCGGTGCTGAGAAGGTCGGGCTGGCAGGAGGGGTGCAGGAGGGAGGTCAGGGGGAAGCCAAGCTGAAAATGAAAGCTGGGAGGGGGCAGCGGGGCAGTGCCTGCCCGGATCATGTTGTATAACAAGCTGCCCCACCTCCGCTTGCTGTTTTTCCAGGTCGGGCTCTTCTGCCTTTTCTCTCAGCCTGTATTCCTCCTCTTCTCTCCTAGCCACTTGGCCTTATTTCCTTCACCCTCAATACTCCCTAACCCTCCTCACCCCTTCCACTCCCCTGACTCCTGCTCTGGGACTCTTCATTTTGTGCCTCCTGTCTGTGTCCTCTCCCTGTAGGGCTCTCCCCAACACCGCCCCGCCCCCCTCCCCCCCAGCTCTCCCTGACTCATCTCTGTGCCATTCCCTTTTCTCTCTCTCTCTGCTTCCATTTTCCTCTTCTATTTTCTGGCTTCTTTTCCTTGTTGGCCCCTTTGCCCCCTGCTCCCAGCCTTTACCCCTGCTCTCCCCCCTTTCTCTCCCTGTCAGCTTCACTGCTTGGGTTTAGGGTCCACTGTGTAGTCCTCATTCATCTGATGAAATATATATATATATAGCTAATATGCAAAGTGTCCCCTCCGGAGTTCGACTGGGAGACCGGAAGTTCGATTGCTCGCTATGACGTGCGCTGACCACCAGGGGGTGGCGCGGAACGAAGGAAGGCCCCAGCCAGCAGCCAAAAGGCCCCTATTGGCCCTGATTGCTGGCCAGGCCTAGGGTCCCTACCCATGCACGAATTTCATGCACTGGGCCTCTAGTAATAGTAATAACAAGACTAAAATTTAATGAGCACTTACTATGGACAGAGTACCTCTAAGCACTTAATCTCCTGTACGCTTCTCAGTAATCCTGTGAGGTAAGTTTATCATCCCTGATTTACAGATGGGGACTGTCAGGGGTAGAGAAGTTAAATAACTTGCTGAAGGTCTGATAGGTAGTAAGTGTTGGAATTTGAGTGCAAGCCTGTCTGCCTAAGGAGCCTGAGCTCTTAGCCACAGGGATGGATACTGGAAGCTGCTCCTACTTCCTCTCCCAATGAGGTTAAAAGAACCCTCTTTTAAAAAATATATATTTTTATTGATTTCAGAGAGGAAGGAAGAGGGAAAGAGAGTTAGAAACATCAATAATGAGAGAGAGCCCTAACTGGTTTGGCTCAATGGATAGAGCGTCGGCCTTCGGACTCAGGGGTCCCGGGTTCGATTCCGGTCAAGGGCATGTACCTTGGTTGGCGGCACATCCCCAGTAGGGGGTGTGCAGGAGGCAGCTGATTGATGTTTCTCTCTCATCGATGTTTCTAACTCTCTGTCCCTCTCCCTCTCTGTAAAAAATCAATAAAATATATATTTAAAAAAATGAGAGAGAATCATTGATTGGCTGCCTCCTGCATTATTGGAGGATTGAGCCTACAACCTGGGATTCCTGACTGGGAATAGAACCATGACCTCCTGGTTCATAGGCCGACATTCAATCACTGAGCCATGCTGGCTGGGCAGAACCCTCTTTCTTTCAACATCATCTTGGCACCCCAGATTCCTTCAAAGGTCATATGGTCCCTTCTCCTTTCTCTGCACAAGTCCAGATCTAACTTAGCTGGGAGAGGTCATTCTGCAAGTCAGTGCTACTGATAATGCATTGCCAGGTGCTGCCCTAGCACTCACTGTATGCATGTCATCTCCTGTAACCAGAACAATAACTGTGAGGTAGCTGCTCGTCTCATCCCCATTTTACAGATGAAGAAACTAAGGCGCAGGGGAGTGAGTGACTGGCTCCCGGTCACACAGTTAATAAGAGCAGTGCCAGAATTTGAACCCAGGCAGTTTTGCTCTGGAGAATCCGCCCTCTTTAACCGTGACACTGCTGCACCTGCCTCCTGGGAAACAGGTTGAAGTCTCCTGCTTAACCCAGCTGCCAGCCCAGCTGTTTTGAGAAGTTCTTGAGGCCCATCCCAACCTTTAGCTGCAGCCTGTTTCCGTGGTGCTGCCCGTGGTGGAGTAATCTCTGCCACTAGCACTGACAGCCCTCAAGATCTGGCCAGCCCGCCAGCCCTAATCGGTGCCCGAGGGGATTTATTGGCTGCCGTCCCCAGGGAGCAGGGACAAGTGTCTTTCTCTCCAGCCCGGCTGCCTCCCAGCTCCTCGTTCTAGCCCCTCATGGTAACTGATTTACTCTGTGGCTGGGGATTTAGCTGCTGTCCTGGCTCCTACTATCAATTCCTGGGCAAATAACCCAGCTCTGCATCAAATTGGCCGACAGGGGAGCGAGTGAGCCCGGAGCAGATGGCCATGGGGTGGGGAGGGCAGGGGCAGGCAGGGAAGGCTCCAGGCTTTCTTGTGCACCTTTGGCCACAAGGCCAGGCTGTGCCTTGCTCAGGCCCATGGGGTCCCCCTTAACTTTCAGAGGATTTAACTGCCCATCCTGACATGTCCAGACCCTCAGCACCAGCGGGTTCTGGTTGGAATTGAGTCTTATCCTCGCTGCTCCACCTGAAGTCTGTTTGCCTGACACGGGTGCAGAAGGAGAGAACGGACTGCCATCCCTGGGTTTCATTATGCCTCAAAGAGCCGAGCATGGCTTGGCTTCCGAGGGCCCCGCGCAGCACATATTTGATGTAGGTTCTGCCCTCCCGAGAGGGGCTCAAACTGAAGCAGAAAGTGGTAAGAACTTCCCAGTGGGAAGGGGTGAAAGACCTCAAATGCAGGCGACTTAGGGTGGGGCTGAGGGGACCTCCAAAATGTGGGCCTGAGTCAGGTTGGGTGAACCCAAATGGAAGAAGGGGGGGATGCGGCAGCCATGGCCGAGACCCCAGAACCTTCCACTTTGTGGCCCAGACTCAGGAGCAGTTGATGGCTGTCCTGGGTCCACGTTGGAACCGAGACAGGTGGGGCTAAGTAGGGTTGTCCTTCTGTCAATGCCCCTTGTTTTTTGGTTTCCTCTGACCCCTCTTCCTCCCTGCCACCCCTCCCTGCCTCCTCTGTCCCTTCCCGTTTGCCTTGTCTTTCCCATGGTGTCAGTTCTCTGAACCCAGAAAGCACATCTGTCGCTCCACTGACCAGCCAGAGGTGGTGGGCTGGAGCTGGAGCTGGAGCTTGGGGCTCTGGTTCCACTCCCTGGAACCTTGCTCAGCCTGGAGCCTGTCCCTGGTGTCCGTGCCATTTTGTTCTTATATTCCTCATCCATCTTCCCTGTCCCCCCTCCCTGCCCCCCCTGCCACGGCCGCCTCTGCCTGGGAGATTACAGACACTGAATCAGCAGCCAGCACCACGTTCTGCTGACAGGGGACTTTCTGTCTCTGAGGGCTCCTGGGTGGGTTCAGGGTCCCTCCGGGCCTGGGATTGGGGGTGGGAGGAAGGAAGGGCTGGGAGGAGAACAGGTGGGTAGAAAGGGAGAGGCTAGGGGCAGAAGATAAAGGAGAAAGGAAGGAGAACGGAGAGATAGAGGGAGAGGGAGAAAAGAGATTTGGAAGACGAGACGATAGGAAAAGATAAAAGAACAGTGAGGGATGGGGAGAGAGAAGCAGAGGGTGGGAAGATGGGAAAGGGGGTGCGAGAGGGAGAGGGGGAGGGTGTGTGAATTAGGTGGGGAACGAGCCCCATCCACCAGCCTGCAAGCCCAGGCCTGCTCTCCCCTCCCCTAGTGTTCACCCAGCAGACCCCTTGGAGGCTCAGGTTCATTGAGACTAGGCTGAGGGGTGCAGTTGGGGCCCGCAGGCCCTGGGTCTGGAGCTCTGCCTTGCGCCTCCCTCTCTCCCTCTCACGTGGTGGTTTGTACTTCATCTTGTTTGCGGGGCGGCTGGGCCTGCTCTCGGGGTTTAATGATCTGTGCCATTATTTATAGCTTTGCGCGCTGAGAAACACACTGAATTTATCGCTTGCTTCTATAAATAACCCTGGCAAACGGGTGCCCAGGGAGGAGGGTGGGAGAGGGAGGGGGAAGCGAAGAAAGGAGAGGTGGGGGGTAGGGCAGGGGAGGTCTCTGTAGACTCTGTCCCCAAAATGGGGTGACATGAGTGCTCAAGGACAGCGGAGGCTGCAGGACTGAGTGTGGGTGTGTCTAAAGGCCAGTTAATACTGATGGGACAGTGTGACGAGGGGGGTGACGAGGGGGGTGATTGCGTGTGTGAATTGCGTGTGTGTTTGTGTTTGTCTCTGGTGCCATGTTGGTGGCAGTGAGGTTGGAAAAGCACAACGCAGCCCTGAGGAATGCTGGTCTATCAATGGGTGTACAGTGGGGCTGAGAGGCAGCCCCGACTAGAATCGGGTTCCTTTCTCTGTGATTGGGCTGACAGAAAAGACTACGATGACACTTTCTCGGGGCTCAGTGGCAGAGGTGGTAGAAGGAAAAGGTGAGGCCTAGGATCAGGCTGTGTGTGTGTGTCTGGCTAGGCCTGAGGATGCTTCTAGCCTCCTGTGAAGCAGGTACAGAGTCACTTGATCCAAGATCCAGAGGGACCCTGGCTTTGGAGAGGAGGCAGGGGTCGTGCACTTGGCTGCATTACTCCTCGAAGGGCCCAGCTGGGAGTCCCGGCCTAGGGTGGGGTAGGGGCTCCTGAGGCCCGCCTTCCCTGGCAAAGCAGGCAAAGCGAGTCCCAGTGCTGTGGCCTGCTGATGGGTCTGTGCCTGCCTATAGACAGCCGCGGCCCCTGCCATGGCTCCCACCCTCACCCCAGGGCTGTCCAGGACAGGTCTTGGGGAATGGGAGCCCTGGCACTGCTCAGCCTGAAGGCAATGTCCTGCCTCCTCCCACTCCCCCAGCCCGCAGTCTCCTTCTGCTCCGCACTTCCACACAGAAATGGCTGCAGCAGCCATTAGCTCCGGGAAGTGCTCTGCATCTCTAATGAGGGCATTTGCATATATAACGAAGAACCCTCACAGGTGTTGAAGCTTCCCTTACTCTCTCCCTTTCTCCTCTCTTGCCAGCTGCTGCCTGACCTGTAGCTCTGGGGGGGTGAGGGGGGGTGGGCGGGGGAAACGGGGTGGTCCCTGCCCACTCGGCTGGGAGATGTGCTGAGGGGTCAAAGGAGCAGGCAAGTTGGGGCAGGGTTCTCCTTTCTGGGTCAGAAACAGGCAAGGTGAAAGCCCATTGTGTCAGTGTGTCCAGCCCAGCCCCGTGACGTGTACATATGTGCATGAGCTTGTGCACAAGCACAGAGAGAAGGTCAAGGTCAACACGCCCATCTTTGCCCAAGCACTGCAGCATGCGGTAATGTACCCAGGTCAGCGCAAGTATGCAAAACACGTCCCAGGCTGCACCCATCCATGCATCATGCACACGGCTGCCAGCACACGCTCCTTCACACTCATGCCCTGGCACCAGCGCTGCAATTAGAGAAAATTCACCTGCACCCGCGCTCCTCCATCTAAACAGGCCACTCCTTCCCTCCTCTTTCTCCCTACAAACTGAAGTGTTTCTCATGGAGTCATCAGCCATTATTTAGGCCAGAAAACTACCCACCTTTCACACTTACTCAGACCTATTAAGCAGTTTTTTGTTTTTTTTTTAATGAGTAAGACGGGCCCTTACACTAGATCAGTAGTTCTCAACCTGTGGGTCGCGACCCCTTTGGGGGTCGAACGACCCTTTCACAGGGGTCGCCTAAGACCATCGGAAAACACATACATAATTACATATTGTTTTTGTGATTAATCACTATGCTTTAATTATGTTCAATTTGTAACAATGAAATTGGGGGGTCACCACAACATGAGGAACTGTATTAAAGGGTCGCAGCATTAGGAAGGTTGAGAACCACTGCCCTAGATAAAGTGGCACTAAAAGGCGAAAAAAAATGCCAAGGCCAGGGTGGCTGGTAGGGCCAGGGGTTAGGAACTGAAGGAAGGTGGAGGGGTTTCTGGGAGGAGCAGAGACTGGGGGCTAGAGTCCCCACAAGGTCATTCTCAGGTTATCCCCTACAACCTGACTCTCCAGCTGCAGACCAGCCAAGCTCCAGCCCGAGGCCTCCTCTCGCCTTCCCGTTGGTCCTGCTGAACCATGTGACAGTCCCCCTCTCTGGCAGCTGCCCCCGATAATGGATGCAGCTGCTCAGCTGTACCTGTTGGGGGACGGGGATTGCACAGCTCCTAATTACCTCCTTCTCCAGCCGGGGCTGGGGGCTGGGCTAGACAGCGGCTCCCTCTCGCTCCACTGGGGCTGGGGCTGACATCAGGAGCGAGAGCCAGACCAGGCATCCCCTGAGCTGCTCTGGGGTGCTGGGGTGAGGGGCACTGGCCTGGGGTGTGGAGAGGGGAAGTGCTTCTGGAAGGCTGATAGAGGGAACAAAGCACATCACAGTGACAGCATCAGTGACCTGGGAGGCTGGGATAGGACTTTAAATAAATGACTTTTCTCCAAGTCCTTCCCACTGAGGGCAAGACTCAGGTTAATGTCAAGGGGAACTTCCTGGCAGTCAGGGATGAGACATACTGGAGCAAAAGCCAGAAATGTGGAGCTAGAGGTTTGGAAGATTTCTTAGCAGGCGATTCAGATCACTGCCCAGTAGGAGGCTCAGGGCAAACAGTGCAGAAGTCAGCTGGAGTTAGAGGAGCAGGGAGTGAGGTTGAACTTGGAATGGTTTCTGGGAGGGATGAGTTTGGGTGACCCTGACCTGGATGTTCGAGGAGGTTGTCACAGATCAGTGCGTGAGGCTCCCTGTCTGGGCTGGCCTGGGGAGAGGGGTGGTGGAGATCTCAGGGTTGTAAAGATGGCAGAACTCCTCCAGACTCCTCCACAGGGGTGCCAAGGTCTTGGGGGCAGACATGTGCCTTCAGTGATTCACCAGTGCAGTGGGTGTCCGGGGGGTGTGAGTGCTCAGGCTGGAGGTGGGCAGAGATGCTGATGAGGAAATGAGACTTCTACAGGTTTGTTCTGACTCCAAGATCCTATGAATCCCCAAATTAGGATTCTCCATGGTTATAAAAAGGGAAACCAGGGCAGGGGGAGCAGAGAACTACTAAAACCCCGGGAATCCTGGTCACCAGCCTCCTTTCCTTGGGGCAGTGGATCTGATGGTGTGACTGTGATAATTGCTAATCACTATTCATTGATACTGTAGGTCACAGTAACGACACTCCAGCAGAATTCATTAGTCGCAGTGGGGCCATCTTTGGGAGTCTCTTGTCCGAGGGAAGAGAGGGAACGGGTAGCCTGAACCCCTTGGTATCCTGTCCCAAAGGAGGACAAAATGAAACAGCTATTCTGGTAAGGGCAGTCTCCCATGACTTCAGTCACTCTTGTTGTGAGGAGGGTAGTGGGCAGGGAGGCCAGGGGCAGGTGGGTTGCTAATGGCTCCCAGCAACCCTTTTGAATGGTTCCCTCATCTCCACTGTTTCTTTCCAAAGTGTTTTCTCCTCCTCTCTGTGTTTACATGGGTCTGGGTTGGTTGTACTGTCTTCACAACAGTGCCCCCTGTCGCCCACCATGCGACTTTACTGCCTGTCTGAGCTCCTGGCCTGTGCGTGGTCAGCCCTTCCCCACCTCTCACAGCCCTGGTGCCCTGGTGCCCTGGTGCACCCTGGTGGGAGATTTGGGGGACCTGTCAGGTGAGGAGATGCTCTCTCTGTTCTGGGTGTGTGTGTCTGCTTTTAGGAGGGTTTCTTTATGTGCACGCTGGGGTGCAGGCCCGCAGAATGTATGCGGGATGGGGGGGGGGGGTTAGCAACTCTCTTACTCATTCAAGGCAGTTATGAGAGGGAGATAGAAGGGGCGGGGAGCTGGCTATCCATCATCTACCCCCACCCAGAGCAGACCAGAGCGGTTTTGTGAAACCAGGCTTTCCTAATCTTAGCATCATGCTTATGTGTGCATGTATGTACACACACACACACACTCACCCCTAGAGATAACACACCAGTACTCAGCCTGACATGCTGGGTGACTCAGATTTTTCCCAGGTGGTCTGCCCTGCAAGCTAATTCCAGGGCAAATTTCCTAGTAAAACCTCTTTGCATGGGTCCTCCTCCTGCCCCAGATGAAAACTTCCCATGACTCCTTAGTTCCCCTGGGTGAGGCTCAGCCTCCCTAGCCTAGCATTCAAGGGAGTCTGATCTGGTCCCAACCTGACTTCTGTAATCCTCCAGCAGGAGTATCTTCCTCAAGAAGATGGATCAGCCCTAACTGGTGTGGCTCAGTGGATAAAGCATCGGCCTGCAGACAGAAGGGTCCCAGGTTCGATTCCGGTCAAGGGCACATGTCCAGGTTGCGAGCTCCTTCCCCTACAGGAAGCAGCCGATCAATGATTCTCTCTCATCATGGATGTTCCTATCTCTCGCTCCCTCTCCCTTCCTCTGTGAAATCAATCCTATATAATAAAGGCTGTTATTCAAATAGACCAAACGGCGGAACAACCAAACAACCGAACAACTGGTTGCTATGACGTGCACTGACCACCAGGGGGGGTGCACAGAACATGGCAGGCCTTGGTTGTGGTGGGATGGTGGAGCAGGTGAGCGGGGGCGCCAGACCAAGGCGTGGCGCCAGTCACTGTCATTGGGGCCAGACTCTGGTGGTAACTGAAAATTCTTTGCTCCCACGTGCTGTGGTCCTATCTGGCACTGGCCCTGCTCGCACCCACTGCCAGTGCTCAGTGCCTGGCACTGGCACCCGGCACTGGTCCCAATCGCTCGGCACTGTCAGTGGTATGAGTGGATGCTGCCACCCCAATCGCCCCTGAGGGCTTTTCCACCTCCCCCTTTCCCTGAGGGGTGATCAGGGCAGCAGCCACCATCAGTATGTAGGAGCGGCAGTGGCAGGGGAGGGACTGCCGGCAGACAGGGGACCAGGGGCCATGGCGGGAGGGGCTGGGTGGGGCTTGGAGGATGGGCCGAGACCTGCCCCCGTGCCCACTGCAGCCTCAAGGCCCACAGTTGCTTTCAAGATGCATGAATTCATGCACTGGGCCCCTAGTAAAAACATATTAAAAAAGAAGCTGGGTCAGATGCACTTATTTCCTCCTCCTGCACAGGGCACCAGGGACATGCCCTTTTCCCACTCACCTCTGCATTGGGTTAGACCCCCTCCTCCAGGAGGCCTGTTGATTGCTTCACCTTATAGCATCTTCTGCCTTAGCTTCGTCCTTGACATTTGGAGAATAAGTCTTTCTAGAGGTTGGGTGGGAGGACGCTTTCTCCCTGTTTTGAGCCTCTTAAGGCAGGGTCTGTATTTATTCATCTTTATTTCCTGGTGCCAACATGGTGCCTGGCATCTGTGTGTGTAAATAGCTGAGAGCCTGGCTCCCCAGGAGGAACATCCATCTGAATTAGATCAAGTCCCTGCTCCGACTCTCCTGGCTGTGATCCTGCCTGAGCAAGCAGCTTACCCTCTCTGGGCAGCAGTTTCCCAGTGACGCCTTGAGGAGGTTAGATGTCCCTCCTCTGAGGTTCTGTGTTTGTGTGGTGGTGAGGATAGAGATGTAGATGCACACACAGTCCCTTGCACCATAGATGGTGAGGAGGCTGGCGTGGTAACTAGGTCAATGACAATTAAACTCCAGGGTCCAGAGAGCCCCCTCCCCCCACCTCTCCGAGACTGGTGTCAGTTCTAGACAGATCTGTGTGATTTTAGACCATCCCTCTCCCTCTTGCACCCTCAGCTTATTTATATGAGAGCTAGGATTAATGTTGAAGGCTTCTCTGGGGCACTAGAGAAGATTCAGTAGTTAGAAGCTTAATTCATGCACACAATCCATAAGGGTCTTCTTCCCTTCTCCTTTCTCTTCATGTGGGCTCTGCTCTGTTTCTTTTCTCCTCGATTATTCCCTGGGAGAACTCCTCACCTTTCCTCCAATCAACCAAGGAGGTGGCGTCAGCCCTTAGTGGGGTCCCTGGTCTGCAGCCTGCTGGGAGGGTCGGGCTGCAGAGGCCTCAGTGAGCTTCCAGTTAGTTCCTCTGCTGGAGTCTCCCATCCACGGCTGCTCTGAAGAATCACGGGATTTCCCATCACCCCAGGTTCCCATAGTCCCAACTCCCCCGCCTCCTGGACATCCTGCTCCCCTATCTGACCCTGACCTCTGGGATCGCTCCCAGCCCGAGACATGTCCCCTTTGCCTCATCATGCTTCCCTTGGAATACTGAGGCTGGACTTGTCTACAGAGGCCAGCAAAATTCCTCAGGAGTGTGAGGAAGGGGGGGGGGTCTGTAGTAAGGGGAGACCCCTGTCCTACATTATGGTCTCTGGCTCCCCTTCGCTTCCCACATCACCCCTGGGAGAGAGTTGGATCAAGGCCTCAGAGTGCCGCTGTGCCCCCAGCCTCCACAAGACCTCAGGGGCTGGAAACTTTGTAGGGAGCTGAAAGGGACCTGGAATATGTTCAGGGGACCCCGGGATCTGCCCTCCAAGCCCCTCCTCTGTCTGTGATCTCTAAGGACCTCACTGCCTCCAGACTGGGGAGCAGCTGCTCTGTTTATGGTGTGGGAGGCTTATCCTACTGACGCCTCTCAGCCCAGGGCTCTTGAGGGAAGAGGGGAAGGACTGTGGGAAAACTGAGGAGAAGGAACCAAGCCCAGCTTTGGAAGGAGGTGCGCTGGTGACTTTCCCCCCTCCGTGGAGCAGCTGGGAGGATCTACTAAACATCTAGCATTTTCTCCTAAGGAAGAATGACCCTGAAAACAAGCTGGGGAGGGGGACCCAGGGGGGGAAACTGAGGACAGAGGAGGGTCAGCAGTCTGTGGGGCAGAGTGCGAAGCTGCTGGAAGTGAGAGGCAGAGAGAGCCGAGAGCGGAAAATGCCAGTCTGAACTCCGTGAAATTGGTTTGGCTGTGAATACGAGCATCGGGGCCACTGTGGAGAAGAGCGTGAGGGCCCTCGAGCCTGGGGCTGAGTCACAGTGTTCCATGTTTATGACCGGGACTGGCCTCTGCCTGTGGGAGGCCAAGGGAGGGAGGAGGTTTGGGCAGAGCCGCACAGCGCTTGCCTCCGACCAGGAGCTGCCCTATCCTGACTTTCTCTTAATCTTAGTTTCCCAGCCACTCTCCACCTGATTGAAAATGACGGACTCTCCACTCTCCACAGCCTCCCCTGCTCTCCCCAACCCCGTTTCCCCCTAAATAGTTATGTATGAACTTTGACCCAGGGAATCCGCTTGGGGGAGCATTTTGGGAAAACATGATAGAGCCTCGTAAAGAATTCCAACAGCTTGCAAACAGCCTGTGCTAAATTGCCCCTTCAAGTGAAAATTAAAGCAAATGACTGTTTTATGGCCATGTTTTCTTGGGCTGCAGTTATGGTGGGAGTACGGGCAGCTCAGAGCTGGGAAGCGCGCAGAGGGTGGAGGCGTTCAGGGTGGTGTGCACCTGGGCAGGCAGGCAGGCAGGCAGCTCTAGATGGAGGCCCTCTGTTCCACTCCCTGCACCCTTCCCTCCCCCATCCCTTTTCTGTGCAGAGGGAGTGTGGAAACATCCCTGGCCCAGAAGGTCTCTCTCCAGGCCTTCCTTCTCTCCCAGTGTGACCTTAGAGAGTTCTTGCTCTTAGGGGGACACCCGCCTCCTGGAGTGCCTGTGGTGGAAGCCCTGGGACCATCCTGGCCAGGGCTTGACCTGAAGTCTGTGGCGCCCCCAGTTTCTGTGGTGGCCTCTGGGGTTGCTGCCAGGGCAGGAGGGACTGCTGCTCAGGCTCCAGACCACCGCCCCCCTTGCACTATTTCCTCCAGACCCAGTCCACCTTTGTGTATTAGGGTTCTGAGTGAGGCGGGTTTGAAAAGTGGTTCTAAGACAACGATGATGATGATGGTGATGATGGTGGTGATGGTGATGGTGAAGGTGAAGGAAATCACTGACCTACTCTAATCCCTTCATTGTGCAAATGAAGAAACGGAGTCCCAGAGGGACCGTGTTGGGGAAAATCCTTTTCAGGCCCGTGAAACCCTAAGTAAGAACATGATAATGGCAACAGTGGCCCATGTTCATTGACCCCTAGGATGTGCCAGGTCTTATGTGCTATGCACTTTCCGTGGGTCGTCCTATTTAAGATTCAGTAACTGTGTGAGGCATGATTATTCCTGTGAGAACCCTGAGGCTGAGGTCCTTCAATGGCAAAGATGCAATCTGAACCCTGGCAGTCCCTCTCCAGGGCCTGGCACTCGGTCACTGCTCACATGAGGCCTGGATCCAGGTCACCCACCTGTGGAGTGGGTGCCCAGCCCTGCTGACTCAGGGCCAGTGCTCCTTCCCCTCCACCAGGCTGCCTGGAGCCTGCTGTGCATGGGGCCATGGGGCGCACCTTGGAGAAGGGGACGCCTTGGAGAAGGGGGCGCCTTGGAGAAGGGGACTTCGCGAGGCAGAATGGGGCTTTTTGAAGGAGGCTTTGAGAGGCTGAGAAGAGCTTTGAAGTGTTAGGAAGGACTCCAGGAAGCTAGGAGGATTCTCGATCAGGGAGCAACTGTACAATATGATACAACATCCCCTCCCTGTCCCTCACCCGTGACTGCCCAGGTAGGAAGAGCTCCTGCAATATCGTAGCCGGCCCGGCCCAGCCTGCAAAGCCTCTCAGTGACCACCCCCAGACTTGTCCCTTCCTCCTGGCCGTTCCGGCCTCTTCTCAGGGGCTTCACTGCTAGAACTGGATGTTGGATCTGGCTTCCTCCTCAGAACACAATTTATGGCGACATGTCGGAGACTCTGTTTTAATGAAGTTGCAAAAGTGGGTTAATGGGCTGCGGGTGTTTTTCATTCCCTTCCCCTGCCCCATCTCCACCCCTGGGCGGATGAATGATGCCTCCCTCTCCCAGCATGACGCAAAGCCGGGCTGAGGCTCCAGGCCGGGGCTCCTCGCTCACACATCTCTTCCTGGCCGTCTGCTCGCCCCGCGGCACTCTTCCTCCCTCCTGCGGGGAAGGTGCTCAGAGTGTCTAGCCCCAATTCTGCTACCTCTGTCCAGAGGGAAAGAGCATGCATATGTGAGTGGCAGGGCCCAGGGCAGGGGCTGGAGCAGGGGTGGAACCCTGGGGAAGAAGGAAGCTGGAGTTGGAGGGAATGGACTTCCTTTGGGTTGGAGAGGCATGGAGGTGGAAGCGTAGTTACCGTGGGCCTGGAGAACTCTGCAGGTTTCGGCGAGGAACCGAGTTCCTGGGAGCCTCTCCGGTTGCTGTCCCTGCCTCTGATTCGTCTCTGTCTCCTGGTGCCATGCCTGACACACGGCTGCTGTGGCAAATGTTTGCTGAGTGAGTGAATGATGGATACAAGAATGAACGACTTGCTTAGCCGAGCATCAACCCGGGAACTAAGAGGCTGCCAGTTCGGTTCCGGGTCAGGGCACATGCCTGGGTTGCGGGCTTGATCCCCTGTGGCAGGTGTGCAGGAGGCAGCCGATCCATGATGTTTTTCTCTCATTGACGTTTCTATCTCTCTATCACTCTCCCTTCCTCTCTCTCTTAAAAATCAATAAGAACATATTTTTTAAAATGAACGAATGACTCTTCTTTCCTTACTCCAGGTCTCTGGGCTAGAGCTCCTCCTAGTCTGTGCTTACCTCTGAAATGTTCCTCCTGGGGACCCCCCCCCCCCCACCCGCTTCCCACCCCTCTGCCCATCCTTGCTCCGTACTTCCTCCTCTCAGGAAGCGTTCCAGGATTAGGCTGCAAGAACAAGTCTCCATTTGTTCGCCTGGGTCCAAGATGAGGTCTGGCACCCGTGGAAGATGACAGAGGGTCTGTCCCGTTTTCCTCCAGAGTCTCCCCTCAGCCACACCCAGCCAGGGCTCTGAGACTGAGGTGGGAGCCAGGACCCAGTTGCTGGGGACACAACCCAGGAGCACCCTCCTGCTGCCCCGGCCCTTCTCCCAGGTCCTTCCTCCTCACAGAAAGCCCGGGCATCACAGGATCTGGCCTTCATTCACCCCCTGGGGAGCAAGGACCTTCCACACTCCCAACCCCTCGCTGCCAGTAAATGCCGCTGGCCACCAGGGTTTGGGACCTGAATGCCAAGATGGGGTGGCGCAGGCCTTGCTGCCCTGCAACCTCAGATTGTCCCCTCTTCTGAGAACCTGGGTCACCTCACCCCCCTCAACCCCAGCTTCCTTCGCTCCCTCCCCATTCTGGGCCCAGACAGAAGCACAGGCTTGTGGCCTTTTAGACCAACCCTGTAGAAATTCCAGAGAAACCCTACCAGAAAGCCCAGAACCCCCACCATAACCCCCAGGGCAACTCCACAGTAACCCCCAAACCCTGCACCCACATCCAGGACCCACTATTACACCCCAAGCCCTATGGTAACACTCACAGTTACCCGGCGCAGGAAGTGCCACCGTGCCTCCCGGCAGGCACAGGGCCCTCGCCGGCTCCCGCAGGGGCACCTGAGCCTCTTGTCCTGACACACTGTGTGCTGTCTTGGCTGGACAGGGCATTACCTCTGAAGACCACAAAGTCCCCTGACCTTGCTCTCCACTCAGTTTCACTGCGGCCCCGGAACAGGGGTGCACAGGGCTGGCTGAGGGCTGCTGGGAGCATGGAGGATGCCCGTCCAGGTCCGGGGAAGGGACCCAGTTGTCTGCCATGTTGTCAGGCTGTCCCAGGAGCTCAAATAGGAGGCCTAGAGGTCACCTTGGGAGACCCTGCCTGAATCAGTCAGGTCCAGTTTTATTCAGAGATGGGTGAGCAGAATGAGGACGTATTCCCTCTTACTCAGTCCCAGCTGAAGGCCCCCCTCACCTGAGATACTGGGGGAGGGGTCTGGGAGGACACCAGACCAGGTGGCCCCCCGGGGGGCTGGACACCCAGTTGTAAAACCCAGTTTACACCTGATGTGGGAATCCTGGGGCTCCTGTGGAAATTTTCACTGATGAAAAGAGACAAGACAGACACTACATGTGTACCTGCATCTACTATGCAGATCTATGCAGCTTTGGGTCTGGTTCAGAGCCGGGGTAGGGGGTGGGCGGGTACTGAAGGGGAAGATGTGGGAGGGCTGGGAAATGGCAGTTCAGAGGGAAGACATAGAGGTCCAGCCCCCGGTCTGATGGAGGAGGGGACACACCCAGGACTGACTTAAAATAGTTGGAGGGCGTGTTCAGTGCAGGGAGGAAGAGGAAAACGCAACCAAGGATTTGCAATCAGGAGGGCTTTATGGAGGAGGAGAATGGGTAGCAGGATCGGAAAAGAGAGAGCAGCAGAGGGGGAGGGATCTGGCTGGGGATTCTGCAGCTTTATCAGGGTGAGGTTAGACTTTCTGGGCATAAGGAGAATGGAGTCAGGAGGCATAGGGACTCCAGACCCTGCCCTCAACTCTCGACCTTAAGCATTTCACATGCACTTCCAGTGTCTTCTGTCTCTAATCTTACTGGATAAGAACTTCAAGCATCCTTGATTTTAAAGAATATATATTGTTTTTATTGATTTCAGGGGAAAGGAGAGGGAGAGAGAGAAGCATCAATGATGAAAGAGAATCATCAATCCGCTGCCTCCTGCACACCCCGCATTGGGGATCGAGCCCGCAACCTAGGCATGTGCCCTGACTGGGAATCAACCGTGACCCCCTTAGTTCCTGGGTCGATGCTCAACCACTGAGCCACACCAGCCGGGATTTTTGTTGTTGTTGTTGTTTTTTTAGTTTTTTTAGAGACAGTGAAAGGGAAGGGGAATGACACACAGAGAAACATTGATGTGAGGGAGATACATCGATTGGTTGCCTCCCGCACACACCCTGTCTAGGTCTGGGGATGGAGCCTGTAACCAATATACATACCCCTGACGGGAATCGAACCCGGGACCCTTCAGTCCCTTCAGTCCACAGGCTGATGATTTATCCACTGAGCCAAACCAGCCAGGGCAAGCATTCTTGATTTTTTTAAAATATTTTTTTTTTTATTGATTTCAGAGATGAAGTGAGAGGGAGATAGAAACATCAATGATGAGAGAGAATCATTCATTGGCTGCCTCCTGCACACCCCCCACTGGGGATCAAGCCTGCAACCCAGGCATGTGACCTTGGCCAGAATCGAACCTGGGACCCTTCAGTCCACAGGCGATGCTCTGTCCACTGAGCCTAACCTAACCAGCCAGGGCAAGCATTCTTGATTTTTAAAAAACCTTTGCCAGGTGAGCAAAGCACTTGAGCGGAGGCTCCTTGGGCCCACGATTGAATAGAGTCAAGCGGTGCCTCTATTGGGGACACTCACCCAGGAGCACCCCTCTCTCTCTGTGTGTCACTCCCCTTCCACTGTCTCTAAAAAGAAAAAGAAAAAGAAAAAAAGTCCGGCTGGTGTTGCTCAGTGGTTGAGCATCGACCTAGGAACCAAGAGGGGCACGGTTGATTCCCGGTCAGGGCACATGCCTAGGTTGCAGCTTGATCCCCAGTGCGGGGCGTTGGTCCCGGGTGTGAGAAGGAAGGTTCTGCTGGGGCTTGGACAGCATCGGCCCCAGCTCTGCTCTCCAGCTGTCCTTTCTACCGGCCTCGGCTTCCCATCTGTGACACAAGGCAAGCTGCACTGGCTGATCGAGCAGGCCCCACCCTTCATCTGATATTTGTTTAATAAAGTTCAAGGTCTTTAAAGGAATCAAATGAATGCTGAGGAGCTTTGCCAAAATGTGAAGCATGCTCTCAACACGGGGGCTGCGGGGCTGCCTGGGGCTGGGGAATGTGCTCCGAGGTGGGCCATGGGCCACAGTCCAGCGGGGCTGGGACCCCTGCCAGGCTAATGCAGAGCTCAGCTCAGGTTGCTGCCACCCCTTCCCACAGCCCTGCCTTCCTCCTCCCGGCCCAGCCCAGGCTCTGGGGACCAAGCCCTGCTCAGGCTGGGGGTGGGGGTCCCAGGGGCAGGGGCAGAGGGGGTGGGAGCCTCCCTCTCGAGTGGCTCCCTCTGAGCTGGAGCACAGCAATTACGCGGGAGGATTTATGTCCCTTTGCCTTTAATCGGAAACTCCGTGTCAAGAAGAAAAATCTGCACTGTCCTCCGGCCCGGCTTCCTGCTTTATCATTATTATTGGAGGAAGGTTGATTTGGAAACTTAAAGAAAAGTGGGGTTGGGGGTGGGAGCCACCAGGGAAGGAGAGGTGTGGGGCAGGAGGGTGGCCTTCCTGCTGTTTGTCCTGGTCTGTCACAGAGGGGGACAAGGGCAGCACAGGGGTGGGGCGGGCAGGTGAGAAGAGACTAGAGGGGCACGAGGAAAGGGTAGGGGTTGGGGGTCATGGAAGGAAGGGGTTTCCAGAGCTGGGGGGACACCAGGAGAAAGGGAAAGGATGGGCGACCATAGGGGGCAACCAGGCGTTGACGGGATTTGGGGAGCGAAGAAGAGAACTGGGGGGCATGGAGGGGAGGGCAGCCGGGTGCTGGAGGACATTGTCGGGGAGGAGAGGGTGGAATAACCAGGAGGGGGTGCCAGGGCTCTTGGGGGGACGCTGGAGGAGAGGAGAGTATGGAGTAACCAGAGGCACATAGGGTGGGGAGAGGAGGGCGGGGGGTCATGGAGGGAAGAGGCAACCAGGGGCTGGAGGAGGGATAGCGAGGGGCTGGGGCTTGTAGGGGGAGGTGTGCCAGGGCCCCTGGACTGCGCTGTCAGCCTATACCTGCCGACCTGTCCCTGAGAAGGCCGTTCCTCCCCGGCCCACCGGGACCTGTCGTGTCCGGGTCCTGGGTGGAGGAGCTGACCTCCCTCAAAGCCCTCGTTTCCTCTCCACGTGGGCGCTACCTCTCAGGGCAGGGCGTTACCGTGACTGGGAGTGTGCTGAGGGAACCCCTGACTCTCAGGCCCTCCGAGGACTGGAACAGAAGTACCCACAGGGGGGCGGGGTGGGGGGGTGGGAGAGCCCTGTGCTCCGGGAGCAGGCGGGATCCCGGAGAGAAGCCACTGTCCTCGCATCCCCCACATCGTTGATGGAAGTCCCCCTCGTGTCTTACCTGTGTTTCTCCTGCTGCTCGGGTTTCGTTCTGACCTGGGGACAGGCACCAGCTCTGGAGCCGGTCCCTGGCGCTCACACCGCGGGCACCTCTGTGAACCCAGGGCGTGCGTCTAGAACGTGGAGACAGTAATACCTACACGACAGTCATCGGGGCATGTTGTCAGGATTAGAGACAATTAGGTAAAGTATCCAGCATGTAGTAAACCTTCAGAAGACACCATGCCCATCTGGGGGCAGTGCCCAGTATATGCAACTTCTTCAGCTTACAAAGCACTGATTAATCCTCTGCGCCTTCCATCATTTGAGCCTCAGGACAACTCAGCGACGGAGCTGGGAGGGGTCATTGTCCTCACTGGTGAGGGGTGCAGGGTACAGAGCCCCTGAGTGACTTGCCCATGGCCACACAGCACGTCCCTGGGGGCAGCCATCATGCCTCACGAGGGGCTTGAAGACCTTGCCCAGTTCTCTTTCCTCCATCCTTCCCTCAGCACCCCACGCACAGCCCCCCGTCCCGGGATGTGGCTCCAGTTTGGGGTGCTCAGCGGAGTAGCTCTGCTTCTGATCCTCCCGCAGCCTGGGCCGTGCCCCCCCTCACGCGCCTCCTCCCCAGCTCAACGAAGAGGTTTTATAGCCGTTTACGAGCAATTTCTGTCCATATATCACCGGAGATATATAGCCAGGCAAATATTAGGGACCCAAGCGGAGGTTTTAAGAGGCGAGTTTTACTGCTGCTGAAAGAAGGCGTGATGGACAGCCTGGGAGACCCACCTCCCGCTCACCGGCCGGGCGGCGGCAGCACGGACTGGTTTGTTCGGCGGGAAAACCGGCTGTGCAGCCGAGTGCGGTGCTGGCACCCAGGGGCGCCTGGCGGAGGAGAGTGATCCAAGGGGGGCTCTGCTCTTCAGAGAGCCGTGCGAGGGGGCGGGAGGAGACCAGAGGTCACAGACTGGCTCAGATGGGACACCCTCTCCAAACCCCAGCAGGAAGACACTGAGTTCCTGTGCGTTTGAGCCGCAGAACGGGTTGAAGTGAGTCGCCAGGGAGGCACTGTCCCCGGCCGCTGGAGGGACCCTTGCCTTCTGCCAGGCGCCTTTCACAACTGGGTCTGAATGAGGGAACCCCCGGCCAGGCTGAGGGCTCCACGGGCCTCATACACTCCTGGGTCCTGCGGGTGACGAGGTGTGGGGGGAGGCCATCCTTGCTCCTCCGTCCCAGGCCCAGCCCACCTGCCCCTGCCCCACATGGGCTAGACTAGAGGGTTTGGGTGGGTGCAGAGGGGCGTGGAGAGCCTTCTTGGCTCGCGGCCTGTGGTGAGAAGATGTCCTGGGGAATCCTCGCTCCTGATTTAAGCGACTCGGACAGCTTTATGGCGCCTCCTCGAGTGAGCCCCCAACGTTGGCCGTTTAACTTTTTAGCGTCGTTTAATGCTTAGGCTCCAGCGGACAGGCAGGCCCCTCGGCCCCAGAGGCAGCGGCACTAAATCAGGACACTCTGAGGCCCCGATAAATAATTTTTACAGGGCACGGAGCCCATAGATCACCAGTGGGGGGGGAGGGGGGAGAGCGGCTGTGATATTTCAACCGATTGTCATATATGACTACCCTGTGCTCTGATCCAGGTCATCCACATGGCAGCGGCTTCAGAACCACAGTCAGCGCCCGGGCCCCCGCGTGGGGCATGGGAGGGGCGGTGCGGAGATGGTGCCTCCAGGCCCCTGCCCCAGGCGGCGGGCCTGGAATGCGGTCTGCTCCACCGCCCTGGCCTGCGCCCTGGCCTGCAGCGGTGGGCGCCCCAATCCGAGCTCCCTCTAACACGGGGAGAAGGGAGGACAGCGGGCAGGCTGGGCAGAAGGGAAGAGAAAGAACTTTCTGTAGACAAAAACATCACTTTTAGACCAACTTCCTGATTCTTCAAACAACTGCAAACCTGAGGGCTGGTGAGAACAGGCATCGCGCAGCCAGAGGGAGGGCAGCGCTGAGGGCTGGAGGGCACGGCTCACAGCTCTAGTGAAAGAGACGGCAGCAGAGACAGAGGTGGGGAGGCGAAAGAGGAACAGAAAAACGAAGGTGGAAAGACACAGAAAGAAAGAAAAAGAGAGAGAAGCAAGGGAGATAGACAGAAACCCACCAACTAGTAGAAAGGACCCTCCGACAGAGTCCTTTCTAGAACCTGTGCCAGAGAGACGGTGGGATGGATAGGCCAGGGAGGGTGGCGTCCATGCCAGGCTAGAACGCTGTGCCCGAGGTCGCCCTCGGCTGGATGCAGGCCCGTGTCTCTGCACCAGCTCCGCGCAGCTCCCCGCCCACCCCTCCCCTCAGTGCCCTTGCCCCGTCCCCTCATCTGTAAGATCCTGGGATTTGCAGGGACACTTAATCCATACGGAGCTGATTCATTCCCATCTAAATCATCCCCACGAGCCTCCCTAAGAGCCCTCTGATGTGCCAGCCGCCATTCCTCTCCCCCGGCGGTGGCGGGCTGGGGGCTGCCAGTAAACAAACCTCAGCCGCCATCCATCCGTCCGGCCCCGTCCATCAGTCCGGCCGAGACCATTCATCTCTCCACTCTGCCCCCCCCACCTGGTCCTCCAATCCCCCATCGCTCTGTCAGTCCCTCTGTGCCCCCCTGCCTCGTGCCCCTCTAGTAGAACCTCCATCGCTCTGCCTTATTTTGGGTAGGATCTGGAGGGGTCATCTCTGCCACCCATCTGCCTGCAGACAGGAGCCTTCCCTCACCCCTGGCTCAGCAAGGCGGGGCTCTCCGGGTTCACGCCTTCCTGGAAGAGAGGCCTTCTGGTGACGTCACTACAGCATGAACAACCCAACTCGGGGACTTTCTTTCTTCTGTCCAGCTTGTGTGTCTGAGATTCACGGGTGATCGTGTCTAGATGGAGGTGAGGGTAACATTAGGCGTGAGAGTCTCCAGGATTTGTAATATGTACCTCTGAGCGTTAGTGTGGTACAGGGAGCACAGGACCAACAAAGCAGCCCTCCTCCGTGTCTCCCCCAGCAGAGTCCAGCCTGGCACACAGTGGGTGCTGCCGTGTTGATAGCTTGCTGGCCTGATCTTATGTACCAGCTCCAGTGAGTCCAGCGGCCTCACACATCCCAGGGTGGGTTTCAGTGGGATGATCCGGTGGGTCTGACACAGGACCCAGGTCACGGGGCCTCTGGCCTGGCAGGGTTTGCGGGAAACACGGAGAGTCTCCCAGTCTGCCCTCCCGCCTGCGCTTCTTAGCCCGGGCCTGGGGGGAGCCTTCCCAAGCAGCTCTGTCTTGGCAACAGTGGGGCCGGGGCGGAGGAGCAGCAGGTGCTGTGGGGCCTTCCATGGCACCCGGCAGAACCTTCACACCTGGGGGAAGCCCTTATGCTTCACATGCCCTAATAAGGGGGTGGGGGGGCATTGCCGGCCCAGACCCAGCTTTAGGCATCATGTCCTTCCCCTCTCGTGTCTTCTCGCCAGCCTGGGAGCGGAGGTTCCGGGGAAGAGCTGGGGCTCTGCTAGCCCCTCAGGAGCGGAGACGGGGCAGTTCTTCTGGTCCCATCTCAGTGACTCCATCCACAGTGCCAGTTGGGGACCAAGTTTGTCTCTGGAGTAGAGAGGTTGGGTTAGAGGATAGTTACCCTGCAGAGGGATGGTTTGGGCGTGGGTGAAAGGGTGAAAGGGTGTAGGGTGGTGGACGTAGAGTCACAGGGAGGGAGGAGGGTAGCATGTGTGACAGGAGTGTCCTTGCTTGGATTCCAGAGTAATGGCTAGTGGGAGGTGAAGGAGGTGGGAAGATGGGCCTTCAGATGCCCCAAGCGGCTGGTGCCCACCACTGCCAGCCCCTCCCCAAGACCCAGAACACCTGACCTCCCCCAGACTAGACCTGACCAGGGAGAGAATCCCACTGTGTGAGTCCCAGCCCTCCCCTCACTTTCCCTGCTCCCCACATGATTTCCCAGCACCTTTCCCCCTTGTCCTGGGTGCCTTCCAGGGAGCCACTCTGAGTGCAGAAAACAGGTGGAGCTCTTCCAGCTGCCATCCAGCTGTGAGGGTCCCTGGCCATGCCCCTCCCCCGCCCTGTAGGAATGAAGGCTCTAATTCTAGTGTGAAAGATGAGAAGGGAAGGGTCAGGGGAAGAGGGGCCAGAGCAGGGCATAGGGAAGCTAAGCGCTTGCCCAAGCTGTGGGAGGGGAGGGGTTCTGCAGGTGGCAAGGCCCAGCTAAAGAGTGATGGAGTGCTTCTTGGTTCTCTGAGCTAGAGACATATGGGGTGTATAAGGCCAAACAAAATGAGAAATTATTGCCAAAGAGAAAGAGAGGACATGGGGGAATAAAAAAATTCGAGCCAGGGAGATCCACTGCCACCTGCCCCCTCACCATGGTGAGGACCCATCTGTGCTTGGCTGGATGAAAGTCCAAGAGGAAGAAGAGTCCTGAGAACTGACCCTTAGGACCCCCAGGGGAAAATCTGATCCCCAAAACTGCACTTTCCCCATGTCACATAGAGTAAGTGCTCCAGGTGGGACAGCGGGTGGAGCTTTCCCATCTTCCTCCTTCCTCTCTCTCCATCCCTCCCCCCTCTCTAGTCCAGTGGGGAACCAAGGCTCTCTTCTCCCATTGGCTTGTACCTCAAGGCTCTCCCCAGCCCCCTGCACTCAGTGGCTCCTGCCCTCTCTTGCTCCCTCTGGAACTCCCCTTCCTGCAAGAAGCCTCTCAGCCTTCTTCTCTTCTTACACACCCCCAACCCCAAATAAAGACTCCACTTACCCAAACTCGTGGCTGATGTAAGCCCTTGAGGGTCTACTTGTGGGCTGGTGCCTTTGTCCATAGGATTTGAAGTTTCTTTTGTCTGTCTGTCCTCTATCACGCAATATATCCATGTGTCCAACTTTGACCGTGACCTCCACAATGCAGGCAAGAATCCAAGGGTTTAGGTGGTTACCAGCACAGCTCCAGGAGCAACCTGATTTTTGATAGAGTTGACAGCCCTTCTTCGGACTTCATGAGGCAGAAGTGTCTAGAAGGAGGTGAGGGGCCTTAGAGGGCCACTGAGTGTGCCTGATGCCCTTCCCCTGGGGAAGCCACCTCCTGCTACAGCAAGTGCCTGAGGCTGGGCAACAGGAAGAGCTTCTGAAGGCTCATAAGGGTGAAGGAGAGATTTCCAGGTTTCAGTGGAACCTTTGAGGAGGGGTGACCTTGACCTTTCTACGCTCTGAGGGAGCAGAGGGTGTGAGTCTGGAAAAGGTTACTCCCCACTTGCAGGACTGACCCAAATGAGGGAGGGCCACGCTCTCTTTCAAGAGCCCTGATTCATTCACTCTCCATGCCGTTCCATTCACTTTTTCTTAGATAATTGTTTGTTCCTTGGCCAGAAATCTGGTTTTTGAACCCCCTCTCCTATTCTTCCCATGATCTGGGAACCATCTTGGGGAACCAACTCCAGCTCCATCTGAAGGAGCCAGGAAAGCACAGAGTCAGAGCCATTTCTAGACAGCGATGCGGCAAACGTACCAGGTGCTGGGACTGCCCTTATGGGACTGCCCTCCTCTCTTCTTTGAATGTGAGGGGAAAGGAGGTGACCCTGGGGGAAAGGGCGGGGTTGGTGAGAGCAGGGTGTGGTGTCAGCTAGAAGAGCACCCCCTCCCAGCTGGCCAGACCCAAATGTGCACAGATGGAAATGCCTTCACAGCCAAGGGCCCCTCCTCCCAAGGAGAGAATCCCACAAGTGGGGAACATCTGGATCAAACCGCAGCCATGAAAGCCCAACATCAAACGAGGGTTTCCGAGCGACCCTCCCCACAGGCCCTGCTCCAAGAGAAATTGCAGATCTTCCTGCTTGAAGCTTTTAAGTGTCACCGAAACCCTCAAGTTTGGGATCGCTCCTTATTCACGGAGACAGATGTCCCCGAGTGAGCTGCTTGGCTTTGATTACCCCCCGCGGGAGAGTGTGTGTGACTGGATCCTGGCTGTGTGGGGAGCTAACCTGGGATTTAAAGCTGTGATGAGGGGCTCCGGCAGTTCAGCCTGGGGGCTGGGGAGAGCGGGACAGGTGGGCCTTTTAAAAACGTGAGGACATCAAAGGTTTGAGTAGGCTCCCTTCCCAGCATTGGCGCCTCGGGACAGGAAAGCAGTGATTTCACCACATAACTGCACGTAGGATGGATCTCAGTCAGAGAACTTCTGGGGAATGTATAGAGGGGAGGGAGGGTGCTCCCCAGAGGGGAGGAAAGGGCAAAGGGGGTTTCTCATTTCCAAAATCGCCTGCCCAGGCCAAGGAAATGGGGCCAGATGCTGCCTCCTTCCTGCTCCACCCCTGTGTCTGACGGGAGGGGTGCATTCTTCTAAGGTGGGGAGGGAAGCAGCTGCAGCAGGAGGAGGTGGGAGCAGGATCTGGATGGAGAATGAAGGGGAAGCAGAGGTGTCTCCCCCAAAGGCAGGAGGAAGGCCGCAGAGCGTGTAATTCCAGGAGACATTGGGCTCTTCCCTCCCTGCTCCTCGGGATCCTTCCAGGTCTAGGAATCAGAAAGCACAGCCCTGGGCCACCGTGCTAGCAGGGGGTATGGGCTGTGTGGCCCATGGGTTAGGGAGGTGCCCAGAGCTGGCTGGAATCCCAGTTCAGACTTGAGCCATCTACTTGGGGAATGGGTGAGAGCGCTGGCACATTGACACCCGCTGTGACCTTGTTTTAAGAAGCCAGTGGTTTATTCTCCGGGTAGAAGGTGACCTTCAGTCAGGAGAGGTGTGGGGAGAAGAGGTACCGTTTGCTTCCAGTTTACATTAACCTCTTCCCCTGCCCCCGCCCCATTCAGGATGCTTTCCTACCCCTCTTCTCTCTCCTTCCCCCAGAGAGGCCTGTGGGTGCGCACGGTGCTCCGGGATGCCTGGGTGTGCCTTCGGGGTGTCCATCCCGCACTGCCTTATGGGGGTCCATTTGTGGGTCTTTCCCCGCCTAGACTGCCAGTGCCCCGAAGGCGCAGACTCCCTCACTCTCCCTGTGCCCCAGGCACGGTGCCCGGCAGGGTGGGTGCTCGCTATCTCCAGCTGGAGCCCAGCCTCCCATGGCCAGCGCTCTGGGGACAAAGGACGACCCACCTGAGGACTCTCAGCCGCCGCAACCCGCCCCCCCTCATGGCTCCAAGGGCAGCTCCTCGCTGACCTCCTCTGGGAGTCGTTCGGCAGGACCTCGTTGACAGCACTTTCTCCCACTTCTGAAATTTGTTGACCATCATTTTATTTTTATTATTATTTTAAAATTCTGGGATGGATGTTTCTTTTTGTCACGTGAGACCTAATTTTCTTTGGGACCAGGCTCTTTCACCCCTTCGCTACCTGGCCCCAGGCCAGCATAGAGAAGTTCTGCAAGGCCGTGGCTGGCCGACCCTCTCCTCCGAGTGCTGGCGTCAGTCTTCCACGGGGTGGCTTGTCTGGGATCTGACGGCTGTGCATCCAGGAGCCGCTGAGTGGGGATGTCCTGGCATGACGGGGTGAATAGGACCCATGAAGGAGCCCTGGTCCCAGTGAGGCGAGGAAGCCGGGAACATGAACGACTGCGGCGGAGAGACACTTTGACGGGGATGTTGTGGAAATGGCAGAGGCCAGGCCGGTGGGAGAGGAAAGTGTGAAAGAGGTTGAAAGGAGAGAAGGGAAGGGTTAGGCAGAGGATACAGGACCATGTATCCAGCTGGGGTAGACTTGGCAGAGGGGGAGGAAGCTAAAGTAGCTTTGCCTGCAGGTGAGGGCCCAGCTGTGAGCCAGACAAGCCTGGTGCCCAGGAGGGACACTGGCAATAGTAAACACTGACTCTGAACCCTGAGGACTGTACCCACCCCGCCATTACCCGCTCCCGTCTCTCCACGAACTCTAGGCCAGATGGGATGTGTGATTTCTGGGCCCAGCCTGACCTGTGCTCTGGCAACATCATCTGACACCAGGCTCAGTTCAGATCAGCTCTGCTCCACACCCTGCAGGTCTGCCCTGGGGCCGGAGCGGCCTTTGAAGTTGATGGAGAGAAGATTGGTGAGCTGTGTGCCGAGCCTAGATCTCTCAGCCGTCAATGAGGTGGGGAGGATATCCACTTTGAGCCCCTTTTTGGGGGCTGAAGTGTTGACACTTTAGTTGTCAAATGTAGGTTTTTCATCCTTGAATGCTGTGTGAGGCTGACCAAACCAGCAGGTGTCTCTGGGCTGTAGGGTGGCCGCAATACTCAGTTCTAGGGACCACTATTCACTGTGCTCCCGGAGCACAACTCTAGGTGGTGCCGTTCACATAGAATTCAGCGTGCATGCCTCCCCCTCCCCCCCAGGTGTGTGACAGTGGGCTGCCATCAAGCCCTGTTTGGGTCAGGTTCTGTTTACCAGCCTAAGCTGGTCAACCTGAGAACCAGGAATATTTGAGCAAGGCTTTGCCCGGAGACAGAGAGAAGGACAAAATGCTCTCCAAAGTTAAGTCCTCGTGGGAAGTGGGCCCCAGGAGACTGGAGCTGTTCTGGAACCACAGGACCAGGAAGCAGGATTCAGTCTTAGACTAGGAGGCAGGAAAAAGAAAGGACACATTCCACCCATCAGGGAAGGAATACCGCCTTACATCCCCAGGTGGAAAAGGATAACCCATGAGTAAGCACCCAGTGGGGCTGGCACTTAGTAGGTTTGCAGTTCATATGAAGGAATGAAAATCAGTGTCTACATTCCAGTCTCTAGATCTGGGGTTCTTGGAGGTGGAAAGGCATGGGAATTTGCTGAAATCTGAAATGGGAGCCTGACCCAGATGGGGGTCAGGAATTTGTTTCCTTCCCTTTTTCTCCTTCTTAGGGAAAGCTTAGTTCGCGGCCTAGGATGAAAAATGACATCCAGATGAAGGAAAGAAGGATCACCAGGAATGATAAATAATACTCTCCAGATGTGGCTTCCGCGCTCTGCATTGGACGAGCCCTGCTGCCTCCAGCCACCTTGGGGGGACCCCCTGCTCAGCACGGCGGCAGCGACACGTTTCCGTAACTCCTCTTCCGGAATAGTCTTCAGGGTGTGCAACTCCGGTTTTGAATGTCCCTTATTGGTGACAAATCTTCATTGTTTGCTTTTTGGAAATCAGTCAAAAAATAATCTATAGTTAACAATGGTTATCTTGACTGTTTTGTAAAATGACTCTAAAGCCCATTCTTAAAGGAGACTGCAGAAATGCTTTAATCAATAGAGGTGCATAGAGGGTAAGTGTATGTCCTCCTAAGGTGACATATGGTTTTGAAGGACAACCCTGGTTTGTTCGCCCATGACTGTTTAAGAAGCTAATCACAGATATATATCCCATATTGTGTTCTATATAATAAAATGATATAATAAAGGCATTATGATGTTGAAGGCTGTATGCTAACCACTTTAAGGCCTCTGACTATATATAATGCACTTGCTTTGGCCAAGGGAGGGAGGGACTGGAGAGGCACAGGGCAGACCCAAGTGAAGAATGGGTACAATTATCCAGGGTGAAGGTTTGGACCCCCAGCTACACTTAAGAGTTGCCTAACTCTGCCTTCCTCTCTGGACCAGCTCTGCGTCTGGTCAGCGGGACAGTGTGCGTGGTTCTTTCTCAGCGGGAGAGCCCTGTCTTGTCCTGGCCCCGTCATTCACCTGCAGAAATCATCATGAAGGTCTGAGAGAAGGAACCTGCTGGTTCATGAATTGTGTTAAAATGTATTTTTTCAGAAAAATGTGTGTGGGTCGGGGGGTGAGGTCAAAATGAACCTACACAGCAAATCTGCTTATAATAATTATTAGTTAACCTAAATGAAGAACTCTCCATGGAAGTTTCTAGGAAGTTTCCTAGGGAAGACCAGGAGGAAATGGGGGAGCACCAGGTCAGGGAGACGGGGGTCAGTCTCAGGATCACTTGTCTGCCTGGAGTGGTGTCCTCTGTCCATTTTGGAGACTCCTGGCTCTGGGCTTGGGGTGGGTGTGTGAGGTGGAGGGTGGGGGAGGTGGGTGTGACCGCCTGGGCTGGGGGGGAAGGGGGGACGGAATGACCTCCAGGAGGCCTAGCCAGGCAGAACGCTCGGTGCTCCTCCACTGATAACCAAGCTGCAAATCAGGAATTTATTAGGAGCTGAGACTCATTTTCCCACCCTTTATAGCCCTGACGACTCTGAGCCAAACTCTGGCAAGGGGCTTCCTCATGGTTTTAATTAGACAATTAATTTTTTATTGGGTCGTTTGATTTCTGGAGCCGATTTCACTCTCCCTCCTGTCCCCACCTGCCCCCCAGCTGTGAACAGCCAAGGGGAGCCAGGGGGGTTCAGGGAGGTGCAGAGAGAAACAATGCTGTCTGCCTTTGAGCTGTTTAGGCGGCAGGGAGTGGGGAGTGGGGAGGGAAGCGCTCTGCCCCCCTCAGCTGCTCTAGCACCAGAGACACTGTCCAGAGCTCAGACCTGGGCCTGCAGGGCCTGCACAAAGGCTTTCTCAGCTCCCCCTCCCAGCTTCTCCCAGGCTGTCGGGCTAATTAGTAAGCGGCGTGGGCGTGGGGGCAGGGAACAGGGCCGAGGTGCATTAGCAGCGTTTCTGCGGTTGATCCTGCCGTGCGTGCTTGGAGGCTGTTTACCCTCTACCCAGGGATTAGGAACCTGTTTGAGTTAGAAGGGCACAGAGAGGCCAGGGCTGGGCTCTGTCCCCCACCTGCTTTTAGGAGCTGGGGTGGGGGCGCTGAGCCAGCAGAAAAAAGAAGAAATCCAAGAAACCTGTCTCCAATCTATCTCCCTTATTGATCTCCCTGCCGCCCAGCTGCTGGCCTGCTTTTGAATCTTGATCCTCTCTGCTCCTGCTTCATCCCTGGGCATGGCCCTTTTTGTCAAATATCAATCTGGCTCAGAAAGGTGGGGAGGAAGGGAGTGTGGGGGGGCAGTGTTTAGCAGAGGGGATGAGCCCAGCGTGGAGGGGTCCCCTATGTCAGATGTGTTCCCTTGGAGGAGGGGGAGTCCCCTTCCAAGATGTCAGCCATCCCCTTACTCTACCCGGAAAGGAAGAGAAGGCCAGACTGTAGGGAGAACTTACTTTCAGCAGCAGAAGCAAGTAGCTCCTTCTTTAGAGCGTTATGATATGACAAGACCAGTGTTTTATTGAGAGCAATGCTGCTCCGCTGCTCCGAGGCCTTGGGATTGCAGGGAGTGAGAGACTGTTTCCTCAGGTGTCCTGTTGGTGGGGACATTGTCACTTGTTGTTCTAGCACAAGGATTCCTGAAAGTGCGCGCGCACACGCACACACACACACAGCGACATAGCTACTTAGAACCAAACTGACAGCACCTGCACACACAGAAGTGGGCTCTGAGGAGCCTCCGGGACAGGGCTCTGGGGCCCTCGCGGGTTGAACAAGCCCCCGAAGGAACACGCCAAGTTACCATTCACAGAGGGGGACTCTGGTGACCCCCCACTGCCCATGTTCTCCTCTTGTGTCAGTGCAACACCAGTGTTGGTGGATGTGTGGACCCTCCCGCCCGCCCCCACTGGGGTCTGAGAGCATAAGCTTCCCTTGGGGCCGGAGCGGAAAGAAATAGCGGCACAGATTTACACTGAAGTGTGAGGGGCAAAAAAGATAAAGGGCCCAGAGTGAAAGCGGCCCCAGCGCATGTGCAGACTCTGGAATCCAGGATTTGTGTTCTAACCAGATTTTCTTCTTTTTTCCTTGGAAAACTCACATTGAGTGATCCCTCCGCTAGGGCTCAAGATGGTCCCATGCTAGTGCCAGGGGCAGCCCCAGGACAGGCCTTCTTGGGACACAGTCCTGCCTCCGGCTGAGGGAGGCGCTGACAGCCTGTCCACCCCCCACCCCCCACCCCAAGCTGTGCAGATGGTGCTCGGCCCCGCTGGGGTGGCTTTGACCCAGGAACCAAGCCGTCGCTTGTTCGATACCTGGTCAGGGCACGTGCTGGGTTGTGGGCTGTGCAGGAGGCAACCAATCAACGATGTTCCTCTCTCATTGACATTTCTATCTCTCCATCCCTCTCCCTTCCTCTCTCTCTAAAAATCAATAAAACATATTTTTAAAAAGAAGAATGGTATTCAGAAATTCACAGAAGAAAGGGACAGAAAGGTTGAATATATTGGGGGGGGGGGGAGTGGGAAGGGAGGGTGGAGGCAGAGCAAACCCAAGATTATCCGTTGACATTTGTGCTTTCATGTGGCTTCAAGGTGGGGACTTCAGACCTTCGGACCCGGATCCCTAGGTGAAGGGCTGCAGTATGTGTGGGGGGATTTAGTGCAGGGACCCCTGGGACAGTGGGAACAAAGGGGCCAGGAGCCCAGGCAAACCTCTGTCAGAGAGGTCATCTGGGGGGTCGGGGCGTCAGCCTCCATCTGTAGGGACGGGGGGAGAGAAGAAATGGTAAAAATAGGAGAGAGAGAAGAAATAAAACTGAAGGCACTGAAACAGAGGAGCGAGCAAGCTAACGATGCGCACAAAGAGGCTGAGAAACACGTGTGAGCTTGGGAGCGGGTGGCGGGCAGCAGGAGGCGGGGAAGGGAGGGGGGTGGGGGGTCAGCAGCTGAAACAATCGGCCAGGCTTCTGCGTGGGAAGGTGGGCAGGAAAGCAGGGAGGGGAAGGGGCTGCAGAGAAAGCCCCCGCCTGTGGTGCAGAGGAGAAGGGTGGCGATGGAACTGCCCCTCCCAGCCCCAGGGCCACCAGCACCCCCCTGCCCTCTCCCTGAGCCCAGGGCTGAGATTGACGGGACTGCAGCTTCTCTGGGTCCTGGGTGGATTTGAATAATTAAGTCATCTGGATTCTTATGATTTACCATTTTCAATGATAAATAGACAGCGCCCAAGCCAGCCAGTTGGCAAAACTCTGGCTGCTAGTTATAATTTGTCAAGCTGCCAGCAGATTCATGTTTTATGCTAATGGAGAGAGACTCATTGACTAGGGGGAGGCAGTGACCGGGTCAGCTCTTTCCTCAGGCACCCCAGAGGTCGAGAGGTCAGGGGAGAAAGGCTGAGGCCAGTATGGATTTTCTGTAAGGGTCAGTGTAATTTTATAATAATTCAGCTGGTACACAGGCTTTTGCATACATGGAAGGTCATGTATGCAGACATATGCTCAGATCTGCATGCACAGCCCCCCCCCCCCCACACACGTGCACCTGCTCCTGTGCGGGCGTCTGGGCCCACTGCACACAGTCTGGGGCAGGAACACTTGTCCACCCCTCTTCAGCTCACTTGCACAGGCACAACCTTGCTGTCACCTTCAGGCATGTGATTATAGCAAGGAAAACCCGCAGCCTGCTTGCTCGGAAACCCAGAGGAGCACCTCCCGCCACACACACACACACACACACACACACACACACACACACACACATCCCGCACACCGCACACCTCAAAGATGGGGAGGGACCACTGGAGGACCCCTGTGCCTACCATCCCACCATCTCAGTCCCTTTATTTCAGGGCTTCCGGGTCTGCTGATCCCCGGGTGTGTTTTTCGCTCTAGTTGGGGAAACATGAGCCCCAGGACAGTCCTGGTTTTCAGCAGCTGGGTCTGGGGAGCTGGAGCTGGGAAGACAGGGGCTCTGAGACTGGCACATGGAAGGCTGTAAGCAACATCAGCTGAATCCAAACTTTCTTTCCCAGTGATTGGTTTATTTATGTATTTGTCCACACTCATTGAAGCCTCACACTGGCAAGAATCTTTTTGACAGTCGTGACAAACGGAGGCAGAGGCGATGCTTTGCACATACTACGTGCTAAATAAATATCGGTGGCATGAGCAGCTGAAGCTACTGACTTCTCGATGGAGCAGACTGCTCATCCCCCTTCTAGTCCTCCGTCTCACCAAACCGTCACCATCACTGGTCTGAGAGGCCAGAGAAGGGGTGCAGGTCTGGGTGAGGACCACCTATTCCTTGATGCGAGAAGTCTGGGTCTTTGGTGTGATAAAAAAAATGCTAATGTTATACCAATGGAAGCGATCTGGGCTCAATTTTGACCCCCAAATGCCCTCAAAATGGGTCAATGAGCAAGGGAGGCCTGAAGGAGCCTCCGCGGCTCCTCCGTGCCCAAGAGAGAATCTGAATTTGCTTCTGAGCAGGGCTGGGAGCTGCAGGTCCTTACCACCCGCTGCTTGGAGGTTTGGGGGACTATGGGGAAGGATTAGGGGCACGGAGAGAAACCTTTCATTCCCGTTCCCCACCCCACCCCACCCCCCAAGCAAGGGGACAAAAGCACAACAGCAAACTGAACAGAGAAGAGGCCCAGGCACACGGAGAACCGAAGGCAGAAGCTGCTTCCAGCGTCAGGCTCTAGGCGGCAGCGGCAGCTGCAGGCTCTGCTCAGACATCCAGGTCCCAAGAAGTGAATTGGGCTCCTCCTTCCCAGCCGGGCCAGGTAGGGGCACGGGAGCGGCTCAGGGCAGATGTCTGCATCCGCTCTACCAAGGCCTGGAGTGAGCGACCTCCCTTCTTTGCTCTCTTCTGGGCAGATGTGGATGGCGGTGGGCCTGGCCAGTCAGGGCTGGAGAGACGGCCAAGAGCCAGAATCAACCAGCCTCTCCATCCAAGAACAGGGAAATAGGCCTTACTTACTTAACAGTTTAAGGCACTGACCTGGCATCACTGACCTCACCTCCCTGCACCAAGGTGAGTTCCTACAGACCCTCACTCACCCTGTGAGCGCAACGGCCTGGGGGCAACAGCAACTCCCCCCCGCAGGGGCTGGGGCAGGCCTGCAGATGGCTGGAGGTGAGGAAGGATGTTCTGGAATGATACAGGGATATGATGGTAATAAGCATGACTGACACAGAAAACAAGTTGGTTCATCCCACACCTGATCAGCAAGCTTACCCCACATCATTTTGCCCTTTACTTTCAATCCCAATATTTGCAACCACATAATGAACTCTGGGGGGCTCATGTTAGCTTGCCTAAAAGTCTCAGAACAAAGCCTCTGGGATACAAAGATAGTATATACAAGAACCAATCTTGGACTAGATCAGTGGTTCTCAACCTGTGGGTCGCGACCCCTTTGGGGGTCGAATGATCCTTTCACAGGGGTCGCCTAAGACCATCGGAAAACACATATATAATTACATATTGTTTTTGTGATTAATCACTATGCTTTAATTATGTTCAATTTGTAACAATGAAAATACACCCTGCATATCAAATATTTACATTACGATTCATAACAGTAGCAAAATTACAGTTATGAAGTAGCAACGAAAATAATTTTATGGTTGGGGGTCACCACAGCATGAGGAACTGTATTAAAGGGTCGCAGCATTAGGAAGGTTGAGAACCACTGGACTAGATGGAGAGAGAGAGAGAAACAGAAAGGAAGGGAGGGAGGGTGGGAGAGAGATAGATAGAGAGAGAGAGAAAGAGAGAGAGAGAAGAAGAAGAAAGGAAGGAAGGAAGGAAGGAAGGAAGGAAGGAAGGAAGGAAGGAAGGAAGGCAAAAAGCTCAAGAACAGGGGAGGAAAGCTGAAAGAGCAATAAGCAGTGCTGGGAAGCACAGGACTGAGGCCCCCTAAGGGGGAACTGCTGGGTATCCTGTGGACATGGCTTTCCAGCCGGTTTGAGGGTCCTTTAGCCCATCCTCAAGGACTGCACTGTCCTTGGAAGACCTGACTGACCTCAGTGACCTGCCCCATCCCATTTTGGAAAAACAAAGGGGTGGTCTAATTGGCTCTAACTGCGAAATTCCCTCCCCCCAGCACTTGAACTGGGTGTGGAGTGCAGGCCCAATGCGCTCAGACACACAGCCACCCCAAGCTGAGCTCCCCCACAAGCTGAATCTAAAGCCACTTTGCCAATTAATCTCTGTGTGTGTATGAGTTCAGTGAGATATACTGCAAATCTAAGTCTGCTTGCCCTGGTAGGGAATGTCCTCATTCTCTATCAAGAGTGAGGTTCTCTGGCTCCTCCAGCACTTGCAAGACTCATGCCAAGCTCTTTACAGATCAATCCCAGCCCTTCTGGTGAGAAGAAATGCCCTGGCCTGGCCGCGTCTCTGAGGCCGGGATGGAGAGAAAGATGGCAAAGGGGGAAGACGTTTCTTCTCACAAGGAAGAAAGTGAAGATGCCTTTCCCAGGGGCGACCAGGCCTGTGTTCGCCCCTCTCTCACCTGCACATACACAGGCAGGCTCACCGAGATTCCAGAAGGACCTCCCGTGCAGAAAGCCCATTCCACATGTGGCCAAAGGAGGCCTAAGTTCTCAGAGTCAGAGCCTTACCAAAGAACAAAGCAGCCCAGTCTGCAGTCAGCCTCGGCCAGCAAGGTCTGAGTGGAGGCACTAGGGGCAGGGGCCACGGGAGAGGGGACTGGGTCTAGGAGAGGGGCCCACCGCCTGCCCCTCTCTCAACTGCCTCTTCTGCTTCCTGTGTTGATTTGGGAACTAGGCCTTGACCTGCTGAGCCTCACGGCTTGCCCAGCTGAGGCAGGAGGAGCTAGGTCAGCTGCTTCTATGGAGAAGCTGGTGGCAGGAGGCCTGGGTGGGCCCTGGCGCTGGGGTAACGGTGGTGGTGGTAGGTCAGGGCAAAGCTGCCTGGGGTACCGCACAGTGGGGCGATCTGGTCCCTTCCTTACCCCACGGGGCTTCTCCCTGCCCACTCTTCACCTTGTGCCTTCCCTGCCTCTGCCCCTCCCAAGTGGGTTCCCCTTCATGCTAATTCGGTTTTGTTCTCTCTCCTCTTTCCTTTTCTCTCTCTGTATCTTTATATTATGTTCCCTTCCTTCTTTTGCTTTCTTTCTGCCGTACCTCCCCCTTTCCCCTCTATATTCTTCCTTTCCTCGACCTTTCCTTCCTCTTACCCTTTCTCCTATCTTTCTTCCTTTCTTTTCTATCTCATTTCTCATTCTCCTTTCTCATTCTCCCCTCCATTTCTTTTTTATTTTAATTTTTTAAATTTCTTTTCCTTCCCTTTTCTTTTATTTTCTAGCTCCCTCCTTTTATTAATTTGTTCTTTCTTTCCTTCTCTTTGTGTCCTTTCTGCTTTTGTTCATCATAAAACTAACTAATCCCGCTTGTTCATTCTGTCCTTTGTCAATATTCCTTCATCTCTCTCCCAGCCGCCCTCCCGGGGACCCCTCCTCTACCCCAGCATTAGGGCTTTCTCAAATGGTTTCTTCCCTCACCCGTCTTTTTCTCTTTGTTGTTCTCAAATTTTCCAGTCCTTAGTGCTGTTTCCCTGACCTTCTTTCTATCTTCCTTTGTTTCTCCATCCTCTCTCTGCAGCAGGCATATGGCGTGAAACGGCCCCTCCCCAAGTCAGGGCTTCTGTCCTGTGTCAGCCCAGCCACCCTTCATGCCATTCCTTCTCATCTTCCTTCAACTTGGGGTTCAGTCTCAAAGGCTCAGGAATGGCGCTGTTTCCCTAGTTGAGAGGTCAGGGCGGGGTCCACAGCTCCCCACTACAGGCTCCGGGGAGCCTTGCCAAACTGCCAAACTGCCAAACTGCCAATCTAATTGAAAAGAGAAGAAAGGAAAGGGTAAAAGAGAGAGAACCCCATAGCTTGTGGGGTGAGGGGTAGAGGCAGTGTTGGGGAGGCAAAAGGTATTGGTTTCATCAGAGAGGGAAGGGGCAGAGCCCAGAGCCAGGTGCCTCCCTCGCACACCCATAGCCCCGCAGCCAGCCAGCCGCCTCCCTGCTGCAAAAGAGGCCTCAGGCGGCTGCAGTTAATTTGGGGATGGGGTGGGGTGAGATCTTCCAGCAGCGCCTCTGAGTGGAGGGGTGCGCAGGGTAGCAAGGTGGGAGGAAAGGAAGGGCTTACTTTAGTTCTATCGGTCACCTTCCTGTTGCCCCTGGACTTGCCCTTCGCAAGGCCCAGGGTTTTGGAGACCACACTTCAGGCAGTGTTGGCCGTGGCCTCCTGAACCCCTCCGCTAGGCAGGCCCAATCCCGGGGCAGCGCCGGGTCACCCTCAGAAAAACACCGGGTGCAGCGAAAACAAAGGCCTGGGCGCACTGGCAGCTTTGCAGCCCCTGACACAGCAGGGACCAGCGGCCCCTGGAATTGCAGGCGTGGGCGCGGTCGGGGCCAGAGACAGCTCGGTGTGGACACAGCCTCCCGGGGGCCCTCCCAAAAGGCGGCCCAAATGCGCGGCTGCCGCCTGCCGGTTCCCGGGGCTGCACCGCCAAACGCGGGCGCAGCGGAGACTCCCCGCCCCGGCCGGCCTCAGAGCTCGTGGGCCTCGCCTGCACCTGCCGCGCCCCCGCCCGCGCCTTCCCAGATGGCCACCCGCTGGCCCCGGCAGGCCAACACCCCCACTCGGGCCGGGCCCCCCATTTCAGCTGTGCCCTCTGAACGCCCCCTCTGCCCTTGACTCCCTTTTGCAGAGCCCCCTCCATCATTCCTCGGGGGATTTTTTTTTGGGGGGGGTGCGACCTCAGCCCCGGGACGGCAGAGGGCTCTCCCTGCCCTTCCTTGTGAGCTGCAGAAAGTCGGGGGTTATGCTGGGGGCGGGGGCGCACTCCCCTGCCTCCGTCTTAGGGACATGGGTCTGAGTCAAATTGGACTTAAAAGAAGAAGGTATGTGGGAGTTGTCCCCTCTCCGTGTCACTCCTGGTTTAAAACCAGGGGAAGCTCCCGGGGGCGGCAGGGGCCGGGGCTGTCCTGGGCGGAGGCTCTGGGCCGGTACCGCCCCCCCCCCCCCCCCCCCGCGCCCGGCAGAGTTGGCAGCCGCTTTCTCAGCCAGAACTTGTCTCCCTTCCAGCGAGGCCCCGCGGGGATCTCTAAGCGTCTCTAAGGGCCTGTGGGGCGGACAGGTTCGGGACCGCCCGGGGTTCCTACCTCGGTCATCAGCCCTGAGCGGGAAACCAGCAAACGCACCCTTCCTGCCACAGAGGAAGCAGGTCGCCCCGCTCCCACTTTAAACCTCAGACCCCCAACTCTGCCCCCGTCTGCGCATCCCTTCAAAAAACTTTTCTGAAGTTCCCGCAAGTTGCGTTTGGGGACAGAAGTAGCCACTCCCAGACTCTCTGGGTCTTTAGGCCCCAAGTTCTCTCGTCCTCCCGGTTCAGAAGCGGCCAGCGGCCAGCGGCCCTCAAACCCGGAGCAGAGCTGCTCTGGCCCCACGCGCGTGACAGGTGCCCGAGCCCGGCCTGTCCCTCCGAGGTGGGCAGGGTCGGTCTGCCTGCAGGGTGACGGGATGGAGCAAGGAGGAGAGAGGCGGGGAGAGACCTTGTTTTCAGGCTAAAGCGCAGCCCTCCAGGGCCCAACTCACCTGCTCCGGACCGGCTCCTCTTGGTTTTTATCCGCTCAAAAGTTTGCGCTCTCACACGGTCCCGGGAGGGGCGCGAGCTCGGCCGTCGGGGTGAGGAGGGCGCCCCCGAGGGCGCAGGCGCCCCAGGGAAGTAGGAGTCGGGTGCACCGTCCCTGAAGTGGAGGCTGAAGCAGCGACCCGGAGAGGGAACAGGCCAGCGTCCAGGGCCGGGGTCAGGCCGTAAGCCCTGGGCTGCCGGGACGGAGCGGGCGCTATGGACGGAGTGTTCAGCGGGGCTGGCCCGCCGGGGAGCTGGGAGGAGAGGGCCCTGGGTTCTGGGTGACGTTTCTCGCTTCCTCCAGTTTGTGTCGTCCCGGGTGTGTCCCGGCCCACAACATTCCCTCGACCCCTCTGGCGCGGCACTCAGGGCTGGGACAAGGCGGGGAGGGGGCGAAGAGACCCCGGTAGCCCCTCCCCAGCCCCCGCGCCACCACTCCCCCCTCCCTTCCCTGCTCAGAGCCAAGGGACAGACAGAGAATTGCAACTAGAAAGTCGATCGATTGGTACGAGGGACCACGTGGTCCGAGGCTGGCCAATGACCAGGCCGCCCGGGATGAGCTAATAATGGAAGCAATTTGTAACTTTCAGTAGCTCCAGCGGCCTGGGTACCGGAGGGAGGCGGGCGGAGGTGGGGAGAAGGGTACCCCCAGTCCTGCCACTCTCCTCACTCGCCCAGGGACACCCAGATGCCCTGTTCCTCCTTTCCCCCAACACGCAGGCCACTTCTGTCGGGCGGCGGCTCCAGAGCAAGGTAAGCGGTCCTCCGCCCTCAGACACTCCTCCCCCCATCCTTCTGGCACCTGCCAACAACGTCCCTTCCTACCCCACTGGACAATTTAAATCTGATTTTGTTTTTCTCTTAGTTGACACACACACACACACAATTCTTTTGTATTTTTTGTATAATCTATTTCAGATTTGGGGAAAGATTAAGTTCAGATTAATGTACTTTTGGGGGGGGGGTGAGTGGTACTTTTTGGGTAAGTTTTCCCTTCTTTTGGAGAGGAGCATTCTACTTAGGGAAAGTTTACTTTTCTTTGGGGATGAGTTGCACCTTATGCTTTCGGAGGCTTAATTTCTCGAATGATGTCAAGTTCACGCCTTTCTCCAACCCATCTTCCAATTTCAATATTTACAATCACTTAACAGATTTCAAGTTTATTCATTTGTTTTTCTTCTCCCTCAGCAGTTTTTCAGCTGTTACCGAATCTCCTTGATTTCTTTCCTCCATGGGTGGCCCGAGAGTTAGTTTTGTGTTGATTCCTCTTTTTGTTTTGTAAACGAATTTATTGTTTGGGAAACTGTATGGGGGTGTGAACAAGGTCTCTTTTGATTAATTCCAACGCCGCCTCTTTTGAAGAACAATTTACTTGAAGCGTTTTATATATTGTCCTCGTTTTTGTTTAATTGTGTCTCGTTTTGTTGTGCTGTATTTTACCTCCTTTTAAAATCTGATCTGTTCGTTGATCTTTCTAATGTTAAACCATTCCGAAAGTTTTCATTTTATAAACTTCACTCTTTTGTATATTTCCTTCCCTAACCCCCTTTGCCCTGCGGCCTCCTCCATCTCAAGCCCCCCACTGTCAACTTCCACAATTCCCAGCTTCAGATTTGACTCACCCTCCCAGCCAAAGAGGGACGTCTGGGAAGAAAAAAATGTCCTACTGTGTTAGAGACGACACTCGGGGCTCTAGTTCTGGGCACCTCTAGTCTGACCCCCCAAGCCAGCAGACTCAGGGAGAGCAGAATTTCTGTCCTCTTTCTAAGCTCTTTCTCCTGGGCTCTATTCTGGGCAACTCTCTGGTACTTAAAGTTAAATTATTAATTCTCATCTTTCCCCTAAGTTTTAGGGAAAGTACAAGAAGATATCTTTTCTCCCCTAAATATAAGCTATTAGCTTGGGGTCAGCCTGCTGGGGCTCTTCCCTCCTGGGAGAGGATTCCCAGAAGAGACACACAATGTTTAGCGCCCCCCTCCTCAAAAAAAAAATTTTTTTTTAACTTGTGACTGAGGTGGAGCTGGCAGGGACTGAGAAACCCCATTTTGATCTTCGGCCCTGGCTTTGAACGGACACAAAGAAGAAGAAAGAGCTGATCCCTTCTTGCCAGTGAGTTCTGGCTTAAGAGAGCTTTGGGTACATCCCAGCTCTGAGGACATTCTTTTTAGTGAAATAAACCATTAAGTGATTTCAGCCTCTTCAGAGTCATTGCAGGTACAAAAACCAAATTAGGAGAGTAATCTGTTCCCCGAAGACCTGCCTCTGGTGACTTTTTTCATTCCTCTGAGGGAAACAGAACCCAACTGGGCAGAAGTAAAACTGCCACCGTTCCTCCCTCTGCTGCTCCCGGTGCTCAATCCCGGCTGTCTCATTGGCATTCCAGGCACATCCCGCCCAGCCCCCGTCCCAGCTTCTCCCAAGTATGAATCTAAATTACTATTAATAAGGGGCCGCTCCAAGTTAATTGGCATTAAAAGAATTCATTTCAATTTGTTAATATTAAATGAATGCTCTGCACTTTAGCTCCCTTCTTCGCTCTGGCATCCCAGATGAGTGATGGGAAGTGAAGGTGGGGGAGCCCAATGAGGATTTTATTTCTGACGCTCCAGCTCTGCCACTGCGGTGCCTCCCCAGGGCGGGAGATCAAGGCGCAGTGGGGGGACTCTGACGACCTCTCTGGTGAAATTCATCTGAATCAGCTGGCGCTGGGGGGAGGGGGGAAGGGGGTCGAGGGAGAGGGACGGAAAGGTGTGGGAGACATTGAGGGGGAGGGGAGGGACTGGAGGGAAAGCTGGGAGGAAGGGACAGAAGTGGACTGGAGTACTTGGAGGACAAGGTTTGTGAGCTGGGGGGTAGAGCAGATTTGTAAAGGAAGGTGCTGACAGTTGAAAACCCCGCCCAGAGAAGGAGGAGCTGGGGGTGTGGGCGGGGTTGTGAGGCAAGGCAGGTAGGGGTTCTGAAGCTGTGGAGCTGTGTGATTTTAGGCAAGTTGCTTAACTTTTCTCTCTGCCTTAAGCTTCTTGATCTGTACAACTGGGATGATGATAATAGTATCTATCTCAGGGCGGCATTTGGGATTAGGTGAAATACATGTAATATGCTTGGCACATAGAAACCACCAGTAAATGTTACCTCTTGCCCTGGCCGGTTTAGCTCAGTGGATGCAGCATCGGCCTGCAGACTGAAGGGTCCCGGGTTGGATTCTGGTCAAGGGCACATGCCTGGGTTTCAGACTCAGATCCCCAGTGGGGGGCATGCAGGAGGCAGCTGATCAATTGATGTTTTTCTCTCTCTCTTCCTCTCCCTTCCTCTCTGAAATCAATAAAAATATATTAAAAAATAAATGTTACCTCTTCTTATTATAGTGCAGTGGTTAGAAGCATGGATTCTGGGGCCACGCTGCCTGATTTGGACTCTCAGTCCTGCCTTATACTAGCTGCATGACCTTGGGCAAGTTACTCAACCTCTCCATACTTTTTTAGTTTCCTGTCTGGAGAATGGAGTTAATAGCTCAGAGGCTGTTGTGAGGATTAAATGAGTTAATACAAGTGCCTACAACAATGTCAGTCATGTAGGAAGCCCTATATAATCGTTAGTTGTTATTTTTTAAAATAATTTTTTATAGTTCACCGTTGATGTTGCTTTTCTGGTCTGAGAAGGTTGGAGATAGGGGCATAGAACCTCTTAGAGGTTGAGAGCTCAGTGGATTCTCTGAGACCGTGATCAGATCCATCCCTGAATCTGGTCTAACAACTGGGCTGCCTGTGGCGAGGGCAGGGAGAGTGAGACTGGGAGCTGGGATGCCCTGGGACTGAGTTCTCCCCCGGCCTCTGTTCTGGTTCTTGGGTTGGTGATCCTTTGCCAGTGCCCACAGACTTCAGGGGAGGTCAGTGCTTTCCCTTGGGAGGGCTATGACAGCTCCCTTCGGTAGAATCACCTCTGCAGTGCGGATTGGGGGAGGTTGGACAGAGACTGACATTTACTAAACACCCTCTGAGTATGGGCCAACCCCCACACATGTGACCCCACTTGAGAGGGTGAAGAAAACACAGGGCTAAGTAGATGCAGTGACTTGCCAAAGACATAAAGCTACGAAAGTGGCAGAGTTGGGATTTGAACTCTGATTTGCCTGATGACAAGTCTTAACTCCCTTCCACTGCTGTACATTTTCTGAAGGGGGAGGTGAGACCCATGTACATTTGGAACCAGACAAGGCCAGGACCACCGGGCAATGGGGAGATGGGGGGGTGGAGGGAGGGGAGTAAGGGTGGGAAGAGGCCAAGTGGGAATGTTTCAGTCACAGAAGACTTCCTGGAGGAGAAAAGTGTAGATCAGGGTTCAGATGGGAAAGGAATGAGGATACCAATAAAGAAGGGGGGGGGGAGTGGTGCATTGGCAAGGAAGGGGAAGAAGAAAGGGCTATTCAGAGGCTGAGTGAGTGAAGCCAAGGGAAATAAATCTGATTTGCCTGGGGTCTGCCTTGGTGGCACCAAGTAAAATCAGTTACCATGTACTGAGAGCCTCCTGTGTTCCAGCTTATACATTATCCCCTTTAATTCTCACAGCCACCCTGACAAGTGCATTTCCATTCTTATGTCCGAAAGAGTTACTTGAGGCCCAGAGGCCTTAGTCCCCACTTCAGGCCACACGTTGGGTTTGCCTGGCACAGAAACCCATGGCTGGGCTGCCTGCAAAGCATGTCTTGCCTTCCATTCTAGTTCAGGTTGTCCTGCCTCCCCACATGTGTAGTCACACCTACTGATGGGAACAGGCTTAGAGAGTGGGATGAGACCGAGCGGATGGCCAGCAGGCAGTGGAACAGAAACCTTCCTCACAGCCTAGTGAGGAAAATGGGTGGAAGGGTATTCTCTCTGGAGTGAGACCTCCAATGACTTTTCCAGGGTGGATGGTGGGACCTCATTGGGGATCACATTATTTTCTGGGCTGTGGACTATGGGGAGGGGAGGAAAAGAGGGCAGCTCAGGTGTGGGTTTGAGCCCTGGATTAAGACCGCCAGTTGTCCACTAAAGTCCCATCTCTCCTTGTTGTATGAGGGCAGAGAGCCTCCCAGCTGGATACTCCAGTTCCCAGCTGCCCTTGCTGCAAGGTGTGGCCAGAGCAGAATATGAGCCGAGTAACATCAAAGCCTTAACACGCTGGGTAAGTTCTCCTTTTTATGAGCTCAACCAGATGCACCTGAGCCTGAGCTTTGACTGCAATTGAGGCGAAATCCCCAAGAGGGGGCAAAGCCACAATCTGATTGGAACCCAAGTTCCTGACCGACCAAGTGGAGCAGAGCTGCCTGCCGTCCAGGACTGCTCCCTTCCAGACTGTTCCGTGAGAAATAAACTTGTTTTCTAGATGTGACTGTGTTTTGGACCTTTTTGTTATAGCACCTTTGCCCATCATCCTTTCTATTATACTTTCCACACAGATTTGTCAGTTCAAACCCACCAGCTGGATTACATCAGAACATGGAATAATTATAGTAACATTTATTGAGTGCCAGAGATTACACATATTATTTAATATTATTATCCTCATGACAGTCTTCTGAGATAGGCATCACTATTATTTCAGTATACAGATAAGAACACTGAGGCCCAAAAGAGATAAGTGATATGCCAATGGACACGTAGTAGGTGGTAGACCTGGGATGCCAACCCACAGAGCGTGCAGAGCTTGAACCCTTCACCATGGGACAAATCTCTTCTTGAGGGCAGAGATGTAAAGGCCTTGGAGATCATGCTATGCTTGGCCAAGCCTCTTTATAGTCACCACAGGGCCCGGGCATCTCCCACCCTCATTTCAACCCAAGAAGTTTGGCAGACACCATGTTAGATGTTGGGTTGCTACACAGGTTTTATTTGAGGAAAGGACCACACACTAGAACCAGTTTGAAAACCCCTGATAATTTCAACCCTCCCCCATTTTTTTATTATAATGAAGCTAAGAGAGAGGAAGTGACTTTTTAAAAAATCCTCACTTAATGATATGTTTTTATTGATTTGAGAGAGAGAGAGAGAGAGAGAGAGAGAGAGAGAGAGAGAGAGAAACATTGATGTGAGACACTGATTGGTTACCTCCTGAAGCGCTCAACCAGGGATGACACCTGAAACCTAGGGATGTGCCCTGACTGGGAATCAAAGCCACAACCTTTTGGTGTCAGGACAACACTCCAATCAACCGAATCACCAGGCCAGGGCTGAGGAAGTGACTTCTTAAGGTCACACACTTAGTTTTTCTGTTGATTTTCTGAATCCAAGACAAGCTCTCTTCGCACCATATCCGCTGCCTGACCAATCCACAAGAATAAAAATAACCCAAACCAGGCAAGGGGGCCTGTATCTCCTGCGATCATGCTTTGGGATAGCCAAGTCATGATCCCCTCATTCCCCTGTGTCCCTCCTGTTGGATATCTGCCTCGGAGACCCGCCTCCCTGGGCCTGGGGAAACGAATGGGCGGCACCTTTTCTCCAGCTGCCTCCACATCTGGATGGTCAAACATGCAAAGAAAAGCCAGCGCCACAGCCAAGGCTGGCCCGGATCCCTCTGACTCCCTCTAGTCTTCCCACATCTCCCTCCACCCTTCCTAGTAGCCCACCAGGGAGAAGGGGGAACAGTATCATAAATTTCCCCTATTTATACAAGAAGACAGAATGTTTCTTGTGCCAGAAAAAACACAGAGAGGGAGCTGTCAGGGGAGAAGGGACCCAGCTCCACACCGCCTGGGGACAATTCATCTTCCCCAGCCATGCCCTCGGGGCTGCCATAACACTGCCTGTGTGACCCGCAGGCTTTGGCTTGGGGGGCAGCCAGGACCCGCAGTGTCTGGGCTTTGTTTCTGATGGCCACCTTCCTGCTCCATCTCAACTGCTCCCCCTCTCCCCCCACCCCGCTCTCTTTTTTTAAAAACACATTTCTTGAGGTAGAATTCACACACCATACAATTCATCATTAAAACGTAGAATTCAGTGACCTTAGTATATTCCTAGATATGTGCGACTATCACCACGGTTAGTTTTAGAACATTGTCATCGCCTCAAAAAGAAACTCATACCTCTGAATTATCACCCCCTCGCCCTCTCCCCCCAAACTCCTTCCAGCCCTAAGCAAATCCTAATCTTTTTGTCCCTACAGCTTCCTCTAGTCTAGGCTTTTATATGAAGGGAATCATACACCATGTGGTCTTTCCTGACTCACCGCTTTCATTCAGCATCATGCCTGCAGGGTTCCTCCAGGTTGTCGCACGTGTCAGCGCCCCTGTTTATAGCTGACGGATATTGCACTGTGTGGCTGTGCCGCGTCTTGTTCCCCGTTTGTCAGTTGATAGGCACTTGGGTTGTTCCTATCTTTTGGGAATTATGGTTTTTCCCTTTACTCTTCTGTCTCTAGGCAGCTTGAATCATATAGAATGAGCTCTGAGGCCAAGAAGGTTTCTTTTAACGTTTATCCTCACCTGAGGATATGTTTATTGATTTTAGAGAGAGAATAAGGGAGGGAGGGAGAGAAACATTGATTGGTCGCCTCCCATATGCACCCTGACCAGGGATCGAACCCGCAACCTAGCTAAAGTGCCCCCACCGGGAATCAAACCTGCAACCCTTTTGGGTACAGGATGATGTTCCAACCAACTGAGCCACCTGGCCAAGGGAAGCGTGTTTCTTATATGTGGGAGCACCCAACATCCAGGAGAGCAAGGCCTTGGGTCACGTCTTCTTTTGTGTTAATGGTGGCCACTAAGCTGGACTATTGCTCCCTCTGCTAAGCTACCGAGGGGGCAGCTATGTAACTTCTCTCTTTTTATCAGTTGTTATTTTCGTCACTTGCTATATCACTCAGACTGGAGGATTCAGAGCCTCCTCCGGGGGGTTTAGATACACCCAAGTAGATGAATGGATGTCTTCCCACTGGGGAAGAGGTTCCCCGAGTCTGGTCCCCAGCAACCCTCCAGTATCTCACGGCTGAAGGGAGGTCTGTGGAGGCTCCAGGGTCAAGGGAAAGGTTTGTCTTGGAGGCCTGACTGAGCCCAGAATGCAGGCCTCCGGCCCCACCTCCTTGCCCGGCCCATTTCTGTCTTACAAACTGCTTTGAGCTTCATCCACTCACCCACTCAGCAAGCATTCATTGAGCATCTGGAGAACCCAACAGACATTGCCCCTGCTCTCATGAACCTTGCAGTTCTAGTGATGTGGGTAAGATAAGTACAAGTGAGCCAAAGAATGCAAGTTGCATGAACTCTGTAAACCTTTGTTGAATGAATGAACAAATGAATACTTACTATGTGCTCCAGCAAGAAAATGTAAACAAATCTGAGTAATGAGTCAGTTTCCGCAGCCACTACCCTTTCTAGCCTGGATGACAGCACTTACTTCTCCATCCCTCAGAGGGGATGGTGTGCAGACACTGCAAAATATTAGCTAATGGCTACCATTCATTGGACCAGGCAAATACCAAGGGACGTATGTAGCTCACCAATGTTCACCCTTTGAATTAGGTATAATTATCCCCATTTTGAGGATGAGAAAAATCGAGACTCGACAAGATTAGTAACTGTTTGAAATCACACAGGCAGCAGTACATGGCAGCACGTTGGTCCGGACTCTGGGGTGTGGATTTGTTTTCAGTCCCAGCTCTGCATGACGAGTGTATCTCCTTCTGAGGCCCCAGCGCAGAGGGAGCGGGCCACCTCCCCTGTCTGGCCCCTGCGCCGTCCCTTCCCTCCTGCCCAATGGCAAGGAGGGCTGAGGGAGGTGCCAGCTCCTCTCGGGGCTGGGTCCGCTGGCTGTACCTGCCTCCTGGGGAGGAAGGGGAGGACCAGCTTTGCTTTCACAGGCCTTTTCCTTCCAGCCCTTGCAGTGTGGGAGAGACCACACGAGGCCTGGATGTTGTCAAGCAAAGGCCTGAACAAGCCAAAGAGCGGATGATGTTGACAAGAAGGGGACCTCCACCAGGCAGATAATCAGGAGTTGACGATTGACAGCCCGTTAGCATCCCCAGCCCCTGCTAAATCAGGCCTCTGACCTGACCTTGATGACAAATAACACACTTTTAACACATTATAATTTTCACATGCGTTAGTTCACTTCTCACAGAAACAGGAGGTATCCAAGGCCGGGATTATTACCGAAAAAGAAAGTTTGTGGGGCAAGGACCCAAATGTCCTGCTCAATTTTATGTAATGAAATTTATGTAGGGCTTACCATAGACCATGTACTCTGTTCAACATTTCACAACTACTAACTCATCTACTTTTCTTCACCATCGTATAAAGTAGGTATTAATATTATCCACATTTTTTTAAAGATGATGAAACCGAGGCACAGTAATGAAGTGTCTTGCTCAAGGTCATACAGCCGGCAAGTGGCAGAGCAGGGCCTATGAAGCCAGCCGCCTGGCCCCAGGGTCTGTGCAGAATCACTACACCAGGTGGGCTTGGCACGGTGACTCCATTGGGGAACTCCCGTTTGTTTTCCTGGTGACCCCTCCCTTTCCCCCGCTCCCCTCAGTCTTTATGGGCCATTGGAACAAGCCAGCCAGAGCTGTGGCTCCCAAGGTGATGATCCTTCAGCTGCCTCCTTGGCACTGTCACTCCCGCCTCCCGTCTCCTGCCACGGGCTCCAGCCGGGAATACCACAGGCGGTTTGCCATGGATCAAGATTTCTCGGAGAAAGAGCTCATAGAAAGTCTGCCGTGAGAAATGAAGTCACTTTCCCCTCTTCCCTTAGCCGGAGGAGCCAAGTGAAGTCACTGCACATTGGAACGAGGGCTATCCGTGCTCAGCGCTGGCCAGTTCGCAGACACAGGTGGGTCCCTGCGTCCCGTGACTGCATGGAAACGCTGAGGTGTGGATGATTGAAATAAAACTTGTGTAGGAGACTTGTGTGTCATTCATTCAACAGCGCTCCCTGATGTGGGCCCAGGGTGTGCACACGAGCTGTGGGTAGGCTTACTCATTCTTTTATTCACTGTCCACTTATTTATTCAGCAAATTCTGATCGCACCTTAGAGGCACTGAGCTAGAGGTCACCGATGGACAGGGCAGCATTCCTGCCCTGCAGGGCTCAGGCTAGAGAGGAAGGTGCAAGCCGCGTCACGGCAACTTGTGTCAAATACCGAGGTAGGAGTCATTCGGCACCGCCACTTGACATCACTCACCCCAGTGCTGTCCTCCCTTAGCCTCTCCACATGCCCAGCAACCCGTCCCTCAGGCTTCTTTCTGCCTGACCCCGCCTTCCTTGTGAGCTGGACCATTTATGTCAAAGAAGGAGTGTTGGATCTCCTTCCCAATTAGCCACTGCTTGGCTGTAGGCAGCGACGAAGGTGGCAGGAAGCCATGGAGATAAGGCTCCAGGTCAGGAGGGCACCCTGATGGAAGTGGGGGTTGCCTGTGTGCCCCTGTGTCTCCTGGGCCCCGAGGCTGCCCATGCCACCTACCTCACCCTGCTCCTCACCGCTAGTTTCCAGTTGGATTTGGCCAGCAGAGGTCCTGGCAGGGAAGGGAGAGGAGCCAGGCTATGTGTTGCCCGGCAGGGGTTGTGGTTCCCCAATGACCTATGCTTTGCTGGTGACCCCTCCCCGGACCCCAGCTCGAGCATCAGGCTTTGGTGACACTATTTCATTTCTTGCCCCTTTAGGGCTTCCTGGAGCCTCATCAGCCCTATTGGTTCCCTCAGTTCTGTCCATGCCTTGAAAATTGTCCCGTCGTGAACTCTCTTCAGGGAAGCCCCGTTGAATGTGTCATTTGTTTCCTGTTGGAACCCCGATGGGCTTGGGTGCAGAGGAAGGGTCAGAGGAGTTTGGGGCTTCAGGTTGGCGTTGTTACTCTTCTCCTCCAGGCGCCCCCAAGGGCAGAGGGAAGGTCTGCACCAGTGAACGAGCGGCAACTCTCTACTGAGGGTTTTCCTTGACAGATGAGGAACCGCTGGTCCCCGCTCTGGAAGGGAGAATGGAGGGGCAGTGCAGGCACGCGCTACAGGAAGGACTGTGGTTGGGCCAAGGGGAGGGAAGCTGACTGCTGCTGAGGCACACCCTGTGCTGGCGGCTCTGACAGCGGCCTTCCTACCCCCTTCATTCACCAAGTACCGTACCCTCCTTTCATAGCTGAGGAATGTGGCTCAGAGAGGGACAGAGGGAGCAGGCAGGAGATGCATCACCCTGAGTCACTCAGGCAATCTAAGAGATGCCCCACTTTGTGATCAATGATTAGCACTGGGAACCTGGAGCCACACTGATGGATGTGAATCCTGGGTCCAACTCTGACTAGCTGCGTGATCTTGCGCATGCCCCTTGACCTCGCTGTGCCTCCATTTCCCCATCTGTAAAATGGGGCTGATAAAGAAAACCACCTTGCTCAGGGCTGTGCAGACAGTTGGGTGAGTCTGTAGTTAGAAGGGCCTTAGGAGCAGCGCTGGGAACACCACATGTAAGTGTTAAAGATGGAGCCTCGCGCCTTCTTTTCCACCCCCTGCCCTCTTCTCACTGCGCTCCTCCCTGCCTTCTTCCCAAAGTCCTGAGAAAGAGTGAAAAGCCACCGGGCAGTTCCTTGTCCAGTCTGTTGACCTCCAAGCTCTTTGTGAGCGTGACTTACCCTGTCCTGCCCCCAGAAACCACTTTTTTAGCGAGAGCACGAGGACCCGAGACACCCGTCACCCACCCCAGGCCCTGTGCCCAGTGGGATCAGCCTTCATGCTCGCAGGACGGCCTCTTCCTCCCAGCCCCTCAGCTTCCTGGAGCTGTGGGGGGCCTGGGAGCTCCTGGTAACAGCACATTAAGCCCTTGTTTGTGGGAACTTTAATTTAAACACAAATTAGAGACGGCAAATGACTCTGGCAGCCAGATAAGCTATCCCAGGAGAGCAGGGAATAAGCCAAGAGAATCAGTTGAGGTAAGGCCTGACTTTAAACCCAGAAGCTTGGGCTAGGCCCGTGGTCGGTAAACTGCGGCTGGTGAGCCACATGCGGCTCTTTGGCCCCTTGAGTGTGGCTCTTCCCAAGCCTTAGGAGTACCCTAATTAAGTTAATAACAATGTACCTACCTATACAGTTTAAGTTTAAAAAATTTGGCTCTCAAAAGAAATTTCAGCCGGAACCGGTTTGGCTCAGTGGATAGAGCGTCGTCCTGCGGACTGAAAGGTCCCAGGTTCGATTCTGGTCAAGGGCATGTACCTGGGTTGCCGGCACATCCCCAGTAGGAGATGTGCAGGAGGCAGCTGATCGATGTTTCTCTCTCATCGATGTTTCTAACTCTCTATCTCTCTCCCTTCCTCTCTGTAAAAAATCAATAAAATATATTAAAAAAAAAAAAGAAATTTCAATCGTTGTACTGTTGATATTTGTCTCTGTTGACTAATGAGTTTGCCGACCACTGGGCTAGGTGAAGGCTGGAGGTCCCAATGAAACACCCCAGGAGCCCCACCCCAGCTGCCCCATTCTGGGGTCCATGCCAGCCCCCTTCGCCATTCTCCATATTTTTTGCAATATTCCAACCTGATTCCTGATTCCATCCCTCCTGCCCCCACCCCACTGATTTGGAGAACACAATTTCATTACTTTGCTTCTCATGCTCTTCTGTCACCTGCTATTCTGAGAAAGTTCTACTTGTTATCTAACCTCCATCTACTGTGTTACCGTTGGAGCCTAATGCATCCTGCCTAGTGGCCGCTCGGGGTTTCTGTCCAGGGGGCAGGTGTGGTGAAGGTGAAATAACCGGCCGAGGAAAGACCTGGTGCACATCTCTGGGCCAGTTTCCTCATCTGGGCAACGAGTGAGTACGAGGATCTCTACGACCCCTGAGCGCTGACTTTTCACAGGAGAATTTGTGGACAAGAACACCCCAGGAAACCTCTATTGTCGTCTATGACAGGAAGTTCCCACTGTTCTAGGAACATGGTTGGCTATTTGTGGGGGGAGAGGGGAGAGCAGTCAAGTCTGTCTATTCCTTTGTGAGGTCTCCAGGCTTTGCTCCCACCCCTCCACACACCACCCAGGCCCAGGCCCAGGCCCAGAGAGAGGCTGACTCTGATTCCATCAAGGCCTGCTGAGCCCAACTCGGTGGGGCTGTGGCTGCTGAGACATCATCACTGTCCTCTGGGGTGGGAGCGACATATGTTCCCTCTGTTATAGCACCTGTGAGGGTGGCTGAGGGATGGTAACCCCCACCCTCTCCAGCTGACCTTGAGAAATCATATCTTGTCTTTTTGGGAGGCTTAGAGTGAAAGCAAAGGGACACACCACCATAGCCCCAAAGCCCCTGCCAGTGGGAAGCTGCTGTCCTTCAGAGCGTGTAAAAAAACTCTGGCTATAATAAGAGGGAAGAGGGTCAGACCACAGGCAGAACTTCCAGGTTGTGTGCTAGAGCAGACTGTGACCCCCAAAGGGAAGCCATGGTGTTGGGTCTACGAGGATGTCTGTGAGGTCTGGGTCACGGGCAGGGATGAGGGCAGTGATCCCAAAGGCCCATGCCAGCCTGTGACTCAGGAGTCAGAAGGTCCCTATGACTGGCACAGAAGGACCTTGGCATTTTCTCTGGCCCAAGACTCTTGGACAGAGGTAGGCAGCTGTCATTGGGGCCTGAGGCCCAGCTCCCTTGCCCACCTCCCCCTTCCTGTGTGCCTGGCTGCCCCTAGAGCCCCAGGCCTGCCCGCCATCTGGGTAGCTCGGAGGAGAGCCCACTGCCAAGGGAGTGCCAGTGTTGATTTATAGCCCACAACCTTGCAGGCTCGGCTATGTGCCCAGAACCTCCTTTGCTCAGGAAAGAGTCGCACCTCTTAAAGCGGCAGTGCCGAGGAATGCAGAAAAGCCCAGAATGAACACTGAGGCAGGAAGAAGACGAGCGAGGACTCTGGGTGACTCATTCCCTAGGGAAGCTTCTCCACATCCATCACACCTTCATCGTCCACCCCTCCTTTGTACACTTAGCCCAACTATAACAATGTACGTTGTTTAATGTCAGTCGCTCCTGGTCGACTATAAACTCTATGAGGGCAGGAATCAGATCTGCTGTGTTCATCCCTGTATATGCAGCACCCAGCACAGTGCATGTAATAGAGGCTCAATAAGAACTCGTCAAGCAAAACATGAATAAATAAATGAAGTTCCTTGCCCAGGAGGCTGGGGAGGACCATGTGCTTTTCCACGGTTTTTAAAACTTTGCAGCACCTACCCCCCCGCCCCCCCACCCCGCCCAGGATCTCTCTTCCAAGACTCTTCCATGTCTGCTGGGACCCATGGGGCCAATCTGTTACCCAGATGCACTTTCCTCCACCCGCTTTCCTTGGATCATCCCTCCTCAGGCTCCACACAATGTTCTTTTCCTTCCTCCAAGAAGCTTTCTCCAATCGCCTACGGCCTCATCTCCTGATTTAGATACTCCTTCCCCACCACTTCTTAGCATGGAAGTGCTTCACTCATTCATTCACTCAGCAATATTTACTGAATGAATCTACTGCGTGCGGGGCACTGGGTGCTGAAAATTAATGAATGAACAAGAGAGAGAGGCATGATCCATGAACTCAGGGACCCTACGTTTCAGGGGGTGAGACAGACAAAAGAATTAAGTAAATCCTCAGGTCTCAGCTCTCAGCAAATAATAAATGCAAGTTGTGATATCTGCTGTGAAGAGGGGGGAGGTCATCACAGGTAGGGTGGGGTGGGAGCCTTTACACTGGGCAGTCAGGGAAGTGTTCTCGGAGGAAGTGACATTTGTGCTGAGATTTGAAGGGAAGACAGAGCCCTGTGGAGTGAGGGAGCAGCTTTCTAGAAGCGGCTCAGTCACCTGGGTGTGCACAGCAGAATTTTGGGGGGCGGGCACAGCAGAATTTCGGGCGGGGAGGGGGTGGTCCGCACTGCCCACTCCCACTCTTCCACATTCTGAAAACTCCTATCCCTTTAGTTTAAAATCCTTGGGCAAGCAGAACAGCCTCCCCTGGGAGCTGGTAAGAAAAACAGTTTCAGCGTTCCCTCTAGATCTGCTGCATCGGAAGCTCCATTTAACAAGATCCCCAATCATTTGTATGTACAGGGATACTTGAGAAGCACAGTCTAGGTAACACCTTAAAGGTGGGACAGTATGAGGACATCCTGGAGGTGGGCAGGGTTGAGGGAGTGGTTGCTAAAAGTTTGGATTTGAATCAGAGAAGGGGTGTGAGAGTATGCATGCATTTGTGCATGTGTCTCGTACGTGTGTGTGTGTGTGTGTGTGTGTGTGTGTGTGTGTGTGTGTGTATCTAGCCCTCATGACCTCCAGGCCCTTTCCTTCCATGAGGGTGATTGCCTGGGGACACATCCTTACCCACCACGACAACACCCCTACTTCTACCTTCAGCTGCAAGTCAAATGGAATCTGCCGCCTCTGGGTGGTTGGGGACACCTCTAAAGCAAGGCAAGGCGAGCAGATCCCTTGCTTCTGACCTCCGGCAATCCATTTATCTGACCTAAGTCTCATAAATGCGTCCTGATGAGCCCAATCGCTTGCTAATGGTTATGAGCTGAGACTTGGGGATTTATGGCTGAGGCCTTGGTGGCCACAGACAGGAGCTGGGCTGTGTGCAGGAGACCAGGCTCTGTGTGGCTTTAACTCATCCATGGAACATAGCAGGACCCCACGCCCTGCATTTGGGGCAAAAAGCACTGCCCTGAGGAGGGGAAAGTGGGCTGAGGAGAGAAAGACATCTGGCTGCAGATGCCCAGGGACGAAGGGTGAGTGTCTGGGAAACAGGCCCAGCTTGGCTGCATGTCTATGTGTTGGGGTCGGGGGAGTGAACATTGGAGAAGTGAGCACTGGAATTGGAGCCAATCAAATCCTGGGTCTGTTACTTAGTGTGTGACTGGACAATTCACTAATCTCTCTGAGCCTTGGTTCCTCATCTGTAGACAAAACTGTATGAAATAATCCCATAGGTTTCTAAGACTTAAATGAGATAAAGTTTGCAAAAGACACTTTAAATACTAATTGTGTGTATTTAAGGAGGTGAAGAGATTGGGATTCTAGTTCCAATGCTGCCACTAACTTGCTGGGACAGAGCATTGGCGCTGCCACCAGTGGCCTCCCATCCATGCCCTTTCTGGGCCTCGGCGCCCACAGATGTGAGGAGGGGGCTAGGCCCAATGCCCTGCTGCCCTTCCAGCTCAGTGTTCTGTGGCTCTAACAAGGGGTCCTTGAGTTGCAAATGGAGAGTTGAAGGGCATGGCCATGCAGGGGGTGACCCAGCAACTGTGGCCTTAGGGACAACATGGGGATGGGAGCTGAGTCAGAACAGCCCCTCCCTCAATGGTGTCTTCTTGTGAGTACAACCCCCAGCAGGGTGCGGGGCACCATGTGGAGGTCTGGGACAGAGGGGTGATCAGGAGAGGCCCTGCAGAGGGGTAGGGGCCAGTCTGGATTTGGCGCAAATACCTGAATCACTCATGTTGTTTGCACAAGTGGGTCTTCAAATACCTCCTCCCCTCCTTTCTCCCCACCCCTCACCCAAGACACATATGGGTGCTCTGTCAAGTCTGACCTGATAGGGAGAGTGAGCCAAATGGAATAGACAGCCCCACCCCACCCCACCCCCGACCCCCGCCAAAAGACCCAGGCAGAGACCTAAGGATTCCTACCCCACAGTGCAGAGCAGGGTCCTCAGCCCTCCCTCCACCCTATTCTGGGAACTTCCTAGAGCCAATCACTGTGGGAAACGGACATGACCCCCAGTGCAGCCCCCAGCCTCACAGACCCTGTCCTCTTCCATGCTCTACCCCACTCGCCCCTCTGCCCCCCCTTCCCACCCCCTGCTGGCATCCCCATCTTGGAACCCTGGAAGCCTCTAGGGATGCAGTGGCCAATTGAATTACATTTATTGAGCACCTGTTATGTGCCTGGCACCGAGCCACGAGCAAGGGCTAAGGAGGGATATTAGACCTGATCCCTGTCCTCAAAATGTCATAGCCCAGTGCGGGGACAGACTGTAAACAGTAATGACAACAGCGCGGGGAGGACAATCATGGGCATGGCAACAGGTAGCCCATTTTTATAGGAGAGGGAAGTGTGGAAGGGAGATACTTGAGCTGCTTTCTAGACATTTTTGTTGTGGAAGATTGAAAACGTACAAACATAGAACAGCATCCTAAACCCTGTGTCCTCAGCACCAGGTGCAACAAAGACCACCTTGTGGTCGCCTTGATGAGACTCTACTCCCACTCCACTCCACCCACTGTTACTGTGGATGGGGCTGGGCTGGTTTTAATGGAGGAACAGCAGTTCCCCGTGTGGACAAGGGCTGGAGGGACATGGTAGGCACAGGGAATGCGATGCCCAGGGCACCAAATCCAAGCCAGACCAGCGGGGAAGCTGTGGCGTCCACCGCGGACACTGGTCCCTGTGTGACTTGTCACTATTTATGGAACTAAGAGTCTCGAAGCACGTCCTCGGCAGAGCCCAGGAAGCGCCGCCGAGCAGGCCCTGTGAGAGCTGGGAGCGAGGCACGCACAGAGAGGAGGCCCCGCCAAGGCCCTGGAGCGCGGGGACAGAGCGCACCAGCACCGCTGGGCACCACGGGCGCAGGCGAGCCCTCCGCCCCGTCGGCGCGCGGCCTTAAATATTACCCCGGAGTTTTCAATTATCTCTTCTTAATGGATTTGCAGGGGCTCTTTCATCAAGCGCGGTGTGGCTGGGTGTGGGGCTGTGCGGAGCGCGCGGCGAGGGCTGGAGCTGGGAAAATGGCCCATATTTCAATATTAAAGCCCTTTACGATCGTCAGCAGCATGAAAGATGCTGCAAATAAAACGGAGCCGCCCGCGCCAGCCTCTTCATCTCGCAGGTTTTAATTAACGCTGAGGGGGAGGCGGCTGCCCGGCGGGTCGGAGCTGGGCCAGGGCGGATGGCGGAGCCGCGTGGATCCCGGGTCAGAGCGAGAGCGCGGAGCGGAGCGCCTGCGAGGCTGCGGGAAACGCCGGCAGAGATGGCGAAGACGGAGGGGGCGGGGAAGAAGAGCTTGGCAGATTTCTGAGGGACCAGGAAACAAACATCTGTAACTGAAGACGCAGGGCTCTGGTTATTAAAGGGGAGGGGGCTTGTGGCCAAAGGACTGAGCTCTTCAACCCTCCTTCAGCCTCTTCTTTAGGCCAACAGCAACCCCCAGACGGCCCCATGGGCTGACCCAGACCATCCTCCCACCCACTGCACCCCCAACACCTGAGGGGTCTCCAACAACCCCCTTGTGCCCTCGTTTGGGGGAGGCAGACACGCTTCCTGGTTCCCGCCCTCACGGCTCCTGCTCCGAGACGTCTGCTTTCTCCATCATTCCCTCTGCCGCCTCCGGGGCGGGCGCCTTTCTCCAGGCGCACAGTGTAGCGCGCACAGAAGCGCCACTGTTCTGCCTTGGCAGCGGCCTGGCCTGACAGCTTGTGCCTGAGCAACAGACCCATCCGTCAGGCGGGAAGGATGGAGCCATGTCCGGCTGCCCGCTCTGAGGACTCCCCTGGGAGCCACCTCTGGCCTTGGCCCAGACTCCTCTCTTCCCCTTTCTCCACTCCCCCATGCCTGCCTGTGACTGCCAGCTTAGTATATATATCTGTCTCTATTCTCCCCATTGAACCCCTGCCCCGCCTCCCCCTACACACACACACACACACACACACACACACACACACACACACACGCTGGAGAGGGAGGCCCAGGAGAGCCACCTCTTCCCATGGGTCTCACTTAAAGGTCCTTCTCCTACCTACATCCACATGGCTGGCATAACTCTTTGGCTAAAAAGAATCCAGGGATCTCAGTGGACCACAAGCCAAAGCTAAGTCGAGCAATGAACACTGATTTTAAGGAAATCCTATAGAGTGAAGGAATTAGACAAATGACACAAATAAAAGACATGGTCTTTATTCCTGGGTATTTACACATACTTTATGTGTCCTGAAATGTTTCGCAAAAATAAAATTCTTGTCTCATAGCGCTAAGGAGCTTGCTAGCACTAATTTGTTACAGCAAAAAAGGAAAAACAAGCTTCCTCTAATTTCTTTTTGGGGTGTGTGTGTTTTTCTTCTTGTCAATTTGATAAGATATAATCATTTATCAAGACTGCGTAAAACAGCACATACTTCTGCAGTATGGTTAGGAAGACAGAAACCACACTTAAACAGTACAGGGAGCAAGTACAAAGGGCAAGTGCTATGGGAATAGAGGTGGAGAAGTGGGTGAAAACTGAAGCATGGTTAGCCAACCAAGGAAGACTTCCTGGGAGAGACTGGTTTTGGAAGTAGAATATAAGAAACATAAGGTCCAGATGGGGGAAACACTGGTCCTAAAAGAGGACAGATTCTATATTTTGTTTTGGGCTGAGGAACACTTACACACACTAGGCTACAGCACATATCTGAGAGCAGAGTAAGATGAAACAAGACTGTGTGGGAGCAGGAAGAATTCAGGGTCAACAGTGAGAACTTCAATGATGTTGGAGATTGAAGTGAGTGGAAAGAGGCCCTGAAGCAGCCTGTCCCCAAAGGGGTCTTCCCATACTTGCATCCGGCTATGGAAGGGATACCTGGACTCAGGGCCTTGGCCACCACTTTCCGTGGTACCACTAAAAGGTTTGAATGTATAGTCATCAAAGACAGGAAGGGCCCTACAGCTTCAATCACCAGTCCTGGCACAGTTGGGGGAGAGGGAGAGAGAAGCAAAGGTTCTCTCCTTCTACCCAGATTGTAACCGAGGTCCAATCACTCAACTCAGTAAGTACTGAGCAGCTACTATTTGCCACACGTTCTATACAAGGCACTGAGGATCCAGAGATGACCAGGGCACAGTCCTTGTCAACAAGGTGTGCACAGTCTAATGGGGGGAACAATTCATGGATTAAAAAACGTATTGAGCCCTGGCCGGGTGGCTCAGTTGGTTGGAGCATCATCTCAACCTTCCTAATGCCGCAACCCTTTAATACAGTTCCTCATGTTGTGGTGACCCCAACCATAAAATTATTTTCGTTGCTACTTCATAACTGTAATTTTGCTACTGTTATGAATCATAATGTAAATATCTGATATGCAGGATGTATTTTCATTGTTACAAATTGAACATAATTAAAGCATAGTGATTAATCACAAAAACAATATGTAATTATATATGTGTTTTCCGATGGTCTTAGGTGACCCCTGTGAAAGGGTCGTTCGACCCCCAAAGGGGTCATGACCCACAGGTTGAGAACCGCTGCCATAGACCAAAGGTTGTGGGTTCCATTTCAGTCAGGGCACATACTTAGGTTGTGGTTCTATCCCCTGGCGGGAAATGTACTGGAGGCAACCAATTGATGTTTTTCTCTCACATCAATGTTTCTTTCTGTCTCTCTTCCTTCCTCTCTCTCTAAAAATCATATTAAAAATAAAAACATATTCTCGGGTAAGGAATATATGTATATATATATATATATATATATATATATATATATATTGCTAATTAGACCAGATATCCTTCTGGACGTCCTTCCGTCCTTCCAGATGAAGCTGGGGCTGCAAGGGAAGCCCGGGCCCCAGGTGCCAGAGGGAAGCCGGTACCAGCAGCTGGGGACAGGAAGGCCTACTCTTGCATGAATTTCATGCATTGGGCCTCTAACATATATATATATGTAACTTACTATGAGCCAGGTGGAGTCATGAGAGCTAAAGATGCAACTGCAAATGAGACAGACTCAGACTCAATCCTGCCCTCTGGAAGAGCACTGTTTGGTGCAGAGGATGGGTACATACCAGGCAGTTAGAATTCAGGGTGATGTGTGCTGTGAAGAAGGAAGGACGGTTGCCATGCAGGGACAAGCATATGAGGGACGCCTACTCTAGCCTGTGAAAGGGGAAGCAAGGATGATGTGGGAGAGGTAACCCAAATCTACCTCAGAGGATGCAGAGAAATCAGGGGCAGGGTGGCGTGGGAGGGTGCTCTGGCCAGGGTTTGTGAGACTGTCTAGCACCCCACCAGGAACTATGCTCAAACCAGGTCCAGGCCGAGTTTCCTCCCTCCAGGCACAGGATGGCACCGACCTGCCCCAACGCAGCTCTTCCACCAGCAGTGGGGAACCAGACGATCACCCTAACAGAGCCAGACCAGGGGATGAGGTTATCAGTTTTCTTTCTGCGGGGAAGCTTCTGCCTCAGGGCGAGGCTATTTGGGAAGGCTGGGGTGGGGGCGGGTTCTGTGGAGGGTCTTACTCTTTCCACCACCCCCTCACTGATAACAGTTTTGAAACAAACCAGATTTTAAATAAAAAGAAACAGGTGATATGTCTCTCTAGTTGCAGCTGAATACAAACCAGGACAAGAAAGAATTGTCCTCCTCAGAACGTTCCTCCCTCCCCGATCCTAACCAGCTCCCACGCCAGCCAGGGGCAGGAGAGAAGGAGCACGGGGAAAGGCATCTGGCCGGGGCAGAGCCCGAGGCAAGAGCACCTGTGGCGTCTCTGGGGAACGGCCACTGCACTGCGGCTGCCTCGATGTAGGAAGGCCCAATACGTCAGGCCGAGGAGGTGGGGACAGTGAGGGACCCCTGAGAGTTTTATGGTTTAAATGTGGGCAAGTTTTCCTATAATACCCAAAACAGAATAGTGCCACACTCTTGTACTCACTATCCAGACTTACAGTTGTATTAACCTATTATTATCATCTTGTCAGCTTTGCTCTGGAGGTTTGTTGTTTGTTTTTTAATAGACAGGTCATTACAGATAAAACTGAAGCTGCCCTTTCCCCTCCCCAGTTCCATTCTCCTCCCTCCCAGAGGCATCACCGTCATGAATTTGGGGTGGTTCTCCCAGATCATCCATGTTTTCCTATTTTTACCACATGTACATGCATGAATAACATATATTCAAGAGGCCTTGTACTATCACTTGGCATATTAGTACTTTTTAAAAAGCTGTCCAATGGTTACAATAGAATTCACAACTTAATTTTCTTTTTTCACTCTGCCTTTTTAAAAATGTCTTCATATGAGGTTTTTAGCAGAGCACTGGCAAGGGTAGATCTGGGTTTGTAAGGTCACTCTGGGCACCAATCAGGGAGTTCTAGGTGACAGGGAAGGACCGAGGATGGTGACTGTGGGGAAGAGGGCAATACACGTTTAGAAGGGTGAATCCACAGGGTAGGTCACTGATGGCAAGCTCATGAGGGCAGGGATTTGCTCTATACATGCTGTTCTTCAGCACCAGGAACAGGGCCTGCCTCACGGAAGACGCTCAATCAGTATTTGTTGACTGAGAAAGGTTAATAGGGGAGGAGCAATCCCGGATGACGCGCCCATTCCCAGCCCAATGGGTCTGTCTGTAAAATAAGGGTCCCAGGCAGAAAGGCCGGATTACAGGGAAAGAGGAATCCAGATGCCACCTTTCTGGGCCAGAGTAGGTGAGGTTGCCTCGCACAGGAGGCACCGGCATCAGGGAGCAGACTTGCCTTCCAGCTCTCAGGATTGAGGGCTATGAAGGATCGGAAGGGACCCAGGGACTGAAGAGGAAAGGTTCGGTCCTGCTGGGGGTAAAGGGTAGTGGAAAAACAAACTAATTTCAAAAACCAGCTTTCTCAGACGGCGGGCGGGCAGGGCGCAGCCTCTGCATCCCCCACAGTATCTTTTTGCCCTTTGTGTGGTGGGTACCCGCAGCCCATTAGCCAAAGCAGAGGAGGAGGAAGAGGGTGCAGTAAGTGATTCTAGAATCATAAAGACCTTGTCAGACGCCCACACTCCCAACTTTGCTCCCACTCCATATTCATCAACAAGATGGACCGGCGGGGCGCTCACAATTGCTTCCTAGGGACTTATTCTTGACCAAATCCAATCTCTCTCTTCAGGAAGGATGTGAAGTATAACCTGCTTTCCTGCTCTTAAGACCCAGAATTCTGGCCATCACCTCGAAGGGCTGCCTTCTGCAAAGAGCTCCCTCAAAGCCACTGCCACCCCTCCCTTCCTCAACCCGCCGCCCCGCGCCCCCCCCCCCCCCCCCGCCCCAGGCCCAGCATCACCCATCCTCCGCTGCCAGTTCACCTTTAAACAGTCCCCTGTTTGTCTTGTTCTTCTCCTTCTCAGACACACCCTCTTCCCCCTGGTCCCCCTCACTGATTTCCTGAGCCGAGCCTAACAGCTCCCAGTTCCAACCTCATCTGTTTTTGTCCCTCTTTCCAACTCCTCACCTGAACCTTTGATCGCTTGGCCCAGAGTCCTTTGGGTCCTGGGAATGGTTAAGTGGCATTTCCTGCGTCACCCCTGGGTTCTGGGGCAGGAATGCTTTTACCATCCCCAGGACCCCTCTCTTGTGGGGACCAGAGGTCACTTCGTTTTGTTTGACCTGGCAGAGTAAGGCATTTCCTTCTCTCCCAAATGGAGCTCTTATGGACCTAAGTCACTTGGCAATTAGACGTGTTCTTTACTTAAGGAATTTTAAATATCCTGAATAATGGAGTAGGTGTAGGGGGAAATCTTGGTGGGCTGGCCAGGGTCTGGTCATCCCACTTCTCCAAGAACCTGCCATTTGAAGGGGTAGTAACATCCATTGGAAAGGTCCCTGTGGGTCCAACCCTTAAAGTCACCAAGGACCAACCTAATGATCCTCAATCAGTCTGGGCCCAGTCCCCTCCCACCTTGAACTTGAGCAGGCTTCTGATTTTTATCAGAGCAATACACTTTACACCTTCCCGAACCCCAACACTGAGCAGAGTTACACTATGTAGATTTCCACATTAAACAGGTGGACACACCACATGGCTGTGACCTGCCCAGCTGACCACGGTTCTGTCTCTCAGTGGAAAAACTCCTGAGGCTTTTTTTTTCTCCTCCTTTCATCTGTTGGGACTGTTCAATTTCTCTACCATCAATATATTACTTGTACTATTAAGAAGAATAAAGTAAAACTTCAGAAAAGCCAGGAATTAGGGTGTAGAGGTAAATGGTGGGAATGCAGCCCTAGTTGGGTGTGTGTCCTGTGGATGCCCTAATGCAGTGATGGCGAACCTATGACACGCATGTCAGAGGTGACACTCGAACTCATTTTTTTGGTTGATTTTTCTTTGTTAAATGGCATTTAAATATATAAAATAAATATCAAAAATATAAGTCTTTGTTTTACTATGATTGCAAATATCAAAAAATTTCTATATGTGACATGGCACCAGAGTTAAGTTAGGGTTTTTCAAAATGCTGACACGCTGAGCTCAAAAGGTTCGCCATCACTGCCCTAATGAGTCAAAGGCCACGGAAGGGCTTTTTGAGGACACGGAAGCCGTGAGCCCTGGGCAGGCCCAAGGCTGCGCCAACAGAGGGCACCTGCCTACTAAAGTCGGGGGTAAACAGAGAAAAGTGTCAACAAGACCCAGATAGGCACATTCCTTCCAGTCATAAAACTTCAAAGATCTATGCAACAGTCAGCCTTTGGGTCTTTCCTGAAGAATCCGACCAATTTTAAGTGATCTGCTTTGCAGCCACCTATAAAGTGTGACTGTTCACCCTGTTGATGATTAGTGGCCTGGCTAGTAATTATTATACAGGAAGGAATCAAAAATAGGTTGTTTTGCCGAAACCAGTTTGGCTCAGTGGATAGAGCGTCGGCCTGCGGACTGAAAGGTCCCAGGTTCGATTCCGGTCAAGGGCATGTACCTGGGTTGCGGGCACATCCCCAGTAGGAGATGTGCAGGAGGCAGCTGATCGATGTTTCTCTCTCATCGATGTTTCTAACTCTCTATCTCTCTCCCTTCCTCTCTGTAAAAAAAAAAAAAAAAAAAAAAATAGGTTGTCTTAAGTCCAACACCTCATGTTCTTAATGCTAAACTGGAAGGCTAAACAGCAGGAAGGTGGAAACAGTCATGTTGTTTGTTTTGCTCTTTTAAAGAGCGAAGGAGTCAGAGATCCTGGCTCGTAGCCCAGGCTCTGCCCTGACAAAAGGACTCCCAGCTCTTCTGCCAAAGCCCCTTTGATGTTAGGAGAGTGGTTTGGACCTCCGCAGCCTGGGGCTCAGTTTGAAGGGCCCTCACTAAGGACCACATTTTTTTGAGGCCTTAAGGTTTAGAAAACTTGGCATTTTATTCCAGAGTATATTTTGTGTCTTAATATAAAAATGATGTTTTAAACTATTTGCCATCAAAACACCTCAGAGAGGCTTCTTATGTATCCTGTGACACCCCTCCGTGCGGCCACTGTGATGCAGCCCTCGGGCACCTGTACCCCAATGAGAAGTGCTTCAATGGGTGCTCCCCCCAAGTAAGTCACTTCTCTGTTTGATTTTTAAATTTGATTGTTTAATTCCTTACCACTGTCTCAGGTTATTTCTCGAATGACTACCATTTAATGAGCACCCTCTTCCTTTAAAAAAAAAAAAATTTTTATTGATTTTTTTTACAGAGAGGAAGGGAGAGGGATAGAGAGTTAGAATCATCGATGAGATGAGAGAGAAACATCGATCAGCTGCCTCCTGCACATCTCCTACTGGGGATGTGCCCGCAACCCAGGTACATGCCCTTGACCGGAATCGAACATGGGACTTCTCAGTCCGCAGGCCGACGCTCTATTCACTGAGCCAAACCGGTTTCGGCTTAGTGAGCACTTCCTATATGCCAGGCTCTGGTGCCAAATGCTTTGCGTGCATTTCTCCATTTAAATTCTTACAACCTGAAACTCAGAGAGCTGAAGTGGCTTCCCTGCGCGCACACGGCTGCCCAGTAGCAGAGTGAGGATTTCAGTATCAGTCAGCTTGACTCCAAGCAGCCTGCAGTCCACTGCTGCCTCTCAGGGCCCGAGGCCGGAGCAGCTGGCTGAGCGAACAGTAGGCTCTCTTGTGGGGAAGGAGGCGCTTGTGGTACATCTAGAACGAGCGTGGGTGGATTGCACGAAGAGTTAGAAAAGCTAGGTTTAGGTCCCTCTCTGCCCCTGGCCCGCTGTAGGTTCTTGAGGGAGCCCTTAGCCTCTGGGTCCTCACCTATAAAATGGATAAATGAGGTCTGTGAAAGGGACTGTGGAAAAAAGAGTCAACATCGTAGGTTCCTTTCCTGCTCTGCTGCTAACTGGCTATCATATTAGGCAAGCCACCAGCGCTCTAAGCCTCTGTTTCGCTTCACTTCTAAAATGTGGAACGTGGCCCTAGCCAGGGTGGCTCAGTTGGTTGGGTGTCAGCCTGGGCACTGAAGGGTCCTTGGTTTGATCCCTAGTAGGGGGCATGCAGGGGGCAGCTGATCCATATTTTGCTGTCATATCAATGTGTGTGTTTTTTCCCTCTCTCTCCCTCTCCCTTTTTCTCTCTCTAAAAAATCAATAAAATATAAATTAAAAAAATAAGATGTGGAAAATAATACCCATCTCACAGGGCTGCTATAGGGATTAACAATAATCTATGTAAAACACCTGGAAAGAGTTTGGCATGTAGGAGTTGCTCAATTGATGCTTCCCAATGGTAGTAAACCTTGTAATAGTAGTATCAGTGGTAGTGCCCACATTAAGAAATTGTGATGATTAAAATGAGGGAGATGTGTGAGAGCAAAACTACAAAGTAAGGCAATCCCTTAAAAATATGGAACTGGGATGTTCACTTAAATATTTGTTTACCTTTTATGCATGTTTAGAAATTTTTAATAAGCAAATATAGGGGGAAATAACTAATGAATGAATTAAAAATTTAAATATACATTATCAAACCGAAACAAAGGGAATGGGGAAAGTTCTACCTTAATGAACCCCCATATCGCTCCGCTGGTTGAAGGCCTGGAGTTCCCTTTCATTGAGAAACCTCTAACGTAAGTCAAAACCTGAGAAGGAGCCACAGCTCATGTTCTTCTTCTTTTTTTCTTTCATATTCTTTTTTGTGTCCCTTCCCCATGGTCCCAGAACAAACACTCCGCCAGCCATCCCCACTCCCACTGGTGCCCAGCACCCAGGATGCATCTGTGTTAAGTCCTTCCCAGAGGAAAGACACACCAAACAGCTCCTGGAAGGGGTGGAGGGTTCCCTAGAGAAAGAATACCTGTGGGAGTTTGAGGTGAGGTAGGAAGGATCCAGGGCACTCTAAGAGCCAGTTTGGAGGACAAAGCCAGACCCTCCAACAAGCAGACTCTCAAGGTCTCTCTCAGCTTTGACTTTGGCTCAGCCCAACTCTGCGACTCAGCCAGGTAGCCCTCATTCTTCAGTGCGGGCAGGACCTCGCGGGATCAACCACCTGCCTTGGCAGCCACACATAGGCACTTCCCAAAGTCTCAGTATGGGGATTCTCTCTGAAGACACTTCAGGGCTTGACCCGGATTGCCTCTCTGTCTCCCTGTTGGGGGGCCTTGCAGCCCAGCCAAGTGGGAGTTTTCCAAAGCAGGCGGGGCCCCAGGAGTGGCCAAGAGGCTGTGCGTAGGATGGGTTCTCCTCTCCCTGGGCCTTTCCCCCCTGAGCTGGTGTGCCAGGCACCTCTCCCAGTTTGGAAAGCAGATTATTTATGGTTTATTTTTGACACCAGATCATCGCTGCCCAAGTTTCATCAATTTGTCACTGTTTTTATTGTCAGCAATTGCCCATAACTGGAGCACATTTAAAATGTCATTGATCTTGGTATTACAGTGTCATAATCTGACAGTAATAGGTGTAGCCAGCACAGGAAGCCCGGGCCCCGAGATTGATGGCGTTCAGCGCACCAATTATATTCTGTCCATCTAAGTGATAAAAGAGTACGTAGGAGGCATTCAATAGATAAATTAGATATCGCTCCCAATTATGTCCCTTTATTTTATGGAGTCATATGCTCCCCTTAGAACTTTTTTTCTTTATTTGGCTTGTAAAGGGGGCATTACTTGACCCTCAAAAACCAGGGCTGCTCACCTGCCTACCCCAGCCTGAGTTTCACTCAGATCTCTCACTATCTTCTAGAAGTTTCTCACTTGGACTTTCCCTGGAACTCACCTAGGAGCTTCTTCAGTGTGGAGGGTGGAGGGTGGGCACAGGTGTGGGAGGAAAGAGAGAGAGGCACCTCAGTGTCTGGGGAGGGGTTGGATCAGGCCTTTGGAAGGGCCTGATGATGCCTTGCCTTAATGCAACTCTGGCCAAGTAAATGGGATCAGAAGAGAAGCCATTTAATGGCTAGGATCCTCCAGCCCCAAGCACCAGCGAGCCTTCAGATCAGGACAACTCGTCAATGGCTGTTGCTGGGGAGGAGGAGGGTCAGAAAGCTTCCAGTCCTTGGGAAGTGACTCCATCCATCTCCCCGCCTCTACTTTCTTTCCCTTGAGTTGAGTCAAATAAAATCTTTCATTGGAAGAACCCTTGCCCCCCAGAATCTCCTGCACCCCATTTCAGGCCAGATCAGATGCTTCCCTCAGCTTGAGTTCCAGCTCTGCCACTGTGGTGAGAGAATGATGAGGGTTTTTCTGGGACAGCAGTGGGCCCCCTGCCAGAGAGCAAGACCCAAGACCAGCTCATTTCTAAGATGAGAGCTCACCCAAGGCAGGGAGGGCCTGGCCAGAAATGAGAGGCAGGGAACGCAGGTGTAGTGAGGAGGTAACTTTATTTGGGGCATGGTTTATAAGCATATTACTCTGAGGACAGCCTTGCCCTGGTCTAGACCCCTGTTCCCCTCCCCCCTCCCCTCATGTTCCCTGAAGCCAGCAGGAAACACAGAAGAGATGGCGACAACAGGTGGTAAACGGTGTTCCGAGTCCATTTATTGAACTTTGCAAGAGAAAGTGTCCATGGCCGGGCTGTTCCCATAGCTCGTTGCCATCTCTACTTTTATAAATAATCCTGGCACTAGTGCCCTGTTCCACTGAGGGGAAGTTGTTCTTGTGGCGTGAAACTTGAGAATATGGGTCAGGGGAGGAGGGAAGACGGGGGACAGGAGAGAGAGATGGGGAGACATCACCCCAGGCTCCTCAAATACACCCCTGAGCTGGTGATAGATGAATTCCTGGAGCAGCGGGTGGCATTTCAAGTAAAATGTTTATAGGAAGCGAGTGTGATTTAAACAATGTCTTGGCCGATAAACACCAGCCAGATGCGGGGAGAGGGCAGGGTGAGGAGGAGAGGAATCTAAGGCCCAGAGGCCCCTGGTGTTAAGTAGCTGTCTGAATCTCTGCTCAAACACACTCACCAGCTTTGGTCTTAACATGTTTTTAAGAGCTGGTTATGATTTCCTCGAGGGCGGCTCAGATTAAGACTAGAGTGGAGCCCCCAGCTGAGCGCCTTCAATAACTGTCCATCACTGAGTCTTCAGAGACAGCAGCCTCCTCCCCTCCGCTCCGGCTCCAGGCTGCCCTGCTTGTCGGCCGGTTCCTAGGCAGCACTGGGGCTTGCTGCCCTTTGCACATGCCGTGTCCTGGATCCTGGGACAGATCCTGGGGACAGGGCTTAAGACCCACCCTCAAAAAGTCTTCAAGGAAAGAGGAAAGCACACAACCTAGAAAAGAAGACAGAGAGTGAAGAGAGGAAAAGGATGGAACCAGCCTTGGCCTGTATGGCTTAGTTGGTTGAGCGTCCTCCTGTGCACGGAAAGGTTGCCAGTTCCATTCCCACTCAGGGCACATGCCCATGTCGTGGGTCCAGTCCCTGGTGGGGGCTCATGCAGGAAGCAACAGATCGATGTTCCTCTCTCTCTCCCTCTCTCTTCTCTCGCTCTAAAATCAATTAAAACATATATATTTTTAAAAGGACGGAAACCAAGAAAGACAAAACTGTCACCAAATCCAGAATCTGGGCCCTTCTCACCATGTCCACTGCTGCTACTCACTTTTCACTTGGATTAGTGCAATAACCTTTCAATAAATTTCCCCACATCTTCCCTTGCCCCCTTGCAATCTATTCTCAACACAAAAGACAGAAGGACCATTTAAATCTTAAGTCTAGTAATTCCTTTCTCCCTGTTTCACTTGCAGTCAAGATCAAAGTCATTAAGGCAGCCTACAAGGCCCTACGTCATCTGGCCCCTCATTACCTCTCTGATGCCATTCCCTCCCACTCTTCTCCTTGGTCACTCTACTCCAGCCACACTAGTCTCCAGGATCCACAGACTTGCCAGGCATATGCCTACCCCAGGGCCTTTGCACCAGCTGTTCCCTCTGCTTGGAAGTCTCTTTCCCAAGATACCCTTGTGGCTTATTTATCTTCTTGCCTCTGAGTTTTGGATCAAATACTATATTGTCAACGAGACCTTCTTGACTACTATATTTAAAATTGCAGCCTTCTCCTCCATCCTGATCCCTTGTTCCCTGACCTATATTTTTCTGCCACCCTTAATATGTTGTAATATAATTTACTCATTTAATACATGTATTGTTTATTACTGACTCTCTGCTAAAATGTAAACTCCACATAGGCAGGGGTCTTTCTGTGTCTTGTTCACTGATGTATCCTGAGAACCTGGAAGAGTGCTCAGTAATAACTGCTTAATGAGCAAATGCAAAGAATGAGGTTAACCAGGGACGGGCTTGGAGGAGAGGGGGGACCATCCCAGGTTTGGGGTTACCTTGTGTCTTATCTCACCGCAGGCCAAGCATGAGGAACTGAAGGTCAATGTGATATGCACAAGTACAAGAGTTGGGCTAGGGCCCTGGTCGGCAATCTGCGGCTCGCGAGCCACATGCGGCTCTTTGGCCCCTTGAGTGTGGCTTTTCCACAAAATACCACATGCAGGCGCGCACGTACAGTGCAATTGAAACTTCATGGCCCATGCGCAGAAGTCGATTTTCGGCCTGGGGGAGTCTATTTTGAAGAAGTACTGTTGATATTTGGCTCTGTTGACTAATGAGTTTGCTGACCACTGGGCTGCTAGGCATCACCCAAATGGAGAGATTCCATTGGAAAAGAGACTCGCCTGGATTTACCCCCTGATTCTAGCACAAAACTTCACTTTAGGTTGGGAGTTCATCATCTCTGTGACCAGCCTGTACTTTGGGATGATAATACCAAAGGGAGGTGCCAGGCAAGAATGAAGTGATTGGAAATGAAGGGTGGACTGGGAATTCAGAGGCCCTCGAGGTCAGGGGGAGGGTGGCTGAGACAGCAAAGCAGGCATGTGTCCTCTAAGACCGGAAAAAAGATCAAGGTGGAATTACAGGCCCTGAAGGAAGATTAAGATTGTGTATGTAGGTCAGGGGAGGGAACCAGGTCACCATTTCAAATCGGATGTCCCATGTCCACGGAGGGCAGAATGAAAGCCATGGGCTACACCTAAAGTAGAAGGAATTGGAGTTAGACTCCAACAGTGCGGCAGGTAGTCGAGGGAAGGTGGAGCCTGTCCTCCGGAGAACCTGAGCAGGACCCAACCTGACACCTCAGCTAGGCTGACACTGAGGGCCCTGAGGCTCTGCAAGGCCCTGGGACAGCAGTGTGGGCACCTGAGCCCTGGAGAGGCTTTCTGCCTCTGTCTGGCCCCTGACCCCTCCCTCTCGCACCTGCAGGGTTTCTGATCAACTAATCATGCAGCCATCTCGCCAGTGTGGATGGAAAACCTGAGGGTGTTTGGTGTGTCCCTTCACCACCTCTCCCTGAAACCTCAGTGCTCAGCTCAGCTTTGTGGTGACTTCAGGGTAGAAGCCAGGAGAAGTAGAAATATCTCTGGAGGGTTACACAAGGCAGTGGCTCCTGTGGTTATAACGGAGAGAGGATCCAGGTGGCCTGGTAGTCCTGAGGACGGAAGAGACACTTACTTGTCACTGTACAATTTTTGGTGCCTTTGAGTTTTCAACCATGTATATGTATTTCCTATTTGAAAAAACACAAAATAATTATATTCAAACAAAAACAACACTAAAACAACAACAAAAAATAGATGCAGGGAGGTTAGAACTTGATGCCTACGACTGCTGCCTTGAGGACAATGAGCTGGCCCTTCTGGCCCCCATCCACCCCCTCCTCTCATCTGGTATCCCCATTCTCTACAGGTTCAGAGAGGGGTGTGGCTAGCCTGATGTCACTCAGCATTTAGGGGCTAGCAAAGTTCTGGGGGTCAGTTTTTCAGACTCTCAGTGTCAGCTTTTTCTCCTGGGCGTCAATGGTCTGATCTCCCCCTTGACCTCTCCATGTTATTTGCAGGGCTGTGTAAATGCTGCACATCAACCTTCAGAGAGATATTTTAAAATGTGCATGACTTACATGTCATCTTTCCCAGAGAGTCATCTCTTATGAGCTCTCCTCTGTCCACCCACGTGGTATCAGCATATTCCCTCCCTTTCTGCCTTCTTTCCACCACCCTTGACCACCAAAGTGGCTAGCCACTGCAACTTGGCCCTGCCCCAGATGAGACATGTGACCTTGAGCAAGTCATTTAACCTTCCTGTGCCTCTGTTTCTTCATCTATAATCGAGGATCATGACCTTCCTCCCATGGTTTTTCATTCATCCGTTTGTACAACATGCACGTGTTCTGTGCCAGGCGCTGAACCCAGCACTGAGCATCACACGAGACAAGGCATATAGAGTAGTGTAGAGACACAGAGTTATTGCCAAGGCCTCCTTCCTTGGCTGCTCTTCTGGGCTGGGCGTGGAAATATAGCAGGCCCTTGGAAGAAGTGCTTCTGTCTACCCCCAACCTCTCAGCTTCCAGTACTGCTCCTGGAGTGAGGCTGCCATCTTCCTTTGGATAAAGTGTCAGGGGCTGTAGAAATAGCCTCTTTCCCAGGCTTTTCCACTGGCTAGATCCCCAGGGCATTGCTTTGCCTGCAAGAAGGACCAGCTCTGAAGTTCACCTGTGGGTCTTTAGTCTGGAGCTATAGGAGTGTCCAGTTCTCTTGTCCTCTGAGGACCCCACCCCTGAGAAGCTGCTCCTTCTCCTGCTCTGCTCATGTCTCTTCTTTCCTGAGCTCCACGCCTCTTTGGAGGCTGGCACAGAGGCTGAGAATCTGGGACAAGAAACTCTCTCACATTTGCCTCCCTCTAAATGTAACCTGGGCTGTGGAGGGAAGGTGACCCCTTCTTTAAAACAACCACCACAACCTCAGAACATGCAGGAACTTGTTTCCAATGAGGAAAGAGAAGTTTCCAGAGCTCTTGGAGGGACTTTATCCCCATCCCCTGCCTGTTCACTGAGGGTTGGATGAGTAGCACTGGGAGGGAGGGAGAGGTGTTTGTGGAAAAGACGCTCTGCGTCAGCCCTGGTCATGACAAGATCCCAAGTCAAGTCAAAGTGATGATGAGGGACTCTGGGGAAGAAGGGATCTAGTTTAGATATAAGGAGGCATTTCCTGATGGTCAGGGAAAGGGTTACGGAGAGAGCTGTGGAGGGTTAGATGGAACCACTCAGACACAGTTCTCCCAAAGCCAGGGGAACGATGAGATGATCGGGGAGTTGCAGAGGCTTCAGGGATTCCGTGATGCTGCAGGGCCGGCAGGGACTGGGGAGGAAGCCAAGGAGATGTCAGTTCATCATCCATGTCTAGAGTACAGGAAGCAGGTTCTGGGGACCCCCCCCCCACCCCCGCACATGCCAAGCACTAACCCTCATAAAGGGCTGACTAGACAATCTGACCAAAGAGAACAGGTCTTTCCCGGAAGATGGTGCCAACTCCACCCTCAGGGAAGGACCGCTGCTTTAGAGCCCCAACAAGATGGTTTCAGACTGTGGCACCTGAAAGTCCTTCTTTGTGTCTAGCCCCAGTCCTGTTAACACTGCTTGATCTCACTGCAGTGTGTGGGGTTTGCCCAGCCCCAGAGGACAGACCAAGAAAGGAAGAAGGGCCTTGTTCTCAGGCTTGGCCTGTTGGAGCAGAACAAGTTGGCCAAACTTCAAACTCCTGACTCAGCTCCTAGGGAGTCCTGTGGAGACTGGAAAGGGGGTTCTTCCTTGGAACCCCCACAATCCATGAGGGTATATGCAGGCAGCAGAGGGGGTGTTGAAAGGCTGGGGAGGAAACTTTTCTGGATGCTCAGCCCTCCACCCCGCTGAGGAAAGCTTGTAGCTTCTGAAGGGTGGGAACTGAGCATTATGCCAGGATCCCTGTGCTCAGCACACAACGGGTGCTCAAAACCGGTGGGCTGAATGAATAAAGGTATGGGGGGGGGGGCAGGGGCTGGTCCCCTAGCAGCTGGAGTGGATCTTTGGATGAGAGAGCCCTCTCCGGGCCTCAGTTTCTCCATCTGTAAAAGGAGGGGGTTGCACTAGATTATGTCTAAGCTTTTTTCCAACCAGGGGTTTCCTGTTCTCTCCTGTTCGTCTCCAATTCTTCCCCTTTAAATCTTTACCTCCCCCTTGACCCACATTCTCTGCCCTCTCCATCCCAGTCTCCCATTTCCCAGCCAACTTCCTCCTGTTTTCCTTTTGACAGGTGTTCTCCTTGTCTGTTTCTGGTGATTCCTCCAGGCACGACCCCGGCTCCCTCCCTGAAGCCTTTTGTGTCTGGGTTCCTCCTCCCCCGCACCCCCCTCCGTCTAGCGCTCCCTTCATCACTTTAGAGCCAGAACCCGGAGATTGTAAGAAGGGGAGGGGTCCCAAGGCAACCTCTGCCCGGCTCCCGCCGTGGCCCCCCGCAGTGCCGCAGTGCCCTCCCCCTCCCAGTCCACTCCCCGGAGTGGCCCACCCGCCGCTCTCCGGGCAGCCGGTGCCGCAGTGCGCCCTCGCCCCGCGCTAATGCGATCTGGAGAGACCCAGGCGGGCGGCGGGCAGTCTGGGCCGAGCGTCCTGGGCGGCGCTGATGGATGGTCCCCTGACAGTAATCGCAGAATGAGGACGCGCTGGCGACGCTCTCGCCTGAGGCCCCGCTGTTTGGCGAGCCCCGGAATCCCTCCCTCCACCAGCGCCGGCTTCCCAGGCGCTGCCCCCAACCCATGCGGCTTTGGGGAGGCCTCAGGCTTCAGGCTTGGGCGGAGGTGGGGTCTTTCCCTGCCCCCTCTCCCTCAAGACAATAGTTTCTGTTTTGGAATCATCCTAGGATCCCACCCTGTGCGATGATTCTGAACAAGCTCCTGGGCTCCTTGAGCCTCACTTTCCCCTTCTGTACAATGGGAAATAACAGTCTTTCTAAGCCTGGATGGAGAGAGTTAGCTTCAAAGGAGGAAATGCTGAGACAAATTATCACTCTCCCTTAAGCAGAAATTGACTTTTACTTTTAGTTCACGGTGCTCAGAATAATCTGGGCTAGCTCTGGCTGGGAAGCTCAGTTGGTTAGAGCATCCTGCCAACATGCCAACCTGATCCCGGTCAGGTCAGGGCATCTACAAGAATCTACCAGTGAATGCATAAATAAATGGAGCAACAGCCCTAGCCAGTTTGGCTCAGTGGCTAGAGCACTGGCCTGTGGACCAAAGGGTCCTGGGTTTGACTCCGCCCCTGCCCGGGCCCAGGTCAGGGTGCATGCCCGATGTGTTTGATGTTTCTCTCTGTCTTTTTATTTCTCTTCCCCTCTCTCTAAAAGATCAATGGAAAAATATCCTCGGGTGAGGATTAACAAAAAAAGGAACAACAAATATCTCTCATCAATAAATAAAAATTTAAAAAGGAATAATCTGGGCTAATGCTAATAATCTGGGCTAATAATCTGAAGCTGAAAGAGAGCTGAGTGGATATTTACACATAGAATATATGTTTATAAACATACACATGCCATAATGTCTTGGGGCTAATAAATATATCTGAAAGTAAGAGATGTCAGTATCAGCACTGCTTAGATGTCATTAAAGAAGCACAACAGCACAGGTATATTTCTTCAGGGAGGTGACTGCCTCAAGCAGCACTCTTTACCCGCTCCCCTGAGGCCCCACTTCGGACTAAGCCGCATTCCCCACCCAGTCTTGGGATCCCCTGCGATCCAGGGCTAGGCTGACTAAGGGCTGTGAGGAGAGGGTCCCCGTAGGGAAATGTTCCTGGAGGCCTTTCGGACCCCTCACCCACTTCCAGGTGACTCAAGTTCCAAAGTCCCCACTCCCCACCCCAGGGGATTCCCCTTGGGCCTGGGCCCTGCTGAGGGTCTGGGGGCAGGATCCAGAGCCAATTACAATTCTGAGAGCATGCCCAGGCACTTCCTCAATCCCTTTTAACCTTTCCCTCTCATCAGAAGCCAAATTGAGTTAGTCTTGAGTTTTTATTTAATTCCCTAAATGGAATCATAATCTGTTTAGTGGCCTTTTTCCCAAGTCCTGGGTACTAAAGTGTGTGTGTGTGTGTGTGTGTGTGTGTGTGTGTGTGTGTGTGTATGGGGGGGCGCGGGGGGGGCTAATGAGGGCAGCTCTGTGGCTTGTGGAGAACCCTCTCACACAACCTCTAAACAACACCAAAGAGCAGGAGACACCATGACCTGATTGCCACTGGTGGTATAATGGTGATGATTATGGTGATAATGATGATGACAGCTAATATTTATTGGGCATCTCCTGTGCCAGCATTGAGCTAGGCACTGTCCATGCATTTCTCACTTAATTCTCACCATTACCTTCCAGGTAGTGACCATTTATAGATGAAGAAACTGAGACTTAGAGAGGTTGAGTAGCTTATGTCACATCCTACAGCTATTTTTTATTTTTGTTATAGTTTTAAAAATATTTTTATTGATTTCAGAGAGGAAAGGAGAGGGAAAGAGATAGAAACATCAATGATGAGAGAAATCATTCATGGGCTGCCTCCTGCATGCCCCACACTGGGGATTGAGCCTGCAACTCAGGCATGTGCCCTTGGCTGGAATCGGACCGGGGACCCTTCAGTCCAAAGGCTGATGGTCTACCCACTGAGCAAAACCCGCTAGGGCTATAGCTATTTTTAAAAAATCCTCACCTGAGGATATTTTTTCCATTGATTTTTTTTTTTTTTTTTTTTTTAGAGAGTGGAAAGGAGAGAGAGAGAGAGAGAGAGAGAGAGAGAGAGAGAGAGAGAGAGAGAGAGAGAGAAACAATGATGTGAGAGAGACACTTTGATTGGTTGCCTCCTGCATGTGGCCCAACCTAGGCTGGGCATCGAACCTGCAAACCAGGTATGTGCTCTTGACTGGAAATCGAACCCAAGGCCCTTTGGTGCCCAGGCCAACACTCTAACCATTGAGAAACACTGGCCAGGGCCACATCCTACAGCTATTGATGAAAGAGGACCCAACTTTTGAAACCACAATCAAACTGCAGAAGCCATGCTCTTAACCACTCAGCTGTGTGACGCTGGACAAGATGCTTACCTGCTACATGCTCCAGTTCCCTCATTTGCATAATACAGATAAATAAAGATAATATATTCCCTTCTTGCGGTTGTTGTGTTGATTAAATGAGATAAGACATTCACCCTACTCAGAGTAAATGTTCAGTTAAGTGCCATAAACTTTGGGATAGGGTAGAGCGAGGGAAGGGGTGTAAGGCAAGGCCGTAGGTGACTATTAATGATAATTGTGATTTCTGATAACCACAGTTATCATGTTTTGGAGAGCACAGGCACTCAGACAGGGAAAAAATTGCCATGCCTGTTTAACAGATGAAGAAACTGAGTTTCAGCTCAATTAAGTAAATTGCCTAAAGCCAACCAGTTAATAAATGGCAGAACAGAGTTTAAATTCAAACATTGGGCCTTTTGGACTCCAAAGCCTGCTGCTCCTAACACCTCCAGAGTCACCAGACACTAACCTCTCCTGCAGGAGGTCAAGGCTGCCAACAAGCCCAAGTCACACCCTCTTCCACCTGGGATCCAATTTTTCCAGGTGAGCAATGTGTCCTTAAAGCAGCGGTTTTCAGCCTGTGGGTCGCGACCCCTTTGGCGGTCGAAGGACCCTTTCACAGGGGTCACCGAAGACCATCCTGTATATCAGATATTTACATTACGATTCATAACAGTAGCAACATTACACTTATGAAGTAGCAACGAAAATAATTTTATGGTTGGGTCACAACATGAGGAACTGTATTTAAAGGGCCAGAAGGTTGAGAACCACTGCCTTAAAGGAACAGGAGAGTAAATAAAAAAGCAGCTAAGATAGTTTCTCCCTCCCCCAAGCCAATGTGGACCTTTTCCCCACCCCCTTTCCTCACTCCCCTGTTTCCTCTGCTCAACTTTGTGGCCATTAAATAGAAGAGGAGAAAGTTTGAACCAGGCATGAAATATTTATCAGTTAATTACAATATGCAGATTCTGTTCTTGGGGGTGATTTATCTTTTTAGAAATATAGGAAAAGATCCTGGAAACTTGTATCCTAATTGCTTGGCCTATTATTGTAGCAACCAGGTAGAAACTCCATTTACTATGTAACTGCAAATTTCCCCGCTAGCTGCCTCTGCCTCTGCCTCTGCCTCTGTCGCTGGTGGTCTGGGGACTATTCACTTTTCTGATGAAAGAGGGGCCTGTAAGAGGTCAATCTGTCCATTCCCCTGTTCCCTCTTGGGGTGGCCCCTAATAGTTGTAGGAAATGAGAAAATGAGAGTCTCAGAAATTCTGGGATCTCAAGAGAAGCACATCCTATGTGACACCTCCCCCACTGAGGGGGCGGCTGGTGAGGGGGTGGTTCCCATGTGAAGAAGAAGCCCTCGGCTGAGTATCCTTCCCCACATGCTCTTTGCTTACACACAGAAGGCAAAGTGGCAGCCCTCCTCTCACTCTTATATCACCTCTTAGGGCCCATATCTCAACCCCTGGCTGCATATTAGCATCACCTGAGAAGCTTTAAAAAAGGCAGATGCCTGGGCACTACTTCAGATCAACAAAATTAGGATCTGGAACAAGGTCTTAGTAATTTTTGTTGTTAATCCTCACCCAAGGATATTTTTTCCATTGACTTTTGGAGAGAGTAGAAGGGAAGGGGAGAGACAGAGAGATAGAGAAACACTGATGTGAGAGAGACACATTGATTGGTTGCCTCCTAAACTCACCCTGACCTGGGCCAGGGATTGAGCCTGCAACTGAGATATGTACCCTTGACTAGAATCAAACCTGGGGCCCTTCGGTCCACAGGTTGACGCTCTATCCACTGAGCCAAGCTCTATTCACTGAGCCAAACCGACTAGGGCAAGTGTTAGTATTTTTAAAATCTGCCCAAGGGGTTCCAGTGTGCAGCAGAAGATGAGTACCTCTAGCCCTGGACAGTTTTATCAGTGGTTAGAGCTCTGGCCCACGGACTGAAGGGTGACATGTTCAATTCTGGTCAAGAGTACATACCTTGTACCTCGTACCTGGGTTGCAGGCCTGGTCCCTGGCCCTGGTCAGTGCATGGGCGGGAGGCAACCAATGAATATGTCTCTCTCACATGGACGTTTCTCTCTCTCTGTCTCTCCCCCTCCCTTTCACTATCTCTAAAAAAGTCAACAGAAAAAATATCCTTAGGTAAGGATTAACCAAAAAAAATGAGAATCTCTAGGGCTAATGAAAGAGTATGGCTGCCTGGCAAAGGGGCCCTGTTGATCCATAGGACTATGGAATTTTCATCCCTCCCTTTCAGGGGTTGAGGAGGCAATGCCTTCACTTTTGTTGGAATCTGAAGAGCATACTTTTCTCTCCTCATGAGAAGCTTCTAATATTAATAACTACCATTTATCAAGCCCCTGCTGAATGCTTGGATCTATGCAAATAAAATTTAATCTCATCTACACAACAACTCTATACGGTCAGTGGGCATGTCCATTTTATGGATGACTCAGAGAGGTTAAGTAATTTGCCTAAGATTGTACAACTAGCAAGTGACACATCTGGGATTTTGAACCCTAAAGCCATGTTTTTCACCACTGTGCTGCCCTGCCTCTCCGTTTCTCAAGGCTGGAAGGGAAGTGCTTCAAAGCCAGGACCTGAAGGGCCTAGGAATGTGTTGGTGAGGGAAGGGAAAGAGGAGTGTAGAAAGGGGCTGCATGTAGATGGGGCTTGCAAGGAAGAGCCGTGGTGGGAGACAAATGAGAAGCAGCGTGGGGATGAGATAGGTGCCTGAAGGAGGGCATGGTGAGGGAATGGGGTAGTGGCTGTGGTAAAAGCTGGGGACTGGGGCCTAGGAGGGGGAGCTGGCAGCAGAAGGGCAGGAATGGTGAGCAGTGCCCACTGTGGACTGAATAGCTGGAGAGGGGGAGGGACCTAGTTTCGGAGGAGGGGCCTTTGTAAGGCACGCAGCAGTGAGGAATGCCCCGCCATGAATACTAAGGGCAAGAAGAAGAGAAAGGGCCAGAGGGGGCTGGGTGATGTTTAGCTGCTGGGGTGATTAATGGGGGTGAACGGAGGGTGAAACTCAAGCCTTCGAACTGAGATGATGGGGAATGGTTGTCCAAGAACAACAGTGCACTGTTTCGTCCAGAAAGCCAATGTCCAGAGGAGGGGCGGCGGGGCGGACGCCAGGCTCAGTTGCTCCTTCTCTTTTTTCCCAAGGTCTCTTTATTTGCCACCAAACAGTAAATTAAAATATACTCTCCAATTATGGGAGATCTTCTGGATGGGCTTCCTACCCGCGTCCTGGTTTGGGGGAGACTCAGGGATGCTGGGGTGGCTCAGGGGAAGAGCAAGTGAGATTTGGGATGGTGGTTGAGGTGACTCCATGGACCACTCCACCGTGGCATGAAGTGCTGACATGCTGGCTGGGCCACTGGCTTCGCTCTGAACCAGAGAGGCACTGGGAGATCCATGGGGGTTGGCTCCCGGAATGTCCTATCTTCTTAGAGCTAAAGTCTTAGAGCAGCCTCAGCCTCCGGGAGGGGAGAGAGAGAGAGTTGGGGGAAGGAGGGGCAACACCCTGACATCAGGGTTATTTACTGGGCTTGAGGAATGGAGGTAAAACTCGTGGGAAGTATTGGGTTTGAACCCCCTCCCTCATTTCCTACTTCTACCTCTCTATAGGGCAGTGGTTCTCAACCTTGGCTGCATTAGAATCACCTGGGAATCTTTTTAAAATCTTGAATGCTGGGCCTCACCCTCCGGAAATTCTGTTTCTTTGTTACTAATGTTGTGGCCCCACCCCGTAACAAAGAAACAGAATTTCCGGAGGATGGGGCCCAGGAATCAGGATTTAAAAAAAAAGATTCCCAGGTGATTCTAATGTGCAGCCAAGGCTGAGAACCACTGCTCTAGGGGTAGCTGCTTCAACTTCCCAACAGCATTTTCAAAGGGCAGGAGAGGAGGAGATGAAGCGAAGTTTCAGAGATGTCTCAGAGTGGGGGAGGTGAGCTGTAGGCAGGGATTTAAGTGGCTATAGTCTCACAGAATAGGAGCAATTTTCTCCCTCTCTAGGCTGTTACAGATGTGAAACAACAGGCAGGTCCTGCTTCCCAGCTCCAGCCATCCCAGGGTACGGTACATCTTGAAGCCTTTGCCGCCCATAGAAGAGCAGGGTGGGTGGAAAGGGACCTCAGGAAAAGGAGCCAGATGTGTACTCAGGGGTCCGCAGAGATCAGCATGTCCTGAGGGCAGGGTCGGCAGAATGCCCATCCCTGATCCTAGATCACTGGAGAATTTTGCCTGGGAGTCCTGCCACCAGGCCTTAATTCCTGTCTCCACACAGAGCTAGACCAAACTGCTTCCCTTGTTGGGGGTCTCACTTCCAGGTACCACTATATCTTCCCAGGAGCCAAGCCTACGAAACACTTTAAAATTTGAAGTTAGTGGGAGGTAGTTTATTGAGTGCAAATACTCTATGAGGTGCAACATGACTTGACTAGTAATGAGGCAACCATTCCACATAGGGTTCAGGTTCAAGGGCTACTTTCCAGAGGGGCCAGGCCTCAGTTTGCTTGTTCTGAGGGCAAGGGCTAACAGAGGCTGCCCAGGAATTCTCAGAGAAGGAAATAAACCAGCCCACTGGAGAGCAATGGTCACAATTAACAGTCTTAATTATGCATTAATAATTCATAATTATTCCAGACTTGCAGATAAGCACAAGTCCACTGAAATTATTTCTCAGGGAGAAACACGGTGGGAGGGGGTGGGAAGGGGACTTCAGTGCAGCCATTAATTCTAAAGGCCTTTACCTTCATTCCTCTGCTTCCCAACTAGACCTGGAAGAGATTCATTCACTCTCTTGGCAGATTCCCCTAACAGCTCCCTCCACAAAAAAGCTTCTAATCACAGTGCCACACTGCCTCTCTGTTCCTACTGAGGCCAGAGGGTCATCCCTGCCAAGGTGACCTCAGCACCTGGACTCTAGATTTCTGGGGTCTCTCTGTCCCCTGCTGCCTGTTTTGCTATTTATATATGGGTACCCTGCAGGAGGGGCTGACACTGGGTGTCCAGGGAGGTGTGGCCACCTTTCTGGCTCTTCTCCCTAGCACACCTCCTGTCTCATGGGGATTGCCTAGGAGCCCTCCTATTGTGGCGGAAGGCCACTTCAACTCTGTGGGAAGGGAAACAGAGAGCACCTCTTCTCTGGTGGATGCTGCTGGTTCCAGATCTGGGTTTGAGTGGCTGACTCTGACCTCCTGAGAAGGCATCTACATGACACCATGAATGGGCTGGGGAGGCTTGTCCAACACCAGAACCAGTTTTCTATGCTTCCCTCCCCAACACCCATGATCCCCAGTTCCCACTCCAGCAGATTTTAAAACATCTCACAGGAACCTCAAAGAGTAGCTAAGATCCTCACCTCTGGGGTGGGGGACGTGTCTCTCTCTCTCTCTCTCTCTCTCTCTCTCTCTCTCTCTCTCTCTCTCTCCCCCTCCTAAAAAGGAGGAGAGATCCTGTTCTTCCAAATAATTAAGGACTTAAACCACAAAGGGGCCTTATCTTCTGGCCATTAGGAGATCCTTGACCATCTTCTTCAAACGCCAGAAGGAAAAAGTGAACAAATCGTGGGCCAGGGGGATCTGGCATTGGAAAGGGGTCTGGATTTGCTTTCCCATTGGCCTCATCACGTGTATCAAATATGCATGTCAGGCTAAATCTACAGGGTGAAGGGAGTTGGAACACTGACACCTAAAAACACCCTTTTCCAAATCTGTGGGTACAGGAACGTGTGTGAAAAGCTGCTCTCGGGCAAGGTGGATTGTCTGTCAAGCACCATAGCTGGGCATGGGGACCACACACCCAGCCCCTCACCGGGCGCTCTCTCCTTCCCTGGTTTCAAGAGGAGCACCAGTTAGGTGTGACCCAAGTTATCCAGATAACTGTGAAAGCAGGAGCTGTTTTTGAAAAAATGCCACTCTTCTGGCCTCCAAATATGAGGTCTTTAAATCCCTTCCCTTGCTCCTCCTATTCTCTACCCCTTGCCCCAAGAGACACTCCCAAATCCTAGCTACAACCATTTCTAAATGGGGGGGGGGGGCAAACTTTCCTGGTCTACCATTTTTCCCCACCTGCAACTCCTGCCCCCTCCCCCAATTTTTTTCTCTCTCCCTCCTGAGCCTCCGCTCTTCGCTTCTTTAAAAAAAACAAAAACGAAGAAGAAGGAATTTTCAATAGTCCCACTTGTCAAGCGAAGACCATCTTTTAACCTTCAACAGCAGCGAAAGCCGTGTGAACTCTCGGTGAACCAAGATTGAAGTCATAAATCACGCGTACAAAGGCGGCTGCGGAGGCTGGCGCGGGCTGCTGCACCTTTAACGCTTTCTGGGGCTGACAGGCGGCGGCCCAGCTAAAGTTCACAGCGCCCGGGGAGGGCCCGCCCCGCTCCCGCCTCCCCTCCCCCAGCCGGGCCCCAGCCGGGCCCCAGGCCCGCCGCCGCGGCCGCCCGAGCCGAGCCTCGCCTCGCCTCGCGGAGGAGGCCCCTTAGCTGCGCCAGCAGAGGCCAGGGGTGTGCATTTTCGCTCCACAAGCCCGCTCCATCCTGATCGGTTATCCCCACCCCTCTGCTTGCAGTATTTAAATAGGCAACGAGGGCCACGCGGACACAATAATGTGGCTTGTTTTGTCTTTGGCATTTTCTGCAGGACCCCAGAGCTGGACCTTCCTCCCCGCCCTCCCCCTAGACCCGGCATCCTTCCTCCCGGTCTGCACAGGCCCCGTTGCGCAGGTCCTCGGGGTTCCAGCGGGATCCGAGTCATTGGAACCAGAACACCTGGCGGAAACATGCCATATCACTAGAAGGATTTTCTTTCTCTTCGCCTTCTGTTCCTTCCTTTCTTTCTTTTTCCTAAGAGGGCTGGAATTGGCTGCCTGTGTGAGCCGAGAAGCTGGGCGGGAGAGGAAAGCCGCCCCACTCTCTCCGCTGGCCGAGGTCTCCAGCTCCCGCGCTGCCGCCGGACTCGCTTCCGTTCCTCGGCCTCTCGGCCTCCGGCTCCCATCGGTTTTTCCTCTCTCCACCATCTTCTCGGTTTAATTAAAGTTCAGCGACTCCACTTGCCGTTCCTTCCACTCTCGTTTTGTGTTTTGTTTTGTTTTGTTTTTTCTCGGAAAGCAGAAAGCAGACGGCCCAGCGGCCACCGGCCCAGCGGCCCCAGCACAGCCCGGGCCTGCCGCCGGTGGGGCCTCCCCTAGCCGGCCTCCCTCCGGCGACCGCCTTCTGGACCGGGCCCCCTGCCACTCCACCGTCCGGAAGGTGTGCAGCCGCTGGCCTGGGGCATCTGAACGCCGGGGGCTGGGGTAAGAGTGTCCTGTCTGCCCCTGTACCCCAGGCTTGCTCCAGAGAGCTTGAAGGGTGTATACCCCGCCTCAGACAACCCGCTCCCCCAAACCCATGACCAACTAATCTATGACAAAAGCCCGTGATGGATTTGGTATATGTTAATTCACAATGCCCTTTCCTCCAGAATTTAACTATAAGTTAATACACACCGGAAACCACGCGCATACACGGTCGTTAATGGGCTTAGGTATTAGCGAGTCCTAACGATGCATACAAATGTGCTCTGCGCTCTGTAGGCCCCTCAAGATTTATGGGCCTTGAGCTCTCTGAAGCTGTAAACAAGGAGAAAAAAGAGAAAGAGAGAGAGACTGGGGGAAAAGAGACAGGGGCCTGACTCACCCTTCCAGGTTGTGGGAGAGGAGGGATCTTTGCAAGTGGGTTTCACTTATTTTCCTTTCCTTACCAGCTCCCCTCGCTCACGCGTGGGTTTTGGCAGGGTCTGGGGGTGGTGTTTGTGCCTGAAAGCTGGTGTGCGCCGGCAGTGTGTTGTTTGCATGCTGGGGCAGGCGGATGTCTGCCTCCTGTGAATTGTTGTGCAGGGCCTGAATGGAACAGGCACTTGTGGGCATATGCTATGTGTGCACACCTGCTAGGGGTGTGTGTGTGTGTGTGTGTGTGTGTGTGTGTGTGCGCTTGTGACAAGCAGGCTTCCCTCTGGGTCTGGCTGCTGTACCTGAATCCAGTGAACAAATCTCCAACAACAATCATAATAACGATAAATAAAAACAGTAGTTAACAGCCCCTCCCTAGCAGGATAACAGTAAAATGCAAGAGGAGATATTTTAAAGAGGGGATGGGGAAGGGGTCATGGTCACAGAATCTGAGGGGAAGACAGGAAAAGAAGTTAGCTTCTTCGTATATCCTTGGGGGCTGGGTTTGGGACCCCCCCAGAGAAGGTTCTTCAGCCAGAGGAGCTGAGGGAGGCCAGGAGGCCGATCTTTCCTGCTGCTTTTTTCCAGCTTTTGCTTCGTGTGATCAGGGGAGGGCTGGTGGCTTTGGGGACTTTCTGGAGCCCCTGTTTTAAAGAGAAGGCCAACCATGTAGGGACAGACATGGATAAGGCAATGACCACAGCTGGGCCCATTGTGCCGGGAGGTGGAGGTGCCCTGGAGGACGAGCGCGGCTGGCCAGGCAGGGGTGGAATTTATGGCCGCGGAGAGAGGGGAGAGCAAGGGCAGGGCTCCGGTAGGCCCAGCGAAAGTTCCCTTCCAAGGGTCTTTGGAGAGAGAGAGAGAGAGAGAGAGAGAGAGAGAGAGAGAGAGAGAGAGAGAGAGAGAGAGAGAGAGAGAGAAAGGAAAAAGAAGAAGGAGAAAGGGGTGGAGGCCCGTTGAAATTTCCTTGGCTCGCGCTAGAACAGAGCGAATTTCCGTAACGGAAGAGAAGACACGGTCCCGGATCCTTCCATGGACGCCTCACTCTCTCCAGGTACAATTTTCTGATGATTACATGAATTTATTTACTTAGGGGAGGACAGAGTCAGAGGTGTAGAGATATGACCCTGGCCGGGAGGGAGGCACCCCACAGTTTCGGGTCTAACGAAATCCCCCCTTTAACAACAATTGTATCTACAAAAAAAAATCAAAGAGGAAATATAAAAACACAAATTAGCCAACTTTTATAAGAGAAGAAAAGAAAATCACCATAACAAACGAGCGTGAGGACTTTTAAAAAGATTTAAGTCACAAACCTTTTCAGAGGTTTGGATGCTTTTTCAACAGCCGGTGACCCATCTGGTCAGAAAAGAGACAGAGAGATACACTTCCCACCGCGTCACTCCTTTGAAAGCAGTGCACACACCGATTCCACAGAGAACGGGGCATCCTCGAATTTGAAAACCACACGGGGTGGAGGACACTACGGTAGCCAATCGGGCAAAAGTAACAATAAAAGAAAATAAAACTGGTCACACCGCTGAGCGCAGGACATGGATCGAAGAGGCCCCGGGTCTGGGTTCCAGGCAGCTGCCAGGCGAGGCAGCGGCCCAGGGATGGGGTGTTAGGGCGGCGGGCACCGCTCGCTCCGTCTCCCTCCCAAGCCCAGCCTGCAGCCCGCTTCTCCCCAGCTCCGGACCCTTCTGCTCTTGGCTGGGATGCCAGGTTGGGGCTTCTTTAGTGCGAGGATTTGGGGTCCAAGAGGAGGGTAAAGTGACTCAAGCCAGTCTCTGCTCCATTTTTCTCCCCTAGGCCTCTCCACTTGCCCGAGCTCTCGGCCACCAGGAGACGGACACAGAAGGAGCTTGTGGGCTGCTGACTCCTGCAGGGCTTCCCAGAGTCCAGCCACCTCAACCCTCCTTGGGGGGAATATCGGTGCCAGACACCTCTGTGCCCTGTCAGATGTGACTGCGCTCACGTCAGGATTATCTTACAAAGAAGAAGAAGAAAAGCCGGGTGTTTATAGCTAGTTCTACTGATCCGTTCACATCTGGAGAGTTTATTTATAACTCCCACTAGAACTCTCTCTGTTTGGAAGCACTGGTGGCTCTATTGACAGACTGATGCCTAGAAAATATTGCTCTATCTCTAACCATACCTAAATGTGCTGTGGTTGTATTTACAGATTTATGCTCGAGGAAAATATAATTATTTCCATTGTGTTTGTGCATATACAATAGTTACAGGAGCAGATTTATATATGGGAAAATATACGACTCTCTTATAGCCATCCAGCTTTATGGACATTTGATATCCTGACAGATTTATATCTCTGAGCAGCTATATAGATAAATGTATATCGTTGGAATTACATACCAGGAGATATATACTTATTGATTGTGATATAGAGTGGTTAGAGCATTCACTTAAAGCCATATATGGCTATGGAGATATTTCTATATTATTATCACTATATATAGGCATATCTATTTATAACTACATAGTTATAAAAATAGACATAAGTAATTATAGTCCTATATGTACATGCTGCTATCTCTCTTGAGAGTTATAGACACTTGCGAATATAACTCCATAGAGATATCTGTATGTATATAAGGGTGTAATTATCTCGTGATGTGTGTAAATTGGGGCTTAGGCCAGTCTATCTCTGTACAGACATATTTATACGGAGGGGCTGGGAGAGACTTATTCACGGAAGTATTTCCAGAGGGCCAACTGGAGAGCTGCATGGGCCATCTAGGAAGACAGCTAGCAGAGTTCTGACTAGTGGAGGGATGGAGTTACAAAAGGGTAAACAGAGCACAGGAAGCCGCTAGGAGAGGAGGGGAATGGAGAGTGCCTGGGGCTCAGCAGGAACCGATAGACGGTGAGGAAAGGGCAAACACCTGGTAAACACCCACTGGAGGCCGAGGCCCAAACCGGTTTTGTCAGGGGCTAGCCTAGCGGCAGAAGGGAGTGGGTGCGGGTCTCATGGAAGGGTAGGCGTGAACAGTCCTACAACCCAGAGACACCCTCCACGGAGGGAGGGAGCGGCCTCCAGTCGGCTTTTAATGCACTGAAGGTCAGCGATCCCCTAGCCCCTCCCGAATTCCTTGTGCATTTTTTCTTGAACCCTAATTTTAGGGTCTTAAAAAGTGGGCTTCAGAGGTGAAGAGATTTAGGAAGGAAAGGCAGGGAGCAGGGTGCACTTTCCCCACTGCTGCCCTCGGATAACACAGCCAAAACACCAAGGTAATGTTGCCAAGTAAAGCTTGCTTTCACCTGGGCCTCCGGGGCCTCTGGCGAGTGTGCGCTGGGACTGGGAGCCTGGTGGACTGAGGGGTACATTTTCTAGTATGGGGCATGTTCTGATGAGGGTTTCAGGAGGCCTTCCTCACAGGGGCCTAACCTGCTCCACGGGGCCACTGCTCTGTTGCTCCTGAAATTGGGGTTCCCTCCCCTCTGGGTATATTGGGGCTCCTCCAGCTCCCTAACATCTCTGCCCTGGGCTTTTATGCTCTTTGACTTTAAAGAGCAGGGAGCATGGAGCTGAACGTCTAGCGCTCTCCTCTCTCACTCACATCTACACGGCTCTCTCCCGCCAGCCCTCTTCCAGGCACCCCTGGGCTAAGGCTCCATAATCCTTCCCCCCCCCCCCACACCAACCCTGGGAGGGGCACGACACACCCAACCCAAGTTCATTATTTTTTTTAAACCAAGGAGTCACAGGTATCTTTGTGAATGGTCTGTGCGAAAGATTTCCCTGCGCTCACGCTGGGCGGCCAGCTTCAGTCTCTCGGATGCTGGGGAAAGAATGCCAAGGGCCACCCTCCACACACCTCTGCCCCCCCGGACTGGCTCTCCAGGACAGGGACTCTCTCTGCTGCCTGGCACAGAGGAGTCGCCCACTACATACTTGTTGAAGCAAACTGAGTGGCAATTAATTTGAAAAGCTTTTGGCAGAGAGTCTCGCCCTCCTCAGCCACAGCGGGGTAGCAGGTATCCGGGTCCCAGGGCCAGAGCCAGGCTGGGGCTAACATGGCGGCGGGCTGTGGCAGGCTCTGCAGGCCTAGAGCTCGTCTGGCCTGAGTTGGCGGGTGGAGGGAGGTACCAGGAGCCAGGAAATGGGAGAGGAGGCAAGGCAAGTGCTGCCCCCCACCCCCAGTCTCCTGGCTCCCCAGACTCTCAAGTATATGAAAACTAAGCCAGAGCCCAGACTTGGGCTGGGAAGAAGCCCTCTGTAGGCCTGTGGCGCCCAAAGAGGAACCACCACTTGGTCCATTAAAAAGTACACAAATAAAAATATATGAGCAGAGACAGCCAGCCTGGCTGTGGGAAAAGGCCTCTCTCTCTGCCCTGCTCTGCTCCAGGGATACTTACCAAATGGAGCAGAATTAATGTTTAAATTTTTTTAACGTTAAAAAGCTCACACATTTTCTAATCTAGTCATGCCCCTTAATTAGGTTGTTTCATAAAGTTATTTTTTATCCTCCTCATCTTTGCCCCCCACACTTTGGTCCCAGTAGCATAGTTGCTTCCAGGAGTTTGGGGACAGGCAGTCATTGTCAGTGACAGGTGAGATTGACAGGTTCTGAGTTTCCCCATCTAGTAGGATCCCAGGTTGCAGGGAAGGGTCAGCCTTCCCCTTTCCCAACAAGGCTTTGAACGGAGCAGGCCTTCCCAAATTTTCCCCTAAGGACCCTTTGAGGCAACCTACCCTGTGCTGGGTGAGGGACTGAGGTCCGGAGAGGGAGCTAAGTTAAATGTGGATCTCATTTCGGTCCCCCAGCCTTTGAGTTTCCTCCTCAGACACCCAACTCTCTCTTCCCCTCCCCCCAACACCTAACGCACACAGGGACCGTGGTTGCTTTCCCTAAAGAAATGTAGGGTGGGGAAATGAGCGGCCAGCATTTACATATGTTTGCTTAAGTGGGACTAAGGCAGGTGTCATGGGGGGGGGGGGGGGATGGGAGGGGGGAGGGTGTGTGGAAGGGGTGCTGTAAACCTCTGAACCTTCCAAACAACCTTCTAACCTCCTTTGGGGTTCAGGTAACAATTGTCCTTGGCCAAAGGCAGGGAATGAAGAGACACTGGCTATACATTTTGAGCCCAGAGATTTTGGGTTCCTTTACCTGGGCTGAATGACTCTTAGCTGTTTCTGGATTCCAGACCCCTTTGAGAACTGATAAAAACAATCTGCTCTCTCCCCAGCAAAATGCACACACTCAGTGTTGTTCACAGTTACTGGGCTTGCCGGGGAAGCACAGGACATCTGGGCTGAGTATTCCTAACTGTCTAATTTCCCTTTCTTCCCGTGACCCGTGCCCAGTTGTCTGATTTTGCTTTTGCCCTCCCTGAGTCCCCTTGCTTGGGAGTCAAGAAGCTCCTCTCCAGGTATAAACCCTGCCATTCTCGGCAAAGCCCTTTTCCTGCTTTGCTTTACTAGAGCAGGCACCAGGCAGAGGCCTTGTGTGCGCGAATACGGAGCTCCTTATGTGCTCCCCTTCTGCAGACCCCGGACTGCTGTTAACTAAAGACTGGTCCACACTACCAATTACTCCACTGATTCCGGAGGGTGGGGGAGTCTGGGGCATATTGACAGCAGTGGAGGCCAGGCTGTAAGGGGACCAACTCCCATCTCTAGTGGAAACTTGAATGCAAGGAGCAAGTTGCAATTGCTATAATAATCATAATAATAACAATAATAATTTATTTAGCATATCATTAGATGTGTATTTACTGTCTTCCCTGGGCTTTTTTACAAGTGTCTCCTAAGGAATTCTCACAACACCCAGGGGAGACAATAATAAGCTAATTACCACCCTTCAGCTCCTTCTCCTCCCACCCACAAAGTCACCCTCTCAGAGATGGAGCATTTACAGAGCCCCTCCCGGTACTTTCCGCTTGCCTAGCACAGTCTCCCCATTCCGAATTCTCCCTCCCATTCCCAGTTTTTTTTCATCATAATGATGGAAGTTTCCCCATAATTTGGAGGAGGAAAGGTTGGGAAGGGTAGTAGCTGAGGTCCAGAGAGACGTAGGTAGTAATATTGTTTCCCTGACATCACAGTAATATTTAGGATAAAGTGGGGGGGAACCAAGTTCTTACTTCTCTGCTCTTTGGGGGGCAGAAACAGCCTGAACATGGTTAAGAGGCAGACCAGGTTAGACAGAGGACTCGTGCAGCCATGATGCCAAAACATGAGTCAAGTTTAGGAGTGTGGCCAGTCCTGCAAATATAACGTCCACATTAGTGGCCTTCAGATTGTTCAGGCCAGATAGAGCTCAGAGATGCCAGGCCCCACACATCTCATTGGCCTCTTTTGGCAATGGAAAGAAAAGAAGAATTTATATATAATATTCACACATATTTTTGAGTGAATAATCATGAAAATTGTTATGCTTTAAAAAACATTCATTTCTTTGTACTTTTAAATATAAATTCATATCTTCTCAGAGATTATAATTAAAACACAAACCAGACACATAGTTTTGGATGATGGATTCTGGGTGGACTCTTGGACCACCTAAAAGGCCCCCAGAGTCCCCGTTATCTGCAGAGCATACGCTTAGATACTCATTTCCTTGGCCCCAACCCAGGATGGAGAACTGTAGCTGATGTCATAACAGTCCTGGTCAGAGACAGAGCCTCTTGGCCTGTCATTGAGATCCTGGGTGTTGCTGTTCAAACTACCTAGTCCCTGAGGCCAGCACTCCACCTCTCTGCCCAAGTATGCAGTTGCTCCTGGGAAGAAGCAAGCCTGAACTAGAGGGTATAAGAGCCAAGTAGAGTCAATATGAAGATGAACTGGAAAAGTTAGAATTGAACGTACTTTTTAGCTCCCTAAACCACAGGTGGCATAGTGACATTCTCAGTGGTCCCATAAGCCATTTGGTGTCTTTTCCCCTTTCCATGGTCCTCATGTCTTTCTGCTACCCATGCTTCCCATTGTATGCCTCTGGCACTTTCACATCCCCACTCCTATCAAAATTTACTCATCTTGAGTCCCAGCCCCATCTCTACGGGGCCAGAATGCCAGATTAGGACCTTCACCAATGTGTTGAAATGTACTTTTTTGGTGTGCTTTTTGTAGTGATCTTCAGAGGCCATTGCCCAGATGGAAGGAAATAGCTACCATGATGGAATTTCAGACCCATGGCAGGTGGCATGATATAAATTTGTGTGAGGTTGGCCTATGCCTTTTTTTAACCATATCATGGAGATAGCCACCCATCCTGTTTGTGGGTAAGGCCATCCTTGTCCCAAATCCAAGGTTTCTAGGCTGCTTGGAAGGATCCAGAACTCTTTCTGCTTCTTTTATAACCAGATCTTGAGAGGTAGCATTAAGTTGGAAAAAGACTGGAATCCTCTGGCTAAGAAGATCATGCATGAATTCAGGGGTGGGCAAACTTTTTGACTCGAGGGCCACAATGGGTTCATAAACTGGATCAGAGGGCCGGAACAAAAGCATGGATGGAGTGTTTGTGTGAACTAATATAAATTCAAAGTAAACATCATTACATAAAAGGGTACGGTCTTTTTTTTTTTTTTTTTTAGTTTTATTCATTTCAAACGGGGGGCCCACGGGCCGTAGTTTGCCCACGGCTGGCTCTAGCTTATGATTTGAGAAGACGGTAGTCATTCATTCGATGACTTGGTTCCAATTCAAGGGTAGTGTCCTGAAGCCCCCTCAATACTCACATCTAAAATAGCTTCCATTCACAGAGGATTCCTATATGCCAGGTGCTTTCTGCTGAATTTCATGAGGAAATGTAAAATCAGAAAGGTTAAGTCACCTGCCCAAGGTCACATAGCCAGGTTTGAACCCTGGCTGGGTGTTTCCTCATCTCCTAGGTTTTAACACCTCCAAATCATGTCTCCTGGATTAGATAAACAGCAGATAATCACATAAATGGGGGGAACTTTTTTTTCTGAAATAGTTTTACATCCTCTGGTCATGTAGACAGGGCTCCACAAGGCACTTCTACCCTGGCCTCTACAGTGGCAGATCCAAGTGCATGTGCACTATCAGAATTTTCATCTCCCTGAATTCAGTTTAACCAGCAGCACCTATGATTTTTCAGCATGATAACTACCCACCTCTTTCCCAAGACTGGAAATATACCCTTAGCTCGGGCGTCTGGTTTCTAGGAGAGTCCTTGATTCCCACTTCCCCAGGCAGAGTCTAGCTTTCTCACAAGGGCCAGCCAATGTTGAGCTGAGAGGTATCTAGAGATAAATCTTCAGAGCCCCTCATCTCCTGAGCTTCCCCTCTAAGCACTACTTTTCTGTTCTATCCTTGTTTGATAAAGTATCCCCATGGTGCTTTTGTATTTTAAAGGATGTGATCTGGTAGGACTGAACTTAATACCATGTGCTCTGTTGGTGGAACTTAAGGCATTTCGGTGGCAAGATAATTGGGGAGTGGGAAACAGAGCCTTCTGGGGGCTTTAAATTGCATCACTGCATAAGGCTGATCCTGCATCTCATTATCCATTAACTTCAGATGAAAGCTATACAATTGGATCCCTTTATTCTGATATTTGAAACTAAGCAGATAGTGGGCTGATTTCTCTGTTTTTACCTGGCGACTGGCATCATGCAGACACCCCTCCCACTGTTTTGCCACATCTTGTCTTGGCCTCCCTCCCCTCAGGGCAGGGTACTTAAGGGAAACAGCTCCCCATGGCGTGTCTGCAGGAGCCCGGTGGAAAAGGTTGAGTTGTCAAATGAGGAGACACCACAGCTAACACCCCCACTCCCCACCCCCCACCAACTCTGGAATGAAGATGGAGGGTTTTCTGTGCCTGGTTTGGTTCACGGAGACACATAGTCCATCATTTGATTTGCTACAAAGAGTATTCCTTCCCTGCCCCCCAGCACCCTCTAGTTTTTGCTTAGAGTCTCAGAGCTGGAAGGATCTTAGTGATAACCTAATTGAACCACTTCATTGTGAAGGAAGGGAAACTGAGGCTCAGACAGAGACCAGAATCCAGGTGTTCTGGTCCTCAAACCAGTATTCTTCCTACCACCACACTGCATCTGGCTCTCTTCCCATTTCAGCTGACTATTATTGGAATTGCTTCCTCCCAACCCCAGAATCGAAGCTTGTTTTTCATGGCAGAGAACACAGGCACCAACCATCATAATAATGTGGGCCCTCCTGCCTGGTTGTGGCCACTTTTTTGGCACATGCCTCAACATACCCACATCATGTGCCCACTGCAGCCCATCTGTGATTTCTGTAAAATTAGAGGGTTTCTCTCTTCCCTTGCTTCTGCACCACATTACATGCCAAATCACCTCAATCCACTCCCTACAGCTGACCAGGCCTGGAGAGGGGCTTAAGGTCCCGGGACAGAGAGTAAAAGGGTAAGAGCACTTTTTTTTTTTCTCTCTTTTATGGCCTCTGACTTTCTACTCTCAGCCTCAGAGGAGGAGAGAAAGAGGAAGCTGGCTGTCCTGAGTATGTTGTCATGCCTTCCTCAAGCTTAGGTAAAAACCTTTCTTATTGTCCAAAGTTGAAGACTGAATGCAAGGGAAGGGAGTTGAGCTTAGCACCAGGATGCTGATTATATATAAGGAAGACCTTGGGGTCATGAGAGTTGTTGGACACCTGTGCACTCTGAACACACCAGGTAAGTTTTCACCCTACCCCCAGTCTGGACAGTCAAGTCAACTTCACAGGGTTCCTTCTAGTCCAAATATTCTGGTTAGAAATGTCTTTTTCTCATGTTTGGTGGTCTGTCTAATCCTAGATTCCTTAGGCAATGCCCACTCGGTTTCCCATTAGGCCTGGACTCTGAAAAACATTTTTTAATTTTATGTCGGTCCTAAGTAACAACTTCCCGACCCCTAAGAAACAAAACAAAATTGAATCAATTCAGGAAAAAAATACACCAGTTCACCTATCTGTGGGCTTGGTAGCATTGGACTCAGGGGTCCAGAGCCTTACAGTCTGTTAGAGGCTGAAGTATGTTCCCCCCAAATTCATATGCTGAAGTTCCAACCCCCAGCACCATAGAATGTGACTGTATTGAGAGGCATGGCCTTTAAAGAGAGGTAATTAAGGTAAAATTTGGTCATATGGGTAGACCCTAATCCAATATGACTGGTGTCCTTATAAGAAGAGGAGATTGGGACACAGACGGACACAGAAGAAAGACCATGTGAAGAAGACTACAAGCCAAGAAGAGGGGCCTCAGAAGAAATCAACCATACCAACACCTTGATCTTGGATTCCTAGCTTCTAAAACTGTGAAAAGAACAATTTTAAAGTACCTAGACTGTACTTCGTTATGGCAGCCCCAGCAAAGTGATACGGTGTATAAGTGTGTCTGGGCCATTCACTTGTTGTGTGACCTTGGGCAAGTCCTTTAAAACTCTCCAAGCTTCAGTTTCCACACGTGTTCTAAGGGCCCTTCAATACCTAACATTCTGGGTAGAAGAGGTATGGGGGGGGGGAGGCGGTGGATAAATGGTAATGGAAGGAGACTTGACTTGGGGTAAACACACAATACAATATGCATATGATGTATTGTAGAATTGTACACTTGAAACCTATATAATTTTATAACCAATGTCACCTCAACAAATTCAATAAAAAAGAAAGAAAAACCTCTAACATTCTGTGATTCTATATAAAAGGATAGTTCCAGTTACACTATACAACTTTTCCTTTCCTGCCAATGGTGTTAGTTTTAAGTGGACACATTTCTAGATACATGTACTCATACAATCACCCGCACAGCTTTGAATCACCACATTATCCTTCTAAGTATACAGCCACTTACGCTAGCCTTTCCTTCCTCTAAATGCCAGGGTAGATCCAACTTGCAATGCAAACACATTGGGTCCCCTGAGTCTCTGATGCTGCATTTCACAAAAAGTGGTTGAAATGAGAACATTTTCGTCAATTGGCTGGTTTTGGTGAACATAGTGCCAAACAGCCCCACTGTTTTATCTCTACTTAATTGATGGATCTTGTTTTTAAACTGTCAGATTCTGTCCATATTTTTTGACTCAGAATCACTCTGTGGCCATGCAAGGCCCAGTCAGTGCCATCACCGTTATTTGAATTGATTGGTAAGTTCACTCAAAAGAATCAACCCAGACAATTGACACAGCTTCACTCAGACCCAGAGAATATATTCTCAGGTCGTCTACAAGATGCCAAAACACCCACTTTGGTCAATCAATTTAGTGAAAAAATCAGTTTAACCTACAGCTGTAACACAGTGTAGGCAAAGCAACGTTCCCTCGTCAGCCTGAGGTGACGCGAAATCTGTACATGGCCAGTGTCCACCCCCTCCTCACGGAACTGTCTTGTTAAGATACAGATATGTGTTTATATGGACACGTACACACATACATGCCATACCACACTACTCTTAGTTTTGTCTTTTGGAGAGAGGGAAGACTTGGGGGTAGAAAACTTGTGCTGGTAGGGGCAGTGCGAAGACCTTGGGATGACTTACCTCAGGTGCACGTTTGCACGGATGTGACTCAGATGAGAGCTTTGGCCAATAATTCCTTCATTTGATGGGATGGGAGAGAAGGAGTCAACTGGAATGGGGCTTGGCCATGTTAACTGGTCATTAGTGAAAATGGCCCAATGTGTATTTGCATGTCTCTGGGCTTTCGTATTTGATTTTTTCTCTATTTTTGTTCCTGGACCTGCATGTTTGTATCCCTGCATATTCACATATGTCTGAGTATTTGGGTTTGTGCCTGTTTTCCCACATGCCTGAGTTTGCTGATACTTACTTGTACATTTGCATCGGCCTCTGAGTGTGTGCATGTGTTTGTAATGACCAGTGTGTGAGCAGGTAGATTTGCCTGTGCCTCTGGGCATATGTCCTTTGAGTTTCTATAAGAGGATGCTATTAGATGTATCTGCATGTATTTGGAGGTCAGTAACTCCAGTGAGACTTCAGATGTCTCTCAAATACCAGGCAAGCCAAGGATGAAATCTGATGCTGGAGAATGGTTGGACAGTCCCTCTGCTTAGACCCAGCTGGCTCAAAAAGTGATTTTCTTCCAAGATGAGGTTTGCAGTGTCTCCCAAGGACCCATTCTGTCTGCCTCTACCACATCTAGACCTCCAGGATCCCTTCTCAGCCCATTTTTAATGTACCTAATGAGGAGAGAGGAAGCTCTGGAAGTGAACTGGGACTTTAAGATAGAAATAAAAAAGGAAACTTCATCCTTTCCTCCCCATTCTCCTCATTTTCCCTTATTGACATGTATCAACCCCGAGCCTGAGGCACAGGGGAGTCAGCTACTCTGCGTTTTTTAGATCTTTTTTACACTTTAAAAGCTAAATAATTTTGCTACATTTTTAAAGTAGGTATGATAATCAGATTGTGGTTATGTTGTAAAAAGTGTGTTTTTTTCTTATAGAGATATTAATTCAACTGTTCACAGAAGAAATTATATGATGTCTAGGATTTGGTTCAAAATATGAGGTAGGGTTGGGTTCAATTTAGATGAAACTTGATTGGCTGTGAGTCGATCACTGTTAAAGTGAGGTGATGTGTACATGAGTGTTTGATTATATTATTCTCTCTACTATTTTGTTTGACTTTTCCCTACTAGAAAAGAATCACGTTCACTCAGGCATTTCCTACTATTCCCCCACTACACTCCCCATCTGGAGATATAGCTGAGGCTATAATGATTTCCCCCCATTATGGGGATGAGGAAGTGGTGGCTCTCACTGGTAGTGATTTGTTTAAGGCAACTGGGAGTGGAAAGCTCTGACTAGAATTCAGGCAGCCTGACTTCCCACCGAGGGTTCTTCCCATCGCATCGTGCATAAACATGAGCCTCATACAGCCATGAAATATAGGACTTGTGAGTAAATACCTATCTGATTAATGAAAGAACTGAGACTCCAGTTGTTCATGCATTTGCATGGGATGTGCCTAGACAAGTCTCTGGACACCCAAGGGTTCCACGTTTGCATCTCAGAGACACATACACACCTCAGTTCAACAGCTATGCTTTCCTAGGTTGTACACTGGTAGGTCACTTGTTTTGAAAAGGTATGTTAGACATGATATATAGAAAAAAAGAGAAGGGGATCAGATTGTTATTTCTAAGTGCGCCTTTTCTGTATGTTCATGTGAAGAGCTGGGCTATCATACTCTTGGTGAGAACATACCAACAGGGAACCTGAAAGGAAAACATATCCCTGACAATGGATAGATCAAGCCCTGGATCACAGACACTTGGAATTTGGTAAGGAAGGAAAAACATTGGCAGGCTAGTGCCTTGTATCTCTCAACAGCACTGTAACTTTACACACAGGGATACAAAGTATTTTTCTCCTCGCATATATAGGTATGTTCCAATTAAAATCAATCTATATCCTTTCATAAATAGTGTGTTCATCTTCCAAATGCATGTTATGCAACCATGTCTTTAGAGAGAGGGATTGTAGCAGGTGAGCCTAGGTCTAGGAGTCAGAGGACAGGAGGTCTAGTCTACTGTCCAACACTTGCTGAGTATGTCATCTTCAGCAAGTGACATCACCCTTCTTTGACTCAGTTTCCCCTTCTGAAAAACAAGACTGATATTAATAGCTCAGCTGTCCATGTCAAATAATGCTAAACATATAAAAGCTGTTTTATCTATAAATCTATATTTTACTCTACACATTCATACTAAAAATAATGAATATGCACCTATAACATACATAGCACATCTACCTACCTACCTACCTACCTACCTACCTATCTATCTATGGGGTAGAAAGACTGAGTAACTTGCATAAAATAACACAATTTAAATATAGCATAGAATAATGAAATGATGATGAGTTTTGGAGTTAAAAGCACCACTAAAGAGCTAAAAAGCTGCCAAATATAATTATTATGCAGTGATTTCTGCTGGTTATCTCAGTTGGTTAGATTAGTGGTTCTTAAAGTGTGGTCCAAGGACCCCCTAGGGGTCCCAGAACCCCTTTCAGGAGCTCTGTGAGGTCCTTTCTCTCCCAACTTCATATCTAAATGAGGCTTTGTACTTCATATACTTCAACCAAAAACAATATATTACAACAAATTGAATGCAGAAACAGATATGAGAATCCAATCATCTTCTATTAAGCTAGATATTAAAGGGATTTGCCTAAATATAAAACAATGACATTCTTCTCACTAAATTGTTATTTTTCACAGTAAGTTAGTTATGTTGACATGTAATATATTTATTATTATTGTTATTTAGAATATTTTTTAAAGTTTCAGCTTTAATTTCTAAGAAGGTAAAATTGATAGGTATTAGCCATACAAAAAAGCTCTTTGAGATTCTAATAATTTTTAAGAGTGTGAAGGGATCCTGAGACCCAAAAGTTTTCGAGCCACTGGGTTAGAGCCTGTTGTCGATGAGGTCAAGAACCTGCCAAGGCAAAACCAAGCCAGGTAGCAAAACCCAGGTTGCTAGGCTTATTGCCCTCAATCTGGTGCTACCCTACACCATCACTAGTGCTCCCTGCCAATCTCAGTCCCATCAGCCAGTGCCCATGGCCATCATGAACAAAGAATTGGAGTTCATGAGCACCCACTCTGGTGTCAGATAAGTCCTATTGGAGTCCTGGCTCTACCAGTGGAGCATATCAGTAGCCTCCTGGGCCTCAATTAGCTTCCCCTTTTGTAAAAGGGGCATATTCCTTACAGTGTTATTACAGGGCTCAAGTGAGAGAATGAATTTAGCACAATGCCTGGTACCTAATAAGCACTTAAGAAAATGCCTATTGTTGTTAATAGTAATAGATAGCACTTACTGAAAGACCACTGTATGCCAAATGCTCATATAAGTGCTTTTCATACATTAATCCACTCAACCCTACAGTGTCACTGTAAGGCTGTTAACAATCCCAGGACATAGTTACTCTGTAGTTGCTGTGGCTATTGTGGTGGTTTTGGTTGTTTCCTAGGTCCTGCCCTATGAGCAGAATAGCATAGATTGGAGGGTTAGATAAATGTTTCTGGTGTTGATTTAACTATGACATAGAAGCAAGAATACTGTGAGGAAGCTGATCTTCTAGAAGCCTCTGACTCCCACCTGCTTCTTCTTTAGCCACCCCAGATCTAAGGAAACAAATTGCAGAATCAAGAATGAGTCCTTGCCGAAGCCAGTTTGGCTCAGTGGATAGAGCGTTGGCCTGCGGACTGAGAGGTCCCGGGTTCGATTCTGGTCGAGGGCATGTGCCTTGGTTGTGGGCATATCCCCAGTGGGGAGTGTGCAGGGGGCAGCTGGTCGATGTTTCTCTCTCATCAATGTTTCTGGCTCTCTATCTCTCTCCTTTCCTCTCTGTAGAAACTCAATAAAATATATTAAAAAAAAAAAAAAAAAAAGAATGAGTCCTTATGCCACATGGTCTTCAGCAAAGGAGCAGGCCTTTGGGAAACAGGGGACACCAGTGAAGTGACATCAGTGATAAATCAATGAACCTACTTCATAGGTGCTCTAGTTGGAATGTTATTCTCTGTCAGTCATCAACTCTACACATACACACATTTTACCTTTAGCAAAATCACCTATTCATGCATATATGAACAGAAGAAATGAATGTGTTGAGGTCCTTGCATGTATGTGTTATTTGTGTTTTGAGGGTATGCCTCTAGGTAAACATGTGTACAGAGAGAAAGGACTCTGAAATTATAGACTAGAGGGAGGGACTCTCTCCCCAGTCTTCCCTTCCATTCTGATTAATTACCAGAGATGCTATAACAAAATTATAGGCTCTGATCTCCTGAATCTTTCTTAGATCAGGTTCCTCCAGAGAACATAGTGGCTGGTCTAGGTCTATCCAGCTAGTGGGGTAGGGAAGGGGAGAATGTAGTTCAGTTACCTCTCATCACTGTGGAAACTGATGGCAGAGCCATGGGGGGTACAAATCTGGGGCTTTTGACTAACCACCAGCTTTCAAGGAGAGAAGGGCCAGGATCCCAGGTAGGGCTGGAGGGAAGGGTGGGAAGAGGACTCACTTTCTCTAGCAGTTTTCAAATGTGGGCATTAGGACAAGGACCTTGGGATATTCCAGTCTTGTACTTTGGGATATAAAATGGGTTATTGCTAAAAAAAGGCCTACCAAGAGTCTTGGGCCTGAAATTAACTGGACACAGATTCAACTGGATTGACTGAGAGAAAAAGGCAGGCTATTGTCTGCCCTGATTGGGTTTATAACCCTCTCCTTCAAGCTTTGGAGACTACATATTCTTGGATATGAGTGGAGGAAGGAGGATGTGAGGGAGTCACTTTTGGTTCTTTTTTATTTTTTGGAAGATGAGAAGAAAGGCTCTCCAATGTGCACTGTCTTGGTTTATATTAGGGAATTCTGGGAGGGACTGAGGGGTGTTTTCATTGCTCAAAAAATGTTAGAGAGGGTGATAATGACCAGCTAAAGAGGTGAGAAAAGGCCATCTCTCCTCTATGTCAGAACTGAAGATATGGTCAAAATCTGGAGCCCAAAAGAGCCCAGCAGAGAACTAGGGCAAATTATCTAAATAATTCAGCACCAATTCCTCTGACTTCAGATTCCTTGCTTTTACCTGAATTTAATGGATAACTGCCCCCAAGAGAAGACACTGGTCCCTGGCAGGCCAGGACTCAAACTGCAATTCCAGGACCCTCTCCAGCTGGGAGAAAAAATGAAAGTGACTAGGGGTTGGGGAGTGGTCTCAAAGTTTGGGTCCAAAGGTCTCTGGGCCCTAGGTAACAGAACTGGCTAGAGGACAGAGGCCCTCCATTTGGGGACTTCTTTGACTGCTAGATGTGAAGGGAGGGGGGAAAGGAGGGTACTGGGGGAGGGGCAGGCAGGAACAGATGCTTCCAGATCTAAAGAAATAATTTGAGGGGAAAGCAGGAAGGATCAAACGGAGGAAGAGGAGGGGGAGGAGGGGGGAAAAGGAAAGAGAACAAAGGTATAATGGGGATTGTAGCCTCTTTGGTGGAGAAGAGATAAAGGGGAACTGGGGGTGAGATAGCTAAACCAACATCTGCCCCAGGCTATAAAACCTGTTCTATTCGCTCCTGGCCCAGGGGCCACTCTGGAGCTGTCAGCTCAGCCCCTGAGGTGGCCTGGACTGGAAGCTCATCAAGAAACCTTTGAACCTCAGCTATCCCTCCCAGATTGCCGCCCCCCCTTTTGGTTCCTCTTCCTCTGCTTTCTCAGTTGAAGGAGAGTTCCAGGAGCAGCACGGGCTGGAGATTGTCCTGGAGGATTACTGCAGGATGAGAGGGCCTGAGGAGCAAGGATGTGAGGAATATGGAACACAGAAAGCAGCAGGAATGTTGCACAGAGACCTTCGAACAGCCGAGCAAAGACAGACAGACAGAGCTGAAGGCAGTCACATTCTAAAACAGTTCAAAATCATCAGAGAAACTTAAGTCCAAGAAGAAGGGTTTCTTGCTGGGAGGCCCACATCTCCCCACCTCACCTCGAGTCTCTCAGTCAGGTTAGGTTGAGGTGAGGGGCTCGAGGAAGGCGGCTAAAGGCATGAGCAAATGTACAAGAGGAATATTCCATACCTCCCCCATTTTTCTCCTCTCCTCAAATGGTCTGCCTTTCCCCGCTCCATCTAGGACTCAACCCCTATTCTGTAACCTTGTTTTCCAAAGTCTGTTCCAGCTGAACGGGAAGATCCACATGTACAAAGTCACAAATACTGTGCTACCGCCCAATGGAACAGTCACAAATACGGCCATGGGGTGAGTAGAGCTCTTCCCAACAAGAATAAACTGGTTGGGAGAAATTTTCCAAGTGACTCACTCACTCCCCCCCGCCCCCCAACCCCCCATGGATAGCCCAGCCTTGTCCCTGCCCATCAGATTTGAGAATGTGTTTCCCTTTTTATAAGAGCCCTGATCCTAACCTGGCCTCCAGAGACAAAGGCCAGAAGAAAAGGGAGGCAAGCTTTCCTAAGATTTGGGGTGGAGGTGGGGGGAGGACCCATTCTTGGTCTGGAATTCCTCTGATGGAAGAGACTGTTGGTTTGATGGCCTGGGATTCTTCAGTGCTGCCAAGTCCCTGTTAGGGACTGCTTCCACTACTAACTAGATCTGCCATCTCCACCCCCCACCCCCACCCCCCCCCCAAATCTTGAGAGGGCCCCATTTCCTGCTCTTGTAATTCAGAAAACTATCCTTTCATTTGTAAAGAAAAAGGGAATCTTATCTGGTAATGGTAACATTGGGGTATTGGTCAGTCGAAGAGCAATTCATTGAGAGCACGCTCAATTTTCTATGAAAAAATGGAAGGTGGAAGAGGGGAAAGGAAACGGCGCTCGGGCTCTGAAGGGCGAAACCCCAGGGGTGTGGAGCGGGTTCATCGCGCAGTGAACCCGCTCAGGCGGCCACGCAGCCCGCTCCCCGCGTCCGCCTCCCAGCCCAGCGCCCTATTGTCCTCCATCCAAGCCTGGGGTCGTGACCCAGTTGAAGGCGACAACGCGCCTCCGGGCAGACTCGGCGTGGAACCCAGAGGAGGAGCCAGGCTACCGCCAGCCTCTTGCATCTCGCCTTTGCGGGGCTCGCGATCCTCAAGACCCCGGCGCTGGGACCCCCATGAAGGCAAGCCGCTTGGTGCCCCCTTCTCTTGCTCCCGGCTTCCGGGAAGCCAGAGACTAGAGCGGGAACCTAGGGTTGGGCTATTTGGCAGTGCCTGCCTTCAGACTCCGTTTTAGGATTTCTCTGCCCAGGAGTTCAAATATACTTTGCTCTCGCAATCTCTGACGCTGAGAGGGAGGGTCCGAAAGGAGGAGTGAGTAGAGGTGACACTTCTTTGGGCTTGATCCATACCTATCTCGGCTGGCAGAGCAGACCCCAGAGAACCTGATCTTCCAGAATCTGGCAGTTGCTGATGGGGGCTGGACATTTAAAATCGTCCCTTCCCATTATTAGACTCTGTAACCCTCTTCACCGGCAAGCACACTCCCAGACCCTCCCTACCCACCCTTGCTTCCCAGGCCTCCTGGTTTGTCAGCTGGGCCTCAGAACTGAAAGCAGGAAGGATGGGCTGCAGACGCCTTACCCCTCCTTGCGTGGATGTGGGCTCAGCTTCTGGATGGACCCTGGGTTCAAAGAAGCTACAGAGCTGACACCAGAGAGAAGAGTGGAAAAATCCCGAGGAATGGAGGGAGAGCCAGTTCTGAAAAGAGGCCCCTGGATCTGGAGGGCAGTGAGCAAACCTTGGTTTCTCCTCTGCTCCCCAAACCCAAAAGGGATCTGAGCTCCTCAAGCCGCACAGGTTTTGAGGTGGCTGACGGACCCCCTCGGGTCTCTGGTTCAAACAATGCACCCTACCAGTCTTCCTTCTCAAGAGGCAGCTAAAACTCGGGACCCGCTGCAGGAGAAAAAGGAAAATGTGGCTAGTGACCGGGGTGCAGAAAAAGCAGGTCAGTTCTAGCAGAAAGATTGGTCAGAGGCAAAGACTTCCTTTTCTACCAAATCCCCCAAATGTTTATTTTGGGCTCCTGCCCATCCAGATAAATCAAGCTAACAGATTAGGAAGTTCATAAAATTGTATTCTTAGGTAATGACATCCAGAGAGGCAATAAATATTCCCTCTGATGCCCGCTGGAGTTGGGGGATCCTCCCTCTCTTTTTCCAAGCTGAGAATGGTTTATTGAAAGGGGAACTTTCCATTAGAATTAGCGCTCCAAAGGTGGGGTGCCAGAGAGAAGCTGTGGAAACCGTGAGAAATGGCTTTGTGAGGGCAAACTCTCCCAGGACTGGGCAAAAAGCAGAGAAAAGGTGGCTGAAACTGCCCCAGCCCACTGCTCCTCCCGTCATCACACCGCCCTCAATCTCAAGGATTCCCTTGGTAGTCACTGTCCCATAATCTTAGAAAAGCAGACAAACTGTGCCTAGCAGGGGCTACCCTGGCCCCAAGCTCTGGAGAGCCCTTTAATTGTCTTATCTTCCTTACCACTCCCCCAAAATACACACAGGCACTCTGGATCCACCAAATCCATGCATGAAAAAAGCTGATGCACAGATTGCAGAAAAAAACTTTGTAGGCAAGTTCCATACAAACAGCACTGAGAAGGCTTCAAAGAAATATAGTTGCCCTGCTTGGCCTTTCCCCCAGGCTCACTTTCTCAGCTCTCTCCCCTTTTCAGGCCAAGTTTTTTCTCTCAGGTACACCACTCAGCGCAGAAACTCCACTTTCCCCAAGTAGAAGCCGTCCGTTCAGGATTAGATTTCCCGCCTTCCCTCCCCAAGACCAGAGTTGAGATAAAAATTAAATGGCAAACAGAGAGAGAATTGAAACTGCTATGCGTCTCGCCCCCAGAGGGATCGAGTGCTAACTACTTACATGTCAAGGGGCTTTTTGACCTGTGGGGATCTCTTGGTGCTTGGAGAGAAGGACCTTGGAAAATTGGTGTCGTCGTTTCACCCTGTCTTCTTTTCACTTGGCCAGTGGAGAGAGGGGTACAAGGTGCTAGCAGGCATTCATGCGCCTGGCCTCTCCCATGACTCTGGGCAAGAAACCGCCACCCCTACAAAGGCAGTGGCATCCTATCTGGAGACCAGGGGCTGAGCCAGAGCTGGCTTGGGAGGGTCGGAGATGGGGGTGGGGGAAAGGTCAGAGGCGCTGGTGAATATAAAGGCGATGCAAGAGAAAATGCTGTGCCCTCCCCGTGAACCTGGGCTGCGTCCCCCCCCCCTCCGCCCCCCTCAGCCTTTCCCCACTGCTCAACCCAACTTCAATAAAAAGCCCCAGCCCTCAGCCCTGGGCTTCCCAGTGAGGCTGTAGCAGCATCGGGGGGAGCAACAGCTGCAGGGGACCAAGCCTGCCAGAGCTAAGGGCCCTGGCCCAGGTTGGCCCCACACACTTCTCTCCCCAACCCTCCCCAGCAGCCTGATCCTTATATCTGGGTGGTCAGGTCTAAGGCAAAGGGGAGCTTTAGGGAAAGAGGAGAGAATGGAGCCCACTGGAGGGAAGATCAGAGGCCGAAATCTAAAAACTCAAATGTAAAGGGGTTTAGTTTTATTTTATTGGTCAAGAATTATGGATTTCTGATGTTTCAGACCAAGAGGGATAGAGATACAGAAAGAATGATTATGCGTCTATGTGTGAGGAGCAGAAGGAGAAACTGGAGCCCCTAAAAAAGGGAAATAAAAGACTGTCCCAATTCTTTTAATCTGCTTTTCCTTCAACAAGTTCAGGGAGAAGCTGAAGAAATAAAAGACAGTGGTTTCCCCCCTCTTTGCTTTCATCTTTTCCATTTTCAGGAGGAGAGGGAATAAATTCCCCTAAAACCAAACGAGCAAAGTTAGGAAAGGACTATGGATCTTAATTTTCTTTTTCCACCCCTCTCTTCCCATCTTAGCTTCCTCACAGGATTGGAAAGACACGCAGGTCCACCCCTCAGACCTTCCTTTCCTTTTCCCAAGCACAGCGAGACCCTCTCTTCCTGCCCCAAAGTCAACTCTCTCAAGATGACAGCAGCTCCAGTCAGATTTGGCCCCTAATTCACTTGATTACATAAAATAACTCTAGATAATTGTTGGCCCTGCTTCCTTGCACTGTAGGCAGCATGTTTTGCTGTCTCCAGGGCACCATTGAGGGAGGAGAAAGTAGACCTACAGGACCAAGTGATTCCCCTCAACACACACACACACACACACACACACACACACACACACCCCTCCAAGAACCAGCCAGCCAGCAAGTGGTACAAGAGGAAATAAATCCAGAGCACACCAAACAGATTTTTACAACTTGGTCCCCTTGTTGCCTTTCACTCCAGAATCTGGGGAGAAAGGGAAGGAGTATCCCGGGCTCCTCTACGTACCCAGATCTCTCCTCCTTCTCTCTTCTACTTCTGATAGTGCTCCATCCTAAAATTTGGATAAATTGCCTGAGAAACTCGCCAGCTGCCTCCCCCACATCCCAACAAACAAGCAAAAATTTGAGCAGGTCATGCTTAGAGCTTGGCCTTCAGAACCAGAATTATTTGGGAACCTTTGGCTTAAATTAACTATTCAGGTAATCCAGACCAGCTTTCTTATTTTGCTTCTTTTTGTTTTTTAGCCCCAAGGAAATAAGTTTAAAACAAAAATTTTACAGCCAGAGAGCCTTCCCTTAGCCTTTCCGGGACCTAGGAGGTTGCTGAAACAGGGTGGTCCCTGCCTCTCCCTGTATCTTTTCTCAACACCTGGCAGGTCCATGATAAAAAGTTAGGGGGGGAAAAATAAAAGTTCCTCATTATCTCCAGGCATCAGGCTTTGAGGCCTACCCATGCAAGGGGCCTCCCAGGCCTCTGGCCTCCACTTCACCCTTCTTTCCAAGTCTAAACAAACAGAGAAGCCATCCTGACAGGCCACTTTGCTGCTTCAGAGTCACCAGCTCAAAATCTTTCTTCTTTTAAGGAGAACGTACATGTTGAAGGGGCATCTTTCTTAATCCCCCCCCCCCAAAAAACAGCCGTAAAAGATCAAAACTCTCCCCTTCTCCCTAAACTTGCCTTCTTGTCTGAAATTAGGCAGGCCTGTTCAGCACGGAGAAGGGAGAAGGTAGGAGAGGGAAATAGAAAAAAGAAGGCACTGTGCCTAACTACAGAAAAGTGAGCCCCCCCCCCCCCCCCCCGCAGGCCCACTGTAAGTACCCCCATGAAAGTCTGAACTCTGCAAAGTCAGAGGGAAGGGACAGGAGAAATGAGCCCTCATCTTCCACATGCCCTCTTCTGAGGATCCCCTATCCCAACCCCCTTATTGGTTCTTTTAAGGCTATTGTAAAACTAGAGTTGAGAGTTAAGGTTTGTGTGTTTGCTTAGAGTAAACTTAGGTAACTATAGAGAAGGTGGGATGTTACCAGACCAGAAAGAGGAGGGGGATAAAAAGAAACCATCAGACATTGACGTAAAACTAATTCACATCCACTGGTTTATTATTGATCACGGGGCATTTCACATCGACACTAAAATTCTTTATTGCAAGTTTTACAATAATCAAGTAAATTCAGTCCAAAAACACAATAACCACGATGGGGGGCGAGGTGGGGAGATTCTACCTATAGACTTGCCTCTCTGAACTGAAAGTTCATTTTTATTTTCTTTTGGCTCCTCAAACTGAACAGCTCTGAGAGGCTCTCCAGATGCATGTAGCTTTGTTTGCTGTCTTCCCCCATCTCCTCCCAGCCTCCCCCCACAACAATAATACAAAAGAACTTCATAGCTTTGTTCTCCTTAAAATGACTTCCCTCTCGCTAACCTCCCCTGGTGCATTTTCAATGCAAAAGGCCTAAGGAAAGAGGGGGGAGAAGGAGGAGGAGGAGAAGGATGAGAATTAGCTTTAAAAATCTCTTTCCTTTTTTCTTTTCCTCATTTCCCCTGAAATTCACCCAAACCAGACCAGCACACCTTGCAATATATAATTTTTGCAGTTTTTTTTTCTTAAAAAATAAATAACCCCCCAAAATGGCCTTTAAAAAAAACAAAACAAAACCCAGCAGGTACCATGCTAAGACAACATCACATGCTTTTAGGGTCCTTAATAGTAGAAGGGAGAGAAGGGCAGGGGGCTTGTTTGTTTATCTGTTCTGTCTGTTTGGAACTGACAAGGGATAAGGTGGGAAGAAGAGAGAAAAGAACCAAAATATATATATATTAAATTCTATAAATAAGAGTCAGTTTGTATGTGAGGGGAGGGTGGGGGCATGGGGTGGGGGCAGGGTGTGAGTTATGTTTTATAACCTGGTAATGTCCTCTGCCCGCGGCTGCTCCTGCGGCGTGGCGCTCTGGGAGTGGTCTTCAGAAGTGCCCGGGGTGGCTGCCGAGAGGGTGCTGGGCGCAGCGCCGGCCGGGGGCGCTGACCTGACTTTGGTGTTGGGGAGTCGGTGGTCCTTCTTCCATTTCATGCGACGGTTTTGGAACCAGATTTTGATCTGCCTCTCAGAGAGGCACAGCGAGTGGGCGATCTCGATCCTTCTCCTTCGGGTCAGGTAGCGATTGTAATGAAACTCTTTCTCTAATTCCAGGACTTGCTGCCGGGTGTAGGCTGTCCTCGAGCGCTTGGGTTCCCCTCCGTTATAATTGGGGTTCACTGGGGGGGTTGGGGAGGGGAAAAGCAAATAGTGGGGTTCAGAGGCAGCAGCTCCCTGCCCCCACCCTCACCCCGACCTCAGCTCTGTGGAACAGGAGGAGGGGGTGGTGGAAATAAAGTCATCAAGCTAAATGGGTTATAAAGAAGTTGAAGGAAGCTGGAGACTTTGTAGTGTAATAAGAGGGGAATCCTCATTGTAACGACACTGAATTATTTATGCGCCCTTAGAAAGCGAGCATAGTTTTCACACATACATAACAGATCGTAGCACATGGCTCGGACTGCCCAGAGTAGCTAAGCCATAAAATTTATGGGGGATGTAATTACCCATTCTCGCTCGTAAATCCAGTTCAATTGTGCTAACCCAGAGTCGCTCCTGGAGAGAGAGGGGGAAGGAGAGAAAGGAGGACGGGGGCCAGAGGGGGCCGGGGAGGGTGGGGAGCGCTGGGGAAGAGGGGAGGGAGGGGGAGAGCAAAAAGCAAAGTTGCCTACCCGTGCTAACGTGGATTTTTTTCATCCATGGGTAGACTATGGGTTGCTTGCTGGCGTTGCTGGAGGGATGGTCAGGGGCTGGCTGGCTGCAGGCTGGCGGGGCTGGGGACGGGGAGGCGGAGGCGCCTGAGAGAGGCGCCGGCTCGCAGAGCGGCTGTGATTTCTCGGGGTGGTGGTGGCCCGCCTGGGCCGGCCCGTGGCCTCTCGAATTGCCCGGCCCCTGGAGGCTGGTGCAGCTATACTGGCGCTCGGGGTAGCTAGGGCGCGGAGGCGGTGGTGGGTACAGCTCCTGGTGGTGATGCTGGAATCCCGATTCCCTGGTCCGGCCGTAATATTCCGGACTGTGTTCAGGGATGTAGCTATTTTGCGAATATTCTTCGCATGGAGGAAATTTCGGATCGATGTAGTTAGAGTCCATCAAATACGAGCTCATGATCATTAATTTCTGGAGTGGAAAATAATTTTTCTCGCTTTGTCGTTTTTCTGCTCCATAAAGCCCTCCTACTAGCTAGCGACCCTGTAAAGTTACTTTCACCATGTGACTCCGCCGGCCAATCACACGGAGACACCCAGTCCCCGGATAAGGAACCGAATCGCTTTATTCAAAATGTATCCAATTTTTGTGTGTGTGTGTGGTGGTGGTGGTGCTGCTGGGGTGGTGGTGGTGCCGAGGTGGGGTTAGCTGGCAGGGGCTGGGGTGTCTCAGTGCACACCCCACAGACTGACAGCCCTCCCCTGTGCAAGGAGAGGACGCCCCCAGCCTTCCTCCCCAGCCTGGGCGCTGGGGGGCTGTCGGGAGGCTGTGACTCAGCCCGCTCCTGAAGTCTCCCCTCGGGCTGCCGATGGGTCCCGGGGGCCTCAGCTCCTGAGCTTCTCCGGAGGTTTCCATGCATGGCCATCCTGTCTGTCTGTGGAGGTCACGGGGCAGCGCCCCTCTTTCGCAGGAAGAGGAAGTTGAATGAGGACTGGAGTGGAGGTTGGATGGGGAGGAGCCCAGGCTGAGCCCAGGAGGCTGAAGAGCCTGGGGTGCCCCCCATCCAAGCATACCAGAGTCCAGCCCCCTCCCCGTGTAGACACACTCACCCAACCCTCTGGCCAAGGGGCCGGCGAGGCAGGGTCCCAGCTGGACCGGGCAGGTAGAGGCAGTGGGATGCAAATGATTCTGACGTCATTTCTGGAGGTCTGGGGGTTGAGCCCCGCTGAAGAGAGACAGGAAGTGGTTGGCAAAAGCAGAGTTCAGAAGCCTTGCCCTCCCGAGCACCCACTGAGCCTCCCTGTCCCAGCCCAGGAACCTAGGACCTCTTCTACTGCCGCTTGCTATTCCTACCCTCCATTCGGTCTGGCCTGCTGCTTTCTGACCACTGCCTGCAAGCTGCTTCCTGAGGAGCTGGGGCAAGGAGGAGAGAGATCTGCCAGGAGTCAGCGCCGCCTGAGCTGTGTCCCGCCAGGGCCCTGGGCGCTCTTCCTTCTCCATCCCCACAGAGGGCAGACCTAGCTAAGAGGGAGGCAGGCCTGTGTGGATAGGGCTTGCTTGGGGCCAGGGATTGTATCCATGTAACACATGTGTTTACATGTAAACACACATTCCCAAAGGCCATATCCAGGCTTCCTTCCAAAAGCTGAGGGGTGAGCTCACCCAGCTGGGTAGGCTGGGCACACCTAAGGGGGGAGATGTCTCCCGTCCATTTCTGCCCCCTCCCCTTTCTCTGCCACCAACCCACAGGAATTCCCTTGTGTCCAGGGTGGCAGGGCCATGGAGGGAGGAGGGGGCAAGAAGGGTTGCTTCTCACCCCCCCCCATAGGGGTGGCCACGTCCTGCCACCAATTCCAATTAACTGATCCCATAACACAGAGTTGGGGGGGGGGGCGGGTGGCAGAAGGGAGAGCCCAGGGAGGGAGCCGGGTCCCCTTGTTGTACTTGATAACAATTATAGTTTAAAATCATAGCTTGCCGGGGCTCAGCTATATTTTACTTGATAACAATAAAAGTGACACATAAAGTTAACTGTTTATGTTTTATTTATTAGACTAAATCTGCCAGCGGTGGTAGGAGCGCTTGCCTCGTCGCTACAGCTTTTATAGGGCTGTAAAACGTCATAAATCAGTCTCGCGGAATCGCCCGCACTCTTTGTGTCGGTGGCGGCGCAGGGCTGGCGGCCGCTGGCTGCCTGCTCCCTCCTTTCCACGAAAAGTCGTAATGTGATTTTTCCCCCTCTGATTTTATTATTATGATCGCCGCCGTGATTAGTCAATCTACCTTTAATTCGCCGCCCTACGCTGCCTCCTCCCAGCCCAGCCTGGTTGACACTTGAATAAGTACCTTTTAAAACGGCATAACAACTATTTGAGGGTTTAATTAGAACATCTGCAATTAAGGGAATGAGGAGGGGAAGAGAAAAAATAAAGCCCTTGTGAGAGGGAGACTGAAGGCGGGAGATTCTCAACCTGTCTCTCACCACCTTTGCGATGCAAGAGAGGGTCCCCACTTCCAAATTAGGGCTCACCCTAAGGCAGGAATTACACTGGGCCACAGCTGATGCCCAAAGGGGCTGCTCCTCCACCTGGGCCCTGGCTGCCTTCCCTCCTCAGATGCTCAGGCCTCCCACCCTCAGCCCAGGTGCCTGGGGAGGGGGTCCCTGGATGCCCTGCCCCCTGCCATCAGGTGGGTGAGGGGACAGGAATTCCCTGGAGGTGCACCATCTCTTGGAGGAGATTTCCAAATGCCCACAGTTGGTTGAGATCCCCTGCCCACGCCTGTCCGGGACCCTCTTCGTGTGAGGACTGGCTGGTTTGGTTGGAAGAGGAACTTGAGACTTTGAGGAGGGGAAGGCTGCTGTTGGGTTGATAGTGGTTTGGAGTGTGTGAGGGTTTTCTTTTTTGTAATTATTGGTGGTGGGGGGGGAGCAAGAAGAGGGCAAAGGGAAACCAACGCTGAATGCTGACCTACATAGGAGTCTGCACCACGGCCCCAGACTGCCCCCAGGGGAGGCCCAAAGCTCTGTGACTCTCAGGCGGGGTTAGGGGAGCTGAAGGCACTGAGAGCCTTCCAGCTCCACCCCCAACCTCTCTTCCAGGCCAGCACCTGGGTCAGGCCGCCCCGCCCCAATCTGGCCCAGATATTCTTTTCCCCACTTGACCTGGTGAGGTCTTGGCCTGGCTCCCCTTCTTCCAGCCCTCACACTCACCTCTGCCAGCCCTGCCTCCACCTCAGTCCTCATTTCTTCTGTCTCCTTACTCCCTTGGGCTTGTTAGGGAGTCCTTCCCAAGGTATTGCCCACCCCACAGCCTACCAGCTTACTCCCCAGGATTCTGAGCTCCTGCAGGTGGCTAGAGGGAGCGGGAGCAGGAAACCCACTTCAGGCCAGTATGTGTAAGTAGATACGGAGAGTTCAGATGCCTCCAACTAAATGTCAAATCTGTCTTTGGTTATTACAGCTAACAAATATATACTATTAATATTTATTAATATATTAAATGCATCCTTATGCAGCCACAAATATATGTGGGGTTCTCATTCCAGGCTTGCACAGCTGATTCAACATGCACATTCATAAAGTGAAATCTGGGAGATTCCCCCAAATGTGCCCACACTTATCTATATCATTTACCAAAAAAACTCTCTTTGGGCTTCTATAGCTTAATAGCAAGGAAGTCGCCTATCACATGGGGAAAATAGCAAGCCAGACTGCACCACACACATACATACAAGCATTTTCACTTATTAGCAGTACGGAAATCAAACCCTTACGGAAGACTCCTGCACTTAGCATTGGCTTAATTGGGTGGGGGGGCGGGGGAGGCACTAAAGCAGCGGCTCTCTCCTGCAGTGACGCCTAGTATCTGGTCTAGTCCTGCCTCCTTTTGTGCATCGGCCTCCTGCCTCTGGCCTTGCCAACCCAAGGATCTCTCTACTCTCCGGCTGGCTCTGCCCTCCACCTCTCTCTGACCCAATTTTATTTTTTATTTTTTTCTGACTACCTTTTGCCAGCTTCCAAACACTCTCCGAATGCCCCCGACCCCATATCCTTTCTAAATCTCGATCTGGTTTCTCTTTCGGAAACATGTTTCAGTACAAAGCGCTTCCCTTCTGACACCGCTGAAGAAAAATATGTGTCCATTGTGTGCGAGGCCTTATTGTGCCCGGATTACCATACTGACCGTTGGATAACCCATATTCCTCCCCTCCCCAGTAACGCGCTGCCGGCTGAGAGACCTCAGCGGCTCCACCGATTCTGTGCTGCATTAAAATCCACCTCTCAGGCTCCCTGAATTTTCCTAGGGAGAAAAATAAATGGGAGAACCAATGTAGGATTTGGAAAGCAAAGAGAAGGAAAATGAGAGTCATTCCTTTCCCGTTCGCAGAAGTGCAGGGTTTTGCTTTTAGTGTATGTATGTGGTTTTTGTTATTTTAGAGATTGAAAATGACAACATATCTCTTTCTCCTTCCTGAAATAAATTGACTTTTAGATAGTATGCAATCAAATAACTCATTTCATTTTTATTCTTTTCTCCAAACAACTTGAAAACCCCAAACTAAAGCAAGACCCTTATCCCATTTCCCCTCTGTGTGTATGTATGTATGTATGTGTGTGTGTGTGTTTTGTCCCTTTCTAATGCCAGCAGGCAGGGCTAATGTATGCAAAAGAATATGCAAATGCTTAATTGATTTTTTCTTAAATCTCTTGTCAGTAAAAGTAATGAATTGGTCTAAAATGATTTTAATAACCTGGACGTGTCACCAGAAAATACTCAACCTTTTTTCTCTCTCTCTCCTGGAATCGCTTATAGTCTTGGGGGGGAAAAAGCAATCATGGAATGTTAATTTGCCCCCCTTTAAAATATTAAAGATAAATTTCCCTTGTTTGTTCCAAGACCATAGGCAAGGTCCTCTCATGGATTTCCCCCTCCTTGCCTTGCCTTCCTTGGAATTCAATTTTCCTCAAATCTCGTTTAAAGTGGCTTTTTAAAAAGTGGCCGCATTTTAATATTGGTTAGACAGAGTGACCTGCATTTCACCTCGGGTGTTTGACTTGTTCCAATAGGTCACTGCCATGGGGTTATTGATGGGGAAACTCCATTGAAATTTGTCTCTTCGCAAATGGCCTTTAGATCTTCCAGCGAGTTCAATAACTAGTTATAATGTGGAAGGGGAAAAATGAAGGCCCTGGGCTAACGAATTTGATGTTTCATTTTTATGCTGGAGAAATTGTTAGTTAGAAGAGGTTGGGTTCCCCACTGCCTTCTTTGCTCATCCTGGCCTCACTGACCCCCACTCCAGGCCAAGGCTGCTGGATTATAACCCCTTTAAAACTTGGACTGGGGTGTCCCTTTCTCCCTTGATGTAAGCTTTAATTCTTATTATTATGAATATTGTTGTTGTCAAAATTCTGACTAAGGGTGCAGGAAGCTTGCGCTCCTGGAGATTTGTGACCTGAGCTTTCCTGTTTAGGGGGGAAGGAAGTCTGTTTTTAAAGGAGCTTAAATGCAGTTTTGAAAGATTCAGGAGTTACGCTGGCTTTAGGGTCTTTTATGGAAGGCTCCCGGCCTGGTGCTCTCAGAATTAAGGTGATGATAGGAAGCTGCAATCCCTTTCGGGGGTTGATGAGGGCATCTGCCCTCATCTGTTTGTGGCCTCTGAGCTCCCAGAGACCCATGGGATCAGGCACCCAGGACCAAAGAAGACAGAGACTGGCAAGTTTAAGGACAGACGGAGCATTCCATGGAGCAAGCAAGGGAAGCCTGGGTCTCCTCCAGGATCAGAGACAGGACTCTGGAGACTTTGCCGAGCTTCACCAGAAGGGCACCCACAAAAGCCCAACACCCAAAGCCAGTGAGTTTTAGTGAACTGAAGAGAGCAGAGGAAAATGAGGGGAGGCATGGAGATTTTATAAACTTCCCTTTTTGCTGGAATCCTCAAGGAGTGGGAGAGGAAGGGCAGGGGCAGAGGGGAAGGTCTTTATTTTATTCTCCCCCATCACAGCCAAGTTGGGGAACCCCTGGCTTCTGGGGAGAAGGCTCCGTGAGAAAGGATTGTGTAGAAATCACCTCTGCAGGCTGGCCGGCCGTACCAGGGGTGACCATTATTAACCTCCATAATAACAAGACCATCCTTCCCTCACAAATCAGCTGCCCGCAGCCTCATCTCCTTCTTCCAGGAACTGCTCCTTCTCCTTTCCTGCCCGAAGGGGTCCAGTTTGTTCAGCCCCAAGTTTCCCCTTTAATACACCCACCCGCCTCCTACCCCCTTCTGAGCCTGGGTTCGGTGGATGGGAGTCATTCCAAAGGCAAGCACTGATTTCTGGGTTGGGGGAATCGAGGTCAATATGTCAGTGCCTGAAACCAGGGTGCCACTTCCCTCTGCCCTCAAACCCAGAGGCAGCCAGTACCTCGGTGCCACCTGTGCTCGCAGACAAACTTTCCTGGGCAGATCCGTGGCTCCACTGGGGTCGGGAGCAGCCCTTAACCACACAGCCGGAATCTCATCAAAACGGGAGAGTCTGAGAAGGGGCCCTGGGCGCTCGGGCTCGGCCTGGGAGCGGCCCGGCCCGCGCGGCCCCGCGGGGCAGGGATCCACAGCGGTCTGTTCTCCGCCTGCCCGCAGCCCCCGCGCGTGGCCCCCCGCGGGCGAGTCCCTTCCCCCGGACGCTCGCCCGCCTCGGCCCGCACCTCGGCGGCGGCCTCCGGACCCCAGACCCCCAGCCTCGGGCCTCGCCCTCTCCCCGTTTTAATTACGTGATTGATTTTCGCTTGGGCCGCCTCGAGACGCCTCTGCTTCCGACTGGTTTTAATCTCCCGGTTCCCTTTTTGTCTCTCGGGGTCCTCCTGCCGGGCTGGGCTGTGAGTCAGAGGCTGCCCCTGGGGCGCCTCGGCGGGCCGGGCCGCTGCCTCGCCCTTCACACCAACGAAATGGTCCTCCGGGCTCGGGGGCCGCCCGCCACGAGGGGCTCCGGCTGCGGTCCCGCCTGGATGCTGGGGGCTCCATTATTCTCTACCGGGAAGCGGCCGCGATGAATGATCGCCGCAGCCTGGGGCCGGGCCCGGCTGCCCGCGGGCTGCCTCCTCCTCGCCCCGGGAAGGGGTGTGAGGGGGTCTGCCCGGGACCCGCGGAGGCGCAGCGCCCGGCTCTGGGCTCAGCGGGGAGCTCCAGCCTCGTCCCCGACACTCGGCCCTGCGCCCGCGGCCCAGAAGCGCCCAGAGAAGCAAATATGGCCACAACTTTCCACCACTACGCGCCCGAGCGGGACCCCAGGGCTGGGGCTCGGAGCCCCCCACCTGCCCTTGGCCGGTTGTCTGATGTCGCTCCCCAGCCCCACACAGAGGCCTGTGGCGGCGGCCGCCTCCGCACCGCTGTCCGGGAACGCGCCGCAGTCCCTGCATCGGAGGGGCTGAAGGTGAGGCCGAGGGAGGGAGACAGGGAAGAAATTTTAATTTCTGAGCAGAACAGACTTGGGGTGGGGAGTGGAAGGGGAAGACTTGAAATAAAGAAAAGAAACCCTTTCTCCCACCGTAGCCTTTCTTGTCTCCAGACACACAAAAAAACCAACCCTCTTTTTCCTCCCCAAACCGCTGGTGTTCCGCTTAATGTCTCATCTATTTACAACTAATAAACACCTCTCTGATTATTCTCCCACGGTCTGTTCATTCTTTGATCCTTTCCAAGGAGGCGAGCGATGACTTACTATTAGCAGTATTTTATGATTATATTTTTCCCCTGGGGAGAGGAGGGAGTTGGGAATGTCTTTCTCGCTGGGGAAGAAGTTCAGTGAAACTTGAGTTGGTCACAACCTTCTCTCTGCGGCCCCCCTCCCCCCTGCCATCTACAACACCCCAACCTCTGCTCCCCAACCTCCTTCCCCAGCAGCAATGTTGCTGGGTAAATAAGAGTCCGCCTGCCTGGCTATTAGAATTCTGGAGACGTTGGCATCTGTAGCAATCATTAGTCAAAGCCAAGGAAGCCAAAGGAGCCAGGAGTTGGACAGAAAAAATCTTGGAAATGATATACAGGAGCCGCCGAGGCATCAATCCCGCCGATAAGAGTGCGGCTGCCGGGAGCGAGGCGGCCGCTTAATTGGGCCCTGGGCACCAAGAACAATTGGGGATGGGGCACCTATGGGTTGGGCAGTGGCCCTGGCACCATTTGGGCACCCTACAAAAATAACGAGGGGCTTGCCACCCTTTCCCCAATGTCAAAGGCCCAGGTGGATGGGGTGGGGGCTCTCATGCCTCTATCAGCGTCGCCCTGGGAGCCAGGAGGAGCTGGGCTGCAAGACTCTTCCCTTTCTTCAGTCCCCTTCTCCTTCGTGGCTCTCTTAGGAGGCGCTGCAGGTTGGGGAGCCTGGGCTGGGATTTCAGATCACAGGGACAGTCTGGAGAGAGGCTGTGGTCCCTAGAGTGGGTTTTCAGGGGACAGATAATTCAGTTGGACTAGATTTGAGGATAGCCTTGGAAATAGCAACAGCATCACTTGCTTTAATAAGCAAAACATCCAAAAGATATTTGTTCCCTATCCCCACTCTTTATTGATCACAGAGAGAGAGAGAGAGAGAGAGAGAGAGAGAGAGAGAGACAGTAAGTTTAAATCCTTCCAGACTGAGAGCTATGCCCCTACATGCATTATGGAACCATCTCTAAACATATGTTCTAATAGTTAAGTTTCTGCAAAGATTGTAAAGATCTCCAAATATTCTGCTTCAATAAATAGCTGTTTTAGGAGTGGGGACCCTTATATAAATCTAGATAAATTTTTCAAAATAGAGATTGAGCAACACATGCATAGTTCTTTCCAAGTGAGAAAAAAAGCCCCCAGCAAATATTCATCTAGATGTTTAGAGAGAGAGAGAGAGAGCTGTACCAATACATCCTAGCATATACATCCAACACTATAGAAGGATTGGAAATGTGCATGCAGGAATTCGACAGAGGACTGTTATGTTCACTGTGGATCTATAAATCTAGAGATCTATAAATTTGTATTTAAATGTGGAATAGAGAGAGATGTAAAACATACACCCTGTTATAGAGGCATAGAGTGATCTATAAATACATTTTCACGTGTACAGCGACAGGATTGTTCAGCTCTCTATAAAGACACCTGTATTTTTGTGGAGTCCTAGGAATGAGGGCAATTCTCGAATGCTTGTGAGTTTGGGATGCCCGAGCCCAGACTTCTCTGGGACATAAACAAGGGTACACTAGAGCCTGTGCAAATACTAAGAGAGCCCAGGATCTCATATAATCTATAGCCTCATTGCCAGCATGTGGAGACATTTCTCTGGCGGTGGATAGGAGCCCTGATGCCTGGGCCTGAAAACGTCCTGATTTACTGAGCCCAAACTGAGATGGGGGTAGAGCGCTCTTTACTTCTTTTTCCCTTCAGCTCCTTAGCTCCAGGCTCAGGGGAGACCCATGGGAAATTGGGGTGTCTTTAGGAGGGGAAGGTTCATTAACATTACAAAATGGAGCCATGTAGGTAAAATATGATTTTGTTTGCAGAGAATTGTGTTAGAGAGAAATGGGAGAAGGCTGTGAGCTTTCACAGACACCCCTGCACCCATCTTAATTACATAAAACCAGTCACCACAGGACTGAAGAATTTCCTCCATTCATATAGTGCTAGATGGGGACTTTTATATGCTTCAATCCCACCCCTTCTTCTTAAGTTCTCCCCTATACACCTTGTTCCACCTTGTCAAGAAGGAATCTGGGGCTTAGGAAAGGGGTCACAGGGAGAGCAGAGCCCTGAGGAGTCATTGTATCTACCACCAGGCTCAGAAGCTGATTACTTGGAAGTTGGTTCCTTCTTAGTTGAGGGGTTTGGGGAGCAAGGTCTTTGTGGACAAAAGAAAATGAAAGGTTCCTAGGTTGATTTTTAAATCTGGAACTTTGAGGAGGGGAATCACCAATGAGCTCTTTTCTTATTGGAGGTGGAAAATTTGGGGAGCCCTGGATTTCCTTTTAGTTTTCTTCTTTGGTTTACTGGGGAAAGGGAGGTATAGAGGGGCCCCAGGTGGGCTTGGGGAAGTGCAATCCAATCTTGCTGGCCAGATTGGGGGAGAATGATTTACAAAGCAAAACCTCAGATGCTACTTCCTGAGAAGTCACCAGATCAAAACAGCTCCTCTAGGCTTTTATGACCCAGTCTCTACTCCCAACAGGAAAAGCACCCTCAATAAAACCTTGGCCCACGCCCCTATCCTCTATCCAGAGGAGGGGGAGAGACACAATCTAAAATGAGAGACCTGACCCTTACTTACTTCACACACACACACACACACACACACACACACACACACACACACACCCTGGGCTTTCTAGGTGACTTTTTAAAGAAGTCTAGATTTTTCTCTACTGCTTGAGTGAAGAATCAGCCATGAGAGATTTGGAATTTGAGCCTGGAGCAAAGGGTAAGGGTGATTTGATCAGATGAGGGTCTGGCTTCAGGGTCCCTTATTATCTCCCAACTCTCCACAACCCAACAGGCCAGCAGGACACTAAAGGTCACCAAGAGCGTGGCCGCCACCATCTGTGGGGGCTGCGCTAGGTTTTGGTTTCCCAGAGAGGCAGAAGGAGGGAAACTGGACAGTTGCCCAGGGCTTGAGGGCAGAGGTGGGGAGGGCAGAACAAATGGTCTCCATGCTGGGTGGGTGGGAAGAATGGGGCAGGACAAGGACTGGGAAGTTGGTTCAAGACTGGTTTACTGTGTGCAGCCTGGGCGTCAGACCTCTTTCACACCATACTTGGGCACATACATATACTTCTGTGTGTTCATGTGTGGTGTTTGGGGCCAGGGGCGGGAGAAATAGGGATCTTTCTAGGGAAGACCTAGTAGTCTACTCTACCCCTCTGAGAGCTGTGGCATGCACATACTGAAGGATCCCAGGGAACTGAGCCCATGCAGGGCCGCAGATCATGGGAGAAATTTCTCTGTACTTGTATCAGGTGTGAAGAAGTAGCCTCCTACCTGCACTGGCTCCCCAGCATGCCCAGGGCCTTCTATTCAACCTCTCATTGTAGCTTCCAAGGCCTGGCCATCAGAGAATGAACAAGGTGCTGGATTACCTAGTGTAGCTTACTCAAGGCCCAAATTTCATCCCCATTCCCCCCACACAGTGATTTCTCCTGGGTGTTGCTGTTCCCCTTTGCCCTTCAGTGAGCCTTAGGAATGGGAGAGGGAGATGAATCCCAGGGTTCTGTAGGACTCAAGGATCAAGAGATCTCTTATCACCCCAGTTCAGGAGTCCAAATTCCTTTGGCTTCTGGGGCCCCATTAAAGCCCTTGAAGGAGATATTATTAGAACAGACACACCATTCTGCGTTACCAGGACCCATTAAAAGGGGCTGTGATTTTCTTGGCCCTCTAGCAGTTTCATTCCTTCCTTATATTGAATCTCTAACTCAAAGATCCCTAGCTTGGGGTCCTGATTTTCCCCCTTCTCCACCTCAAAGGGCTCCAAGGTCTCCAGGCCCACCGAGGTAGAGGCTCAGGGTGGTGCTTGTCTCCTCATCAAAAGAAAATACAGAATTGAAGCCCAGGTTAGAAACTCACACACAGAGAGGCAGAGTCAAAGAGAAAGAAAAAGTTTACATGGATATTAGAAGGGATTGAGCAATAAAATCTCTCTTCTCAGAGCCTGCTTAGACAACCAATGCCCCCTGTCTTTCCCCAGCTTCATGGGATCTGGAAACTCTAGTGTGAGAAATCCACACTGGAGGTGCGGGTTGGTCTCAGACAAGACTACCACACCATCTACCAGGGAAAAAGAATGTGTGTGCTTTCATTCTTAACTCATGAGGGAGTCAATGGAGCAGTGTGATGAAGGTGATGCGGAAAGTGGGGGCTCAATGGTTTCCAGAAGAGCTGCCTTCCCTCTGGCTTCACTTTCTAATCCTTCCCACCTGTGGCATAGTCCCTAAACCAGCCCTACCCAGAAGACAAACAAACAGGAGGGTGCTGACAAAGCCCAGCTCAAACTGTATTACCTCTCCCATCCTGCACCCCTGAGGCCCCTCAGAGGAGGGCTTAGAGGTCCCAGGGGCACAGCCCATCAGAACTCTCACCCCTCAGTCAGCTCAAGAGGACCAGAGATCAGAAGGAGAAGGGGAGGGGAGGAGAACTCAACCAGAAAATTAACCCTGGAACAAAGTCCTGGAGAGGGGTGGGGGGATGAGGAGAGAAATACCTGGTCTGAACTCCTGAGTGGGCTGGGTCAGGGCCCAGCCCAAAATGTTTAGGAAACACACACTTCTGTCGTACATGCACACTCTCTGTGCCATCAAATGCTCTTGCTCAGAAATAGTTTCTCCTCTGACCTGACCCATGTACACATAAACATTGAAATCCACACCTTCAGTGACTGTATCCTTTGACAGCTATTGGCCAGGACACAGGATCATCACGTTGATAAAGCTAATGACTTTTGGAACATTTCCAGAAACACAAATCAAAAGAGGCCTCTTCTAATCATCACACCTGCCCCCAAGAAGATCGGAAGAAAATGATAACTTGTACAAGGTGAGTGTATAGGGAATAATCATACTCAGAATTTGAATTCAGGGTTCGAGTTCATATCCACACCTGCTGCACAGCCTAATCTAGAATCCACATCTATAAAACCTAGAGAACTGGGTAGGATCACACAGGCCATGATGGGAGTAATCCAGAGGACACCCTCACAACTTCTGATCCTTGTACAATTGAGATTGACCTCCAGGTACAACTTAGAATAGAAGCCAAGGGTTCTCCACAGCTGGTTCAGGGACAGAGGCTAGAATAGGCTCAGCATTACTCCCCTGGGCATCTGAGATAGGGCGGACCCAGGAGCTATAGGGAGTGGTGGGGAGGGAGGGAGCCAAGGTGGAGGGACCGGGTGGAGCGAGACAGAGACCCAAGTACTTTAGGCCTGATTGGTTGGTGAGGGCCATGTGACCCTACTTAGAGCATTCCTGATTGGTTGCTTGACCCTTCTAGGGTTAAAAGACCTAGGAACAAAATTTAAAGCTTTCCGGGTTGGCTGGGGCACCTGATTGACTGCCCATCCCCCCCTCTCCAGTGCACCCCCCCAATTAGAGCGCGAAGTGGGGGTGGGAAAACCAAGAACCTCATGCCCAATTTGTATTCGTCCTACTTCCATTCATTCCACTACTAAACAGCAAAAAAACTGGCCGAGTTAAATTATTTGAGAGGAAGGACGATCTATTATTATTAGGATAATAAGAAGGAGTGACATTTTTGAGCCTAAGAAACAGAAAATGGGACAAGGAAGTCATAGTCCCCCTAAGAGACGCTGTGTAACCCGAGTACACCGCCCCACACGGAGCGGAGGGAATGGGAAGAGGTTCGGCCAGGAGTCGGGGAAGGCTGAGAGTCGTGCCAGGTGGGGTCTTGGCTGAAGGCTTGGTTACAGACCATGAGACTCGCTCCCTAAAGTTTTGAGGAGGCCGGATCGAGGGGAACAATTATAGACCAAGGGAAACTCCCATCTCCCCACTGCCTGGGTGGAAAGTTTTCAGAAACCCTCAAAAGCACAGACGTGGGGAGGGGAGAGTCGAGGAGGGCCAGACATGAGGAAGGGAGAACCTGAGAGCTCACTCTACAAATGTGAGAATCCTCGGGGATCTGAACGCCCCCGCCCCCCAGGAAATAAAAGACTAGAGAGGAGGGTGGGGAAGCGGAAGCTCCGAGAGAAACCCAGGGGAGGCGTAGGATTTCCCCAGTCCCGGCGCTCGCTATCCTCACACAGACCACGGACCACCAGGGTGGGGGCTGGGGCTCCAGCTCAGACGGTGTATTTGGGTCTCTGTCCCCCTTCCCCTTTCCCCCTTCCAGAGTCTGCCGGGGCTCCCTGTCGGTGCTGATCCCTGCTTCTTCCTCAGTCTCCAGGGCGGTAGGGGCGAGCTAGCAGCCTCTCTCCCAGTTCCCCAAATGCACCTCTTCACAATGCGGTGCCTAGTCCCCCTCGTGCTCCAAGGCAGTCCCCCACTATTCTGGAAAGGTATAGACCTGGCTCGCCCCCTCCTCCTCTCCTCTTGCCCAAGCTGCCCTCATTGGGACCACCTTCCCTCTGCTTCGGAATCCCTCGAGATGCTGGTGGGCCCCTTCAAGGAGCCTGAGTTCACATGTTGTCGCTTTCCTGGCTTAGCTCTGGGTGACCCGCAGGGTGGGGTACCACTCACAGGTGTGGAGGACACGTGCCTTCCAGGCTTGCCGCCTATTCTGCTCCTTCCCAGAAACCTGAAGGGAGCCCCAGCCTGAGATTGTCCCCAGGGTGCCATGCCCACCCTGGGCCCTGGTGGCTCCATCCACCAGAACCCACTCCCTCCTGAGGGCTGAGGCCTGGCCAGCCTAATAAAGACAGTTGCCTCCATTCGCCCACCCACTTACACTCCACTCATAGGAGTAACCTCTAGGCCTCCCAGGCCTGGTTTTACCGTTGGCAAGGGCTAGGGATGCCAGGAAAGACCCCAGCAGCTAGAGGGAGGAGGAGGCATGAAACCACACTGGCCCCAGACAGACTAAAACCCCAGACCACTGAGGTTGAGACAGCTGCCCACCCAGGCCTACTGGTGAAGAAGAAGGGGATGCGTTAGGACCCCTGGGGTTCAGTTGGCCACTTTTAAGATGCTTCTGCCATTTCAGCTCAAAGCCTGTGGGTTCAGAAGTCCCAAAGCCCTCCTTCCCCAGTTGCCTACCCTGCCTGGACTCTGGGTCACTGGCCAAGGGCCAGACTGGCCCTTTCCTGGACCAGAGGCATTTTGCGCTTGCGGTTCACATACTCCTGCAAACACCCACCAAACACCCATATGTGGCTCCTGTCTTTCTTCCCAACTGAGGAGGGAGAGGGGGTCAGGGAGACCTGGCAAAGCTCTAAAGAGCCCAGGCCTCTCTTTACCCCAGTTGACTAACAACTGGAGGGAACAAGGGCAGGGAGGAGAGGGATAGTCTGGGGGCGACAAGCTCCCCCATCCGCCTACCTCCCAGCGGCTTCTTCTCTTCTCCTACCCCAGCCTGACGGTGCCTGGTGCCTGGGGAGGCCTTCTTCCCCTCCCCTTAATGAGTGGGGACTGTCTTCTCTCACAAAGTGGGAAGATTAGGTAAACGGGAGAAAGGGTCAGAGAGAGAAAATTAACTTACAGCATTCGCCTGGGATTCATTTGCGAAGAAGTAACCTCTCTCACCATCATCCCCAGCGCCGTAATCCCCTCTAACTGCCAGGCCCTCTGTCCTAGCATTAAACCTCACCAGCAGCTGCGTGGCTGGACAGTTAAGATTATATATGATGTAAATATATTGTGGGTTTGTCAGCTCTCCCTACACCATAAAACTTGGTTTAATGACATCACGTGGTCCCCCAAGAGCCACTCACGGGCTTGCCTTCGGGCCATTCACATAAATAACCTCCAAAAGTTTCAAACTCCTAAATTCACATAGAAGCCGTGGGTATTTCTCTAATGCTCAGTTACACTAAAAAGACCTCGTGCTGCTCCTTTGCCCCACCCCCACACCCCCCTTGCAGGGTGGGGAGGGGGGAGAGGGTGGATCCTTATTTATTTACTTACTTATTTCCATAAGGACCTGTCGCCTTCCTTCGAGGTCGTGTTGATATTTTTTTCCTCCTATTTTTTTCCTCCTCTCTCCTCTAATTGCTCAGAGTGGGCCGTATCCCCCTCTTCCCACTCCCCCGGGAAGGTAAGTCATGCTTCTTCCCCTTCTTTCTCAATGACAGAGGGGGTGGGTTTCAGGGCAAAGTGAAGAGGCAGGCTTTATTGTCTCTGTTTGGGACCCAGGAGCCCCTCCACTAACTCCCCCAGAGTAATGCTAAACCCTGGTACGTGGAGATTGTTCCAGGTGGCTGGCTGGTGGGGGAACCACCTCAGACTCCAAAGTAGAAGCCTCTGCTCAGGGCGAAAAGCAAGGGTCTGGGCTGTACCCACTCCCAGTGCAGGGTTGTGGCTGCTGATGTTGCTGAAGCAGAGGCTGGGGCCTGGGCGAAGACCTGCAGATTGTGACAGGACCGGAACGGGTGTCATGGCTGCTTCCACCCAAGCCTGCCCAGCTCTTCCAGTGAAAGAGAGGCCCAAACCCTTCAGGGAGGAGGCAGTCAGTGCAAGGTGGGGCTGGAGCGCCCTGCCCAGCGGGTCTGAGCAACTTTGCCCCCACCCCTGGCCAAGCCCTTGGGTCTCCCCCTGTGGCGGTGCATCCCCTGGGGTTTAGGAAGCCCAGGGCCTCGGGTAGTCAGGGAGGCTGGGGCAGGTGATGGCAGGCACCAGGGCCTCTTTCTTAGTTAACGGTTACCCACTGGTGACGCCAGTGCTTCTCCATGCTTCACCGCTCACCCAATAGTTTTACTCAGCATGGAGAAAAAATTAAAATAACTCCCTGACGAAAAATTACACATTTTATTTGAGAAAGAGAGGGAGAAAGAGAGAGAGAGAGAGTGGGCGAGCTGGCGCTGGGCTGTCTGCTGTGTGCTGGTGGAGGAGAGCCACTTCGGGAGGCCTAATCTGGTCTGAGTGAGTGCAGTGTGAAGAAGGGTGCTGCAATGGGTGCAGTTCAATAAACATTTGGTGAGACCTCCTACTGGCTAGCGTGGAGTGAGGAAAGGCTCTTGGGTCTTTTAAAAAATGACAGGTGGCTTAGGCAATAGGATGCAGAGAAGTCAGTCCTTATAATAAATCCAAGGAGCATCAGCATTAATAATCATAAATATTCCCCTTACCCCTCCCCAGAGCCTCCCTGCTCTCTTTCCCTCTTGGCTGCTGGAAAAACCTTCTAGCCCAGCTCCTGAACCTCTCCCCCCCCCCAGTATGGGGGGCCTAGGCTTGGCTCCAGGAAATCACCCCATTGTGGGAGGCGGGAGAGGAAATGCAGTAAAGTTTTATGGACCCTTCCCACATTTGTTTCTCCTATAAAGTATTTCCTCCCCCTTCCCATCCCAAGAGCCTGAATCAGAGCAGAGCATGGGCCTAAGCCAGTCTCAGGCACCACCTGAATTATCTGCCATTTCTCCTTCCCTTCTGCCCACCCTCCCCCTACACAAAATCCCAGCGACCAGAGATAAATGATGGCAAACAGATGAAACTCAGGCACTGGTCTATGCAGCCCCTTTCCAGCTCATTGTCCCGCATAGCCCTAGGCCCTAGAAGGTGGGGAAATGGTCTGAAGATTCCTGCCAGGCAGGTATACCCTGCAGATTGCCCGCCCTACTCGCCCTCCGCCAGTATCTGAGGAAGCTGAGGCACACCCCCAACTTCCCAGAACCCCTTTACTCAGCAGCACCAACTCTTTCTGAGGATCCTTCTGCGACCAGATAGGACCCTCGGCTGAGGGCTCAGCACTTTATGTCCACCTAGGCCCCTCGGGGACCCCTTAACCCTACCGCAGAGCCACGAGTCCCTGCAGATTCGTTCTTGCCTGCAGTGAGGGCCGCTGTCAGTCTAGAGACCCCAGAGCCACCCAGCCAAAAAGGGGATGGGGTGCAGAGGCCCGAATGCCTTGGATGGCCACAGCACAGGACAGGCACCTGGGTCCTCCCCTTCCCCCAGAGGCCCTTCTTGGGGCCAGGGGTCAGGACAGGAGCCCACTTTCACCTGCCTTGTCTCAATACCCGAAGAAGCTCCTAAAAATTCCTTTAAAGAGGAGGTTTAAAGGCTGTGGGCTTCCCCCTCCACCTCACAGCCCATTTAGACTTTTTTGCCCAATACGTGCCCCAATCAGAGAGGAGCCACTGCATTTTTAGTCCTGTTCTCTCTTTGTCTTTATTTGCTATGACAAAATATAGTTTCAGGAAAGACCTGGCGTCAATAAATAGTTGTACAACAGCGATGGGGCAGGCGGGCACAGAAAGTGGCGGCAAGGATACTAGCAGCCAGGAGCCCCTAGGACCGCTGCTGGGGTCCTGTGGCAGGGAGCCTCAATAGTTGAGCTCGCTAGTGGTCTGAGGCTGGGGGCCTGAAGGCATGCAGAGGGCGCAGGCTGGAGAGGTTCCCGGGTTTGGGGGTCGGAGGAAGGTTTAGAGAGCATAGGACAACCCAAGGGGCCGGAGGCAGACTTCAATCGGCTCCCCCTTTTATTATGCAAATCATTAAAAAATGAAAAACTTGAGTGTAGTCACTACAAGGAAGCACCCCGAATCTGGCGCCAGACTCCCCCAGGCACAACCACTCTCTCGCCAGATCGAAGCGGCCTGGCCAGCCTAAACCGGGAACAAAGGAGAGCGCGAGGTTGGAGGGTCGGGGCGCCCGGCCTGCAGCAACCACACGGCCCACCTTAACGGGGGTGGGTCCAGCTGGGGCTGGAAGGCTGAGAGGCGGCCCAGGCCGGTCCGGTGGGGTCGGCGCCAGCCTGGGCAGCGCCAGGAAGCCACAGCCCTGGGAAGCCTGCGGAGCTGGCCCCGGGGCGGCCCGGAGCCCAGCAGAACTAAGGGGAGTCAGCACAGCGTGGTCAGCCCCGCGGGAACCTGGGGTCGGTGGAGATGCGGGTGCCGGGGAAAGCGCTTTTGTCTCTGAGGCCCGGAGCGGGTCCCCGGCCACCGCCCTTGCCCTAAAATACAGAGAGGAGAACCGGAAAGGAAAGGCGAGGGGAGTGGGAGCAGCCAGGGCGCTCCGGGCGGGCCTCTTCGCCGCCTCCTAAAGAGCCTCTTTGCTTTTCATTTTGGAATCTTTCTTCCACTTCATCCTGCGGTTCTGGAACCAGATCTTGATCTGTCTCTCGTTGAGACACAAGTTGTTGGCGATCTCTATGCGCCTGCGGCGAGTGAGGTAGCGGTTAAAGTGGAATTCTTTTTCCAGTTCCAAAGTCTGGTAGCGCGTGTAACTGGTGCGGGACCGCTTGCCGTCTGTCTCTGGAATATAAGCCCCCCCAAGCCAGGAAGGGGTGAATAGCGTGCAGCGCCTCAGCGTCCCCACCCGAGTCCCAGGCCCCGACCCGCGGCGGAGGGATGGAGGCGAGCAGGGCGAGGCAGGCCCGGCGGGCCGCAGGCGGGCCCGGCCCAGCCCAGCCCCGGGAGAGGCGCCGCCGCCCAGGCAGGAAACTTTCCGCCGCAGCCTTCACTCCGCAGCCAGAGGGGCTGAGGGGTGGGGGGAGAGGGAGACCCAGGCTCGGACCGAACAATAAGCACCCTCAAGATCCGAGCACCGGGGACCCCCCTCCCGCCCCTCCCAAGTCGCTGGAGTCCTCCGGAGCGGCGAGCGCAGGCCGAGCCGGCTCCACGGGGGAGGAGGGAGCCGCGGGGGGATCCCCGCGCTGGAGCCCCGCGCTCCTCACCCTTTAGATCCCTCTATTTTTTTAACTCCCTCCCTCTCCCCCAAAAATTGAATATTGCCTTTTATACACGTTTTGTTCCTATGATCCAATTATGTCGTCGTAAATTTGGGCGCACACAGCCTCTAAGCCTTTTAGTGGACAGTTTTACGAGCCATTGATGCCTGGATCGTAAAATTTATGGCCGCAGGTTTTTTTTCTTTATTTGCCCCGCATGGCCTATAAAACCCAGGCGGACCCGAGCGCGCAAAATGAAGTCCTAAAGTTTACCGTGGCTCATGTGCAGTTTGGTCATCCACGGGTAAATCTGTGGCGGGGCCGGTGGCTGGCTCAGTCCGGCGGGCTGCCCTGTCTGCGCCTGCTCCTCTTTGATCTCCCCACTGCTCTTAGCTCGCTCCTCCGGCGCTGGGCGAGCCGCCTTCTGACTGTACATCCCGGGGTTCAGAGGAGCCGCTTCGTCTCTGCCCAGAGCGTGTCCTGGAGCGGCCGCGGCGCTGCAGGCGGGGCGGTCGGGGTGAGCCCGGGGGTTGGCAGCCATGTCTACCCCGTGGAGAGAGTTGGAAGGCGCAGGCGGTGGGAAAGTGATGCTTAAGTCCAATCCGCCGTAGCAGTACCTGGATGCCTGCACCTCTGAGGCCGATCCATAGTTCCCACAAGTTTGCATGTTATAGGCAGGGATATTGGGGCTCTGCTTATAGAATGAATTGGCTACGTAGGAGCTCATGGCGGGGAGGGCCCAAAAAAATTTCTGCACCCTTTTTGATTAAGGGTGATTTGTGACTCTTTGAAGTTGAGGGGTTTTTTGTTCTCCAAAGTGCACAATTTATAGGTGGAGATATCTCTTTCTTTATCCTATGCGCTCTTCCCAAATAAGGGAGCCTTAAATAGAGTCACGTGACTCCAGCGACCACTCATAAATTTGGTTTGATGACCTCCGGGAGGTTAGTGATGGAAGCCGGCGAAACGCATCTTGATATGTTGGCAAAGCCTAACCAAAGGGGAGAGGGAATGAGAGAAACAGAGAGAAGGGGGAGGAAAAAAAAATGGTTCTTTGGAATTGGGGGTAGCCGGGACAACGAGCCCACAGCGACACCTGGTGCCTACTTGGAGAAATTGCAGCCTGGTGTGCCGGCTCCCCTATCAGACCGATGGATTTTCTACCCTGTAGAGGAGAAGCTGGTTGTTGCTGCAACGAACCCCTGAAATGGCCTTTGAAATTGTATTTAATTTTAAGGGAAGAGGAGGCCTCGTTTAGGATGCACTGAGGGTTTTTTTGGTAACGGATAGACCTGTCCTCTTCACCTCCAGAGCCTTCCAATCTTCAATAATGGCTGAGGGAAGGGGACTTAAGTGGGGGAGGGGGCCTGCCCAGGTGGGACTTAGAGGGGGCTTATCTCAGGTTGGAGGTCCCTCTCCCTGGATGTCCCAAAGCACTGCCATTGCTGAGAAGTTGCCTGTCAGCATGGAAAAGTGAACCAAGCCTCTGGAGAGGTAGACAGGATGCCCAGGAGAAGTGATCCTGGGTGGGCAGAACTAGATGGGGGTGGGGTGGGGTCATGAGGCTGAGAGTACTGGGGACTCTGGGGTGAGCCTGGAGGTGAGGAGCCATGGTAGCCGAGTAGACCTCATCATGTCAGAGACCCCAGAGTAGCAACAAGGTCATTTTCAACGTGTGTGTGTGTGTGTGTGTGTGTGTGTGTGTGTGTAGAACCAGACACAATGGCCTGGAAGGCGGCTCTACATCCCCGTGTATGACCCTCATGTGATACCTATGTCAGATATTTCGGATAGAAAATAGATGTTAATTGTGGGCATGGAAAAGCAAGATTCAAGCCTCCACAAATATATGGGCAGGGCAGAGGACAAGACCTGTTTTGTGCCCTATGGAGGAAAGGTCTCTGGACCAGGCTCTCCAGGGATTGAAATCCACAAGGTCCACAGGAGAGGGATTTCTGAGCTACATGGAAGTGCGGGAAGAACCTGACTGGGGGTAGGAGAAGGGGGTGGGCAGAGCAGGCGCCTGGGCAACCTTCACAGCCCATGGCCAGGGGCTGTGCAGCCATTCGGCCCCTTTCCGACCCCCCTCCCCAAGCTCCAAGTCTTATTCTTTCCTGCCTGCCTCTCCCCAGGAAATCCCCGCCCCTGCCAGGAGAAGCGTCCCTCCCGTCCCCGTCCCCCCCCCCCCCCCCGCCCCCACTTGCAGGCGGAGGCGCTGGAGGGGGCGCTGGCGGGGATCTGGAAAGTCTGGAAAACTCTGACGGATTTTTTTTCTCTCTGGGAGACCCCCTCACTACCTCGCCCTCTAGGTCCACTCGGGTTTCTCTGGCTGGGCTTAGGGAGAGAAGGCCTGAGCTGGGGAAAGGCTAAGGCCTAGCTGCGCTCCTCGCCCGCGGAGTTTGAGGGGGGAAGAAAGAGTGAGGAACCAGACTGGGCTGGGGCTGTGAGGAAGAGGGAATTTTGTCCCAGCCACGTCAGGAGTCCCAGAGCAGGCGAGAGCTCAGTTTCCAGGCGTTCTTGCTCGAGATGTCCTTGAATCGCTCAGTCCGGGCGAAGGGCTCAAATCCCGCTGTCTTCGTTTCCCCTCCTCTCTCCGCCTCCGCCAGGTTTCGCAACCATCGGCCTGGCGCGGGCAGGGGGCTGCTCGCAGAGCGCCCCCTCCTCACCCCGAGAGTGGGCGGGGGAGCCCTGGTGCCCTGGATCGTGCTGCTTTTCTGGGTTTGGGGGGTGGGGGGGAGGCTTGTGGTTCAGAAGACCGACCCCAGACTATCACAGGCAGGAAGAAGGCCTGCGTGGGGCTGGAGACCAAGCCGACCAGCCCCGGCGTCTCCCTGACCCCCATCAAAATCCCAAGCAGCTTTTTCTGCGGGGTGAGTGTGTTGCTTCGCGTAGGGAGCCCAGGAGAGGCCTCCCAGCCCGGCGGAGGGGCGGCCAGGCTGGCGCCCGCCCGGCCAGGCGATGCAGAGGCTGGGGGCTCGCAGGCTGCAGCGGGCGCGGGGCTCCGGGAGCGGCCCCAACTTTCACCCCAAGGCACGGCGGGCGAGCGAAGTCACAGAAACCCCGATGTAAACTTTTAAAAATAATATCAGTTTTATTAAATATTCGGGGACGGATCCAGAGGTCGGATTTATACAGGAGGGTAACACGAGGGGATTTTTTTAAATTTATTATTTTTTTTTCTCCTACTGGCTAAACAAACGTCATTCACTTTTTTTCTCTTTTTGTAATTTTCCCTCTCTTTTTTTTTTCCTTTTTAAGATGGGATAGGAACACGGACGGTGCTAAACATAAATATAAATACAGAGACCACAAATACAGCTAAAAATATTCACACAGAAACGGTCACAGTTTGTAATATGCCATAATGACCCCCAGGATTCTTTAAATACAATTCGCCTGGGCTGGGCATTTGCTGGGGCAGAGGGGCCGGGCAGGGGCTGCGGGGAGGCCCTGGGGGTGTCTGTGGGGCCAAGACGCGCCCTCCTTGGGCCTCCCGCCCTCCCCGCCGCCAGGCCGGGCCCTAAGGCCCCGGAGTGGAGGCCCCGGGCCCGGGAGCCGGCTCTATGCGCAGGGGCGGGAGGGGGCGCCGAGGGGGTGGGAGGCCAAGTCCTCCTTCGAGGGAGAACAGGGGCGTCTGAAGCGAGGTTCAGGGACAGAGCCCCCAAGGCCTGGGCGGGGGAAGGGGCCTGCAGACAAGCCGGGAGCGAGCTAGCGAGGGAGCGAGGAGGAGGAGAAGGAGGAGGAGGAGGAAGAGGCGGCGGCGCGCAGTGAGAGAGTTTGTGCGGTGAGGGCGGGGGTCCAGAGTTTACTTTCAGGTCCATATCTGACTCCCTAATGCTCCTTAGGGTGCCAAGACACACCAGTTGTGCCAGCGATAAATACAGAGCGTGTGGTCAGGGGGCGCTGGGGGCGAAGGAGGAGGAGGGGGGAGGGACAGTCCCGGTCACTCTTTCTGCTTCTCCTCCTCTGTCTCTTCCCGCTTCTCCTCTTTTCCGCCCAGGCTGTCGGCCGCGGCCCCTCCGCCGCCCCCTGAGAGCGTGGACGTGAGATTAGATTCCTTTTTCCACTTCATCCGGCGGTTCTGGAACCAGATTTTGATCTGTCGCTCGGTCAGGCAGAGCGCGTTGGCGATCTCGATGCGCCGGCGCCGCGTTAGGTAGCGGTTGAAGTGAAATTCCTTCTCCAGTTCCAGGGTCTGGTACCGCGAGTAGATCTGGCGGCCGCGCCTCCGGTCCGCTCCGTAGCCAACCCCTGGAGATCCAGGCACAAAACACACTAAACACAATCAGCGAGGCGCCCTCCGCAGACAATTTAGCCCAGTCCAGTCCTGGCCCTCCCAACTGGGCCAGCAGCTCAGGGCCCCTGCAGCCTGCTCCCACTCGCCCTGCCCCACCCCCACTCGGGGTACAGCCAGGATCCCAACTTCAGTCCCCCCACCCTGTAGGGTGGTGGGTGTGTGTCCCACAGAATGGTGGCAGGGCAGGGGGCAAAAACCAGCCAGAAAGCTGTAAATCTAAATGCTGGATTTTGAAAAATCCTCAACCCTGGGGATGAGGGCCCTATTTCTCAACGACTGAACTCCCCCACCTCCCCAAGCACCCTAGCTCCTTGCAAACTTCTCCCCCGACTTTCTGTCCCCTCCTTTCCCCCTCCCTGCTCCTCAGACTGACTCGACTTTGGGGGTTCCCCCACCCCTGCCTCCTCCCCTCACTCCCTGCCCTGTTTCTGCCGCGCCCCCCCCCCTCCCCAGCTCGCCTTGGAGCCCTCTAATCAGTCAGGGGCCGAGGGGGCCAGGCCCCTGCGAGCAAGCGGGAGGCGAGCAGAGGGGGCAGAAGAGGGGGCCCTGTCTCGGCGTCGGCGAGGAGACGAGCGTGATTGTTTTTATGGGGCCATAAAAAACTCTCTCCGCCCGTTCTTCTAGGGAAGCCGGTCATAAAGCCAGTTCAGTTTATTTAATTTATATCTCGGAGCTGTAAAACTCACCACTGTGCGAATTCATTCGCTGCATCCAGGGGTAAATCTGGATACTGGCTTTCTGGTCCTGGGGCGCAGTCCTGCCCTGCTCAGAACTAAAATCCTGAGCGATTGAGGTCTGTGTGTTATGTCCTAAGGTGTTTTGTCTGCAGTTTGAGAGCATGTCTTTCTCCTGGTAAAAGGAATTAGATCCATAGTCATACGGCCCCCGGCTGGAACTGAACACGACATTCTCCTGTGGCGAATAAAAGGGAGTCGAGTAGATCCGGTTCTGGGCAACAGCCGCTCCATACGTCGAGAAATGCCTCACTGGATCATAGGCGGTGGAATTGAGGGCGACGTTGGGGAGGACGTCCTGGCCGCCGGCGAGGTGGCAGGATAAGGAAGGGTTAGTGAAGTAGGAATTCATCCCTTTGCCTTTACCTGGTCGGGCTATGATTTCTTTAATATTTATTTCTGTCTCCAGTTTGTACTCGGAACTAGATGGTTATAGGGACGGCTCCAATCCAGGACAGACAAAATGACAAAGTCAGCTGACCCCCTTCCAGCCAATCGCAAGCCAGATGTCAAGAAGGGGGAAAAAAATCGCTTCTGCTTCTGTTGATTCCCTAGTTGAGACTAAGTGTGTGCTTTGAAAGTAAGACTTGGATTTTTAAAATATATATACACGTAAGGGAGCTGATGTGGAGGTGAAGGAAGGGTGAATGTCCGTGAGCAGGGCCTTGGGGCCCAGGGAAGGAGAGCTGCACTCGCTCAGCCCCAGCTAACTTTGCTGTGCAGTGGCCAGAGCCAGGCTGGGGAATCTCTGTATTTTCAATCCGATTTCATCATTTATATCTGCTCTCTTCTAAAATTACATCTTGATTTCTCCATGGGAGGGGCTCCCTCTCAGCTCAGGGGGGGTCCCCAGAAATCCTACAGGAAATCCTGGTTTTATATTCCACGAAGTGATTCCTCATCACCAAACCAGCATTTTTTTCCCCAATAATTTTTTAAATCAAGAGTAAGAAGAAATTCATAAACATGATGCTCAGAGGAAGGAGGGTGTGGCTGAGAGTCTTGGATGTAGGGGGCATGAGGGGAGCAAGTAGGTCTCAAGGGGTAAGGGAGAGACTTCAGGGTAGTGGCAGATCTGAGGTGGGCAGAGGGGCCAGGCAACTGCTTTCCTCCTCCCCAGCTCCCTCTGCCTCTTCCTCAGCACCCCCTTTTGGGGGAAACTCTGGCAGCATTTTTGCCTAAAAGGGAGAATGTATAAAAATACTATAGGAAAGGGAGGGAAAGAAGCAAAAGGTGAAAGAGAGAGAGCGAAAAGAAGGAGAAAGAACTCAGAGTCTTTCTAGACACATCAACTCCTGTTTATGTTGGTGAGAATTTATGATTTGGAGCCATTGAGGGCCGGTGGGGTAATTCACGTAAGATCCAGCCAGAAAGAGAAGGCTGGTGGAGCTCTGATGGACATTTAGCATCTTGCAAGCTCAAGCCCTTGCACACGTCAGAAGCCCCCTGCCCCCTCTGGGCTCTCTACCCTGCTAAGGGAGGCACCCTTGGACCTGAGCTCTGGGGCTTAGAGATTCCAGCAAAGTGCTCCTGGGGAGCTCTCACATGAGGGTCAGCCATACCTGGTGGGGCCCAGCCTCTCAGCAGCCCCTACCCCCCCCTTTCTTTCCACCTTGAGGCTGAGAAAAAGGAAGAGAAGGTTAGGAAAAGGCAGCTGAGTCTGAGTCTGAGGGAGCCGCAGTGGGTGAACTGAAGCAGCGGAAGGTGTGCAGATGGGGTTTTACTCCTGATTAATCCAAACTTAATTTGCTATGCTGACATAGGCTAAAACGACTTTGAGTTGACAAAAAAGGGGTGGTGGGCAAGTGAAGAGAGCAATGGAAGCTCATATTTTCCCCTCATCATTTTTTTGGGGGGGGAGGACTGGCTATAACAAGGACCCGGATGTCGCCAGATTTTATGATCTTTTCCTTCTGTGTAACAAAGCGGAGTAATCAATGGGTAGCAATAAAGCCATAAACGGCACTATGCTGGGAAAAAAACTCGTTTATTCATCTTCTGTAACGTTAAGGTTTCCCTGGAGTGTCGCTGGGGTGGGGGGATAAAGTTTTTGAACCCAAAAGCAGACAGTGTGCAGGAGCTGGTGGCGACAACATGTTAGTTAATACATGAAGCTCCTTACCGGGTTGAAGAGTCTTCCTGCCAAATAATTTGTGTTGGCTTTTGAAAATACAGGCTCAGTCCTTCAGAGAAGGGAATTTGCTGTTATTTAGAAGGGTAGGGGAAAGACCCCTTAATTACAAAGGTTCTTCCTCTTGGACCATACTTTCCTCTCCCCACGGAGATGAAGGTGAAAGGGTAGAGGAGGGTTCTTAAATTAAGAAGAAATTTTTAGATGAATCGTCTCATTTTGGGGTGACGTGACAGGTTCACAAACACAGACACTAGCGTGAATTGCTATCCCCTCTAGAATCCAGTTGTCCTCCAATTCATGGCATGCCTGAACAGAGGTTTCCAACAGCTGGCTGGGGCTCCAGGCCCCCTGGAGGGCAAAAGGGAGAGAGAGAGAGAGAAATAGGGGCGGGGAGACCCAGGGGGCTGAGCTAAGGAACAAGTCAGTGCACCCCTGGACAGGAGTAGCCGCTCTCAGAGTTCCCAGACTCATTTCTGCCCTAAGGGTAGTGGTGTAACACGTAGAACAGGCCAAAGAAAGAGTAAATTCCACCCCCCCATTTCAGAAAGAGATTGCTAGAGGGATAAATCATGTCAGTGATATTTCCTGCAAGATATTAAATTGTTGCAATGTACAACAAATTGAATGATGGAAGATAGGACATCTTAATGAAGTTTTGCTTTCAATGAGTGTTGATTTTCTATGTATTTTTAAATCTCTTTTATGGGTGGGTGGGGGAAGGAAGGTCCTTGAAAGAAAGAAAGGGCTTCTGGGGAAACACGTACTGCAGCTCTTCAGCAAGGATGCCTGAGTTTCCTTGAGCCCCTACTAAACCAAGTCTAGAGGGGAAAGGGGCCCCAAAGTTGGGGAGAGTCTCCTTTGGGCCTAAGGGCAGTGGGGGGGACGGACGACCTGAGGAAAATCTCAGCCCCGGAAAGTTAAGTGTTTTATTACGTCCCTAAACAGAGGGCAGAGACTGAAAGGTCTCTCGGATTTATAATGAACAGAAACCAGCTGCTGGGGGGGGGGGGGGCAGAAATGTTGGGAGGGGGAGAGAAGGGGAAGCAGAAACACAAATAATTTCCCCAAAGCTTAAAGACTTTCAGCAAAATTAATTTCCACCACATTCTACCCCCTCTCCTTCCGTTCCTGAGGAAAGAAGCTTCCTTCTTTCAGTTAGATCTTTAATTATGCAGCTGAAATTTGCTGGAAGGATTCGCTCCAAGGGGGGAGAGCAGGTCAGATGAGCCCGATCTTCCCTCCATTGGATTACATTTTCCTCTTCTCATTTTATGTTAATTTCTTTCTCTTTTTTTTGGCAAAAGAACGACTGTCTATGGGGAGAAAGCTGGGACTTGGGTTTTTCTAAATATATTTCTATTTTCCTGTTAAATTTGTCTGAAAACAATTATGGAAACTCATCAACAGAAGCAAGAACAGATGTTTTATTAAAACTGCAGTTGAGCTCTGTAAATATGCACAAGTCCTAGGAAGGGAGGGATAACTTGTTCTTTGTTTCTATAAAACAAGCCTGGAGAATCAGAGAACACCCCCCATCAGGCCCGCAGGTCTCAGAGTTGCTCTGCCCTTTCGGCCTCGGAAATCAGGCATTCCGAGGGGGTTTGGCAGCAAGAGCAGATTTTTGCTTTGGCAGCTGTAATTAGTGGATTCAAAAACAGAATTCAAACAACACAGGACAGGAATAAAGGGGGAAAGTTGCCGCTTGCTGCTCCAGCCCCCTCCCCAATCCAAAACACATGCTTTTCACAAGCACTAATTATAGGAGAGAAACTTACTGCAGGCATGCCCTGAGCCTGAGTGGGGGGCAGTCCCTGGTCAGGAGTCCCCAAGGCTAAGGGTCTAATTGGAAGCTGGGCACTTGAGGGTTTCCCAAGGCTAGTCAAGCACTCCTACCCGGAGCCTCACCCTGCTCCAGGCCAGGGCCTGGGGGCCTGTGTGCCTCTGAAGGGGGAAAAGGGTGGGTGGAACTGGGCTCTGGCCGAGAAGAGAAGGGATTCGTAGTCAGGCCTCACCTTGCTTGCCTTTGCTTTCCATTCTGCTCTGGGAAATATATTAATTTCTTAGGGAAGGGTATCTGAAGTGAGAGGGATGAGATCTAAAATTTTTATTTGGGAGCAGTCTTTTCCAGAGGTCCTGCTAGTTTGTGTTCTGCCCGTTTTTTCCTCTCTCCCTAGATCCCCCAAGTCTGCGTGTGGATGTCTGTGACCCACTCAGTCTCGCATACAGATACACACACTCCTTTCCTGGCTGCCTGCGCCACCAGCCACAGCTCGGCGCCTCCGAAGGTTGCTCAGGGACCCAACACTGGAGCCGCAGTACTCAGCGCTCGGCCTCGGCCTCGGCTGGGCTGGTGTTTAGCTGCCTGGAAGCCACCGCAGCTGCCTGACCCACCCGCCAATTCTTAATTTCCAGAGCTGGAAGGAGCTGTTGCCCCACCGGCCCCTTTTGTGCCACTGGGCAAGGGCTGAAATCCCTCTTGCAGAGAAAGCTGAGTTTCAGGACTTGTTCAGCTCACTTCACAATCGCACTGTTTGGTTAAGACTTTGCTGTTCTAAAGCAACTGACTATTCACTTGGCCCCGACTGGTCTATGATTAGCTTTTGTATTTTTTAAAAAAAATTTTAAATCCTACTCCAAATGCCCAGTGTTTTGTGCATGAACTCCTTTGATCTCCACAGAATCCAGAATAAAAGGATTGCAGAATCTCTCAGTCCACCACCAAAGAACCTGAACGCAGGGAACTGGGTCTGCTTGGAGACATCAAAGAATAGCTCACTCTAGGGGCCCCCAGTTTCTCACAGATATGTGGGAGAAGTTGTCTGAGTACATACCTCCCCATATACACACTGCATTCCCAAATATGCTCCTTCTCCTTTCAAAGTTCAGGCAGGGAGACACTTGGAGAAAGGTGAAATTTGACACACCCAACCCGGAAATGGATTCCATCAGGGGGTGCTGATATTATAAAGGGACATGGCCCCAGCTGGCCAGCTGAATAAAATTGGGGGTCCACAGGGAAGGGGGGAGAAGGAAGAGGCCAGATGGGGCATGTCAAGTGCCTGAGAACTGCCTCAAACACCTCGGAGGCCTGGGCTGGTGACTCCTCTTTCGAGTTAAGAGGTTTAGAGGCTGCCCAAGCTGCTTTTGTTTTATGTGTCATTAAACAGAGAAGAAAGGTACATGGAGGGGCTCTGCTAACTCACATCATATTTTCTCTCCTCCCTCTCTCTTTCCAGATTTCTGCCTGACCTTTCATTACTACCACTCCACTTAATGCTGCTACCATCAGCAAGCATCAACTCCCACATCGGCGTTTGTTTGGCTTCTCAATTCACTTCTCTGGCTGAAGGTTAAAAAATAAAATAGGTCTCAAGTATATCTGTCCCATCATACTCAGTCTGAGGCCCTTGTGGGTTCCCTCTGGAAGAAATCATTTCTGGCTTTTGTGGCCTGGCCCCCAATCGTCCCAGCTCTCTCCCAAGCAGCTGATATGAGCTGAGGAGGGGGCACAAAGAGAGCCTTCAAGAAAGGGACGGAGCTCTGATCCTGAGGGGCATTTCAGGGAGGCAAAGCAAGTGGTTTGCTTGGTCCAGGAGGAAAAATGAAAATCCAAAATATTCAGAATATTTTTGGCCCCCAGAATGAGGCCAAAGGATTCCTGACCTCCTGGCTTCTCTTCTATCCCTCCACACTGAGCAAATACTGCTTAGGCCGATTTTGGAGGGTTATGAGAATTATAAAATTCAAGAACATGGCATTTATGACGTCACAGTGAGTTGTCATGAGGAAATTGTAAATGTCATAAAAGTTATATATAACGGGAGCTTTGTGTGGGGGTGCCCTGCTTCCCCTCACTTGGTTTTCCTTTCCCCCTTCTTCCCCTTGTGTAAGTTCTCCCACTTGAAAATAAAATGTTTTTATGTTCTGGAACAATAAGCCAACAATGAAACATAGTCCTCATTTCCCTATAAATAATTTTATCCTTTATTGTTTGCAGATTTGAAAGAACCATTTAATCTGTGCTGGCAAAAAGAGGGAGAGAGATGGGGAGGGGGGAATTAATTTCAGAAAGGAGAATATTACTTACTTCAATGATACTCTTTTAGGTTTGATAGCCAGGAGCAAAATTAGAGGCAAACCGAGCCGCCTCTCTGACTCTACACCTGGCGGGATTGGAAATTTATAGGATCTTTAGCGAAGGGGCAATTTAATTTTGTAGGATTTGCTTAAATTCACTGCTATTTTGGGGGGCTGAGGAGAAGGGAGGGTGAGCAACATGCTTTATCTAGCTTTACGAATCTGCCAACATTACCCTGATTTAAAACCCAACAACCTGTGTCTCAGGGAAAACTCCTGCAAAAAGGAATGGGGGAGAGGGGTGAGGGGGGCTCAACTTTCTCAATGACTGTGGCCACCTTAACCAGGCAGTTGCCAGGGGGAAGGAAGAAAAGCTGGAGGCAAGGGGAGGGCTGCTCAAAGTCTCTCTACCACCAGGACACTGAAGGTTTATGGTGTCCCCATAATTCCCCCAACCCTATAAACAGCTGCCCTATTTTAGAACGATTTCTGCTTCCTCCCTTCAGAAAGAGAGAGGGAGGGAGGAGGTAAGAGCTGTAAGGGCTGGAGCGGGGTGCTGGAAAGGGGAGGGAGTCAGGATAGCACTGCACTTTGTTCTCCTGGGTGAGTTTGCTGGTTTGGCGGGTTTCAGACGCAGGGTGGCAGCAGACAAAACAAGTAAACAACTCCTCACAGACACAATAAACAGGGGCAGCTGCACCGCCGCCGCCGTGGCAGAGGCCATGGGCCAGGAGAGGGGCACAATTTGGGGGTAATGTCACACCGGCACCCAGGGGTGCCCAAGGCCTGAAAACCCAAGGCCGCCGTTGGTGCCAACGGAGAGAACGTGGAAGGAAGCTGCAAGCCTCCGCACCATAGCATGTTTGGACAGGAGAGTCTTGGTAGGAACCTGATCGCCTAGGAGTAGAGGAAAATGCCGCCAGCCCCTCTCCTGTCCTTACTTTCTTTTATGAGTTTTTTTCTTTTAAGGACATTTCTATTTCCCCCTTGCTCTGTCTTTTCGTGGCCCCATTAGGGAGAAAGGCTAGGAAAGGAGGCTGGTTAATTGCCTGCGCTGGCCCACACTCAATGCTCCAGGCCCACAGGGGGCCAGACCCTCTGGCATTGCCCCATCAGCCTTCTCCTAGCTTATGTAGCAGACTGGATTAAAACAAAGTCCCATTAGTAACCAGATCTGGGTATTTTGGGAACTTAGAGAACCCCTAATCTGTCCCACAGACAACGGACGCAGGCAAATCTTGGGACCGGGTAAACGGACACAGTGAGCAAGGCTAGAGGATAGATGTTCACCACACTCCTACCCATTCTGGCAGGCCTCTCCAGTACCCTAGCCCACAGCTGCCCCAGGCCACTACCCAGAGACCACCGTACCAACTTCACCGCCCCAGCAAGGCTTTAAGCATGAGGGCCTAGTAGCCCATTGCTCCAAGCAAGGTCCACATACCCCACAGAAGATTTTCCCACAAAATTCACTTTCAACACAGCTGGGTTCCCCTAGTAAAACAGTCTCTGAGTTGGGGAAGTTCAGGGGCAGGGTGGGAGGTGTAGAGAGAAAGCAGAAGAGATCAGTATTTCCCCAGCCCAGCTGCTGGGACAGCAAACGTATTAAGGTCTGAGAAAGCCTTTGTAGTATCTGTTGTTGATCGGAACCCGCATACTTCAATTGCAGCACGTACACGTACACATTGTACACATTTCAACAGAGCACACACAGAGAGCCTTCTTGGTGCACCCAGTGTCTCCTCGAGCCCATGCCCACCTAGTGAGGGCTCATAAAATTTTGCATGCACATAAAACGGTGTTTGAGCGAATATAGGCATGGTAATATACAATTAACCAATGAGGAAATATGAGTCTGTATATATTCATTCAAAAGTCTGAGTCTGTACATTTGAGCCTGTATAAATGTGTATAAAGCTACCAAGGCTGGTTTTAGAACACAACAGCCAACCCAACAAGGCCGCCTTCTCCAAACAAGGTCGAATTCTTCATGGGGAATCACAACTGTCAAACCAGGGAGAGAAAGGGTTTGCTCTGCCCATTTCTTCCTAGCTAGGAACTGGTGCATGAAATACAGCCCATGCCAGGGCTGACAAAGCCTGTGAGGGGCAGGCCTGAAGTGCCCAAAGAGTGGACTCAGAGCTAAATACTGGGGGCTTGTGTTAGCATTGCCAAGCGCTAACACACAGGTTCCGTGCCTCTGCCCAGCCCCGAGCCCTTGGTGTGCAGAGTCCTTGAGCCAGATTCTATTCTCAGCAGCCCAAGCTATTATTAGATAATCACCCTGAGTACTTTCCTGCACTGAGGACCACGTCTACAGGGGATTTGCAGGGTGGTTGAGAGTTGCCACGGGTAGCCCCTCTTGTGCTTCTGTTTGAGCGCCAGAGAGGGGAAGAAGAAAAGGAATGAAAATCGAAAGTAAGGAGGGAAGGAAGGGGCTGGCGTTTGGGGCCGGCTTTATCCCCTGGCCAGACTAGAAAACTGGAAAACCAAGGCCCGTCCCTACGGCTGTACTTGCTTTGCATCCTCTGTCTCATCCGGAGTCTAGGGATGAAGGGCTTGGATGCCTATAGGACCCTCGTCAGGAAGAGACAGAAAATCAATTGATACAAATATGATACAAGGACATCTCAGGATGGTGCTATTAACCGACCACCCGGAACCCTAACACCCTGCAAGCTCACCAACAGCACATTCTGTTAGATCCACCCTGTCGCCTAGAGAAATACCCCGCCTTGCCCAGGCCCACCCCTCCAAAGGGAAGGGACCCTCTCATATCCCCATGGCCCCAGTGGCCTTCTTCAGAAACCCTTTCCCCAGGGACAAACAAAGGAGACTCTTGTGCCCCCCCCCCCCCCGCCCCCAGAGAGCATGACCATCTGCAGGGGCGGGGGCAGATAAAATGCAGGCGAAAGAGAGAAATAGAGGCCTCACCGGTCGGCGGGTTCCCACATTACGACAGGAGAAAAGCTCCCATTTTCAGGCCTCCGGGGGCCCCTCCACGGGCCCACTGGCCTCCCCTTGCCCTTTTCAGGTCTCACAGACTCGGGATCCCGGTGGCCGCGGCCTGGCTCCCGGAGGCAGCCCCGGGCCGCGCCGGAGCGGCGGGAGAGCGCGCGGCAGCCGGAGCAGGCGGCGGGCTGGGCCCATTTGGGGAGAGCCGAGCGCTTTCCTCGATCGTAAACAAGGAACGCGAAATTAGCCCCTCGGCAGGCGCCTCTGCCGACACACAGTCCTATTGGGGGGGTGGAGGGAAGGGGGAGAGAAAATGCCATTTCTTCCCCCGGGAGAATACCTCAGAGGCCTTTATGTCGTCTGCGAAAGGGGAATTTTGGGGGGGCAGGAGAGGAAGGGAAGGGGATTGTGGGGGGAGGGGAGGGAAGATTCACCGTCAACTCGAGCCCAAGGGGTCTGATTTGAATGCAGTCGAACTATATTTTTAAGAATTTGATAAAAACAGGTTCTCTCCCCCCTCCCCCCCTTCCCCCAGGCGACGGGTCAGGGTTTAAACAGGAAATCGAGGAGCGATCCCCTCCCCCACGCGGGCTGATGGAGGCCGGTCGGGCCCCTGGGGGGGGGGGGGGCGGCGCTCCTGACTCGGACTGAAGGTGAGTCTGGCCCCCAGACGCCAGGCCTCCCGAGAAGCACGCGCCCCCGCTCCCCGCTCTGGGGTGTGTCCGCCTGGGCGTGCAGGCGTTTGCGCGCGCGTCGCCCTTTATAAACAGAAGCTCACACATATAGCGGCCGCCTCGGACCCGGGCCAGGGAGCAGGGCGGGTCATATATCAAATTGCAACACATCCAGGGCCACGTACATTTGGAAGAAATTAAGCCACTGTGTTATGAAACCATATGTGTCGGGTTAGGACTATACAACACGCCATTAGCACCAATTATTAGGGAGAGCCCGGGCGCCCCAAACCCTCCGGGCCGCCCGATGCTGACGTCCCTACCCCGGGAGCCGGCCACGCCTGGAGCCTCACTGCCTCCACTCACCCCGGAGGCCCGCCAGCCGGCGAGGCCTGGGCTGTCCACCCAGGCTGGGGCCTCCCCAGTGCCCACGTCCGCCCAGACAGGGCCGCTCCTCGCCCAGAGCAGCCGGGCCGAGGTGGGTGACGCTGTCCAGCATGGATCCTGGGTGGGGTGGCCGCTTTGGGGGTGGGGGACGCCCTCCGGGGGAGAGAAGGCAAATAGGCCCCTTTGCTCCCCGCGCTGGAGGAGCACGAGTCCCCCACCCCCACCCACCCGCCCGCAGTGCTGGGCACCTCCCCTCTTTCCAGCTGCTCGAATGGGAGTGGGAGCTGGGGGTGCGCAGACGCTCTCCCCTCCGCTGACGCTCACCCGCCACCAGCCTCCCCCCTAATTGCCAATTAACAGGCCCCGCCGCCCGCCCGGCGGCGCGCTCTTCCTGCTCCGCGGCCCGGCCCTGCGCCCGCACTGCGCATGTGCGAGCCGGGGCAGCCACGCTCTCCGGGAGGGAGGGGGCTGCGCCGCGGGGAGGGGCGCTGCAAAGTTTGTTTGGGGGTTGGGGGGCGCCGGCCGCAGCCTACAGGTCCTCTCCTCCGCCCTGGAGTTGGCGCCTCTGGGCCCCCTCAGTCCCGGTCCCATTAGCCCAGAGGCCGCAAATCCAAATAACAGGTAAGGACGCGGTGAGCGCCGGCGGGCGGCGGGCGGCGCACTAGACCCGGCCTTGAGCCCCGCGGGCGCAGCCTCCCGCCGCACCCCTCACCCCCAACTTCGGCGCACAGTGACATCAGGACAACACTCCCCCCCCCTCGACTACCTAATATTCCAGTTTAACCCAATCCCCCCCCCACACACACACATCTCCTCCCCACAGTGGCCCACGCGCCCACCCCCTCGCACCCCCGCTCCTCTCTGCCCGAGACCCGTCGCTGCGTCCTTATCTTGAAACCGCCACCCAGCCACGGACCATTAGTTACATATTTGAACCAATAAGGAAACACTTACCGGTCGCTGCTGTCACTCTCCCTCTCCCTCTCTCTCCCTCTCCCTCTCTCTCCCCTTCTCGTCTTTCCTCATTCTGTGCCGCTGCCGAGCCTGTCTCTGCTCCACACACTCATATATACTTTATATAAATTTTAAAATAAAAAAAATAATCCTAGTAACCAAAAAGCCAAATAAAATTAAGGGGAGTTGCAAGAAGGGGGCAGGCGGGAGCGCCGCGGGGAGGGGCGGGGAGGCATCTGCAGCTCCGGCCTCAACTCCCGCGCCGCAGTCCTCCTCCCCTGGGGGGCCGCGGTCCGGAGGGGAGAGAGGTGCCCCCCGCTCCTGCCTCTTCCCCTCCCCCCTCCCCAGGTGCCCCCAGCTTCCGGCGACTCCACCTGGGAGGGAAAAAATTAAATGGGGGGGGGAGAAAATAATTATTAATCAGATTAATAAAAAAAAGACTGCTAATGAAGGGAGCGCCCAGCGCAGGTTTCCCTGGCAATGGTTAGGCTCTTACGGGGAGGACTGTTCTGAGGAGCGCTCCGAACGGACAAACCACAATAAAAAGTTCACGTTCATGGATGGAATCCACATGACTTCTTGTGGCCAATCCAACTTGTGAGTCGATCGTAAACTTTTATTACTCAGCTGTAAATTTTCTGCAAACAACCGGGAATGCGATGCATTTGTGTAGCGTGTGCAAATGGGCGCCGCGGTCGCCATGTTTACCCAATTCTCTCCGAGAGGGAGCAGCCCCCGACTCCCACCGCACCCCACCCACCGCCCGCGCCCCCAGGGCCCGCGCTCCGGTCGGTCGGGCGCAGGAAGGGCGAGGGGGATGCGAGAGGAGGCAAGGAAGAGTTCTGGCGCTGAGTCGGCTGCCTCCCTGTGCCATGCCGAATTTTAAATATTTTCCTTAATAAATTGGTTATTAAGGTTGGTTCTGGGGGAACCGAAGCTTTGCAAAGGTTTGTGACATTGGGGCAGTGAGGGCTGGCAGGGTGAAGGGTCTGACAAGGGATGCTCCTTACCCCTGCCTTTTTTTTCCTGGTAAGTGAACAACATACCTCCCAATGGGGTGTCTGGGCAGCCCCCCACTGCACCCCAGACAGGAACGGGAGGGGCAGGCCTGAACTGACGTGTCTGCAGAGTCCAGAGCGCTTAGACTGGCCCTGGGCAGTCCTGCAGAGACAGCAGGAGGGGGTGAGAATTGGGAGCCGCTTCTAGAACCCTCAAAGCACCTCTCATCCCCAGGTTCCTTTTTCAGAGAAAATACATTTCCCCCCAAGACCACCCCTATTGTCCAGTCTTCTCAATTCCAAGGTTGAGATGGCAGCTACTCCCAATATTTTCGGAATTAAAAATAAAATGAAGGCCCAAGATCTTGGTTCCTACTTCTCTTTCCTTTAGGTGCAAGGCAGTTTGAAGCCCTTTCTGTCTTGTCTGGTAGCCCACACCCGCCTGCCTTTTTCAGAAAAATTCCCCGCGCGTTCTGGCAGCTGAGACACACCTTGGAGGCATTGAATAAAGAACCTCATCCCTCCCTAAAGTCCACCTTCGCCACTAAATTCTGAGCACCGAGGCACCCCCACCCTTCTCCAGACCCCAAATTCTGGCGATGTGTCCAATGTGGGGGCTCAGAAGAAAGTCCCCATAGAGACTAGTTGCCCATCAGTCATCGCCCCATCACTCTTCCCACAGCTGGAGATTTGAAGGCCCCAAGCTCTCCCCTTGGACCCACACGGAGTTAGCGAGTTAGCGTGGGGACTCCCAGGGCTGGGTGCCCTACCCCAACCAACAGGGGTCCCTCATCCCCTCCCCACGCTTCCCCCACAGAAGTGAAGCAGTTCCCTCCGCCGGATGCAGGGACCTCGTTTCTTTTACAAACCCACCCATAAATTTTATAACAGGTAGTTAAAAATTACAACAAGGAAGCGCTGGCCCAGCTTTTCACAATGGGCCACAGGGAGAAAGGGCCAGCCCTGCGGGCAGCTCGCCGGAAATTTTACTTCTAGTCTGTGACACAACCTGTCCGGAGTTCGCTCTAATTGGGGCGGGGGAACTTCTCCAGCCGCTGGGGCAGCTCATTGGGAAAAGATGAGGATGGAGGGGCCAATCCACTCTCCGTCCAGGGGTCCAGGGAGCCGTGTAGGACCTTCAGCACCCGCCTCACCTCCCTCCTTCCCCATTCCCTGTAGGCCCGCACCTCCCCTGGCTTCAGCGATGAAGTGGGAGAGAGAGCGAACGTGATGAGGAATTTTTTTAAATCCAGAGAAACGAATTTGCCCCCCAACTTAATAGCTGCATTATCCCGTCTCTACGGTTGAGATTAGAATAATAAATTCAAGGCAAAATGAGGGAGATGCTTCAACTCAGCATTTTGAAAGATACTATTTTTCACAAATCACAAATCGCTTTCGGAAGCCACTTTGATTGGCTAATAAAAAAGTAAAGAATGGGAGAGAGTTCTAACTGCCGCAGCCGAATGGTCCCCATTCCCGTAATGGGACGGCGGGAGCGTTAGGGAGACGCGCTTCTAAAAAGAGCGCATCCTGCTCACAATTAAATTCCCCCATAAAACGGGTTTTACCTCCTCTTCTCTCCAAACGAGAAAACGGAGGCGGCGGGCAGAAGGGGTGGGGGAGTGGGTGCTGCAAGAGGGGGCGGCTGGCGCTCTCGAGGTCTGGCCCACGTCTCTAGCGACACCCGCTCCATCTGCACCCCGCCCTGCGACGCCGGGCTGGGGCCACGGGCATTGCCGAGCTGGGCCAGGGATGAATGGGACGTTTGGGGAAAACGAGGTGAGAGCCTTCTGAGCCACTTAGTGCAGGGTTCAACCCACTCAGCTCCTGGACCAGCGGTCTTTAGTAATAGCCTTCATAATTCCACAGTTAAAAATGAAACAGCCCTCCGCCAGCCCCCCGAGTCTGGAGAGGATGCGCGCGGGTGGGAAGGCCTGAGGTGGGAGCTCAAGGCTGTCTTTCAGGGCTGTCCTGGCGGATAGCGGTGTCTCGCGCAGCAAACCGGGTTACCTGGCCGGCTCTGTAGCCCTCCGTAGGGACCCCAGGTTCCGAATGATTTCCCCCAGAGCCGCTCAAAGCTGTTCCCGGCTGCCCCCAGCATGGGCTTTCAATCCGCACCCTCTCAGGCTGCAGTAGTTCCCTATCCACGATCCCCGACTCAATCCTATTTTCAGGACCACTTTGCGTGGGAGCCAGGACACAGACGGGGTGGAATTACACAAAGCAAGAGTTGGCCTGGGCCTAAGTCTGGGAAAATCATTGAGAGAGAGAGAGAGAGGAAGGGAGGAAGAGAGAGAGAGAGAACTGGCTTCAAAATATTTCAGTCTTTGGGGATCTGGTTTTTAAGAACAGAAGATCTCATCCCCTCCCCTTTCCCCCTCTCCTGACTGAGTCAGATGACTTGTATCTCTGGAATTTGGTATTATTTGACCAGAATCTTACTGGCATAAACAGATTTCTCTAAGACACCCCCCCACCCCACCCCAGGGAAGAGTGAGAGACCGCTTTGCCCCCCTGAGTCCCTTAGCCTTTGACCCTTTATTTTGGAGAATGTGGAGTCCAATGAAGACTCTCCTTACCCTACTGTGGCTGGAGAGGAGGGACTGTGCACTCAGCAGGCCTGTCCCTTCTCCCCAGGCCAATGGCCTGCACTATGAGGGCAGGGCAGGGCAGGGCAGGCTGCCCAAATGCCAAGGTGAAGCCTGGACTGGGCGTGAAACAACTAGAGCAGAGGCTGGAGTAGGAGCAGGTGGGTTAAGTGAGTGATGGCTCTGTGCTGACTGAATTTGAATTTCAGAATGTGGACCCACTCTGCTTGGTGTACCAGCTCACTCACTTTCCCCTTCTTTTCACTGTCCCCCCAGGCTTAAGCTTCCTCATGCTTAGGCATCTTCCGGCCAAGTCCTCCAGGCTGCCTTGAGCCTCATATTTTCCCCATCCTGTTCACTGTTCTAGTGGTGGGTGCTGGCCGCCCAGGGTTGGCCATGAGGGGCATGTGGCGATCAGAAAGAACCTCAATGCCTCCTCCTCAGCCCCAGCCCTGGAAATAAAAAGCCTAGCTTTGGGAAGGGCATGGGGGCAGATTCTTTGTCTGGTCCCAGCCCAGGGCTGAGGAGGAGTAAGGTGGATAAGTGGGGAGATGCTTTCTCCCCATTGGGATCCTGGCATCCAGAAACCCACTTTGTTTGGAGCCAAGGTTTTCCCAAGAGCATACTGCTCTTCCTCCTCCTCTTCATCTCCCTCCTTTCACCTGCCCTCCCAGCCCAGCTTGCCCTCTCAACTCTACATGAGCTCCACCCCCCACACCCCAAAGCCAGGTCAGTGGAGGAGACCTTTTCCAGAGTGTTACGAAAAAAGGATGAGGAGGGGAAGAGGGGCAGGTCATGGGGAGGGGGTTTTGGAGAAAGAAACAAGTCATTCCAGATTCACATATTTTTCTCCTTTTTTAAAATTTTTATTATGACTCACGTATACAATACAAAGTACTTGGACCAGGAACAGGGCTGCCGGGACACAAAATCTACATTCATAGCTGGACGTAAAGACAAATGACCAAAAATTATTATTATAGATATATTTTTAACGTTTTTTTTCCTTTCGAGCACATTGCATAAACAGAGAATTCAAGACAGAGTTAACTATACATTCAGTGCAATTTAGTTCTACTCTACTGGGGTTAGAAGCACAATAAAAGCGCACAGGACCGGCGAGCTAGGCAGTCTCAGTTGTTGGGTTTTCTTAGTGAAATAAGCAGCAACAAACGACAACAAAACCGCATTACGAATACTCTCAAAGCAGGATTTCTTTCTATAGGTAGTGATAAAATACGTTGGAGGTTTTTTTTTTTTTCATTTTAAAATTTTTCTCTTTTTTTCTCCCATATTAGGATTTCTAAAAATTTCTCTTTTTTATTTTTCAAGATTATTGCAGGTTCCCTTTAGGTAGTATGTTAAAGATATCAGCATTATTATTATCAGTATTATTATTATTATCAGTATTATCAGTATTATTGTTTTCATGATTATGGTGATTTCTGAGCACTAACACTAATGCAGCTCAGAGGAAGCTAGGCCCAACAACAGAAATCAGACAGCGAAGGGGAGGGAGGCATGGGCCTGAGTGACCATGGGATGACTAGGTAGGATTTTCAGCAACTGCAGGTTCCTGTCTACCCTCTGGAAAGGGTGGGGGTGGGGGTTGGGGGTGGTCTTCCTAATGGGGGGAGGGGAGCCCCAGAAAGGGAGAAGGAATATTCCTTGCTATCACCTTTTTATTTCTTTAAACATTTCCCCTTTTCCTTTCCTTCCTTCCTTCTTTCCTTTGAAAAGAAGTAAATCTAATAGTCTAATCCTAGCATAAACACAAAGCCATGAGTCTTCTTCATTTTAAGGGGGGCTCCCCTCTAAAATAAATACCAAAGGAGCAGGGAGGTGGGAGTGTGGCAAGAAGGGGCGAGAGGGGGCAAAGAGGGCAGGTCTCAGACCTTACAATCCTGGCTGGTCTCTGAGGGGTGGGGGTAGGGACAAGTGTGTGTGTGTCGGGGCAACGACTGAGACAGAGGCTCCGAACTTTCCGCTGTGTCTCAGTCTCCCCCCTCCAGCCCCCCAACAAATAAAGATGGGGGAAGTCCAAAGGTAATAAAACCAGAACTGCAAGTATCTGACAGGTAGTTAGAGTTGTGAGTGTCATTCTATTCTCTATAAAAGCAAATGACAGTCGTAAACTTCTCAATTTATCCGCTACCATAAAACGAAACTTCAAGGGAGTTGCTAAAGGGGTGGGGTGGGGGTCTCTCTTTTTTGCTTAGTCCTTGTTTTCTTCCTTTTCCTCCTCTTCTTTCTCCTCTTCCTCGTTTCCTTCTTCCTCCACCTTCTCCTCATCTCGGGCTCCGGGCAGTTTATCCTTGTTGTTCTCCTTTTTCCACTTCATCCTTCGGTTTTGGAACCAGATCTTCACTTGTCTCTCAGTCAGTCCCAGGGCGTGAGAGACTTCAATCCGGCGCTTTCGTGTCAAATAAGGATTAAAGAGAAACTCCTTTTCTAGTTCCAAGGTCTGATACCGGCTGTAAGTTTGCCTTCCGCTGCGCCGCCCGGGAGCTGGACAGAACAGAACCCCAGTCTTGTTATGTTTGGGTTGGGGCTCGGCTTTCCCCTGCCATTCTTTCTCCCCTAAAGTCCTCCTTCCGATCTCCCAGTCCCCCTTCCTCCCGCAGAACAGGCAAGGGCAGATGGGCGAGAGCAGGCAAGGGCAGGAAAGTTTGGGAGCTTGTTTTGGTTTGCTTCACCTTGGGAGTGGGTGAGGTGGGGGCTGGAAGGGGGTCTGTCTGGAACCTGGGGGATGGCAGGGGCGGGGGTGGGGGTCCCTGCAGGGTACTCCCGGGCCTGCAGTCCCAGGAAAAGGGCCCTTGCAGCTTTGTTTACAAGTGCAGAGTGGCATTTGGCGAGCAGGGCTGGGGACAGTCTGTTTCCCCCCAAAAAGGAAAAAGGTCTGGGGGTAAAGAAGAGGGGCTTTGCTCACTGTCTCCTCATCAAATCTCTCTGACTAAGGCTTTGCCAGGAAGGAAAATAATTGATCTCCTGGAATGTATCACTGCTTGGCCTGATTGCTAACTGGAGACCAGCAAATAAATCACGGGCCATCCCCGCTGGAACTTGTCGCTTTCTCGCTTCCCCTTTTACTTCGAAATTGGGCCAGGAGGGGCCACCCTTTGAGGGGCACATGACCTGCGTCACTCTTAGGGTCTCCAGGAGATTCAACTAGCCTTTGACTGGGGGTAGGTTGGCTAGGCTCTCCAGGACCTCAGAGCCCTCCAATCGGCAGGGTCCCTCCTTGAGAGCATTCTTCTCTCCTCTCTGGCTTCCTCTCTTCTCTGCAATGTTGTACAGCGAAGTTGGGGTAGTGGCCCCAAGGCCAGCTCTCTGACAGAAGGCAGGGGGTGCCCCCAGAGAGCCAGAGCACCTGTTCTTGGGGTCTTACCACCCTCTGGCCCAGACAGGGGAGGGAGACAGGGGTCTCCCTTCACCCCAGGAAAGCCTGCCCACTGTCCTGGATGAAGGCTCTGTGCCTTATGGAGACCCTGATTGCTCCAAAGGCTGATAACCTCAGGGTCCTCAGGCCCGTTCCCAGCCACCTCACCAACTTTGATCTTAGAGATGGTAAGAGGGAGAGACGGACAGACAGACAAACAGAGGTGAGAAAACGATTTTTAACCCTTTGCACCCAGACACCACCTTTTCCCCTTCACCCCAGTCCCCCCAATACCCCAGGCAAGCCCCGTGCCTCACCCCCAGCTGAACCTCCCAACCTCCAGAAACCCACTCAGGCACCTAGGTGGGGCCGGGGAGACCCCAAAGCCAGGAGGGAAAGCCAGGACAGACAAAAAGGAGGCAAGGGAGGGGGAGACCCCGGAGCGCGGGAGACCGAGGGGGAAAGAGAAAAGGCTTCTCACCGTGGGGTCTCATCCATGGAAACATGAGGCTGGGAGACGAGTTTTGATTTAAGTGGCCTTGTCCTTCGCTACTGTTAGTGTTGGCGGAGGATTTACAGTCGGGATATTGCACCACGCTCGCCTCTTGCTGAGCCCCATAAAGGGACTGTCTGGGGAGCGCCTCGTAGCCATAGAATTTGGAGGCGTCTCCGTGGCAGCTCAGCGAGCACGGGTTCTGCTGGTAGCCCGAGTTGGAGATGCCCGAGGTGCCGTGGTGGAAGAAGTCTTGGACGTGGTGCGAGGCGTGCTGGAAGCCGGGCGCCGAGCCGCCGGGCCCGTACACCAGCGCATGGCTCCTGCCCACGCTCTGGGGGAACCGGCAGTCGTAATAGGCCGGTTCCAGGGACTCGCCGCCTTTGTATTTGGAGAACAGGGGGTTGACGAAGTAGGAGCTCATGCTGGGCACATGAAAACCCGCCGCCCCCTCCCCTCTGGCTCGAGACTCCCCCGCCCGGTACCCCCGAAACTCCCCTCCCCCCGGGAGCGAACCCCCGGCCGGCTGGTCCCCGGGGCTGGGCCGGGCTGGGCGGGTGGGGCGCCGGGCCGGCCGGCCGGCTCACGCAGCTCCCGGGCTGGGCGGGCGGCGGCGGCGGCAGCGGGCGCGGCGGCGGCGGCTCTCTTCACTGTCGGTAGGTAGAGCTCGCGCTCCCTCACTTAGCTCTTTCCTTTAACAGCCCAGGCGAATTCCTCAGACTCCCGGCGGTGGCGGCGCTTACACGCGATTCGCGTTCATCAATCCACGACATGAAGACAGGCGAGAGAGGAGAGAGAGAGAGAGAGAGAGAGAGAGAGAGAGAGAGAGAGAGAGAGAGAGAGAGAGAGAGAGAGAAGGGATGGTGGGGGGGTTGAGGGGTTCAGAGCTGGGGGGGACCTGGAGGGAGGAGAGGAAGGGGGAGGGATGGGGGTGTGGTGTATGTGTGTGTGTGTGGGGGGGGGGGGGTAGCCAGCCCAAGCTAATGGCTGGGGCCAGTTTTTCCAAGGTGCGCAGTCAGATCTGAAGGTGCCTCTCCCCCCTCTTCTCTTTCCCTTCCTCTCTGGGAGAGATACCTGAGCCAGCAGGTCAACTCAGGTTACCTCAACAGGTATAAGGCCCCCAGGGGATGGACACCAGCAGGGGAGAGCAGGTTCCCTGAACCAAAAGGCGGAATCCTATGGGGTCCTTAAGTCTGGAGACTTTGAAGAGGAACAAGCACATCCTATTCCCAAACACTCCAGGCACCAGACATCGCCATGCCTCTTGCCCCTCCCCTGGGTGGGAGGCTGCCCTGTCTTCCGGGGTCCTTGAGGCTCTCTGGCTGCTGCTCTGGGTACAGAAGAGGTGGGGTCGCTGCATATACCCAGCCCAGCCACACTGCCCCTTCAGACGCCAGCTCCTGCCTGAGGCAGGAAGCCCAGGCAATGGCCAGGAGCTTGGCTGGGGGTTCTGAGTACAAAGCTGCTTGTGGGGACAGAGGAGAGGGCAGCTGGTGGATCTCTGGCTTCTGGCTGGGTTGGTTCAGGATGTTTCTTCTCAGGAGGCTACTTGTATCAAGGTTGGAGGAGACTGGAGCAGGCCTCTCACTTGTCCCCACATACCCTGACCCCACATACCCTGACCCCACATACCCTGACCCCATCATAAGAAATGCCAGCCCGCCCTGGACATCCCTTGGCTTCACCTCACCCCCCATTTCCCCAGGCAGGCTGCCCAGGCCAGGATGTGGATGAGAACTGTCAACAGACACTCTTTAAATATTTACCCACACTTTCTCTGGGCGGTTTCTCCCACCCCCAAGACAGGGCACATGCAAGTTAATTCTAATGAATAAAAGAACCTTAGTTCATCAGCACCCTTTCTGGCCATATGTGCGTGCAGTTATGTGGGCTGAACACAGACAGAGAGAAAAGGGAGAAAGTGAGAGAGCTGTAGATATGTGTGCTGTGTGCATACGAATGAAGAAGAGGAAGAATGATTTTTCTGGCCCTCTCCCCGTACAGTGTGTGAGGTTGTTACACACAGGGCAACACTGAGGTACACTGGGGATATACAGATACTGTATATGCTACCTTCCACCCTGAAAAACATCAAATGCACGCTCACTAAACTATCATGCCTTGAAGCACCCCTGTCACTTCACAGATACTGTGCACACACATGCACACCCTGGCACAGAGGAAAACAATGCCTAACAAATACACGCCCAGCGTTAGCTCTTTGCATCATGAACAAATTTGCTACCTATTTTCCGTCCACATCCTGAGGCTCCCACATCCTGGATGAGGAAGGAGGCCGTAGGAAACCAGATCTTTTTCTTCCCCATCTGGAAGCCAGCTCTGGGTATGGAGGAAGGCATGGCAGTGCAGGGGAGGATGGTGTTGAGAGAACAAGCTTCCCCATCCCACCCCTCTATTATTTAAATAATTTCTGGGGAAATGGCCACCCTCAGCCACATTCTCCAAGGAGATTCACTGATGCCCAAGCAAGAGATGCTTCCTCTATCCTCTGAATTTAGAGAAACCCACCCCCACCTGAGTTCGGGGCTGCCCAGACTCTGTGAAGCCCAGACCATAGACCCTGGAGCAGCGGGAGGGGAGGGTCAGAGGAAGGCTGTGCCAGGGCCTCATGTCTCCCTAGGGCCCAGGATAGTGGAGGACACGACAGGGGAGAGCATGCTCCAGCCTTGGTTGCAGCCCTGCCTTCTCTGAGCCTGCTCTGCAGTGCTGAGCGGATCCGGATGGACTCTGGCTCCCAGCATCTGATCACCGGGACTGTCATAAATACTTCTCCTCCCTGCCTGGGAAGAGGAGGCTCCGCAGGCCGGGTCGGGTCCCTTCTGGAGCCTGCACCTTATCTTTTAGAGGGTGGAGGGGATATCGTTACAGTTTATGGGCCAGCGAAATCCCTGCCACACAGCTACTCTTCCGGGTCTTTGTGTCTTGGAATGCGACTGTCCTGAGTGTGCCGCCGCCACCACCACCACCACCACCACCACCACCACCACCACCGCCGCCGCCGGCTCTGAGAGCTCACCAATCCTGAAAACCCTGGCCGGACTTGGTTTCCCCTTTTGGGGGGTCCCTCGCCTTTTCTTCCTTTCTTTCATTTGATTGTGTTTTTTTCTTTTATGCGTAACTGGTTGATTTCCCTTCGGGAGCCAGGAAATAAAGAACCACCAGCAGCCATCCTCGCGGGGGAGTCTCTGTCCCTCGCCTCGAGGCCTGCACCGCCTTTCTAGGTATCACGGATTTATGTTCGTTTGTCTGGGTCATTCTGCCTTTTTGTGTTAATTACGCGCTGCCTGCTTCGTTCTTATCTCCTCCGCAAAGCGATTATTTTCGACACCCGCCCTCCCTCGCCTCCCTTGCGAACCTGCTGTCAGGGCCAGGGCCCATCTCCCGCCACCGCTCACGATTTATTTACACCTCGCAGGTGAGAGGATTGATTTGCTCAGCCAGTAGGGCCGGGCTGGACCGGGGCGCGGGGCCTTGTCGCCACTGCTCCGAGGAGCCGGGCCTCAAATGTCAGCGCGGCCAGGCCGGCCAGGGGCACCGCCGCCGCCTCTAATATTGAACAACAGCGCCACCTCGCGTTCGTTTTCTCCAATGCAGTCCAGCTGGGGGAAAAGCCGAGGGAGGGAGCAAGCAGGTCCCAGGCTTGGCCCTAAGGTGAAAAGTGGCAGGAAGGAGTTTCCAAATGGGGAAGGGGAAGGAGGGTCCCTGCAAGGGAGTTCCCCCGGGACCGCTTTTCCTTTGTTTTATAAGTTCTCGAGACAAACCTGTCAAAGGTCTCACACTATTCTCTCTTTTTGAAACCTTCTCTTCCCGCATTAAGAGACACCATGCAAAGGCACTGCCACGATCCTTCCTCCTCCCCTCTTCAGGCGCACTTCTGGGCTGGGAACACCTCCGCGCACGCCGGCGCAGGCTCTGAAGCTCCCGCAACCACCTGCCCAAGGCTGCACCCTGAACTCCTGGCTCTTCTTACCCTGCTGCTGGTCCCGCACCGCCTATTCCGCCGCTGCCCGCTGGACTTTGGGGTGGGACTCTGACTTCTCCCGGCTGTTTGCCCCCTGGTTTGCAGCCCATCCCTCTCTCACGCGCGCTCTCTCCACCTCTCCCTCCCAGCCAGTGAGGTCCTGTTCTCCGTGGGCCATAGACAAAACATTCCTATAATCTGATTTCAAAGGGAAGAGTGTCCACCTTATTTAAACCATAAAACAATTAAGCCCAGACGTCTAGCCAGCTCCGCGCTGCTGTTTTGTTCGGCCCCATTCAGAATCCAGTGCAGGGAGACAAACAGCGCCATAAAAGTGGCATTTCGGTGCTGCGGAAATGTACCTATCCCCTGCCTTTCCAAGTGGAACAACCTTTAGGGTTTTGTGATTCTGACAAAGGAGCAGAGGAGAGGTGGGAGGGGAAGATTAGGGGCAGGAGGGCGTTTGCTAGCCCCTTTTCCCCCCGCTTTCGTTTCTTTCCCCAGATGTGTGTTGTGTCGTGGTGGTTTTGACTCACAAATTATAATAAATAAAAATTGAATCCAATCCTGACCTGCAGGCGGCTGAGCTGGTACTGAACAGTGGGCCCGGGCGGGTGGGCCTGCTCTGGATCCCGCGCTCTCCTCAGGGCCCTCGAGCCCTGCGCCCTCCTTGCTGCCCGCCTTCAGGCCGGCTGGGCAGGCTGCAGGAAGCAGGCCCCGCTGGCGGCCGAGGGGAGGCGAAAGGGCCTTGGAACAGGGGCGGGTGGAAGCCCGGAAAGGCCGCCAAGCTCGGGGCTGGGAGAGAAGCCTGAGTCCCCGCGGTCAGGACCCGGGCAGATGGGTGCCTTGTTCCCCAGTGGGTGCGAACTGAGGCCAGGGTCACAGAACAGCAAAATGGCCAAAGGGAGGAGTGAGGCGGCGAAAAAGCGAGAAATCTACAGGCAAAGCACCTTTCAAAAGGACCAAGGAAACAATGGATTCTGGAATTGGAAAGGATGTGTCTTAAGCGGGAAAGAGGGGAGGGTGCTTCAGCTACTGGGAACACCACTCCGGTGTCTGCGACTTTTGATGGCCCAACTCAAAATATCATCAACACAAAATGTTCACCCCTTCCCACCTTCCTCCAGCCCCCAACAGGGGAGCCTTTAATGGAAGGAGGGGGTAGGACATTCAAATGATGGGGAGGGGCTGGCCCCTACAAGTGCCTCACCAATCCTGTAAGACAATGCAATGGCCCAGGAGCTGCACAAGGCCTAGGGTCCCCAATTATTTTCTTTTATGATACACCCCAAGAATTCAGAGCAACACCCTGCACCCTCTCCAGAATGGGCAGCCTGAGATATTAAAGAGCTATATTTCAGGCAGTCTGAGTTTAATAGTTTCCAGATTGGGGGATTTCCGAGAAAGGGGGCGCCCAGGCAGAGGCATACCCTGCAGTTGTGTCTGCTTCTGATTAGCAGATGAAACTGCCAGTTCTGGGGAGGGCACTCTGGGGTACAGTGCAGCTGACAGTCCCACCGGGCTGTCAGACACACATCTCTACCTCCTTATGCCTGGGGTCCTTCAGCCACCAGAGAACGATCCACGCCTGACTCATCCCTGAGTAGCTTCCTTGGGCCCTGGCCACACTACCCCCCAGAAATGCTGCAGCTGCACAGCATAACCCCTGCACCCAAGACCAACATTCAAACTAACCATTAGAGAGACAGAGAATACACTGAGAAGTGAAAACTAAATCTAATTCTGATTGTATTGGCTTTGCCATCTTTCTCCTTCCTTAATATATCTCTCTCCTCTCCCCCCCCCCTCATCTTCCTCCTTTTATTCTCAAAGAAGTCCTCAGCGCCTATTCTCCCCGAGGCCTGCTGGCCTTCCTCCTCTAAACTGCACACCCTCCCTACTCAACCCCCCTAGCCATCCCTCGAAGCACCGATGCAGTCAGGCAAGAATCCAGCCCGGGCCCTCACCCAGCACCCAACTTTCATCTTCACCTATCTCTTCCCTCCGATCTCCTGTACTCATAAATTATTACAATTAATTACAGTGAGGGAAAGCCATTCATGCCATGCCCCCACCCCCCTGGACTCCATTGAGCTACCAGGAAACTCCTAGGCAGCTATCAGAGCAGGCACAACTGGACCCAGGCCTAAGCAGCCTCCACCCACCCTGGAGCCCTCACCCACCCCACCCAGCCTGGAGAGAAGCAGCAGGCACTTGCCCTCCGGAGGTCAAGAGAGCCCCTTCCTGGCTCCAGCCTCCCCCAAAGGATCTGAGCACTTGCCTCCTCCACGACAGCAGCCTGGGAGCCACAGGGAGGAGAAATAATGAGAACTGGATGCAGTTGGGTTTCTGGTTTTTTAAGTGACTTCCATATATTAACACAGAGCTGTTCTACCATAACAAACAGAAGCACGTTACAGGACGGACGCGGGGGGATGATAGGAAACACGGCTATGTACACGCCCGAGGCACCGGCCTGCGCGCTGGACCCAGCCTGCGGCACCATCCCCGGCCCTCGCCCCTCAGCTCCTGGGCTGGGAATCATTATTGTATGTGTATGTGTATCTTTTTTTGTACAAAATCTGCACGCAGAGCACCCCAGGCCTGGGGAGAGATGGCCCGGACCAAATATGATACAGGAAAAAAAAATAGAAATATAGCGATTCAAGTACTGGCTTCTCTGAAGAAAGGAGGAAAAAAATCACATTGTGTGTGTCATTTATTTCATTTGCGCAGGAGAAGAGAATGCGGTTTCTCTCCCCGCCTCCTGATCCTCGCTGGGTAGAACTAACTCTAAAACACCAATTTCTCAACACTGAACCCTCCCAAATCGCAAGAGTTTTCCTTTTCCCTTTCCTTTTTTTTTTTTTTCTTTTTAAGCTGATTGGCTTTTCTCTATCTTGCTTTTTCCTTTCCTTTTTCGTGCTCTCTCCCGCCTGGGCTGGGTTTTTTGTGGGGTTTTTTGTTTTTCCCTTGGCTGTGCCGAGGCAGCAGGCCGGGCCAGGGTTTAGGATTGCTCCTTGTCGGTTTTCTCTTTATTCATCTTTTTCATCTTCATCCTCCGGTTTTGAAACCAGATTTTGACCTGCCGCTCGGTGAGGTTGAGAACCCGGGCCACCTCGTACCGACGGTCCCTGGTTAAATACATATTGAAGAGAAACTCCTTCTCCAGTTCCAGCGTCTGGTACTTGGTGTAGGGGCAGCGCTTCTTCCTCGTGGAGCGGGCGTGGATCCAGTTGGCCACGGGGTTGCCTGGAGGGCCAAACACAGGCAGGGGTCAGTGGAGACCCTTTCCAGCCCAGGATCCCTGCCACTCCACCCCCAGTCTTAGCCAGGCTATCAAAACCCAATAATTGAACCTGAATTTGGACACGTTTTGCTGTAGGCATTTCCCCTCACTCTTTTTGCATTCTGCCCCTCTCCCCATGTCCCCCGACTTCAGTTTCCTAAAACTGTAGGAAATCAAAGCTACCCAGGCCCCAACAGTCTGGCCCTCAGCTTCAAGAGCAGTAACTGGAGAATATCCTCATAGAAAGTCCAAATTCCCAACTGTTTCACAGGCCCATAAATGCTTCTCTCTCTTGTTTTTTATTTTTATAGTGAGGTCTCTCTCCTCCCCACTTCCCTCCTCCTTTGCCCCCTCCCATCCACCCAGCCCACGACCAAGTCCTGAAATTTCAGCAGCTCTGCTTCCTGACCCTGAGAGTCCCTAAGCCCCTCACTACCCTCTCCAGCGCTGTTGCTCATCCCCGCTCTCCGAGTTCAACCCTGCTGAGGCGAATTCTCAGGGTGATGCTGGGCTAGGAAAAGCCTTCCTCCTCTTCCCCAGAGAGCTGCTGGCCTTGGAATCAGGCCCCCCTATATGTGAGCTTCCCTGTTTGACTTCCAGGGCCCCCACGCCTCCTGCCAGCCCCAGGACAGGCTCTGCAGGAGCTAAGCCTCCAATTTCAGGTTTATGAGAGTAGCTGAGGGCAAGGAGGGAAGGCTCAGAGGGGTATAATTAGGCCCTGGCCCCTTATGGGGCTGGAGGAAAGGATTTCCTGAGCCCCCTCCTGGGACTCCCCCAGACACTTCCTCACACCCAGGGGGCTGCACCCCTCCCCTGCTGTTTCCCTTCTTTCTCCTTTCCCTGGCCCTACAGCTCCCACCTGCCCCTCCCCATCTACCCCTGCCCTTCTTTGCAACACTTAAAGGCTCCTGTCTCCCAGATTGGAGAGAGAGAGAGAGAGAGAGAGAGAGAGAGAGAGAGAGAGAGAGAGAGAGAGAGAGAGAGTAATTCTCTAATCGGGGGAGATGTCTCTCCCCACTCCTCATCCCTGACACCCCCATTTTCTACCTTCTCTCCTGCAGACCCTCAGAAGAGGGCTTTCAAGTTTGAGGCTGGGACCCCACTTCTCTCCCCCAACTCTGCAAGTCCTGTCTCTCCAAGTTCCCCCAGACCCTGCACTCAGTGGTCCTGGGAGAGAAGTCCATAGACCTTGAGTTTTATTAATCTCCAGTGGTGTGAGGACACCCACCCCCCATGCTGGCTGGGAGGTAGGGTGAATTTTCTCCCTGCCCCTAGTGTCCTCCTCATCTCTGCCCCATCCCACCTCAAACCATAAAATGAACCTCGCCCCCATCCCAGCCCCATGGCCCTGTCTGCATTTCTTCGAAAGTAACGACTGAGCCAAAAAGCCTGGGCTGGGGGTGTGGAGGGCGGGGGTCTCTCCTCCAAACCTGCTCCTGGGAGAGGAGCCCCCCTCAGCCCTCTCCCAACCTGGCTCCTCGGGGCCCCCTTTCAGACCTTCCTGCCCCTGAAAGCTCCCCAAGGTAATTCGCTTTTATTGAGTCCTCACCCCCTCGCCCTCACCCCTCTCCCGCGCTCCCTGCGCCACTCGGAGGGGCTGTAATCCGGCTCCCCCCGCTCGGCCTCTCCTCCCCTCCCGCGCCGGTTGTAAAGGAAAATTGCTCCCAACTTACTGGGGTCCAGGTCGGCCTTCTCCTCTTTGTGCTTGCTGCCGGCGAGCGCGTCCGCCTCGGGCGAGGGCAGGGTCTGCGGGGCGCGGTCGCGCAGCTCCCCGGGCGAGCCGTACATGTAGTCCGGGTAGCTGCGGCCGTCGCCCGGGCCGCAGTCGGCGCGGCGCCCGGGGTAGGCGTCCGGCTTGAGGGCGTAGTGGCGGCCCCCGGCCGGGAAGCTGGGGAAGGAGACGGCGCCGGACAGCGGCTCGAGCCAAGTCCGCATGTAGCGCGTGTCGGCGCCGAGGTGGGGCTGGGGGCCGTACGGGTGGTACACCACGGACGACTGCGAGGGCACGGGCGCCCACGACGTGCTGAACACGGCCGGCTTGGGCGCGAAGCTACAGGACGGAAAATCGCTACAGTCCGGCACCAAGCCGCTGGGTCTGGCGGCGGCGGGGTGAGCCCCGGTGGCCGGAAACCTGGACGCTAGGAGGTCTTCATTGTCGTGGGAGATGAGCGAGTCCACGTAATAGTTACTGATGGGCCCCGTCGCCGACATCGTAACGGGGTTTTACATACATAAGATTATTGTATGAACTGTATATGTACTTTTTATCTGCTCACAGAACAATCAAGGCAGGTAATTATTTTTCCAGCCTTTTCCCCGCAGCTCATTGGCTCCCCGGCCCCCACGTGATCGTATTTACCCAAAAATACGGCGCGGATCAATGCGCAGGGGCTTTTTTTTTTTTTTTCCCCTTGCCTTTTTTTTTTTTTTATACCTTCTCCCACCCCCTTCTCTGCTGATCCCCGCGACCTGCGTTTTCCTGGGGGTCCGGAGCTCTGGACCCAAGGCATCCGTCACCCCCTCAGGACAACTCGTCTCTCAGCAGAGAACCCCCTTGCCCAGGTCCACCCATAAGCAGATGGCCTCCCGCCCCCGCCCCCAGGAGGATTTCTCAATGGGGTGAAAATGCCAGCCCCGGAGCCAGGGTCCCCGGACCCCCGGGGCGGAGCTGGGCGCCGGAGCCTGGGGACCGCGGCCGCCGAGGTAGGTGGAGGAACTATTTCTTGACGTAATCTGTCTCTGTCGGCCCGACGCTCCCGCAGTCTCTGCGCGAGCCGAGATCAGCGATTGTCAGTTCGGAACGTGGCTTTTAAAAATGCGTTTTTAAATAGTGTGTATGTATGTATTTCTTTCAGGAGCCGCAGCAGCGAGAGAGGGAGGGTGGGAGGGGACTGGAGGAGCTGGGGTGGAGGGAGGGAAGGAGAGAAAGGGGAGAGTGCCTCTGCCCTGGCCAACTCAGCCCCCCAAATATGGGGCAGGGGAAGGGTAGGGAAGGTGGTCCGCGGGTGGGAGGGGTAGGACCTCTGGACCTCAGACACCTTTAGCATCAAAAGTCTTCTCTCTGCTTCGGTACAGATATGCAAGCACCTCTATTTTAAATTTATTGTCTATATCTATCTCTCTCTTTTTTTGCCAGCTGGAAGAAGTGGAGGAGAGATCTACACAACTTAAGTGGGGCAACCTCCTCCCATTTTCCTGCTCACCCACCTTGGCCCCAATTCCATCTCTGGGACACCCTGACCCCCCCAAAAAAGAAGTCACCCCTGGGTTCTGTCTGCAGAGAGCCAGGGTGAGACCGGGCAAGGCAAGCGAGCGACCTCAGTCGTGGGCAAGTAGCTTGTTTTTACGTCCTTCAATAAAAATTTTATGAGGATCATTTGATTGTTCATAAATGTGTCTTTCATTAAATAAAATTGTAGGCTGTTTTTGGAACGGGAAAAAGGCAACGGAGGGCTGGGAGAAAGCAGTTTCTTTGGGATCGGACACAGGAATTCTGGAGAAGCCGTGTGATTGTAGGGAAGAACAGACAACTAGGCTTCCTTCCCCCAATAAGTTGGCTGTTACCCTCCTGTTTGAATTCGGGGGTTGGTACCCAGTCCTCTGCTTTCCGTGGGACTGTCCCACGGTGGCTTAGTAAAGGTGGCTTTGGACAAGCAGGAAATTCTCAGTATGAGTGCAAAAGAGGGGGCAGGAAGGCTGGCTGGTGGGGGAGAAGAGCAGGTGATGTCCCCAGAGGCAGATGCACCCTAGGCATGGCAGAGAGAGTCTGAAGGAGGGGTGCAATTTCAGGGTCAGAAGGAAAGAGTCCCAGTTTGTGCGAGAAGAAGAAGGCAGGAGCTGAGGCTGAGAGGAGGCTCTGAAGCAGCAGGGAAGGAAGGAGCTTCCAGATCAGAGATGCCTGCTCTTCGTTCCCACTCCTGTCCCCAGGAGGGGACCAAACAAATGCCAGGGTGGGGGCCCAGGCGGTTCTCCTGCACCTAGGCCAACCTGTCTCCTCTGGGCCGAGAAGGACTGGAGAGAGGTGTCCCAGAGAGTGTAGTATGTATGTTGGGGGGAGGAGGAAAGTTGAGGGGGGGAAGAATAGATGTGAAGTCCAAACACTCACCCCAGCTTTCTAGGCCCCATCCCCCGTCCCTGATCCTCCCCCTTTCCAGCTCTTTCCCTTCGGTCAAGCGGGGCTGGGATTTCTACGAAAGGGGGGGACGATATGAGAAGTGCCTAAGGGCTGGGGAGAACAGACCCGGGGGCCTCAACCTCCTCACCCTCGGCTCTGATTGGATTATCTTCCCCTCCCCCAGACTAAACTGATTTGGAAAATCCAAATAACAGCAAGAAACAGAGTATCTCTTTGGCCTTGATGGAGTTGGGTTAGCTGTCAATCAAAAATTCTCCCTCACTAGTTCAAGGAAAAGACAAGAGGTTCCAGTCCCCCTGCAGAGGCTTTCTCCAAATCCCTAGCGCCGTCAGCACCTCCCCCAGCCCTGGCGGCTGGGGACCCTGACCAGCTCTTGGGCGGCTGCTGGCAGACATGTAGCCTTTGGCGGGCCTGGGGCCAGACTGTGACCAAGAGGACATCAGGGACAGAGCCTGAGAGAGACTGAGCCCGAGACAGCCTGAGACCGAAAAACTGAAACACACAGGGCATCAGGCCCATAGAAAGGAAGGAAGGAAGGAGGGAGGGAAGGAAAGGAAACGGGGGATTAGGCTTAAAAGAAGGAGCGAGGGACGAATTAAAGAAAAGGGGAGGCAAGATGAAAAGAGATAGGAGAGCAGGGAAAGGAAGGCGTGCAGAGAGCAAGACAGAGGAAGGGCGGTGATAGGCAGGCAGGATGGGATAGAGAGCTGGCGGAGCAGCCATGGCATTGTGCAGTCCCCTTGCTTGCCGGGCCTTTGCCGGGGACAGGCTCCAGGCACAGCGGCCACTTCTGTCCTGACACAAAGGAGGAAGAGGCCTTCTCTCCTGCCCTTCCCAGCGTCCTGCTCCTGTGGGTACACTAGGCTCCTGGGATATAGAACCCCATTTCAGCCCAGGCAGCCTTCCAGGCAGCTGGGGCTGAGCCATGCTCTAGTCAAGGAGCAAAGAAGACATGATGAAGGAGTTTTCACGCCCTGCTCCTCTTTTGCATCTCTGCCGGGCCACAGGGCCCATCGGCCCCAATTTCAGCTTTCCTAGGAGAAAGATCCCCCTGAAGAACCTCTTCTATGGGCTTCTGCTTTGGGGGAGAGCTCTCACGCAGAGTGGCTTCGAGCAGATGCCCCTTTCTCTCCTAGCCTCTTTGGCCACTGCCTTTTTTCCAGCCCTGCCCAACCGGCAGAGGCAGCAGCATGGGGCAGCTGAAATCACAGCTGAAATCCTCGGCCCACACTCCCTGCTGCTGTCAATTTCCCCATGAAACTGGGGGGAGATTGTCACCTTAGTTATAGAGCGTGAACTCAGACCCTCCCTACTCAGGCATAGACAGAGCTGTGGATCAGGAAGTAGGCCTCGCCCACAGCCCCCTCCCCACCAATACCCCATTTTGCCTAGGCCTTGCTTAGAGAGTTGGCCTTGGAGAGGGGGGAGGGGGGGCTGGAAGAGGCTGGGAGCCCCTGAGTTCAGGCCCAGGTCCCTGTGCTTCCACAACTGCATATGGCCTGTACCCCCATTCTCTGTGTTTGGAGGTAGGGTGGCAGGTCAAGGCTCTGAAGCAGATTTTCAGGCTCCCCCAAATCCAGGCCTCTAGGGACGGGAACACAGGATGTGGGGACACCACGAAGGAGGGGCTTGTCTTCCCAGGGTCAGTTACTCCTACTGAATCCCCTGGCAGATTCCAAGACTCCCTTTCACCCCTTCAATTTTCCTCAGCGCAAGTGGGGGAAACTCAAGAGATGGGAGGCCACTGGGAACCCCTGTTGTGGAGAGGGTCACCCCAGCTTCAGCTCGCAGCTCTGCCCTTACTCTGGTTCTTAGAACTCCTCTCCACCGCCCAAAGATCCCACTGGGCCCAGGAAAGCCCCCTAAGGGGGAGGGGCAGCCTTATCCATCACCTCAAACCTGGGCAGCTAAGACTGCAAGCAAGCCAGCACCGCCGTGGGAAGGACAGGCAGACAGGCAGACAGGTTAGAGGCATCCTCTCCCCTCGCCCTGCGCCTCCTTTTTAGTGATTTAAATTCCCTCCGGTTCAATCCACACCGTCAAGTTCGGATTAAATTTAAAACAGGCTTCCCCGGTGCCCCCAGCGGGCTATCCCAGCCGCCGCAGGCGGGGAGGCCGCTCCCGGGTTCGTCCGCACCGCCCGCGAGGAGGAGGCTGTGCTCCATTTGCTTTCATTTTCCATCTCCCCCTGAAATGGGCTCATTTCACCTCTTCGCTGCCCTCTCCCCCTCCCCGCCCCCTCCCTGGTTCCCCTCTACTTTCCCCCCTTCTCTCTCCTGGTCCCTCTTTGTTGGGGAAAACACACCCACACACAACTCCTGCTGGCTAAGGCCTGCGCTGGAAGCAGAAGCGGAGCCCTCCTGGCCTGCCGCGAGGAGACCGCGTCCTGCCCCCACCCCAGGTGGGTATCGGGATCCCCGCGCGCCAGGAGCCCGGCCCCTCCGCCCTGCAGGAGCGAACCCCCTCGGGCCTGTGAACCTGGCCCTCTCAACGCCACGGCCTGCACGCCCGCCGGCCCCCTGCCCCGCCGCCCGGCAGCAAACGGGGCTATTTCCGGCTCCCCCAACCGGTCTCGCTTCCCAGCCTGGGGAGTGGCTGGAGGGGGAGGGCCCCGGAGCTAGGGGTGCTCCCTGCCTGGAGCCCCATGGCCCTGGCGACTTGTTACCTGATCTTTCTGTGATGTGTGTGTCGCAAGGAAATTTGCAGTGACTTTGGAGCCCAGACTGCGGAAGCGGAGGTGGCGAAAGGAGAGACAATACGGGTACAATTAAGGGGCCAGAGCCGCTAGTCTCTCCCCCGCCCTCCCTGCGCGACTGGGAGCTGTCTGGCCTCCAACCTCAGGGCAACCCGCGAACCTGGAGCCGGAACTCAGCCCCAGGCGGAGGGAACCAGAGGATCTGGCTTCCAGGAGGCTGGGCTCAAGCTCCCTTCCAACTTAGGGGCACAGCCACCAGCCCCACTGAGTTGCAGAGAAGGCAATGAATGAAAGTGCACATTCCGACCAATTGTCCCAAACTGTTCAGCCTTTGGAAGGAGAGCCTAGGGTGTGGGGCGGCTCAGACAGACAGACAGACAGACAGGCAAACCGCATCTCCAGAGGCAGACGGACTCACAACATGAGTGTGAGCCTGAAATCAAATACAGGTTCAACATTCCCTGAGGCCTCTCTGCCAGGCCGGTGGGCGCCGATCTCCCTACCTTCTCTCCCCTCCAGGGCGTTGGACAGAGACCTGGAGGACTGGGTCCCTCTGGCTTGGTCCAATCCCGCCTCGGGAAGCGCCTTCGTTACCTGCTCCTCGGCTCCCCACGGCCACAGATGCAGGGCAGCCGCCTCCCGCCCGGGGAGGGAAGCCCCGGCCACCGCAGCCGCCGCCGCCCGCCCTCCTTCCCTCCCTCCCTCTGTCTCGCCCTCCCTCCCTCTCTCCCTCCCTCGCGCGCTGCCGCTCACGGGCCCTCCCGCGGGCAACCTGTTCTGGACCCAATCCAGGTATCTCCGAAAGAGAGAAAAAAGAAAAGACATCCTTATGTGCAAAAGAAAGAAAGAAAGACCCTTAACTGCCTTTATTTTGCATGCTCTGAGCCTGGGTTGGCCTCGGTTCCCACGTCCTGGCCACGGCCCTGCCCCTGCGGAGGTGTGCGGGGCCTGCTGCCTCGCCCACGAGGACCGCCGCGCCCCACGCACTGCGAGCTGCACACTGTGGACCGCCGCCGCGGCCACCCGAACACCACTCAGACCTCAAGGTCCTTCCTACAGACTCAATATCCGGTTGCCCGGCTCGCCGCGGGCCTCCGCCCCGGGAGCCAGCTCCGCTCCGTCTGCAGCCCAAGTGCTGGCACACACGCGATCCACCTAGTCTGCGCTCTCACGCCCGCCCGACACCCCTCCCAGGCGCGGCGCCCGCCGGGCGCACTCGGGCTTCCGCCTGGCCCCGGGCTGCAAACCTCCTTCCGAGCACCGGACCCACACAAAGCCCGGCGCCCTGACGCGCCCATTGGAAGCCCCCTCCGCCGCCGCCGCCCTTCACCTGTTTCCGAAAAGAGCTGCATCTCCGCGTCGACCCAGGCCTGGGGCCCCAGCGGAGGGTGTTGGGGAGCCAGGGTCCCGGGGAAGCCACCGAGGATCCGGGATCGGCGGGGCTGAGCCAGAGCCCCCGCAGCCGCGAGAGATCTCGGAGCCCCAGGCTCTCCTTGGCGAGCTCTTGCCTTTTCCTCCTTCTCCCACAAGTCTTAAACACTCACATGCCGAGAGTTCAGCTCTATAAATCCTGTTCCTCTTTCCCATATCATAATTAAAAAAAACCAGTAGGGGAGGTTTTAACTTTTATTGCGATTTCTGGAGTTGGGCTGTGGAGCATATATTAAGTTTACGCTTATGCGCTCTCGGCGGGGAGGGTCCTTTAAGAAATAAAAATCCATCTTAATATCTGCAGACGAGAGAGATAATTTTTCCCCTCCTCTTCACGCTGTTTCTTCTGAAGACTCCCTTCCAGCGAAGCGAATAAATAATCACCACCACCTTAGCCATGATCCATGGCCCCAGGGGCCTCGGGGCAGACGCTGGCCATCAGACTGGCCCTCACCTTGGCCCCATGAGAACTCGCCCCATTCACCAGGATTCTTTTGGGCTGGACACCCAGACCCAAGGCTCAGTGACCAACCCATATCAGCTCTTGGGCTCTGAAACAGAAATGGAGGCAGAGAGACCCAAAGCACAGAAGCCCTTCCTTGGTGAATTTCGGCCCATCAGGGACCCAGTCTCCAAGACAGGCACTCCTGAGCACCCGCCTTTACTGGGGACTCATTTCATCCAACTGGCCGGTGCTTCTGGCAACCTGAAAATTCAGAGAAGGCTGGGGGCTCCCAAACAGGGGGTCCCCCTGACTGCCTCTAACCAGCTGGTCTTCCTCTCTGAAAACCTCCCTATTCCCTGAGAGCCATAGAGAGATTTGAGCACTTCCATCCAAGGGAAGATATTTTTCCCCCTACAAATGGCTAAGGAACAGATGGAAAGTCAACCTGACAAATTCAGCTGGAGTGAAGAGAGGCTCTATTCCCATTTTCTCCTCTATCCTCCTCAGGGTGAAAATAAATCTCTTTGTATAACATAGAGAAAAATAAATGAGCATGCAGGTAAATATATATAGGGGATTTGAGAGAGCCTAGAGGAGACAGGGATGTAGAAACAGCGACTCACACTCATACAAGGTTACAGATATCCCCTAGCAGACAATTGCAAGAATATGGAACTCCATGTATATGTTTTGTTACAGGGACATGACTTTATTTCCCTGTCTGAAAGTTTATAATGTTTTAATAATCATAATAATTCCAAAGTAAGAAAACCTGTCCTCCTTTTGGTTTTCTCTTTCCCAGCCTCCCTGAGAACTGGGGCATATCTCCCCCACTCTCCTGGATTCCCCCCCCCCCATTTTTCTCCACAGGCAGAGAAACCTCTTTTGAGAGCTTCTCTCTAGCAACAGGGTCCAGAATTGAGGAACCAAGGGCAAGGGGTGGATGGGGAAGGAGGGGAAGCAGCTTTGCAAAGTTTCACATTGCTCAGATTTCCTCTCACTCCATTTCCTCCCCTCCTTCCCTGGCATCAGCCAACAGCCTTCCCAACAATATGGTAAAGGTGGGCGCTGGCAGCCTCCATTCACCCAGACATTTCCACACAATGCAAAGACAAGCAGCTGCCTGACAGCCACAGACACCACAGCCCAAGGCCTACGGGCCACAGACAGCTAGACTGAGACCAGAGCTAGCTAGGTTCTTGCCCTAATATTTCCTAGTGTGTGTGTGGGGGGCAGGAGGGGGACATTTCTACTTGGACTTGATGCTTTCCTCTAACCTACAAACACCCTAACTATGCCCTTCTCCTGGGCAGGGAGCTATAGAGGGGGAGGGAAGGTGAACAAGCTAGTGCTCAGAGGTCCCCAATTGTTGGGACCCCCGGGCACCCCACTTTTCTAAGGAGAAGCTTCGCCCCAGCCTTCTGGAGGCATGGTTTTTCCTTGGAGGTGGCAGGTGAGGGAAACTAACCCTTCCAGAGACTCCCTTCTCTTTCTGTGCTCTTCTCTTTCCTAATGACCCTGCCCTACCCCGGCTGGCCTGCCAGACCACCTCTCACTCAAATTCCTCAATTTCCTTGGAATTGGCTAGACCGTCTTTGTCTGTCTCCATCAGCTGAGTCCAGGAAACAATAGCTGCAGGAGAAACTCCTCTCCCTGAGCCCCAGGGATTGGGACAGGCTGAGGAGTAGACTGTAGAAAGTGGGGTTTTCAGGCTTGCCCGGCCTGGCCCCACTCACAGCTTGCCCTCCTCAGTCTGTATCCAATGTGCCCTACCTGGAAGGGGGCTGTGGGGCAGGCCCACAGGGGAGGGACGGAGCTGGATAGGTGGGTTGGGGCCCTCGACGAAAACCGACTGATGTAACTCAGGCAGTTTCTTGTTGCCGAGTTCAAAACTCAATCCCAACAACATGAAACTACCTAAGCCACAGATCAGCTGAGCGAGCAGGGCGGGAGATTCAGCTTTGCATCTATCGGGAGGAGAAGGGAAGGGGGTTGGGGAAGGAAGAAATTCAGCCCCGTCCCCCTTTCCGCCCCCACAACCTCCCTAAAGACTAGAGAGTACACTTAGGGTGGCCGGGTGGGTAGGGGTCTGACTGCCTCATCAGCTTCTGGTCCAAGCAAAACGTTCAGGGAAATGCTGATGAAATGGGACCTCCAGTCACCAAACCCACGCTCCACCTCCAGCACCACAGCGGACCCATTCCCTTGCCTCTGGCCCTGGCCCTGGGGGAAGCCCAAGTGTCCGTCCTTCCACTCTGGAGCTGGGTCTCCTGTCTTGTCCATCGGGCTCTTCCGCACTCTCCTCCTAGATTCCCTCTGATCCTCTCCCTCTCAGCTCAACTCTGGCTTCCCTGTGTTTGTGGGTAGCCGAACCACAGAGCCTGTGCTCCAGCGCCTCTTCCAATCAGGCCACTTGCCTGGCAAAGCCCCATGGTTGGGGAGTGTGGGGACCGAGAGCCTGGATGAGGCTCACATCCAAACCAGCAGAAAGCAGAAAAACCTAAGCGTCAAGCTCCAACCCTCTCTAGCCCACCCTCCCTCTGCTCCCCTCAGCAGACAGCCAGACTGAGCGACATCGAGATCCATGTGTCAACCTCGAGGCAACCCTAAGTGCCAGCGGAAGAGAAAGAAGCCAAAACCTACCAATTTACCCGTTTAACCACTGGACCCCACAGCAACAGGCCGAGGAGGGGAGGAAAGGGAGCTCACGGCCACTGCCCTCCGCTGCCAGCATCCACAAGTCCACAAGCAAGCCCGGGCTCTCGGAAAGCTCGGGTGCCCAAAACTCCTTCCTTCCTGTTCTGCCCGCCGTGCACCGGGCACCTGGGGACGCTGCTGGTCCCCACTCTGCCGCCAAGAGAAGAACAAGAAACCGCTTCTCCTACCTTGTCGCCGCCTCCTCCTCTTGCCGCTGCCGGCGCTTCTGCTGCTGCTGTGGAGGGGAGGGGGGTGGCTGAGCTCCTCGTGTCCCCCTCCAGCGGTTAAGTTTATTCCTCTCTTTGGATAGGTGGGGAGCTCTTGGGGTTCCCCCGGGCAGCGGTGAGGTGTGCCTGGCCCAGCACCCCAGGCAATCAGATCCGTCTGCTCCTCAAGATTGCAGTTTGCTCTCTGCCTCTTTCCCTCCTCCAGTCACCTTTAAATGCATCTTTTACTGCAGCACCACATTATATTTGCAGATCATAAAATCCACCTCTCGCGCGCACCAAGACCGTCCTGACATTACTGTTTTATGACCTTGACTTATTGTGGTCACCTGGATAATATTTAAATCAACGTTATGGTCTCTCACTTACATTAAACCCGCCAAGAGACGTTCTAGAAAGGCTCTAGGAGATGAGTCAAACACAAAACACACACATCCACACACTCAGCCTCTTTAGGGAGGGGGTGTCGCTAAAAAAAACCACTAAATACAAAAACCACCCATTTGAGGATTATGATTCTGGAAATTTATTAGGATTTTTTTTTTCTCCATTAAGGAAGCTACATGCAAAAGATACAACATACAGAATATCTTTAAATAACACAACTGCCAGACAGGGACAGGGTGATACTGGGGGGGGGGGGAGGGGGGCGGGGAATCTGTCTTAGCTTCACTATGCTCTATTTTTAAATTTTTTGTTCCTCTGGATGGAAATTTTCAGATGTCAGTGAATGGGGGATGTGGGGTGCTAGGAGGGTGGGAGAAATGCAGAAAGCAGTACAAATACAAGACTTCAAGCAGATTCTCTGAGCGACTGGGAGGTAAGACATGGAGAGGGTTTGGTGGAGGCACTGGGTGCTACGATGGACATACAAACACTAGCCGAACTTCCCAAAACGTCTATTCTAAGGAGGAAATACAGCAAGAAAGGAGCAATTCTGACTGTGCTCTGTGAGATTACAGACCTTCTCTGGTTCATTTTTGTCCTCTTTCCCCCCTCCCCCCAATTGGGTGTATTCGACCTTAACTTCGCATAGAGAACAGGATGCTGTGTGTGAGTGCGTGGGTGAGTGAGGGGTTGACACACACACCAGTCACACTCCCACCCTTATCTATGCAGGCACGCCACACCCCAAACCCCTGCACCCCATTTCTCATGCTTTAGGTGGACGCATCTTCACAGCACGAACCATTGGTCCCTTGGAAGGAGAGTCTGAGGTCTTTGCCTTTTTTGCAGGCGCGTTGCATTTATACTCAGGGAGGGAAAAAATATACCACCAGGCACAAAGGGAGGAGGGGCGGGGAAAGGAAGAAAGGGGTGGGGGGAGAGGGGAGGAGGAAGGGAGGCCAAGGGCTCAGGTGAAATTAAAATTGGAAGTCAGTTCCCGGATCCGATTCTCTCGGTTCATTTTCTTGAGTTTCATTCTGCGATTTTGAAACCAGATTTTGACTTGTCTGTCTGTAAGGTTAATGGTCTTGCTAATCTCCAGGCGGCGCTCTCGCGTCAAATACATATTGAACAGAAATTCCTTCTCCAATTCCAGCGTCTGGTGTTTAGTATAGGGGCACCTCTTCTTCCTTCCGCTCTTTGCTGTCAGCCAATTTCCTGTGGTGTTTTCTGCCTTTATCTCCTCTGTTAAAAATAACATTATTTACATAAGTATCCCTGCAGAGGCAACCCCTCCAGAATGCTGCAGCCTTTGCCAGCCTGCTGTGGGGCGGCTGATGGAATACAGGGTAGCTGTTCTTGTTCCACAGGCCTGGCTGGTGGGGTCCTCTTGGGCTCAGGGCCCTTAGAATATCTTTGGGGTCTAGATTTACAGGGGAGAAAGACAGGAGGTTCTTGCCTCCAAAGGATTTAGTAAATTTAAATTACCCCAATCCACCTTGACCCAGCAGATTCTGAGTACTCCCCACTCCCTCAGCTTGCTCACCCTGGTGGGCACTTGAAACCTCACCAGGCCCTCCCTCCTCTCTGTTCCATTCCAGCTCTGGAAAAATCCAACCAGAAGGAAAAGCATTTTCCAGGCCCCAGACTGGGTGGCAGAGTCCATCCTGCTGGCTAGAGCAGTTCCCAGAGAGCTTTGACCCCTTTCAACTCAGTGGAGGGATGGCTCCCCATTCTCTGCAGCCAGTGGCCATTGCAGCTGTCCCATACCAGACCTCCAGTCCCTGCTCCCACCTGAAGTGCCACAGAATGACACTGTCCCATTTGATCTCCCATTGCCAGCTCTTCCTCTCCTGGCCATTTCCCCCGGGTGTCAACCGCTGAGGCAAGGGAACTTGTACAGGCAGCAGAGGTCAGGGGCAACAGCTCTGGGGCATGCTGAGAGGCCCTCGGACAACAGCCCTGGCCATAGGACCTAAGGTCAAGGGAGAGAGATATCCTGAGGAAATGCAGCCTCTTGGAAATGTCCTGCCTGGTCTACGTAGAGACGGACGCCTGCATGTATGTGTGTAGTATTCCTGCACAGAAGCATTCTCCTACACATATTATTTATTTATTGTTATTTATATAAGGAGATACTATAAGTAGAGTGTGTATTTCCCATTATCTTATTGATAGCTTCTCTCCCTGGACCATGTTCTTGCTGAAATGGACTGGCCTTACTCTTCAAGCAGCAAAAGAGATCTGGGCCATCTTTTCTAGGGAAAAACCCAGAGTCCAGAGACCAGAGATGGGCACCCAGCAAAGGACTCTGCGGATGGTCTGCACTCTGTCTCCCAAATGCCAAATGAAATCGCCAGCTTCCTGGATCTCATCTTGATGGGGAGGTGGGTGGGGGGCCCAGGGGAACCAGGAAGCACCAGAAAAACGGCAAACTTGAGGCTGTAGTTTAAAACATCCAAATGCCCTTCGTTCTGCTCCCACCTCTGCACCTGAAGCCTCCAAGTCAAATTATTGAAAGGCTTTTCACATCTAACTCTGTCTTGTTTATTTTCTTATTAGGTTTGTTGGGTTTTGGAGGAAAGGAAGAAATTACAAATGGTGAAGTCTGGCCGAAAGCCCTCTTGCCTCTGGCCAGGTGGAGACATCAAAATGGGAGAGGGGAGGCAAGAAGGGCCGAGGCAAAGGGCGGGCTGAGAGGGATTAGTTGGGGTGGGAGGACTTAGATTGTTGTGGGGAGGGCAGGAGAGAAAATGGAGCCTACCAGAAAGAGGGCAGTTTGAGTCAAGAGGTGGACTTATTAACCTTGACTTTGCTTTTGGTGGGGCTAGGACAGCTTTTCCTACCCTACATATCTACACCCCAACCAAGCTCAGGGTCTGAGGAAAGGGTATAAAATTAAACTTTCATGTTGCACCAATGCCACCATGAAGGCTTTGTGGGTGTGGGTGCCTCACTCTCCCCCTCACGCTCAATCCTGAACACACCTGATCTTCTGGCCAGAGTCTCCATGAGGTAATTTGCCAAGGCCACCTTTGCAGAGGAGAACCAAGGAGGGGAGGCTTAGCCCTTGCCCCCCCAAAAGAGAGAGTGTGTGTGAGTGTGCACAGGCATGCTGAGTGTGTGTGGAGCATGTGAGAGGGGTGTGTGTGAGTGTGACACAGGTCGCCAGGCGTGCGTGTGTGCCGCATCCATGTACAAAGCACCACAAAATCCAGGCTGCTCAGCTCTAACTAGTCCATCCGCCTCAACACCCAGGCAGCCCCTCTTATATACAGCGCCCAGGAGCCAGTGCTTTGGGGAGCAGTGTTATTCCCACCCCCTCCCAGTGGGGCCTTTCTGATGCTTTTGGCTCCAACTTTTCGGGGAGAGCAAGTCTCCTCCGCCTCACTCCACTGCTCCCGTTTCCTCCACGTTCTTTCTCCAGGTGTCAGAGAAAGGTCCGGAAGGCCTCCAGTTCCTGCGGCAAAAATGAATCTTGAACCCTGAGCTTGAACTCTGACTAAGCTTTCTCTCAAACCAAAATCACAATGCAAAGCAGCTAACGCCACACTTCCTTGCCATTCACACAGAAATTTCCCAACCACTCATGTGTAAGCAGCTATCAGAAACCAACGAAAAAAAAATTTAACCAGAGAAAAGGAAAGGAAAAAAATTAAAAGGGAGACAAAAAACTTACAACAGTCCAAATGCCCCTTTCCAACGCCATACCCAGGCTAGGCGTCTGGGGGAGGGAGGGACGCGGCGGGTAGCCTTTCACCTCCACCTCTTCCGCTCCAGCCCCGCTGCCCTAGGCCCCGGCCCGGCCCCAAACCGCAGGAGCCCAAACCACACGCACAGATGAGACACACAAACAACAAATCGCGCTTCACAGGAAACAGTTTTCAACTGGAAAAACACAGTATAAAGCGAAATCTCCTTTCTCCCCAGTCTTCCTTAGTCCCTGACCCAAGATCGCCATTTTAAGCTTTTTGCAAGCTTCTGACCTGAGCGGGGGACATCAGCCCCCACCAGGACAACAGCTTAGAGCAAGCAAACCAAACCCAACACAGGCCTGGGAGTGGTCACCCGGCCTGGGCAGCTGCAGGCGGTCCGCGGTGCGCGCCAGGCCGGGTCTTGGCGCCCACGTCCGCAGCCTGCCGGCACCTCCACTTGGCCGCTCACCTTCCCTGGCAAAGGACGCGCCTCCCGCCTGGCGCTCAGCAGACAGGAGTCGCAAACTGGGGTCTTATTCCCAGGACCGTCCAGGACCAGGGCCTCCTCGGCCCAACCTTCTCCCTTCCCCCCGCCCCGGGCAGGAAGACCAAATAACCAAGCATTCCAGCCGGGCCAGGGCCCAGGCGGCCTTACCTTTTGCTTCGTTATCCGAGGTGTCGGGGCTGGAGTCGGCGGCTTTGGCCCTCTCCTTTTCGCTCTCCAAGGGGCTGCCTTTGGAGCCCGCCAGGCTCTGCTCGGTCTTTATCTCATTGGGGCTGGGGGTCTGGCTGTCAGACTTGGGGGTCTCAGGGAAACTCACTTTGCCCCCGAGCTGGGGCGACTCCAGATGTTCGGCGCGCGGGTTGAGACTGGCCCGCTGCTCGAAAGGGGCTTCGAAGTCGTTGGTCCCGGCACAGTGGGGCGGCTTGTCCAGCGCGGAGTAGCTCGGGCTGGCGCGGTAATAGCTGGGCACGGGCACCTCGTGCTCCCCGAGGCAGGACTCTTGCAGGGGGTGGGAGTAGAGAGCTGCCTCGGGGCCACTTTTAGCCCGCTTCTCTGCGCTGTACATGCAGCAGACATTCTCCTCCTTGACACTGGGTGGGTAGGAGCAGGAGGACAGCGGCCTGCCAACAGGTTGTTCCAGGCGGTAGGCGGCTTTGGGGTCGCCCCAGGAGTCCAGCTGCGAGAGGTAGGACGGGTAGGTGTTGAGGGCGAGGTTGGGGCTGCTGCCCTCGTCCCTCTTGGAGAGCGAGGGCGTGAGCCCGCATCCCCTCATCACCCCGCAGTTGAAGTCACTCCCCGATTGCATATACATGCCTGCGCTCCGGCTAAAGCGCTCTCCTCCGCCGGGCGCAGCCAAAGGCTCCGCGTACGAGTTGGGAGTTACATTGCGAGGGCATGTCATTTTCAGAGAGAGGGGTTTTTAAGGAGCAATACTACGGCGGAGGAGCTGACATCTTTTTTTCCCCCCATCCGGGAGGGGGGGCGGTTCGAGGGGGCGGGAGGGAAAAGAAGGGAGGGGGGAATATCAGCTCCATAATTATCCGCACATTCGGTCCTCACCATGTGACAGCTAGACCAATGGGATTTGAAAATGGCCTTGATGATTCAGACGGCCGTGACGTCAGCGGGGTCAAGTTGTCGGCAGGCGGAGCGCGGAGCGTGGAGTAACAGCGCCACCTAGCAACCACCTCGGGGTAGGGGCGCCCGAGCACTTCACCGCGAACAAAGGAAGCGCCCGGGGGCGACAGGGGCAGGAGGAGGGTGGAGGGAGATTGGGCAGAGGTGGGGGTTGGGGGTGTCTAGGGAGAATGGGGTTTGTTTACCCGGGAACCAGCCTGTACTCCTGGGGAGGGGGGCTGGAAGGGGGGGAGTGCAGGAGAGACGGAGAGAGCGAGGCAACTCGCGGCTCAAAACAGTCAAATTCAAATTAAAAGGTCAAGACACCGTTCAGGTACTTCCTCCCCTCTCCTCACCTCCCTTTTCCTCTCCTTGGACTCTCGCCTCTGCTTCTTTCCTTGGGGTGGGAGTAGGGTAAGGTCCTTTGGCGGGAGAGGGCTCCAGTGGGCAGAGAAATGGAGAAAAAGTTAAGGAATCCCAAACAGAACTAAAGTTTCTGCTTTCCTGTATCCTCGTTTGGCCGCCGTGGCCTTTGGGACTGAGAGCTGGGGGACCGCCAGTCACGGAAGTTGATCAAGTTGCAAGTTCCCCTCGGAGTTGACAGGGAATCTCCAGAGGAGGCGAGGTCAGGGAGGGGTCCCCTCACTCCGGGGCTGCCTGGGGAAAGGAGGTTCCCGGGGAGCCAGGGTGGGGAGGAGGAAGCTGGTGGCCTGAGACAGGGTCGGACCCAGGAGCGCCGCCTGGGCCTGGCTGGGTGGGTGGCTCCTGGGTCACCATCTCGGGGGCAGGAAGGCTTTGGCCTTTGGGTGGGTTTGGTTGCTTCGCTCCAGGCCCCAGTGGCTCTCGCTTTCCAATTGACCTTGCTCCCACTAAGACAGGGACTATTCCCAGAGAGAAAAAAGGGACGCGCGGGGCCTCAGCCGGTTTGGGAGAGCTGCGTCTCACCCGGAAAACCAAGACACCAGGCTCGACAAAATCCTGCCCAGAGAATTGTCCTGTGCAGAGTGAATGAGTTGGGGGCATTTCTGGAAGGAGAAAAGGTTCGAGTCTATTCCTGCGGTTATTTTTCAATAAAGGGAAGCCAGAAGTAAGGGGCAAGTATGTCTGAAATAGTTCTTTTCGTTCCTCCACCGCCCTTCTCCCAAAGCGAACTAAACTCGCCACGCCTTCCTTAGGAAACGGAATCTGGAAGATAACTTGTTTTTCTGGTCGCCCCACATTCTCCCCTGGACAAGCCTCAGGTTTCTACTTTCCGAAGGGCTGGAGCCTGGCGGGGAAAGAGGACTGGAGCTCTGCGCACCGAGGCGTGGGGCAGTGAGGAGGCCTGAGCCGGGCAGCAAGAAGGGGACTTCGGAAATAAATCCGCGGGAATTCTCTCATCCAGTGGTCCAGAGAGAAGGCGCGGGGGTCCCTGAACCCAGGAAAAACTGGAGGAACATCTGTAACGTATGACTTGCTTGCAGGGCCAGCCAGCGGAGATTTGAAATGGTTTTGTGTTTTCCTTTGCAGAGGTCGCCGTGGGCTCGGCACAGGGGCTGGCCCAGGCAAGGTTAGGCTGTTTAGGCTCCAAAGGAGACGTGGGACAGCCGGGAGCATTCAATCCAGCGGGCCTTTTGTCCCACCACCCACCCCGAGGGAAACGGAGGAGACTTTATGGCCACTCTGTTTGCATTATCTGCATAAGTCTTTCCCCACCAGTTTGATCGAAACTGCTCGCTTTTACGAGGACCCAACGAAAATTCCCCGTCATATTTATCAGCCGGGGATAAAAATTTAGTATGGGAACTGATATTTCCTCATTTATGGGGCGATGAAATTAAAGACCAGAGCAATTGAAAATTATATGGCTTTGGGGGGTTCCCTCCCCCCTCTCTCACAGTGCCTTTATTTTCCTGCCTGGTGTGCCGGTCCCTGGAGTTTGGCGTCCCAGACCCCTGGCCTTGCTCCCTGTTTGGGGTTCTGGCTGGGCCCTCTCCCTCTGCTCAGGTGCCACTTGGCCACCGTGGCCTTTCCTGGTCTTGTTCTCGGTGTTGGGAGCTGGGGGCCTGCACAGAACGACGGAAGCCTCTGCCGGGCTAGGCTGCGATCGGGCTGGGGCAGCGGGAAGTGGAAGTTTGCAAGGAGCCTCACAGAGAAAGGGTCTGAGCTTAGCCTGGGAGGGGGTGAGGGAGGCTGAGGAGGAGGGCGAAGGAGACAAACTCCAGATTACCTCTCAAACCCAGCGAGTCCCTAGGCTTAACCTGGGGAAGCAGCGGGAAGGGAGTGGAGTCACTGGGCTTTAGGACCAGTCTCCCCCTACCAGCCCGACCCCCAATCCAAACTCACTCCTTACCTCACCCATGGGAGGGGATGGAGTTGCTCCGGAATCCTTGCCATTATTAATGGAAGTCATCCCCGTGGGACGAGGAACCTCCCGCCTGGACTCCCACTTCCTCACAAGAACAAATAGTGTTTAAAGTTGAAATAATTAGAAGTATGATAAACACGGCCCATTAATGAAAAAAGAAATCAAATTCATCAGCCTAAGTAGGACCCCCGGTGGGACAAATGTTTGCCTTTAATTACGCAGGATAAACGCAAACTCGGAGCTGTTAAACAGGAGCCCGTGCAGACGCAGACTTGAATTCAACTTGTAGGGTTTTTCAGACTTTGGAATTCTGCCCCAGTGGGGGTGATGGGAAGGAAGACTTGAGGGGTGAGGGTGAGGAGGGGGCAAGAGGAGCGCTTATGTGGGTCGGTCGGCTGTAGGTCCCAGCCCTGCCCCCCTTGAGCTCGGTCTTCCCGAGGCCACGAGCAAAGGCCGTTTCAGTCCTATTGTCCGGGCCTGGCGTTCAAAGGCACCGGAGTTGCCAGGGCCATCCTGCCGCCGCCAGGCGCCCACCGGCCCTGCTCCCCGGGGCCAAGGCCTTCAGACCTGCACCCCGGGGAACTGGATCGGGGTCCAGGAGAAGCCTGTGTTGCTGGAATTGCCGTGTTGAGACATTTCCCCAGCTCCCCAGGAGTACCAAGAGAACTGCGACTCTTGGGCTTCCTCTTTTTGCCTCCACTTGAGGATGTAAAAATCCAGGGGCTGCAGGCCAGAGAGGGGTTCAGGCTGCACCCACAACTTGACAAATCCCACCTACCCCAAGAGTCCTAGCCCCTTGTGCCCTTCTTCCCAGTACCCGGACCTTGGGAAGAAGGCAAGGAGGCAGGGCTGGGCCTCATGCCGCTGGAGGGACTGTGGGCCAGGGAGAGGAGGAAGGTGGTCCCGTCACATTCCAGGGTGTTTGGTGGGTTCCAGGGGCAGGCCGAGGGCTGGGGCAGTAGGGGTCTCCATGTAAAAATAGAAGAAAAATGGAGTGCTTAACAAACAGAAAGGAACCTCGGCTGGCTGTTTTCTTGGCTCACACCCTCAAAGCACCCCCAGAAACACCCTGATTTCACCAAGGAAAATTAGTGAAGTTTCTCTAAGAGGTTAGGGAAGTCACCTAGGAAATTCCAAAGGTGAAGAGAAAAAGGAAAAGGGTCTCTCCCTTTGCGGTAAAATAAAAAATAAAAGAGTGTGTGTCTTGAAATCTCATCAAGCAAAATAGAAAACAAAATCACACTAGTGGTGAAAATTGCAGGTTTTTTTCCTCTTGTTTTGGAGTCCCAGGTAAATAATTTTCCTTCCAAAACTTGAAGGAAAGATTTGCTTTTCTTTTTCGCTAACACCAGACTCTGCCTCGGCTTAATTGGGAGAAAGGAAATCCCAGACAAAATACAAATGCTCAGAAGCCCAGGAAACTGCTTTTCAAACAGGTATAGGGAGGGAGACGGGAGGCTGAGGATGCCTGGAGGGGCCTCTGGTCTCCCCGATCTCGCAGCCACTCCACCCGGGCAGCCAACCATTAGAGTCGCTCTCACATCTGGACCTTGTACACACATTTGCACCCCGATGCTATGGAGTTTACCAATTACACGTGTGTCTAAATGGGCTTCATTTTGTATACAGAGCCACAAATATTCACTTTTACCCAAAAATGCGCTTCCTGCAATCCCGAGTCCAGAAGTCTAACAGCCTGACCAGCATAACTGCTTTTCTCGCCTTTCCTTTCGGAAGGAAGCCGACCAATGCTTTAACTTTGCCTCCTGAATCAAATCGAAACCAGATAGCAAACGCGTCCAAGAGAAGCTTAGGGAGGAGGAGATGGGGTGGGAGGATGTGTGTGGGGGGAAGGCCTTGCTCCCCACTTTAATGGTTTGCTTCCAAGTTGCCCCAGTAGGTCGGGTTTCCAGCCAGAGCCAGGGCTGTGGTTGGGCCAGCTCACTCCGGTGAATTCCCGCTCCTTCCTTACCGGCTAAATTCCTTTTCCAAGATCTGTTTTTCATCATTTACCTCTTTCTTTCTTCCTTCTTTCCTTCCTTTCTTTCTTTCCTTTTTTTTCTTCTTTTTATTTTTTGCTCCCCTTCTTTCTCTGCATTTTTCTTCCCTTCTCTTTTTTTCTGCAGTTCATTATTTCCTTCTCCTTTTCTGATCCTTTCCTTTTCCTTAATTCATTGTCTTTCTCATTTTTCCTTCTTTCTTTCCTTATTATGCAATTTATTCTTTGCTCTTTTCTTTCCTTCTCAGTGCTTCCCTTCCTCTTGACCTTCTTCCCTAGCCTTTCTTGTTTGTCTGTTGCGATGGGCTCTGTGAGGGGAGAGGATCGGGCTCGGTTGGTCGCATCCCTCCCCAGCCGGCTGCTCAGGCTTGGAATTGACCTTCTCCTGCCTTCAGTCTTAACTCGGCTTCTCACAAGGGGAAGTGTAGGGCTGCGGCGGCCAGAGGCCAGGCCTTAACAGTCGCCATTAGAGGAGAAACTGACTCCGATGGCTCCCTGCAGCGCTGGTTCCAGGGCTCAGGTATCTTCATTTCAATCTCCCCAAAGGAGCCTTGTCCACCAGGCCTATCTTTTGAGAATTAGCTTCATCTTTGTGTTGACTTCCAGAGTTGAACAGCAAAATAACCTCAATTTGAGCCCAATTGATTTCCCTAAGGCTGCAGTCAGGGAAAATGGAGAAGTGGGGTTCTGTCAATCCCAGGTGATTCAAGAAGCAGATCCAAGGGCTCACTGCTAGGCTTAGTAGCCCAAGGCCATGTCCACTTGGGCACCTTTGTTCTCTGAGCTCCCAGACTGCAGCCCTGCTGGCCATCCTTCTTCTGTCTGGCAACCACTGCAACCTCTGGGCAAAAGGAATTTCTTTGGCGTTTTGGATTCTGTCTTTCTTCAAACCCATTGTGGACTTAGCAGGAGGCAGGGCTGTGTGTACAGAGACCCTCCCAAATCCCAAAATCTGTGGTCTGAATCAAGGTTATGGGTTTCCACTTTATGTAGTGGATTGAGGGTGTGTGTGTGTGTGTGTGTGTGTGTGTGTGTGTGAGAGAGAGAGAGAGAGAGAGAGAGAGAGAGAGAGAGAGAGAGAGAGAGAGAGAGAGAGAGAATGTTGCCTGCAGTCAAACAAGAGGGCATGATGGGGGAGGTCTGGTCCTGCTGACATTGGCAGTCCCCAAAGCTGGGTCCAATGTGGGCCTCAGAAAATATTGACCTCAATCTGTAAGCCTTATTTTGCCTTAGGCAGAGCAAGGCAGCTCCAGATACCCCCACCAGGACCCCAGAGCCTCTGTCTTCCCAACCTCCCCCAAATCTTGAAATTTCATTCATAGCAAAAACAAAACTTTAAGTTTTAAAAAAAGGGGAGGAGGAATCTTGTAAAACTTTTATGCCAAACAAAGTTATAAAAACTTCCGGGCGATGCCTTTTCCAAAGGTTTATATGAATAATAAAGAGTGTAGTCGCGTGCACAGGGTGCTGTGGGTCCCAGAGAAGGGAGGGTTCAGCAAACAGCATGATCCAGCCCTGGGGCACCAGAAAACCCCAGGGACTGCCCCCTTGAGGGAATATTGGCCCAGAAACGAATTGCCCTACAGATTCCTGAGAGAGGTTGGGAAAGGGAAGGGGTGATGCCCTTGACTCCCTTGAAGTTCAAAGTTCCTCTTTGCTCTGGAGAGAAAAGTCCTCTCTGCCTTTAGCCCTCTCAAGAAATTAGCCCCAGGCAGTCTCCCCCCCTCTGGGTGAGAACTGGCTCTAGGTGTCCCCAAGTCTGTTCACCTTTCAGATATCTGGTCTGCAGCTCGCAGAGCAGAGCTCCCAACCTCTCGTCTGGGACACCTCACAGCACCCATGGACTTTCTCTCAGAGGCTCCCAGTGGGCTCCTGTGAGCCATCTTCCTAGGGGCCCTGCCATCATCATTTCCCAGCAACCTAGAGTCTGAGTGACAAAGAAACCCCAAACCCAAGGCTGGACCCAACCCACTTCTCTTTTCAAGTCCCCCCAGGTTCCTCCTGCACCCCCAAAACCCATAGTAGGAGGGGGAGGGGCTCAGAGTGCGCGCTCTCAGCCCACACCACTTAATACCCTTGTAAACTCCCACGTGCGCTATAAACTTGGATTTTTACAACCAACATTCCTCCTTAGCTCCAGGAAACTTTGAACTCGGCCTCGGGTTTATTTACTGGGGGTGGGGAGTGGTGGCGGGGAAAGGGGGTTGGGGAGCTGGGAGCTGAGAAAGGCTAGAGAAGGGGGAAATGCGGGGCAAGGGGTAATGGAGCGGGGGTCTGGGGAGTGTTGGGGGTGCCAAGACCCGTCCACTACCGGCTTGTTTACTATTTAGGGCGGAAACGTTTTCTAACACAGGCCAGACTGGGTCGTTAAGGGCGAAATGAAACTGGGTTTAGAGGCGCGGGGGTGGGGTGGGGGGAACGCTTTATGGCGGCGTCTAGACGGGGATCTTTTGTTCCAGGGCAGCGCTGTGGCTGGAGGGGATTACCCGGAGAAGTTGAGCCCAGAGTGGCCCTGACAAAAGGGTGTTGGACATCCCCAGGGTCCGAAGGTGGGTTTGTTTGGGAGATAGAGAACCCCCCCCCCTTTTTTTCTTATTTTTAGAGGGTCGCCAAGGGCTGGCAGGTTCCTGGGCCTGGGTCAGAGCAGCTTTGTTTTTCTTTCACTATGACTCCCCCCACCCAGCCTTCAGAAATCCCTCCTGGAGTCCGGGACCTTTTCTGGGCTGCACATTGCAGGGAACGTGGTAGTTGAGGACTTAAAATATTTTTCTCCGAAATAGGAGTCTTTGGAGATTAATATCTTGCTTTATAACAGATTTGTTCTACAGAGTTATCTTCATGTTACTTTATTGGAAACGTGGCCAGCAGGCCAATCCTCCTGGATCTGACTAGTAGATAAACACCTAGAGAAGTCTCACACTCACGCACACACACTCATACACAGAGGGCCCTCAGCTGCATGCCTGCTGGTCACCAAACACTGCCAGTAGTTACACACCACAGAGGACACAGCCCTAGGTGTGCATGTGGTCAGGTTTACTTCATGCTACAGGGAAAGCATGCAAATGCTATTCTTTCTCATGTGTGCCCATAGGCACATTGACTTAAACATGTTTGTGTGTGGGCACATGGGGGAACTGTGGGGCTGCATTGCACATACAGCTTAGTTTGCAAATATTGTCTCAAAACCACATTTTCAGTTAGAGAGTCAGATACTTAAGCTGCAGGGATTTCAGTTATCAAAAAAGGACGATGGAGACTAGAAGCAACAGTCCATTGTCCTGGCACTTTTATCTTCCCTTCAACAGAATTGCATTGACAAAAACATTTTCTTTGAATTGCATAAGAGCAGTTCCAAAGAGGGGGAAAGATACAAGAATTGGCCTCAAATATCTGACCCCAAATAAGGAATGAATTTGTATTTGAGACGGCCAGAGTGCCCTCACTGAAAGTGCAGTGCGGAAAGGCCTATGGTTATCTTTATGCAGAAAAACAAGAACATGCATAGGCGTGGCCCACTGTTCTCTCAGGCCATCTTCACCAGTGTCGCACCCCAAGCCAACCTGTTAGAAAACAAGTCTCTGGGCCTTTCTCCTGGGGACACCAAGTGTATACACATTAGGGTGGCCCCAGCCTAAGATATTGTTGTGTCTGGAGGAGCCTGGCCATTTGTGCTTCAGGGGAAGGGCCCAGTCCCACCTTCCCACCCTCAGGGGCAGCTAAGGTGAGGAAAGGAAGGGGGCTGGTTTCTCCTCCTCTCCCCTCTCTCCTTCAAAATTGTATATAAAAAATCCAATACAGTCTTCTGAGAGAGAGAGAGAGAGAGAGAGAGAGAGAGAGAGAGAGAGAGAGCGCCCTATCCTCAACCCTGCACATTTAACTGCAACAGACGGAGACATCTGGCAGGAGGGCAGTGGAGCCAAGAAAATTCCTATAAATTTAAATTTGATGATGGTTACAATTAACTCCACAACAAACGTGTACTTAAACGGAAAGTATTGCTGGGCATTTGGACGCAGCTTGGGCTGCACGTGAGAAAAGAGAGCTTTAAGAGGAGCCACGGAATATTCTCAGCTTGAGATGGGGAGGAAGCTACCGCCACACTCAGGCCCCTGCCCTGGGAGAGGGGGTGGGGTGCAGGCCCACCAGCCCTGGCCTACCTCACCTTCACAGCCTGTCCACACCACCAGGGCTCTGCCCGCATGCCTCTGCCTCCACCTTGGGAGTATTGAGGGTTTTAAGAGGAGAGAGGCTAATAAAAGGGTCAAATAAAATCATAATATTGAACAGAATGAAATATCTTTATTTGCCACCATAAGAATTTCACAACAATCCCTCTGGGACAGAAGCAGGGTGGGGATTGCACATGTACACACACTCACGCACATGGAGAGAGGTGGGTGATTTGAATCTCATTCCAGGCGAGTCCTCCCCCTAACCCCTCAGGGTAGAAAGAAATGCTTGTGAAATTTATTTACAAAAATCCAGGCCCCAGCATGGGGGAGGTGCCCAGTCCCATCTCCCTACTGCTTCACCCACACCAATCTTTTTTTCCTTAAAAAAAAGGGGGGGGGGAGCAACAACTGCATAGACTATAGCTATAAACCCATGGAGTGGGGCACGACGTGGAAAAAAGGTTGGGAAACCTCAATGCACCCGTTAAGAAATGTAAAGGAGGGCTCTACACATTCACAGGGAGAACAGCTAGGCTCGGGCGGGGCCTGGGCGCAGACGGAGGTAGGACACGGACTTTGCACACCTAACACCAGGTCGAAGGTACGGAAATTCACAGCAAGGCAGGATCACATTCGGCTGCCCCCGAGCAGGGGGGCAGGGGGCCGGGGGCCGGTCGCCCCAGCAGTCTCGGGCCGCAGACGCGGCGTCGCGGCAGATCTGTTCACTCGCGCGAGGAGGGAAAGCGTTCGGTTCCTGGATCGCAGGGCCCCGGCGCCACGGCTCTCGCCCCTCCCCCACCGGCCCGAGCAGCAAGACCTCGTCGCGAGGTGTGTTTTCTTTTAAATAAAGTCTTGGCCTCGGCGCCGAGGGAGTCCACCCGCCGAGGGTCGGGCGCTTCCCGTCACCCTCCTTCCAGGCCGGGCCTGGCCCAGGGCGCGAGTCCGGCGGGAGGTGCGGGGGTTCCGGGAGGAAGTGCGGGCCACGGCGGCGGGGCCAGCCCTGGCCACAGTCCAGTTTTCCACCCGCGGAAAGAAGGCGAGTTAGAAAATCAAAAATAAAAATAAAATAAGATAATTTCCCCCTGTCCCTCTCCCCAGAAAGGGCCCGGCCTGCGGTTACAGCAGAGGGTTGCCCGAGAAATACTGCAGCCGGTCTCTGCTGAGTTTTTTTTCCTTCATCCTCCGGTTCTGAAACCAGATCTTCACTTGCCGGTCGGTCAGGTTCAGCATGCGGGACAGCTGCAGCCGCTTCTCCTTGTTGATGTACACGTTGAAGAAGAACTCGCGCTCCAGCTCCCGGATCTGGAATTTCGAATAAGGGCAGCGCTTCTTGCGGGTGCGGGGGGCGTCTGGAGGGGAGGGGGCAGGTGCGAGGAGAGGGGGAGAGAGACACGTGAGACCCGGACGACCCTGACCGCCGGGCGCCCGGCGGCCCCGCTCCCAGCCCCGCCGCGGGCCGCCCTCCCGCCGGGCCGGCCGCCTCTCCCTGCGGGCGCCGCGCTGGGGCCGCCGCGAACCCCCGCCGGGTCTGGCCGGTCCCCCGACCCGGGCCACGCGGGACCCCCGCCCCTCGGGCGAGAGCCCTGGCTGACGCAGTCTAGGGGGGAAGGCAGCCTGCGGGGGCCAAGTGCGCCCCGGCCCCATCCGCTCGGCCGCCGGCCCGGCCCTTCCCGCCTCCTCCTAGGGATTCGGGGAACCCACCGTCCCTCCCCCAGAAATGGGGGGCGGGGGGCGCGGAGAGCGAGCGCGCAGGAGTGAGAGCGGGACAGAGCAGCGGGAGGCGGGAGGCGCGAGCGAGCAGGGCGAGCGGGCACCGGGGGCACCCGAGCGCCGCTCCGGGGGCCCCGCGCTCCCGGCGCCCGTGGCCGCGCCTCCCTGGTCGCCGGGCAGAGCGGGCAGGGCGGGCGCACAGGCCGCGGGGAGCGGGGCACCGCCGGGACCCAGGCCTGGAGCCCCGTGGCGCCCGGAGCCGCCGCGCCCCGTCCCTCCGTCGCCGCTGACCCCGAGTGACTCCGGGTTCTGCTCAAGGCCCCACGACAACACAGTTTGAACATTTCAAAATTAGTTTTTTAAACGAAGTAGAGCAGCCCCGGCTGGCCTCTCCGGTCCCAGGTTCTGCTCCGTCGCCTCTCTCTCCCACCACTCCCCCTCTCGGAGTTTCTCCCTGTCTTTCCCTCGCCCTCCCCTTTCTCCCCCTCCACCCCTCCCCTCCCTCCCACCCCTCGGCAGCCCGGCTCCCCATCCTTCCTTAAATGCTCCTCTAAGTTCACGATCAAAGTTAATATTGCCCGCGATGGTGGCGCTTTTAAAAATTTCACAGACGGAGGGAGATAACGGGGAGGGGGGGTTCACCCGGCTTTTTCCAAAGAGCCCTTTTCCCTCCCTCCCCACCCTTTCTCCATCGTAAAAAGTCGAGTCGTTGGGAGAGAGGGCTTTGTAGGTTATAATAAAATCCTTTGAATGCTTATAAAACTCCACATAAAATCAGGCTGACCCAAAACACGAGGCCGTCCCCGTTCCCCTCGCCTCCCCCCTGTCCTCGCCCTCCCTCCCTCCCTCGCCGCCCGCCTGGTTCCCGGCCGCTGCTACCTACTGGGGGCGGCTCCCTTGGCCGGTTCCTTGGCCGCCGAGTGGGTCGAGCCGGACGAGCTGGGATTCGTGTTTTCCTCCTCGGCCTCGGCCTCGGCCCCCGCCTCAGCCCGGGACCCTAGTCCCGAGGCCGGGGGCACCTCGGGCTCCCCCTTCGCCTCCCCCTTGCCCGGGCAGGGGGGCTCGGCGGGCGCGTCGCCGCCGCCGCCGCCGCAGTAGGCGTTGTCGAAGAAGCGGTCGAAGGCTTGAGGCAGGACGCTGTTCTTGTTGACGGAGGAGTAGAAGCCCGCGGGGGCTGCGTGCGGGGCGCTGGGGTGGTGGTGGCCGCCGTAGGAGCCTTCGTTTTTCATGAGGATCTCGGTGACGGTGGAAGGAGGCAGGCACTCCCGGTGCATGAGCTCGTCGGCCGCCGCATAGCAGGAGGAGTAGCTGTTGCGGTGGTGCCACTTGCCGGAGGGCTCCAGGCCGTAGGAGACCTCGCGGACCGGGGGCACTTGGGCGGAGTAGGGGTAGGAGATCTGGCGAGAAGGGGCCTGGGGCAGGAAGGAGGAGACCGTGGAGAACTCGGGCATGTAGTAAGTGCAACTGGGCAGGTAGAGGTTGGAGGCGCAGCTCCCTCGCTCCCCGAAATCAGCGCCCCTGTCCTTGCGCGACGGCGAGCAGAAGTTGCCCAGGTTGACCGAGTTAAACATCGTTCTCTTCTCCTGCCGGCTCCAGATGGACGTTTTGGACCCGGTCTTGCGAGGGGGGAAAATTTGGGAAGGCGAGATGACGCGTTATCCGTCTTAGTCTCTCTCCCCGAGCACGTGATCCAAAGTAGATATTGTCATATATCAGTTCGGAGCACTTCGCAGACGTAGGAGGGGTTCTCTCTTAGGTAAGATGGGGACGTTCAGGCGATTGGTTTGCAAACACCGCAGAAACATTATGAAAATCAATTGCAGATTTGTATTCGTTTTTTCTCTCTCACTCTCCTCCTCTCCATTCCACAGAGCAAGCAAAGGAGGAGAGAGAGGGTTAGGGTGGGGTGGGCGGTGGGATGGGCAGGGGCGGTGGCTGGGAGGGGGTAAATGTATTTTTCCTAGCTGCTGCTCTCTTTTCCCGAGGATTGGGGGAAGGAGGAGGGCTCTCACGCAAGGGGTTCTAGCCTCCTCCCCCTGGGTCAGCAGAGACTAGGATGGGGATGAGGACCTCTTTCCCCCCTGCCTGGTCCCGCCAGAGATGTTAATCGTTCACCCCCAACTCTCAGGGACTCGTAGCCCGCCAGCCGGAGAGGGGCCAGCGCCTACTTGGAAGAGTTGGAATAAATCAATTATTCTCCCCCCCCCCCCAGGACTGGGTGTCAAGACTACCTTTTCCCTTTGGAGAGACTCCTCAGAAGAGTATCTGAAGTTTCTCAAAGGTGAGGCAGCCCAGTAGCAAGCCAATGTTCCAACTTTGTCTGGCTCACTGTGCTGCGGCAGCTAGGGACTTAGATTAGTCATAAAGGAGTGGAAAGCAGTGCGCCAGCCGCCCAGCCGGTGCCTGGCAAAGTCTGGGAAAAACCGTCTCTAATGTTGTGTTAAATATTTAGTATGGGAGAGTGGCCCTGGGTGAATATTTCATGCCTGACTTTATTGTCAATCAATGCACAGAAAGCTACCTCCACGGTGGATTTTTTAAATCTCAAACCCCAAAGAAAAAGGTTGGAATGAGTGCCATGTATCTTCTCTTTGGGTTGGGGGCTCAGCCTCCGCTTGGGGGCTGAAAAGAAGATAAATGTCGGGGGTTTCCGGAAGGATATGGTTGCGGGACTAGGTTTGGGGCTCTTCTCCTTAGATGATTTGGGACTGAGAGGTGTGTGGTGTGGCCAGATGCGAGTCTCCAGACAGACCAGCAGGGCAGTGGAAGGGAGCTGAGGAACCTGGGCAGGCAAGGCAGCGCTTAGGGCCACTCCCTAGTGGAAGCTCCCAGCCCTGCTCCCAGGGGCCGCAGCCAGGCCTTGGTGCCGCCTTCCTGTTTCTCAGACCTGCCCTGCCTTCTTCCACCAGGTCTGCCAGCCTTCTGGATGGCTGTGGCCCAAGGGGTGGCCTCAGTGGTTCTGCCCTCCCTGGCCTCCCATCCCTCTGGGCACCACAGGACACATTGGTCAGCTGAAAAGCACTTTATTGAAAGGTTCTGGACTGGGTCCAAGGGGCTGGAGCAACTGTCACGAGCAGAGAGCAACCTTGGATCCAAGGAGGAGCTGTCAGAGCATGATTTGTTCTGGTAGGAGGGGAGGAATTGAAGCCCCCGAAAGACTCGGCTCATTGCACTCAGGGAACAGCCAGGAATGACCCAAATTATCTTTACACCCAAATTTGGATTAAAATTTGTTTCCATTTTAAAAATATCATTTGGATTTGATTTTCCTTGCTGAGCATGATGAAGTACTGAGGCCCCAGAACCAGATGTGGACGACACAAACACAGTGCCTTGTCCCCAAATAAAACCCCCCAAAATCTATTCCTTCTTACCCCCCACCCCGCCCCGCCTTTCCAAATTTGCTCAGTCTTTAGAGCAGCATCTGGGGTGTAACTGCCTCCACCGTGGGTCTCGTTCTTGGGGTGGCTCTGGAATACCCAGGGATAAGACTCTGGCACCCTCTGCCCATTCGTCCATCGCTGACTAAAAGGCCCTTTTTTTGTCCTGACTAGATCGTAACTGAGGGCAAAGAGGAAGTAGATTGGGGCTTTGCAGAAGTGTTGGACTGCTTCATTGCTAAGGGGTTCCAAAAAGAAAAATCTGTTGTTTTTCCTCCTTTTTTCTTTTTTACCCCCTTTTATAGGTGACTTCTCTATCAGTAAGGGGCTGCAAAAAGAAAAATCTGTTGCTTTCCTCCTTTTTCTACCCCCTTTTATAGGGTGAGCTGGGGCCAGCGTTTTTAATTATAATGATGGGGAACTATGGACTATGGCTTTTATGGGGTTCATAGTGACCTCATTAAACCTGAGTTTATAGAAGGCAAAATGTTCCCCAAACAGTGATAGGAACCAGCAAGAGGTTGGTGAGAGATATCACTATTCCTTGCAGAGATGTGGATGAGGGTTCAGAGTCTCAGCTTTGGGTTTCCACTTTCTCCCAGGGTCCTGCTTTCTTCCCCATTCTGGCCTCCAGGGCAACGTGGGGCCCAAGCCCCCAAGGCAAATTCTGCACCGCCAGGGCCGCCAGTGGGGAGGGGGTGCGCTTCCTGTGAGGAGACAGCTGTGGGCCTGAGCACTTGAATTTGACCACCAAAGTTTATTCCAGGGCCACCATAAAAGTGAGCCAGGCAGCTGCAAGTTGCTGCTGGCAGCTCTATTTCCTTGAAACAAAAAAGAAAGACAGAAAAGAATGTCCAAGGAGTTGATGTCCAGGAAACTCTAGGGTCTCCCAACAGAGGCTTCTGAAAATAATATTCTTCCTCCTAAAAGTGAGGCATCAAGTTCCTTTTTTTTTTCTTCTTTTTTCGAGTTTTGGTCTGACTTAAATTTTCAACAACTTAAAAAAAAATCCCAGCAACTGGAGGTTGGTGCTGAGGTCAAGGAGAAAAGGCCCTTGCCACTGAGGTCAGCAAAGAATTGATTGGCAAAAATGCCCATGATATGGGCTATGGACCTCGACCTCCTTGCCTGGCCCTAGGTCTAGACCGCTCCTAAACATAGACTGAGCTGCCTGCCCCAGGCTGCACCCCAGGGCATCAGTACCTCCCACAACATGAGACCCATCCGTGGCCCCAAATCTGTTCCCAAGAACCTAGTAAGCCCCACTGCCTGGAGTGGAGGTGGCTTTTTCTTTCTGGTCTCAAGGTGCCTGTGGCCCCTCCACCATCCTGGGGTTCCAGCTTTCACATGAAATCCTCCTCCTCCTCCTCCTCCTCCGGGTCATCCTGCCCACCCTAGGGCTCTTGATGGCCTCAGTAAGCACTGCCTGCCTGCCTGCCCGCCCGTTGGAAGGCAGCTGCGGTCTGGGCAGCTGCCGAGGTACTCTGGCCACTGGCCAGGGCTACGAACTCCATCGAGCATGCTTCTTTTCCACACATGGACACCAGAGACAGCTTCAGAAGGGGGCAGCATCTCCCACATTCCAGCCGGGGAGACCCCAGGGCAGCATCCCCCATACAGCCCAGGCTGCCTTGCAGCTTGACCACCTCCTCCTGGTGTCTGGCCTCTAGAATGGGTTGTGGAAGGGGAAGGGGCCCACCCCACCGACCTTGAACTGGGAGGAAAACCAGGGCCTGGTAGAGCTCTGGTGGGCTTGAATTATAAATTTGGTCCCTGCCGGGTAGAATCAATAGAGATAAACAATAAGCACATGGACACTCTCAGCGATTCAGAGGCTGGGTTGCCAAGGATGCACCCTCATTAGAAATCAGCTTGCATCTTTTTGCACATATTTCTCTTTCTTAGAGCAATACTGGCTGTTTAATAATCCTTTTAGTATGCTTGGGGATTTTCAGGCCAGCAGTTTATTCTGCACTGGGGACACCTCCCACCCCCCTCTAGGGAACTAGAAGGGGATAGGACTGGCGGTTCTTGGCGCCCACCTCTCCTCAGCCCTGGCCATTACCCCAAGCCCAAAGCCCAAGTCAGACCACCTAAACAGATGGATGCTGCTGCGCTGGCCCCTGGACAGGATCAGGGGAGGGAGAAGGGCAGCTCCTCTGCCCCTGAAGCCCCACCCACCTTTCTCAGCGGAGGGATTGTCCCAGGAGGCTAGCAATGCGACCCCATTTCTCCCCATAAAAGTCCCATTTTACGAGCTAGTTTCACTGGCCCCCTCACCAAATGCTCTGAAATGAAGGAAATGTCTTAAAAGCAGGCTGGAAATGGAGCAACTACCTTTGGATCTTGGTTTTCCCAACCCAGTTGCAGCAGCACAGAAAATGCTTTTTCTTCTGCGCAGGATGGCCCTGCTGGGCCGCTGGAGCAGGGCTCAGGGCTCCAGGTGGAGCGGTGGAGCGGAGGCCCCGTTTGGACAGGACACCATTCCGGGACTTTAGCGCCTACTTAGGCTCGGACCCAGTTCTCCAGATCAAAGTGAGCTCTCGGCATTTTTATGAGATCAACTCAGTGGCTCTTTACTTGTAATCAGATGCCTGGGTCGAAAATGCAAAAGGGAACAGCCCATCAATCCAAAAAGGAAAAGGAGAGAGAAAGAATTCAGGTGACACACAGCAAGGAGATTCAGTCACCAATAAAAAAGACCCTTTGCCTGCAGCCAGAATGGTCTGTGGGTCTGTCCCAGCCTCCAGGCCCTCCCATCTGCCTGCACATTTCACCCTATTTCCAGAGCCCGGGAGCCTAACTCCCCTGTTTTCTGAAGTTTGATTCAAAAGCTTCTGCAGTGTGGACACGCCACCTGGGGCCAGTGTGGCCGCCTGCACTCCCTAGCCCCAGTGCGGAAGTCGCCTTCTGCTCATGATTGAAAAGTCTTCCCCATTTTGCTGCTTTCCTCTCTGTGGTCTCTGGGCACGAGGGCCAGAAGTTGAGTTACAGGAAGATTCACCAGAGATTTATCGCAGGCCCCAATCTTGGAAAGCCTCGTTGTCATAAACAGCCATCTATTGTCTAGACTTTTATCTCTGGGTATAGATCGTGCATTATTGAGGCTCAGGAGACACTGGCCTGGCTCTGTGGGGTGTGTGTGCAGCTGAGTGCTTATTCCTCCCACCAGGGGTTTCTCTGGTGGGTTTAGGAGAGCGCACAGCTTTGTGCTTTGTGCGTGCTGGGCAGGCACACCTGAGTGTCCACGGGTGGAGACCCGACATGGGGAAGGCCTCTTTGTGCCTGGGAACATTCCGGGGCATGTACTTGTGTGTTGGATGAGAATTTGTCACGGTGTGTTTTGTTTCTAGGGCATTTTAAGTGTTCCTGTCTGGGCTTTTGCGGGTTTTATTAACCTGCATCTGCTTGGCCTGTTTATGTCCCTTAGAAACAGATCATCTGGTGTTTTTCAATATTGGGGCCCATTGTGTGTGTTTGCCTCTCTGAGGAAATGGGCTGGGGTGATACCTTCCCAATGTTGTTCCCTCAGATTCCTCCACCCTCCCTCAATCAGACCCCAGCCTCTGCCTCCACCAGCGTGTCTGACCCTGCCCCACTCCCTGCAAGTCCCGAAATCTCCCAAGCCACTACCATTTTCCGTCACGGAGAGGAAACACATTCTGATATGAAACACATTTTGCAGCATGAGGTCTGGTTGTCTCAGTCTTTCCCCACACGATGGGGCAATGTCCCAGCTCCTAAATGCCCTTGTTTCCGGGAGCTCTCCTTCCTTGAGCCGAGGGCCACCTCAGAAAGGGCCTGCCCAGTCCATTTCGACCTTTTAAAATACTCTCTACAGAACTCAGATAACATCCAGGAGGGCCGCCTGCTCCCTTCCTGGCAGCAAATGTCCGTGCCCTGGCCACCCCCTCAGCCCCTTGAGCCCTGCAGCAGGACCTTTGCCTGGATTAATGTTTGTGGGAGAGACAATTATCACCTTAGATCTCAGGGTCAGATGCTGTGTTTGAAAGCGAGGGTCCTTAACACCAGCAGAAATCATCAAATCCTCCCCTATGTTTTTCATTATCAGAACATGGGGTGGGCGGGCTCCACTGACCACCCTCACCGCTCCTGGCTTTTCCTAACCTGGGCCTTAGGCCCCAGTCCGGTCCTTTAGGCGCCCTCAACTAAATAGGTACAAGGGAGGGGACGGATCCCAGAGGCTGGCTTCCAGTTGAGAAGGGTGGAGGCAACAACAATTAGGGGTTTGTGGGGCATCGGATTCAACCAGAAGCCCCACCATTGCTTCTGAGCACCCTTCCCTTCGTGCCATTAAAATCCCCATTAAAAAAGCAATGGTTTGACTTGAAAGGGGCTCCTGGGGCGTGGAGCGGTGAAAACAAGCTGTGAGGTCCAGGAAAAAGGACACCCCACGCCACATTCACACTCTTCCTCTCTCCGCCTCTATCTCGGCCTCACCCCTAGTACCCCCTGGAGGGGAAGGATCAAGGGCTCCACATCAGGCTCCTTGCTCCCAGCGCCTTAGGTTGAGCCTGCCCGCTGCCCGCAGCCCAGACGCGGCCGCCTCTCGCCTCTCGGGAGTCGGGAGCTCGCTTTCCCTCAGGCGGGCCAGCTGCAGCGTCGCTGTACCGTCGCTCCCTGTCTCCCTCCATCCTTGCCTCTCCCCGACCCCTCAAACCAACACACATCTAATACACTATTTTGCTCCGCACCCACTGCCCCTAGGCGGAGCGGGTTCAGCGCCCGGGCACCGCTCTGGAGCCCACGGTGGCAGCCTCCTTTGCTAGTTACAGGATTAAAACGCCTTTCTCTCGCTTTCCTGCGTCTCGCGCTTTCTTTCAGCCTCTGGTTCTGAGAAATCAATTAATCCAAGTCTCCTGCCTCATCATCCCCCAGTCCCGCCCCCGCGCTGCCTCACTTCTCCTTACCGAGCGTACCGCCTTGTTTTCGGAAGGAAACCGTAATAGAAATGTAAGCTGTAAATGAACTTTTCTTTGTGACGGCTACTTTTCTCTCCGTTTCTAATGTCCTGCTCCGCTGCGTGGTGGAATGGAACGGATTTAGAAGTCTGCAGTAGGGGAGAGGGGGGTGTGGAGAGAGACGGAGCCTGAGTCGCAGACAGAGGCGAGAGACCCGGTGGACAGAGAGAAGTGGAGAGAAAAGAGGCGTCTGGGTGGAGAAAGGAGGGAGAGAGGGAGGGAAGGAGGGAGGGAGGGAGGGAGGGAGGGAGGGGGCCCCAGCTGGCAGGAGCGGAGCCAGAGAGAGAAAGGGAGAGAAAAGTTTCCCCGCAGTCTTCATTAGTAGACTTCTCTGTGAGCTAGCCAGCGGAGCTCACCCCCAATAAAGGAAGGAGGGGGGTCCCCTTTCTTAAGACCCCAAAGAATTCAGTGTTTACAAGATCTTGGCAGAAAGAAAGACTGAAATGGAGGACCGTCACCTTCCATATAAGGTACGATGCTAACTTGACCTTCACTTTGTCACAGAGCCCCCCGCCCACCCAGACTCCTGCAGGCAGCCAGGCAGAGCGAGCGCCCAGGCGGGCCCTGGCTTCTGCCTCCCTCCTTCCTTCCTTCCTCTTTCATTTCTCTCTTTTCTTTCCTTTTTTCATCCCCCTCTTTTTTCCTTTCTGTAATTTTCTTCCTCCCCCCACCTTTTCCTTTTTATTTCCTTGCTTCTTTCCCACACCTTCTCAATCCCTTTCTTTCACTCATTCATTTCCCTCGTGCCTGCTGGTTTCATGGTTTTCCTTGATTCTCTCTTGCCTAGCTCTTTACTGTAATCTCTTCTTCCCCTCTCTCGCAGTCTTCTGTTCTGGTCTTTTGAATCCCAGAAACAAAATACATATTTTTTAAAATTCTTTTCCCATCCCCACCCCAAATGATCTCCACAGCTATAGCCTGGCTTCTGCCCACCCCCACCTCCCCATCCACATGTCCTTAGGGAGGAGGGTTCAGGAAAGAAGGCCAATTTGGGGTCAAAGGGGCTTCACTCTGGGCCCAGTGCCCAGTCAGAGATGACAATGAACTTCTTTTTGGTAAGACCCTCTTTTCCTCCCGCTGGCCTCACCTGCAAAGTCTCTGTGGCCCTAGAGGTCTTGAACCAAGCAGAGAGCAAAGGCCTTGATTGTGGGGGGTTGGGGAAAGCAGAGATCACTGCTCCTGAGACTAAAGAGGAGATTTAAACACCAAATTGTGTTTGGCCTTCTCTGAGTTCTTAGCCCCTAAAATCCTAAAGATTTCTCTTAAGACATCTGGGGATGAGATTTAGAGAATTAGGGATTTCTGGAGATTCACACACACATAAAAATAGGAACAAGAAAGACTAGAGGGGCCATTCTACCTCACTTCTTGCTGCCTCCCAGGCTCCAATAGAGCCACCAACATTAACTCTAATCATGTCTTGTGAGGCTATAAAATAAATGATATTATGGACACCCCTATAATTGTCTATTATTTGCTTACTTGTGGTAATTACAATAGTAGATGAGACAGGTCTATGCAGAAAAAAGTAAAGCCAAGCAAATTTCTCAAAAATGGAACTGTTTTACTGAGGCCTTCAAACTCTCTTATCCCTTCTTCAGTAGGTTCCAGTATCTGTAAGCTCCTGCCTCAGACCTCTTTGGTTTAGGAGTAGCCATCTTGTAGGGGATAGGGTGATACTGAGAGATCCTACCACCTCCTTTTACTCTATATCCCATACACCCCCCTCTTCTGCAAAGACACCAGAGAGGATCAGACAATAAAAGAGAAATGCTTTCCCTCTGTCCCCCTACAATTATCCGGATAATTGCATGGATTCTTCTTTGAATGCTGCTGTGTAGTCAGGGTTGGGATTTCAGCAGGAAGTGCCGGGGACAGAATTCCAAATGGGGGAGGCTGGGAGAGTCCTGGTTCTTACATTCCCAGACTTTATAGTTCTGTCTAGTATTACATTGTTTCTTCAGGCAAAGATCTTTGTTCACCTTCAGTCATATTTCTCCCTTCCCCCTCCTTCTCTTTTTCTCCCCTCCTCCCTATACTGGCCCCTTTAAAGGATTCTCAGATCATCTTCTGCTTTTAATACGTGACTATAAAAGTAAAATTAATTCCCCCTTGCCCTCTAATATCAATATCTCTCTGTTAAGTATGCACATTGGTGAGAATAAACATAATTAAGTGCTGCAACCCAAACCAGCAATTACAGCCAAGGTATCTCCCCACTGGGTTTGGCTTATGTAGGGGTGTTCACTCTGCAGTGAGATAACCAGGGGGTATTTGTGTTATTTTTTTATAAGCTCCTTGGGTCCTGAGTCAGCACCGACTTGGTAGAAAAAGCAACTGTGAAGCCAGAGAGAGAGCCACAGGAGGGAAGAGAGCACCAGACCAGCCGGAGATGAACCACGGGGAGAATTGCAGAGGAAGGAAACGGCGGCGGTGGCAGATCCCTGAACAAACGCGGCAGAGGGCAAGAGAGGCACTCGTAGACAGAGGTTTATGTATTTTTTAAAGGACTTTTTAAAAATCGAAGGCTTGATGAAGAAAAGGGAAAATTCGGGGAAGGAGAGGGAAGTGAGAATTATCCAAGCCACAGCATGAACGCCCCAGAAGGGGAGAATGGGGCACGGGCACGGAGCAGCATCGGGAGCAGCATCGTGGGTCAGTGCTGTCCTACAGACTGCTGGGCTAGGTTCTGCAAGCCCCCACCCCCACCCTCTCCAGGCCACCAGGGCTTCCTCGCTGTCCTTATCATCTTCATCTTTATGACGAGGCTTGTTAACAAGACCAGCAAGCTGGCCGAGCACATCTATCTCAGCCGCTCGCGCTCAGCCAAGCAGCATCCGGTGGGGGGGACTGGCAAGGCACTAATTAATTGATTCCTTTGGACAGTAAAATATGGCCGCATCTACACAGAACCCATCGACTCATAAACAATATCTCTGCTGGGTGTGAGCGCACTGCCTCTCAAAGAATTTTCCATAGGCATGTGTCATGCAGTCCTGGATCTTTAGCTGCTAAAGAAAGACCCACATGGGACTAATTTTTAGGGGGCCAAAACAGAGTTAGTTCAGTGCCAGGAAATGCTTTAAGTTACTACTGCCTCTCAAAAAGCACTGGGAGTAGGTTTTGTTGAAAAAAAGCTGGGATTATGGGATATAATTTCCCTGCTGTCTGTGTAGACTCCACCAAGGTTAAGGGTGGGCACCGGAGCTGAGGAACTGGATAGGCCAGAACCAGACCCGGGGTAGCTGGGAGGAGTAGGGTTGCTCTGGGATGTGAGAAGGGCATAGAAGAAGAGGTCCAGTGTTTGCTTCATGCTACTCCCTAGACTTAGATTAAAAGAATTAAAACATTTAAATTTAAGTAACTCTTCATTTTCAGGAGCTCTCGAGTGCTCAGCACATACCTGGAACCTGCCTGTTAGCTCAGCCGGCCTGTTACACACTTCTCTGGCTGCTGCATTTTCTCTTCCCCCCTTCCCTACCTGTCAGCCCAGAGTAACTTTATAATATATTTATATTAGGTCCAGAAGAACACGTCCTGAGGCACAGGGGATAACCTAATTACATAATGCTAATTCCATACACCAGTGATTATGCAGTCAGACCCTGCTGCAAACAGGACTTTGCCCTCTAAATATAGACCCTGACTTCAGACAAAAGATGCAACAGGGAGTCAGAGATAGTAGACCACTTATATAAATAATGCATGTAGATATTGAAGGGTTTTTAAAAGACAGAAATAATAGAAATAAAGTACAGAAAAGAGGCTAGCCAATGGAGTTTGTCATTGCCAATGCCCGATCTTCCTCCCACTACTGTTTTAAAGGTTGGCTGAGAAATGTGTATTATAAATACGATATGTGAACCCAAAGAATGTTTTTCAACTATATTTGGTACACACCATGTATGCAAACATAATCTACAGAATATATTTTTTCATACACTGGGTAGATATGCACTTTGTGTATATATAATAATATGATGTATGTATTTTAATGCAGTTTTATGTGGACATATTACTGTCTGGATGTATTTTCTATGCACTGATTTTAGATGCACTGTGTAGCTAAATAGATGCAGGACTGTACATTCCCTTTGTGGAACATATGGAAGGGTGCTGTTTATATATGTAAATGAATTTTACATGTGGTGGATATACCTGGCTTTATGTAATCTTTTTTCCAGGAGATTGCTTTTCCATACAATAGCTAGAAGTGCCTCCGTATGTATATTTTCTAGAGAAATATATTTTCCATGCCCAGAATGTATATGTAATATAGATATCTATGCATTTTAGAAGGTTTCAATATATTCACTTTGCGTGCATTTTATGGAACATCTTTTCCCTGCCGGCGGTGAGTTCCATCCACACAGACCTGCCTTTGAAAGAAGTTCTCTGCTCTGGGTCAGGGAAACTGGTAAAGTGGAGGCTAGTCTCCACGCACCAGGGAAGTGGCTCCGACTCAGGGAGGAGAAAACACTCACAAATCGGCTTGTCTCATCCAAGCCCAAGTTCCTTGGCTCCCTTGCCAGGCTCCTTGGGGTAGTGCCGGCTTTCAGGAGCCTCCGGGCAGGGGCGCTGGGGGTGAGAGGCGCGGCGGGAGGGCGGGCCGCCGCAGTGGGGACACCGCGCGCCCAGCGAGGGAAGGCACTTAGGAAAAGGCCTGGTTCCCGTAGCCCCGCAGCGCCTCAGACTCGGGGCGTCCTCCAGGCCCGGGGTGTCAGGGACCAGCGGCTGAGCCGGACCCGTCTCCGCAGCCTCCGGCCTGCAGGGGTCAGCCCACCCCTCCGGGGCCCCGCGGCCCGAGGGCGGCGAGCAGAGCTGCCGGCGCAGCGGGGCGGGGAGCTCCGCGGGTCCCCCGGGGCTGGGAAGCGCGCGGCTGTCCTCGCCTCGGGACACTGGAGCGGACTGGAGCCTGCGCCGGGCCGGGCCGGGCGGGAAATTGGACCGGAGCCCTTGCCGCCCGCCGGGCCAGGGTTGGGAGAGGGCGGTCCAGGCGCCCGCGTCATCCCTCAGCGGCCGATGCGCCTTTGTCTCGGGGGCCTTCCCTGAGCGGGGAGCGCGGCGCCGCCTCCAGTGTTGCGGGGCGTCCAGGTGGCGCGGGCGCCGGCCTCACACTTCGCGGAGGAAAACCGGCAACTCGGTCTCAACAGAGACAGACACGGAAGGGCAGCCACTCCGACCTACAGGCTCGTGATCCACGCGGCTCCGGGATGCGGGGCCTGCAGCCACCTCGAGTCGAATCACACCGGAATCTTCGGCGCCTCCATGTGCCCGCCTCGCAGAGAGGCTTGTGGTCTCCCCAGTGTGTTTCCCGCGCGGCCCAAGGCCTAAGAACCGCTCCTACTTTCCTGGTAATGGCGGGGAGGATGGGCAGGGCTCCGGTCGGTCCGGAACCTAAATCCCGGGGGTTTGCTTTGTTCGCAGAGCGAGGCTGGCTGTCCCCTCTCTGCTCTGGGTCTGAGCCATCGACCGCGCCGGGTTTCTGGCTGCGTTAGTACCCACAGAACCCGCGCTGCCGGGACCACCTTGGTCCGCTGCACAGTGGCTTAATACCCCCGCTGCGTCTATGCAGGTCCGAGTGGAGTAGAACCGAGTGGATGATCAGGGCCAAATACACAATTTATGTGGATGGTATAAGCTTACAAACACACAACAGCAGGATTAGTTTCTATCTGAATTATCCAGATAAGTCTCCCCTTTTCTTGCCCCTGAAGACCCAGTAAAGACACAGGATGCTTTGTCTGAAAGTCAGTGGAGTAAATTGTAGTTTGAGGCCTTAAACCAGACAAATAGTTGCAAAATAGATGCAATCTTTGCCCAGATCAAGAGCTCAAGCGGTGTGCCCTAAATATTTGAGTTGTGTCTCAACTATGACCTTCTCTTTGGCCAGGAGACCCAAGGACTTGTTTTTCAGCCATTGGGAGGAGATTATAGTGTCTTTCCTTCACTGACAGTTCCCCCAGTTATTGAGTTGGGGGGGGGGCTGCGTAGACACCACCCAACAAGATCTACTCTCTCTCAGATCTGCAGTATCGCAGAATAAATCGAGGGAATAAATTAAGGGCCAGTTATTCCCGGCCTCCCTAAATTCCTTCCTTCCTTTTTAGCCAGAAATGTCTTCACTGTTAACTTCCTGTATAGATGTGTCCCTGGATTCATTGGGATTCAGATCCTCCTCCCCGCTTTATGCAGATCCAGGCACAGCCACCCCGTCCCTCCCCCAGCTCATGGCTGCCAGAAGCTATCTTGTTCCCAGCCTTGCCCCCACTCTGTAGGGCCTTTGTGTGAGTACCCTCAAAGCTTGGGATCATCTTCTTCCTGCCTGAACCCCTCAGCTATACAAGACAGCTGGGATTCGGGGCAAAGGGAGATGAGGTTTGGTTTAAATTTACCAGTTTTACTAGTTGCGGGAGAAAGGAAAGGAAGAGCGACAAAGTTTTCAGGGCAGAAGGCGTGGTTTGCAGGCTGGGCTTGGGTGGGGGCCCCTGCCATTCCGGAGAGGGCCCTGGAGGGTGGAGGGGGAATTTGGAGGAGACTCTATGATTGGAGCCAGGCTGTGAAAAAGAGAAACTCAAGGATCAGAGGCTCAAGGGCAGAGGCAGAGGGAGGGCGTTCCACCCACAAGGAAGGGGTGAGGTGGCGGTGCAAAGGGCTCATGCACTCAGCTGGAACGCAGACTCTGGCCTGGACCTGGGCCTCTCTCTGGCATGGCCCAGAGGAGGTCACTGGCCAACAGAGATGAAGCCTATTTCTCCAGCTTCAAGTGGTCTTTAGTCCCCTGCCCAGTCTTCTTGCAGTGCACAGCATATGCTCCCAGAGCAAGGCCAAGGAGTCAGGGCCTTGGGGTTGAAGTGTGGACCCACCAAACCCTGCCCCAGATCCCACTCTCATCATCCCAGCTCCAACCTGTTTGCACCCCTACCCTGGTTTTGCTTTGTGAAGATCCTGCAGCTCAGACTTTCTTTTCCCAGCCCTGCAGGTAGGTAGTCTCAGCCTCCTCCAAGCTGTTCACATTATTTTTACAGCCCACGACTTCTCAGATATTCCTCTCCTCCTCCCCAGTCTATGGTCCCCCAATTTTCTCTCTGCCAGTAATTGCTTAGGAATGGAGATGGCAGCTCATCAACAGATCTTGATTGCCCATATATTTTTGTTGCCCCTGAAGCTGCTCTTCCTTTATTATTATAATTATTATTTTTATTATTCACCTGAGCTGGAGAAAATAAAGTGGAAAACAGCTAGGAGGCTGAGGATCCCATTCTTTCCGGGCAGAGGAGACAATGTGGGGGGAACCAGTTTAATGTTTTTTCTAAAAAAAAATCACATCATCATACAGTCATGTTTTAATTAGTATTATTAATATTAATATGATGAAGTAACTCTGTACAAGGACTATATAAAGGGGAAAACGTGCTAAAGACAGCTGGTTGAATAGGAGGGCGTACTACAGAGAGCTGGGGAGGGAGAGAAGAGAGGCCATCTACCCACAGGGACTACACAAGGTACTAGCAACAGACACAGATAACAGGACACAGATTGACAGAGAAGTTCACAGAAGTCAAGTTTAAAGCAACAGGAAGAGAATATTGCATATCTTTGTCCCTCCACCCTTTGGGAGTCTTCTGGTCTCTCTTCTTTCTCTGTTAGGCGGTGGGAGTCAGGCTGGAGTGGTGCAGATGGATTCCAGCACCACCACCACCACCCCCCAGCCCTTGAGGTCACAGGAGGGGCTGCATCAAGAGGTACATGGGTAAGCAGGCAAAGGGGAGAGTGCTTCAGACCCAGCACCAGCAGCCGGCTGGAATGGCAGTGATTGCTGCAAACTTGCACATCAGTGGAACAAGTTTATGTGGCTGGGGAAGTGTGTCAGGTGCCCAATGGAGGATGGGAGCATGTGATTATATGGCCACTCTACAGGGTTGTATCTGGGGATATGAAGCTGCCTGCTTCACGTACAGTCAGGAGAGTGGGTTGGGCCCACTGGTGTGCTGGGCTTAGCTGTCCCTAGGAGTTTGCCTCTGCACAATCCTGTATAGGGACTTGAAGTTGTGTGCTGGTGGGAGAATGGGGGGGGGGTACCTTTCAAGGGTGTATTAGGGGAGACTCTTCCCAGGCAGGAAGAACTCCCAGCTAGCAGGCCAGTTCCACACTTCCCAAGCTGAGTTGAACTCCCATCAGTCCCTTGCTCTTGGCAAGGGTGGATGGATGGGAGGATGGGGGACTCTCACCCAAAGGGATTAAAAAGAAAGGCATATGGGAAGGCAGGCAAGTTCCTTCACTACTTCTCTCTCCTAAGCCAGGCTGGGGGGTAGGGCTGGGGGCGGGCTCGGGCCTGATAGGGGCTGTGAATAAAAGGCCCTCCGCTGGAGAAGCCACTCTCTGGCCTCCAACAGGTCCTGGAGATGTGCTCCTCCCTCTGCTCTGGTCCTTGTACTCCGAGGCTTGAAGCCCAGAGGCAGAGGCAGTGGATCCTGAGACAAAGGGCCAAGTTGGGGAGAGGGTGGAGTGGGAGACAGAAAGGAGTTGGGTGGGAGGCTGCAGTGCCTCCTCCTTCATTGTCACCAGCCTGGGAAACCCGGACTGAGCAGGGCCACTGTGGCCAGTAGCCCCTCTAGGGGCGGATTCTCCTCCTGCCTCATAAATTATGCCAGTCCAGCCTCTAGCCCGGCCGTGACCATGAACGCCAGCGGGAAAGGGAGAATTAGCTCCGGCAGCCAGAAACTCTTCCGCCCGCCAATCAATGCCATGCTCGCAGTCCCTTTCACAGCCTCTTGGGTTTCCCAGAGGGCCAGGTGGGGGTCCCTAGAGTGGCTATTGAACCTGAGGCTGCATCTCCTTAGCCTTCAATTCCCGGCTTGCGGGGCTTGCGGTTCTGGTCCGCAGCTACTTAGGGGGCAGGAAGAGAGGATGGCAGCACACCCGTGAGCAAAGGGGCTGGCAGAAGGCTTGGGAGAGGGCTGGGGATCAGGAGATGCTTGGACAGCCTGCCCTACAGAGGACATAAGGCTGTGATCGCCTTGTCTGAAGCCAGGTCTGCCAACCGTTCATGCTTCTGCCTGCTCTGCCATCCAGGCTGGGAGGACCCAGACACTCTGGACATGGGCATTGCTGACCATTCTGTCCTCCCAAACCGCACTTCCTCCTGGATTCCCCCACTTCTTCCTGCCCTCCCAGAGCTACCCTGTCCCCTTCTACTCTCTCTGATGCCCTCCACTCTTGCTCCTCCTGTCAGCGGCTCCTAATCCCAGCAGCGAATTCTGGGAGACTTTGTTCCTCTGTCCCCACCCTTGCCTACTCCTGCAGGCAGACTTCAGATCACAGAAGGGAAGTGGTGGGAGCAGGCGCCCGCCCGGGTCCTCAGCCTCAGTCTGCCTCAAACCAACCCTTCCCCGGTGCCTCACCTTGCCCTGTCTCTATCCCTGGCAGCTGTGGGCTTTCTGTCTCCCTGGCTGGGTTCTTCCCTTCTCCCTGGGGCCTGGCAGGACCTGCTGGGGGTGTGTGAGAGGGAAACACGAAGAAAACAGACAAGAGGACGTCCAGAGAGGGCCTGCCAGAGACTTCTGGCATCCTAAGCGGGGAGCCTGTGTCCCAGACAGCGCCCCCTCTTGCTCTCTGCCAGAGACAGGCTCAGTCTGGGGCTGGCTCCCTTGTCTTGCCCCCTAAAAGAAAGAGAGAGCTTGCTCCCTCAACAGAAGTCTTTTCTTTTTCATTCTCCGGTTCTGAAACCAGATCTTGACCTGCTGGTCACTAAGATTCAAGCGGTCTGAGAGTTCCCTCCGGCGCTGCCGTGTGATGAACTCGTTCACGAGAAATTCGCCCTCCAGCTCGGCCAGCTGCAACTTCGAATAGGGCTTGCGCTTCTTCCGTGAGCGGCTGTGGATCGGGTACCAGGGCGTGCCTGGGTGGAGATGAACCAGGAGCGAGGGTTGGCCAGAAGACCCAGAGGTGACAGGCGCAGAGCCCTTGCTCCTTCCCGAGTCCTCTTCACCTTGGCCTCACGCCCAACCCCAAGCCCTTCCTCTCCTGACTCCTCTCTTCTACGCAGACCCCACCCCTACCAACTCCCATCCTTCCTCCTCCTCCTTTTCCTCCTTCACTTCTTTTCCTTGCTTCCCCAACTCTACCTACCACTGCAGTATCCCTCACCCTTCCATGTTCCTCTTCCCTCCCTTCTCCCCAGACCTCTTCTCCAGGGTTTCCCGGACCCTTCCTCTCACATCTTCCGGGATGGGGTCCCTGATCTGCTAGAACAGACATGAGCGAGTGGCGAGAGTTAAACGTCTCCGCTGGCGAAAACATGCAGGTAATGGAGGCTGTGGGGAAGCGGAGCTAGAGGCTCTGGAGGAGCAGGGACCAAGCTCGGGGCCTCACCTTCCCACCCCCCAGGCCTGGGGAAGGCTCGGTCCAGAATTTCCCTTCTCCCGAGCTCCCTTCCCCCTCCAGCCGCGGGCTAATGCAGAAGGGAATCTCCTCAGTTCTTTTATGGGGATATTTACATGTTTATAGGGCTCCCCAACCCCCACTTCTTTTTAAAAGAAGTGCTTCCTCACCACACATTCTGTCACCCCAGGCGGCCCCAGCTCGGTCCTAGCCGGCCCGCCCCGTCAGACGTCCCGCCCTGAGCGCGTCTCGGGAGCGGGCCGGGGTGCTTACCGCTGGCCGAGAGCCCGCCGCCGGGGTTTAAAGGTGACACCAAGCCGCCGGGGTCGCCCGCGCCGGCGCCCTTGTTGCCCTCGTTGAGCAGGGACGACCCGGAGTCGGATTCCAGCGACTGGCACGAGGGCGGGTCGTGCGGGGGTCCCGCACCGCCGTCGCCACCGCCGCCGCCGGCCGCGTAGTCGTACTTGAACCCGAGCGCAGGAGGCCCTGACGGCTCCAGCGGCAGAAGCGCGGCCCCGGGTCCAACTCCCGGGCCCGGGTCGCGCCCGCGCTCCTCGCGCTTCAGGGCCCCGCCGCCGCCCTCGGCGCACGGCTCGCGGTAGTAGCCCTTGCTGTCCTCCACGCGCGCCAGCTCGCACGTGCGGCCGAAGGGCGGGTTGAGCGACACGGGGCTGCCGAGGTAGGGCTGCGGGTAGCCATTGCACGGCTCCGCCGACGGCCAGGGCAGCGAGCACACGTTGTCGCGGCGCGGGTAGGACAGCGACGGCAGCCCGGGCAGTTGCGCCCCGGACGCGCGGAAATTGGGGAAATAGAAGGTGTCCCCCGTGTGGATGTTCACCAACGGCCCCACAAACCCGGGATTCAGGAGATTATGCTCTCCCATTTCCGCGGGGCCCGACCGGCAGCTTCTACTTTATTGCTATCTGACATTAAACATAGTTAAACCTGCACCGGCCACCCATTGGCCGTCCAACTCACGTGGGTGCCGCCGCCAGAGGGATGGGTGGGGACAGCGAATCCCCCCCACCCCGCACCAATTCCAACTTCCCCCTTCCCCAATTGGGGGGGGGGGGCGCACGAAACGCGGGGACAGATTTATTCGCTGGTTTCTAGTTTTTTAAAGAAATCATATAAAACCTAACGCAGAGAGCGAGCCAGTCGCCCGACGCGGGGCAAGGGGAAAATAGCCACACCAAAAATACCCGCACATACACACTTCTGCACCCTGCACCCCCCACCCCATGTATTATCTTCTCACCAACAGCTGGCCCAACACAGCCCGTCCCTCTTTAATTAGCTCCTTTATTAACTAAAACCGTTGGAATTTACAATATCTCCCCAATAAATTACTATTAGATATTGTGTCATATAAAGTTTACTGGCTGTTTAAGGAGACGGATGAGCCCTTTGGCTCGGGGTTTATTTACAGTAGAGGCGAGTGGGGTAAGGGCAGGTTCTCCTGCTGCTGTCTTTCTCGGCCCTGTGGCTGCTGAGCTTTTCTTCTTCAGCTCTTTCTCCTCAGGAATTGGGGGAGGCATGTGGGGTCCTTTCCTCCAGGAAGGACTCAGGGAGCATTATTAATGTAGGGTCTCCCCCCCACGCTGGGAGCCACCCTCGCCTCACGCGTCCACTCAACCTGTAGAGAAAGGATGCAGAGGGAGGCAGAAAAAGAAGGCGCCCAGCTCTATGTGAACCTGCCTACCTGCTCTTGAGAATGTGGGCGCTTGGACTGCTCTTGACCGTGATTCTGTGGGTCACAGGGGCTTCTGGGGGAATCTCCCAGAGTCTTTGCAGGAGAGTCTCCGGGCCCCTAGCAGAGCTTGGTTGGCCTGGGAAGCTCCTGACACCCACTGTGAAGAAGACATTGGCACCCCCTACCTGGCCCAACCTGCTCTGGGACCATCAGATAGCAGTGCTGAAGCCACTAGGTGTGCTGGGAGCGAGGGAAAGAACTGCAGTGTTTATGGTGCTGGCCTCAGCAGGTCCGCCGGGAAAAGGCTTGAGTACCCAAAGCTGCCATTGGTGAGACTCATCAAGGTAGGGAAATCACAAACCCTTTCCACAGATCATAGTCAAGTGGATTTTAAAAAGAGAAAAAAAACACACACACACAAACCAACACACACATAATACAAAAACCTTCAAAAGTAGGTGTATTCTCTCGGAGCCTAGTAGACAAAATAGTCGAATTTCCATGTGATTATTTCAGTATTTCAGGCTCCTTATCCAATGCCCAGCTTTAATAATACGAGGTGAGATAAATAGTTCAGGAAACATCTAAATATGAGAAAACACCAGAAGATTTAGAGAAGATTAGAGACTAAGAGACTCCATATGGGAGAGAAAAAACACACCCATGTAGGTGAAAGTTAAATGCCTGAGCAAAAGCCGAAGCAGACCGGAGCAAAAAATTCTCATCTCCCTTTTTCTCTCTCTTCTCTGCAGGACGCAGAGGAGAGAGACGCAGATTCTTAGAATTCCACAGCTCCGGGCGATTTCATATCCCAAACCATAGCTGCTCACTCCCCAGAAATGCGTCCTTGCAGGCGTCGCCCCTCCGGCCTGCCCTGCCGGCCCCACAGTTAGACGCTTCGCGTCTGCCCCTTCCCCGCCCTAGCCCTCCAGGCTGCCTCGCCAGCCGCCGCCCCCCCACCCCCACCCAGGAGCCTTTGGGAGCCCAACTTGCCTAACCGAGACCAAGCAGTGGGATGCCAGCCTGGCGCAGTCACCTCCAGTCAGAACCGCAGGAACCCGGCGCCAAAGAGTGGGCAAGAGACCCGCCTGGATTGGCCTTATTGTGACTGATTAAAGGGCTGCGCGGCTGCAGAGAGGAGCATCCCTCAGCTGCAAATCCCACGTCACAGCACCTCCAACACATTATTTATGCCTCCTTTTCATGATGCATTAATGAGCGCCACTGAAATTTTAATTTTTAAAAAATTTATTTGCGGGTTATTTTGGTCATAAAACAAAACAAGGTGTGACTTTAATATTGTCGCAGTTTTCAATCAGAACATTGCGCTGGCGGCGAGGTCTGCAGGCCTCGGCTCACGGCCGCTATTGTTGGTGTGAGAAATGCCGAGCTGAGCTTTGCGGAATAATCACTAGTTCCCGTGAGGCTTCTCCCCCTTCTCTTTTCCCTCCCCGAGGACCGCAATCTTCTAGAAGGGGGACCCCAGGAGGAAGGTCTCAGCCTCTCCCCAGTCCTCCCGAGCTTGAAAATACCAGGCCTAGACCTCTGCTCGCTGCCCTCGGGCCAGCCGCCCGGCACACAGAGCTGCGGCCACAGGGCGGCAGATGCAACGCAGGGGAAACGAGGATGGAGTGAAGGTTTCCTGCACTCGCAGTTTCTATCAGACTGATTAGGCCCCGTCAAAAAAGGCCATTTCCCCAGGTTTGGGACTCTGTGAGCACTGGCACATGCTTAAGCCCCCTTTCTTCCGAGCTTCGGACCATAAGCCTCTCAGGGAGAGCTGCCAAGAATCATCATAGAAATTCGCATCTCCAGTGTCCTGTTCCTCGGGACTCAGTGTGAACCTAGTCCTAGGGGTTTACAGGATCGCAGCGAGCACCCGGCCAACATAAAGCGCTCAGCCTCCCGTGGCACCCACCGCGGTTCTGTTCGCCTGTAAGACACCCGCTGCACGCAGCTCCCTTCCTTAACCACCTCAGACAAACAGCCCCCAGAGCGCCGCTCTCAGCCTGGGTCCCCAGGGCCGGCGGGAGGCTCGGGTGCGAGGCTTCAAATCAAATCTAAATCCAGACTCGGCTAGAGCTGCTAGCCCTGAGCCCAGTGGGGCTGGGAACGGATGCTGGGAAGGACTCCCTGCCTGAAGCGCTGGACAGCCGCGTCTAGACCGCGGGCTTAATCCGCTCGCACTTCGCAGCCGCCTGCAAAACTATAATTGGCCGGGGACCTCGGCTCCGGAACCGCGGAGCGATCTGTACGTCCACGCTCCTGCACGTTCCTCAAATCACAAGGTTAGAGGAGGCGACCTGCTTGCTAGCGTCTGAGCCACGGCTTCCTGCTGCAGCTGGTCTTGGCTCAGCCATGCCCCTCTCATTAACTCAGGGGCTAATGAAAACTGAAGGCCCGGATGTGGTCCAAGGTTTTCCGTAAAGACCCGTGGCAGCCCTCGTGCTTCCGCGCATCCACCAGCTGGAGGCCCTGCCTCCTCTCCCGCGCCTTCTCTGCCTGAGCCTCCATCCCTCCCGCATCTTCGAGGCCTTCTCGCGGGGCCTCGAGTCGCTGCCACCGCTGAGCCAGGCGAGAGGAGCTGATTATAAAATCTACGCCGGTTCTGGTGGCGGGGTCAAGGCGGCTGCGCAGGCCACCGCGGAGCAGCTGTGAGCGGCCGCGTTCGGGCTTCCCGGGGTCGGAATGATGCAGCGCGGCGGTGCCGTCTTCTCCCCGTCAGTGGAGAGGCCGCGGTGGCCCGGTTCAAGGTCACTGTCTAGTTTGCGGAGAGCGGCTCCGCCGCATATGCAAATGAGGCAGCGCTTGGGCCCTGAAGGAGATCTGAGTAGGGGCTGAGCAGGCAGGGAGAGGGGAGATGAAAAGCGGCGAATGTGGACGGCTTGGGCCCCCACCCTCAGGCCTCTCTGTTTCACCCCTTTAGGGCAGTTGGGCTTGCAACAGGGCCTTCGTCGGATTCAGACCAGACAGAGGTAAAGGAAGGGAGCTCCTCCAGAGGTCGGAGCCCACTTGGTTCCCAGGTCTTCCTCTGGGACTTACAAAAGAAATCTGGGAGGCCCCTTCTCCAGGTATTGCCTTCTAAGGACCTACAGCCTGGAGGTGGGGGCGTTAGAGAAGCCTTGGGTGAGGGGGCCCAGTCAGGTTTTTAGGCTCGAGCCAGCAGCCTGGGATCAGCAGCGTCCTCATGTCCTTCGTCCCGCAGCTCCTTCTGAGCTGCCTCCCGCCGCAAGACCCCAGCCCGGTTGCCACTCAGGAGACGGGGAAGGGGTGAGGAGTCCTGGGGGGAACCTCTGGGAAGCCATCTCTCCACCTCTCACCTGAGCATCCCCAAATGGGCCATCTTTCCCCATTTTCTGTCTTTCCGGCGCGCTAATAGTTAAATAGTTGCGTGGCTCTGACATTTTCCACCTCCACCAGCAGAGGATCTCCTCCGCCTAGTGAATTACTGAGTGTCAAGAAAGGTGTGGGGCCAAGTTAAAAAACACACAACAGCACACCCTCATCAAACGCCACACCCACAGCCGCCTGGAAGGGGGCCTGGTCTCCGCAGACCTGGGGCTCCAGGTGGGGTGAGGACGACCCCCGGACCCCCCTGCCCCACAGCCGGCGGCTGGTTGTGACCGCGGCCTCCGTCCAGGCCTAGCTCTGGGCAGCGGCTGAGATCTGCCTGGGGTCTGTTCTGCCAGCTACCCAAACGCTCCCCCGGAGTCAAGCCCCCAGTGCGGGGTGGGGCGCGCGGGCGGGTCGGAGTAGGGGCCACGGGCCCAGGAGGCTGGTGGTGGTGGTGGTGGGGAGGACGTGCTGTTCACCCCGAGGATGTCTGGGCCGGAAGAGCGGGGTCCACTTACCTTTGGAGACGGAAGAGGTTCGGAAGGATGCGGGGCGGGGGCTCTCAGCCTCTAGACACCCTCTCCCCCTTCCCCAAGACCCGCCGCAGGCCAAGCCGAGGTATCTGAGGAGGGCGGGGCGGAGGAGGGGAGGGAGCCGCCGGCGGTCGGCGCGCGGGAGCTGAGCTGCGAGCATCTCTGGGGAGGCCGCCTTTTATGGTCGTTATTAGCGCCCCTGTCTAGACTGAAGACGACACCTCCTCTGTGTGTAAACAGAGGCGGCGGGCTCTGGCGGGAAGGGGGGATGGCGCGTCGAGGGGGCTCGCGGCCCTCCCCTTCTCTGGCCACCGGAAGATCAAGGCCTTTTCCCCCCTCCCCCCTCCCATGTACTCCTTGCGATGTCAAGGTCAGAAAGACCTAGTCACGGTCAAGGCTAAAAGAGGAAGAGCCTGGTTGGTTGCGAAAGGCTCTGGCCCCCTCCTCCTCCCAGGAGCTCCTCGCTTCCCAGGGCCCCTCCACCCTCCCCCAACGCAGGTCTGGATACACATCTGATCCAGCAGTTGGAGGTTTTTGAGGGGTGGGCTCAGGCCAGCAGCCTGGGATCAGCACCGTCCTTACCCAGGCCACCTGAGTCACACCCTGGTGGATCCTAGCGCGGGGAGTTCTCTTTTGAACAGAGGGGCTGTCGCCGCGTCCCCAGCTCCAATCCCCTGAGCCATGGAGAATGTCAGAGGGCTGTCCCTGCTGTACTCCCTCACTGCTGACCCAGCTGTCTGTGGATCAGCCGCAGGAGCAGATGGTCTAGAGACAGCAGTGGAGGAATCTCCCGAGAACTGCTGGCCTTGCTCCCTCAGGTGGGTTCTTGGCTGTGGGACTGCGGCTGAAAGGCCCCGTCTGCTGGCCCGGGGCCTGGGGATGAAGATGTTGGTGGGGAAGGACATGGAAAGGATGTAACTGAGCCCTCCCTGGCAGCCTGGGAGAGTGGCCCCCAGATGGAGAGTCCTGTGAGGCTCCAGCCCACCCCCATCCAGGATCCCCGGTCCTGACCTGGTGGGGCATGACGGGTGGAGAATGCCACCTCAGACTGTGAGAAAGACAGCAGGGGCTTCCATCCCAGAGGGGAGGGCTGTCTCCAGGAGAAGCCTCTGTGCTCACAGCCCTGCTATTCCCTTGCACTCTCATATTTATTGCAGCCTGACTCTCACACCAACATTAGGAGGCTGGCCTTAGAAAGAAAGCCTTTTTATAGATTTGAATAAAGAAGAGAAAACAATTCTATACACTGAGAAAAGTGCCGGCTGGCGACACTCCTACCTACATAGTTGCACACACAGGCAGTAAAGGCTGAGGAAATTCTCCACTGGTCAAAGGCTCTAAACACACACACACACACACACACACACACACACACACACACACAACTTGACAGGAATGTCTCACAGAGTCCCCAGTGAGAATGCCAATTCTTGGAGGACAGAAAGGTAAGGGACCAACATGATCAGGAAAAGAATAATACATTTTCACAACGTTGCCACCCCAGAACACACAGTCACACAATACCTGTCTCACATGGGAGTTCCCATTCTCATGCTCACTTACTTTTATGGGAGAGGCATCTTAAAATTGATCCAGGCATGACAATTCCCCAAAATCCATTCAGACACATTTAATCCAGGGCTTGAGAGGGTCTTAAACACATTGGGACTCACAAGGACTCAAAGAGACTTCAGTCTTTGCCTGGGTTACCAGGGTCCCAGTGCAACCCCAGTGAGCTTCCACAGGCTTTCTCCTTCTCTTTTTAAAAATTTTTTTATTGATTTCAGAGAGGGACAGGGAGAGAGAGAGATAGAAACATCAATGATGAGAGAATCATTGATAGGCTGCCCTCTGCACACCCCACACTGGGGCTAGGGCTGGCAACCCAAGGCATGTGCCATGGAGTGGGGGTGGGGTGGGGATCGAACCATGACCTCCTGGTTCATGACCTCCTGGTTCATGATCTCCTGGTTCATATGTCAAGGCTCAACCACTGAGCCATGCTGACCAGGCTCTCCTCTTTTTCATTGCCCTCTTCTGGGGCTTTAGTGCCGGTCCCTCTGTGTGTGGAAAGATTCACTCATTTGATTATGTATGGGTTTGTGTGCAGAAGCGGAGGGCCCCTCAGAGAACTCTAGACTTCTTCCCCCCGCCCCAGTCTCCAACTTCCACTGTGTGTACATTGCGTGTTGTGGGACTGCCCAATGCATCTTCAGAGAGAGGTGGGGACCATATCAAGAGAGCCCCAGACCTCTTATCTATTCAGTTTCTTTTTCTGATCAAGCATACATTTAATCTTCAACTCTTTTCATCTCAAGGGAGACTCTGGTTTTGGGGAAAGGTTAGGGTGGTGGATAGGAAGAGAAAGGGGAGATAGAATTAAAAATGAACCTTATTCCTGGGAGATTCACTTACACCTCCTAAATCTCTACTTCCCAGCACATGATTCTTTGATAGTTAACCCAGAGTTAAAATGCAGTTGAACGGGACTGGTGCCATATCAGTAGCAAAGCCTCCAGAGATGGTGAATTCTCCAGGCTCTTTGTCTCTCAGACTCCCTGTGTGTGCATGTGTGTGTTTCATCCTCAGAAACATTTATTTATTTCAATAAAATATTTAAAACTTCAGCCATCAGGTAAAGGGAGACCAGAGAATGCTAATTTCCAATTCAATGCCTCCAGTCTTTCTGTGTCTCAGGAGAGGAAGAATATTATATATAAAAATTGCCGCAGTAAAGATTTAATCCAAGATAACATTGTTTTAGGCGATGTTGCTTTTTAAAAGTCTCCTAACCTGACAATTTAACAATCTCATTAACTCTGCCAGATAGGGAGATAGGCATGGACTGACTCGACAGAAAAAAACAAATTAGTGGCAGGGCCTATGGGGCTCCAGATTGCTTGAAAGACCGAGGTTTCCAGGAATGCTGGAGAATAAAAGTGGGGTTGCTTTAGTGAACTGGGGGCTCCAGGGACCCTAGCAGCCTGACCTCTCTACATAGGTCATTGGGGAAAGAAAGAGTGCAGCCTGGGAACACCGAGCAGGGCAGGGGTGGCGGTGCGGACGTCTCCCTAGCCTCAGCCCTGAACTGGCTGTAGGAATTTGGGACCCTCTACAGACAGTAGGGCCTCCAGTTAGCTTTCCACTGCTGTCACTACAGCATTCAGCTCCAGCACCCAAATCCAGATCTGAGCCCCAACTACTAACTGAAATAGCAAGTGTTTTTCTCACTCACCTGCTCCCAGGCCTTTTCAGTTGCTGATGACATCCTTCTCTCCATCAGGATGGAAAAAACTTTTCTCCTGTCTAGATAGTTTCAACCACCCAAAGTTAAAAAAAGAAACTGGAGCAAAATATGAGTCAGGGATCTTCCCAGCTGGGGTGATGGCTGTGCTCTTCCAGTGCCCATTCTGGCTGAGTCAGGGCATCAGAAACTTCTCTGAAGAGCCACTGGAAAGAGAGGCTTCAAAAGACTTTGAGCAATAAAATCAAGGCCCAAAAAAAGATTTTATTTTAAAAACAGGTTTGTGGGTTTTTCTTTTTGCATTCAATTCAATACATTGTCATTCAGACATCACAATACTATATACAGATACACAACATTTTTAAAAAGCCTATTTCTGATGAACATTGCAAAAGAACACTGTTTTGTAATGCGTCAGTGGGAGAAGGTGAGGGGCCCCCTAGCACCAAGTTGGCCTTGAAGAGAGAACTGTTAGGCAGCGTCTACATTAGCTGGCTTTGTGGGGGCCCTTATTTTGGCTTCCTGGAAGAAAACTGCTTTCCTCTGGACAATCAGTAAAAGTGAAAGTATGAGGCCTCTGTTCTCAGCTATTGCCATCATGGAGAAGTGACTGGAGAGGGATTCTGCTGGGGGGCCCCAATCTCCATCCTGTGGTTCTTTATTTATTTATTTTCTTTAAGAAAAAAAGATTCTACTTCTTTATGGCCTGGAGAGAGAGAGAGAGAGAGAGAGAGAGAGAGAGAGAGAGAGAGAGAGAGGAAAGAAGAAGAAGAAGAAGAAGAAGGAGGAGGAGGAGGAGGAGGAGGAGGAGGAGGAGGAGGAGGAGGGAAAAATATTTAGAAGGCTGGTTGAGTTCTGACCTTGGATTCCTGTGTGATGACTGGGAGAGCAGAACAGAGGAGGCAGTGGAGGCAAAGGCGGCTCCTGAGAAATTCAGTTTCCTGGTTGAGGGGGGTAGGTGGCTCTTAGGCCAATTCCAGCTTGTGTTGAAACAGAAAGAAAGAAAACCTATGTGCTGCCTGTACTCCAATCACGGTGCCTGACCCCTAATAATAATCATTAATATTAACACGACTTTTAAAATATGCACAGAAAAATCCTAATTGGGAATTCTTGCCTAACTAAGGAGTGCAGTAGGGACAGGGAGCAGGGGGGGACCGGAAGGAAATTTTAAGCTCACCAGGTCCTGCACTGAGGTTGAGATACCTCAGGAGGATCCCCTACCTGCTGGGCAGAGGAGGCAAGAATGGGTCATTGGGGTTCTCCAACCCTGCTTTGTTTGCAATCATTGGGCTCTTCTTGCTCTTCGCTGCCACTTGGCTTTCTTACAAGGAGATGGGGGGGCGAGGGGGGGGGAAGATGGGGACCGGCAGCTTTGCTCCCACAGCCCGCCAGGGACCCACCTCCAAAGCTGTTGAGGCCCAGTAGATCCCATCTAGATGGGGGTGGGGGTTGAGGATGGGGTGGGGAGTAGGGGGACGGCAGGGCGCCCCGCCCTTGGATACTCTCTGCCTCCCAGCAACGGTTCCTCTTTCTTGTTAACATTAAATATTCGTCTGCACCGGCGAAGGGTCCTTCGGTGAGTTTGGTTATGGTACAAAGCGGCGACATAAATAGAGGGGGAAGGTGGCCGGGTGGGCGGTCAGGTGGAGTGGAGATGAGGCGCTTTCGATTTGCTGACCACCTTCTTCTCTTTGACTCGACGGTTCTGGAACCAGATGGTGACCTGGCGCTCGGAGAGGTTCGTGGTGGCAGAGATGCGCCGGCGCTTCTCTTTGGTGATGAACTTGCTGGCCGCGTATTCCTTCTCCAACTCCTTCAGCTGCACCTTGGTGTAGGGCACTCGCTTCTTGCGCCCGCGCCGGTAGCTGCTCACCTCAGGCTGTAGGGGAACCACGTCTAAGGGGGGAGAGAAGGCAGGCGGGCAGCTAGTGAGTCGTGTGGCTGGACCCTGGACTGGGCTGCGGGCATCGACACCGCACCGCAGACTGGGCGCAAAGTTCTGGCAGGGACTCAAAGCGGGCCAGCGGATTGCCCCCAGATCTTTTGCTCTCTAGTAGCAAGGCCACGACTGAGGTGAGGCCACTGTGGTATTTTTCTCTGGTTCAAACTTTAAAGGAGGGGGCACAAAATACTCAGTCATCAAGATAAATAATACTTGAATACAATGCTTTAAAAAATAAAAATGAATGCAAAATATCCATGATGAACAAAGTATCAATTTTTTAAAATAAACACTGGGACAGTATTACCGATTTTCCTTTTGTCTTGGGCTTCATTATGGCTTGGCACAGCAATCTGTGTCACTAGAATCTCTGTGTCACTAGAATCTCTGTGCCCTTAGAGGGGTCCCTTCAAATTTCACTCTGGTCTGCAGGCCTTCCTGCAGTGAAATCATTTGGGCAGCCATCAGCTCATCCTCTGCTCCAGTATGAGAGAGAGATGTTCTGTCGTAGGTTTGAGGAAGGACATGTCGGGCAGGGAGATAGCTGCAGTTGGCACCGACCACTAAGTGGCTGCCCACGGCTTTGCTCACTGGCTCTGCACTAGGAATCTGATGCCCGCACCACTAGACAGAGAGAAGAACAATCCAGGCGACACCAGCCTGCGTGGGAGCCCATCAGTCTAGGAGTCCAATTTAGTGAGCCACTTAACAACATCCAAGGTAGGAGGCCCTGGTCCTGAGATATAGAGAATCAGTCCTTGGAAGTAAAGGGTCCATGCCTCAGGGTCTGTCCACCAGAGAAGGCACCAGGAGAGCCCTTCTTGGGGGGTAAAATCAGCTATTCACATAAGTCTATAGAAAGAACTCAATGTCCCCTAGCCCCCACAAATGTCCACCCACCAAAACAGAGCAAATTCTGCTCTGCTCCAACCCCCTCCCCTCTCCATTCTTCCAAAGCCGAAGAAAACTCTCTTCATCCCATGCAGGAATCCTAACCCTAAATCCTCAATACCTTGTCACCCTAACCACTAGTAGTTCAGTTTCTTTATACTCTGAAAATTTCACAGAAACCAAAACCAAAAATCTTGTCACTTGTACCCACCTTCCACTCCACCCTCACCTCTGTCAATAAAAAGGTCATAGCCACACTTTCAAGGGGAAGTGGGAAACTAGGGAGATTGTCTAAATAAATGGCCCCTTAATTTTTAAAATATAGTTATTAGACTTCTTCAGACAGAAGCTCGTGAAGAAGACAGAATATTGGGGGTTTCTCCTTCATTCTCTACCCTTTGAGAGTGTAGAAACAGTCCGGAGTGAAAACACAAAGTTCTTCCTGAAATGCTGTTCTCACCCCACCCTCCTACAACACCTTCCCTATACCCATTCCCACTGGGACCCTTATCTCTATAGGATGGAGAGAGATGACTCCTGAGAAAAAGTGCTCAGGAAGAATATGGGAGAGGGGGGTTCCAATGGCCTGGTTTGGCTGTCTTCGTGATGACAATTTCTCAGGAAAATTGTTGGATTTGTCCCTTGTCTCTGCCTAGGTATGAATAGGCCAAGGTTTTATAAAAATCTGAAAAACAAAACAACTTCACTTTAACAGAGAAGATCCTTTAGGTTAAAAATGATTTTTTTGTACAAGATAATTTTTTTTTAAAAAAACCTCTCAGTTCTCAAGTTGTTTTTTACTCTTACAGATGTAACTATGATTCAGGAAATTGATGATTCTGGGACAAGAATAATACAGAGAAGGTAAGTAATGATATCATGAGGTCATTGTGAGGTTTTCTTTTTGTTTGTGTTAATCCCCAGAACTTTTTTTTCAGGATTATTTTAGTAAAGTCATTTACAAGATGAGAATTTGAGGCTCTAGACTGGGTAAAATAACTTAAGTTTAAGATTTTAAACCCAGATTTTTGGACTCAACATAATGACACAGTGAGTTCTCAAATGGAAATAAACCACCTGATACAATCCAGCTTTAAAATATCTCCTTTTCAAAAAATAAAATAAAATAAAATGCCTTCTTATCCCTGGAGAGCAAAATGGAATAAAAGTGCATTTAATTCCTGAAGTAAGCAGATAATTGTCCTCGTTGTTGTTGTTTTTCCCCTCACTTTCTGTAAATGCTCACAATTACCTACCCAATTTTGGGTCCCCCAAACCCTAACTCTAATTTTCCAATGAGGTTTAATCAATGCAACCCTAAAAATCAGTTTTAAAAAACAAGTAATTGATTTAAGCTGGCTATTTTTCTCTGTAGAATACCAGGATTGATTTGGCCAAGTTTTTCATGGGTCAGACCAAACTGCTGGGGATTTTTTAAGACCTCCTGGGGAAATACCTTCTATCTTGCCTTCTCACAGAAGCCTCCTTCATTGTCTGTTGTCTTGTCTGAAAAGGAAGTGGGATCCACAGATGTGGGAACATCTAAAGCTTAGACCTGGAATAGTGTCTATACTGCCTAACGTAAATAGGGGAGTTGGCTAATTAATATTACAATCAACCCTTCCCTACCTCCCCCCAGAGCATACACGCACCCAAACCACTTCACACCTGGGAATCTAATAGACACCTTTGAGGAGCAAATAAAAATCAAATCAATGCTCAGCCATAGCTTTCTCTTGGAGCTCTGTGTACAGGTCCCTACTGCTCCCTCGCTCTTGCCCACTTACTGCCACGACAGAGCTCTGCAGAGGACCCCTTCTCAGCTAGAAATCCTAGTTGCTCTTCTCAACCAAAATCCAAAGGCTTGTCAGTAGGTACTTCAGCATGGCCCAAAGAACCCACTAAATGTTTTTCTCATTCTCTCTCTCTCCTAATCCTCTCTGTCTCTCCCCATCCTTTCTTTGCTGATTCTCTCTCAAAATTTCTGCCTCTCTCTGAAAAAAAAAAAAAAAGTCTACACTCACCATTGGAAGGAAGAGGAGAGAGAGAGAGAGAGAGAGAGAGAGAGAGAGAGAGAGAGAGAGAGAGCGCGCAATGAAGCAAGGGTCTGTATAATTGGGAGAAGGAAAAAGCCACAACACATCTTGGCCCTAATTATTTGGATCTTTCTGAACAATTGCTCCATCTCCCACAGCAGCCCAGGCTGCCATAGATGAGGTTTCTCAGAGCCAGAGGCACTGAAGAGAGACAGTAGTGTTTATGCCTAGATGCTGCGGAACAAACCACAATTGCATAGACAGAGTTATCTGGAAATCTCACTGCTTCTAAAAGATCTCTGTGTGGGCAGAAAGATGGAGGGTGTCTGAAGATCATTTCTTTTTCATCTGCCTATTGCCTGGACCTCTGCACTCACTGTGATACACCAGCCTGATTCTATTTCCACACAGGGAGTGTTTGAGCACATAGCTGCTGAGACACACTGGGTTTTATATCCATTTCCATGCTGTAATTTGCATGCCATAATTTGCAAATGTATTACATCTCAGTTGGGCTATATATTTTTTATTTCAAAGCTATTTTTCTCTAGGAGGCTGTGATCACAAAGTGTTTATTTCTAGTGTGTTTTTCCCCCCTGGGAATCTTTAAAATGTATATTTTATTCAAAGATATTTCTGAGCTTCTCTTCAATCCTTCACCCCTACTCCACTCTCTGGAATACATAAGGATGCCAGAGAAGCTCCTCTTCACTTCTTCACATTAAACCCATCGCCCATTGCTCCAGACCTGCACTTCTGCCCAGAGAGGGCCTGGTGGGTATATGCTCCCCTGTCTTTTGGCCCTTTAGAATGGCCTACTGGCTCCACCTGCTCCAAGAATTCCTGCTAGATACCCAATTCCTAAGGACCTTTCCATTTGGGAGAATTGGGGGATTAAAGGGCCATCTCTCTACATGTGAATTGCCTGTATTCTAGAAATATATTAGTGTATATTTCATATTAGGTGGTTAATAATAGAAATTTTATTATATAAAAATATTATCGCCAATGCCAAATATGTAATGCATAATACCATGTACTAAAATTCTATCATCCTTAAATCTTCTTGCAACCAGAAATGGGGTGCCTAGGGTGGGTTCCACCGGGGTATTCAGTTGTATGTTATATTGAGTAGTCTCAGAATATTTACAAGAATGTTATTTGCTACACTTTCTAACATAATTCAGTGATATTCTCACCATATGCCCTTTCCCCAGTCCCGGATGCAGAGGAATTTCGGGCCCACTCTTAAGAGGTCTTCAGTCTATATTTTCCAATGAAAATGTCCCTAAGCCCATATGCAGAGCTGGGGGACCTCTGGGCAATATGGGGAGACATGTGTGGCTGCTTTGGGCCCCACTGGGCCCCTGTGGACGTTGGAAGGGAGCCAGTCGGCCCTCTCTCCCTGAGCTCTACTTACAGGCAGAGCAGACTGAAGCTCTGGATTTGTTAGATCCCAAATCCTGATTTCTCCGTGCGGTGCTGAATTCAAAGCTCCCATATGGTTTTTAGAAACCCTTGGGTGGGTTGCAAGATCCCCTCCTGTTTAGGGAAAGCCTCATTTAAAGAGGAATAGGGCAATGGTGAATTCCACGCCCCATACCCCACACATAGCCAGACAAAACTGAGGGGCTCTCAGCCTGGGCCTGGACCCCAGGTCCCTTCAGAACAGGTCTTCCTCCCCTACATCTCTCATCCTTACCACCTTCTTTCTGTGTTTGAGGCATGGCTAACTCTCTCTCCCCACACTTGGGGGAGTTAGCAGTGGAAACACCCACATTATTTGAACTCAGTATACCAGAGAGAAAAATAAAATTTATATCTCAGGAGAGGGCTTCAAACTTCTTTCTCTACACCCTCTCAAGAGAGATTTTAGCTCTGCTCCTTTAACAATTGGGAAATTCATGGCCAAATTTTTTTAATACATAAAAAAAGAAAAGAAAAAGGTAGTATCCTACATTTCCGTAGACCGTGGCAAATCGGACTCCTATTGAAAACACACACACACACACACACACACACACACACACACACATGCCGGGAGCCGGTCCATGCACACACACACAACTGTCTAGTGCCTGAACGATCTTGGAAATTCTGGCAAAGAAAATGGGGGTTCTTATTTTCCCCCCCAGTTATTCGGTGGGTTGTGGGTTTGGGGCTGGTGACTGTGGATTCCAAGGTACTCTAGGCCCTCCCCACCCCCATTCCTAGCCGGAAGCGGGCTTCGCCCGCACAGAGCCACGCGCGAGACTGGAGCCGGCTGGGGGAGGAGGCGGCGAGCTACCGACTCGAGCGCAGCCGGCGGCCCGGCGCTCGGGCGCCTGTGATTGCTTCACTCTCAGCCAGGCAGCTTCGGGGAACGTGTCGGAGCAGATTTCTTCCCCGGAGCATTCCTCAGCGCAGCTCGCCGGGCCAGCTCCATCGGCAGCCCAGCAAAGCCGGCGCGCCGGGACCAGACGGCGGGGGTGGCTGGGGCGCGGAGCCCGGGGGCAGGCGGGGCGGGGAGGGTCCCTGGCGGCGGCCGCGGCACTCGGGCCCCATCCTTACCTGGAAAGGGAGACTTCCAGAGGTGGGCGGACTGCGACTGCTCTTTGGAGCAGTACACCTGACTGTCCCAGCCGTTGGAGAGAGCCCAGTGCTGGTAGCCTTCGACAGGGATGAGCGCATCGTGACGCGGCTCCGGGTGCCCGCTGATCCCAGGCACCACCGACACGTCCAGGTAGCCGGGCATCGCCTGGTAGGAGCTGGCGAAGCTGGGATAGAAGGCGAACTCCTTGGCTCTGGACAGGTCGTCGCCGGGCAGGGCGCCCGACGGCTCCGGGTACTTATCGCCCGGGTGGTAGGAGCAAGGCTTTTGCTGCAGGTTCACGTTGTGCGACAGGCGGCAGCCGTAGTAGCTGCCACCAAACGGGTAGCCGTAGCCCAGGGTGGCGCTGGACGAGGTGGGGGGCGCGGGCGGCGGGGCGCACTGGCGCGCCGCCTCCGGGGCCGGGATGTCCGTGTAGACGGCGCCCTGAGGGGCACCCAGGGGAGCCGGTGGGCGGCCCAGCACGGGGTGGGGAAGCAGGTCGCGGCAGTGGCTGGCCGGGCAGCTGCTGCCCAGCCCGTCCATGCTCGGGGCTTTGCCGGGGCTCGCTCCGCTGCAGCCGCCCCCCGCTCCGCCCGCGCTGCCGCCTCCCCCGCCGCCGCCGCCGCTCTCCGCCGCGCTGTCCTCATAGACGTACATAAGGCTCTCTGGCCAGCGCGGATGCAGGAGCAGCGAAGTCGTCATGACATGATCTGCGCGAGCTTTTTAAAAACTCCACTTGCCAGAGGCAGCGAGCTGGGGAGACACCTCGCTCTCTTTTCCCCTCCCCCATCCCTCCTCCTGTCCCTCCCCACCCTCCCCTCCTCCTGGTGTTGCCACCTCCCTCCCCCAGATTCCTTCTACGCATGCGGGGACACTTCATTAAGAAATCCGCCGGCGGCCGCCCGCTTCCCCTCCACACCCCTCCCGCGCCCACGTGACTCGGCCAGCGCGGAGCGAGCCGGGCCCGGTCTCCTGGAGTTCCCACCCCTCCAGGTGGGGCGGGGCAAAGTGGAAAAGCTCTGTGCTGATTGGCTGTCAGGAGGGGCAAAGAGGTGGGCGCTGGGAGATTTAAAGGGACAGGGCAACGCCCCCTGGCAGGCCCCGGGGAGGGAGAATGAGGAGGGGGGCGGGGAGGCTGAATTTGGCCGATGCAAAGGGGTCTGGAGAGGCGAGGACTATTCCTGGGCGTCTCCCCCTAGGCTTAGGATGTCTATGCGGGAGACAAATCCCACCCCCCAAAAGATCGCTGTGAGTGGATTGGGACTTGGAGCTTAGGGTGAGGGAGAAACTGGGTCTTTTTCTTAATAAGTGAAGAAACTAGAAAGCAGGCGTCAGCGCGCGGGGGCAGGGCGTGGGGAGCCCGGCTGGGGCCAGGTCGACTCCCCTGAAGCTCACTAGGTCCCGAAGCCGGGCAGGAAGAGAGACTTTCATGACGGGATGGCGTTTCCATTTCCTACTTCCAGCCACTTAACCTAAAGCCCCAGTTTTCTGAAAGGGACTCTGGTCTGCAAGTCTTTCTCCAGCGGAACCAACAGTGCTGGAAGGATGCGATGGCTCCCCTCCCGCCCCCGCGCACAGATCACCATGCGGAGTAGAGATGCTCTCAGTGAAACATGGAGAATAAAAGGAGGGAAATGGGAAATTGGGGCAATAGAATAGGCTGGTATTTCAATATACAATAGAAATAAAAAGCCTCGGAGTGAGATTTTTCAAAGAAAGGGGGGCGGAGTGGGGCGAGGATTAGGTCTAGGAAAGCTAAAAAAGCGCTGGATGTGAATAAGAGCACCCCTGCTCTCATATCTGTGTACAAAAGGAAACTTGAAATGAGGAAGAGATGGGAGGCCCCAGGAGGACCGACCTCAGCCCCGGCCGGCCCTGGGCCGTTAGGCTGGTGTGGGCCAGTGGGCCGGGCAGAGCCGGGATCAGTGCAGTTTTAGCTCCTTTATAGTGTGAATTGTTTTCATGCTTTAAAATTGTCCCATATTTCAAAGGACAAATTAACACCAACTTACGGTAAAGCCCCCCCCCTTCTTCCCTCCCAATCTCCCGACTTACTTATGGGCCTTCCTATGCCCAAGTTGATGCCTTAACAGAGGCAACCCTTTCCAGGGCACATCTCGGTGGAATTGAGCCAAGTTCCCTTTCTGCACAGGGCCTCCCTGAGGAGAAGAGGTCATAAAGAGAGAGGGGGAAAGAGGGGAGAGGGGCTGCAGCATCTCCCTCTTTTCTGCCCCTGCTGCAGCGTTTACATGCTGGGTACTCCTGTCCAGGCAGCTCACAGTAACCTCAGGCTAAGCCAGACCCACTGGACCCCGCCAGCCCCAAGAGCAAATGGCCAGGTCTATTCTGAGACCCAGCCACGCAGTCTCCCTTCTTCCTATAGGGGAAGGTGGTGTTTGAAGATGGAGAGCATGGAGAGGTCCTGGCAAGGGTGAGTTAGGATAAGAAACTAATCTTCATCAGTGTGATCAACATCCTTATATTTCGGAAATCAGGTTTCAGGCTGGGCTGGCAGTAGGCAGAAAATACAACAGAAAGGTTACAGGAGCAGGCAAGCAGGCTAGCATGAGGGGTGATGACGGTAGAAGGAGGAGAGAGGAGCCGAAGTGAACGTAGGTCTTTCTGGGAGCTCGCTCCTGGCTGGGAAACTGGCTTCCCTGCCTCCGGAGTCCAAGGTCAAGGTGAAACGAGGAGAGTAAACTTGGCCTGGCCGGTCTAGACTGGGTCTTGTGACCTTGCCACCCCCCCCCCCCGCCACCCCCCTGCGTCTGCCTGTGTCCTGGCTGGTGGGGGTAGGTGGGTGGGGAGGGTTTTGGGTGGGTTTCCAGCCAAGAGGGGAGAGGCGGTCCTGAGGCCCTGGCTTCCCCTCCCGTGATGTGTGGGATCCCTGAGGAGTGGAGAACCAAGGCGACAGGGACCGTGCTCTGTGGGGCCACGAGGACAAACAAAGGGCCTGAAATGCCCACTGCAGTCCCGGGGCTCCCTCCGGGGTACACGAATGCTCTAGGCTAGCCCACTGCTAGAGGCCCCCAGCTTCTAGGAGTAGGGGGCAGAACCGCGGGGAGGATCTGGGTGCAGGGCTGCCCAGCAATAAATAAAATTAATGGTATGTTCTTTTCCAGGTTTATATAAGGACATTAACTATTCCTATTGCAATGAGATATAGATTTCATTAACCCGGCAATTTTACAATTCCATTTATTAGGGGCACTAAGCGGCCAAAATTTAGCGACAAGAGGAGAAAGCTGGAACCAACGTCCCCTTCGTCAAGGCCAGTCTAAGAAGATGTAGGTTCCAAGAGACGCGTGGAGGTGAGAAGGCTGGAGGGGAACGGCCAGGGCTCAGGGAGTTAAAAGCGGCCGGTGCAGTGTCCTCATGCTCCTTCTTTCGGTTCCCCAAGACCTTCCGCGCCTGAAACTGCCGGCTCCAGGGCCGGGGCGCGCCGAGCCGGGCGGGAGGCGGCGTTGCCAGAGCCCGCGGGCGGGCGGGCGGGCGGGCGGGCGGCGGAGAGCAAAGCCTTGTTGGTTAATTAACTTTAAGCCCGGGGTCGCTTCTCCCTCCTCCCCCGACAAAAATGTGGATCTCGCTGGGACACAAATAAAACCAAATTAAACACTCCGGGAGAATATGCACCACTGGAAACGTAGTAATTACACCTCCGAGGCGATCCCGCCCTAGAAAGCCGGGCGCTGCAACCCTCGGCTTCGCGCTCGCCGCGCCTCCCCCCCCCGCCCCCCCCGCCCCCCCCGCCCCCCCCGCCGGGGTGCACACACTGGGCGGCGGCGGCGGCGCTGGAAAACGGACGAAGTGTACAGGAAATCAAGACCAATGGACAGGAGTGTGGCTCCCGGTCTCTAGTTGCGCTGCATTAGACTACAGGAAGATGGGAAATGGCCCGGCAGCGCTGGTCGGTCGGAAAGCCGAGCTCTGCTCTGGGCTCTTTTTACAAAGGGACCTTTGCAAGGGCGAGCTCCAGAGCCACTCTGCCCTCAGCTTCCTCTGGGGACTGAGTCCCAGCTAGGTTCAACTCTGAAATTCTTTTTCTCAAAGGTGATATTCTTTGTGCCTCCTCACTGGACGTGTGTGACGTATGTGACGTTAGGGACAGTGCAGGGTGCATGCACTGTTCCGCACATGCCCTTGTAGGCACAGCCCACATGTGTTTCTAAAGATGCCCAGCCCTCTGCCGAAATCCTCTATCGCCAGTAAAGACCTCTGCGGATCTAGCCATCCCTCTGTGCCCGCACTTAATTTACATGCTCATTTCTACTTAGACATCCCAGAGGAAAATGCCAGGAAAAGGAGGAGGCCGATGCCCGTGTCTTTCTGAAGCTGATGGGTGGGATTCCTGGCCCACTGTATTAAAGACAGAGCCGGAGGTGGCAGTTCATGGCATTGGCAGCAAGAGGGTGCAGGACTGAGGCATACACGTGGGTGTAGCTTGCGTGCCAGGCAGGCTAGGGAGAAGGATGAGAGAAATGAGCGCGGTGTGCCCCTTATTCAATACCCAGATTGTCTTCTCTGGAAATTAAGCATTAGTTGATTTCTTCCTTCTTCTGTTTCCTCCATATTCCAGAGAAAAAAGAGCTTGAAGCTCTGAAGCTCCTGCCCCCCCCCCCCTTTTATGGGAGAAAGTCCCGTTATAAAAAGAGGAGGTGGGTTAAGGCTGCAGGAAAACAAAGAGCTTCACCACCATGGGGTCTGGATTCTGGCCCCCGGACTTGGGGCTTTGGTGGTTGGGCAAGGATTTGGGGGGTCCCTTTCCTGTCCAGGGTCCAGGCCGCATGATAGAAGAGGAAATTTATGGAGGAGAAGGCACATCAGGCTTGAACTATCCAGGAAAGAAAGGAATTTTAAGATGGAGGGGCCACTTATAGGAATGGGTTAGGGGTCCAAGGAAAGAGCCCTGAGAGGAGAGTGTGTCTGAATTCGGAAGAGCCTTCCACACACAGTCGGAGAAAATTCCTGGTGAGTTTCAAAGGGTGGTGTTGTTGGGGAAGGAAAAAAAAAGTGGCTGATCCTGGCTGGGGCTCCCTGGCCCTGCCAAGCCCTCTCCTGGCTGCTTTCCCTCCACCTCTGTGGGCTCTGGAAGGTTGCTCGGCCCAAGGAGCATGCAGACATGGATGCCACCTCCCAGATCCTGGGTCCCTCTGGAACCTGCTCTACTTTAATGTCTCCACACCCACAGCCTGGCCTCAGAGAAGAGCTACCCGGGCCTCTCCTCCCAGTCTGCGAACTCGCCTCCTGACCAGCGGCTGCCATCCTGTCCTCTTCCACATTTATTGTTTTCCCTCCCTGGGCCCCCAGTTTGGGGGAAAATGGGGCCAGGATGGCTGAGACAGCACCTTTCTCCTAGTTTCAGTGTTTTCTGCTCTCAAACCCAAACTTGCCTTCCTCCAGGCCTATCCACTCCCCTCTTTCAGACAGTAAAGAGATCCACTCCCTTCTGCTGCCCACTCAGGGCTTACAGTTTGGGGAGCCACACCAAACTGTCCTTTTTGGTTCTGCAGGGACCTACATAGGGGTCCTGATTTAGGTTGTTATTACCAGTCTTTTCTTGGATTCTCCTCCGGCTGCCCCTAATCGCAGACCCTGCCTGGTGGTACACTGGGTTTGGGCAGGGCGATCAGGTGACCCCTTCCATGGGGAACTCTCAGGAGACCTCCAGGGTCCCTACTCTAACCTTCTTTCTTCCACTGCTTCCCAGCCCCTGCCAAGCTCATCACAGAGCCCCTTCCCAACCCTCCTCACCCTCTCCTTCCCCAGGCCATCTCTTTTCTAACCCTCATCCCTCCTGCTCCCTTTTCTTTTTTGGCAGCATCTCAGCCAGTCAATTGCCCCCCCCCCCTCAATTGATAAAAGAAGTTCAGGGGATAAACACAAAGTTAAGAAATTAACAGAGTATCTCCTCCCCCTTCTTTCCTCTCCAGGGCTCCCACCCCTACCCCATCCTCTGCTGTGGGAGAGAGAGCCCTCTGTCCCTTTCCTTTCTCCCCCAAACACCTCCCCCTTTAGGAAGCCCTTCAGAAACAGACAAATAAAATCTCTCCTGGTTTTAGGGCCTGTCTGAGAGGGAAGTCCAAGTTCATTTTCAAGTTAGACAGGAGAGCTGAGGGGGGTTGGGCAAGAGGTGGAGGAGTGTTGACTGGGGGCTGGAGTTGGCTTCCTTGCAGAGATCTAACAAAGGCCCCTTTTGGTCAGAAAGCCAACAAACCAAAAGCTTGGAAAAGGTATTTATCACTTTCAATCACTTCCTCCATCTTTTAAAGTTTAGACTTGGGGCTCCTAGAAAGGAAGTAGGCATGCACACAGATGCCACCTCCCAGGTTCATGGGTCCCCCCCCCCCGCCCCCTCTCTCTTTCTCCCACCTCTCTCTAATTTTCAGTTATTTTAAAAGAGAATATGGAAAATAATATTTTCCCCATCAGGGCAAGAAGGGGCTGTGGATTCCAAAACAGCGTTCTTCTGGTTAAAGTAGATTGTTTAACCTCTCCCAGAGAAAGACTAAATATAAAAGGCATAGCTGAGGGCTGGACATTTCAACTCTAATTAGGTGAGAGACCCCATTTATGCCACCATAATGCTATGAACTGGAGTTTGGTGGGGCCCTAAAAGGCAGATGGTAGAGGATGCATATATATTTCAACATGGGGAAGAGAGAAAGTTGTACTCCAAATGAATCACAGCCTAGCTCCCCTCATGACCAGACACCCTCAGAAGTCATCGCAGAAGACATACTCTGATCACTCAGAGAGCAGAACCCCCCAAATTAAAGGACCTTCAAAAATGCCTTATCAAAAGAAAGAAAATTTAATTTCACCATCTCCAAAAAAAAGGGGGCGGGGGTGGGGTGGGGGAGTGAATACCCAAGACTCCACTAAAGCAAGAAAAGAAACCCCTCTTTGAAAAAAAAGAAAAGCCACCCTTGCATGGGGCCCATGGAGCAAAAGGCAGGAGCGTGCTTGGCACCAGAGCCCCGCTAGTGGTGATTGACTCAAACTTCCTAAAATATATATAATTTGGTGCAGTTTTAGTGACTGAAGGGAAACTATCCCTATGATATCCTTGGGGAGATGGCGGGGAGGCTCCCTTTCCTCCTGCCTTCTCTTTTTCACCCAAACTTCCCTTTCTCTATGGAGTGTTTAAAATAACTTTTTTTCTCTTTATTGTGGTGTTGTCTTGTACATGCAGCAAAGTCAATGAAACCGAAAGAACCAGAAAGGAGGATGGGGGCATTCATTTTCTCTCTTCCCAAAGATGACTGCACTCACTTGCAAAGTCAGAGAAACATTAACTCAGATAAGAAGAAATAGAGACCACCCGAGTTTTCAGGCACTTGGTGACCTTCAGCATTTCTGGGCAGAATGGTTGTTGAGTTGGGTTTTTGGACATTCCACATGCTGGGGAACATGTGTTGCAATGGATGTGCCTTGTACTTGGAGAGCATGGAGACATTTTCAGGTCAATGGTGACGGGTGCTGTTGAGGCAGGCTGATAGGGTGGGAGTGAAAGGAAAGGAAACGCAGTTAGGATGTGAACTTGAAGAAGACGCCCATGAATCCAGCAACTCCAGCTCTCTCTAGAGGTGGCCTTCTCTCCTTTGGCTGGGCGACCAAGTAAGCAAATGGATGGGAGAAAAGAGCATCCTCAGGGTTTTCAGAGATGCAATTCTTAAGGCTTGGGAGGAGGGGACCTGTGCAATCCCTTTCCTATTCCAAGGCTTTAGGAAAATCCCTTTCGGCTAGAATCTGCATTTGTGATTTAAAGCACTCCTACATAACTCTTTTTTCCCCCTGTGCTTGGCTTATTAATGAATTTCTCTCTAAAAAGTAATAGAGATTTACTTTTCTTTCATCTATTATAGACCTATCATCTCTAGACAAATAAGTATAGAATATATGCTTTGTTAAGGGAACTTTAGATAAATATTAATATATGTCCATGGATACCCATATCCATATGATTAGGTAATCTTTGTAAAAATTTTAAAATATTCCCCTTGAATATGACAACATAGTCATGCTTACTTTAAAAATTTGTTTAAGTATTTAATTGTCTTCATGCGGATGCTAAGATGTATGAAGGGGGTTTGATAGATCTACAAAAAGGATATATGTTGGCACAGATGTTTTTAAATCCACCTCCTCTAGTGTTTTCTCTGATGCGGTTAGCAATTAAATGGAAATTGTATTCAGGCGTATGTAAGGCAAAAATACTTTTTTAAATGTTATTTTAAAGAGAGAATAAAGACACCAGGTCTGAGGCTATCCAGGAGCAACTTTGCCGTATATGATTCTCAGACCATTTCCCCAGCCATCTTAGGGGAAATACGTGGCTGCCAGAAACCAAGTTGCTGCCTCACTCAAACGGGCAGAATCCTTGTTTTGGGTCTGTTCTTCAGCACAATGTTTCCCCTGCAAGGATTTTAAAAGATTTGGGTCACTCCCGGAGCCTGATTGGCGAGTCCCCTCAGGCTTTCCTTCTCCCGTTAGGATCCGAAGTCCCTGAAGAGATAGCAGTCACTGCGGCTTTGCTCAGTGCTCGGGGAGGAATGGGGCGCCAGCATCTTACGCCTTTCTCTGTCCTCTCTGGGTCGCTCTCAAGATTTCGAGAGTTCGTTATTTATTTTAATCGGCCGGTCTTTTTTTTTTATGTGTAGTGATTATTTAGTATTAGATTTCAATAACTCCTATCAAGGTTACGCTTGGTGAAAGCCGCCTTCACACCGGACAATAAATGGCCGACACGGAGGACAGCGGGTTCAGTACCCGCTTAGGGAAGCCCCGCTCCACTCCCCGCGGCGCCTGAGCTGATGCAGCGAGCGGGGCAGTCCCGCCCGCGGTCCCGCTGGGTGCACTGTGTGCGCTCTGTGGGCACCTCGTGCTGAGCACACAGGCGGGTGTCTTTATCTGCGGGGTGAGCAGACGCTAATGAGATCCCTGGGAGCTTGGGTGGGTGGGGAGGCGCGGGCTCACCCGGGCTGGGCATTCATGGACCTGCTGGTGTGGACAGATTTGGAGGTTTGGCGAGTTAGGTCCCCCTGTCTCCGGGGCTTCTGTGCTTATCCGCAGGGACACTTCCTGGTTGCGAATTCCTGTTAACAATCACCACCACCACGAGCAAGAAACAGCCAACTTTCTCTCCCTTCTCTCTGCCTGTTCCTGTGGAAAGGACACCTCCCAAAAGGAAAAAAAGGGGGAGAAAAACATCTTATTTTCTTTTCTAAAAATGTCCAGTCTTGAAATATGGAAGTGATAAAAGAAAAATCATACACCAACAAATGTTTTTAAAAAAAAAAAAAAAAAAGAAAGAAAGAAAAAAGATTGAGAGACTCCCTGGTTCAAAAAAAATAAAAATAAAAATGGGGGGAGTAAGTGAATGGGTGGGTGGGAAGGGCTGGAGGCCAGAGGCAGAAAAGCCATGAGAACAGACTGCTGCAAAGCTGGGTAAATCTTAGTTGGCATAGGGTAAAAGGGGGAAGCAAATTATTCAGATGATAGGAATCCCAGTGCTAATTTCTGTGTGGCTATTTATTTGTTGCCATTTGCTGCATATAATACATATAAAGTGGCAGGGCCATGTTTTCTATAGAAACTCTCAATGACAGCATCCCCATACAGTTAGCCATGTTTCAAATGGACTTCTAAACGTGGTGCCCTGTGGATCTACACATTTCCTGTACAGGGTGGGGCAAAAGTAGGCTTACAGTGGTTTCTATGACCAATAATACAATAATTAATAAATAGTAATACAAGAACAAACTGTGTTTTGCATACTCACAACTGTAAACCTACCTTTGCTCCCCCTTGTATTAAATCTTTAGAATACTTTGTACTTTAAATAGTAGGGATAGGATCATAAGCAGTGGTGGATTTCTCTTTTCAAACATTGCCAGTAAGAAATTCCCTCTCATCACTTTTCAAATCTTAGCCCAACCCTTTAAAAAAGGCTTTTCCAAAGCGATTCATCTTGGGAAGAAGAGAGCCCAATCCCGAACCCTCTCCCTGCAAGATGACTGCTCGCTGGATCTGGTGGTCTGGGCCTCTGGGTGCAGCCATTAGAGGCTGCTCTTCACCAGATCCAGGGACAACCGTTCCGTTTCCACCCTGGCCTCTCAGGGCTCACTCCTCAGGGTCTGAACCAGTAGGGATTTCTCAGATGCTCTGCCCAGCTTGGAATATGGACCTGCATCTGCCGGTTCATGGCAAGTGGGGTGGTGCCCAAATTCACTCTGCAATTGCACATTCAGCCGAAAGATTCTGTGGAGCGGACTGGTCCTATCCAGCTTCAATCATCCTGGGAAAACTATAACCCAAATATTATTCCTGCCAAGATAGATATATTCCATCAAGGTAAGTAGAGAATCTGTGCTTGAGCTCCCTTTCCCTCCCGCTGAATTTCCATAACTTTATCTAGCTTCGTGCCTTTTATCATAACAGAAACAACATCCTTCCAGACACCCCAGAAAGGCTCTATCCTTGTACCACCAGGAAAAAGTGCACGAGGACCCAGTCCACCATCCTGCAGAGCACACTGCCCCATCTCTATTAGATTTTCCTCTCTTTTTTTGGGGGGGGGGGTGTCTTTTTTCTGTCCAGCCATGATGAGTCCCCACAAGCAATCCGAATTCACCTTTTCTTAAATTACTCAAATAACCAAAGGTAAGTGGGAGGAAGAGTTGTCCGATGTTTAAAGATGATTTTGCTGTGATGTTTTTCTTTAGAGTGCCGTAGTATTGTCCCCCCACTTCCATGGAGAACCTTGCAGTTGGGACCACCCCACACAGAGGGCCTGGAGAATGAGGTCCATGCTATCTGAACAGGGAGCGTATCTGTAATAACTTCAAAATCTTCCTTGGTCATAAACCCTTAGAACAATGAAGAAGCCACCCTAAGCACCTCCCTCTCCACCATTTCTTCAACCTTTACTTGGTAGCTTCAGTTTCAAGTATTTAAAGGCCCCTCTTTTCAAGGCCTTGGGGACAGAGCCTGCTCCACGTGCAGGCTCATGGTGGGGGGCCACGGGGACTTCATCAGAAAAGATAGTGGGGCCATCACCTTGCATTATTCAAGTTTCTTTCCCAGGGCTATTCAGAGAGCCCAGAAATACTGCCTTTCTATCTAATTCCCCAGCAGCTTCCTAGTCTGCCTTCGAACACAGACGGCCTCCCGCAGCCGAAATGGGGCGGGGGGACGGCTGCGCCCTGAGCTGAGGACTGGCCTTTTCCTTCCCGCCGCTGCAGCCGCATGCGTTCGACCAGCGCTTCCAGGCCTGCGCTTCGAGGGGTGCGGGGCCAGGTGCTCAGAGCTGCTTCTCGGCCGCCCGCAGCGTGACCCGGTGCAGGGGTGCGGACGCGGCCCCGCAGAACCTCCTGCGGGCGGCCGGGGAGAGCGCCCCTCCCAGGGCCCCCCAGGCTGTTTCCAGACACAGTTCAGAGGCCGAAGTCCCCACGCTCCCGCCTGGGACCCGGCCACCCTCTTTTTCTCAGCCGGAACCAAACGAAATCTGCACCCGTCCGACCTCAGGACCCAGACCCGGTGGCGCCTGCCCGTCCACATCTTCGTGTTTCTCGTGCGTGCGTGTGTGCGTGTGTGTGTGCGTGTGTGTGTTTAAGGGAATCGATTGATTTAAAGGGAGCGGGGGAAGCCAAATGGGGAGAAATATGTACTTTCAAACCCGCCCCGCGCCTCCCGCCGCTCCCGGCGCTGGGTCCGCCGCCCCGTCTCCACTGCAGGGGCCGCGCCCCTCTCCCTCATTCGCCCTCGCGTGGCGGTGACCGGTCGCCCCCAAAAGCCGTTTTACCAGAAGGGCGGCCCCCTCTCCAGGCAGCGTCGGAGCGGCGGGCGGTGGCCAGGGGACCCGGCCCTAGCGCCCTGGCCACTCGTCTCCGGCCGCCTGGTCCCCAGATCTTCGAAGCCCTCGCACCGGCTTCCGCGTGGGCGGCGAGGAGCGGGAGGGGAGCGGGGACCCCTGACTCTCCAAGTCGCCCAAACCTCACTCCGAGCTGCTCACGCCAAGGGGCCGGCAGGGTCCTTCTTCATTGTGGCATTGGAGGGACGGGGAAGCATCTCAACGCCTAAGTGTCTACACTAACGGATTGTTTTTTCCCAAAGTGCTTTTCATATATTTACTTAGGAAGCCTTATGTGCTCTTCGCTGGGAGGTTTGACAGACCTTCTCCTCCTCGCCCCCCCCCCCCCCCACCCCGCCGGCATTTGGTTCTTCCAGGAGAGGATGCTTCATACAAAACTCCAGCGAAATGAGGAGAAAGGAAAGTGCTCCCTGCACACAGCATGAAGAAGGTAGTGACTGTCGCTGCAGAACGGAACCTCTGGGGGGAGGGGGGAGAATGGAGACCCCCTTTTTAATTTTTTTAAATTGATTTCAGAGAGGAAGGAAGAGGGAGAGAAAGAGACAGAAACATCCATGATGAGAGAGAATCATTGATCCGCTGCCTCCTGCATGTCCCCCACTGGGGATGGAGCCCACAACCTGGGCATGTGCCCTTGACCAGAATCGAACCTGGGACCTTTCAGTTCGCAGGCGCTCTATCCACTGAGCCAAACCGGCTAGAGTGAGACCCCCTTTTATTAGCGAGATTAAGGTCCATGATATAGGTAACAGAAGGGATTGAGTTGCTTTCAGTGATCCGTCCTATGAACTGTTTGCTCCACCACAGGTGAAACTCCCCCAGAAAGAGTGTGTGTGTGTGTGTGTGTGTGTGTGTGTGTGTGTGTGTGTGTGTAAATATGCAAATTCTTATTGTAATGATCTCATTGCTACCAGATGTGTCTTCTGGTCCTTCAAAATGAGGCTTAAAAAAATTAAATCCAATTTGGGAATTCATCTCATGTAAACTATGATTTTGTTTAGGGTTGAAGGGCCAGGCAATTCCCCTGCCTTCACTGGATTTTACTGGCTTCTGTGTCCTGTGGCAAATTTTACTGGATTCTTTCAGTAGCAAAAAGGTGTTGTTGTTTGTTTGTTTTTAGGATTGCATCCACTTCCAGGCTTCCCAAGACCTAGGGGATTTCAGGCACATCTTCATTACACAAGAGGCCAGAAACTGGAGAAGGAGGCTGAGGGGTGGGTGGGTGGGGGGAATCAGGTTCCTGCAAGTGGAAGGTCTGAGTAGTCAAGTTACAGGGGACTTGTTCATCTTCATGGCCACCTGATTGTTGTCACTTCTGTTCTGTTCTCTCACTGGAGTCCTCTCCTTTTCTCCCCCATTCATCCATTCATCAACACACACCATCTGGAGGAAAGTCTCTTTGGAGAGTGATGATTTTGTTGTTGTTGTTGTTTAAGAAAAAAGTATTATTACAAGTATGCTCTCTACAGTGGTTGAATCATTGGAACTCCATGAGGATTTTCCAGGTTGGTCTCTATAGCAACTCCTCCCCCCAAATCTGGTAGTTCTTCTCTGGGGCTCACAGCTGGACTACATTTCCCAGCTTCCTTTGCAGTTTGATGTGGCCATGTGACTACTTTAGCAAGTGATATGTCCCCATCCCCTCTCTCCCATGCTTTCTGTGTTTGGGTGCCAACCTTGAAGCCCTAGGGAACAGTGGAGACACAAATGGGAAGAGCCTGGATCCCAGAATTGCATGTAGAGGAGAGCTGTCCACTGATAAGGATCATTTGTCCAGCACTTTACCTGAGGGAGAAATAACATTCTATGTGGCTGAGCCTCTGCACATTTTTAGAGTTTATTATTGTCATCCAGGCCATCCTTACTGATACTCTCTCTCTAAAAGACAAAATGCAACTTAATTTTTGTTTTCCGTCACCCCTTAAAATGTCAATGGATGGTAGGTAATCCTTCTTGGTTCTCGGGTTTAAAACTGCAGGAGGCCCCAAGACTCTTCTACCCACTCTTAGGTAACAGACAGTCCTATAACAGCTTCAAGTCATATAACAGCTTTAAGTCATATACACAATTTCAAATCTGTAGTTAAAATGTCCAGTCCAATGTATCTTCAAGATTCTGAGTTTGATTTAATGTGAAATTTTCCTTCCCTAACTCTAAGATTGCTTCATCTTAGATGCCTATAGAGGGAAGAGGCGGGTAATGTGGGGTTCTCTGTTTCTTAATCTTGTGTTTCTCTTCCTCTCCCTATCCTCAACACTGTTTCAGACCCTCTGATTCAAGAAGAGTTTGAGAGAGTCAAGGATTGGCTTGAACAATGTTTTAGTGATTTTGAGTTGGGGAGATAAACCAACTAGATCAGGGCTACCGTAGTTGAAAACTACATATCACCAAATGAAGCAGAACTTTGGCAATTAGTTACTTAATTTGACATGTAGACAAAAGACTGTAAATCTGGACAATTTAAGAATTTAAGTAGATTACCTGAATTATTTGGTTTGATAGATTTCTAGATCTAAGTAAAGAATCACTGCATATTTCACTAGGTTGTATAGAAACAACCTAATCAATTCCTTGAAAAGGTGGCTGGTATGAAAGCATATTCTCCAAAGGTGATGAGGACACATTGCTTTGAATTGGTTCACCCAAATTCCTCCCCGCCCATTCTCTTCCCTGGATATATAGGCTAGAGTCACTCTCAGGAAATCAGTTCCTATCTTTTTGTCTCTTCCAACACTAGAAATAGGGCCATCTCATTCCTGCAGTTCTGTTTTGCATTCTGCTTCTTCTGTTATGGAAATACAGCAGCTGTCTAATAGTCAGGAGGCCTGCCAGACTCTCTGGCACTTTTGAGACACTGGCGTCTCTCTTTATAATCAGTGCCAAGCCACTAGGCCAGCTTTGAGGTCATCAGGTGGGAAGAAAGCCTGTCCAGCCATATCATGCCAAATGGACAAATGAAGTGTTGATGATGCAGTTAACTTAGTCCATGGACACTGCTCAACTACAAGATTCAGGGCTGCAAGCTGACAAAATAAAACTTCAATCCTTTATTGGATTATTTCCAAATATCCAGATATATGGCAGCAAGTGGATGGATTAATCAGATGGCATTTTTCTCCTGCTTAGGACCAGTTGCTTGGCATTACATAGACCCTTGTTAAGTGTGTATGCCATTGAGTGGCACCAGCATTTTCTAAGACTGAGCTGGGGGAAGAGCTGTAGTGTGGATGTGGGTAGACGAAAAGCATTTAAATCTGTGAAAGAGACTAATCTAAACTTGGAAACCGGCTTATCATTGTTAGCCAGCAAGGATTTTAGATGTCTATGGTTAACAGCTAAATCAGTCTGGAAATTACTCTGGTCTTTGGAAAAATGCAGATTGGGTTAAATATTGAATTATACATCATGGATGACTACTTGGTCCACTTTCTCTGGATTATGTCCAATCTGCTAATTCACATTTTCAAGTCGATAATATGTTATATTCACCATCACCCATTTTTTTGGGAGAACCATTGAAGTGAAAAGGGCCTGACATTCAAAAATGAAACCCCTGGCTGGTGTGGCTCAGTTGGTTGGAGCATCACCCCATGCACTGAATGGTTGCCAGTTCGATTCCTGGTCAGGGTACATACCTAGGTTGGGGGTTCAATCCCTGGTAGGGATGCGTATGGGAGGCAACCAATCAAAGTTCCTTTTTCACATCGATGTTTCTCTTTTTCCCTTCCCCTCTCTCTAAAATCAGTAGGTAAGGATTTAAAAAAGAAAGAAAAAAGAAAAGGGGAAGTTGTGGGTTCATAAAATGAAGTATATTATTATGGCAAGGAGAGCTGTTAGATAATGGAATGGGAATTAAAGAGTGTGACACCCATTCCTCTCGTGTAGCACTTTGAATACTAGATCTTTTCTAATTTACCTGAGCAGAAATGGATGGGTACTAGACTGGAGACAGGGGCATGTCCAAGATGACCTCTGAAGGCCCCTTTTATTTTTGCCTTTGGCTTCTATAATTTTCTGACAACAGCCATACCTGTAAAATGTGTCAGATTCAGTAGCAGGGTCAGGGGCTGCTGTCACTTGGCAGATTTCAACAACATGACCCTGGCAAAGACTTTGGAATAAAAACATCAGGAAAATAAACACTCAATGCTCCATAGCCAGAGGACTGGCTGGGAGCTGTCAGGTTGAAATACTAGTCTATTTGGGAAGGGAAAGTATAGGAGCAAGGCCTCTGACACTCCTCTGCCTCCTGGAAAATGCCCCTCTAGCAACAGAGCTGTTGCCAAACACATCAAATTAATTAAAAAAAGAGATAGAAGAGCTATTATTAGGCCGAGCTTCTATTCCAGCCAGTTTGCTAATCTACACTCTATCAGGAACAAGGCATGGCCATGGCTGGGAGAGGGGACACCACAAAACAAGAGATTAGGCCAATCCCTGTATGTGGGGAGCCTCACCCCATCTGTGCAGGGAAATGAAGCATATATTCACAACCCAGAAAGAAAGGTGAGAAGACTGAGAGGCCAGAGAGATTAGGACATCAATGCAGGGGGCGGAAGCTGCAGAGAGACTGGCGGGATCGGACAAAGGAGTGATCCCCAAGGAGGGGCTCATTTAGAATTGGGAAGGAGAGCTGAGATGGAGTTGAGGACAGAAGTAGGAAAAGCCTTGTGTCAGGCAATGGCTCGCGCAGTTTAGAGACTGAAGAGGACAAGGTGTGCTGGAGAGAGTGCAGGATTCTGCTCGAGCAGAAATTCTGCATCAGAGAATCACGGGAGAAGAGGCTCAGAAGCTGATGAAATAAAGCTGCCAGGATGAGGTGAGCCAAACATGAATTTCTGGGTAAAGGTGTTTGTGGTAAAAATGCTGACCAGAGAAGGAGCTTTTGCTCAGGCTACCTTTTAGAAAACAGGTAAAATCTAAGCAAATGAGGCTGATGCAGTCATCTCTGGTCAGCAAAAGAGGGCAAACACAGAAAAAGCAGGCTACTTCACTGGTGTCAGTCGGAAGCAGCAATAATACCTGCCAGCTATAGCAGGAGTACCCAGGGAAGAGCCAGGGACAGTATGGGAGCATGTGCTGGCTATACGTCTCTGACTGTGTGTGTACACATGCGTGTTTAAGGCTGTGTGCATGTCTTTATATATTCTAATGGTGTTCCTTCTTGAACACCTTAGAAAAGTATGCAACAGATGCACTAAAAATAGACATCAGACATTAAATTAGAAGGTAGACTAATGATAAAGTCTGGGTGATATGCATCTCATGGAGGAAAACATAATACTAATACCTCTACACCACACAAACATACACACACACGCAGACATTGAATAACATTTGTGTATATATTAGAAATGCACATAAACAAAGACACACCATTTCAGATATGAATAAAACATAAGTGCTATCAAGTACTAGTAACTGCAGTCCCTTTCTCAGGTATACTATAGAAAAGACTAAGAGAATATAGATTTCAAATGGTGTTTAAATTATCTATTCTTTTGTCTATAAGAAAGAACATCAGCTAACCAACTACTTCAAGCAACATAATGCCTTTTTTCTGAAAGGACTCTAAGAAATTAATCAATCTCTCACCCCCACTAAAGTGTATTGTAGGGGAAAGTGCACTAAATCCTGCAGGAGTCAAACATGCGGATTATTAATCCACATCTACCACCTAATAGCAGAGTATCCTTTGGTAAGTAACTTTATTTCTGACTCTGTTTTTTTATCTATTAAATGTGAAAGCTGTTTATAAAATCAATGGTTGCTGCTAGCTACAGTCTTAGGATATATATATATATATATCTCACACATATAATGTAATCCAAGTGCCCAGAAGTTTTTGGTAGAAAAGAAAATTCGATGACCATAGTTATCAACAAAAATGTCCAAACAACTTTTCAGTTCTGTTTTGTAATGGAAAAATTCTAAATATGTTTTTTTATATTGTGAGGACTAAGGGGTTAAGAACTGAAATTTTCATCTTTCAGGAGCTGAGTTGGTGTTATATAGACAATGAACTTGAGAATGAATAGGCCTACAGTCACCTGTTCTACACAAATGTTGGAAATGGGTCCTTTGATTATGACTGTAATTAGTGTCAAAACAATGAGATGACTTAATCAAGTCATGAAAAAAAATCAGTTACATTGATCATTTGGTGCTGAGGAGTAAAAACAACATTTTTTTTTAAAAAAAAACACAACTTTTTAAAACCATTTTAAACAGATCTAGTCTTTGAGTTATGAGTGTGTGCCCATCTCCACCAGAATTAGTGCTTGGGCCTTCTTCTCTCTGGAGTTCTCTCTACCCTTCACCACCAATGCCCAGCACAGAGGATTTGCTCAGGGTTCCTAGAGCAGCCACATTATGAAAACTTATTGGTATACCAGAATACCTTAATTTCCATATACATTGCATATTGAAGAACAGGCATACCATCAGATAATAGCATCCTCTCTTTCGAAGTCTCCTAGTATAGTACTGGCACTTGTTATAATATTCTACTGCCCCCCCCCCCCAAAAAAAAAAAGTCTGCAGCCGGCAAACTTCACCCTGAATGTCAGCAGAGGGCCGATCCCATAACACACGAGCCTGAGATAATCCAAATCACAAAGACAAGGCTGGCTGTGATTACTTGCCATTTATATAGCACTTTATCTAGGTCCTATATGTCAGCATCATTAATGGGAGATAACTCACCAGGAGTTACAGCTGAGAAAAAAAATTCATGACCAAAAAGAAAGAAGGGAAAGCTTAAAGGATCTGAGTGATTCCGTGGGGGCTTGTGGTTACTCAGTAATGGAGAAAGGGCAAAGATGCTATTCAAAGAGGACAAAGAAAGCTTTTTTGTCTCTCCCTTGTGAACAGGAGTGACTGAAGGTACAGAAGGAGAGAATGAGCTAAAAATAAAAAGAAAGAAAGAAAAATGTCATCAGTGAGACTGGCTAAGCCTAAAAGTTTGACTAAAAGAATTTATCGTTTGTCTTCTATAGCACCTTAGATCCCGGGGAAATTATCATTTAGCAAAGACTGTAAGTAATGGTTGGAGGGTCATTCTGTCTGGAGGCAAACCCAGAAGTCTATTTAAAAAAAATAGAATATTAAAAATTTCATCGTGGTATTTTAGTAAAGTGCAAATTAACTCAAACCCTCTGCTATGATAAGTAAGAATGTAATCGTTCAGTTATGTGGAAACATGCAGATGATTACCAAAGCATCCGGTGACTGAAAACAGTTGTGGTTCAATTTCTCCAGTCAACACCCACCTCCAGTCAACACCCACTTTTTTTCAATGTTTTAATAGTCATATAGGAATAGGAATCAAAATTTGACCCAAATAAAAAGGAAGAGTAGTAAAAAAACCCCACATCTGTTTACTAGTATGAAAAAGAGGGCAAGGCAGACAGAGAAAGACAAATACCATATTTCTCTTATATGTGGAATCTAAAAACAAAATAAACAAAACAGAAACAAACTCATAGAAAACATCAAACAAATTGATGGTTGCCAAAAGGGAGGGGGTTGGAGGAATGGGTGAAAAGGGTGAAGGGATTAAGAAGTACAAATTGTGCGTGGCTCAGTGGTTGAGCATTGACATATGAACCAGGAGGTCACAGTTTGATTCCCCGTCAGGGCACATGCACAGGTTGCAGGCTTGGGGCCTGCAGCGGGCAGCCGATCAATTACTTTCATCATTGATGTTTCTTTTTAAAAATAATATATTTTATTGATTTTTTACAGAGAGGAAGTTGGAGGGACAGAGAGTCAGAAACATCGATCAGCTGCCTCCTGCACATTCCCTACTGGGGATGTGCCTGCAACCAAGGTTCATGCCCCCCACCGGAATCGAACCTGGGATCCCCGAGTCCACAGGCTGATGCCCTATCCACTGAGCCAAACCAGTTAGGGCCGTCATTGATGTTTCTATCTCTCTTCATCTCCCTTCCTCTCTCTGGAATCAATAAAAACATATAAAATATATTTATTGAGCCACCCAGGGCTTGCTAAAAGGGCTCATTAATACAGTAGCTATGAGAACAAGGTTGGAAATTATGCAACAAAACAGATTTTCTCTCACAGAAGCAGAGCTGGCTACCATATACATCCTAAGGATAGTCTGCCAACAGCACAGACCAATAATGAGACATATGGTACTGTACCTGAGGGGACCGGGTAAGGCAGGTTGATTATAGTGGGTCTCTTCCATCAGGGAAGAGGCAGTGCTTTATCCTCACTGGGATACATTTTCTGAAATAACGATTTTCCTTTTCTGCCCACCATGTGTATGTCAGCATACCATCATAATGATCTTACCAAATGCCTTCTTCATCATCATAATATCCCACACTATTTCTTTCCCATCCAAAGTTTACAGCAAAAGAAGTAAGGCAGTGGGCTCATGCTCGCAGGATTCAGTAGTCTTACCATGCACTCCATCAACAATAAGTGGCTAACTTTCTGGAATGGCAGAATGGCCTAATGAAGAATCTACTACAGAGCCAGATGGGAGACAACGCCTTGTGAAGTTGCGGTGCTATCTTATAAGACTGACTTGAGCCATATTTGGAGATATTTCTTTTATAGCCAGAATCTATGGGCCTAGTGCCTAGGACCTAGGCACTAAGAAGTATACACAGGGCTGACTTCTCTTACTGTCATACATATGACCTACTTGAACATTTCTCTTGACTCTCATTCCTTTAACTTGGAATTCTGCTGGTTCAAAGGTGTTAATTCCTCAGAATTAACAGACTCCTGGCCATTTTGTATTCTTCATGCCACTGAACCATCAGGCAAAGGTGGAGTGAAAGAGTGGTTGCCTTGCAGTGAGAACAGGGAGAAGTATGCTTAAAACCCAGGGAACCTCTAGGTACCACAGCATCTCCTTGACTCAGGTAAAGCTAATGGAAGATTAGAACATCCTAATACAGGCAGGACGACTAAAGGCCAGCTCCTTCCGGAATAAAGGTCTGGGTTTCTCCACTAGGAACCCGAACCAGAATGGTGCTAAGGACAAAAAGAACATGGAATGGATAGTTGACTAAGTTGTTGTAAATAGCAACTGTAGCCTTGTACTCAGAAGCTTTGTGGCATATATAGGTGGTGCTGGCAGCTATGATGGTGAGAGCAGCAGCTTCCTGTCCTCTTGATTACAACCACAATGGTATGTTCTTCAACTAACAAGTTTAATGGCACCTTTTGACTCCTGTTCTTTCAGTCCTTCCAGCGATTTTGTAAGCATTGAATTTCCTGTAGTAAATTCCTTTCTGCTTGGAATATCTAGAGCTATTTCTAGTCTTGCACTGAGGCCTGACTGAATCACATAATGATTAAGATAGTGTGGAATTTGCATAGGGATAGTCAAATGGACCAATGTAAAGGATTAGAGAACCCAGAAACAGACCTGTGCTAATTAAATCTGATACCTGACTTTTCAAACCAGTGGAGAAAAGAGTGGACTTTATAATAAAAGTTGCTGGGGAGCATGGGGCACCCTGCGGGGGGGGGGGGGTGTTAAATCCTTTTCTCTCACTATATATAAAAAAATTAATTCCTACTGGATTAAAGATCTAAATGTGAAAAGCAAACGTAAACACTTAAAAAAATATGAACATCACATTATCTTTTATTAAATTAGTGATTTTTAGAGAGAGAGGAAGTGAGAGGGAGAGAAACAGCGGTCACTGCCTCCTGCATGCCCCCTACCTTGGTGATACAGCCGGCAAACAGGGCATGTGCCCTGGCCAGCATCGAACAGGAAACCTTTCGGTGCACAGGACCACACCCAATCAACTGAGCCACACCAGCCAGGGCAAAAGTAGACACTTTTTAGAAGAAAATATGTAAGAATTTAAAGCAAGAAACATTATTATGCTAATAACCTTTACATATACATCTGTAGCTTATACCTATCCCCTAAACACCACTTCTTCCAACTCACAACTTCCACTTAGATATCTATTATACACCTCAAAATTACACATCTTCAAAGACAAAATATTCATTTCCCCCCAAATCTCTCTCCTACTGCAATGTTCTTCATTTAAGAAAATAACACCATCACTCATCCATTTGCTCAGGCAAAAAAACTTGGAGTTATCCTTGAGTTCTCTTTCATACAATCCTCATCAAATCCATTGCAAAATCTTATTAGGTCTAACTTCAAAATGTATTCTGAACGTGACCACTTCTCATGATTCTCTTTGCTACTACCCTGGCCTAAATCAATACTACCTCTCACTTAGGCTACAGCAACAAACTCCTAACCAATCTTCTTGCTTCTATTTTTACCTCCTACTATATTATGATAGTAGTCATATTGATCTTTTAAAAAACAAATCAGCCCGGCTGGTGTGGCTCAGTGCTTGAGCGTTGACCTATGAACCAGGAGGTCATGGTTCGATTCCTAGTCAGGGCACATGCCTGTGTTGCAGGCTCGGTCCCCAGTAGGGGCCATGCAGGAGGCAGCCAATCAATAATTCGATCTCATCATTCATGTTTCTGTCTCTCTCTCCTTCTCCCTTCCTCTCTGAAATCAATAAAATTATATATATATATATATATATATATATATATATATATATATATATATATTTTTTTTTTTTTTTTCCAAATCACTCCTCTGCTCAACATACTTCAATGATTTCCCATCACAGAATAAAATCCTTGGCTACTTCTCTGAAGTAAACACTTAACACTCTTCCCCTTACTCATGGGATTTGGCTACACTGGCCATTTTCTCAAACATTGGGTAACCCACCAAGCCGGTTAATATCTTAGGGCCTTTGCACTTGGTTTTTCCTCTGGAATGTGATTCTCCTTGGATATTATCACTAGTTGCTTCCTCACCATCTTCAGTTCTCTGCTGAATGTCACCCTCTCAGGCCTTCCCTGACCACTTGATTTAAGTAGCAAGCAGCCTATTGGTTTCTCTTTATCTCCCCATCTTGCTTTATTTTTCTTTATGGTTTATTTTATATTTATCTGTTGTTTATGGTCTCTCTCCCAGAATAGAATCTAACTCCACAAGGTTGTTAATCTTAGTCACAGTTGTATTCCCTGTGTCTAAAACAGTTCCTAGCACATAGTAGACATTCAATATATTTGTCAAATAGATGAGTGAATGAATGAGAATTCTTTATGAGCTTAGGATAGGAAAGAATTTCCTAATCAAGATATGAAAAACCCAAACCATAAGGAAAAGTTTGAGAAATTTGATTAAATTAAGATTAAATACTGTGTTGATTCACTTCAAAACAGCATACAAATAATATGATTTTTATGGCATTTAAAACATTATAAATATAATGGATATACAAATTTCAGGCTAGGAGAAGATATTTGCTATGCAGAGATTGGACAAAGGATTAATATTTGAGATATTCAAGGTGGGACAAAAGAAGGTTTACAGTTATTCATATGGAAAATAATACAATAATACATAATTAAATAATGATACAAGAATAAACTCTGTGCTTCATGTACTCACAACTGTAAACCTATTTTTGCCTCACCCTGTATAAAGGACTCATAAAAATCAATAAGAAAGAGACAAGTCCCACTTCTGGATAAACAGCAGAAAATGTTTCACTTGCTGAAAATCAGACACTTCACCAGATAGAGCTATCACTCATACCTTTCATTTTTCTAATTAACTTTCTGACACTGATAATTAGGAAGTTCTAAATTAGAGTTGTTCCTATGACTTTAGCTAAACAAAATGAAAGCCAAAATTTGGCAAATAGTTAACGGACCCAGCAAACTTAATTTTGCTCTTGTTGGAAAAGAATTGGTCCTGATTCTTCTGGCTTTTATACTGATTGTAAAAGAAACAGAATATGATAGTATTTTCCTTATTTAGTTGGATATATAATGTAGGTATTATAGATCACTTTCCTCTGTTTGGGATGTTTTGTATTTGAAACTTAATATGCAAGAAAAAAAGAGACAAAAACTCAATTTTAAAAAAAGGAGCAAAAATAATGAACAGGAAAGTAACAAAAGAGGAACCCTAAATGGTCAACAAAAATATGAAAGATGTTCAACTCTCTAGTTGTCAGAAAAACATATTAAAACCACAATGAGAAATCATTTCACACCATTGCACTGGCAAAATGCACAAGTTTGATGACACCAAGTATTGACAAAGGTATGAAACAACTGGAACTTTCATACTTCTGATGGTAGCACAAATTGGAGAGCAATTTGGCAATATCAATTATTTTTAAAATAAATTTATCTTTTCTTTTTAAAAATTTTATTTATTTATTTTAGAGAGAGATAAAGAGAGAGACATAGAGTGAAACATTGATTTGTTGTTCCACTTATTTATGCATTCATTGGTTGCTGTTGCTTTTCGTATGTACCCTGACTAGGGATCAAACCCACAACCTTGGCTTATGGGGACGGCACTCTAACCAACTGCGTATCACGGCAATATCAAGTATTGTTGAAGATACACATACTCTATGACCCAGCAATTCCACCCCCAAATGGGAAAAGGTAGCAATGTACTAGATTATTCATTGTCGAATTTCTCCAACCTTGGACCTTTCACTAACCATTCTTTCTGCCTGAAACTTCCCCTAAATAACTACAGGCTCACTCCCTGATTTCCTTCAGGTCTTGGTTCAAATGTCACCATCTCAGTAAGGGCCTTCTTGACCACCCTGTTTAAATCACAGACCACTTTAGCCCTCCCCAGCCCCTTTATCTTGCTTTTTTCTCACAGCACTTCCGATGTATTGTATAGTCTTTAATATGTTCATTATGGCCCTGGTTGGTGTGGTTCAGTGGATAGAGTGTTGGTCCGCACACCAAAGAGTCATGGGTTCTATTCCTGGACAAGGGGCATGTGCCTGGGTTGCAGATTCCATCCTCAGCTTTGGTCAGGGTGCTTGCGGGAGGCAACCAATCGATGTGTCTCTCTCACACTGATATTCCATTCTCTCCCCACCCCCCCTTCCTTCAACTCTCTCTAAAAATCAATGGAAAAAATATCCTTGGGTAAGGATTAACAACAACAAAAAATATGTTCATTATGTTTGTTAACCATTTTTCTTCCACTACTCTGTAAGTTCCCTGAGGAGACAGGTTGGTTTTTTTGTGGTTTTGGGTTTTGTTTTGTTTTTGTTCACCTAAAAGAGTACCCAGAAATATTAGGCACTCAATCAAAATTGGTTGACTTAATTAAATAAGTTTGTAATAGCAAAGAGTTGGAAGCAACCTCAATGTTCTTCCAAAGGAGAATGGCTAAATAAACTGTGGCACATTCTTTACATTAGCATACTATACAGCAGTTAAAATGAATAAATTAGAGCTTCATGTATTCACATAGATGAATATAAAAAACGGAATACTGAACAATAAAGCAAATTGAAGGGTAAGTATGGTATGGCACCACTTATAAAAAGTAAGAAACATATGAAACAATACTATATACGGCTTATGTTATATACATATGTAGTAAAAGTATAAAAATGCCCATGGTAAGCACGAAATTCAGAACAGAGACTACCTTTGAGAACAGAGGGACAGTGATGTGAGAGGGCTAGTATACCCATGGGTTTCCATTACATCTGTAATGTTTTATTTCTAAGGTGGAAAATGGACATATAAATGTTAATTTCCTTATTATCTATACCCTTTTGTATGCCTGAAATATTTAACAATAAAATTAAATGAGATAACAGTGATTAGCATGTAACAATAGTCAATATTTATATAGAGCATGGTCCTAGTTAGGTACTGTTCTAAATGTGTTATATATGACAGCTCATTTAATTCTCACAGCAACGCTCTGAGGTAAGTACTATTATTAGCTCCACTCTAAGGATGACAAAACAGAGACACATAAAAATTACAGAACCTATTCAAGACTGCCTGATGGAGCTCTGTGTTTTTAATCATTACACCAAATTGCCCCATAGTCTTATTAAGCACACAGTAGGTTCTTAATATTCAGCTGAAATTTATGAGATTATCATTTTTATAAGCCAAAACGGTCAAATATGTAGCAATTGCATGTGGTTCAACCTAATAAATGTCAAATAAAAATGTCAAATACAACTGACCTTAAATATCACAAGGCTCTATGATGACTCTGCAGTTGCTTTTAAACATGTCTTCTGCTTTCATGTTCTAGATGTTGTTAGCTCTGAAGCATAAGGGAGGAAAGCTAAATGCCAGAAGCAACTTCCCAACCATTAGCACTGAAATCAAGTGAAGAAAGCAAGCCTTTTAGGAAAGAGTGGTCATGACCACTGCTGGGTGGTGTTAAGAGTCAACCATGGGTGGGAGGAAGGTTGAATTGCCCTCTCAACAACCAAGTCTGCCTTCCCCTTTGCCTTTCTTAGTTTGTTGAAGAGGCAGCTTCAAATCAGTCAAGACTTAGCCATGGGTTGGGCTTAGAAGTCCTTGTTTGCAAGCCCCTGAGCTGACTCCTGAGAAATCCAGACAGAATGTCAGGCTTCCTCATTAGAGCACCCAAGGGTGTAAGATCAAAGGTTCCTCTTCCGCAGATCCTAACTCCCAGGAAACTGGAAATAGAAAGAAGGAGATGGGAGACAGATACACAATACCCCTGGTTCAATCAGTCTGGTTTTGGCAGTTACAGTCCTAATTTTTTAGCTGAAGTTTCCAAGAGTTGCCTTCTGCATCTGCCCAAAGCATAGACTCCTTTCAGTCTTCCTGTCTCTAGTGATCAAACTTCACTCCCTCTTATGTAGAATAGTTGACAGAATACCTGTAAGAAACACTGCTTTCCTTATGTCCTTCTTCGAGAACAATCATTTACCATAATGTATTCAAAATCCTTAGTGCAGATTTCTGCAACCCCTTGTTACTTTTATAGGTGCCCCTCTCATACCATGTCAACCTGAACAAAATCCATGTCAGTGGTTGGATCTAGCCTGGAGTCTGTGTGGAAACAGAAGAACCGAAGAGTGGACAGGATTACTTCTGTAAAGCATAATGAATTACGTTGCACACTATTGCATATATGCTGTTTTTATGGGCATGAATGTATGTGTATGCATATGGTGGGGGAGGGGGGATGTGCATGCACGAGTGCACAAATGTAGTTGATAAGTGTGCCTGAAGGTGGTGTGAGCATTTTCTAAAAACCTATGCTCGAAGTTTCACTCCATAAATCTCTTTTACTGGCGATACTCTGAAAGCCAAGGGCTGTGTAATAATTTACACTACATTGTCCTTACTCTCTTGCTCCCCTTCACTTGCCTAGGATGAAAAGTTAAAGATTGATGTGCCTTTGGAGGAGCCAGGAGTGTCATCCATCCCCAGGCTCTGTCTGTCTTTCTAGAGCTTTCTTATCACTCCACTTCTTCTGCTCTAATCTAGAGGACAGGCTTTCTGTCTCCTCTTCTTCCCCAAACCTTCTCCACTGGCTCCTAAAGTGTCCTCCTCTTTGGGGCAGCCACCCTGCAGTAAGTAGAACAAGAAGGATTTTTCAGCTGACCTAATCATAAGACTCAAAAAAAAGTCCTGCCCAGAGATCCAAGCAGCTCCAGAGGTCTCCTCCTTCCTCCACTCAAAGCCATTTTAGTCCAACTTCCCAAGGCTCTAGGGAAGGTGTGTCCTCATTTCTGTTGGACCTCAAGTAGAATATTTCTAACTTTCAATGTTTTTTACCTTTTATCCTTCCACTGTGGTTTTGCCATATCCTCTTAGAATTGTTTTATTTCTGCTAGATAGAAAGTTCCAGGTGAAGGGTAAGTGATACCTATGGAAGCAGAAACAGAAAGAGTTGTACACACTTCTTTTTGGTTTGTGCCTTGCAGCCAGTTAGTGATATATTTAGGTTCACAAAGAGCTCAAGAGTCTTTTTGTCTGTCTATTGCCTCTTCACTTCTTCCCTCCCACTTGAATTATAATCTCTCTAGTGTTCATGAACCCCCAGGCAACCACCCCTACTACCAAACAAATGAAATAGACTCCATTGCTTCAATAAGCCAATGAAACTTTGCAAAGTCTTTTGGATAGAAAACCCCACTGAGATTAGACCAACTCTCTTTGCAGCAGCTGCTGTTCCAACCCAGGCAGATAGACCATCTTGGCATCTGCCTTCTATGAAAGAAGGAAAGCCTTTCTTGATGATTGCAAATTTTCACACCTCTTCAAAATTCAATTCCACCACTTTAATGTGTGTGTGTGTGTGTGTGTGTGTGTGTGTGTGTGTATTAATCCTCACCCAAGAATATTTTTTCCATTGATTCCAGAGAGAGTGGAAGGGAGAAGGAGAGACACACAGAGAGAAACATCAATGTGAAAGAGTCACATCAATTGGTTGCACCCTGACCAGGGTCAGTGATCAAGTCTGCAACCGCGGTATGTGCCCTTGACCAGTATTGAACCCAGGACCCTTCAGTCCGTGGGCCAACGCTCTATCTACTGGGCCAAACTGGTTAGGGCATACCACCTAATTTTTTTTAAAAATATATCTTTATTGATTTTAGAGAGGAAGGGAGAGGGATAGAGAGACAGAAACATCAATGATGAGAGAGAATCATTGATCGGCCGCCTCCCGCACGCCCCCAACTGGGGATGAAGCCTGCAACCCAGGCATGTGCCCTTGGCCGGAATCGAACCTGGGACCCTTCAGTCTGCAGGCCGACGCTCCATCCACTGAGCCAAACCAGCTAGGGCAATACCACTTAATTTTTAAGGAGAAAACATAGAATGTCTTTATGACCTTAGGGTAGGGGAAGATTTCTTAAAACAAGATATAAATAAATTATAATGGAGAGAATAAATAAATTTGGATAGATAAAAAACTTGTTTTCTTTAAAGGCCTCCATTTAAAAAGTGACAAGACAAGCCACAAATGGAGATTTTTGCTCTAATGACCTATAAAGGATCTGTATAAGAATATATAAGAAAAGACAACTAAGGAAATGACAAACAGAATAACCAAAAAATGTGCAAAAGACATGAATAAGCCATTCACTTAAGTGGAAATCTAAATAACCAATAAACATGTGAAAAGATGCTCAGACTCTCCAGTAATCCATACATTCAAGTTAGCCCTGGACAGTGTTGTTCAGTTGGTTGGAGTACTGTCACTTGCAACAAAGGGTCTGGGGTTCGATTCCCAGTAAGGGCACATACCCAGGTTTCAGGTTCCATCCTGCAGTCAGGGCTTATACAGGAGGCAAATGATCAATGTTTTCTCTCACATCAATGTTGCGTGCTCTCTCTCTCCCTCTCTCTTCCTCTCTCTGTAAAATCAATAAGAAAGCATATCCTCAGGTGAGGATGAATAAAAAAAGTAAATTAAAATAATCCATCAGGTAGGCAAACTTTTAAAAGCATGACAATACCAAATGTTGGTGAGGGTGAGGAGAAAAATTCTTGTGCACTGTTAGTGAGAGTGTAATTGGCACAACAACTTTGGAAACAAATTAGCTTTATTTTCTAAAATTGATGATATGCATATCCTATCATCCAGAAATTATATTAATTCTGTGTGTGCGTGTGCCTGTGTGTGTGTGTGTGTGTGCGTGTGGTCAAAAACACATAACATAAAATAACCATTTAACCTTAAGTGTACAGTTCACGGTTGTGCAAAAAGATCTCTAGAACTTTTTCATCTTGTAAACTGAAATTATGTACCTATTGAAAAATTCCTCTTTTCCTCCTCCCAGCCTCTGGCAATTACTATTCTACTTTATGTTTCTGAGTTTGACCATTTTAGGTATCTCATAAAAGTGAAGTCATGTAAGTTTTGCCTTTTTGTGACTTAACTTAGCATAATGTCCTCAAGTTTCATCCATATTGCAGCATAGGACAAGATTGCCTTCTTTTTATTAAGGCTGAATAATATTCTATTGTGTATATGTACTTCATTTTCTTTATCCATTCTTTTGTTAATGGACATTTAGATGGTGTCCATATCTTGGTTGTTATGAATAATGCTACAATAAACATAGATGTGCAATGGGTATGCAAGTATCTAAGATCTTATTTTCAACTCTTGAAGGGATTGTTGGGTCATATGACAGTTCTATTTTAATTTTCGAGGAACCTTTCATACTGTTTGGAGGTGTACCATACAAAGTGGCTGTACATTTTACATTCCCATCAACAGGGCACAAAATTTCCAATTTCTTTATATCTTCACTAATACCTATTACTTTCAGGGGTTTTTTTTATTATGGCTATCCTAAAAGGTGGGAAGCAATAGCTCATTGGGGTTTTGATTTGCATTTCCCTAATGATTATAATGTTTAGCATCTTTCCATATGCTTGTTTGCCATATATATATATGTGGCAAATATATATATATATATATATATATATATATATATATATTAAAAGTCTATTAAAATCCTTTGCCCATTTTTTTTCTTTTCTTTTTTTTAATCCTCACCTGAGGGGGGGGGGAGGGAGAGAGAGGAGACATTGATGTGAGAGAGAAACATTGATCATTTGCCTCCCATATGCACCCCAATCAGGACCAAACCTACAACCTAGGTATGTGCCCTGATCAGAAATGTTACCTGCAACTTTTTGGTGTACGGGGAATGCTCCAACCAATTGAGCCACCTCACAAGGGACAAAGTCTTTTGCCCATTTTCTAATTGGACTGTTGGAGATTTTTTGTTATCAATGAATACTGATGTTCTTTATATATGTCCTAGATATCAACCTATTATATATGGTTTGCAAATATTTTCACTCAACAGATCTTTTCAATGTGCTTATTGTTTCTTTTGCTGCACAGAAGTTTTTAAGTTCGATGTGGTTCCATTTGTATATTTTTGTCTTTGTTTCTTATGCTTTTGGTGTAACATCCAAGAATGCATTATCAAATACATCATAAAGCTTTGCCTCTATGTTTTCTTCTAGGAGTTTTATAGTTTAAGGTCTTACATTTAGGGATTTAATTCATTTTGAGTTTATTTTTTATATGGTGTAAGGTAAAGGTCCAACTTTATTCTTTTGCATGTGGATAGCCAATCTTCTCAACACCATTTGTATAGCCTTGGCACCTTTGTCAATGTTCATTTGACTATGTATGTGAGGATTTATTACTGGGTTCTCTTTCTGGTCTTTATGCCAGTAGCACTTTTTTTTATTATTATAGCTTGGCAATATATTTTAAAATAGGATGTATAAGGTCTCCAGTTTTGTTTTTCTTTGTCAAAATTGTTTTATCTATTTGGGGATCCTTTGGGATTACACATAAATTTTAGAATAACTATTTTCTCTTTCTGCAAAAAATGCCATTGGGATTTTGATAGAGAATACATTGAATCTATAGGTCATGTAGGTAGGATTGACATTTTAATTACACTTTATTTATTTATTTGTTTGTTTGTTTGTTTTTAAATCCTCGCCCGAGGATATTTTTCCACTGATTTTTTAGAGAGAGTGGAAAAGAGAGGGAAAGACAGAGAGAAACATTGATGTGAGAGAAACACATTGATTGGTTGCCTCCTGCACGAGCCCTGAACAGGGCCCAGGCCAGGGAGGAGTCTGCAACCGAGGTACGTGCCCTTGGCCAGAATCGAACCTGGGACCCTTCAGTCCATAGGCCGACGCTCTATCCACTGAGCCAAACCGCTAGGGCAGTATTGACATTTTAATATTACTTTTTCTAATCCATGAATATGGGATGAGTTTCCATTTATGTTTTCTTTAATTTATTTCAGCCATGCTTTGTAGTTTCAGGGGACAAGTTTTTGTCTCCTTAGTTAGGTTTATTGTTTTGTATTTTGTTTATGAGATGGTCAGTCAGGTGGGGCCACCAGAGGAGACAGAAGAGAAACTCAGGAAAACAAAGTTTATTATGCTCACAAGTCCTAGAAACAGGAGACACAGCACACCATGCAGGCCACATGGAAAAACACTAGGGCGGTCAGGAGGCAGAGAATAGGAGCAAGGGAAAGGTTTAGGCCATAGCCTTTACTGGGTTTTCCATGCAAAAGTCAAGACGGGGCAGGGCGAACAATGTAGGATTGCCTAGGGCAGTGATGGCGAACCTTCTGAGCTCGGCGTGCCAGCATTTTGAAAAACCCTAACTTAACTCTGGTGCCGTGTCACATATAGAAATTTTTTGATATTTGCAACCATAGTAAAACAAAGACTTATATTTTTGATATTTATTTTATATATTTAAATGCCATTTAACAAAGAAAAATCAACCAAAAAAATGAGTTCGCGTGTCACCTCTGACAAGCGTGTCATAAGTTCGCCACCACTGGCCTAGTGTGAATAATTTTGACAGGCTTTGAGCTATAGGAGTGGTCTAAATTCCCTGGTACCTGGCCCTGGGATGATTGAAGTGGAGGAACACTGCCTCCTGGGTGCATTGGCTAGCTAGAGGAGGTCTGGCTCTGGATTAGTTAGTTTGCATATCAAAGATGGGCTCTGAGATGGGCTCTTATCTATCTCTAAGAACTGACTAGCCAAGAGGGGCAGTTTCTCCCAGCTAAAGAGGTTTTCTTAAGATACAGAAAATTACTGAAACAACCACCATACACTCTTTCTACCAGGTGTCTTCCATTCTCCAGGCAATTTCCACACTACCACCACAAGAATTATCTTTCTAAAATATAAATATGATTGGGTCACCCCTTTGCTCAAACTTTGGCTCTGCTTACTGATGGGAAAAAGGCCAAGCACTTGGGTATGGCATTAATTGCCCTTCAAACCAGCTCCCCAGCCTCACCCTAGGCAGCTGCCACACTGCGCGTCCTATTGTTCCATGCTCCCTGTGAGGCCATAAGCTTCTTTCTAATGAAACCTTTTTTTTTTTTTTAAATATATTTCATTGATTTTCTACAGAGAGGAAGGGAGAGAGACAGAGAGTCAGAAACACCGATGAGAGAGAAACATCGATCAGCTGCCTCCTGCGCATCTCCCACTGGGGATGTGCCCGCAACCCAGGTACATGCCCCCGACCGGAATCGAACCTGGGACCTTTCAGTCCACAGGCCGACGCTCTATCCACTGAGCCAAACCGGTTTCGGCTCTAATGAAACCTTTTTACTTGCATTTTAATACTGCCTAAATCATCACCACTCTGAGAAGGCTACGTTGATGCATTCCCCTCCGAAGAGTTAGACGCTCCCTCCTCTGTGTGCCCATTGCCTTTTATTTATAATTCCATTTTAACTTTTATAATGTTGTTTTTATTTTTAGTTTTAAAAAATACATATTTTATTGATTTTTTACAGAGAGGAAGGGAGAGAGCTAGAGAGTTAAAAACATCGATGAGAGAGAGACACCGATCAGCTGCCTCCTGCACACCTCCTACTGGGGATGTGCCCGCAACCAAGGTACATGCCCTTGACCGGAATCAAACCTGGGACCCGTAAGTCCGCAGGCCAACGCTCTATCCACTGAGCCACACCGGTTAGGGCCATGATGTTGTTTTAAAGTTTTTTTGAAAAATCTCTCTCTACCACCTCTCTATAAATAAGCTCATTCAGGAAAGGAGTCAAATGTTATTTATCTTTGTATCTGCTGTACCCAGAGCAATAATTGGCATCTAGTTAGTAGAGGCCAATAAACATTTGTCGTGACTACACAGGCAGCAATTTCTACTGGGCAGTCCTAGGCAATGGATGTGAAGTTAACAACACAACTTTTTCAAATGTGCAAGAGAAAGTTCATCAAGTGAATAATCTGCAGTTACAGGGTAACATACCCCAAAGACAAATGCCAATGATATTTGCTCTTTTTCTATTCTTTGGATTAACTGATGTTTTAGATTAACTACCATTTTGGATGAACTCTGCCTCTCCCTGCTTCCTATAATAATTCTGGTGGTGGTGGTGGTGGTGTGGAAGTTGCTGGAGAATGGAACCTGTCTATGGGAAAGAAGTGTGTGGTGACTGTTGCAATAGTTCAGTGTAACGGTAACCAGAGTTTGAACCAAAACAGGGCAGAGAGCAGAAATGTAATCAAGAGCTAGTTCAGATGTGCAATTCAGTTGGTCGAAGCCCTGGTGGTCAACTTGATCCAGAAGAGAGAGAATTGAGGGTAACTGCAAAGTTTTTAGCTTGAGAGTCGGTGTGGATAGTGACTCCATGAACTGGGTAGGGAAGGCAGGAGAAATAGGCTTTGGAAACATGATGTGTTGAAGAGTTAAAGGGAATTGGAAAAGTTTTAGGGGAAAGAGATTCAAGGAAAGGTTCATTTTGGGAGAGAAAAAATGAGAACATGGGTCAAGGACAGGTGAAAGAGGAAGGAGATGGAGTGAGAACAGAAGTGGAGAGGCCAATCCAAAAATAGTAAGGTCATATATTCCTCTGATTAATATAAAATACTTGGGGAAAGACTATGTGGTTATAATAAAGTTTAAAGGCAAGGGGGTGGGGTGAAGTGGAAGTTAGCATTAGATGTTTTTAATTGGGAGAAGAGAGTAGAAGGGAAGTTTATCTGTTGAGGATGAATAGAAGGTGCGAGATATTAAAAAATGCTATTACATGTACTTTCCTATCTGTATAATATTAACGATATTGCGATTGTAAACCCCAGTTACAATCTGTAGCTTAAATGCTTGCTATTCTTACAGTCTTATCATTCCTTAGTTATCTTAGAACCTCTTTCTTCCAACTAGACATGGGCATTCACAAAGCTGGCTGACACCAGAACACGTTCAGTTAGCAGATCAGTGTAATTTCTTCCTGGGCTTATGGTTAAGTGCAAAATCGGGATCACTAAGAACTCAGACATCTGCAAAGGCTTCTTGGCATGGCTCTTTCAGTTCAGCCAATCTGATGAATATTTAGCAAGCTGCTTCAATATTTGAATTTTATGGAATTAGTGCAAATTCCCAAAGAAACATCCAGTTCCATTGACCATATTTTGAGAATTTATGTCCCAGGTGCTGCACTAGAAGCTAGGGAAAAGGGACTTGTAAGACACAGCCGTTTTCCTTGGGCCGTGGGTCAGCTTCGCTCTGGTGTGTAGATGTTTTTATATACATTGAGATTTAGGGAAATTAGTACTCTGTTTTTACTTTTTTTAAAAAAAATCTTTATTATTGAAAGTATTACATATGTACCTTGTTTTTACTTTTAATGCAGCATTACTTCTGTATATAGATGATTAATATAGTCAGATTTTTATTTATTTATAAATGTTGACATAAGTATACATTTATAAAAGCAGCATCACAGTCAAGATAATAAACATATCCATCACCCCCAGAAGTTCCTTCTTGCTTCTCTGCCATCTCCTCCTCCAACCCTTAGCCTTGTCCAGGCAACCATTGATCTGACTTCGCCACTATGGAATAGCTTGTGTTTTATAGAGTTTTATGTAAATGGCACTATATACTATGTTTTTTTATTAGCAACATTCAGCTTTGACACACCATACTAAAGGAATATTAAAATATATATTTAAGTCATAAGGGGAAAGATTTTTAAATAAATTAATACTCAAGATCTTATGGCTTGATGGATCAAGTTCTTCTGTAATTTCGTTATGAGATTTAAATGCATATAGATTGACCGTCGAAAAAAACAGAATACTCCTTTGATTGGGATGTAGTAGAAAATGGACAGGTTTAGGAGCCAGAACTATATTCACATTTAGGTTTCACCATTCCTAGAAGAGTGATGTTGAATGAACCACTTAACCTCTCTGAGTTTCTGTTATTTAATCCATAAAATGGGAATAATAAGGACCTATTTATTGGGTGACTGGGAGGATTCAATTAGACTTGGATATGGAAAGTGTCTTACATTCAAATATTAGTTCCTTTTCCCTTAACTGTGATTCTTGTTTCTATGAGAATATTACTTCAGCATCATAAAGAAAGTTATCTAGAAATTATCCAACAGAAAAACGGCCACCTAACAGCCGTTATGAGAGCACATCTAGTGTGCAGAGCTGTGCTAGTCTAGGTAATCTTTTTTACAGCTGCAGGTTGACCTTCCCAATTCTGCTTTGTCCTAACTGACATGAAAAAGAATCTGATATTAGTGCTCCCCGACTTCTCATTAAAGTTGGAAGAAGATAGTTAAGAGTCCAGAGAAGATCAGGAACTGACCAAAGAAATGACCATGTATAAACTCCAAAGTGGATAGCCTGTATAAGAGGAAAAAGGTAGGTAATGATGGCAGCTAAAATGAATCAGGTGCTTACTACATGTTAGGCTCTATGCTAAGGCCTCACCTGAATTGCTGTATTTAACTCTCACAACCTTTGAATTAAGTACTATTATTGGACCCATTTTATAGATGAGGAAATCAAGGCTTAGAGAAGTTAGGTAACTTAATGAAGTTCAAAGTGATGGAAGTGGCAAAGAAGACTTCAGACCTAGGTCTCTGACTTCAGAGCTTAATTATTAGCTACTTCTCTTAGCGAAGCATAGACCAATCCCAGGCTCAAACCATGTCCCTAATGTCCGCATACCCAATTCTCTCGTGATAGGCCTTAAAGAGGTTTTCTGATCTTAGAATGGCAGGAAAAGTAACTACCACCAAAATTGTGTCCTGAATTTTAGGAAAACAGACATCCACAATGATTTCTTGATGATCTTTTCTGGACTACCTGACCATGTGTCACCACCACCTATTTTAGGCCTTTCCACCCAGGCCCACCCCTCACCCCTAACATGTGCCCTGGATTTCCCTCCCTCTTGGAAAATTCCTCCAGTTGTTGAATCTCAGTTCTTCCCATTGAAGTGGTGACCCTCCAGTTCTGGCTAACACCCACTTCCCTTCAGGGCTTTTTGTCAAGGAGGGGGTGAGTAGGGACTTAATGACATGCTTTCCTTAACAATCTTCCAAACCTATCATCTAGGTTAGGGTTTATAAGCATTCATCAACAACACCCTAGCAAAGTAGGTTAGTGGAATGAGCCTACTACCTGTTTAGGAATCTGGAGGGCTAAGGAATTTTTACCAAAACTCGGGACTCAGGAGTTCCTCCTGTACCGAAAGGCCTTTAGTAAGCTGCATATCTGCTCTGGTTGCCTATCTTCTCCTTTACCTTCCCTCCGCCCCCACCACCATCATCTCCTTTGGCCTTCCTTCCCACAGAACTAATTAAAGTTTACAAAGTATTTTGAGAACATTCAGTGTGAGGTTCTTGCCAAGACAGAATTACAGGTGGGAATGGCAAGGAATGGGAATAGGTTAAAACGAGGATAGTTGAGTTCCTCAAAGGAAAACTCTGATAAGCATAGCCTCTTTCCACTATGAATCTTAAAGCTCTTTCTCTACTGCTTGCTCAGCCATCTCAGAGAAGAGTTCCCTTCTTTTCCCCTTTCACAGGCTCAGATAAAAGGCAAAGTGATACCCGATTCTACAGCTCTGTCTGCCCTTCCTCTTTAAAATCACACAGACTCCTTCAGAGAACATTTGTCTTCTGAAAAGAAAATGGTTGGGCCTGGCTAGTGTGGCTCAGTGGTTGAGCATCGACCTATGAACCAGGAGGTCACAGTTTGATTCCCAGTCAGGGCATATGCTTGAGTTGTGGGCTTGATCTCCAATGTGGGGCGTGCAGGAGGCAGCCAATCGATGATTCTCTCTCATCATTGGTGTTTCGATCTCTCTCTCCCTCTCCCTTCCTCTCTGAAATCAATAAAAAAATATATTTTAAAAAATGGTTGGATTATATCATAGTCTAGAGCAAAGCCCGCAGATGCAGGGAGTTGATTATTATGTTTTCTGTGCTTCAACTGTGGTTGACTGATCGTTGCTCTTGAGGTCTAGCAGGGCCTTAATACAGAGCAAGCTCCTCTGAGGAGATTTAAAAAATTGCTCTAAAGAATCAGGTCCTTCCCAGGAGGAATTAACCTGTGCAGGCAAAACATACACAATAAAAGCAACCTAAGAACGATGACAAAGCAACACATTAATATAGGCCAAAAAAGAGCACCGGAGAGATTAAGGTTAAACTTCAGAGGACCTTTCTGCTACAAAGGATTGTTACGGATTCTCCTGTGCTTGGTAGGTTTAGGACTATCCCTTTTTGAAAGTAAAGGCCTTTTGGCTTTAATAGTCATCATTCATGTTACAAAAGCCTCAGTTTGGAGGGTCTTATATCCAGCTTATGGCAGGTCATTTTTACTTTGGGTGTTTCTCCTTTCCTTCTCTCATTGTCCCATATAACCTTTTCTGGTTCCATTTCCCCCATTCCCATATCCTGAATAGCAAAGGCTTTCTGCTGTCCAAATGAACCTATCCCCTTGGGAGACATGTTATAGTACCAGCCAATATGCTGCTAGGTGAAGGTGAGCACTATTGCTAAATATTCTTTAGTAAGTAAAATACTGACATAGTGGGGCAAGGAGGATGAGGGTTGGGAGAGGCATTTATACTTTATAAGTTCTTAGGGATTGAGTTCCACGTTATTTAAACCAAAGGCTTCCAGGCCTTTTACCCTTTTAGGAAGGGTTCTCTGTAGTCTCAGTTGTCCATTCTTCTGGTAGCAAACTATGACACTGATAGCCAAAGTAGGAGCTTTCTGATGCAATGTGGAATGGTGTTCTCTGAGGGGTCTGATCTAGCATGAAGGGTTTCCCTAGGAGAAGTGGATATCATGAGGAGTTTGTTTCATTCTAGCCCTCACCAAATGATAGAGCAAGGAGATGGCCACACCCAAGGATGCAGGGTGACAGGAACAAGCCAGACCAGGACAAAACATTTACTGCAAATATTACAAAAATGGGTAACACAGAGATAATGGCAAAAAAAAAAAAAAGACAATAAGCACGAGATAATCAACTTTTGTCAGGATTATATCTTCATCAGAAGAAGAAAGAAGGGGAAAGGGAACTCTCTAGTTTGGGGAAAGGAAGGTGATTGTGGAAAGGAACTCTAGCACCAGGATCACTCTGCAGCTGAGATTTCAGGCCAGTGGTTGTGTTTTCAAACTTGCAAAGCTCATGCCTGCAGCCCTGGAAGAGAGGTTCTATTCAGTGTGTGGCTCAGCCAAGTCTAAGAAGCCCAATTTTCTCATCCAGCCCTATTCCACTCCACAGACTTCCTCCTCTTCCCTACAATCTGCAGTGTGCACCTATGTTCCTGACCTTTTTTTTTTTTCTTTAAAATACATGTAAGGCTTTTTGGACTCCACTGGATGCGCTTAAGGAAAGTAGATGAACTATGTCTTAATTCAGAGCAAGCTCCTCTGATATGGAAGTTCAAGTAATACATTCCATAAACTTGAAATGGCAAATGGGCCAATAATAATAATTTGATACATGGGCAGGGAACTTTCCCTAAAACCTTCTATGGAATTCAGTAATATCAAAGAATAATGTCAGAGAATACCAGCTCCAGAGGCACTTACAGTCCAAGTGGGGAAACAAAACACAAAGACACATGAGGACAATCACAAAGCTCACATAAATTCAGGCAAAATTACACAGCACACGCTAGAAGAGGAGGGACTGAAGCTAGATGTAGCTTTATTCATTTCAACTGCCATGTTTGAGCATTCACCATCAGCCAGGCTCAGTGCTTGGAGGTACTTTACATTCTTTTCTTTTAACCCTCACAAACCTTTGTGGTCAGTATTCTTATCACAAAGATAAGATTAACTAACTTGCCTTAATAAGCAAGGGAGTGAATTGGGACTCTTCTGGACTGAAACCCAGACCTATGTAACTCGAAACTTGTGCTTTTAGCCTCCATCCCATATTGACTCTTTCTTTAGAAAAACTTTCTACCTTGAATGAAGTTATAAACTCTTTCTTTGTTTAAGAAGAGGATGTACAACTTAGAGGCAGTGTTGTCAAAGTAGAGGAATGAATTATATGAACTTGTATCTTTCTATTGCCTGATTGGTCCACCCAACTCTTTTAAAAAAAAAAAAATTTTTTTTTATTGATTTTAGAGAGAGAGAAAGGGAGAGGGAGAGAAACACAGATGTGAGAGAAACATCTATTGGTTGCCTCCAATGTGCCCTGACTGAAAATCAAACTGGCGACCTTTCAGTACATAGGATGATGCTCAACTAACTGAGTCACAACGGCCAAGGCATGGTCCACCCAACCCTTAAAAACAAAAACAAAAACTAAACGTTCAAGAAATACGAAGGTTGCACAAGCTTCTAGGAGCCTTTGGTTGAAAGGCACTTTTGGAAATCATTCTCCTGATTCTACATAGAAGCCTCTTCAGACTCCATGGCGTTCACTTTAGGCAAGTGGATGAACTACATCTTAATACAGAGCAAGCTCCCTTGACATAGAAGATCGCATAAAGCCTTTCATGAACCTCTAGATTTTTAATCTTCAATTATTTAGTCCTTTCATTGCTTCAGTGGACTCAGTAAAATTAACAGAAAAGGATATTCTTGGGATCTTCACTGACTTCCTGCAATGGCAGTTTTCCCACATGCTGCTGCAAGGGAAACATGAGCACTTTACATACCCTCCGTGGAACATAAAACTGTGTAAAAATGGTCATTGTCCTCCAAGAACTTATGCCCTTATTTGCAGGTACTTATAATAAAAACTAGGACTCAACATGGGAGAAGTATAAAAAGAGCTTATGGCATTAGCACCAAGAGCCTCTTCAGTCAGTGATATTTACCCAGATGCTAATGGAACCACGATTTATTTGACAAAGTCTTGAGCAAAAATGTGAGGCACTTGACTCTTTTTTTTTTTTTTAAATATATTTTTGTTGATTTCAGAGAGGAAGGGAGAGGGAGAGAGAGTGAAACATCAATGATGAGAGATTATCATTGATTGGGTGCCTCCTGCACGCCCCCTACTGGGGATTGAGCCCACAACCCAGGCATATGCCTTTGACTGGAATCAAACCCGGAACCTTTCAGTCCACAGGCTGACGCTCTATCCACTGAGCCCAACCAGCTAGGGCAGGGCACTTGACTCTTACGCTCAATTTGTATTTCTAGCCCATCCTCCCCCAGAATTCATGGAACATTTACTAGGCACTTACAAGGTACAAGACTGGGAATATAGAAATTATTGTAATATGACCCTGCCAGCAAGGTGCTCACATACATGGTGGGGAGCCATGTCCCATCCAACACATCCATCTTCAGTAAGGAGTTTAATTCTGGAGTGTGGAGGGGAGCACGGGTATTAACGCTAAGACTTCATTAATGCTAAACCAAGTCAACAGTTTCTCCACCCCCACTTTCTCAGGAAGTGGGGGAGTTGTAGGAAACCACATGAGTTTCACTAATCCCCCATCAATAGCACCCATTGCATTACTGGCCTCATTATTTCTTAATGGGACTTTGTTGATTACAGGCTGCTTAATTACAGTGACAGACTGACTCCCTTTTGGTTGGGGGGAGCCCTGAGGCAAGAAAATAAGGGTGAGAAGGATGGGGGTACCAGGCCCTGCTATACAGGGCAGGAACTAAGTGAAGAAGAAATCTCTGACTAGCAATGCTGGCCCTCTCGCCACCAATTTCTTCCCAAATAATAAAACCTTGAGAGATAAGGGGAAAAAAATCAACTTCCTCTTACAGCTGTTTGTTTTTGTTTTTGTTTTTTTTTAACATCACTTTCTTCATTAGGCTTTTTATTTTATTGATTTTTTATAGAGAGGAAGGGAGAGGGATAGTCAGAAACATCGATGAGAGAGAAACATCGACCAGCTGCCTCCTGCACACTCCCCACTGGGGATGTGCCTGCAACCAATGTACATGCCCTTGACTGGAATCGAACCTGGGACCTTTCAGTCCATAGGCTGACGCTCTATCCACTGAGCCAAACCGGTTTGGCCTTCATTAGGCTTTTTAAATATCTTGGAGTTAGAGAGAAACAACAATATTGTGTCACTACTGAACCACAAGTATAGTATAATCCATGGCATATAGTAAGTACCTAATAGATTTTTTTAAATAAATAAAAGATTACAGAGAGACAAAATAATAGGGGCAAAGTAAGCTGATGGTCTATCTATGTCGGGCTACTTAAATCAAGTGGCCCTTTCAGAAAAGCACTTTTCCCCACTAAAATCACCAATTGCATGACAGAGTTGACAATACCAAAAGCACTTTTAGCATTGTACATATGCATTTAGTGATCAAAAGAGAGGAACAAAGAAGGGCGGGAGCTTTTTTCTATGTGAGTATGTATATATAGCCATCCTGAAAAGGCCAGGCCGGGAGAGCAGAGAATAGGCAGGTGAAATTTTAAAAAACATACAAAAACTAAACCAGCTATATGTCAGAGAAAAAGGTATGGGACAGAATAGGCATTTCAGGCAGTAGACCGAGAGGATTTGGGGTTGGTCCATAGGGCCAAATCTACTTCAAGTAACATGATTTAGTTCTTTTATGGACTTGAACTGACCTTACCTTGCCACTCTTCCCATACCTATTTCAGGCACTCAATAAATAGTTTTGATTTTTATCTCAGGCAACTCTTGTCAACTGTGCTAATAAAATGAAGTGAACCATGAACTATTAGAAATTATCAGACTGATTTCCTTTATCCTCACCTGAAGATCTGTTTATTGATTTGAGAGAAAGGGGAAAAGGGAGAGAGAGAGAGAGAGAGAGAGAGAGAGAGAGAGAGAGAGATACATTGATCGGTTGTCTCCCCTACATGCCCTACCTGGGGATCAAACTCTCAACCTAGGTATGTGACCTGACCAGGAATTGAACCTGCAACCTTTTGGTGTATGTGATGATGCTCCAACCAACTGAGCCACCCGGCAAAAGCTCAGACTAATTTTTAAATTTGATTTTACCCAAGGAGTTATATCTTTGCAACTAGAGGCCCAGTGCAAAAAATTCATGCACAGATAGGGTCCTTAGGCCTGGCCAGAGATCAGGGTTGATCAGGTTCCCCGCCTCCCAGCCTCCCTGCCTCCTTCTTCCCTCGCTCCCTCAGCGCCCAGCCACCACTGCTGGTCGCCCGCCATGTTCCATGCCACCCCCTAGTGGTCAGCCCACATCTTAGCGAGCGATCCAACTCCTGGTCTCCCAGTCGAACTCCTGAGAGGACAATTTGCATATTAGCCTTTTATTATATATGATAAGCATTCATTGAAAAGGGTGTGTAATACCAATTTGGAGATGACTGGGAGCCAAGATGAATGCTGATGGGCAAGGAAGAGTCAAATTAGGATTTTAAATTTCCTAAAGACAATTTACATGCCAATACTTAAGAGTTGGCTATTTGTACCCACATTCTGAACCATAAAATTTATGAACAATTTTCTAATGTCTCATCTTTCATTTGTTATGTTTAATATCAGATGTAGATATATACCAGGGTTCTTTCTTCTTTTATATAAACTGGCTTATTCCTTAATCTGGTAAAGTATTAAACTGTCTATAAAACTCCCTAAATTAATCACCCAATAGTTTAAACATAATAAACATGTAAACTGTCTCAGTTACTTGGCTTATGAAATTGTGTTCATCCCTCAAATCATTTTTTCCCTTCCCTCACACTTCCCCTGTCACCCTGAATTAATGTCATAAGCAAGGAAAATTTGTTCTTGACAAACTCTGGATTCATATCCAAAATTAAAGCAAGACTTTAAATAGGACTTAAGAAATAATCCACTGACTTGGAGAATTATCAGATGATGTGTAGGTCAATCACTTCTGAGATGACTATCTTATATTCAGGGAGTAGAGGGAAACTACAGAGGCAGGAGAAGATAAAGTCCCTTCCCACAGGGAGAGTCCAGTCTTGTGGGGAAGATGGGATAGAACTCATGACAAAGGGACCAAGGCACAGAGATACAAGGACAAAATAGAAGGCCCTTTAATGAACTCCACAGGGAAGTGCGAAAAAGATGTGAATAGACTAAATAGAGAGAAACTAAGTCAGGGAATAAAGGATTAAAGTGAAGGGATATGCATGGGATTCCTGTGTGTGCCTCTGTGTGTGTGTTTTGCAAGGAGCAGCTGGAAAGGGTGGCGAAATAGGTGTGAACTTAGAACTGTAGGTAGAGAGAATCAAGAAAAGGGTCCTAAGTCTGGGGAAGAAGCCTAGGAGATGAAAGGCAGAAAGGAGTGATGTAAGGATGGTAAAAACTAGGTCACAAGCCTTCTATTCTCCCTCACTCTCTATTCAAATCCACATTCAACACTGACGGGCTGGCCAGTAGCTTTATGCAAGGCTATTTGACCCATTTGAAATATGTCTTCAGGTCCAGAGAATGAAAAAGAGTGAACTCACATTATGACTCTGAGCCTCTACTGAGGAACACTTAATGCTAAGTCCACTCTGATATGAAATGATAGGGACTGGGAGATAACCATCGTCCACACATAATGGGCTTCAAATATCTGAAGACTTACTATTCACAGGACCACCCATAGCTATTCTTCATTCTTTCTGAAGAAATGAAAAACCACAAGGAAATAGAACGAAGCTACAGAAGAAAGGATAGTCAGACAGAGGAGACATTCCTGAGTGAACCAATCCCCCTGTCTGGTAGCCTTTAGGGTGGTCTTTACTATACCCACCCATCAAGATGACAGATGTCAATTCATTGAGCTGGTTAGAAAAAAGTGCTAAATGTAATTTTTTATCATATGGTTCAAATAAAATTATAATGTTTCATAAAGATGATATGTGAGAAAATGCATAGCCCCATGAGAGGCCCCCAGTAGAGAGAGAGAAAGAAATAATTTCTTCAGTAAATACAGATCCTCTTTTGGTTCCCCCTCAGTTTCATTAAATGTAAAATGGGTATTACATCCTTCAGAGAACTTGGTATGAAGATCAAAGGGGCTTAATGGATGGAAAACACTTAGAAATTGTAAACCACTGGACACAGAATTATATGTTATCATTAGAATCTCTATGAAAGTGTTTTACCAGCTGCTAGAATGTACAGACCCCTTTTATTCCAAGTCAGTGTCTTTGTTTCATGAAGGGCTATCTCCATAACCCTTGCTACTCATGCAGAAAAATACCCCTTCACTGCTGAACCCCTCCCCCCACCCCCTGATGGTGGGTCAGTCTTAGGTGAGAAGAAAGATCATAAGCTAAGAGTCAGTCAAACCTGAGTTTAAGTCACAACACCACTATTAATATCTTTGAACCTTGATTTCCATATTTACAAAATGAAGATAAGTACTATCTACCATTTGGATTTTTTTTTTTTTAATAAATTTGTTTTCTTAATATATTTGTTTAATTGATTTCAGAGAGGAAGGGAAAGGGAGAGAGAGAGAGAAACATGAATGATGAGAGAGAATCACTGAGGCTGTCTCCTGCAAGCCCCACACTGGTAATCAAGCCCACAACCGGGCATGTGCCCTGACCAGGAATCAAACCGTGACCTCCTGGTTTATAGGTTGATGCTCAACCACTGAGCCAACATCAGCCGGGCTACCATTTGGATTGTTTTAAAGTTTTAATAAAATAAAAAGCTTGGCCTATTGAGGATGGTCTTTGGAGTATAGTTCTCTTTCTCCTTTCACTTCACATGACATACATTGCATCCCATTACAGATGAGGGTTCTGCTTGGAGACAGAAGAGTGAACACATTGATCTCTAAAAATGTAGGATTTGGAGCAATGTCTGAGGGGCAGGGAGAATGACAAAGAGCACCTAAAAGAGGACTGCTGCACCTTACACAGAATGGCTGTCTTTTCCCTAATCTTTTCTTCTCTTTCTGTGTCCTTCCCCAATAGAGATCCCTCACTTTCCCTCCCTAGGAATGCTGTGCTACGTCAAATGGTCTCCAGCCTCAAATTAGCCTTTCAGGCCTGCTTTGCCCAGGAGAATGGAGAACGAGTACTGGCAATTTTTTTTAAAAAAGGTACTTTTGCCCTGGCCAGTGTGGCTCAGTTGGTTGGAGCATGTCCCATATACCAAAATTTGTGGGTTGAATTCCTGGTCAGGGTACATACCTAGGTTGCTGGTTTGATTCCTGGTTGTGGTGCATATGGAAGGCAACAAGTCAATGTTCTCTCTCACATTAATGTTTCTCTCTCTCTCCCTTCCCCTCTCTCAAAAATCAATAACAATATCCTTGAGTGAGGATTTAAAAAAAAAAAAAAAGGTACTTTCATCCAGGGCTTGCTAAGTTCATTTCTAAAATTGGTCCAATAAAAGTACATGATAGTTTTCAAAGAAAGTCTGCTCCTAACAATCCTTGCTAGAGAAAGAAGAAAGGAGAGTGGACAGAGAGCCAAGGTCTGCAAGTGTGTGCATCCATATGCATGCACATTAGAAAGTGCATCAGAACAGATATGTATTTGTGGAGGGGAAGGTAGTGGAATTTGCATCTTGGAAGGTTTGATATTTGGAAGAATGTATGGTTAGTGAGTTTATAGATTGGACAACTTTGGAAGTGTAATGTATAGGTGCCAGTGTATATTTAGCATGGCATGGGTGCTAGGGGAACAGGTGTGTATATTGTATATGTTGGTGTCTGTCACTGGAAAATATGATGACAGAAAGCTACATGCAGTTAGAACTCAATTACTAAATTAAAGTGGAAAAACAAAGCCACATATACATACATACATATATATATCCTATATAATAAAGAGCTAATATGCAAATGGTTGTCATGCCCTCACACCATCACACCATAACAGCTCAGACACTCAACACTGGGGAGAGAGAAATGGGGGCCAGCCAGGCACAAATGAGCTCATGAGAGAGGAATGGGGACCATCCAGGCTGTGGCCTGGGAGAGGGACAAGCTGCCCACCCTTGCAGTCCTGGGCACCTGTGGCTGTGGCCGGAGTGAAGCTGCCTGCCCACAGTCCCCTGCAGCTGCGGCCGGCCGGGGCGAAGCTGGCCTGGATCCTGGGTGCCTGCGGCCGGCCAGAGGGAGGGAAGCCTGGGTCCCAGGTGCCTGTGACCCGTGGGAGGAGGGAATCCTGGGTTCCGGGTGCGGGGCAAGGCAGAGGCCGTTAGGGGCAATCAGGCCAGCAGGGGAGCAGTTAGGGGTGATCAGGCCAGTAGGGGAGCAGTTAGGGGTGATCAGGCTGGCAGGCAGAGGGGTTAGGGGCGATCAAGCAGACAGGTGAGTGGTTAGGAGCCAGTGGTCCTGTATTGCGAGAGGCAGTCGGATATCCCCCAAGGGGTCTCAGATTTGAGAGGGTGCAGGCTGGGCTGAGGGACCTCCCCCCACCCCCGCCATGTACAAATTTAGTGCACCGGGCCTCTAGTATATCTCACTTTTTCATTCTTAATTAGTTTTTCAGTCTAATCTTCAGAGTAAACCACTCAAATACAAGGTTCATGGTGGCAGGGATTTTGACTGTCTTGTCAACTCATGTATCCTCAGCACCTAGAACAAAGAGTACCTAGCGCACAGTAGATGTGAGACAATTTGAAATAAGTATTAGAGTAAACATCAGTGAAAAATTGTTTTAAACCACGCTTGGGCTCATTCTGGCCCTGCCAATTGAGAGCTGGGATGCTGCCAAGGACAAACTAGAACCAGATGGATACTGATACTTAAGAAAGCATCGGGAAGAATTAGCACAGGCAGGCTCCTCGGAGGGATGCGAAGGTAGAGCAGAGAGCTGCAAACGTTCTATGTAAGAACTTTTCCACGGAGTATTTATTCTCTAATATTTTATAAGCGCCCACGGTGTGGAGGATTCAGTATTTGGTGGTGTGGTTATAACGATGAACAAGCTGTGGCCTTGAGGTTTGTACTTTGGTGAAAAACAATGTGAAAACAGTCAACTAGAATAACATGGGCATGGGCCTTAGTGACAGTTTGTAAAAAGGACTGTGGCGAGGAGATCGGTTTTGAATTATTTGAGCTAGGTTCTGAAGCGTGAGCTCTTCCTCACTTAACACGCACAGAAGAGGAAAGGATTTTCCAAGCAGAGTAGGGCAAAGTCCATGATGCTTTGAGGGAACAGGAAAGGGCCCCGTTTACTGGCAATGAGTCAGAGGATGCACAAGGAACCCAGGCTTTAAGATGCAAAGATTTCCTAAAGATGTCTTACAGCAGATCATCTGTAAAGCAAAACCTACTAGCACATGTGCTATATCCTAACTGCAAATGTAGCATTGCTTTCAGACTTCTAGTCAATAGCAGAAAGAGCAATGTGTAGATAAAATTATTAAGAAATTACATGGAGATTTTGATGAGATAATACCAAATGAACAGAGTTATAAAATGCAAGTGAAAGGAAAAGGGAAAATGGCTACTAAAGAGACTTTCTTGAAAGAACATAAATCCACTTTAAGGGAACACAACACACACAGAGAAAAATAGCTTAAAAGCACAAAGCAACATATAAATAAAATGCAAACAAATACAGTACAGACTGAGTCCCCTGGTGCTATGAATAAACAAGAAACCAATATTGGATGAGGAGAACCAGGAATTGCTTCATGAAGGATGGAAATTTAATTATTGGAAATGCTGGGGTAAGTGTATGTTAAATAGAGTTACTTGGGAATGAATCAACCCAAGTTAAAAAAAATAGGATAAGAAAATTGCCAGAGATCACCCAAATTTGTCCCCTGACTCACTCCCAACCCGGTTGATATTTTGCCTGCCACAATGAACACATTACTCATTTGCCACTTTGAACAGTCTGTTCATTTCCTACACTGCAGACACCACTTCAGACGCCTCATTCAGTTGCTCACAGACAATTATGGCTCTCACATCTCCTGTGGCTCCAGCAGTGTGAGGGTCAGGTTGCTCTACACCAGCGATTTTCAACCTTTTGCATCTCAAGGCACACAAAAGCTAATTACTAAAATTCTGCAGCACACCAAAAAATCTGTTAAATTTTTTGCCGATCTGACACACAAAAAATAGGTCTACTTTTTATTCATTTACACCAGATGGTTATTGTTATTGCTGTTGTCATTTTTTTTAACTTGCCAATCTAAGAGAAAAGAGGTCAGGTACTGCATGTTTGAAAAATTCTTGAGGCACACTGGTTGAAAATCGCTGCCCTAGACCACAAAGTGGCAATTGTTCAGGTAATTTAAGTGTCAAACTACTTTATTTGAATAATCAAACTCATCCATCCAATTTTGTGCTTCTCCAAACCCTGGCAGCTGACCGTCTTGAGACGGGCACATGCAGCACCAAGCCCTGGTGAACTTAATTCGCAATAAAATGTGGCCATGTGGATATCGTGGAGGGTCCTTGGATCCCTCAACCACCTTTTCTCTCTGCCATTTGGCTTGACGTACACAGCCATCTTCAAGAGCCAATGAAAGTTTCCTGTAGATGGAAGGGTGCCGACAAGCTCCCGGTTTTGTTAAATTTGAAGATTATTGTATGTCACTCACCTAGAGAAGGAATGTGAGTCTGAAAGGACTCCTCACCATAGGGATCTCCAAGCTAGAAAACTGTTAGCCTAGATTCCTGTCAATACAGGCTGCCTCCCCGAGAGATAGATTAGAGAAATATTTAAGAGTTAAAACCGACAGGATTTGGTAATTTAAATAAGAGTGGAGAGGGAGATGATGGAAGGAGAAAAAGGTCAAGAATGATGACCAAGTTTCTGGCACAGGCAGCTGAGCATCTCCAACTGAAATAGGGACTACAAAAGAAAGCAGGTTTAGAGGCAGTAGGTGAGTTGTGCTTTAGGGCATATTAAACCTGAGCTACTTGGGGGAAGACTGGATACTTCAGTCTGTATTAGACTTGCTGGCTCTGTGTATGTATTAGTATCCTGGTTTACTCTTTCATTCCCATGTAGTAGGTCTGTACCTCCTACCACATTTCATGTCCTAAGAGGATAAGTCTGAGGCCTAATGTCTCTTTTTTATTCCCCTTTTGATACCTCATATGGGGCTATTACCTGGAAAAAAGATATTTGAAAGCCCTTCCAGAGAAACCTCCTACCTCACACCAATCCTTGTTTGTTTGATGTTTCTTTGGACCCAGCATAGCCCAATTTTGACAAAAGGCTTTGTTGCTTCAGTGTGCTCTCTTTTTTTCTTATTAAAAATGGAACTGGGGTGTCTGCAGGAAAGTGAGCTCTTCAAAGATGGTTTTCAGGAAAAAACTTGTGTTTCATGCAGTGCAGTCTTGTGTGGGGCAGAAATGAGTCTACTCGTTAGGTTTTTAAGTTGTTTAACTATATGTTAAACTGAAGATAGGGAAGATGATTTCATAAGTCTGTCATCATGATTGCATTCCTTTTTACTAAAATTTATGCCATAAAATGGATTAAAAGCCAAACCTAGCTTGATCCAGCCCCACTGAAAATGTATACATACCAAAATAGTGATAAGAGGATACAGGGAGAGGACTGTCCCCAGGAAACCAGAGACTTTCTAATCATGTATTTGTGATACAGACACTGGAGCCCCCACACCTTAAGGAGCTCTAGAGTGGATTTTTAGTCCCCCGTTTCCTGGCTGCAGGGAGAGCACCTTTTCTCACCTCCCTTCTCGGGTCCCCAGGTCCACAAACTTGCAGCTAACTTTTAAATTTGCCCAAATCTTTGGCATATACAGTCAAGCCATTACCAAAGCCTTCTCATTCCTCTATCTTATTACTCTTTTCTCTTCTTTGCTGTAGAAATCGGAGCCTGAAGCAGATGTTCATGTGATAATACTTTATTGAAGAATGCAATCCCCGGGAAGCAAGACTGGCGTGGCCCAGCAACTGAGTCTGGCATACCTCCTTACCATCTGTATAGTCCTAACGTGGTCTAGAACCAAATTGGTTATGTCTGGATCATCTCAACAGACTTCTAACCAGCTTTCATGCGTCTAGGCTTTCCCTTCTTTAAAGCAAGTAGTCACTGATAAGTCAACAATTCAAAAAAGCTGTTTTCATGGGGTCCACGTGTTATGCAACAGCTACTGCTGTTCATCATATCAAATCAAAGCTCCTTGATTTGGCCTTAATTAACCTCTTGTGCTGCTTCCCCCTCCCTCTCAACCTCCCTACCACCCCCATCTAATGGCTTCCTGAATGGAATCTCCTCTCTGGTTCAAGTTCTCTGCTTCTTCTCTTTCATACATGACATACTCATGCAAAGCTTCAAGCCTTCGTATCAAAAACGTTTGCCTCCTCTCCAGTAACTCAAATTCTTCTCCTTTAAAAATAATTATAGTTAAAACTTCTTGATCATTTATTATGTGCCAGGCATTGTGCTAAACTTTTTGCACATCTCATCTCTGTTAACATTAAAAAACAATCTTTCGGCAGGTACTATTATTATTTGCATTTTATAAAAGAGTTAACTGGTATTTAGAAAGATTAGGCATTTTGCCCAATATTACCTAGCTAATGAGTTAAACTTCAGTTTTTCCAAACTCCATGTAAAACTCCCCTTCTGTTAGGGTTTTTATTCTAATTCTTTGGTGATGGCTGTAGTGGTCAGAGAGCATATGCTGTATGAATTCAGTCCTTTTCAATTTAGTAAGACTTGTTTTATGGCCCAGCAAATGGCCTATCTTGATGCATATTCCATGTGTACTTGAAAATAATATATATTCTGCAGTCACTGGTGGCAATCTATAATAATAAAAGCATAATATGCTAATTAGACTGGACATCCTCTGAACATCCTTCCAGATGACCTTCTGGACGAAGCTGCAGCAGCAGGGGCTGAGCCCCTTGCACGAATTTCATGCATCTGGCCTCTAGTATTCTATAAAGGAAAACTAGATCAAATTAGTTAGTAATGTTATTCAAGCCTTCTATATCCTTACTAATAGTCTGACCATTTGTTCTATCAGTTCTTGAGAGACAATACTTAAAATCTTCAATTGTAATTGAAGAGTTGTCTATTTTTCCTTATAGTAATGGTGGTTTTGCTTCATATATTTTGATGCTCTATAATTTGCCAACTACTTATTTATTATTATTACTAGAGACCTGGTGCACAAAATTCGTGCATGGGGGGGTTGTCCCTCTGCCCGACCTGCACCATCTCCAATCTGGGACCCCTTGGGGGGTGTTTGACTGCCAGTTTAGGCCCAATCCCTGGCAGGTGGACATCCCTCTCACAATCCAGGACCACTGGCTCCTAACCGCTTGCCTGCCTGCCTGCCTGATTGCCCCTAACTGCTTCTGCCTGTCAGCCTGATCATCCCCTAACCGCTCCCCTGCTGGCCTGATTGACACCTAACAGCTTCCCTGCCGGCCGGATCACCCCCAACTGCCCTCCCCTGCCAGCCCCATCACCCCCAACTGCCCTCCCCTGCCAGCCCCATCACCCACAACTGCCCTCTCCTGCTGTGACCCACCTCCTCCACCGGGACCCACCTCCTCCCTGTAAGACAGTGGAGACACCGGGACCCCCAGGCTTCACTGTGTGGAGTGGCTGCCAGGCCCTGCCTCCACTGTGCGTGTGGCCATCTTGTGATGACATCGCGCGTGAGGGACGAGGACCACCTAAGCTTTATTAGTACAGATGGCCTCTTGATAGTCTGAACCTTCTATTATTATGAAATATTCTTCTTTATCTCTGGTACTATTCCATGTATTGAAGTCTACTTTGAGATTAATATAGTACCTTCAATCGTCTTGCAATGTGTTGGCATGCCACATCTTTTCTCAGCCTTTTACTTTCAACCTATCTGTGTCTCTATACTTAAAATGCATTTCTGATAGAAGACATATTATTTTGTCATTTTTTTTCATTCTAACTGCAACCTTTTAATTAGGATATTTAGGCCATTATACTTAATGTTATTATCAGTATAATTGAGATTAAGTCTATTCTTCCCATCTGTTCTTTGTTTTCTTTTTAAAATTAATTAAGTTTTAGGATTCCATTTTTATCTTCACTGTTGGCTTAATAGTTATGCTTTTCCATTTTATTATTTTATTGGTTGCTCAAGGATTTTTACAATATGCATGTTTAACTCAAAATCTATATTCAAATAATATTACACCAATTTGTATATAATGTAAGAACTTTACAAGTTTACTTCCATTAACTTTGTGTTATTGTTTTATGCATTTTACTTCTATGTGTGTTATAAGCCCCACAATACATTGCTATTATTTTTGTTTAAACAACCAGTTGTCTTTTTTTAATATATTATTTTTATTGATTTCAGAGAGGAAGGGAGAGGGAGAAAGAGAGAAACATCAATGATGAGAGAGAATCATTGATCGGCTGCCTTCTGCATGCTTCTCACTGGGGATTGAGTTTGCAACCTGGGCATGCGCCCTGACAGGTAATCGAACACTGAACTTCTGGTTCATAGGTCGATGCTCAACCACTGAGCGATGCTGGCCGGGCCAACCAGTTATCTTTTAAAGAAAATTTTAGCCGAAACCGGTTTGGCTCAGTGGATGGAGCGTCGGCTTGAGGACTGAAGGGTCCCAGGTTCGATTCCGGTCAAGGGCATATGCCTGGGTTGCGGGCACATCCCCAGTAGGAGATGTGCAGGAGGCAGCTGATTGATGTTTCTCTCTCATCGATGTTTCTAACTCTCTATCTCTCTCCCTTCCTCTCTGTAAAAAATCAATAAAATATATTTTAAAAAAAAAAGAAAATTTTAAAACAAAAAAAGTCTTTTAATATTTATCTACATATTTGCCATTTCTTAGATTCACATAAACCTTTCCATCAACTATCATTTTCCTTCAGCCTGACAAATTTCCTTTAACACTCAAAATTCACTCAGCTTCTGTTGCCTGGAGAAAAAAAGTTTTTATGACACCTTCAGTTTGAAAAACATTTTCACTGGATATAGAATTCTATGTTGTTACATACTTTTAAAATTTTTTTTTTTTTAGTTTTTTTTTATTATTATTAGTTAAGGTATTACAAATGTGTCCTCATCCCCCCCATTAACCCCAGCCTCCACCCCCCCCCCCCCCGGCCCCGCACACTCATGCTCCCATCCCCCTGTTGTCCATGTCCATTGGTTTGGCTTATATACATGACATACTTTTAACATTTAAAAAATGTTCTTCTAATGTCTCTTGGCTTGCATTGTTTCTGGCAAAACATCTTTAATAATATTTATCTTTGCTTCTTTATTTTACTGTCTTTCATTATGTTTTCTCCTTATTTTAATATATTTGGCTACTTTCAAATTTTTACCAATTTGATTCTGATGTGCTTTGATGCAGTTGTCTTTTTGAGGTTCATTGAGCTTCTTGAATTTGTAGGTTTATAGTTTCTATCAAAGTAGGAAGAAACTGGACACTATATCTTCAAGTATTTTTTTCAGTGTCATTACACGGATGTTAAATTAGTTGATCTTGCCCCATAGGTCACTGAGATTCATTCTTTTGGTTTTCAGTATTTTTTTCTCTGCGTGCTTTGGTTTGTATGTTTCCATGCTTTTAAGCTTACTCATCTTTTCTTCTACAGTGTCTAATTGCTTTTGAGTCCATAGAGCAAAATTTCCGTTAATGCTATTCCATTTTCACTTAGAGAAATCACACTTTAAAAATTATCTTTTACTTCTAAAAAGGTAAAGATACAAATTATGAACAACAAATACACATCTATCAACAAGTGAATCTGAAAATCAAGTGAATAATCTGATGAACAGAATGAACTGGTGATTATAATAGAATCAGGGGCATAGAAAGGGAGTGGACTGACTATTCTTGGGGGGTGGGGCGGGAAGAGGTGAGGGAGATGCGGGAAGAGACTGGACAAAAATCGTGCACCAATGGATGAGGACAGTGGGTGGGGAGTGAGGGAGGAGGGTGGGGTGGGAACTGGGTGGAGGGGAGTTATGGGGGGAAAAAAGAGGAACAACTGTAATAATCTGAACAATAAAGATTTAATTAATCAAAAAAAGAAACAAAAAATATATAAAAATTATCTTTTACTTCTGTCTTCTTTAGGCTCATGTCTTCTTTTAAATCCTTGTGCATACTTTAATTGCTGTCTTAAGGCCTTTGTATACTAATTACATTATCTTTGTCTTTTTTATGTCTGTTTCTATGACTGATTTTCCTTCTGTTTATGGATCAAAGTTTGTTGCCTTTTGGTGTGTCTAGTAATTTTTTAAAAATCCTGATATTTTGAATGTTACCTTGCTGAGTATTTATATTCTTTTCTCTTTTAAAAAGTGTTGAAGTTTGTTTTGACAAACATTAAGTTAGTTGAAGACAAGCTTTGCTTTTCTGAGGCTTGTAAAGCTTTGTTAGGAATGAGTATGGGCTACTTTAACCTTCATACTAAGGCATAACTCTTCTGAAGTCTCAACTGATTATCTAGATGTTGTTCAATGATATCCCTACTCTGGGTGGATGGAATTTGAATATTTCCCAGCCCTGCCTAAACTCTAAGAACTATTCAACTTACACTTACCTGTTGTTGTTGTTTTCTCAGCACCATGGAATTTCACCCTACCCACACATTAGTGTTCAGCCAAAGATTTCAAGAGACTGTATGTGACTTCTAGAACTCTTTCTCTGCATAGCTCCCTCCTCTCAAGTGTTCTAACCCACCAGTTCTAGCTGCCTCAGCTTCCCTGAACTCCAATTTCCATCTCCTCAATGTAGGATGACCATGATATTCTGCTTGATGACCCCTGTCCCTGCTGCCGCTGTTTGAAAAATGCCCCCAGGCTGGAACTCAGAGTGATTATAGATTTCCCCTTGTTTGTTTCCGATCTCTCAGGGATCATGGTCTGTATTGCTTCTTTCTTTCTTTCTTTCTTTCTTTCTTTCTTTCTTTCTTTCTTTCTTTCTTTCTTTCTTTCTTTCTTGTTGATTTCAGAGAGGAAGGGAGAGGGAGATAAAGATAAAAACATCAACGATGAGAGAGAATCATTGATTGGCTGCCTCCTGCATGCCCCCAACTGGAAATCAAGCCTGCAACCCAGGTATGTGCCCTTGACCAGAACTGAACCTGGGACCCTTCAGTCTGCAGGCCGGTGCCCTACCCACTAAGAAAACTGGCTAGGGCTGCGTTGCTTCTTATCCCAATGTCTCAAAAGAGTTTTTTGCATATGTTTTCTAGTTCTTTACAGTAAAAGGATAAGTTTCATATCAGTTACTTCTTTGTGGTCAGAAGCAGATCTTTTACCTGGCTCCTTATTTTCTTTTTTTCTTCACTTTACATGTTCTGTAGTTTCATTAGCACATGTTAGGTGTGAATTTCTTTTTATCTTTCTTGGGATTTACTGGGCTTCTTAGTAAATTTAGTCCATTTTAGACAATTGTGTCATTATCTCTTCAAATACTATCTCTACCCTATTCTTTCTCTCCTTTTGTTTTTAAACTTTAATTAATGTGTGATAGGTCTTCTTGATCTGTCTTCCCTATCTCCCAAACCTCTTGCATATTTTTACATTTTTGTCTCTCTACTGCTTTCCGTAATTCTTCTGACTTGCCTTCTAGTTTATTAATTCTCTCTTCAACTAGATCCAATCTGCTGTTAGATTCATTCTATTTGGTTCTATTTCAAATCCACTAGGTCACTTTTCATATTTTCTTGTTCCCTAGAACCATTTCTAGCTTGTTATATAATATATACCTGATAACTTTGATGTCCAAAGTCATTGTGAGTCTGTTTCTCCTCTCTCTCTCTCTCTCTCTCTCTCTCTCTCTCTCTCTCTCTCTCAATTCTCATTATGGTACCTTCTCTCCCTGTGTGCTTGCTTATTCACTGCATTAAAAGAATTACTTGAGAGGATTTTTTAAGCTTAGAATGCAGGGGCCATGTAGGGGCCTTCAATGAGGGAGAATTTGTATTTGCCTTTTCCAGGTGCCTAGAAGAAATACTTGTCTGGAATAATTTTATTTTATTTAAAATTTTTTTATTGATTTCAGAGAGGAAGGGAGAGGAAGAGAGAGATAGAAACATCAATGATGAGAGAAAATCATTGATCGGCTGCCTTCTGCATGCCCCCTACTAGGATTGAGCCCGCAACCTGGGCATGTGCCCTTGACCAGAATCAAACCCAGGACCCTTTAGTCCACAGGCCAACGCTCTATCCACTGAGCCAAAGCGGCTAGGGCTGGAATCATTTTAAAATAAATTCAAGGTTTTCCCTGATTGCCTAGGTAATGTACATCTGGGCGACAAATGTCAGCCTGGCTTATAATTTTTCCCCTGGCTCTGCTTAGCACCAAGGAAAGTCTCTTGCAATCCTTAAGAAGACTTAAGAAGGTGGCAGAAGGGTTAGGTGTACCTCTGTTTTATCCATACCCTAAGGGTGTAACCCTTTGAGCCTTCAGTTTAATGCAGAGAGGGTCTTCTATTAGACTCCCTACTTTGAGCCAGCCCTGAGTTTTAATTTCTGAGACCATCCATCAAAACCAGAGTTCAAGCTTGCCTTTATCAGCTAATACCTTCTGGTCTAAAGGGGCCTCTCTGTTCCACTTACACTTTGAGCTTTCACTTTTCATTAGATTTGACCTAGTATTCCCTTACTATCTTGTCAGCTCTTTGATGCTTTTAAGATGTTTTAAATATTTTACACAGCATTTTTAGTTGTACATTTAAATAGCAGGAAGTTGATTAAAATAACCTAGCCCATCATGTTCCCAGAAACTGAAGTGGTTTTAGTTTTTAGTGTTTAAAAAGCAAAACAATAACAGTTTCCATCAAGTAGTCTCTATAAACAATCCAAACTAGCATTGTTTTTTTTTTATTTGGGGGTGGGGGTTATTTGTTAGTTGGTTTGTTGTTTTTGCTGGCTAATGTGTCTTCCCAAAAAGAACCCAATTTTTAAAAATCAAGTGATTGAGAACAAACATATTCTATAATATGTAAGAATTCAAATATAAGGCAATTTTCTCTTTCTGAGAAATTATTTGGCAAAGGTAAAACTTTACCTTGTATTTAGGCAAATATGGTAAATAAAGAGTCTCATAATACCTAGCATAGGGTAGGTATTTAATAAATATTAGCCTATTCCACCTCTCTCTCCAGTAGCTCTTCAGGGTCTCCCCATTTTAAAAAAATCTAATTAGTCTAATTGTTTACTAGTAAACTAATGTGAGTCTGGCCCTGCTTAGGGTAAGTGGGCATGGTCAGCATGACATTTCTCTAACTCTCTTCTAATCCACAGTAATAATCACATGAATTGTTCTCTCTCTCTCTCTCAGCCACAGAACCTTGTAAATTACTGGGTTTTATGGCCTTTTATTTTACAAGGATTGTTATGAAGCATAATGACCAATATATCATAGAAGAAACTCGAGTTCCATTTAGAAAATAAAGATTCTTTTGGTTCCAGATAGAAATCGTTTTCTTTTTTATTCACGTAGTATTTGGGAATTTCTAAGGAAGAAACGAGTCAGAACTTAATATAGTGCCTCTCTTCAGTGACTTTAGTGATGGTGGGCCAGGCTTTCCACAGTGGAGTTAGCATATGTCTAGGATATTAGGCCACTGTGCAGAGGATGGAAGGCATAAGCCATAACCACTTCCCTACCCTCTAAAATGTATTACAGCCATTTTTGCAAGATCATAAGAGGGTAAGAGATGCAGGAGCCTTACTACTCCTCTCTTATTCACTACAAATTACCAATCATTACTACCAGTACCACTTATATATTAACATGCCTTTTTTTCTATCATTTATTTCCTTTTTGTGGCTTAAGCAGAAATTGATTTCTCACAGTTTTGGAGGCTAGAAGTCCAAGATCCAGGTGTTGGAATGTTTGGCTTCTTCTGAGGCCCCTCTCTTTCACTTGTAGGTGGCCAGCTTCTCCCTGTGTCTTCACATGGTCCTTCCTCTGTGAGTTATTATGTCTTTTAATTGATTCTTCCTCTCCTATTCTATGATTTCTTTGCTTGTAGAATTCTCCATGATTTTGAAGACTAAGAAAGAGAGGAAGACACAAATTCATAACATTTTCAAGTTTGAAGAATTCTTAGAGAGGCCCTGATTTCATGCTTTCTTGTCCAAATAATTAAACTGAAAGGCCAGAGATGTTATGAATTGCCCAAAGTTATAGACCCACACTAGAACCCTGGGGCTCTTGCCTTCCATGTTATTACACACCTGTCTAACTGCTGGTTCCCTGTAAGTTCCTCAGGCCTTTTCTTTTCTTTTCTTTTCTTTTCTTTTCTTTTCTTTTCTTTTCTTTTCTTTTCTTTTCTTATTTCATTTCTTTTCTTTTAAATAAGTCTTTATTGTTCAGATTATTACAGTTGTTCCTCTTTTTTCTCCCCATAGCTCCCCTCCACCTGGTTCCCACCCCACCCCATGCCCTTACCCCCCCCCCATTGTCCTCGTCCATAGGTGTTTGATTTTTGTGCAGTCTCTTCCCACACCCCCGACACCCCCTTCCCCCTGAGAATTGTCAGTCCACTCCCTTTCTATGCCCCTGATTCTATTATATTCACCAGTTTATTCTGTTCATCATATTTTTTATTCACTTGATTTTTAGATTCACTTGTTGATAGATATGTATTTGTTGTCACTTTGTCGTCCATAATTTTTATCTTTACCTTTTTCTTCTTCCTCCTCTTCTTAAAGAATACCCTTCAGCATTTCATATAGTACTGGTTTGGCAATGATGAACTTTTTTAGATTGTTCTTATCTGTGAAGCTCTTTATCTGACCTTCAATTCTAAATGATAGCTTTGCTGGGTAGAGTAATCTTGGTTGTAGGTTCTTGCTATTCATCACTTTGAATATTTCTTGCCACTCCCTTCTGGCCTGAATAGTTTCTGTTGAGAAATCAGCTGACAGTCGTATGGGTACGCCCTTGTAGGTAACTAACTGTTTTTCTCTTGCTGCTTTTAAGATTCTCTCTTTGTCTTTTGCCCTTGGAATTTTAATTATGATGTGTCTTGGTGTGGTCCTCTTTGGATTCCTTTTGTTTGGGGTTCTCTGTGCTTTCTGGACTTATAATTCTATTTCTTTCACCAGGTAGGGGAAGTTTTCTGTCATTATTTCTTCAAATAGGTTTTCTTCTGGCACCCCATAATTCAGATGTTGGTACACTTGAAGTTGTCCCAGAGGCTCCTTACACTATCTTCATATTTTTGGATTCTTTTTTCTTTTCCAATTGGGTGTATTTTGCTTCTTCGTATTTCAAATCTTTGACTTGATTCTTGGGATCCTCTAGTCTGCTGTTGGAGCTCTGTATATTATTCTTTATTTCAGTCAGTGTATGCTTAACTTATGATTGGTCCTTTTTCATATCCTTGAGGGTTTCACTAAATTTCTCAAAGGTTTCTAGAAGATTCTTGAGTAACCTTATAACCGTGGTTTTGAACTCTATATCCAGTAGTTTGCTTTCCTCCATTCTTTAATTTCTGACATGTTTCTTTGTCTCTGCATTTTGGCTGCTCCCCTGTGTTGATAGAGTGGTTTTGTGTGCTAGGTGTCCTATAGGGCCCAGTGGTTCAGCCTCCCCAGTCACCTGAGGTGGACGCTCTTGGTGCACCCCTTTGTGGGCTGGGTGCACAGTCTTGTTGTAGTTAAGCCTTGATTGCTGTTGGTATCACTGGGAGGAATTGACCTCCAGACCAATTGGCTGTGAGGACCAGTTGTGTCTACAATGGGAGATCTGCTGTGCTGGAAACACCCTTATGGGGCAGGACTTACTTCAGTGGGGCTTTGAGTCTGCCCCCTGATTGTGTCTCTTATGGATCTGAAGAGTTGTAATCTGGTGTGGTCTCACTCTGACCACTGGGTACACTGGCTCTTGGATCTCCAAGGAGGTGCAAAGTCAGCTATTGCCTGAGGCTACCCAGCAGGAGCTACAGAGAGATCTGCAGATTCCTCCTCTTTGTTTGGGGTTTGGAGGTGCCCAGATGAGGCACAGCTGTGAAGTAATGCAGGCTGCTGACAAGCCTTAGGCCTTCTTTTGAAAGCTCTGGGGTTCTTTGACCCAGCTGCAGTTTGTTAGGTTTTAGATTGCAAAAGGCCAGGCCATTTATATGCAAAAGCCTCTGCGCACAGCTTGGGTGGGGTTGTAGATTGGGTGGGGCAGGGTCTCAGGGAATCAAGGGGTGGTGAAAACAGCAATGGTTGCCCGTTGGCCCTGCCCTGGTTAGGTCCCTGGGTCTCTGTGTCCTGCGGCCCCATGCAGGAACAATGAATGCTGCGAGCACCTCTGAAAAAAAGCCGCCCTCGTGTCTGGCCCGATGCCAGACAGTCCAGTTTCTCTCCGTATGAGTCTGGGTCCTCAGAGTCTCACCCAGAACTGGAGTTCAGAGCAGTCAGGAGTTTGTATCTCTCTCCCAATTGAAAAAGACCACAGTGCACCCAGTTGCCAGCCCGTTTCACCCGACTCCATACCTCTGCTCTTGCATACCGCTGCACCTCCAACCAGTCTAGATGCGCTTTTCTCTTTCCCTCTAGTTGTCAAACTTCCACTCAGCCAGTCTCCCTGTAGTTCTGGATGATATCTGTTTTGTCTTTTAGTTGTAGTTTTGATGTGGTTGTGTGAGGCAGCAAGTTCAGGTGTTTACCTATGCCGCCATCTTGGTTCCTCCCCTCAGGCCTTTTCTTAATCCGGACTTCATATTTGGAGACAGTGAGGCAAGAGCAGAACTTCAGGCCACATAAGTGAAGTTCTTTACATTGCTTCTAGGGGAATTGGAATGATTGAGAATACAGAGAGAATGCAGAGGCGGGGGGGGGGGGCGTGCATCTAGATTGAGAGATGGAACAGGATTCAGAAGGAATGGAAGGTTGGACTGATGAGAGGGAAAGGCATCTCAGGTGGAGAAAACTGATATTTGAAGTCTCAGTCTAAAGAAAGGATGAGATATGTTGGGTTTGGGGCACAATAACAATAGTGACCAAAATATGTAATACTAGCTGAGGTCAGCACTGCTCAGATATGAGGTGAATTTCAAATAACACCAACTTTACTCTTTTGGCATAAAGAAGAGATGAGGCTAAACTAACATTTGAGAAGATATAAGAGGAACATGGACCTCCCTTTCCACAATGAGAACTAATGGGCTGGAATTGCCATAAGAAAGTAAGATTAGACAACAAGGGCAAAAGCTGTGCATGTTTAACCACATGATGCCGAAGATTCAGGAAACCTTGAAACAAGGTGTAGAGGAGACACCCTTCAGTCTGGGATGAGTTAAGTTCAGTCCTGCCTGGAGGCAGAGGGAGGGTTGTAATGTCCTGTCACAGAGTCTAGAAGTCTGGATCAGGGCCGATTCATGAAAACAAAGCATCTTATTATGGAGAGAGGTGGAGAACAGCAAGAAAAATCCCCAACCTATTTGCCTGGGGCTTCAAAGCAGTATAGAAACTTTCTGGTTTGATCAATTTTAGGCTCTGATTATAACAAAAAAGATTTCAGTTAAACAAAATAAAAGAATATCCCGGGATACTTTCATGGAGCTTGGATCTCACTTACTGGGAGTTTGCAACTGGGAATAATTAGCTAGTACAGTTTAAGCACAACTGGGAATGAAAACAGAGAGGGATAAAATTATTGCTTGGTTTGGGAATTTAGGATTTGGCTTTGAGGTCTTGGAGCTTGTCAGGGAGTTGATTAAGTGAGGGTCCTCCCAGCCTAGTGGCTATGCAAGAACCCGCTTCTGGGAACCCACTGTGAAGACTGGGTGTGTCAGAACGTGTGCTAAATTCCTGGCTTCAATTACAGACTACCAGGCGGCTAAAGAGTCTGTCATTGCCGATGTCATCACATTTACAAGATTCATAGGTCACCTCTCCAGTAAGACCCAAGAATGAAGGCCTCTCTCACCTGCAGCCCTCGCTCGTTGCTGCGCACTGTATGAAGAAGCAGAGCATTGAGTGATGCCGAGGTGAGGGTCTGTCTGGTGTGTCCACTCACTCCCACCAGGGGACTGAGGATATGGAAGCTTGGAGAACTTACACTGAGCTTCCACTGCCCTGATATGACCTTCATGTTATCGGTCAGAAAATATCCAAGGGCAGAGGTTTTTATTTATCTAAAACGAACGCAGAAGTATGAATAAGCTGATCTTTCAAATTTCCTTTCAGTTGAAATATTCTATGATACTTTGCTGTCTATGAATTGTCCTCTACCTATCAATTGTCCTCTTAAATTCTTGTCCTGCCAACATCTTGGGGGATTCAAAAATGTGTGGGTGTTCAATCTGTCTTCTTCAACTAATTGTTTCTGGGCTCTGCCCCTGGAGATGCCATTAGAGAACTGGCAGGCATGGGGAACCGGCTTCTCCTCACAGAGTGAAACTCCCAAACAACCAGCTCCACATTCCTCTCTGACTCATGCCACCAACCCCCCATTGTGCCCTGCAGGTCAGTGGGCTGGGAGCCCTGCCACATCTGGAACAACTGCAGGTAGAATAAGATGTCTGTTCTGATAGCTGGGACTTACCTCCTCCCATCCCCAGCCCTGGATCACTCCCTGGCCTGTGCCTCAGGTATTATGATAAGATGCAGCCAGTGATAGGCAGAGGACAAGGGATCTACCCTAGAGCTGGCAGCCTCACTGGGGAGATCTGATCACAGTCTCTGTGGCTCATCCGCTTGCCATAGCATAGAATCTCCCAGCCCCTGAGACATAGGCACTTCTCATTGTCCAACTCGGTGGATGAGAACAGAGGCACACATAATTTTTCATTTGTTGAGTGCCTACCATGTGCCAAGTCCTATACGATGGTGCACAAAATAGATATAAGTCTTGCATGCAGCTTACTGTCTCATGGTAGAGGCTACCATTAAACAGACTCACAAATAAATATATCAGCTCAAAATGAATTAGTACTACAGAAAAGTTAAATAAATGTACATTATTTTACCTACACAGTCAGTCACTCACACACACACACACACACACACACACACACACACACACACACACCATCTGTGTCTATCTCTGATGCTTTTCTGCCAAACCCAATGCAGTGGAAATATGGAGTCTGAAAAAATCCACAAAGTGGATAATTTAAAAATCTGTAATAAAGATGTCAGTATGAAAATCAACCTTGGCTATTTATCTAGATATGAAAATAATATCAAAATTGGTCACAAAATCCCATTTACACATCTCAATTGAATAAATTTTATCCTCACTTCCTCAAAGTCTTCCGTCTCTGAAGTAGAAGGACAAAAAATATTTTGGGGGGAACCAGAGGGACATGCAGCCACAGGAAAGAGAGACCTGAAAAGATGGGTTCAAGTTGTTCTAGCTTCTTTTTCTCTGTGTCCTATTCTGAAATCACTGAGCCTTAGGCCTGAAGACAGAACTTTGGAGATCTTCTCATTCATTCTGTTGCCTCCAAAATCAGGCAGACAATTGGTAATTGACTCAATTCCTCTAGCTCCTCAGATAAAGGGACTACACAATTTCTTTCAATCATCTCAATAATCCACTCTATTGGGAAGTTCTTTCTTTGATAATTCTAGTCTTCCTTTCTCTACTTGGAATTTTGTTTTTGTTTGTTTTTTGTTGTTTTTTTAAAAATATATTTTATTGATTTTTTACAGAGAGTAAGGGAGAGAGATAGAGAGTTAGAAACATCGATCTGCTGCCTCCTGCACACCCCCTACTGGGGATGTGCCCGCAACCCAGGCACACGCCCTTGACCGGAATCGAACCTGGGACCCTTCAGTCCGCAGGCCGACGCTCTATCCACTGAGCCAAACCGGTTTCAGCTGGAATTTTGTTTTTTAAGCCTAACTTTACCAAAGGGAAGATGTAGACACAACACAATATCTTTCCCTCCTCATTCATAAGCATTTAAGCTTTATATGAAAAGGAGCCCCCCTTCATTCTGTAGCAGAGGAAATCTCAGCAGAGGTCCAAGATGGAAATATCATAAAAGTCTGGGACTCTCCTCTCCTGTAGTCAGTTAGCATAACCCAGATTTGGGAAATCTTTCTCTAAAAGACTGGGAAAACCAGAGGTAGTTTCTTGGTGTATATTCCTCCTCTCAAGCATGGTCCATCCAGAAAGGTAAAGGTCAGTGGATAGACACCACGTGTGAATGTTTCTTTGCTTTACCACGAAATTTTGTTATACAGACAAAATGAGTAGACTGAAGGATAAAAGAGCATGTGACTGGATAACTTACTTCTGTAGGGTCATTTTATGACTCCAAAATAGAACCAATCAAAATGCAGTTCAGAGACCATTTGGATAAATAATTACTGCTGAAATTTAAGCCCACATTTTAGAATAAACTAGACCTGAGGTTTATTGTTATTGGTCTTTGTTCTTTACCTCATGTTAGCACAGCACCTTAGTCATGTAGTAGTCAGAGTTCCAAAAACCTTAATCCATTTTTCTCAAAAGCTAATGGAAATAATAAATTTTTTAGTTATCCTAAAGTTATTTTATTTATTCCCCTGACTCCAGCTAGGAAGACACATTATCCTATGCTGATCATCTAGGTCCTCCACCAATTCTACCCTAATCTCTCACCAAACCCATTCCTATTGACTTTTCCTTCTTAGACCTTGTGCTTCACCAACCCATCCACCAACCCCCACACTCGCAGTTATTCCCACAGCTAAGCCTGTGCTTGAACATTGTCTCCTATCTGCTAGAATGTTGTCTTCATGGCCTCCACTAGAAACCCAGCTCACAACCCTTTCCTCCAAAGAGTCTTGCTTTATTAACTCTAACTAATTGAGATGACTTCTTTGCTCCAGTTTCACCTAACTATTTGGTTTCAATAATATTTCATTGCATATATGTATATGTTTTATAGGATATTGGGAAAATTATGGTTTTTTGTCTCATTTGTTACATTTTAAGTTCCTTAAGGGCAAGGACTATGGTTTCTATTTTTTTGGACTATCTAGCCTCCCACCCCATCCCTTAGAGTTCTTCAGGAAATGTTAAAATTATGTTTCAGACAGACTAACTGCTCATCACAGAATGAGACACAGAACAACTTTTCTGTGTAAAGTTCTGAGAGATGGATCAATGATGAATAACAATACCAAGAATGGGGAGAATTGTTAACGAAAAAAAAGAAATCTTAATTCTGTACTCTATCAGGGACTTCCACACTTCCAACATAGTTTGGGAATATTTGATAAGTGATTTCTCATATCAGACCAATGCCTAAACTCCCACTCACAAAGAGCATTAATTATAAACTCGCAGAGGGAAAGCATTGTAAAATAAACAGTGCCTCATACATAGCAGATCCTCAGCCAGCATTTGTGGAGTAAAGAAAAGGTGGAAAGAGTTAGAAAGGGATCAAGAAAGTCAACAGCTTCTAAACCTCTCTTTATTGTTACCTGTTAATATTGTTGGTTTTCTAGGCAAGAGAAGGCCAGTCAATCACTTCTCTGAGTGGAGAAACTGGAGGCTATGTTTCTCTAGTTTACTTCTTTGGCAAGAAGGAAGCCACAGAATTGAGCACAGAGGAGGAGGACTTAAGAAATTACTCACGTGGGCCATCAGAAATGAAAGAGGGTAACAGGAAAACAGTTTGACAGTTTATCTTAGGATGAAAATGCCTTGTTGAAAGTCAGGAGAACTGAGATGGTGGGGTGTGAGTAGTTGATAGGAGGAATTGGTAAGAGACCCTGGAGGTTTAGATGTGTCTTTTCTTAAGTATATGGAATATTAGCAGTCATAAAACAGCCCGTTCTTCACCTTCTACCAAACAGCACATGGGAGCAGAACCGTGAGCCCCTCCTTTGGCACCTGACAGGAAAGCGCTGTCAGTGACATTATTGTAGCTTAAGGAAACAAGCTTGATGCCAAGAGTGAAATAAATACCTCTAAGCAAATATACTGCCCTTTTTGCTGATATACAAAATCCATAAACTAATCTTGTTCCCAGAAATCAGTTTCTTCTTATCTTCAGTTGCCTCTCCCTTGATCCTGGTTTCTCCCTGAGTGGCTCTGCACAGACATTTCTTCAAATACCCTTTGCCAAGCAGAAAAGCTCATCTCAAATCAGTCCAGAAACTTTCCAAAGATGAATCTGTTTACAGGGTCTGCTCAAACCTGTCAGTTCCATCTGCAGTCTAACATTTATTTTAGATGCTCTGCTCTTACCATAGACGGAGGTGGAGAATACCCAAAGACTGATCTGGACAGTGATAAAGGTGACATGGTTAAAGAAGAGCAAAATAAACATAAAACATGACCTTGTTATCCAATTAATTGATATCATTGAGCACCTAGTGTGCAAAGCATTATCTAAACACAGAAAATAATATAAAGTTAAAAATATATATAATCTTCACCTTCCCAAGGCTCATAATCTAGGGAAAGAGACAACTACATATATAAATTAATCCAGTACAAAGCAGTGCTATTATAGAGGCTCAAATAATATGACAGCATAATTGATGGAGAGACAAATAATTGTCTCTAGAGAGATCTAGGAAGTATTATTGGAGGACAAAATATTAAGCTCGGCTTTAAATGAAGGCTAGGACCTTTATAGGTGGATGAGAAAAAGAATGCCATTCCAGAAAGAAAGAACAATATGTACAAAGACCTTGAGGCAAAAAGGAAAGAACAAGTTCAAGAACCTCACATAGACCCATGAAGCTGTAGTGTGTAGGTGATATGAAGGGATGCAGATGTAAATATAGGCAGTGTCACTATAGAGGGCTAAGAAGACCAAGAAACAGAGTTTGGATTCTCCTTGCCATATAATGGAGAATCAAGTAATTATGATAAGATGCCTCATAACTGACTCAATTTCTGAAGTTTTAGAATAAACAATCTTCAAGTTATCATAAGGAAAATGGCATTTCACATGGATTCCACCATGGAAGCTCCTGTCTTGATCAAGTTCACCCACATCTATACAACTTCACTGGACATAAAAATGGGAGGCCAAGGAAGAATATAAAGTCTCTTTTTTGAAAGGCTTTAACAGAAAAGAGATTTTCATTCACCTAAGAAGGTGATGGTAATAGTTTTGCTTTAAATCAGAAGGCTCATTCAGGTGGCCACAAGCAGTCCATTGATAGACTTAAACAGTAGGACAGAGAGATACATGCAAATAATATAATGTTGAAAACTGTAGAATAACGGAGTCCTAGGAACCAGGTAAGGCTGCTTTCTGGTGGAAAAGGCTTTAGAACCAGCTATACAAAGAGGAAAGGGAGAGAGTTGAACAAGGAGGACAGAAAAACAGTACATAAGTTTGGGGGAGGAGGGAACTGTCCTAAATAAATGTTTGAAGACAAGTACCAGCATGCACATGTGGTTAGTGTCATGTGTGGGAGACAGAGAACAAATGAACTCAGCTGGAATGGACAGTCTGTAACAAGAGCTAACAAGGACTCAGTCCATATGTAGCCCAGTTTCCAGCACAACAGCCTGGGTCAACATCGGATGCTACTCCTGGCCTCTCCAGAGATAAGAAGAAACTTCAGTCTCCATTGTCCCCTTATAAGCTCATGAGACATAGGTTACATTCCTATTTGTTCTGGACTTGACTCATCCTCCTGTAATGAACCTGAGTATTCTATGATGCTCTATACTGTACTGAGGGATAAAGTGAGGCCGAGCCAGAGAAGGCTATAAGGCCCAAATTCAAATTACACTTAAGAACTAAGTTCTGCTTGGACTAAACTTATATTCTCAGAATTCCATTCCTCATTCTCTTCTTCCTCTGTTCCCCCTGGAAATCCTGTAGGATGCTGAATTCTACTTAATCCAGGTAAGGGAGTGGTCAGGTGTGGAAGCAGGGGGTATTATAGGATGAATTCAGAAGGACTACTATGCTTTGGGTTAGCTGCCTAGGCTAAGGGCACAACATTATTTCTAATCCTATCTGAATTCACAAGTGGCCACAATGGAAATTTCCTGAAAAGTGTAAATGTCAGAGTAGGAGCTGTTTATTGACCATTCTGAGCAACCAGTGAAGCCATGTTGACCCTAAACCATGAAGGAAAAACTGGGTTCAATTTCGCTGAGTAGAGCAAGACCTTCATACAGCCCAACCGTGTAAAGCATTTATTAACTGGGAACCAAGGCATCCCTGAAACCCAGCTGGAGAATCTCTCCCTCATGTTCTCTCTGAGCTCCACATTCTACCACAGAAAACAGTAAAAGGGGGGTTGCCCCACACCCTTCTGTAGGAAAAAGGTACATTTTGGGATGGTTTGGAGGCATCAAAATGGTAAGCAATTTTAGGGTACAATTAAGACCTGGCTGCTCAACCCTACCATAAATTACCATCAAAGGCACTCACACGTCAATAGAGAAAAAAACACATGTGCTTGCAAGACGATGTGTGTTTGATGCTCATAAAAAAGATAAAAATATAGGTCATCATCATGTAACGAGCTTGTAGGTGTCAGAACGTGTGCTGTTGGGGGAAGTAGGGGAGGGGAAATGTCGAGGGCTCAGCAAACCAAAAAGGAAATGGAAATCAGACTCATATCCCCAAGTTCTTCCCTTCAGTAGGAGACAGTGGATGAGCCATGGGGGTCACAGATGGACCCATTACCCATTTTTTTTCTTGGAACACCCCCTACCCAGTTCCCCCCAGCTGGATTTCCAACATATTAATCATCTCTCCCATTTTGAAATCAACCGGTCAGGCTATTATTCAAGCATTGTTAATGACACCATCGACCAAGGTATCAATTAGGCAAGTTGGGATAAGAAGAGCAGAGAATAGGGCTGGTCAGAGAGCAGAACACAAGTCTGTTTTGGTGTAGGTAATCCACATGACAGCAAGAGCTTCTAGCCTTTTTATTCTACTCCCCTTAAAGGCAACTACAAATACTCCGAATTCTCCACTCAAGACTTAAACCAAAACACTACTTCTTAAGCGTCTCCTACCTTGCCCCCTCAGTCAGCCCTGAAATGGACTTCACCTCATCACATCACACCACTCAGGATATCCAGGTAAAGGGCCACAGTTAACCAGTTCTGGACACAGCTGTTCCTGTGGTTGGGGCCCAGTGTCACAGGAGGGAATGTTTCCTCAATCCACATCTGACCTTCCTTTAAAAACTAGCTCAACGTTTTCTTATCCACGTAACTATTTTTTCAAATAAGGAAAGCCTTTCTATTTGCTGATTCTTTATTTCTTAAATTCAAGAGCTGAGTATTGTTTTTCCCATCAGACTGATAGTTTCCTAAAGACCAGAGCTAACTTTTTTTTTTTTTTTTTTTTTTTTTTTTTTTTTTTTTTGCTAAGTCTCCTGTTTCCCACGCCTAACTGTATTCCTTCTCTCTTTGCAGACAGGCTCTATTCAAAGGGGCTGTTCAGAACAAATGGGTGTGACAGGTACTCAGGTCACTAGAATCTGGATTCTGGAGAAAAGAAGGAAACCAAGACTAGAGTTAAAATTACAGCATGATAAGAGTCAATTCAGTCATCAAGACATCCACATTCCTTCTCATTATGTACCTCGGGAGGTTTTCAGAGCATTTTGTTCTTAGGCTTCTGGAGTCATTCCCTAGCTCCTTCTCATCTTCCCACTCTCCAGATGGATGCGAGTTCTCCACGGCTTTCTTTCCACACCCACCAATTATCCAGATCTTCAGGCAGATGTGGGAGACCAGAGAAGAATATAATGTCAATGCTTCTTTTTAAAAAAATTTTTTTTATTGATTTCGGAGAGTAAGGGAGAGAGGGAGAGAGAGATAGAAACATCAGTGATGAGAGAGAATCATTGATCGGCTGCCTTCTGCTCATGCCCCACAAGGGATCCAGCCCACAACCTGGGCATGTGCCCTGACCAGGAATCAAACCGTTGACCTCCTGGTTCACAGGACAACGTTCAACTACTGAGCCACTGAGGACGGGCAATGCTTCAGATTTTTAGTGTCTTTGGACCAAAAGAAGGTGGCTGGACCAACTCAGTTCCAAACACCGTAACTAAAATTAAAAATCTCAATAAAAAACATTCTTGTTTAGAGTTTTGAAGACACAGTTCTTAACTAATTAGATTAGCTAGACTTCTCAGGATTCTTCCCCAAACACTTAGCTCCTTGGGTTCCCTTTTGCCCCTGTTCTCTGCCTTTTTTGCCTCCTCTAATGTCCTTCCTGCAACTTTACCCTAAACTCTGAAACACTAAGCTGCAGTAGCTGATAGAAAATAAATTTAAAAAAAAAATAAACTTTCAAAATGGGTTAGCCAGGATTTTTAAGATTAAGAACAAAAAAAAAATTGTTTTCAACTAGCTTGTAGGTTCTGTAAGGGCAGGCACTGTATTATAATTCTCTCTCTCTCTCTTTTTAAATAAAACCTTTATTGGGATATAATTCACATACTATATGATTCACCTATTTAAAATGTACAATTCAATGGTTTTTAATATATTCACGGGTTCGGCGACCATCATCACAATCAATTTTAGAATATTTTCATCACGCTAATAATTTCTGTATCTATTAACTCCCCATTTTCTCCCCTCACCCCCAACACTCCCAGCTCTAGTGAATCACTAATCCATTCTTTCGCTTTAGAGTTACCTACTTGGAACACTTCATACAAATGGAATCACATGATATGTGGTTTTTGTGACTGACTTCTTTTTGTTAGCTTAATGTTTTCAAGATTTAGCCAGGTTGTAACATGTATCAGTACTTCATTCCTTTTTTATTGCCAAATAATATTCCATTATATGACTATTCCACACTATATTATCCAGCTGATGGATATTTGGGTTGTTTCCACTTTTCAGTTATTATGAATAATACTACTATGAAATTTATATACATGTTTTTATGTGAACAATTTGTTTTCATTTCTCTTGGGTATACATTTAAGAGTGGAACTGCTGGATAATATGGTAACTCTAGGTTTAACATTTTGAGTAACTGCCAGATAGTTTTCCAAAGAAGATGTATTCATTTTGTATACCCACCAGCAATGTATGAGGACTACAGTTTTTTCCATTCCTCACCCTATCCTGGGGGAGGGTAGCAGGGGAAGTGAGAGCAAGCTTGGCGGACACCCTGCATTCTCACCACACATCCCTCCTTGTTATTATTATTATAGGCATCCCAGTGGTTTTGTTCTGCATTTCCTTGATAATTGACATTGAGCATATTTTTCATGTGCTTATTATATTTACTAGAGGCCCAGTGCATGAAATTCGTGCACAGCTGTGGTCTCTAGGCCTGGTCAGCAATTGAAGCGCAAGCGTCTGGCATGGAAGGGCAGGTCCCAGATGACCTCTGGGCGCTGAGCAGTACCTGGGTCCTTGGCCCGTGCACCCCCCTCTGCTTGAGTCACAGCACCCGAGGCTTGGCATCCCTGGGGGAGGGTAGCAGGGGAAGTGAGAGCAAGCTTGGCAGACACCCTGCATTCTCACCACACATCCTTCCCCATCACCCCCGCCCCTAGGTAGCCAGCAAGAGGTCGCAGCCCCCCCCTCCCTCCCGCCCAGCCCAGGCGCTGTGGGAGGTTGGTCACTGCCACCCACCCCCATTTCCCCAGCCCAGCCCAGGGCCTAGCCCTGATTGGGCAATCAGGGCCTGCGGCTGCTGGTCGCCATCTGCGGGGTGATCGTCAGGGCCAGACCTTCCCCGCCGCCACCACCACCCAGCTCCCTTAGCACCTGGGAGCCAGGCGGCAGCCCCACCCCCCACCACTGCTGGACCATTGGCGGGGTCATTGGGCCCCTGCTCACATCTGTCTTGGCCTGGCGCTTCCCGCTTACCTGTTCCACCATCCCGCCGTCTCACTTTCGTTGGGGCCCACTGGGGCCAGCAGCACTTCCACCGCCGCCCTGATGCCTGCCATGTTCCACACCACCCCTTGGTGGTCAGCGCACGTCATAGCAAGCGGTCAAAATCCCGGTTGAACTCCCAGTCGAACAATTTGCATATTAGGCTTTTAATTATATAGGATATATCTTCTTTAGAGAAATGTCTATTCAGTCCTTTGCCCATTTTTAATTGGGCTATTTGTCTTTTTGTTATTAAGTTATAAGAATTCTTTATATAGTCTAGATGAAAGTCTCTTATCACATATATGATTTGCACATATTTTTCCTATTCTGCAGGTTGTCTTTTAACTTTCTTGATGGTATTCTTTTAAGCAAAAAGTTTTATGGCCCTGGCCAGTGTGGCTCATTTGGTTGGAAATCATCCTGTGCACTGAAAGGTTGCTAGTTTGATTCTTGGTCAGGGCACTTGCCTGGGTTTTGGGCTCGGTCCTCTGTAGGGGCTGTGGAGGAGGCAGCTGATCGATGTTTCACTATCACATCAATGTTTCTCTTTCTTTCTCCTCCCTTCCTCTCTAAACATTTTTTTAAAATCTTTTTTTTAAGTTTTATGAAGTCCAATTTATCTAATTTTTTCTTATTGTGCCTTTATCTAAGAAACCATTACCTAATCCAATGTCATGAGATTTATACCTATGTTTTCCTATAAGAGTATTACAGTTTTAGCTCTTACTTTTGGGTCTTTGATCCGTTTTGAGTTAATTTTTGTATGTAGTGTGAGATAGGGATCCAACTTAATTTTTTTTGCATGTGGCTATCTAATTGTCCCAGCACCACTTGAAAAAACTATTTTCCTCCACTGAATTGTCTTGGCACTCATGTCAAAAATCAATTGACTGTAAATGTGAGGGTTTACTCTTGGACTCCCATTCTGTTCCATTGATCTACATGTCTTTCTGTATGCCAACACCATACTCTCTTGATTACCGTAGCTTGTAAGTTTTAAAATTAGAAAATGTAAATCCTCCAACCTTGTTCTTTTTCAAGATTGTTTTGGCTATTTTGGGACCGTTGAGTTTCTATATGAATTCTGAGATCAGCTTGTCAATTTTTGCAAAGAAGCCAGATGAGATTCTGCTAGGTATTGTGTTGAATCAGTTTGGGAAGTATTGCTGTGAACATGGGATTTTTTTACATTTATTTAGTACTTCTTTAATCTGTTTCAACAGTGTTTTGTAGTTTTCAGAGTACAAGTTTTATACTTTTCTTGTTAAAATTTATTCCTAAGTATCTTATTATTTTTGATGCTGTTATAAATGGAATTATTTTTTCTTAAATCCACTTTTGGATTATTTATTGCAGGTATTATATTTTTCTTTTAAGTACAACAGTGATAAACATAGTTATTTCAAAAGCACCAACTAAGTGACAAGTGCTCTGCTAGGTTGAATGTCAAATAAAGAGTACAAGACTTGGTTTCTAAACTCAAGGAACGTACAACCTAGTTAACTGGAAAAAAAATGCTTTACACATGTTTTACCTGTACATTTTTCCTAAGGTATTTCAAATACTACATCTTACTTGATTCTGACAATACCATTCATTTATTTATTCAAAAGTGTTTCTTGAGTGACTAGTATATGCAAGCACTGTACTAGATGCTGGGAATTAAAAGGAAAGGAAAACAAACACAGTTCCTGTCTTCATGACTATTGCTGCCAAGCATTAATTACATATAAATAACCAATTGTGATAAGTACCATAAAATAAAAGCACACTGAATAGTAAGTAGGGCAGAATTACCATATCCATTTTGCAGAAGAGAAAACTGAGGTTAGCAAGAATTTAAGTGTTCTAGAGGCCCAGAGCTAATAATTCTATAAGAAGTACCCCTTCAGCTCTAACACTTTTTAAGAGTATTATGCTAAGTGAAATAAACCAGTCAGAAAAAGACAAGTGCCATATGATTTCACTTATATGTGCAATTTAATGAACAAAATAAATTATCAAAGTGGAGACAGACTCATGGATACAGAGGACAGATTGACAGCTGTCAGAGGGAAGTGAGTTGGGTGCTGAGTGAGAAGGATGAAGGGATTAAGCAAAGAAAAACAAGAAAGAAAGACTCATGGACATGAACAACAGTATGGTGCTTGCCAGAAGGAAGGGGGTGGGTAGAGGTAGAAGAGGGCAAAGAGGCGATAAATGGTGATAGAAGGAGACTTGACTTGGGGTGGTAAACACACAATACAATATATAGATGATGTATTACAGAATTATATCCCTGAAACCTACATAATTTTATTACTCAATGTCACCCCCAATAAATCCAATAAAATAAATAAATAGAAGATTAACAGAAAATTGGGAAAGGACATGGTTATAGTGAGCTGACAACGATTTTATGAATGGATTATAGAAAGAAAACTTTGGTTTTATTTCTTATGTATTATACATATATTGGAAGGAGGGACAGTATATTTTATTTAACCAGAGAAGTGGAGGTCTGGAATTTGTCCAGGATTTTCCCCTAATTTCATCTTGACAAGCAGTGACAGGGCCAAACCATGAACTGTAATCGAGGAGCCTAGACCAGAACCCAGACCCCCTGACTCCTATTACAGTGCTTTGCCACTGCATTTCAAGAGACTTACTGAATCCTTGATCAATTCATTCAACAAGCATGGCATCATAATTAGGACAAGGAGATGCCAGGATGAATAAAATAAAGTTCTGGCTCTCATCACCTGCTCCTCCTTGACAGTTCACCCCCCACACACACACCACACCCCCACCCAGAGTGGGTTAGATACTGTTCCTTGTGCTTTCATGATACTTAGTGCATTGGTTCTTTCACCACACTTTACACATTGTATTGTACTCATTTGTTAACACATCTGTTTCTTCCACTAATACTGTGAGTACCTTGTAGACGAGATCTTGTTCTCTGCTACCTTGCACAGTGCCCGGCACATAGTAGGGTTCCATAAATCTTTGTTGAGTGAGTAAACCAGTAGCTGGTCCAGTCCTTCTAGTCCCACTTCATTCTGCTGGCACAGGCTTTGGTAGTGGGTGACCACATATCTCCCAGGTGAAAACCAAAAGGCTGATATGTCTAAATTATGAGTAATGGCATCACCAGTAGTGGATGAACTAGCACAGCATCCATGAAACTAACACAGCATTTCCACTCCCTCTTCCTGCATACACATGCCAAAGTGGAGATCTGGATTCAAGTAAAACAACCAAAATTGGTTTTGCATTGGATGCATTTAATAAAGTGGAATGTTTGAGACAACTGACCAATTCAGAAAACTCCCTTATATTTTATTATTTATTATTTTTTTTTATTTGGTTAATCCTCACCTGAGGATATTTTTTTCATTGATTTTCAGAGTGAGTAGGAGGGAAGGGGGAAAACACAGAGAGAGAAACATTGATATGAGAGAGACACATAGATTGACTGCTTCCTGCAGGTACCCCAACCAGGGCCAGGGATAGAACCTGCAACTGAGGTACGTGCCCTTGTCTAGAATTAAACCCCGACCCTTACGTCTGAGGGCTGACACTCTAACCAGAGCCAAACCGGCTAGGGCAAAACTCTCTTTTATTTTATTTCATCCATAAGTAGCTGATCATGGGTTTAGACAGGGTTGCCTCTTTCCAATGCCAGGTTGTTTTCTTCTCCTCATAGGACTCATCTTGGTTTTGCCAACAAGTTAAAAGAAGCCGTTAGGAGAATGAGATGCATGTATACAGCTAAATTGTCACTGAGCCAACCCAGACAGAGAGGAATCTTAATAACACTCATCTATATTCTTCTTCATAAAAAAATCATCATAAATGGACCTGTAAAGAGGAGTCTTGGGAGCCTCTGTAGTTGACTCAGTCTGAACTATCCACCGGGGACAGGAAGATGCAGTGGATGGCCTCCCTCCCACTCCCTATTGTCCACCATGTGACTCTGAGCCCCAGCTCTTCAAAGCAGTTTGGGGAGACACAGTTCCAATATCTGTTCCCCTTTCAGATACACCACCAAGCTGGGAGATAAGTAGAAATGTCAAAGAAGTTAGATAAGATTTTGTAGTTGTTTGTAAACAATTTCTTCATCAAGCCCTTTTGGGACAAAAGCATATCTCTACATAGGTTGGCATGTATCCACTATGTGGATAAAGTGTGCTGCTCTGTTCTTGCCTCTGGAGACTGCTTAGGTTTGCTTCCTCCCCTCTATGGAGCATCAGCTGTTGTCAGTCCAGCCCAGAAAGAAATTAGAGTCAGTTTGACAAAAGGTGAGTGCATATTTATGCATGCATGTACCTGCATTTGTGTGTGCAGGTGTGACTGTGTGTGAGAGAAGAGGATAAAGAGTGAGAGATTTGATTCTGATTTCATCATAAAGCCAAATTGGAATTCTTTCTCGTAGCTATTTCTTGGATAGTTTTCCACTCTTCCTCCCTTCAAGAATGCAGATGACTAAAAGTAAACCCAATAGGTCCTACTAGCTATTCACCGACACCTATATCCTCAAAGGCAAAAGGAAATGCATTCATTTGGTTCAAAGTTTAAAGGGTCATATCTATGTAGCACCAAATAAGTAAAGATTCTAGAACAGTGGTTCTCAACCTTCTGGCCCTTTAAATACAGTTCCTCATGTTGTGACCCAACCATAAAATTATTTTCATTGCTACTTCATAACTATAATGTTGCTACTGTTATGAATCATAATGTAAATATCTGATATGCAGGATGGTCTTAGGCGACTCCTGTGAAAGGGTCATTCGACCGCCAAAGGGGTCGCGACCCACAGGTTGAGAACCGCAGTTCTAGAACCAAATTCCCATAATTGTAGTAAATGCGGATTATCTAAGCCCCAAAGTAGATTATTTGATTCTGAATTGTCCACTTTGGCTATCTACACAGAAGTTAGTATTTTTCCTTAAAAAGCTAACATAGAAACAACCAACATCTATATACAAAATAGAAAATATATGCATAATTTATAAATCTACATACTTGGAAGCATCACGATACTGGATAAATTTTCAGTCAAAATATGAAAATGGCTACAGTTTTCAAAAAATATGGCTGAGATATCTGCATAATTACCTCCATGCCTCATAAGGCTGGTGTAGTCATATAAATATGTTTATATACCACTCTATTTCAATCTACACATACACATATATTTTATGTAAGCCACTAATACATATAAAGTTATATATGTTTATATGCTGAGATATATGGGGATTCATTTATGTATTTATTTTATTAACTTATTTATTAGATTTCTATTAGACATGTCTATTTTGGTTTATTATGTGGTGAGAATCTGGCCTCACATAGCCCTGCCCTCCCTCTTTCCATATTCCTGGCTGATAGGAAGACTTGTGCCCTGAACCCTGGGGGCTTTTAGCTACTTTCTTCAAACTGGGGAAAAGGTCAATCATGGCCTAAACAAATCCAAACATACTGTCCCATCTCCTGGAATGCTTATCTAGAGTCAATCCTCCATAACTAGAGAGAACCAAGATGGCGGCATAGGTTAACGCCGGAGGTTGCTGCTTTGAACAACTACTTCAAAAGTGAAACCAAAAAACGGCAGGGACATCACCCAGAACCACAGGAACGCTGGCTGAGTGGAAGTCCTACAACTAGGAGGAAAGAGAAACGCATACGGACACTCAGAGGAGGCGCAGTGCTGAAGTCAAATTCTGAGGTGCGGAGTGCGAGGAGCGGGCTGGTGGCGGAGGGCGCGGTTGGCGTTTTCAATCGGGAGGGAGTCGCAGACTCTGAGCTCCAGATACGGGCGAGTCTCTAGCGACCCAGACTCAAACGGGAGAAGCGGGACTGTCTGGCTTCGGTCAGAGCGAGTGCAGCTTTCTCTCTGAGCTTTGCAGCGGGTGCTGGGACTCGGAGAGGCAGAGTCCCTGGGGACAGGACTGAGAGCCGCCATAACTGCTCGCTCCGGCCCACCCTGTTGATCCTGTGCGACCCGCCCCACCCAAGCCCTGCACAGAGGCATTTGCCGGATAGCCTCAGGCAAAGGCTAGATTAGCACCTCCCTAGAGGACAGAAGTTCTCTCACTGCTGACACAGCTGATTCTCATAGCCACTTGGCCTGGAGGTCAAACCCTCCCTGGAATTAGCTACAACAATCAAGATTTAACTATAAGACTGCGAACAAAGACCACTAGGGGGTGCACCAAGGAAGCATAACAAAATGCGGAGACAAAGAAACAGGACAAAATTGTCAATGGAAGATATAGAGTTCAGAACCACACTTTTAAGGTCTCTCAAGAACTGTTTAGAAGCCGCCGATAAACTTAATGAGATCTACAAGAAAACTAATGAGACCCTCGATCTTATATTGGGGAACCAACTAGAAATTAAGCATACACGGACTGAAATAACGAATATTATACAGACTCCCGACAGCAGACCAGAGGAGCGCAAGAATCAAGTCAATGATTTGAAATGCGAGGAAGCAAAAAACACCCAACCGGAAAAGCAAAATGAAAAAAGAATCCAAAAATGCGAGGATAGTGTAAGGAGCCTCTGGGACAGCTTCAAGCGTACCAACATCAGAATTATAGGGGTGCCAGAAGATGAGAGAGAGCAAGATATTGAAAACCTATTTGAAGAAATAATGACAGAAAACTTCCCCCACCTGGTGAAAGAAATGGACTTACAGGTCCAAGAAGCGCGGAGAACCCCAAACAAAAGGAATCCAAAGAGGACCACACCAAGACACATCATAATTAAAATGCCAAGAGCAAAAGATAAAGAGAGAATCTTAAAAACAGCAAGAGAAAGAAACTCAGTTACCTACAAGGGAATACCCACACGACTGTCAGCTGATTTCTCAACAGAAACTTTGCAGGCCAGAAGGGAGTGGCAAGAAATATTCAAAGTGATGAATACCAAGAACCTACAACCAAGATTACTTTATCCAGCAAAGCTATCATTCAGAATTGAAGGTCAGATAAAGAGCTTCACAGATAAGGAAAAGCTAAAGGAGTTCATCACCACCAAACCAGGATTATATGAAATGCTGAAAGGTATCCTTTAAGAAGAGGAAGAGGAAGAGGAAGAAAAAGGTAAAGATACAAATTATGAACAACAAACATGCATCTATCAACAAGTGAATCTAAGAATCAAGTGAATAAATAATCTGATGAACAGAATGAACTGTTGATTATAATAGAATCAGGGACATAGAAAGGGAATGGACTGACTATTCCTGGGGGGGAAAGGGGTGTGGGAGATGCGGGAAGAGACTGGACAAAAATCGTGCACCTATGGATGAGGACAGTGGGTGGGGAGTGAGGGCGGAGGGTGGGGCGGGAACTGGGAGGAGGGGAGTTATGGGGGGAAAAAAAAGAGGAACAAATGTAATAATCTGAACAATAAAGATTTAATTAAAAAAAAAATCCTCCATAACTATCCTCCCTATAAATAATCTTCGTTAAGTAGATTAACGAAGCAATCCTCTCTGGGATGGGGGAAGAGGAGAGGTGGTCATCTATGGATTCCTGTTCTCATCTGGGTTTAAATATAACTCAGAGTTTGCCCTATGCTAACACTATCCTATATAATATAGAGCTAATATGCTACTTAGACAGGACAGCAGAATGACCTTCCTGAATGACCACTGGGCGGGGGGCGGGGCCTTGAGGCAGCCAGGCTGCGAGGGCCAAGCCCCTTGCACGAATTTCGTGCATCGGGCCTCTGGTTTCATATAACTGTAAAATGAGCTAAACAATGCAGGCCGTCAAATTTGGGCCTCATGACCCTGTTTGGGTATCTTTACTAATCACCAAATCCCCGCATCATCTATGCCGGAAACAGCTTTCATCACTCCAGTATTTTGTTGTTGTTTGTTTGTTAATATTTTTATTGATATCAGAGAGGAACAAAGAGGGAGAGAGAGAGAGAGATAGAAACAGCAATGATGAGACAGAATCATTGATTGGGTGCCCCTTACATGCCCCACACGGGATTGAGCTCACAACCCAGGCATATGCCCTGACTGGGAATAGAACCCTGACCTCCTGGTTCATAGGTCGATGCTCAGCCACTGAGCCACGCCGGCTGGGCGCTCCAGTGGTTGTTATCCCTGGCTACACGTTATTAAAAAGTACTGATGCCTGGGCCCACTCCACACCAGCTGAATCAGCACATCTGAGCGTAGGTGTCTCTAATGTTTAAAAGTTCCTGATTCTGCTCCATAGTGAGGGTTAGGAGCCACTTGTTTATACTGACCTGATTCAGTAGAAGCCAGAGAAGGATCCCAGGAGTTGGGGAGTGGTAGGCAGTCAGGGTGATTCTAGCTAAAAAACAAAAACAAGGTAAGGTTCCTTTCACAGAAGCATATTTCATCATGTTAATATCAGCCAGCGAAATTGGGCTGGGAATGTGGAGAAGATTGTCTTCTAGAAGCCTCACATTTAAGAACCCACTCCCAGCGTAGTTACAAGGAAAACTGGAGCACACAAACATACACGAATAAAACCATGCACATGCACACATACATACCATGTGACTGCAAGTAACTTAAAACAAAAAAATTTTAATTGAATTTCGGGGCCTGGGGAAGATCTGAACCTATAATTATTTCTTAGCAAACTTGCTGAACACAGGGTTTCCCTCCGCTGGGACGAGATGAGACGGGTAGCATAATGAACCCTCTTTAATTAAAAATAAAATGTTTTAGGATGATCATATTCTTCCAAGTTACATTATTTTTTTTAAAAGGAAAGGAAAGATGGTGAGAAAAATGTCAATTTTCAAATGCCCAGTGTTACGCTACCTCAAATGGCCTCGTTTCTCATTCAACCCTCTAGATTCAAAATTCCATCCTGAAGGGAAAACTGGATTCCCTGCATTATTCCCAGTAGGAAGCTAACTCTTTTTCACTCCAGCTCTATTCCTACATCTCTTAAAAACAACAGGTAGATTTGATGTCCATTGATTCCAGCCAAGCCAACCTGTGGGAAGGAAACAGACGTTGAGGCACCAAAACAGAGACACTTAGCCCAACAGCTCGCTGACCTAACTTTGTTGGATTTTCTAGTAAAAAAGTGCACTGCTGATGTTTCCCCTGTAGAATTCTTCCCACGTTCCTTAGGAGGTATTTGGGATGTGGATATACAGACAGAAGCGGGAAGTACTCTCCTGGATGCGAGGACTATGGAGAAGGGTGGGGAGAAGGCAGAGGGAAGTTCACGCTCTGATTAACTGAAAATGTCTCTCTTCAGACAGGCGAACAAAACAAAGATGTCCAAGGAATTGGGGGGAGGAGAGGTTTAAGCCTGAGTTCTATCCCTCAGTGGTTTCTGTGTGTGATTAGGAGACATCTAACTCAGGCGGTTTCTTTTTAATTTTGTTATTTTCATTTTCGTTGAATTCTATTTCCTCCTTTACCACTTCTGGGTTTGACACCCAGAGTGCTAAAATTTCTGCTTCTAATTGGAGATATCTTTATTCAAGGGAATAAGTAATATATTAGAAAATCTAAATGGAAATTCTATTGTCTCCCAAGCTTTTCCTACCCCATATCCTCTTGACAGAAAAAGTAAAGATATAAAGCAGCTAAAACCTATGGCTGTCATTGATTTCACACCAAATATTACCTCTGATAGACTGTGTCTATACTTCCAAGTGCAAGTATAGGCAGCTTCTTTAGCCACTTAAAAGGCATTACAGCCCTGGCCGGTATAGCTCTGTTGGTTGAGTATCATCCCATGCACCAAAAGGTCACCCATTTGATACCTGGTCAGGGTACGCACCCAAGTTGAGGGTCCAGTTTCCAGTTGGGGGTGTGTATTGGAATCAACCAATCGATGTTTCTCTCTCTCTCTCTCTCTCTCTCTCTCTCTCTCTCTCTCTTTCTCTCTCTCTCTCTCTCCCCCTTCTTCTCTCTCTATCAATAAAATCATTTTTAAATGGACTTTTTAAAAAGGCATTACAGCTCTTTCCCTACGCAGTGTAAACCTACCTATGTTCTCACAGCTAAATGGGAAGCATCTACACTTCAAGCCACACTTAGACAAGCACACGTGCATGCACATGCTTCCTCCCCATACACCTGTCACCCGAGCTACCTTCACTGGTCTCAGCTGTACTTAAACCAGATACCTTGGGATTCTCTAAGTTCCCAGTTATGGATTTAGCAAAGCAAAAGGAAGGTAGGTGAGCATTTTCTCCTCCCAAAAAGTGGATGAGTAAAGGTAGTGAGAGTGGGAAACTTATTTTCTGAGATTTTACAAGGCAAAGTAGGGCAAACACACACACACACACACACACACACACACACACACACACACACAGTGCCTTTACCAGGAACATTCCCCGCTGTGGCTGAATGAAAAACTGAAGAGCCTGGAAATCTACCAGTGAGGGGAGGGGCCTCACAGTCAACAGCCTAGAGAGCTTTGCCCTGGGCAGGTGTAGACCTGGCCAGGGAGAATTTTGGTAATTTTAATAAAACCAAATTAAATCCTAAAGTAAGACCAGTTGGTGATTCAGTAGGGACGGCCCTAGACCATTATGGAGTAGCTATAAAATAAAAATTATAGATGGATAAGAATAGGAGCAAAGCAAATAAAATCATTTTAATGGAGGAGAGAGAGAATATGGCAGAGAAGAGGAAAACTGCCAAGTGTGGAGAGAGGGTTACTTATAGGATTCCCTGGAGTAAGTGGCTTTTGAGATAGGGGCCTACAGATCATAGAAAAAAATGGCACACATCATAGGATTTGTGAGGGAAGGGGGGATGCTGGAGTACAAATGCCTCTTTACCCAAGCAGAGAAGAGGCCAAGAGGCCTGTGGTGCTAAAGAAGGTGGAGGGATGTGAAGGGGATGTGATCCCCACCCTCAGGGAATTTATCTTTTAATTAAGGGAGCAAGTTTGGATCTAAGACACTCTGCTTGGCACGTTATGTAGGTGTTTTACTCTGTTCTCATGACGTCCTGTGAGATGAATAGTTTATTACTCAATTTGTATTTGGAAACCAATGCTCAAAGGGTTAAGCAACTTTCCCAAGGTCAAAAAACCAGAAAGTTGAGGATCTAGGATTTGAACCCAGGTCTATCTCACTTCAAAGCCCATGCACATTCTTTCTAACAATGACAGAGGCCAACTCTAATGTTGGCATTTCCCAAAGAGATACAGATCTGAAAGGATGCTGTGTCAGTTTGTCCAACCTACTGCTCCTTAAACTAAATCCTTGCCTTCCTCCCTGGAGCCTCTTCCCTTGCCTGAGAACTATGGTGGGCAGAACCTCTTTGGCTGAGGTTGGCTTCTTTCTCCCCATTATCCCTTCACGAGAAGAAGACATCAAAGATTGCGGCAGGGCCATAAAGAGAGGGAGGGTGTCAGGAGGGAACCACCCTGGGCTCGTAAACTGGGCGGGGTGGTGGGGAGGGGGTGGGTGGGTCCCACCCATTTGTCAGGCAACGCTGCATCTCACTTTCCCCAAAAACTGAGATCTCAGCTCTTGCTTTAGGGCAGGGCACTTAAGCAAAGTTTGGGTGGCGGGGGCGAGGGAAGAGCGCAACCCAGGGATTGGAGTTATTCTGACATAGAAATGGCGCCACCTCTCCACCCCCGCCCAGTGAGGCCAAGACATACAGGCAGGTTCATCTGAGACCTTAGTTGTAGTTTTAGTTCTTGCTGAGTGTCTCACTGAAGACCACAGAGTGGACACAACCTACACGGCTCAGCCGAATTCCCTGTGCCACAACTAGACTATGCATCTTGAAGGACAGCTGCAGACACCAAAGAGTACGCATGGTCTTGCCATCACTATCTCCTTCTACTGGTAGAACAACCCAGAGCCTCCAAACCTGCAACAGTCATGCACATTCAATACAAATACCTGTGTCTTAGATCTGAGTGGAGCCACCTCCATTAACCTGGGAGTTTCCCAAGGACATAAATCCAGTCTTGTCCCTAGAAGATTCCTTCACTGAATGGAGAGCTCTGTGCACAGTTGGGGCTCTTGAAACGGAGTCAGCAAAGCCCACGTGAATCAGAAGTCCATGTTCTCCAAGGCAAAATGGATAATCACAATTAAAACTTTCCCTTCCTCCCAATCATGTTCACCATAGAACTGCTTCTTTCTCTATCGTCATAATCATCAAGCATTTATTGAATATAACTAAATAGGGTGCTGTACTTGGTGCTTGATGTGACAGATATCACAGGTACTGCCATCAGGCGACCTGATATATACATTTAAAAATATACAGAGAGATTGGGAAAGTGTGGGCTCGGGGTTGCCAGTACCTGAGTTCAAATCTCTGCTCTGTCTCTTTCTAGTCATGAGACATTGAACAATTTCTGTAATTACTCTGTGGCTTTGTTTCCTTATCCTTGAACAGAGAGAACAAAAGTCCCTACTAGGCAGGGTTGATGTAGTGATTAATTTAGATGATGCATATAGGGCACTTAGTATAATGCCTGACACATAGTAAGCACTCAACAAAGGAGCTATGGGAACCAGCAGAAACGTGGCATGACTGGGGCCATGTTTTAGGAAGACAAATCTTGCAACAGAGTTTAGGATGGTTATGAGGAAGAGAATTAAAGGAGAGGAATCCTGTTAAGAAGGTTTTACAACAAATGAAGCAAAAAGGCAAGAATGGCCTGAATCAGGGTGGAAGGAAATACATCTCTTCATATTCTTGGAGTCTTGACCTCCCAGAGAGATCTGGAACAACCAGTATTATTTAAAAGATGATGTGAGAAGAAAAGGCCGAGGGAGTTGGAGTCATTTAGGCTAAAGAAGCCTGAAAAGTATGGATTCTGTTTATAAACTCACAAGTGGATATTACACTGGAAGCTTCTAGATAGCTTCCCAAATATCTTTTTATAGATAGATAGATAGATAGATAGATAGATAGATAGATTAAGATGTAGATGTAGATATAGATATAGGTAAATATAGATATTCCCCACCCCAAACTCCCACTAACACAGAGCTGGTGTGACAGTAGCAAAAGAGATATTGATTAGGCCTAAGATAAAATTAATAATAGGAAGATGGATCAAATACTACAATGGGTTCCTGTTCCCCTGTGTCTTTAAAAACTGAGCATCCAACCACACATTGACAGTATGGCCTAGAGCTGGGAACCTGGACAGAGTAGCCTCCGGAGATTCGTTCTACATCAGACTACTTGGGACATCCACAATTTCATCAATAAAATATTATCAGCTTGCAGATGATGGAACTTATTTCCCAGTTTTCTTAATATTTTCTTGACCTTAGAGTTAGATTTGTTTTTTTATACCTCATTTCTTTTGGGCTCTAGGCCAAGACCATCTTATCCCAACCCTCTGAATTAGGAGCACATCGGTGACTTTGTTAGAAACTTTGTACCCCCCACCCTAGAAATTATTCAAAAAGTGCTCCCTAACTTTTCCTTTCATAGCTGGACACTAAAAAGATCTTCAGATTCTTTGTAACAGTCACTAGACTTTGATCAAATGCCAACTCTGCCACATACTAGTTCTATAACCTTAAGGAAATCACACAGGTACAGTATTCTGTGCCTCAGTTTCCGCTTCTGTAAAATGAGGGTAAGAATTTCAAGCATACAAGGTTATGGTATGTTTATAAGTAAAAACAACTTAGAACTGTAAAATGCCACTTAAACATTAGCTATTATTACTATAAGATTTCAGTACTATCCCAGCTGATATGGTTCAGAGATTGAGCATTGACCCAGGAGCCAAGAAGTCACTGGTTCAACTCCCAGTCAGGGCTCATGCCCAGGTTGTGGGCTCCATCCCCAGCAGGGGCCATGCAGGAGGCAGCTGATGTTTCTCTCTCATCGATGTTTCTGTTTCTCTATTCCTCTCTAAAAAAATTTTTTTTTCCAATAAAAATATTTAAAAAGTAAGAAATATATATAAAAAAATTTCAGCACTGCAAGAGAGAAAAAGGAGGCAGTTGGCAAGAACTTTGATCCCAACCAACCCTCTTTTGACCTAAACATTTTAACATTTTTTCTCCCTTTTATTGAATTTATTGGGGTGACACTATTAACAAAATTATACAAGCTTCAGGTGCACAATTCTGCAACACATCATCTGTACACTGTATTATATGTTCACCACCCTGAGTCAAGTCTCCGTCCATCACCATTTATCCCCCATACCCTCCTCCACCTTCTTCCACTCTCCTCCGCCAGCAATATTTTGACTTTTTTCTAAATCAAAATGCATTTTTGAAATCCTCGCCAAGTGGTAGCACCTGGAAGCTTGGTAAGCTTTGTTGGAGTATTGTGTGTCATCCAAAAGATGGAACTTTAGAGGCCTTTCATAACACACTGCATGTTAGTCCTGCTACTGTCACTTCCTAGTTGGTTTTAAAGAACTTTTAGCCTCTAAACCCTGTGGAGGAGGCTGGGAAAGGAGCTAAATCTTCCATGAGAGGGGAGTGTAAATTCTGCTCCGGGCCATGAAAATGAGGCCTAGAGGGAACACATCAAGGAATCAGGCACCATCCCTCCCCCAAATCCTAACTACAATAGTTACAGTAGGATGTGGGCTAAGGATAAAGAGCTAAGGAGTAGAGCTTCCATGAGCCCTCAGGACAGCTACTGTGTTGAACTACATGTGTTTGGAGTCAGGTTAATGGTCTGGCTTCCTCAAGGAATAAATAATAATAGTCCTAATCATCCCTCAACATCAGAAAACAATCATTAGTGTCCTGCTCCTTCCCCCGTTCTCCGCCCCCCAAGAGAAAGGGTCATGGCTGGTCTTATCTTGTAGATAGAAAACTGATGCATCATGACTGAAGTTAGCCAGGAACAGGTAGCAGGTTCAGGAAAAAGTTCCGGGTGTTTCCAGCTGTTATTTCATCCAGGGGCACAGGTTTACCCCCATAAAGATCTCTATCCAGCCACAGAGGATGCTTATCTGGATTTTGGCAATGACTGGAGTGGGAGGGAGGTGGAGCAGAATGTGGGCCCTGTCATAAGAAGGCACCAGGCAGAATGGAGCAACTCAGCATCCCTGAGGGGATGACACTCAGGGGGCTAGATAGGTCACCTCTCCTTTGGAAGCTTCAAGACTCTGCATTCTCAGTGATTTCGTCTCTCCATGATCTCTACTGACAAAGTGCCAAGCCTTTCCTCTTGCTTTACTTTAGTATTGTGAAATCTAAGAGAAAAGAGGAGAGAAGGACCCTCAGGACAGAAGACTTCTCCCTTCTCTCCCAAATTAGAGAGGGGGGCAGAGGGGAAGCACTTCATTCTCAGCAAGCTTGTTTACCAGCTGCCAGCCCAGACACACCCCCAACAAAATGCCATGGAGAATGATGTTGTGACTCATGGCTTGGCAAGTACTGGGATCATGCCCCAGGCTCCCAGATACCACACTGGCTCCTCCAGGTCGCCCTGGCTGGGTCTCCTCCTCCTCCTTTTCCCCAAAGGCATTCCTCATCCAGCTCTCTTTTCCCAAGCCCCTCCTCCCCTCAAATTATTCCCTGAAGAAGTGGAGGGAGACAAGAATGGTTAGAATTGGGATTTGAGTTGAGGTTAATTTCAGGATCAGGATTAAGGATCGGGCTACGGATAGAGCTACTTTGGGATTTGATTAGTCAGTGGACTTTTAGTTAGTAGAGACAACAGAACTCTACTAACTTATACCCGTTAAAGTCCTAGGGTTAGCCAGTGTTAGATGTCCTGATGATAGGTCCACTTTTTCGGGGGTCAAATTAGAAGAGTTAGAATCTGCTTTAGAAAATGGAAAATGTCAACACTGAACAAGGATGTAATCAAGAATCATCTCCTAGGAATCTGAGCACAGGTGTTTTTTTTTAAATCAACTACATTCCTAAGGATTGTAGATACGGTAAAGCCATTATATCCACTCCCCAGGCATTGTGCAATGTTTTTTTACTTCACCTTGACCTCAGACCTAGAACTTTCTAGTGGAGCCAAGAGTCTTGGATTTCTTCTCCAAATCCTCTCCTAGTTTTATCAAAGGAATTACTCCTCTAGCCCACCAGCATTGGGAAATGGCTGGGGGAGTAGCTGAAGCACCGGGACCTGACATTTGGGCACTTCAGGCGCCGTCTTGGTGGAGAGGCACTCAGCAAAGCATGCTGGGGCTTCCCTGACTGAGACATCTGTCAGCAAGACTCAGGAGGCTCCCCTCAGGCAAAGGACAAGACACACTGCAAGTTCTGAGCTCAATTTCTGAGGACAGGAAGAAAATAAAACTAGAAACAATTGCAGACAGTCCAGGGTGGGGAGGGATATGGAGCAGGAGGCTTCACAGGAAGTCATGGGGGTCCTCCAGGAGAAGTTGGTAGATAAAAGTGATGGGCTGAATTCCTAGAAACCCATTCTGAGACATGTACACACACACACACACACACACACACACACACACACCCCAGCACCTCCTTACATAAGTTGTTCAACCTGGAAAGATAAACAAGCTGGCAGCCCACCCACTACTGTGCAACCAAAAACTCCTCCATTTGATACGGGCTTCAGACCCTCTTCCTTCTCTTCTGACTCTCCTTCCCCCACATCTGCCTCCATAGGTGCTTGGAGGTCCTCCTGCAGAAGGGCTAGGAGCTGGCACAAAGCCCACCTCAGCCCTGCCCTCCCCACGAGCAGCACCAAGACGGTGATTAGCAACTCTCCCCAAGGCTCAGCGGCAAGGGAATTTTTTTTCTTTCAAACATGTCACATCTGGCACATCTGCTTTCCTAGCAATGATGCATCCCAAGGGGTATAATCAACAGTTGGGGCGGGGCCAGGATGCAGGTCTGTACTGACAGAAGCCTGAGCCAGAGACGCCGAGAGCAAAACTTAAGAACACCAACTACCCCCACTCCCATTATACCCAAGGGTTGAAGATGAGCCCTATCCCTGCTCATCTTTCTGCCTCAAAGCCAGGCACCCTCCTCACAACCCAAATCCATTATAGGGCACAGAGACAATGCAATGGCGCATTTTGCTTTGGGAAATTATATAATCCTTTTTATTGTCCAACCTTAAACTCTCCTACTGGAATTATAAGGAAAGTGGGAAAGAACCAGTCACCCTTTCCCCTGTCACAAGCTCCTAAGCAATATTCAGAAAGGCTCTGGTAGTGTTTTCTCATCTTTCACTCCTGCTTCTATCAGCTGCCCTCATCTCTTCATTGTTGTGACTCCTTGCTCTTTTCAAGTTTGATCTCTCACTGCAGGGAATGCCACCCCCCACTCCCCCCGCCCCATACACACGCACCCCGCACCTTGGGCCTAGTGCAGGGGTGGGCAAACTTTTTGACTCGAGGGCCACAATGGGTTCTTAAACTGGACCGGAGGGCCAGAACAAAAGCATGGATGGAGTGTTTGTGTGAACTAATATAAATTCAAAGTAAACATCATTACATAAAAGGGTACGGTCTTTTTTTTTTTTTAGTTTTATTCATTTCAAACGGACCGGATCCTGCCCATGGGCCGTAGTTTGCCCACGGCTGGCCTAGTGTTTCAAAGGCACTACCTAAATGTCTCCCAACAGCAGTTTGATGAAACACCACCAAGCACTTTGACTGCTCTACCCATTGAAACACCCCTCTTCCCCCTCCACTGTCTTATGACTCCTTCATTCAGACACTTCCTTTCAGCTAAGCAAAACTGCTTCATTTGATAAAAATTTCTCTCCCTTTGACCTTTAAGGTCATTCTTTTCTCTTTGGTCCTAATTCACCTCTTCCGAACACTCCCCACAACCCTTCCTGAAGGAAGTCCTGCCAATGTCACCCATTTTGTTTCCAGTAGTGTCTCTCCATCCTCCATCACTACCCAAATCTCTGCCCTTATCTCATTAGGCCTGTGTGTTTGTTAGGATTCTGGGTATCACACAGTTCCCACCACACGAGAGTCTCCTGAAAAATAGGGACGCTCTCTGTCCAGTGCTCTGTATACTCCAGTTTCTTGATTCAGGAAAGGAAGGTAACTGAGTGGAAGAGAGACACAGGGCCAAACCACCTCCTCTGCTCCCACAAAAAGATATAACCAACATAAATACATACACATACATACACATGCATACACCAACTCATCTCAAAGATGACTGAGCTTGTCAGATATAAATCATGTTTGGCTTTCAAATGCAGTGCTAATTACACGGTATCTTAACTATCTGTGCAAACTGTCAGAGAAAATATATTGGCGATTCAGAGGAAAGAGGAGGGAAAGGCTGGAGCATCCATTGAACACCACCCTCACCTTCTCTGAAGTCATCCAGAGATGGGACACACAGAAGGGCGAAGGCGTGCCAGGGCCAGTCCCAACACTTTCAGAGCCTAATGGTTTTTCAGGTGAGATGTGCTGTCACAAGCTCCCAGGTAGGAGGGGACAAGATGAATTGTCTGCATCACCAGTCACACAGTGCTGCACACACAGCAGGAGTGATTTAAGCTACATTTTTTTGAAGACATCCTGACAAAGTAGATTCTAGAAACAGAGGTCCCAAAGAGATTGAGTCCTTCCTCTGAGAGTTTGGGAATCATTTGGTCTAACCCTCAGCCTCTAGACAGAATGAGATCCAGACTATTCCAGAAGGGGTGGGGAGTGTGATGTTTAAAATACCCAATTTTAAATTTATAACATATTAATATATTCAAAGAAGTCTGTACTGAGATTAGGATTACATTATTTCTTCTTAGCCATAGTTACAGTTTGGGGTGCTCCTCTCCCAACTGCCATTCTCTCCTACATTCTTCCCAAACCCAGACTGACACCAGCCTCAGCTTCCCTTTACTTAGAAGCACTTGGCCTGTTTCCAGGCTATTTTTCATACCCGTCTTTCTGTTGTGTGTGTTGGAGAAAGCAGACTGATGGGTTTCAGAAGGAGGACCCCCGAAGGGTGTTGTATCTGGGACAGCCTAAGGAGGGGACATAAAAGATGGAAGCCAGAGTAAGGAGGGAGAGGACAGCAGTGAGGGCCTAAGGGTGAGACTCTCATCCCTAAGGGCAGAGGAGGCAAGGGGAGCAAAGGGAAAATAAAAGAAGCAGAGATTCTTGTGGCCCCTCTAGCCCATCTCTTGCCTCTGTGCGGATTTCACATACACATACTTAGTTATTCACCAACACCAACCGGAGAAATGTGTTGTCTAAAGCTGAGAAAAGAACAGTGCATTTATCAAGAACTTGCTTGTGGACATTTCCAAGGTGTGCATGTGAAGACATACTGGTGACTTTTCTGGCAAGAGAAGGAAAGCCGTTTCGACAAAAGTTTGTCACACATGGCAGCAGAGAGCAGGGCATCCTTTATTAGAGACGTAGGAAAATCAGATGGAATTCATCTTTCTAGATAGTTCTGGGTAGTTCATTCTGATATCTTTCTAGACCTTCCTGACCTAACCAACTAATGAGACAAAAACCAACCAATTAAAAGTACACTGTAATATAAACTTGCATAAACAGTGACCCCCAATTTTCTAGTAGCATCTGGATGAACACTGTTTGGTTCAACACCCCCTGTCAAAGGAATAAGATTCTCTTCATTGTTCTCACTTGGGGACCTCAAGCTCACAAGCCCTATGTTAGTGTCTCTCCTATGATCAGTACCTTATTCCACTAGAGTTATTGCTCAGGAGCCTATAACTATCCTATAAGTGACCACTCTGTCTATGGGCCAAAGGTAGTATGACAGACAAATGAGCAACAGATTCAGGACACACCCTCATGGTTGTCACTTCCCCAACAGGATTACTCATATGCTATGGGACAGGGAACTAGAGAATAAAAAAGTGACTCTTTTCTAGTTGACAGAAGACAGAGTTCCAAGTCAGATCATTCCCAAAATTCCTAGGTTCCTAAAGATCTAGCATTCCTGAACTCCAAACACTGTGAGACTGAGATTTCTTGACCCATCCCCACAGAGACATGAAATCCAGTTATAAGGCAAACAAGGCCATGTTTGTCCCATAAAACCACCATGTGTGAGCTAATTAAATGACATCATAAAAAAGGGAGATAAATGCAGGCAGCAGGGAGCCTGCCTAGGAATGAGGATGGGATCCGATGGGTGGCTGATAAAGTCATGCCAGGAGAAGAACTGGGAGTGAGTATCCTCAACCCCCACCTCAAGATTTCTCAGGGGCTTCCAACCAGCATCAAGTGATGGGTGAGGAGAAGGCAGGTCTTAAGGTAGAGAAAAGTTATACTAGGTCTTAAGGGAAAGATGCTAGCAAAGGAAGCAGAGCAGCCTACACAAATGTGATCCTCCCTGCTCCTGACACATCCACTCATAGAGATTCTCACACCTAACAGTTCAATCGATTTGCATGTATATACATACTCATATGTAGAGATATACATAAGCACTCTCACATACACAAACATTCTCAGCAATATAACTTTCCTCCAATCACCTCATAACTGAATTAGACATCTACTGAAACAAAGGTCTGTCATGACCTTGGGGATTTCTTCTAGCACTAAAAGAGTCTTTGATTTTGTGATCTCTGAGCACACTGAGAGTATTTTAAAGTGACATATGTTCACTGCTTCCCCTAAACAAGAAACCATTGAGAATGTCACCAAAATGATGGGTACCTGGAGGGAATGAAATTCACATTCATATCTAGTCATGTGGCCCAGAGCTCTGCTCTCTGCAGCAAAATAGATGAAGGCTATAACTAACTGATCAAGGTGTCTGTCCCAGATGAATACTCAGACCGGTGAAGGGCAGGAACTCAGAGAATTCCTGAAATAAGCTTAAAAATTAGTTTCCTTTATAGATCTTTTTAGGCAAAGTAAGAGTGAGTCTCAGGAACACCTCCCACCTATCGCCTCCCTGATGCCCAGCCCATCAACCTAAGGAGCTTCTCCTCACTGCTGCACCCAGGATCACATTTCATCCAGAGAAGTTTGACTCAAAGTTCAGTTCCTCATGCCCGTGCCCTTTCCAAAGATAGTTATATTAGAAGGAAAATTTGGGAGTGAAGCGGAAGCCCAGACCAATAAGACAAATTCAGGCATTCCACCATTCCCTTGTTCACACATTCGTTCAGCAAACAGTTATCGGGTCTTTTATGTACCAAGCACAGTCAACCAGGCACAACTAAAGACACAAAAATGGATGACCCTCGCCTTGGTCTTGAAGAATGCACATCTCCTTGGGCAAGGCTGTCTTTCCCAGCAATCCAAAAAGGATTCTAGTATCCTGTAATGCTAGACCCAAATTTCACTGTTTTCTAGTGAGTTCTTTTTCTGCTGAATGTGCAGAAAATTGGAGCTCTGAATCACTAGCAGTAGAGGATATGGTCTCCCTGGACATCTAGGTTCCTTTCCTGGCTCCACTCTGACTCCCGGGCAGTTCTAGACAAGTCATGGACTCAGTTTCTCTACCTGGGAAGCGGGGGAGGCGCCCACTGACTAGTTCTCAACTTCACAGAGTAACTTGGTGATTAATGGGTTAATGTCCGTGGGAGGCTTTGAGCTCTTGGGATGAAAGACACCCTAAAGCCCTGACTCTATTGGAAACTCTGCCCAGCCAACAAGATACCCTGAAACCAGAAAAGGGGCCTTTGATCATATATGAAGGGCTGTCTTTGGAAGAATGAACTAGAGGGAATGAGTTAAAACAGCAGCAAGAATTAAAGTAGCATGAAAAACCTAGGACTTTCTGGCTCCTGGGTGGAGCCCCTTGTCTGGAGTTATTTACAGATCTTTCGCCTACCTATTGAGAGGGGTGGTCTGGATCATCTCTGGAAGCTTCTTCTGGACATCCTACAGTCAACTCCATGTTAGATACTCTCTGGCAGATGTTTAATACTGAAGGTTAAATATTGAAACTTCAATGGTTCCCCGCACCCAAATATGAAACAAGCCCCCTTCCCCACTGCACAAGTTGGTAGTAAGCACAAAGAGGGAGAGTCCATTTAATATATAACACATTTCTAAATTGTTTAACAATGTTAAATGTGCAGAAAAGTTTTGCTATATAATTATTCAAAATCTATCAAATATTCATTATCAAGACAAAGTGTAAATATCAAGATTACCAAGTGGGGCATGGAGTCCGGCTTCAGTTCAAATACTGGCTCTGCCATTCACCAGTTATACAACTTTGAGCAAGTTGTTTAAACACCCTGAACCTCAGTTTAATCATCTGTAAATTGGGAATAAGAACAATTCCAACTTCAAATGATATTGTAAAGGTCAAATTGGAAAATTGTGAGGCTACCAAGAATTGGCAAGGATGGTAGGACAACAGGAACTCTCAGATACTCTGGTTGAAGTGAAAATTGGTACAAATACTTTGGAAAACAATTTGGTATTACCCAGTAAATTTGAATGTTCACATAACCTACAACCCAGAAATTTCACTACTAGGTATAGATGCTACAAAATGTGAGTACTAGAATACACGTTTCAGTATATTCAAAGCAGCATTGTCTTCAATTGATAAAAATTGGAAAGGATGCAGATGCCCATCAACAGTAGAAGAGATGAGTGGGTTAGGGTATATTCATACACTGAAATATGTACATCAATAAAAAATGAACAAAGTACGGCTACAAGCAACAACGTGGATTCATCTCACAAATAAAATGCTGAGTAACATGTGCACGGCACACAAGAATACAGTTTGAGTGGATTTATATAAAAATTCTAAAAGACAAAACCGTATTATTTAAAGATGCGTATATTGGTACTTAAACCATGATGAAAAACCAGAAAATTCTTATTACAAAATACAGGGTTGTTACCTTTGGGAAAGAGAAGCAATTGTGATCAGAAAGGGGGCTTCTGGGTGCTAGCAAAGTATTTTTTTATGAGTGGTGGTTTCATTGGATGTTTCTATGTGCCACATTACTCATTAAAATGCATGTATAACCTGGCCAGTGTTGCTCAGTGGTTGAGTGTCAGCCTATGAACCAGGAGGTCACGGTTCGATCCCTGGTCAGGGCACATGCTCAGGTTGCGGGCTCAATCCCCAGTGGGGATGTGCAGGAGGCAGCCAATCAATGATTCTTTCTCATTATTGATATTTCTCTCTCCTGCTCCCTTACTCTCTGGAATCAATTAAAAAATATGCTTTTTAAAATACACCTATATTCTTTATATACTCTAATTAATGTGTCATATTTCACAATGTAAACAATAAAAAGATTTAATTAGTTCACATTTGCAAAGGGGTTAATAAAATACCTAGTGGATACTAAGTTCTCAATGAATGTTAGCTGTTATACCCATTATTTATCCACCGGCAGTTCAGAAATTATCTGTCCCATTCTTTCCCTCCATTAATCATAGTAACTACGTGGATATGTATTTAATAAACATTTACTGACTGCCTACTATGTGCTATGCACTATACCAGGAAGAAATGTACCAGATAGTGTCTCCACCTGAGGTGCTCACTGAGGTGACCTGAATGCACCAGGACAGATAAGCCCCTGCTTCCCAAACCATCAACTTCTCTTTCCACACATCTGGGTTCAATGTTAATTTCTCAGTAATGGCAAAATCACAAATAGGGATTTGTGTCCAGAAAAAAACCTCTACTTGAAACCACCCTCCTATCCTTACCAATCATATGGCTGCCCCAGGTCACAGGTATCTATTCACCCTGCTACGCACAGCTGATGCAGCCTACACATGTCTGCCACACCATGAACCATGGCAGAGAAAAAAGAACTGTGACAAAAATCTTCTGTGGTAGAAAAATCTAGTGTCTGCATGAGCCCCCTACTCATCCCTTTCTACCCCAACCCCACCATTCCAGCTTAAGGGCAAGAAATACATTATGACCCTGAGCCTTCGTTTACATGTAACAAACAGAGGTCAGTTTATTTCTAAATCACTTTTTTTATGGCTCTATTGAACTATTTGCCACATTATTTATACGTTAATGGGCCAGGCCCCTCTGGGAAGCTCCCCATCTAATAAATAATGTGCCAAATCATTAAGCAAGGTGATAAAATCAAAGCCATTTAAAAATACATCAGCCTGCAGTTCCCTTCCAGTGAAATAAGCTCCAGGGGACCCAAAAGGCGGGGGGGGGGGGGGGGGGGGGGGCAGGGGAGTAAAATACCACCTTGTATTACTGAGTTTGGTCAGGTATAGGATTTCCCACCCCCCTGGGCTTGAGATAAAAATCAAAGCTGGGAGATCTAGATAACCTAGCGGCTTACCCATATCCCCAGCAGCTAGGGGGAGAGGAAGTGGGTAGGTATTACAATACAAATGGTTGCAAGTACGCTTCAGGCAGAAAGAAATAGGAGCATCATACTCTACCTCCCACCTGCCTCTTAGGGGTATTGGGGGCAGACAGAGAAGCCCAGCTGGGCCAAAGAAGTCATGTCCTCTGGCTGGAAGTTGGGGGTAAAAAGAAAATCCATTGAAGACCTTTGCTTTCTACCTATAAGCCATCACTACGATTCTCTCTTATGAGAGAATTATGAGTATTTATAATTAGTCTGAGTCACAGAGAAGAACATTAACAATAATGATTACTCTGCACCCCCCCCCCCCCCGATTTCCCACTTCTTACACCAAAGAACTTACCACACCCTTTTTCACCATCAACCCACTCAGAAAGCCATAGCAGTAGCAAGAGAATGTGGGCTGGAAGACTCACTCTTGAGCTCCCTAAGGACTTGACCTTGAGCTTTTTTCCAAGTGATTCAGAGAAAAAAAAGCACATGGGAGCCTATAAGTCTATCCTTATCCTGAGGCCCCCTGTGCGTAGATCCCTGTCTTAGGTGCTACAAGGAATGATCCAGATAGACCATCCCCTGGTTGATGGGAAAGATAAGACCCCCTCTCCAGGACTCTGACCCAGACTGAAAACTTAAGCAGCAATATGAATGAAGAAAGTACAAGTTGAGTATCTAAGCAGAGAAGGCATGCAGAGCAAAGAAATGATCTGTGGGATAGAGGAGGTTTATATAAATATCTAAATTCTAAGCAAACATACCAAACATTATTTGCTTTAATCCTTACCAAAGCCTTGAAAGGTAATTTACAGATTCAGAGAAATGAAGGGATTTAATCAAGGTTACACAGCATGCTAGGGGGCCAGGGTTTGAATCTAGAACTATTTTTCTACAAAAGGCTTTATCGTTTTTATTAAATGATCATGCCAAGGAGCAGAGATAGCTTTGAGTTGAGTTCTAAAGGAAGAGACACATACCGATAAACTAAAAGAAAAGGGAGGTGGGGTTGCCAAATGATATACAGGATGCCCAGGCCCAAATATTGCATGAGACATACACTAAAAATTATTCTGTGTTTATCTGAAGTTCAAATTTCATTGGCATCCTGTCAACCTTTAAAGCAAGCAACTCTTCAACCTTAAATCATGGCATATTGCCTGAGTAAGTCTCCCAAGTGAAGGAAAACAAGGCTTTCAGGGAGGATGAGAAATAGGTTTGCTGAGTTGGTGCAGGTAGTTCCATACCAGAAAGTCAAAAACTGGGACGATGTGGTCATTGTCAGCTGCCAGAATTTTTTGAAGAATGGAAAGTTTAGACTTGAGGATAGAGAATAGAAAGTCTTTGGTTCTAAGTTGTAAACTTCAAGGAAAGGGAAAAAATAGTTTCATAGAATTTAGAACTGGAAGGTATTTTAGTTTATAATATAGCTAGAGGCCCGGTGCACAAAATTCGTGCATTCGGGGGAGAGGAGGTCCCTCAGCCTGGCCTGCACCCTCTTGCAGTCCAGGAGCGCCCGGGGGGTGTCCAACAGATGGCTTAGGCCTGCTCCTTAGGGGGTGTGGGCCTAAGCCGGCAGTGGGACATCCTTAGCGCTGCCGTGGAGGCAGGAGAGGCTCCTGCCACTGCCACTGCACTTGCCAGCTGTGAGCCCAGCTTCTGGCTGAGCAGCGCTCCCCCTGTGGGAGCACACTGACCACCAGGGGGCAGCTCCTGCATTGAGCATCTGCCCCCTGGTGGTCAATGCACATCATAGCAACCAGTCATTTCACCGTTCGGCTGATTTGCATATTAGCCTTTTATTATATAGTACACCTTCTATTTGCATAGTATTTTAAACGTTTCAAAGCACTTTCACGTACATTACAGTAGGTCCTTGGGTTACGTCGGAGATCTGTTCCAATGGCACGAGGTAACACAATTTTCACCATAAGTCAGAACCCACCTACATAAGCACCTACATCACTCACATGGAGCACATAGACAGCAGTAATGAAGTGAAACAGTAAAAAAATTTTAAAAGAAAGATAACAATTCCTGACCTTTACTTGTGGTAAAAATAAATAAATAAAAAACATAAAGCACATATGTACATATGCCAAAATGATGGAACTTTTTTTTTTTTTATAAATACTGTAAATGGGAGATGGCGACATAACCACGAAACGATGTACGTCGAGTCCGATGTAACCTGAGGACTGCCTGTATTTAATGTGATCCTCATAAACCCCCTGAATGGTAGACAAAATGGATGTTAACCACTCCGCCTCAGCCTACTAGCTGGTCCCTATCCTTCCCTCTACCACCAACATCCAGAGAGACACTACTGGTACACTGCCTCCCACCCCCAACTCCACCACTCTGAAACTTCTCACAAGTCACCAGTGACATATCCAATGGGTTCTTTTCATTCTTCATTCCACTTTACCATTTAACATTGTTGATAACCTACTCTAACTGTGATATGATTAATCTCTTGTTCTCCTCTTACCTCTTGGATCACTTTTTCTGTCTCCTTCACTCTTTTCTTGTTCCTCCATACTCCTCTTTAAGTAGTTATTCTCAAGTTTCCATCCTTGGTCTTCTCCTTGAGTAATTTCATCCATTCTATTTTCAATCCCTGTATGTGTGCTGATGACCCCACATCTACATCTCCCACTGGTTTTCTAGATGCTAGATTAGAATTTTGAATTGCCTCCTAGACATCTCTCCTTACTACTCCCATTCCAGTTCATCCTCCAACTCTAGCTATCTTATTCACTTAATGAGTAGCTCCCCCATTGCTTATAGGTTTGTCCATAGCCATACAGTCATGGCAAATGTGGTCCCAATCAGAAGGTCGGCAAACTTTTCTTTCAGTAAAGGATCCAAAAGTAATTATTTTAAGTTTTGAAAGCTACATGTGGTCTATGTTGACATTCTCTTTCTTTTTTAAAAAAAAAAAAAATACAACCCTTTAAAAACATTTTAAAAAACACCGCTCAAACACATTTTTAGCTTGCAGGTTGAACAAAACAGGCACTGAGTCATAGTTTGCCAACCTGTAGGGCCAGGTCTCCTCACTCCCAATCTTGTTCTCTTCTCTTTGCTTTAAGAAGTTAAAAGCATAAATGTATGGGGTATTTACAGTTTAAAAATTCCTTTCACACATATCACTTCATTTGCTCTCTCTCCTTTGGACCCCCATAGGACTTTACATGTACCTCTCTTATTGTACAAACTCCAGTTCACAACTTATTATTCTACTAGGATATTCTTGAAGACAATGATTAATTTGCATTTTTATATTCCATAACAACTAGCCCAATGTGTTATTCATAAGAAGCACTTTAAAATGTTTATTGAATGCATCAATAACCTAGTTTTAAGTTTTATTTAAATAGGAAAAGTAAAGAAGGTCTGAAAGCTGAACACTCAATCCGATAGCTGGTGCTATTCTGCACTGTAAGGACAGTCATGGGGTAAGAAGAAATGGAAAGGATGAGAGAAACCCACAACACCAAGGTATCTGCTTCCCCCACTGGGAGCTCCATCTCTAAGAACTGAACTGCCCAAGGTTTTTCCAAGAGAAAACCCAAGCTGTCTGGGACCCCATGTGGGGTCTTAATTGACTCACTTGAGCAGCAGAAGTCTTCAGGCGTGATTGAAATGAAATCAGAGAATCTTAAAGTTAGAAGGGACCTCAAAGGTTCAGCTCTCACCTAGATGGCTATAGTCAGGTCCTAGCTATCTGGACTAAAGCAGGAAAGCTGTGACAGCTCTCACCAAGTCTGTAGAAAAAGTAAATAACAATTTTTGGACTTTTAAAAATATATTTTTTTATTTATTTCAGAGAGGAAGGGAGAGGGAGAGAGAGTTGGAAACATCAATGATGAGAGAGACTCATAGATTGGCTGCCTCCTGCACACCCCCTACAACCTAGGCTTGTGCCCTTGACAGGAATCAACCTGGGACCCTTCAGTCCACAGGATGACGCTCTATCCATTGAGCCAAACCAGCTAGGGCAAATTTGTGGACTTTTTAATGCAGTATTTTTTTAATCTTCCAAAATGTATCTGTGTCTTCAGAATTATTTTAGGAATTAGGTCTTGCTGGGACATAAAGGAGACAGCAGTCTTGATTAGGAAAAGATATTGGATGAGAGTAGATAACACTATGCTTGCAGCTAATCTGAGGCCTGGAGGGGGGAGGGAGGAGATAAAATCATTGTTTTTTTAATATCAAGACTTCAATAATACTTGTTAATAAATTTAGTGATCTACTCTTTTCATGAAGCTTTGTTCTCCTATCCCTTCCTGCCTTCTCTTATTACTTGGGCATTTGGAAGGAGCCAACAGAGAAATCCAGACAACTGAGCTTGGGGACTTCCAGAGGCAGTCCCCACAGACTACAGCAGAAGCCTGAGGCTGGGACACTTTCACCCTGAATACCTAGGTCTAATTCAACTAATGACTGCAATGGAATAGGGTGGAGGTGCCTCCACTGGTAGCAGCAAACCGTAGATGTGCTCAGAGCTTACAGTAGGCATAGCCTCACCGAGTAAGTCTAGAGCCGCCCTCCCTTTGCTTAGGTTCAGTTCCTCACATAAGGATCACAAAGATGTGTCAGTACAACTGGCCAATTGTCAACTGTCTTTTTCCTTCCAGGAAGAAGCTGGCTCCTATGATTTATAGAACTGTTTTTAAATAAATGTCTTGTCTATTCAGGAAATAACTCTGACAGCTGCTGACAAAGGTGAGCCAGAAAAGTGGTTGAGGTTATAAACAAGGTGTAGAACCTCACTGCTCAATGCATGGTCCATGGACCAAACAGCATCAGCATCCCTGGGGAACTTATTAAAAGTGCAGAAATTTGGACCCCACCACAGATTCACTGAATTAGGATATGATTTTAACCAGACTCCAGCACTCTGCATGCTTACTAAAGTTTAAGAGGCACTGGTGAGGAGAAACCAAGATGGCAGCATAGGTAAACACCAGAAATTGCTGCCTCCCACAACAAATTCAAAAATACAACTAAAAGACAAAACAGACATCATCCAGAACCACAGGAAGGCTGGCTGAGTGGAAATTCTACAACTAGAAGCAAAGAGAAAAGCACACTGAGACTCAGAGGAGGTGCGGAAGTGCAGAGGTACAGAGGCGCACGTGGCAAGGGCTGGCAACTGAGGACACGGCTGTCTTTTTGAATCGGGAGGTAGTCACAAGCCCCCGACTGCTCTGAACTCCAGTTCCTGGTGAGTCTCTGGGGACCCAGACTCATACAGGGAGAAACTGGACTGTCCGGCAGTGGGCAGAACTCGGAACTCGAGGGCGGCTTTCTCTCAAAGGTGCTTGCAGCAATTACCGGGACAGTGAGACACGGGGCACCTTAGGGCAGGGCTGAGGATCAGCCATAGCTGCTTGCTCTGCCCTGTTGATTCCCTGAGACCCCGCCCCACCCAAGCTGCGGCAGAGGCTTTTGCATAGGAATGCCCTGGCCCTTTGCCATCCTTGCCATCCAAAATTACCTAACAAACTGCAGCTGGGCCAGACAGACCCAGAACTTCCAAGAGACGGCCCAAGGCCCACAGCAGCTTGCATTGCTTCACAGCTGGGCCTCATTTGGGCCCCTCAAAACCCAAACAAGGAAGGGGAATCTGCAGATCTCTTCATAGCTCCTGATGGGTAGCCTCAGGCAGGGGCTAAATTAGCACCTCCTTAGATCCAAGAGCCAGTGTACCCAGTGGTCAGAGTGGGACCATCCAATTACAACTCCTCAGATCCATAAGGGACACACTCAGGGGGCAGACTCAGTGAGCACCAAAGCCCCACTGAAGCAAGTCTTGCCTCATAAGGGTGTCTTCAGCACAGAAGTTCTCCCACCATAGACATAGCTGACTCTCACAGCCAATTGGCCACAGGTCAATTCCTCCCAGTGATACCTACAACAATCAAGGCTTAACTACAACAAGACTGTGCACAAAGCCCACAAAGGGGTGCACCAAGAGTGTCCACCTCAGGTAATTGGGGAGGCTGAGCCACTGGGCCCTATAGGACACCTAGCACACAAAGCCACTCTACCAACACAGGGAAGCATAAAAAATGTGGAGACAAAGAAACAGGTCACAAATGACAGAAACGGAGGAAAGCAAATGACTGGATATAGAGTTCAAAACCACACTTTTAAGGTTTTTCAAGAACTTTCTAGAAACCACTGATAAATTTAGTAAGACCCTCAAAAAGTCTGGTGAGACTGCCGATAAATGTAGTGAGACCCTCAAGAAATCTAGTGAGACCCTCGAGGTTATGAAAAAGGACCAACTAGAAATTAAGCATACACTGACTGAAATAAAGGATATTATGCAGAGTTCCAACAGCAGACTAGAGGATCACAAGAATCAAGTCAAAGATTTGAAATATGAAGAAGCAAAAAATACCCAACCGGAAAAGCAAAAAGAAAAAAGAATCCAAAAATACGAAGATAGTGTAAGGAGCCTCTGGGACAACTTTAAACATACCAACATCCGAATTATAGGGGTGCCAGAAGAAGAGAGAGAGTAAGATATTGAAAACCTATTTAAAGAAATAATGACAGAAAACTTCCCCTACCTGGTGAAAGAAATAGACCTACAAGTCCAGGAAGCACAGAGAACTTCAAACAAAAGGAATCCGAAGAGGACCACACCAAGACACATCAAAATTAAAATACCAAGAGCAAAAGACAAAGAGAGAATCTTAAAAGCAGCAAGAGAAAAAAAAAGTCAGTTAACTACAAGGGAGTACCCATACGACTGTCAGCTGATTTCTCAACAGAAACTTTGCAGGCCAGAAGGGAATGGCAAGAAATATTCAAAGTGATGAATGCCAAGAACCTACAACCAAGATTACTTTATCCAGCAAAGCTATCATTCAGAATTGAAGGTCAGATAAGGAGCTTCACAGATAAGGAAAAGCTAAAGGAGTTCATCACCACCAAACCAGTATTATATGAAATGCTGAAAGGTATCCTTTAAGAAGAGGAAGAAGAAGAAGAAGGTAAAGATACAAATTATGAACAACAAATACACATCTATCAACAAGTGAATCTAAAAATCAAGTGAATAAATAATCTGATGAACAGAATGAACTGGTGATTATAATAGAATCAGGGGCATAGAAAGGGAGTGGGCTATTCTTGGGTGGGGAAAGGGGTGTGGGGGATGCGGGAAGAGACTGGACAAAAATCGTGCACCTATGGATGAGGACAGTGGGGGCGGGGGGAGGTGAGGGCGGAGGGTGGGGTCGGAACCGGGTGGAGGGGAGCTATGGGGGAAAAAAGAGGAACAACTATAATAATCTGAACAATAAAGATTTAATTTTTAAAAAAAATTAAAAAAAAAAGAGACACTGGTATGTTGGACAAGGTTCTGCTACTTACCAGCTGTGTGACCTTGGGCAAGTTATTGACTTCTTCATAGCTCAGTTTCCTTATCTGTAAATTTGGGATAATAATAGTATCTCCTCATAAAGTTGTCGTGAGACATTAGTTAACATGTAAAGTGCTTAGAATTGTGCCTGGTACCTGGTAAGTATGCAAAAATGTTAGCATTATTAATGTTCTCTTTGATGCACTCTGTAAATCCCACCAAGCAGAACTGGCTGAACTTAAGGTGACAGGAGGGGAGGGGGCAGGGGGATATGTGTGTGTGTGTGGTGGTGGGATGGAGAGAAGAGCACTAACAACAAGAGGAATAGCTTTTTTGATTGAAATGAAAAATTCAATTGTGGGGGCATTAGGCCAAGTTTGGGGTACCCAGAGTTCTAGGACTAGTGAATAGCCATTCATATGATGGATTTATTAACATATACTATTGCCAGGCCCTTTGCTGGGTACTGGAGACAGTGGTGAACAAGACAGACAAGACCCCAGCCTTGGGAAATTCTGAAGTGTCTACTTACGCTGAGAGAAGGGAAGGCCTATCAACATTATATTACTGTGATGCATTTAGACAGCCCAATTCTGGGGCTTTGGAAGTTTGGTTGGGTTCTCTCCCCACATCTTATTAACATGATAGTTTCCCCAACTTTTCTTTCTTCCATGTCTCACAGACAGCCAACTAAGGTAGTGATGCAGCTTCCTGTGGCTGTGTGGGCTGCTGAGCTAAACACATTGAATCAGACTAGCCATCTTAGAGGCCAGTTGTCCACATGATTCGGGTTCTCTAGAACTGTGTTACTAAAACACAGATCGGATCTTGCTACTCCCCTTGTTTAGAGACCTCTAATGGTACACAAGCCATTCACACTACAACCCTAAACTATTTGACAGTCTCATTACAAATTATCACCCTTCCCTAGCATGTACTGTACACCTTAATTACAAGAGTGGTTACAAACTGGGCCTATTCAGAACTGGGTTTTAAATCCAAACATTGTTGTTTACTGTCTATGAGATCGGGTAAGTTGTTCAATCTAAGCCCCAGTTTTTTTTGTTTTTTGTTTTTTTTGTTTGTTTGTGTTTTTGTTTTTTTTAAATATATTTTATTGATTTTTTACAGAGAGGAAGGGAGGGAGATAGAGAGTTAGAAACATCGATGAGAGAGAAACATCGATCAGCTGCCTCCTGCACATCCCCCACTGGGGATGTGCCCGCAACCCAGGTACATGCCCTTGACCGGAATCAAACCCGGGACCTTTCAGTCCGCAGGCCGACGCTCTATCCACCGAGCCAAACCGGTTTCGGCAGCCCCAGTTTTTGCATCTGTTAAATAGGGATACCAATTAATAAAAATAGCTATTATTACTCCGTATCAAGCACTGTTCTAAGCATTTTCATCTATTGATTCACTTAATCTTTCCAACAGTGCTACCTCACAGCATTGTGCAAGTTCCGAGAACTGTGCCTGATGTGAAGTAATATTAGCTATAATTGTTGATATTAATATTAAAACACAAACAGGCTTTATCATGCCTTCATACCTTTAACAGTTCCCTCTCTCTGGAATGACCAACTGCCCTCCTCTGTGCCACAAACTCCTAGTGTTCCTCCAAAAAACCCAGCTTTTCAGGCATCCATACACAGAATAACTCATCTCTTCCATACATGCTCTCATAGCACTTGTCCGAGTTCATTGAAAATAATGTTTACAGCCTTGGCCAGTGTTCAGTGGTTAGAGCCTCAGTTCTCAGACTGAAGGGTGGAGGGTTTGATTCCGATCAAGGTTATGTACCTGGGTTGCAGGCTCGATACCCCGTCCCTGGTCAGGGTGCATGTGGGAGGCAACCAATCAATGTGCTCTCTCACATCGATGTTTCTCTCTCTGTCTCTCCCCCGCCCTTCCCCTCTCTCTAAAAATCAGTAGATGGAATACTATGCTGCTCTAAAAAGGAAGGAACTCTTACCATTTGCAACGGCATGGATGGAACTGGAGAGCATTATGCTAAGTGAAATAAGCTAGTCAATGAAGGAAAAATACCACATGATCTCACTCATTCATGGATAATAGAGACCATTATAAACTTTTGAACAATAATAGATACAGAGGCAGAGCTGCCTCAAACAGATTGTCAAACTGCAGCGGGAAGGCCGGGGAGGGTTGGGGGACAGGAGGTAGGGGGGTAAGAGATCAACCAAAGGACTTGAATGCATGCATATAAGCATAACCAATGGACATACGACACTGGGGGATAGGGGAGGCTAGGGGACTGTCTAGGGCGGGGGGGAAAAAATGGACACATATGTAATACCCTTTGTATTACTTTAAGCAATAAAAAATAAATAAAAAAAATCAGTAGAAAAAAACATCCTTAGGCGAGGATTATCAAAAAAACAAATAAAATAATCAGGCTTTACAGATCAGGCTTCACCACTAGCCTGTGGGCTTCTCAGCAGTAAAGATCCTATCTTATTTCATATCACTGGGGCCGACTCTAACATATGGAACCAAGCAGCTACAAAATGAATATTTATTGAATGAATAAACCAAGATCTGACTGAATGACTAAATACTTTCAGGAAAAGGCCTAAAATGTGAAACTCCAGAGAGAAGCAACATTGGGAATAAAACAATCCGGATACCTTCTGCCCTACAAAGCCATTCACCAGCCCAAGCTTCCTCATTGTCACTGGGTAGATTGCACCTCCCACCAAGGACACTCCCCAATCCCCTCTTGCTGTAGACACACCACTCACCTCTGGCAGCGACAGAAATAAAGAAGATTACATCATTTGTTACAACAAAATGGTTATTATAGTAATAAGTATAATTAGCATCAGACAATTACAATAATAACACATTTCCTTGCAGCAGAGGTACTTTTTTAAAAAACAGGTTTATTTAATGCCCCCCTCACACACACCTCCTCCAAGAAAAAACAGCTCTCTTCCCAGAGAGCAGAGTCTTCTTTCATTCCGCCGAGATGCTATCTTAATGAAGGAACATTATTGACAAACCCCATAAAATGCGAGCAGATTCCCTTGGAGCAAAATCTCTTTTGCTCTCTTTCTGGTTTCTCTGGGGCAGAAAAAACCTGGTGCCTTTCTTTCGAGGCATTAGGAAAACTTGCTGAGGGAAGAAAAGATGAGGCCAGAAAAAGCAAAAAGAAAAGAAAAGTCTTCTCAAACAGCGAGAGCTTAATATCCATTGTTGACCATCGCCCAGCCTTTCTTCCTGGTTGCACACACTAGGAAGGGAAACGCGCCATTTACTTACAGTGACACACGAGTGTCTTCGGTTGTTTTCCAAGCCCTTTGGGAGCAAGAAGCTGTAGGGTGAGATGGTAGAGAGGCCTAGGAGGGAATTGCAAACGGATAATGAGCAGGCCATTTTACTCCACATGGACATACCCACATTAGATGCTTATACGAAATCTACTTAATCTCCTGCTTTTTACAAAAATATTTAGGAGAGCTTACAGTAACATGCACAGCAAGATTTAAAAATTAGATGAGAAAATTAGGATACACACGGACATTTCATAAGCTTGTTGACATATACATAAGTGCATGTGCACTTTCCATTCATGTATACAAACACAGACACACCCCACGTACATATCTAGAATGTACCTCGTACATGGTAGGCTCTCAAAAATATTTGGTGAATTAATGAAACAAATCCACCCATAAAGGCAAAGGAATATAAAAATAAGTAACTCTGATACAGCCTAAGATACAGACATTAAACACATATAAACATTTATACATAAAAATATATATGAATACATGTCTCATGTATATAAAACAGACCACTATTCACATGTAGTGCACACATCATTTTACACACATACACATAAAATTAAACCTCACCCTTTTACAATTGCCATAGTCATAATAGATGGACATATAAGCACTTTTGCTAACATATATATATAAAAACACGGCCACATTGCAATATGTGTGTGTGAGTGCATACTCACTCATATAAGCACACATTCATACACAGACAGGTGCATACAGACTACACACACGCGCGTGCGCACGCACACACACACACACACACACATACACATGCACACAGAGCAAATCAAATCAGAACAGCTATAAAGATAAGTGTCTCTGCTCATCACTCTTATCTTCTCTAAGTGACAGTGCCCAGAGGCATGAACTTAACCTAGGGCTCTAGCCCATCACACCCAATGCAAGAGAAGGCAAAAGGTGTGGACCACCCACTAGGGAGCCTGTCTGTCTCCAAGGCCGTCCATACATGTGCATGTCTTGTCCAAGTACCCTGGGATTTCAACCTCACCACAGATCACTGGAAATGAAACCTTGTTGACCTACTTTCCCAGGTAAATCTCCTCTTCACCCTCACTGACCCCAGTATGTGGTCTATGTTTCATCATACTTCCCCAATGAACACTCTCCCATTCTCTGAATTTTCAGCCAAGTAAGTTGCCCCACAAACCAGGGATACTCCCCTCGCCTCACCCACCACATTAGCAGAGAATATCCTTTCCTCCTTTGGTATCAGTGCTCCTCTCTTCCAAGGAGCCTTCTCAGATCTTTCCCTTAAGACATTCAGCTGCATGTAAAACAGTTATTTTTTCCATAAATAGTTTTTCTTTCCTGTAATGTTTAAAGTGCATTTATTCCAGCCCTCTTTAATCGCGTACACAGGTATAATGTTTTATTCCATTTTTATATGTCTTTTATGGGTATGTCAAGATATCTATCTTAGATTTTATGCTTCTGATTCTTAGGGGATTGCGTCTGTCTATGGATGCCTTTGTACAGTGGCCAACACTTGCTGGGTATTTTTATTCTATTCCACTCAATATTTGGTTGGACCCTGTCTTAGGTGTTTCAGGAAGACACACAGAGAAAAAGAGATATAATACCATCTTAGGGAATCTCAGACTGATGGTAGAAACAAACATAAAGAAAGAAACAGAATAATAAGGAAAAAAATCTATAATGTCAGAACTTGAAGAGGATTGTGGGATGATTTAATCCAGACTCCTCATTTTTCAAAGTAAAGGAACTGAGATTTGGAGAAGTGAAGTGACTTTCCCAGAGTCACCTAGAAAAATGAATGACAGAAAGGGAGGCAGTTCCAGGTTCCTGTCTCTTAGGCCAGTACACCTTCCACAGTGTCAGCATTTCCCAAACTGAATTTTACTAATTTCCCAAAAAGCGATGAGATTTTTTTTTTTAAAGAGGTTCTGTGGTCTAATAATATTGCACATTATGTCCTCTCTTGGAGATCCAAAATGAATTATTAATATGTTAAAGGTTCTGAGAAGTCCTGCAGTTTACAATTTTAGTTTTGTCCAGTCCAATGTTTCAGAAACTGACCTGATCATATAATACTTTTTAAAGACACTCCTATTAACATCATATGAACACGAGTGTTTTGAGGATTACACCGTTTAGGCAGCCCATCACAGCAATGGGGAGGGTCTGAGTTGGGTTTCTTCTAAAACAGGGAGGGAAGGAATTGAGTACAAACATGAGCATAAGACTGCCTCCTTCCTCTGGAGGAAAATATGAGCAGCGTTTAATGAAGTGTTGGGAGAGACGGTGACTCTGGGGCGGGGGAGGGGGTATGTCTGAAACACAGGCATTAGCCTTTCTTGGAAATGTTGTCTGACAGTGGACACTGGTTCAAATCGCATCGAACCAATGGTGTGCTGCAACTGGTTCATTCACTCCTGAGAGCTGACTGTAAAATGTTCAAGAATTTTTGAAACTGGTTATTAAACACAACCATTATTTAAAATTAAATTATATAAACTTTTATTAAATAAATTATATTTTTAAAAAGCTAATAAATACTAAAAAAAAAAAAAAAGAGTTGGCAAGCCCTAATCATGAGAGTAGAGAGAGCTTCACACATAGTAGGCATTCAGTAAATATTTGTTGAATGACTGAATCAGTGAAGCAAGCTGGTTTACCTCAAGCAACAAGAGAGCCCAAGACAAGTGAATTCGAAGTCACTTCTAGTTTTCTGCACCTTCGAGGAGAATGACTGTTATATGGGGGAAAGGAATAGGAATATATATAAGACCGATAACCACTGGTTCTCTTATTTCCACAGGGTCTGAGGAATTTTTCCTGGCAAACCCCAGCAATAAAATTAAGCACAGTTGGTGGAGTGAATGAGTCAGGTTGAGCTGTTTGTTTGTTCTCCAGGGCAAGGACATGCAAGAGTTAATAAACACACTGGAGCCTCTTAGACTGGGCCTTGGAGCAAGAGATCAGCTTGTTTGTTCTACAGAATTTGAACTCAGGTCAAAATGGCTCTCAGGGCCTCCCTTCCCTGAGGTAGAGACCTCCAGGCGGCAACCGAGGTCATCCACTGGGCAGCCAGGTGCTCCACCTAACAATGCATTCCGCATAAGAAGTTCCTCTCACCAAGCTATTTTTTGTCTTCATAACATGCAGGAGGCACACCAGTCTTCCACCTACTAGTTGCAGGATGTCTTATTACTTAACACAGGCCACAAACTGGTAAGCATCAGGTTAAGGCTGTGGCATATCCAAGTTGACTCACAAGATTATAGAATCCCAGGACTAGAAAGAACCGTAAGAAATTATTTCAAATACCCCTAAGCATCATCACCATACTCACCCACCTCTAAGTCAGTCTTCTTTTTGTCTTTCCTCTCCCCAATTACAGAAGTAATTTTCACTTTCTTGGCCTATCCAATCCCGGCTGTGGTCAGGCAACAACACGAGATACCCCCTGTGCGTTCCAGGCCTTGCTGTTAGGAAGCTCCTAATCTAAGTAAATTGGTAGAACATAAATATCTAAAACTGACTTTGAAATGCTTTTAAGCAACCAACCAGCAAATGCAAATCAACACCTGGGCCAAAAAGACGAAGAGCCAAGAGGCATTCAAAAACAGGAGAGGTTACTTAGGGAGGCTTCCTGGAAGAGGGAGTATGAAGCTGGGTTGGAGAAGAATAAAGGGGCAGAAGGAACAGGGAAGTGAAGATCTTCCAGCCTGAGGACGTGCTTAAGGGATCCCAGGTTTTAGAGGCCAAAAACAAAAAACAAAAAACAAAAAACCCTGTGTAGCATGGACAGGAGGCTAAAGTAGGCAATAAGGAGGGACAGAAAAGAACCAAGTGGAAGGAAGGCAATAAGAGTCTTGAAAGTAAAGCTAGCGTTTGAATATGCCATATAGTAAGTAGCACGGTAGAATTAAAAGTCTAATGTAGTATTAAAAGAGTGAGTCAAGGGGCATGGGTTCCTGTCCTGGATCTGCTACCATCTCGTGTATTATAGGTCTCAGTCTTCTCATCAGTAAGATAAGGGCATTGGATTAGAGCAGTGGTTCTCAACCTTCCTAATGCCGAGACCCTTTAATACAGTTCCTCATGTTGTGGTGACCCCCAATTTCATTGTTACAAACTGAACATAATTAAAGCATAGTGATTAGTCACAATAACAATATGTAATTATATATGTGTTTTCCGATGGTCTTAGGCAACCTCTGTGAAAGGGTCGTTCGACCCCCAAAGGGGTCGCGACCCACAGGTTGAGAACCGCTGGATTAGAGGATCTACTGGGTCCCTTGCAGTTTTAAAAGTCTCAATGCTAAGATGCAAGAGACAATCAGGATACTGTGGCAGTTCCTTAACAAATCCATTTAATATTTTCCCCTTACACAAGACAAGTCTAAGTTCCCTTAACCCCTGCAACTGAATTACAACTTGAGCATATTTACTACATCAAAGATTAATCCTCTAAACCCAGCAAGCTTGCTGGTTGAGCAGCAAGGAAATCTCTCTATAAAAAGAATAGACTCTATAAATTATTGGTCACTTACCTAGGGTTGTTACTAAATTATTGTAAAAGGATATATATTCTGCTCCTACACTCTCACTTCTGTTCTCTCTCAGACTAATTGCTTCCTGAACTAGGAAGGGTGTCCAGACAGAGACCTAGGAAGTTTGATATATACTGGATCTTTAAACTGCTGAAATTCCAGATGATAAATAAACTGCACAGTGGAATTTGAATCAACCTATTCACAGCCTTGAAAGGAGCAGGAGGGTAAGTCATTGAAATTATCCTCTTTATATCCTTTCTGAGCATTCCAAGCAGCGTAACATTTCCCCTGGTTTTCACTAAGGAACTGTCAGTTTTCCCATGCTTCCACCTCTGGCCTTATCATATCATATTTTAAACATTTATTCTGCTGTCCTCCTCTCTAGATTGGAAGCTCCTTGATGGCAGGGATTAATCGTATTCATCTTTAAATAAGACCTATCCTAGTCAATAAGTCAATAGAGCATGATCAGACCTGCGACAGAGGTGTGCAATAGAAGTGTGCAGGCTTTATTATAATCTAATTGAGAAAGACTTTCTAGTGTCTAGCCTTAGTCTTATGTTTCCATAACCACTCACCCCCTTTTGCCAAGTGGGCCAGTAAATGATACCCCCTTGCATCACAGAACCCTATGCACACTTGTATCACTGGTCTGATCACTCTCTATTGTAAATGCTGGCTTATCTGTCTATCCCACCAACCTGAAAGCACCTAAAAGGTAGAGACTATGTTTTACTCATTTTGCATCCTTTGTCCAGAGCAATAGCTATCACAAATAAGGCAATTTGCTGACTGAATCAAAGAAGCACAGTAGCTTATCTTTTTAGTGTTATGATCAAAGAAAGAATCCTTTAGGAGAATATCAAAGGTCAATCTCTATGATAAAAAATACACCCATAATAATGTGTCTACTTGATCAAAGTAGAGGATTGTAGAAGCAGTCACATATATATTTTAATTTTCTAAACATGCTTCAAGAAAAACAAAAGTTGTCTATACAGATCAAATTATCTAGGTAACTATTCACCTCTAGCACTTTGGGATATTATGAATTCAGGCTCTAAATTGCACTGTGAGGGGTGTGGAATAAAGCAAAAAATGTAAACACAGGCTCTGTTGTCAAGGACACCCAGACGGAAACACATCAGTGAGGATGAACATACGCTGAAGACCATTAATGCCATGCAATTAGCCAAAGAAAGGCATCAAACAAGGTAAAGCTCTGGGAGGTAAATTTTTTTATTTATTTTTATTTTTATTTTTTTAGAGAGAGAGGGAGAGGGAGAGGAATAGAGAGATAGAAACAATGAGAGAGGAACATCATGATCGGCTGCCTCATGCACGCCCCCCCACTGGGGACCAAGCCCACAACCCTGGTATGTGCCCTGACTGGGAATTGAACTGGCGCCTCCTTGGTTCCTGGGTCAATGCTCAACCTCTGAGCCACACTGGCTGGCCTGATCATTCATGTTTTTTTGTTTGTTTGTTTTAAATATATTTTATTGATTTCCCACAGAGTGGAAGGGAGATGGATAGAGAGTTAGAAACATGGATGAGAGAGAAATATTGATCAGCTGCCTCCTGCACATTCCCTACTGGGTATGTGCCTGCAACCAAGGTACATGCCCTTGACCGGAATCGAACCTGGGACCCTTGAGTCCGCAGGCCGACGCTCTATCCATTGAGCCACACTGGTTAAGGCGATCATTCACGTTTTGACAAGCTGCCCTCTCATTGTCCCAGGAGAGCTTCTTAAGTGTAGTGAGGAAAGCAAGACTTCTAGACGGATAAGAAAAAGACTATTTTGCAGTTTGAGGGAAATCAAGGCCTGAAATGCAATATGAAAAAGATATTCATATTCTTACATATATCTTACAGGAGAATTAGACCAAAAAGTCATTAAACAAGGTGAGCCAAGGAGAATGGTGATAAAATAGGAAGATTTCAGGCCTGCTTCCAGGGTGTCATGAAATTCTTATAAAAGCTAGAGGCATACTGTAGGAGATCACTAGGAGAAATTTATAGGAATATGAACTAAAGAATCAACTGGAAAACTAAGATGACAAGACTTTTTTATTTTCTTATTTTTTAAATAAATTTTTATTGATTTCAGAGAGGAAGGAAGAGGGAGAGAGAGATAGAAACATCAGTGATGAGAGAGAATCAGTGATTGGCTGCCTCCTGCATGACCCCCACAGGGGATCAAGCCCGTAACCCTGGCATGTGCCCTGACCAGAATTGAACCATGACCTCCTGGTTCATAGGTAGACGTTCAACCACTGAGCCATTCTGGCTGGGCCACTTCCTCACCTTTTGTCGCTTACTGTCTACTTCTGAAAATTGCAATCTGTCTTATTTCAAGACTCTTATTTCAAGAGCTCCCAGAATAGAAATCATCTTATCCTTATATGTGAATTTTGCTCCCCAAAGTTGTGCATGGTAGGAAAGCACAGTCTGCCTGAAGAAGACAGCCCTCAGATGGCTCAATTCCCCGCCTCACAGAGCCTGCAATGGGCTCTTCTCTCACACTGGAGTTATGGAGCAGGAGTTATGGCTCTCCCTGTAAAAAGTCATTATAATTATGAAAAATGTCTACGGCTCTTTCCGCAGTTTAGGCAAAGCCTCTGGCTGTCCTGAGGAGCAGAGATTTAAGATCCTGTTCTCCATAAAGATGGCTAGATAGCTCCAAAGATAGATGTGTTAACGCCTAATTGGTCATTGTTGAGTCATCAAATCTGTTTCAGTCAGCGGGATTGGACTATCCTGACTGATAAGGAAGACAGAAAACAGCTTAGGAGGGTGGCAAAGGATTATTTTAATCAGTGTTCTCTCTCTCTCTCTCTCTCTCTCTCTCTCTCTCTCTCTCTCTCTCTCATCTCCCTCTCCCCCTCCCACTGGCTCCCCCTACACTTTCACTGTTCCTTTGCACAGGATTTTTAAGAACAGAAGAGTCCACAGTCTTGCTCAGAAGCAGCCTTATTCAACTTCCTAGGATAGCAATGCTTCCTTCAGTCTAACCCTAATCTCTCATGTTAATGTCCCAGTTGTTTCTGCTTTGGCCTCGGGAAAGGCTAGCATTCTTCTTTTCTTGAGGTTTTAATACTTTAAATCCATTGGTCAGCATTTTCTCTTCTCCCTACTTTCTCTATCTTTCTCCTCCATGTCCAACCTTTCTCTTCTCCATATTAATCACAGCTGTCTTATTTATTTCGTTTTTTCAAAGCCACGTGACATTTAAACAATTATTTTCTAGAACCCCTAATAATTGTAACAACTATCACTTAATTCAGAGTGGGTAAAATATATTATTTAAACAACAGTCACTTTTGGCAGCAAACAATGCAGAATGTTGGCCAAACCGCAAGGATCTGTAGACTTGGAGGGTAATAACTGATCAGTGTAGATGTGAGTGAAGATGGCACTGTTCACAATCTGCGGCTTTAAAAACAGGAGAAAAGACCATCTGTGGTTAAGGTGAAAGTTTTAAGATGCTCTAGTGTGTGAAATGTTCATTTCAGGCTTTTATACACAAAAAAGCATCTCCCCTACCTGAGTTAGAAGATTTTTTTTCAGGAGGTAAACAATACCTTCCCAGAAAGATGGGACAAAATGACCCCTCAAGGAAACTCTGTGCCTTTCCTTCCTCCCTCCCCAAGGAAGATTATTGGTGGATTGTTGTTTTTTGAAATGGTGTTCATTCCCAGAGTAAATGTGTAGAAGATAAGGGCAAGATGGGAGATAAGGTTTTCTCTGTGGTTGCAACTGAACAGCAACTTTATTGGAGTTAACCCTGAAAATACTCTCACGTCATCCACTATTATTAGGAACGAAAGCCCAGAACATAAACCCCACCCCTTTCAGACAGAAAATCGGAGCATCATTGTGGCCTGTGAATTTACTCACTTAGGAGTGCATATTCCTTAAAGTTATCCCCAGTATCCTTCTGTCCCTGGAATGCTCTTCCACTTCAACCATCCAAGTCAGAGATGAAAAGTCTCTTCATTTAGAACGCTTCAGAGAAGGTGCCTCTGTCACTGCCCTCGTTTGACATGTTTCCTCTCTCTTCTATACACTTCACATTGCTCCTGAGCAGCTGTACTCAGAACCTGTTTCCTTTTCTCCTCATGGCTAACCAGTGCAGTTGGTTTTCTCAAGTTCCCCTGCACCAGCCACCCCACCTCTTTATATCCTAGAGACAGAGGTCAGATGAGGTGGTCATCCTCCATCCCTAAGTTCTGAATGCTCCTCCACATCCAGTCCCTCTTGCGATACCAAAGCTGGAAAGAGGAGTCTGGTTTGTGTTGCTCTATACCCCTCAGAACCACTTCACCCCCTAGAGAGTCAGCGTTTCAGAGTTTCCTGAGCTTTTGCAATACTACCTGTCCAGCTACAGAGAGAAGATGGCAGATAGTAAAAGGAAGCCCATAGGAACCCAAGGCAGATAAAGTAAGGCAGATGGCCATTCCTCTTGAGAGCCTGGCACTCCCTTGAGCCACAAAGGGAGCTGGATGCCCTGATTATCTAGTAATTGCCGCCGCCACCACCCTGACAATAATAACACCGAACCACTGACAGCCCTTTTCATCTGAAAGATCTCAAAGCACTTAGCCGCCAGGTGCTCATTAAGCCCTCTTGGATGAGGTTGGTTTGATGGGTCTAGCCCTTGCTACAGACTGTCAGGGTCAGGGGTGACTCAGAGAACCCAGGGAGCCAAATGTTGCAGAGGAGGGGGCCCATCAGCTTCCTACACATGGGAAAATGAGCCTCCTTGGCCCAGGACTGGATCCCAAATGCAGGGGAATGAAAAGGAGGCTAGCTCCTCCCCCAGCAGTCTACAAGCAGGGTCATGTAGAATTAAGTCAACACAGAGCTCATATACCCCAAATACCAGACAGGACTGTTTACACCCCAAGAACTGGTGGGAGGCATGGGACAGTGGGCATGAGCAACAGTAATTTTGGAATAGAGAAGCAGAAATTAGGATGGATGGATGATGGTGAGGAAACACTCCCTGAATCAAGAGGGGGCCTGCGAAGGATGTTTCTGGGAAACTCGAGTTTAGGAGTGACACTGGACAGCAAAGCAAGGATGAGCTGGTCTTCATTTTCCTGGGTATCAACAGAGGCAAAACCAATGTTTCTACAGAAGTAGCCTCTATGCAAAGCCTAGGTTCAGACTGAGAAGGGAGAGTTGTCATCCACTGTACTCTGCAGCCATGGAGTATAGATCACGGGGTGATTTCTATTTGCCACCGACCCTGCTGTCCTGCCCCACTTTAGAGCCTCTATAATGGCACTCCAAGAGCTACCTGCATCAGGTAAATGCAAATATTCCAACCTGCCACCCCCAGTGGTCACTACATTAGAGTGAATCCAAAATCATCCTGAATGGCTCTTCTGATAGAGGTCACAAAGCCTGCCTTTGAAAAAATGGACCACAGACTAATTCAGATAGACCATTCAGATGGGACATTAGACATCTCAGAAAATCATATCCTCTTCTCATTCCCTTTTGCTACTATAACTACCACAACAAAGGTCTAAAGGGCTTTTGCCTGATGGCATATGTGTTTTGTTTTTGTGGGGGGGTTTTGATCCTCACCCAAGGATATGCTTATTGATTTTAGAAAGTGGGAGAGAGAGAGACATCGAAACAGCAATCGGTTGCCTCTCGCTCGCCTCTTGCTCGTGCCCTTACCGGGGATGGAGCCCACCACCTTTCGATATACAGGACGACACTCCAACCAACTGAGCCACACTGGCCAGGGCTAGCATATGTTTTTTAATAGAGTCAAACCTACATCAGAAAATAATGGCACTTTTGGTGACAATTTAAAAATGCATAAATGGACAAGATTGCACATCTATCCTGTTCTCATTAGGTGACCCAAAGCCAAATCACCACTGATTCTCCTGGCGGCAACTGCTAGAACTTCTGGTACAAGTCCTTCTAGAAAACTGCCTTTGGTGCTAACACTAATACTCCCCAAAGTAAAAGAAGACAGTCATGTCACTGAGTGGCCTCACCTGTGGAATCGGAGGAAGATGACTTCCTGAGTATCAAACTTAGAAAACCATTGACTTAGAAAGACATTCATTGAGGAGAGAGATGGGGTCTGGTAATAGCTCCCTCGTTTGCCTCTAGAACCAAAGCCCAGAAGACCCTAAAAAATGCAGAGTCCCAGACCTGTTGTCCCGCTCCTGAAGATTTCCATCTCTCCAAAACTCTGCAATCAGAAGAAATATTAGTATACTCAGTTTTTATCTAGTATGCTCCTCAAGGCCATTTCTATATTCCTCTGCCCCTAAAAAAGACCTTCCCCCATCCTCCAACCTTAACTGCCCAAGACAGAAAAAAGGAGAAAGCATCCATTTGCCCAGAATTCAGGAGTTCCCACCCCCAACCTCCAAGAGGTGAGCGAGGCAGGGGAAAGACTCTCATTAGCAAGTTGCAGGTGGTGTTACCAGGGTATTATTTATTATTTGTTGGCTGCCAAGGCTTCCCTGAGCCTGCAAAGACAGAGCCACTGCCTCAGGGGCTGCAAAGTCTGAGACAGACAAACAACACACAACCCAGGCATGAAATCCGCCCCACTGAGGAGCTGGGGGCAACCTCGGGGATAGGAGCCACGCTCCTCTCTGGGAGTCCTCTGGTTCCTAAAAGTCTTGGGAAAAGTACAAATATTCAGGGGAGATCCTCCATCAGAAAGAAGTGGGCTCTCCAAAGGAATGAGAGGGGCTGCAAAGAAAGAAGCCCCGGCACAGGTTGAGGCAAGAGGTCTTAGAATGGTGTGAGAGGTAGGAGGAAATGAGATCAGGGTTACAGGCTGGGACAGCAGGCAGAGGAGGCGGGTTGCGGGGAAAGGCGTTGCTGAATGGATGGGGGAAGCCAAGAGATGTCATCAGCTGTTGCGTGGGGGAACACTGAGCCAGAACACAAGTTGTGGCAAGAATGAACCACCAGAGGTACCAAATGATTGGGAGTTTAACCAGAGGGGAAGAGGGGCTTGGTCATTGGGAATACCCTGTGCTGAGATGCTATTGCTCCATGAAAACTGGTCCATTCCCAGTATAAATCAGACTAGTTCATGGCATGGTAAGACTCTTCAAGACAACATGTGTCCATTTATCCCTTTGCTGGGAGAAACCCAACTATACCAGAGAGTGGTGAAAGCCTTAAGTTTCACCAATGACTTCTTTTCCTAGGAAAGTCATATGAGAGCGCACTTCCCCCTAGGAGTTCTACCCCCTGGAATCTTTGCTCTGTGCTCCTCATAGACTTCTTTGTCTGGCCGCATTGCTCTCCTCGGTTGCCTCTCGCTCGCCTCTTGCTCGTGCCCTTACCGGGGATGGAACCCACCCCCTTTCGATATACAGGACGACACTCCAACCAACTGAGCCACACTGGCCAGGGCTAGCATATTTAGACGTCACTAAAACAAGGGGGCTTCTTCAGAGGCTTAGCAGGGAAGACTGCTCCTGTCTAACCAAAAAGCACTTCTCACCAAAGAAAAGCACTTCCTGTTTGGGGTGTTGCTGTTTTTTAATATGTACATGAAATGGAGAGGGGAGGAGAAACTTCTGTCCAGGCAACCCTGAAAACGGATGAGGTGAGAGATATCAGAACCATACTTGGCTCTTGTACTCAACATGGGGCAGCAGATGACAAGGCCTGGGAGGAGGACAGAAGGGACTCTACACTAAGTTGGTCGTGTTGTGCTTCCTGTCAGGAAGTCCTTTGCTAAGTTTAACCTCAGCATCTCCAGATTAGAATGATCACTTTTCCTCTTATTTGGGAAAGGAGATAAGCAAGACCCCTTCTCCTTCCTTGAGGTGCTCCAGAAACTGGTTGTAAAAGCCCTGGGCCAGGTGATCAAGTCCCTGGGCTCCCGGTAAACATAGCAATCCTGTATATACTTTGCTGGTCTCTTCCCAAGAATACTAGGCTGCGCCAAGTGAGGAACTCTGAAAACAAGAAACCCACCAGAGTTTATTTATGTCTCTCCTTCAAAATATGCACCCATTACTCAATATCCTTGTAGGGCTCACCCACAAAAACAACTTAATACAAGCAAACACTGTAGGACCGCTCTCTCCTGCTCTTCGTGCCCAAGCAGAGAGGCCAAATACCAGCCTCTTGCTTTAGGATCACTAAAGCTCTCTGCCACAGAATGGAAACTTTCTAAAGGTCTGATCTAAAATGGCTCTGGGAACCAGAACATCACTCCTGTAGGGACAATTTCGGGTCACTGCATAAAGCAGGTCTGACCCCCTCCACTGCATCCCCAAACAGTAGTGAATGGAAAGTCTTCTACCCCCACCTTTCTCCAAACTGCCAACCCCCCTAAATGGGATAGGAAATAGACAAGACTATACTGCAGGATAAATCTCTAAGTTTCCTCTTTCACCCCAAATTGTGAATTCCTATACTCTACGAACATTGGGAATAGAGAGCAATGTCACAGACAATCCAAAAATGTTTGATAAATTTTTAAGAATCCATATGGCTCTGAAATGTATTATGCAACATTTTGTACAGTGTTTATCTATGTCATTTGGGCAGCCTTAGATTGTTTTTCCTTAATAACCCTGTGTAGAGGGAGCAAGTCTAGGGTGACAAATTTCCTGAAAATGAAATGAAAACTAAATAATTGACCACAACTTAATCAATCTGTTTCCTACCAAACTCTCACAGTCACTATACACAGAGAAACCCAGACCTACCATGCATCCACCAGGGGGCCAACAACCCGCAGTCTTTCCCTACAGCAAACACAGGGACTAAGGGGAGTGAGGTATTATTACTAACCTCTGCAGGCGTTGAGGGCATGGGAGGGTCTACTCTCATATGTTAGTGGTGGAATCAATTCTATCCTTCAATTGGTTTTCAATTTGACTAATTTATTGAAGGAGAAGACAATCAGGCCAGGCACGGTGGAAAACTTCCTAATAGGAATATGGGCCTATTAACCTCAAGGAGCTCTTAGACTGCTTGGCTTTAAAAGCATCGAATTTGTTCTCTTTTTCAAGCTAGATTATAGAAGAGTCTGTCCTGAGGCAGCGGAATTGGCAAAATGACACTCCTGCTTGCTCAGAGTCTTGAATCTTCTCTCCTAGGGGAAGCAGATCCAATATCAAGAAGGTGAGGGCTGCAGTGTTATTTTACAAACAAGCCCTCCCTATATCAACGCCATTTACTGTACTGGAAGCCGGCATTAAGTGAACCACTAGTGTAGTGCATCAAGGGCTTATTGAATATTGATTCCCATTTACGTGACAGCAAAATGGCCTAAGAAATCTTCTCTAGACGCCTCAGCCCCTTGATAAAGAGGGTGTTAGTTTTGTTTTATGAAGCCGGGATCCAGGCCAGTCACATCTTATAGCTCCACTTACTTTTATTTAATAAAAACAACGGATGATATGAGTGAGGAGGGGGAATGTGCGTGTCATGTTGTTTTTCAAGAGGATTCGATCTGTTAGCAAAGCAAGAGGAATAGGAGTTAGACTTCAGGAAGGATTTTGCATCAGGCCGTGGGCCAACAAAAGGAATAGAGAAATCCTAAAATGGCTCACCCCAAAGGCAGATACAGATATTTCTTCTAAGAAAAGAACCCTCCCTGGGTGAGATAGGGAAAGGATTTTGCTGGCCAGCAAAGTCTATACCAGCAAACAATGGAAGAGACTTTCGGGACGAGACGGCCTTTGGCAGCAAGAGCAGAATCAGAGTCTCTGCTCAGGGGAGCAGGGATCCAAAGGTTGCCATATGCCCTCCCCAGATGCCAGCTCTCCCCCGACCCAGCACTTAATTTATATGGGAATTCCTCCTATTCTCCAAATTTTCCAGAAAAAGAGATTATACTCATTTTCCCATCCCACTCCCAGTGTCTAGCAGAGAATTCCTTAATGTTACACCTTAGTTATATTCACCCGTTTCTTCAAAATGTGCGCCCTGGAAAATAAGCTGCAATCGTTCTATGGAAACGAACTGACAGCTCCATCCCAGAACAACATGGGGGCAGAGGGAGCCATGGAGAACAGGGCTTAGAAAATGAATCTTCTCCTGGTCCCCACCCCTACCCCTCTCAACCTCAGTGCTGAAGGTTAGACACGTGACAGAACTGCTCAGCATGGAGGACCACAGCAGCCATTTCCTCTAGCCCAGTGGTCGGCAAACTGCAGCTCGCAAGCCACATGCGGCTCTTTGGCCCCTTGAGTGTGGCTCTTCCACAAAATACCAACTTCTGCGCATGGGCCACGAAGTTTCAATCCACTGTACGTGCGCGCCCGCACGTGGTATTTTGTGGAAGAGCCACACTCAAGGAGCCAAAGAGCCACACGTGGCTCGCAAGCTGCAGTTTGCCGACCACTGCTCTAGCCCAACTAGATGGGGGTGCAGAGGCAGAGGGAGGCCAAGATTGGAGACACGGCAACAAGGAGGGTGAACAGAGGAGCTGAGGAGTGACCACAAATCGGCCAGCCTGCCAAGAGCCACTGACCCCGTTTTAATATCCCAGAGGTTGGAGGCGAGAGTAGAAATCACAGGCTCCAGAAAAAACAATCTTTGAAAGAAAATTGCCTGTCGCAGCCAGAGATATATGAAAGTGCTGTTACAGTCAGAGGCGGGGGGTGAGGGGGGAGCGACTGTAAAACTACACCTGGTTATTGCACTGACTGGCTGACACCACGATGCTTTTGCACTCCAAACAGTTTTGTTTGAAATGAAAAATCCCTATGGACTTGGGTAACTAGGATGGTGTGGGATGAAGTAAGCAGACAAGAAGCGGGCAGGGCTGCCCAAGCTTCAGGGTAGAGGCAGATCCGTGATGGCTGGGTTTGGAGTGGGATGACTGGACTGTGAAGAGGAACGGGAGGTGGGGCCAGGGACTTAGCACTCAAGTCCCACAATAGCACGGGACAAGAAGAAAGCAGGACAGTTTTTGCCGGAGGGATCTTATGCCACCTTCCACAATTGAACTATCCATCCCTGTACTCTGACAGCCTTTGTCTGGCTTTCACTCTAGTCTCTGTCTTTCCTTCCTTTCTTTATTTCACTTACCTTTCTCTGTTCCTCTCTCCCTTGTCCATTTTTGTAGCTTTCACTTTCTTCTTCTGCTTGGTTTTCACTATCTGTTTCTCTGTCCCCATGGTGTCTATCTCTCTTGTTATCCCTTCATTTTTCTTGCTGTCAACATCTTATGCCCACTTCCTTGACCATCACACTTTTCCTCCCTGATTCTATCTACCAAAAAGTGCCCAGGGAGCAGAGAGAGTGCATGCTAAATAAAACTGTTAACTACCTTTTACTACGCATTTACTCAGTGTCAAGCCCTCACTTAACAAACATTCTCTTGTTTAACCCTTACAACTAGTCTGAGAAGTAGGTCTTATAATCCCCATTTTATAGGTTGGGAAATAAGATCAAAGATACAATACAATACTAAGTGTCAGAGCTAGGATTCAAACCCAAGTCTGCTGGTTTTGAATATCCAGCCCTTACCAGTTAATGGGTAAGAAAAATCAGACAGAAAAATGGCAAGAGGGCAAGTAGATGCCCTAGAGAAAATTATGGAGGTAGGAACAGGCAAGTGTTCCAATCAGTGGGAACAACTGGATATCAATTCTTAATCTTCCTGCCTTCAGACCCGATGGACCAATTACCAGATACGTCAAGGTCATCAGTCCTGTCCTAACTCAAAAGTTGGTTGTAAGGGGAAAGAGAACCACTAGCCCCAAGAAGAGCATTCTCCCTGCCCGTCTCAGCCTGGTCTTTCCTAAACCTCTTAAACCTCCTAAAGCAAATCATTTCCAATTGAGCCTTCAAATCCTTTGTGGGAAAAGACTGGCTCCGTGTGGCTTGTATGACACTAGCTTCACAGCCAAAGAAACCTGTAATAACACCATCAGAAGCTATGTTGGATCACAAAATTCTCAGGATGAAAGATAGTTCTTTTCTCTATCCCCAATAAATCTCTCTCATTTTAAACTACAGTTCTCTCCACGCCCTCTTCCAGTACCTTACCTTACCTTCTTGTTCACAAAGTTTTCCTTAGCACTCACATCTATCTCTCCTGCTAGAACTGATTGACATACTCTAGTCATCCAATTCTTGTAGCTCCCATGAGTGCCTGGCGTGTGCCATGGCGCATGAGATGAGATCTCTGTTATCTCAGTGTCATTACAAATGGAATAATTGGTCGTAAAAATTATGCAGCCTGTTGGAAAAGAAATAACAACACACACACTCATTACAGATTCCTGAGATAGCTTCTCCTGGCTAAAATTTCATGGTTCTCCATATCCCAGTCATTACCAATATCTCCTCAGCTCCAAGTGCCCAAAACATTGAGTCTCCTCTAGAAAGAAGCCCGAAACAGCTCCAGCCTCCTCAGAGGTTTGTTCAACTAAACCAACACAACCTGATCTAGAAGTTGAGGAGTTTTTAAAGAATGCCTACAACTTCTCTCATAAAGGAACTATGTGCCAATAAGTCAACATCTTAAATACTCTGAAGTAGAAAGATGGGCTCCCCTTAAACTCTCCTCACCAGCCAGTCTATACTGACATCGGTATGAAATGGGATCAAGAGAATGGAGGTCCTCGCCTGCAGGGAGCTTTCAGCCTGATGGAGAAAATGGACATATAATTTAGGACACAGAAATACTGAGCCCAATACCAGAGCAGTGGTTTTAAGGGCCCAGAGCTGGTACAAAATACAAGAGTGAGATAGCCTGGTAATAGATGAGATGATCAACCCCATGCCACCCCCCCCAGAGGAAAGAGAAGTGAGGGTTATTATTATTTACTCTGAATGACAGAAACGCCAGAATATCATATTCTGATAGCCTAGGTTAACCCCCTTCCTGGTCCTGACAACCAGGCCCCAGTGCCTCACCCTGACACTTCTCATCATGCAATAACCCCCAATGATTAGATTATAGCTCATGGTAAAATTTAAAGGGCACTGCTTCAAAGGGTAAATACTTTTGGAGATAACAAGAGGTCTTTGGCTCGGTCTGTACACGATGCCTGTGCTGTAGAATAACCAGTAAGAGAAGATTGATAAACACACTTCTCCACCGATAGAACAAAATCCAAAGACCCAGGAATCTGGAAAACATGGGAAAGACTCAGTGATCTTTTCCCATAACTCTGGGAAGAAACCTCTCATTTACATTATTTTCTCATTCAACAGACCACCTCTTCTTCCCCATTTACCCCAAACTACTTTTCCCTCCAGTTGCTTCATAATCCTTTTACGCCATGACAGCAGCAAGGCCAGTGGTTCCTGGCATCCTCTTCTGAAGATAACCAAGAAGGGTAAGGCACTAGCCCAAAGAATTTCAAACTCCTTCCTCCAGCCTGTGCTTCAGTACATCATGGTTCTTCTATATCTGGAAGTGGGAGAGCAGGAGAAGATGCTACCTGCTCCCTTTGATTCCCAAAGGGAAAAGGAATAATAAAAAAATTAAAAAAGAGGGAGGCTGGATATGAGCCAAGCAGACTCAGAGACTGGCTCCTAGTTTTCCCAGCGGTGGAGTGAGAGCAAAGAGTGAGATGAGGCGATTGCTATGTGAAGAACAGGTTTGACTCCTACACCCTGTCTCCACTCTTCATGCCTCTCCTCGGTCCCTCCTGGTGGGGTGAGGAAGAAGGAGAGAATTACACCAGCTCCTCAGCCATTCCCAACTATAGTCAAACCTACAAAATATGAATCAGCACCAGCCATGGAGACAGAAACCAGAAGGTTATTTTGAGACCTGTAGTTCTGCTTCTCCCAGGACTTTGGTGACAATTGTCTGCTTGGGTGCAAGTACTAATTCTGGGGAAACACCATCAGCTGACCTCAAATTGAATGTTATGGAATATTGCCCCTGTTCTGCCTCACCATGAGGCAGGCCGCTAAGGAGGTTCCCATGCCTTTCCCTGGAGAACACTGACTTCTGTTCCTTCTCAGCATTGGAGTCAGATGCCAGCTTTCTAGGCAATTCTGGTAGGTTCTCATAAATTCAAAGGACGCAAAATTTCTCTCTTCCCTCTCCTCAAAAATATCCATAGTTTGACTCTAGTCTAGAGCTGTTACTTACATAGCTTTTATTTATGCACACCTGCAATATAAATTGTTTATCGCCTCTCTCACTTGAACATGCATGTCAATCATCTGGGGGATCTTAAAATTCAGATTCAGATTCAGTAGGTCTGAGGTGGAGCCTAAGATCCTGCGTTTCTAACAAGCTCCTGCGTGATGCTAATGCCCCTAGAGCCCAGACCACACTGTGAGGATTGAGGATCAGAACAAAGTACATGAACCCAAAATGGACTTCAGAGAGAGGCTCCTGCCTTGAGGTTGCCTCCAGTCTCAGAAGGAACTAAGACACAGAAATAAAGAGGCAAGAACAGGATAAGAGCAACCAGGCAGAATACTATGGAGTTTGGGAAGGAGGGTCAGTAAGAGAAACTGGGCATCGCAGGACATCAGGGGGGATGTCTTAAAGCAGGAGAAGTATGGAACAGAATAAGAAAGCAAGGCCCAACTGCACTGAGGGGAGAGGGGGAGGGGCGACACATCCAAAGCATCAGGTGGGAAAGAGTGACACCGGCACAAGGGCACAGGCTCAGAATTGACTCTGAGTGGGACTCATGAGACAAGAAATGATAGGAGCTCATTGGAGTGAGTCTATGGGGGCCAGTGGAGAAGGGTCTTGAATTCAGTCTGAGAACCTGAGATTCAACAGAAAAAATAGAACTTTTTAGTCAGAATGGTGCTGAGTCAAATCCTAGAGGAGGCATGCCAGGGCCTGGGGTGAGGGGGCAATGGGGAGTTATTGTTTAATGGGCACAGAGTTTCCATTTGAGAAGATGAAAAAGTTCTGGAGAAGGATGGTATCAACGGTTAACAAAGATGTAAATGTACTTAATGCTGCTGAACTGCATGTCTAAAAATGGTTAAAATAGTTAATTTTATGTCATGCATATTTTTCCATAATAAAAAATAGTGGAGGCAGAGCCCATAAGAAGATGGCACTACTATCTAAATATGATTAAGATCTAAGCCCACCCTAGGCAGAGGAGAAACTCAGAAATGAGCCTCCTGAAGTCAAAATAAAATCTGAACCATCTTCAACCCCAAACCCCACCCCCTCCACTTTGCTCTTCTATCATAATATAGGCTGCTTATGTTCTTAAGGATCTGGAAGAAAAACAACCACATTACACATGGGTTTCTGTTGTGCCTTTGAGCTTCACCTGCTCATCTTGAGTCATTAGGAGCTGCTCTGCGGGTGCCATGCATGGATCCCCTTGCTCAGCAGCCAGCAGATGAAAGAAGCAGGCTAACAATGGGTGCAGAAAGGTGAGCTCTTAAAATGCCTAGGCTCAGAGTCCTTGGGAACACGTAGCTGTTTTCTGGCTCCACAAGGGAATTAGAGAGAAAAGGGATGAGCTGAACTGGTAGAGACTGAAAACAACCTACCAATTATCAAACTTTCCTTGAAGAAAATAGTGGCTACCCTAAGAAGCCAGGAAAGCAAAGAAACCATTCTGCCTAAAGTCAGAAGTATGGAAGATACAGACTAAAAAATGCCTAGAAAAAAGTAAAAAGTGCGTGCTTGGGCTAGAGAAGGGGCTACACACAGAGAATCCCAGTAGGTGTAAGCATTTCCACCAGGCACAGGCTGAGAAGAAGTAGGCTAGACCTCAAAAAGGATAAGCCCCCAGATAGACAACTGGAAAAAATTCCTTATAGGAGTATGAGGGCTGAGAAGGGGGTTTGAGAAACCAATAGCCTTCCTTTGGGTCAGTCTGGAGACAAGTAGAGGGGAAAGAAAACCTAGAAGAACTCAGGCAGTTGCTCTGAAACCTGTTGTGCTGAGCTGTCCAAAGGGGAAGCGCCAGAATGGATACCCATTACCTCCTGTCCATCAGGGTGAGTCCAGACAGCAAGGACTCAAATGACCTTGGAAGAGGCTGGCTTCCCATCCCGGAAAGTTTTCTGCCCCTGAGCAGCGTCTGCCCCCGCTCTCTGCCTCCACCCTCTGAAAGTAATGGGGTGAATCCAGCAGCTGCTCTTAAGTCATTAACAGGAGCAAAGCTTGATAATATTTTCTGACTCAGAACAGCCTAGTCAAACTCTTAACTCCATCATCTGGGATCAAGCGTCCCTACCGCTCTCCCATGTAATCCTTGGGCTTCTCCTGGATCATCATAGCAATTCTCCTCCAACGGTAATGCAAAGGAGCTGCGTTGTGATGGGGAGAGGGGGTCCTCCTATTATTTGTGTTCTCATTCCTAGATGGTTAAGGACTCCCATCTGAAGTCTGCCCTCAATCCATGTCACTACAGTAAAAAGCATTTGTTTTCTTCAAGGAAAGTTTGTGTGTTTTTTTAAGGGACATGAATCTCATTGGCTACAAAGATCAAAGAATTGCCATCTACAAATAATGAGTAAATAGAAAAGAGAGTAAAAGTTGACACACTTCACAACTATTTAAAATTATCTTCTAAGCTGTTCTATTTGTAGGAGAAAAGGGCTCTCCTCCATCTCCACTAAGTTAAAAGGGAGTCATTAAGTAACATTTGCAATGTTTTAGAGAACTTTACACCCATTATTTCAACCAATCTTCACAAACATCCCAGGACATGGGGTATATAGGCATTATAATTATGATGCTCATTTTTTTAAAAGTATATGTGAGTAAACTGAAGCCCAGGAGATTACCTTAACTGCAGGAGTAACTAAAGTTGGCATTGAGAAGGACTTACCCTCTGTAAGAATTGTGTAACAATGGATCACACTACTAAGGGATGTGAATCAATCCAATTTGTCACAGCTAAAGGAGGACTTTTGAAGAAGAAGGCCAAGGGACTTCACTTGTCACATTACTTGTTGCCCAAGTACTTGTGTCTTGAGTACTTTGTGCTTCTTCAAATGGCTCAGAGCATGTGTGCCCTCAGAACCAACCAGAGGGCCTGGCATTCTAGGTACTCAATAAATATTTGGTAAAGGAAAGGGGAGGGAGAAAAGGAGAAGGATGTAGGCAGGGCTGAGGGACATTGTGCAGGAGATGCGCAGAGGCTGAGAGGAAACTGGAGGAAGGAGACAAGAGCTAAGGGGACGCAGGGAAAGGCACAGGTACTACGGTATTCAGGAGAAGGAGAAACAGGTATGTGGGGTGGGGGCAAGAGAACTAGGGCTACCAGAACACCAGTGGAACCAGAGTGGGGTCAGGGTCACAGGGAAAAAAGGAGGGTGTGGGGAAGTTTCTGTGCAAGAGGCATTTCCTTGTAGCCCCCACAGTTGGTGCCTCCTATTGGAGGAGGTACCTCTCAGGGATCCCATAAGTCGGGGGCTATATTAGGTGCTAAGGATATGATGGCTAAGAAGAACTGAGCAGGCACAGCCAAGCAGGAGGCAGATAGTTTTTCAGCAAACATTCCATAGCAAATTGAGAATAGAGGAGCCAGCTTTGGCAGCTGCCTTACTCTAAAGTCACTAGACAAGTCAGGCAGGTGGAAGGAATTTAGGGAGCACATAGAAGCTACTGTGCCTAAGACATGATCTCATTATACTGGGCACCTGGGCACCCATCTCAAACCACAGCAGATTACAAAGGGGGTATGACTGGGGCAAAAGTCAGGATACTCTAGGATAGGAAGCAAGTTTGAACCCTCTAGGGTACAGGTGTCTTTTAAGTCACTTAAGCTCTCTGGCCCTCACAGGAAAAGTAAATAGAATTGTACAGCCAGGATTTTTACAAGATCCAGGCCCTACACATTTGGCACTTGAATGTATTAGAAGCAACAGCTTCTTCACTGGCCTTTCCTCCCCGCTCACCATTGTCAACCTCTTCTCCCCTGATTCAATCCCCGGTGCCAAATAACAGCCAGGCTGTGTGGAAGCTCCTTCAAGAGCTGGAGAGACTCTGTGGATGGGAAACAGGTTCTTAGTGCTTCGAAGAAATTTCAGGAAGAATCATGGACTTCAAGTACCCACACTTAGTCTCTGGTTTCAGAGGAGAGGTCCACTTGTCTATATTCAGATTAGGAAGGCATTGCTTGAAAGCACTTCCTGAAACCCCAGACCACCCCACGGGTAAGAAAGGGACTCTGGCTTCTGCTGTTTATTTCCATCCACAGACTTCTTAAATGTACCTAGAGATGTCAGAGGAGATTATTAACCTTGGGACTAGAGACTCTACCCCTGGCAAAGATCCCTAACCTCACCAACTGCCCCATTCTACCCCAGATCTGGATTCTTTTGAGGAGATGAAAAGGCAGCAGTTTTTCCTAACCGCTTATCCTGACCTGCTGCAGAAATCAGGAGACTAGAAATGATGATTCCGGCCATCACCATGGAAACCGGCAGTCTCTATGGCTCCCCCTCGCACACATTCCCCCATCAACTCTTTTCCTCCCACTTCTAAGTCATATTGGCTCATAAGATTTCTCTTTGTGGCCAATACACTAATTCATTTGGAACAAAGAACAGAAAAATAGCTGGGGGTGGGGAGGCTGACCCCTGGCTTTCTAACCACACACCTCAGCTGAGGTTCCTCCCAGAGCATCACACCTCTTCTTCCCTCACACAGACGCCTCCTGACACCCACCATCCAGTTTCCGATCCCTCTGATGAATCCCCTTTCTCATCGTCACCCCATCCAGAACTCCTGTTCTGTTGGTCCCCAAATACAGATCCTTTAGCTTCATAAGCCCTCAGTTCAGACCTGGTCACCCTCAGACTGCCATCTTCTGAGTGCCTTCACCCCCATCTAGGCCCATGCTTCATACCACCCCCATACATATCACTATTTTCACAGTCCAAGAGTTTCTCACTCCCAGCCAACTCCTCTCCATTCTTAATATTCTCCAACTCAGGGTCGTCATCACCTATCCTGCAACCAGAATCTCAAACATCCTGTAATTTTAAAAAGGGGGGGGGGGTCTTACAAAATATCAATATTTCCCATTATCCAATCCCCTTTTCCCCCTCAGTTTTAATTTAACCTCCAAATTAGTTGTTTGAATCCCTGAGCCCCTTGCAAGAAGAGGGAGAGAAGGGAGACCTATTCAGTGCTCCCTTCTCCTAACTTGGTCCTGCCCTGGTCCAGTCCCAGTCCCCACTGGGGGCTGTGAGACTTCATCAGCCTTTCCAGGTTACTCTGAGATTCTTGAGAGAGGCTCCCAAGACTATTCTGAGCGAGGAGGAATTTTATCGGAGTCTTTTACAGCTTTGTTTGTTCTTCAATTTCTCCAGCTCAGAGTCTTTATCCGAGTCTCTTCAGTCATAAAACAACCTCAAAACGATGAGCTGAACCCGAACTACATAGAGCCACCTTGATGCCTGCCCCTCACCTGGCCCAGTGACTGGGAAGGGGCACCTGGATCCCCACAGTCACCCCACCCCCACCCCACCCACCCTGAAGCACCCATCCCCGAGCATGGTATCCCACTTCCCCCTCCCATCTGGGAAAATGGAAGCAGAAGATGACTCAGGGGGTCAGGGAGGATCAAGGCTTGTTTAGAGCTTTGAGATCTCTGGATGAAAGGGAAAAAGGGTGGGGAGTTGTGAAAAAGTCAGGTGAAGCATCTGGGGCTCAGGAGCAAATCACTGTCCACCCCACCCACCCACTTCCCAGACTGCGGCTCTTAGTCTTTCATAAAGGGGAGCAAAACAGGCTTGCATTGAAGCATGGGCACTTTAAGCTAGCCTGAACAGAACTGCCCAAGTATTTACTTATTCTTCTCCAGGGAGCTGGAAATGGAGAAGACAGACACATTTATTTAGGATAGACTCCATCTGTTTCAGCCAGATGAGCTAAAAATTTTCCGTGAAGCCTGGCCTATTACTGTACTGGTCAAGATCCAGACTTCAGCAGAGAAGAGAAGACTTACAGAGGGCTGAGTATAGGGTCTTTTATGTTTCCAGAGAATTATTTAGCCTCATCTTCAAGAACAAGACAAGTAAACATCTGGTAACGACACCAGATGACATTAAAGGTGGCCCTGTAATGTGTTCTCTCTTTCCCAAAGATACCTCCAACTGTCCAGTTTCCCCTCTATTTTTGTAAAAGCGTGATGAACAAACTTTTTTCCCTCAATATCTTATCCATTTTCACAGCTTCAATTATTATTTCCATGAGAGGGTGGGGAAGGGTCTGAATCTGTTCTTCCGAACTTGACCACATTCTCTTTAGACTTCCACTTCCAATGTTGCTCCTAGTTTAGTCTTTCAGCATCTCTCGTCTAAACTTCTACACTACATCCTGATTGATCTCCCTGCCTCTGTCTCCTTTCCAAGTTATCCTCCCACAATATCAAGAATAATCACATTGGTCCTGGCTGGGTGGCTCAGTCTGGAGCATCATTCTGTACACCAAAAGGCGATGGGTTCAATTCCCAGTCAAGGCGCATACAGGAGGCAGCCAATTGGTGTTTCTCATATCTCTCTCTCTCTCTCTCTCTCTCTCTCTCTCTCTCTCTCTCAAAAAATCAATAAAACCATAACATATCCTTGGGTGAGGATTTTAAGAGAAAAAATAATCACATTTAAACAGTTTTTGCATGTCATTTCATCCCCTTTATTAGAGCCTAAACTTTTACTCATCTCTTTCAAGGTCTTTGCATGAATTCTCTATGCCAGATAAATGGGTCATTCATGCATTTATTCAACAAATGTTCATTTAACATCTAACTAGTATATCTTTGGCATATTGAGAAAGCAAATGTAAATATATATCATCCTTGACCTTAGGAAATTCAAAGAAAGCTCTGTTTAGTATGCTCAGAATATATCTTTCGTTTTCTTGCTTCCATGACTCTATGTCATTCCATGTAGAATGTTCTCCTCTCTGTCTAGTCTTAAAATTTTTCTTAAAATCCTACCATTTCCATGAGCTTTCCCTAACCACCCCATCACAATTTCTCAGAATTCCAATAGCATTTAATTGTCTATCATTCACTGGACATTACCTTACTGTCTTGACTTATAGTTCCCAATGCTACACGTAAATGTATACTATATGTATATAAAGTATACACTATAGAGATTTTATATACATATATATAATCTCCCCAAATAAATTCAAACACCTGGATACTAGGGACTCTGCTTTTCTTTTTGTCACCCTAAAACATTTAACCCCGTGTCTTAACATGATTGTGTATGTAATGTGATTAGAGGTGCCATACTGTCCAACTGAAGAAGTAAATTTCTGGAATGGAAATGCAGTGTAGCATCATTTTAAAAAGCAATAGTTCCAAAGCCAGAAGATATGAGTTTGCTTCTCAGCTCCACCAGTTTTTAGCTGAGACCTTAAATCCTGAACCTAGTACACAGGGCTTTATGAGGATCTAACTTCATGAGAAAATATATGGAAAGAGTAGGCCAGTGTCTAGCAGCTAATAAGTGCTCAATAAATATTCGTTTCCTTCATTTCAGTTTGGTTCTGTTGAGGAGGCGGGCCTCCTCTGGGGCCTTCCAACTTCAGCTGTGCAGACCCAGGAGGACACAGCCAGGAGAACACAGCCAGGAGGACACAGCCAGGAGGACACAGCCAGGAGGACACAGCCAGGAGGACACAGCCAGGAGAAACGCACTAAACTGCTCAGTCACTGCTGGATTTCTCTCCATATTTATTCTTGAAACCCTCAGCACTCAGACTACTTTTTGTTATGACATTTGTTATATCCCAACATTCCTTCATGGAGCCCATTCTCCTCATCAACCTCAGCCACCACGTCTCCCAGCATCTCACAGACACTATGAAAATGCTTGGGGCAGTGAAGGCTTAGGAAAGTCTAGCACCTCTCTGCTCAATGGAAAGAAGTCAAGGGTCATCCATATTAGAAGGAGGGGAAGTGATTAAAAGGTTCTTTCAATTTTCCTTTAGATTCAGGTAAGGGTCTAAAAACAGACAAATAAAGAAACACAAAAGGGCAAAACCCAGGAGTCCTGGCCCAGTGGGCTCATCCTTTCCCATCATTGCTACCGCCACCAGCTGTAGCAGGCCTCCCCCAGCGCTGTGAGAGCTCCTGTAATGGAGGGAAGAGGGAAAGGGAGGGATGAGTCAGCAGGAGATGAAAACAGAGGGTTTTGTTCAAGGGGAAGAAGTCTGTGATGCAAGCTCTGGCAAACAATGTACTCCCTGTATCTTCACCCTTTCCCCTCCACCTCTCTCCTCTCCCCACAGCCCAACCAGGTCATTGACCAAGTCTCTGGTCAGAATCAGGGCAACAGAAGTTTCCTAAGCCTCTGGTTTCCATCTAGTCATTCCCTGCTCAACAACCTTAACTTTTACCATCATCCTGACCTTTCCCCTTCTCAGGGGCCAGTGGTGGCTCACTATTATTTGTAATTTCAAATCATTATTTCTTAACTGAATCTTTAGCTTAATCTTCAGCTGCAATTCTCTTTGCTTTAAGCAAAGCAAACCTGTTTCTACTCCCTCTGCAACTAAACCCTCACACTGACCTCTGTTTGGCATGTCTTTTTCTCTCTTTTACTCTGATCTATCCTTTCCTTTCTTTCAAGCCCTACTCAATATTTTCCTCCTCCAGGAAGGCTCCCCTAAGTAAGCCTAATCTCCAATTCCAAGCCCTCTTTTACACCATATACTCCTAGTATCTGGTACCCAGCTTACAATTTCATGTGTCTATATCTATCAGACCCTAACCTGTATAGCCTGGTGCTCCTTCTCAACCTCAATATTTTTTTGAGAGTTTTATGTTCAGAACCAGGCATAAAAAGAGTCGGAGTTACAGAGTTATAAAAAATGGAGTGGGCAACCTGGGGAGGGAGGAGGGAGGCAGTGATGGGTGGATGATCACAAATGTGGAAAAGTGGGATGTAGAATTGACATAAGAGGCAGCAGGACATAAGGATATAATCATTAAGCTTTTCTTCATTGTCCATCATGTCCATCTGCACAGATTCTGGGCTGGGTTATATGGGAAGAAATTATACAGATGGGCTTCCTTCATGTAACAGACTCATAATATGTATATTTACAATGATATAATAAATAAAGGACAAATGAAGCCAAAAAAAAAAAAAAAAGAAGAAAAATCAGAAGTCTATAAACTAAAATATTAAATAATTACAGGTCACAGAAATCAGAAGTAAATGTAATTGAGAATAGAGACCAAGACGTGTGCAAAATGAAAGGGGAAGACGGGATTTGAAAAGTGGAGTGGGCCCTAACTGGTTTGGCTCAGGGGATAGAGCGTCGGCCTGCGGACTGAAAGGTTCCCAGATTCTATTCTGGTCAAGGGCATGTACCTGGGTTGCGGGCACATCCCCAGTAGGGGGTGTGCAGGAGGCAGCTGATCGATGTTTCTCTTTCATTGATGTTTCTAACTCTCTATCCCTCTCCCCTACTCTCTGTAAAAAATCAATAAAACATATTTTGGGGGGGGGGGAAGAAAAGTGGAGTGGGGGAGGGACACAGGATAAGGTTGGGGCGGGGGTCTCCAAGTCCAGTAAGACCCAGGAAGTCACCAGCTCTCCTCTAGTCAAAGAAGACAGCCTTTAAATGAAGGAACTTTTGGAATGCTTTAAATGTTTGGAAAAAGATGGCTTGCTAAAGAACGTATCCCCATTTGAGAAAAAATAGAAAACAAACAAGTGGAAGGAGATTATAGCGGATAAACCTGAGTCAGGTGGGAGACATGTTCTGCTCCAATCTCAGTCCTCCACCAATCAGCTCTCTAATGGCAGGCCCGCATAGTTCCCTGGAATAGAGACTATTCCCAGCAGGACTGGCCTGCTTTGAATGAGTTTCAACCCCCAAGACCCCTTCCACTTCCTACTGGAATGCAGAACTTCAAATCCTGAAATAAATCTCCTCATCGATAGCCCATATACCTGTGGCATAATTTACAATTTTCAAAACACTCTCATATAACTGTTCTCATTTGAATTTCTGTTCCACTCTTTGTGCATAATACTTAAACCCTGTATAGACACAATGCTTCAAGTATGTATTTCACAGTGCCTAGCACATAGCTGGTGCTCAATAAACACCAAGGAATAAAGGGTTGATTAACTGATCAAATGTTTTAATTTCAACAGAATAGAGTGAAGTTTGATATCAGAAAGGAGTTTCTAACTGTGGATGGGGGAATAGTAAGAGCCAAAACCATCAATAGTCACAGAATTGTTCCACAAATTCCTAGGCCAATATGGACCTCTAAAATGTCTTTCTGCCCTGGCCAGTATGGCTTGCTTGGTTGGGTGTTGTCCTATGCACCAAAAGATTGCTGGTTCTTTTCTTGGGCTCAATCCCTGGTAAGGGCGTGCAGGAGGCAGCCAATCGATGTTATGATCTAACATTGATGTTTCTCTTTCTCCTTCTCCCTTTTTAAAAACTATTCTGTTAAAAATTTTTATTTCTGCCCTAGCTGGTTTGGCTCAGTGGATAGAGCATCAGCCTGTGGACTGAAGGTCTCAGGTTCTATTCCGGTCAAGGGCACGTGCCCGGGTTGTGGGCTGGATCCCCAGTGTGGGGCGTGTAGGAGGCAGCCGATCAATGATTCTCTCTCATCATTGATGTTCCTATCTCTCTCTCCCTCTCCCTTCTTCTCTGAAATTAATAAAAATATATTTTTTAAAAATAAATAAAAAATAAAAATGTCATTTCCTCTAACCCTAGCTTCTAAGAAAGAAAAAAGTGGTACTTGTTCTATCCTTACTATGTACCAGTAGTGGGTACTTACGCCTACATTATTTCATGTATGTATCCCAGCTTCCAGAAAGGTTGGTTACACTTTTTTCTTTAATATCCTGCAGGGAGGGTGACGTCACACACTCCAGATAGGGCCTTCCTATTTCCACTTTTAAGGTTTTTCTTTTGACTGAGGGCATTACTTTATGGTGCAATTTATATTTTTTTAAATCCTCACCCAAGGATATCTTTTTATTGATCTTTAGAGATAGAGATAGAGAAACATTGATGTGAGAGAGAAACATTGATCAGTTGCCTCCTGTATATGCCCTGACTGGGACTCAAACCCACAACTTTTTGGTGTACAGGATGACATTCCAATCAACTGAGCCATCTGGTCAGGGCTTTATGGTGCAATTTAAACTCATTTCTATTCAAAGCTTCTCTCTTATAATCCTTATATTATCTCTCTCTCTCCCTTATCCCAGCACCCTTACATACACCCCGCATATACTTGGTTTTCTTCTCCTCTGAGTTCCTTGCTCCCTTTTTTCATCCCAAAAGCGAACAATCCTCCCTAAACCAGTAAAAGGTAAATGGAAAAAAGGAAGGAGAGGATACTGGGCTAAGATGGAAGCCTTGAGCCCAGAGAGACTAATGAGGGTGGGAGGAGAGAGCCACCCGCCCTCTGTCAAGGTGGCTTTGCCTGCAGTTTTTATTATGCATCGATTTTCTTATCCATCTTCTTTAGAGCCTCTTAGATCTTCAGGCTGCGGCTGTTTCTCCAAATTGTCATTCACTCCAAGCTCTCTAGCTCCTTGCAGCAGCTAAGGGAGGGAGTGGGGGGAAGAGGGGAGTAAAGGGAGAAGGCAGCCAAGAGAGGTGAATGAGGGTTGCTAAGTAACCGTTGCCAAGGAGCCAGTCCAAGGAGCATCCCAAGTTGCCTGCTTATTCCAACCTATCTCCCGCCCGCCCCGCCCCCCCTACAGCCTCCCCTCACTGAAGTTCTCTCAGGTCTATAAAGCAGCTTGATTCTGTCACCTTCACCAGCTGCAGAGCTGTTTTCTCAGCTCTTCAGGTGGAGGGCCGCAGGTCCCAGTGACTGAGAATCTCAAATTCCTAGACTGGGGCTGGTCCTCATGGTCACCCGTCTGTCTTCCAGATGGCACAGTTAAAAACAAATTACTAAAACATTATAACTTAACTGGAGGCCCAGTGCACTAGGCTCAGTCTGGAGCATCATTCTGTACACCAAAAGGCAAAAGGTGGTAGGTTCAACTCCACCTTGCGGGGAGTCCCTCAACCCGGCCTGTACCCTCTCGAAATCCGGGACCCCTTGGGGGATGTCTGACTGCCACAGGAATCGGGCCTAAACTGGCAGTCGGACATCCCTCTAGCAATCCAGGACCACTGGCTCCTAACCGCTCGCCTGCCTGCTGATTGCCCCTAACCACTTGCCTGCCTGCCTTATCACCAGTAACCACTCTGCCTGCCTCATCGCCAGTAACCACTCTGCCTGCCTGCCTCATCGCCCCTAATCCCTCACCTGTCTGTCTGATTGCCCCTAACCACTCACCTGCCTGCCTGATTGCCCTTAACTGCTCGCCTGCCTGCCTGATTGCCCCTAACCACTCTGCTTGCCTGCCTCATCGCCCCTAACCACTCTGCCTGCCTGCCTGCCTCATTGCCCCTAACCCCTCTGCCTGCCTGCCTGATCACACCTAACCCCTCTGCCTGCCTGCCTGATCACCCCTAATCACTCTTCATGCCTGCCTCAAGGACCCTAACCCCTCTGCCTGCCTGCCTGATGCCACCTAACTGATTGCCTGCTTGCCTGATCGCCCCTAACTGCCTCTGCCTGCCTGCCTGCCTCATTGCCCCTAACCATTCACCTGCCTGTCTGATGACCCCTAACTGATTGCCTGTGTGCCTGATCACCCCTAACCACTCTGCTGCCTACCTGATGCTGTCTGCATTTGTAGGTTATTTGTAGTAATCTGAGTTCAGAGGGTGGACATGGGGACCAGGACAAGAGCCGAGTGTGTCCATCTCTCTAAGAGGATGTGAACCTCCTCAAGGAAGTTCCATTATTTGACCTGAAATTTTGAGAATTCCAAGAACAAAAGATATATCCTGTTCCTGAGAGGATCAATTCCAAACTAGAATGACATCTGAATTGTTTAAAAATTGGATTATCTGCTCATTAGAATTATCCATGACTGCCCCTTCAATTGATGCAGAGATTCCAGAGAATACTACATAATCTATATATATAAAAGCCTAAGTGACTGGTTGACTGGCCTACCTGCTGGTAGCTATGATATGCACTGACCACCAGGGGGCAGACACTCAATGCAGGAGCAGAAACCACAGGTATGGAAACATGGAACAGACTGATGAATCTCAGAGGGAAGGGGAGGGAGAGAGTGGGAAGAGATTATCCAAAGATCTTATATGCATACTAGAGGCCCAGTGCACAGATTCATGCACTGGTAAGGTCCCTCAGTCTGGCCTGTGAGGATTGGGCTGAAACTAGCTCTCTGACATCCCCTGAAGGGTCCCAGATTGTGAGAGGGCACAGGCCAGGCCGAGAGACCCCACTGGTGCATGAATCCGTGCACCAGGCCTCTAGTATTTTATAATAAACTTACCTTATTCATTCCATTTGACTCATATAAATATTAGAAATTCACATCCTTTCAGAGGTAGTAAGGGGAGCATACAGCAGAAAAAACTGAAGGGGGTGAGAAAAGAGAGTGTCACTGAGGAAAGTAAGTCTAGAATTCAACCTCTGACACAAATAATCCAGAAAGCAGATAAATATTCTTCTGCCTGTAATCCCAGATAACCCAGAGTCACCATCTCTCTGAGGCTCGTTTGGAGGAAGTTAGGTATTACTCTGGGCTCTCACAAGTATCCCCATTCCAAAATCGACCAAGGGCATTCTTTTCAGTAGGCCCACAGTTTCTATTATATGCCAGGTATTGTTCTCAATATAGCCAAAAGGGTTCCTGTTTTTGGTCAAAAGGGTCTTTGATCTGTCCTTCGGTCATTACTGAGAAAACCATATTCCACAGTCACCTTCAGAATCTACCAGTTTTCCATTCATGAGACTCAATACATCTTCAATTTTCCAGATGCTGCTTAAGACCAAACAGCAGCACTAAGGATAAGGAGCCTTTTCATCTAAGATCCCCAAAAGATAGTTGTACAATAAGGCACAGTGATGGGTAAGAGCCAGGCTATATAGTCAGAAAGACATAATTCCTTGAGCAAGGAACTTAATATCTTTAAGCTTCAGTTTCTCATCTGTAAAATGAACATAATGTCACCTATTCCACAGAATTCTTGTAGAATTGAAGTATGTGAAGTCTCAACATAAGTGCTCAATAAATGGTTGCTGCCATTATCATCATCATTATCCCTGTTCCACTCAAATTGGGCAAATGGACAAGTCAAAACTAGAAACTGCCCACTCAAAAAAAGCCCATGTTTTTGTGGACACTCAACTTCCAAATGTGAGCTAATTATCAATGAAGTGAAGCCAAAAGACTGAGGCTATTGTTCTAAGGAAAAACATGGACCAAAGAAGGTAACCTCCAGTGAAGCTGGGATAGAGCTAGAGTCCAGGCCATAACCTTGGTCCATACTTTCTTCTTAAGGATCACCAATTACACTGTACGCCCACAAAACAAAGTCAAATTAAGACACTGAGAAGAAACAATAACTAAAGGAATATTGCTCCATAGGACCAAGGAGTCCCCTTTGCACTAACCCCTCAATCCAACCACATTTTATTTAAATCTCTGTCACCTGCACCTCGGCCCCATCTATTAGAGAGGATTGGTCAGGAGGCAACTTCCCCTTATGCCATGTCATTGTCTATCAGGTTCTTCCTGATGTCTGACCACCATGCTTCTTGCTGTACCCAGAGCCCACTCCCTCACAGATGCTATCTCTAAAACTTTATATTCCCATCTCCTCAAAGTTACAATTAATTATAGATGAAGGAAGTTGAGAGGAGAAAAAGAAATGGAATGAGAAAGAAAGAAAGTAAGAAGAACTGACCAAGCAGTGGATGGAAAGGAGTTAAGAGGACAAGAAGTAGGAAGGAAAGAGGTTGCAGAAGGAAAATAAAAAAAACTGAAGAACCAAGAGTAGAGTGAATGAAATGTATAGAACTTTCTCCCCAACTCCACTAAGTGGTATAGAAAGAAATAGGCTTGGCAAGGAGAGAAAAGAGGAATAGGAGAGAGGAATGAGGAGGTAGGCAGACCGTTTTTCTGGAAGGGACTTTGGATTTCAAGATGTTCCCCTGACTGAGATGGGTCACAGGAGTATCTGCCCAAAGAAGACTTGACAAGATAAACATGATCAGGGAATTTATTAACAATCAGTTTGGCTTGGTTTGTTGTTATTCTTTGTTTTTGTTGGAAAGTGGTTAAAAAGGGATAACGTATGAAAGCAAAGCAGTTAATGGAGACCATGATTTTGACTGAAGCCTCTCCTTCTCCCTCATCCCCTCATCCCCTCATCCAATGAACCCAGAGAGGCTAACTGGACCCTCTTTCATCCTCTCTCTCCCATCCTCTCCACCTCCTTCTACCATCTTTTAAACAAAACTCCTTGGGATAATCTGCCCGTATCCATCCACATTAATGTCAGTCCTGGCACCAGAATCCGCCCTGGCCTGCCCTGAGCTACATGCCCTATCTTGTCTGCCTTCCAAGGGAACCAATACTGCTGCCCACTGAGGAATAGACTCCAGAAAGGACCTCCAGCTAAGAACTAGAATATTAGTACATCTCAGAGATTATTAACTCTGTCCTCTATATAAATCTGGGCTCCCTGAGTTCAGGAATCCCATTATACTATCCCCATGTATTTTCTTGCCTTACTCTTCCTTTTCTTCTTCCAAGCAGTGTTATTTCTGTTCCACCCCATATACCCTGCCCCCATAGCATAAAGTCCCTTATCAGATCTAAAACCGATTATAGGTTATCTCAGGTTCTGGTCTTAGTGCAGATGGAAGATATGTGACTACTGCATGCTTCCTACTTCAGGCACAGCAAGTGACCCAGCTTGGACAAGAACTTGGCTGTTTGACCTCAAGGGATCACTACTCTAAAGTGTCTGTCTGTCTGTCTGTCTCTGATGATCAGAAGTCTGTCTTGTGTATGCCCTTAGCGACTAAAAGAAATTATAGTTCTTCTTCTTCCAATAATTATCACTTCAAAACAAACCAATATGAGTCCTCTCAGTACACTTCTGGACTATGCAAAAGAGTGGTAGGGTTCATCTAGAAGTAGGGGCACAGTCTTTATCCTTGTGCAGGATACCAGCTGCAGAGAAGCTGGTCCCAGTGGGATGGGAGAAGGCTGAAAAACTTATGTTAACCTAAATAAGACCGTCTCAACAGCCTGGGGTGCCCCTTACCATGCAAGCCCAAGATTTTTGTGAGAAGGGGAACCATTGGTCTTGAGGTAACAACTGAAATGTGTCACCCCAACAGGAAGCAGGGGTCAGGAAATGGTTAGTGGATATAAAATCTCCAGGTACCAGTCTTAAATTCTTCTTACTCCCTCCCAAGCCTTTCTTAATGTAACCAGTTCTCTACAAGAGACAGAAACTAACATTACCATCTTGTGCCAGGAGGAGGAGGGCAAGAAAGTGGTCAAAGGAAAACCCTGATAATGAAAGAACTACCCGAAGCTGTTGGGACATTGGAAGACTGCATGCTCCTCACAGCCTGGGTTGTCTTCAACCTTGGAGCAGGGATCCAGGGATGACCAAGGGGGTCTTTAAAGTCAGGGCTCATCTTCCCCCTCCCCCAAAGCTCAAAGACTCTGACCAATTCCCAAAAAAAAAAATACAGGGCTCAGAATCCACTGTGACTGCGATGCGATGTAAATGGGAGTCTCTGCGACAGCAATTTGCCTCTCCCTTTGTCTACCTCCGTCTCCATCTCCTCCCCAGCTTCTCACATCCTGGGGCATTATTTCAGAGCCCTCTACCTTGATCTGTCTCCAAGTCTCTAGCAAGATCAAAGCTCTTAACACCTGTTTTCTTGCCGACTCCTAGGCTAGCGAAGAGGGGGCAGGGTCCATCCTCAGGCAAGAGGAGGGCCCTGACTTCCCCTCTTCCCAAGGTAGAAGAGAGGTTGGATAGGTTGGACCAAGGAAAGAACTAAATCTAAGGTTGAGTTGTGAAAAACGCCCCCTGGTGGAAAGGCTGTTATTCTTATTCTTTTATTAATTTTACTATTATTATTCAGGTTACAAATTGAATTAACTCAGAGTAATAGTAGGGTATATATATTACAGTGACCAGAAAGGTCTTTCCTAACTTCCCTATCTAAAAAAAACTCCCTGTTATTCTTTATTACAAGACCCTGTTTGTTTTCTTCAGGGTTTTATCACAATCTGTAATGATTTGAGCATTTGTTTTCTTGCTTATTGTTTATTTCCCACTAGCAATGAAAAGCTCCACATTTGAATGAGAGAAAGAATGAATGATGAATAAATAATTATCCGGGAATAAATCTACTTGTGAGATAAAAATTTTCTAATAATGTGATCTATACCTGAAAGTATCATGTTTGGACTTTTATTAACAATCATAGTCTTAGTCAATATACATAATGCCCTTAAATCTATAGTAATCTACCAAAGACCTCTTTCTCTACAACTGTATACTACTTATTAAAGTTCTTTAACAATTATTTAGCTTTGTGTTAAGTATTGTGGAGATAATATAAAAATATACAGTTTCTCCACTCCAGAAGCTTACAGTTGAATAAGGGAAAATAAGAAGATACATGATAACTACAATGGAAGACAGTATACAGTAAGATAGCCTATAATAAGACTGAATATAGGAATTCAAAGGAAATAAATTACTTCTGGCTGGGGCTATCCAGGAAGACTCAGGCAGGAGATGGCATTTAAGCTGACCATGTAGGATTTCAAGTAGTCAGAAATTGGGAGGAGGGAATTCTAAAGAAAAGACAGAGCTTACTGGGAGGATTTCATGACTTTGGGCATCATTTGATGCTGAAATTCTATTCATCATTAGAGAATGAAATTCAAGGACCAGTGAAATTCAAGATTAAACTGCAGAAGCTCAAGGATTTGAATAAGGAAGACAGGGACCCGGACCTGAGTCCCAACTGAGATTCGATTTATCTCCACTTCTATTATATCGGGTCTTACATAAGGAATATAAGGTTCAAATAGGACAGGATACCCATTATACCTCCACCTATATGTCTCTCATCTCCTCTCTCTCTCCCCACTGAGTTATTTATTAACAATGAAGCAATTTCTTCTTTTAAATATGTTTTTATTTATTTTAAAGAGAAACATCTATCGGAATCAAACCAGCGACCTTATGATCCTTCAGTGCATGGGATGATGCTCAACCAACTGAGCCACACCAGCCAGGGCCTAGTGAAGCAATTTCTTTTTTAAATATATTTTTATTGATTTCAGAGAGGAAGGGAGAGGGAGAGAGAAATAGAAACATCAATGATGAGAGAGAATAATTGATCAGCTGCCTCCTGTACGCCCCCTACTGGGGATCAAGCCCAGAACCCAGGCATGTGCCCTGACCGGAATCAAACCATGACTTCCTGGTTCATAGGTCACACTCAGCCACTGAGCCACACCACCTGGGCACAATTTCTTTTTTTAATATGTTTTAATTAATTTTTAGAGAGAGAGGAAGGGAGAGGGATAGAGAAATAGAAACATCAATCTGCTGCCTCACCCCTTACTAGGGATTGAGCCTACAGTCCAGGCATATGCCCTGACTGGGAATCAAACCTTGAACCAGTGGCCTTTTGGTTCATGGGTTCATGCTCAAACACTGAGCCACACCAGACAGGCAGCCTTGAAGCAATTTCTTAATCTCATTACTGAGAAGAGCACAAAGCACAGAAAGCATATGCTAATTAAGTTAGGTAATTTGAATACCTGGAGAAAAGGGGGAAACCCCTCCTCCTTTCTTCTCCATAGCCAATTGTCCTTGATCTTCCAACACCATATGTCAATAAATATATTTCCTCCTTCCCTGGACAAGAGATGCTATTAAATGTCAAATGTAAAGTAAAGTTTGTCATAAAAATCCCTCATAAAAATATCTCCCTACTATCAGCATTGGAAGATGGAGGAGGGGAGCTCCTATGCTGTGCTTGCCTCTTGATAATGTCCAGGTCATCTCACCTTCTGCTGCCAGGAGCATCTCAGGCAACCTTTTCTTAGTTTCCTAAAGAAGTAATCAGAGACATTCTAACTCCTCACACCACCCTTGCTTCTGTGAAAGTTTTATGAAATCAGTTTCATAATTAACCAGTTTCTCACAATCTCAACTCCACATTTCTAAATCAGTATAATCTTTAATTCTCCTCTTTCTGGAATGGCTAACATACAGCATGCCACTTGGAAGCAACAAAGGAAATGAAATACCTTCCATCAAGGGGTTCTAGGAGAGTGGAGGTAGTTACATGGGTGGCGTACATACAAGGGCGACTGTGTATTAGGCTAGAAAGTAAAAGACAGGAGAGGTTTGCCTTGCGGCTGCTGTTTCTCTTTCTCTGCAAACCTCTGCTGATTATAGCAGATTTATAGGGGCCCCAAAGCAGCCCAGCATCTTAGCCATAAACTTCCCAGAAAGAAAACTCATTGAGGTTCCCTTGAGAGGTGATGAAAAATAAATATCAGGGTTTGGTACAAACACATCAACCAGGGCCAGGGGTGGAAGGCAGCCAGTTCCCTATAGCTGGTTTAACTCCTTCAGGAGTTATGTACACACATACACCATACCCCAAAAGTCTAACAAATATACTCATGTCTATAGACGACGGAGATAAGCATTCCCCACTCTTTGGTGCATATTTCCAGTCAAATGCAAACACATATGTCCATATAGTATGCATACACACATGATTTTCAATAAGTTGCTTTATGGCTATAATATAACCAGCCTCTCCCCCTTCCCAAGCTCCTGACTATAGGGTGGGGCACAGTGAAGGTGAATGAGGGAATGTCTGAGTATGAGCTAGCATGTGTCACTAAGTGTGTCTCTGACTACATTCCAAAAAACAAATAGAAATTGTTTTTTCATTGCTCACTATTTGGAATTTACCCACTGTCTTTCAGTGACCTCTAAATAGACCATCCAGTTTCAATGACCATCTATCCCTTACTGAGCCGCTACTCTGTGCTCGGGGGATGGGAGCAGGAGCACTGCTTAAACTTGGTGCAAACCCTTGCTTCACAACTTACTTTGCACAAATACTTAACCTCCCTGAGTCTTAGTTTCAACTTCTGTAGAATAGCATCACAATACTCACCTCATAAAACTGTTGTATTCAATTAGATGTATTCAATTATGTAAAGTGCTTAGGACAAAGTACAGGGCATAGGACTAAAAAATGGTAGCTAGTATAATCATTTTTTAGGTGTTGGAGACATAAAGAAGTAATAAAATAAAGAGATTTTCTGTTCCCTTGGAGTTTTTAAAATCTTGTTGATGAGACAAGATAATCACATGGAATGTGACAAGACATGGAAATCTAAAACTCATATTTGAGCCCTCAAATGCAACATATTCTCCTAAATCCAAGCCCGGTTTTGAAACTTTTAGCAATGATTTCAGTGCTCTAATGAAACGGTAGGCTTTTTAAAAAAATTCTATCATTAATCATCCCCGTGCCTTACCATCTTACATATACCGCACATCCACCACAACCTTTTATTTAAGTACCTGACTTGGGACAGAAAAGATTTTGAGAGTTCGTTTTGTGCATTTTCCTATTTCAGGGCAGGGCCTTCTAAGGCTTTCCAAACCAAACTCACACCCTGTGCACGACCAGAGAGTCTTTCTTCTTCCATCTCCCTCAGTCATCTCTCTAACCTCAGAAAATTCTTCCTTATATTTAATTTCAATCTCTTTTTTACCTCTCTGTCACTCATTCTTATTGGGGATGAAGTACACAAACCCTTACAACTTAGGAAAAGATCTCAAATGCCCACCTGGTAACCTTTTCCATTGCCAATCACCCCAGGTCTCTGAAATTCTATGTCTCATATAGTTTATTTTCATTAGCCCATTAAAAATCATCAAAATATCCTTTTAAAAGTATTAATTTGGTCCCTGCTAGGGTAGAAACTCTTATCCAGTCATCTGGTCTCCCCTTAAAGGCTTTGAAAGATGAAAATATCCTAATTTCCATTACAGATGGTTGAGAACTCATTTCAATCCTTCCAGCCCCCATAAGCCTCCTCAATTAGTATCATCAAATTGTTACTCATTTGATTAAGGGACAGTACAACCCTGAGGCAGAGGCATGACTAATATGACCTCTCCAGTCCCTTTCAGTCCGTCCATTTGAAGTTGGGGAAGCAAAATTGGCACCAGTCTCAACCCACGCAATGCTTGCTCCAGGGGATACCCTTAGGACCAGGCCGACTCCAGCGTGGGCACAGCAGGCAGAGTGCCAAACCCTAGCATAGTGACTGGTGTGGGAAGCCTACAGACAAGGAGGTGAGCCCAGGCCCACACTTCTCCCTCTTCCCTAAATTCAATTTCCCCGGCCTACACCCCCGCTTTGGAATTGTGTTCCCACGTCCACAGTTCTCAGACCCTTCCACAGCGCTCATCCAAGGCCAGACACCTGTCATAGATCATCTAAGACCAATGCTTCTCAAACTTGAAAAAGCATACAAATAACTTGGGAGCTTGTTAAAAATGTAGATTCTGCTCAATAGGTCTAAGTTGGGACCTAAGATTCTGCATTTCTAACAGCTACCAGGTGACATGAATGCTACTGGTCCATGGACCATACTTTTAAGAGCAAAGATCTAGATGACTGTAGCAGGTTTCTACAAAAGTCTCCCAGGAAGAGTCCATCGATCCATCTCCATCAGTTTACCTCTTCTTCAGATGAGAATCATATCTCATACGTTTCTGATTCAGAAATCTCTCCCTATGGTACACACACAATACAAACCTGGCTATACTTCAAATGTGAACAAAACATCCTTCACAAGAGTCTCATTCTTTCATAACTCTAAAGGTCCATGTAGCCTAGAATTACTATCCCATTTATTTTCCAACTTGCCTATCCCTCTTTTATTCCCCAAATTGCTCCATAGGCATCCTCCTCCGGGAAATGCCTCTTGACCAACATCTCTTTCTCAATTTTTGCTCATACCTACCTCTTCCAAAGTAATGGTGTCTCAATCCTTGTCTAGTTACTAATTCCTCCTATTTCAGTCCCAGTCTTCCTCCCCATTTCGGTTGTGAATTATCTCTCCCCAAAGAATCTTAGATGCTCTCACAAGGTTTTTGCACCAGGCTCTCAAAAAAGCATCTAAAGAAGTTGGTAACTATATAGGTAACCTTGCCTCTAGCAGGCTTCCCTGGTGTTACCTACTCCCTGTTGGGAATATCAGGAAGCCCAGAGTAAGAGAGTAGCTTCCCATTCCTCCCTCCCAGGGCAGGTCCCACACATAGACACTGGCCCTTCTGTGCCACTGCATAAAAACTGACTGCTTCAAGAAAGATGCCTGTTGTACCCACGCTGGAGCCAGTCTAGTCTTCAGGTATTCCCTGGAGTCAGGTAGAGTGGGATGGGTCTTCTGTCAATTTCACTACTTCCTGCCCCTCCCAAATTCCATAGGAATAGATGGTGAGGGACCAGGAGAGGTCGTTTCAGGCATTCTCCTGCCCCAGGGTTGTATTATCCCTTGTTGCTCTTCGAATGAACAACACTATTCTGTTAGATCTAGGGAGGGGAGAACCTAGCCCTTGCCCTGAACAAGATTCCACTATAATGAAATAGACAAGATTGTCACCATGACTCAGGAGTAGCCAAACAAAGGCTAAATTAGAAGCAACTGGGTACCCCGTTCTAGATACTGGAAAGATGGGGGGGAAAGCTGTTTGCCAGAGAAGTCTCCTAGAAGATAGTTTTAAAGAAGTAGGGTAGTGCTAGCCTGAAAGTAAGGAGAACCTTCTGTACAAAAAAAAAAAGTATAAGGATCAAGTCAACAAAACAGGTATTTATTAAATGCTCATTATGTGCCTGGCACCAAGCTGGATACTGTGGGGTAGTGAACAAGACACACTCCTTATCTATGTCCCACAAGCCAGGGAACAATATTAAGAAAATAAAGGCACAGGTAACTATGGTATTTTAGTTTTTTATTTCAGCTTCATTGAGGTATAATTGACATGTAAAATTTAAGATATATGAAGTGTACATCATGATTATTTGATATACGTATACACTGTGAAAGGGTTCCCTATCCTTTCCCCATTGTGAAAGGAGTAACTATAGTAACCTTTTCACAGAGATGTTTTACTAAATGAAGTGAAGTGCTAGAAGGGAGCCTTTGTTTCCCTCCGTTCATTTTTGCATGTGCAGTGGCTTCCGTTGTCGCTTTGGTTTTCAAAGTGTGATCCCTGGACCAGCCTCACCTGGGAATTTGTTAGAAATACAAATTCTGGGCCCCACCCAGACTTACTGAATTTCAAACGCTGTGACCAGCAATCTGTTTGAACAAGCCCTCCAGGTGATACTGATACGCAGTGCAATTTGAGAACCTCTGAGCAATGTTCCTAAGCCCCTCTCCACCACCCTTTCTCTCACTGTGACCTCTTTAGATTAGTGAGTTAAATAGACAGCACTGAGCATGCCCATGTTTTCGGTTGGTTTTCTTTTTTCCCCCCAGAGCTAGCCTGCCCACAGGACACATGCATTTCAATCTGCTCATACCTGAGAAAACCTGCTACAAGCAGGCTCTGTCCTGTAGGGAGGTGGGCAGGTGTTCAGCACTGCCTGGGATGAGGAGTAATTCAGGGGCGCAATACTAGCCAGGGGAGGAGGCTGCAGATAACGCTGACAGTTTAGTCATCTATCTGTCTCTGTGTCTTGATTATCAACTGATTCCAAACATAGGAGGGGAAAATGGGATGTTATTTGTTGTACCCCTACGACCCCAAAATGGGTTATAGTGAAAAGCGGGCAGGATGCAGGCTCAGTTTGCTTGCAGTAGGAAGACTTAGTTGAGAGAAGAAGAGAACAGAAGACCCAGAGGAAATCCTAGAGTTTGTTTTTAACTAAATGGAACTTTAAAAAATGATCAGTTCTCACCTCTCAGATAAAAGGATCAGTTCTCACCTCTCAGATAAAATGATCAATTCTCACCTTTCAGATAAAAAAAAGCATGTAAGGGACGGAGCAGCTTGCTCAAGGTCACATTGCTTGTTAGCGGTGGAAACAAGGCTAGAACCCAGGACACTTAACTCTCAGGTATGCACTTTCTGAGCAGGTGGACCAAAGCAGACAACAGTAGAGAAACTTGAAAGTCCAAGAACACAGATGTTGCCAATAGAAGAAGCAACCCAAGGGACTTCTAGCATGGGTAGTGGGCTCAAAGCCAAAGGGCTTTACGCTTGTAGGAAAGCTCTGGCTCCAATCCACTGGTGCATGTTGGCCCCGCACATAGCAGAGGCTCAAGCTATACCGCCTGCTCAGTGCGCTCTGAGCACCGCCTCATTTCCTGTGATTTTCCTGGTGTTATTCTCTCTGCCTAGAATCTCTCTCTGCCCCCCATGTGAGGGGAAATCCTATCTGTCCTTGAGGAAAGGCAACTCAAATGCCATTCCTCTACAAAGTCTTCTCTGATTTCACTAAACAGCCCTCACAGAGGTGCCAGCCAGAAACGATCACCCCCCACTCTCAACTCCCAAGACAGTTTACTTGTATATTACTTGTGGCGCTTACCACTTTGTACCTTGTGTTGCAGGTAGGCTGTATTAGAATATAAGCTCCTTAAGGGCAGAGGCCATACTTCATCTTCTATGGGCTCTCCCTCCATAATGCCTACGATGTGGTGCACAATAAATATTTACCAAGCCCATTAGCCAATCAACCAACCAAAGCTCAGAAGTTACATGTCACCTGTTGCAGCCCAATATCACAGACACTGACACCAAAGGACATCATAGAAAAATTAACCCTGCTTCCCCCCAGAAAAAGCACCAAATACCTTCCAACATTCTGCTTTTTTACGCACCACATGACATAATCCCATTTGGGTCCGTCTAACTCATGTAGCTTCATGTACTAATTAAGCTGTAAGACACAACAGGGCATGAATTTATTGTGCAATAATTCACACGCGGGATGTTTGCGCAGTGCTTGGGCGTGAGTTATGACACATTAATTCACGGCCTAGAGGGCCTCATTGCAATTACAGGACCATTTTTTAAATATAATCTGGGATTAAAATACAAATATGGGTCCCCCAGTCTTAAAATCTTTCTTTAGCCCCAAAATGCATCTAGCCACGGTTAGATATCTCTTTGACCCACTTTTTTCTCATTCTGCATTTATCCATTTAGCTGTACTGATGGCAAAGAATGTACAGTCCAACCCTTCACTTGACTCACCTAAGATCACGGGGGCTCTGTGAAAAGAGAGGCAGAGACAGAGAGGGGCAAGAGCTTCATCACTACCAGAAAGAACAAGAGATAAACTGGCTGTTGGGTAAGGAAACACTGGAGAAATGGCGGCAGCAGACAACTCAGGGTCCATCACTAAGAAAGGAGAAGAACCAGAAAGAACTTTTTATGAATTCTGACATTCAGTAAACTTCACCCAAAGCAGTAAAGTAAGATTCACTACAGTTTTTATGTCCAGAGTTAGGAGAGTGTGATGGGTAGGTAAAAAAGAAATAAGTCACCTGGCTCAGGACCTCACAACCAAAAACAATTCCCTCTGTCTCCTGTCTCCCCAGGGTTCTGGGAGAGAAGGTGAGCTCATTTCTGCAGACGACTCTCTTCTCCTCGCTGGCCACCCCGTGCCCTATAAACACCTGGCCCCATATGTGATGTCAGCCACCAGCCACCGAGAGAATCTGCCCTGCTCTGCGAGCTTGTATTAAAACACTCACTTATAACTCCCTATTAATTTTTCACGAGGAGTTATTTTTAACTCGCTCCAACCATTGTCTGAATATGCCAAATATATTTTCTTAATGAACGAGAGCCCTGCGTGTGGTTCCTCCTTCCCTCTGCTCCCCTGCTGCTATTCAAATGTCCCCTCCTCATGGGGAGCAAGCAGCCTTCCGGTGAACAATTCACAGCAAAGCCCCAGAAATGAGTAGTGGCGAACACAGGAAACAAGTCATGCGGCACACACTCGCCTCCCCACTCAGGCTTTGGTTTTCAGAGAATTTCAGGAAATGTTGTCAGAGGTTTTTAAAAACAGAAAGATCAAGTCAAAATTGAAAAGTCTTCTCTATAGATTATCAGAAGGAACCCTCGGGTTCTGAGGCCAGGCCTTCCCTCTACTAGTCCATGTAGACTCGCTTATCTGCCACTCATCAGTTCCAATGTTATGATTTACTCAGGAGCCAGGGAGACAGATAAGGAGAGTCGATTCTTAACTCATGGAACCTTTCTACACGGTAAATATGATTGAGTTACCCCTCCCCCAACAGGCGTAAAATCTTTCAATGGTTTCCCACTGCCCTCAGGATAAAACCTAAACTTCTTAGCACTGGGCATCCTTTCTTCTTAGTCTGACAAATGCATATTCCTCCAGCCTCATTCTTTTCCTAGTGCATGCTCCAGCCACTAAATTCTAGACTCACTTGATTCCCTTGCCTCTAATGCCCTCTTGACCCCCCTTCACTTAGCACAACTGGTTGCTAACTCCTACTTATCTTTCAATTCCCAGCTCAGACATTGATTCCCCAGGAAGCCTTTCCTAACTCTTATGCTGCCCTTCCTATGTACTCTCATGACACCTGTGCTCACCCCATTTGCCAATGAACATAATGCATCAAAATTCCAGCTCAGCATCTGTCTCCTCCACTAGCCTGTGAGTTAGGTGCTCAATAAACATTTGTTGAACAAATATACAAACAGAGAAGAGAAACTTGAAAGGGCATATAATCCAGCATTCCTATCTACTTGACTTTGAGATACCTACGTTGTAGCCAAGCAACCTTTATAAATCTGACTCAGGTAAATATATAAATGGTATTACATTTCTGTAGAAGGCAATCAAAATGAAAAGTGTCAAGGGGAAAGCAACTGTGATAAAACCTTGACCACAGGTAATTCATGGCACATGAGGTGATAAAGAACTGTTTGCCTTTGAGGATACTTGTTTTAGAAATATGAGGCTGCCTTGGGTGACAAGGCAACCAACCACTCACACCTAGTTAGACAACCCTTACTTTTATGAAGGTATCATACTCGGCCCTATAATCTAGGTAGGACATCCCCTAGACAAGAGGTTCTCACCTGGGGGGCAGGGGAACAGAGGAGGCATAATGAAGACACGATGGGAACATTTGCACACTTCATATCGTCACACACTGGAGATTCTTTTCCAGCTAGCCCCTTCCTCCCTATCACTGCGCTAAATCGTCCCAACTGGCAAGGAATTGTGCTAAATTTAAAAGGGAAGAGATTCTAAAAGCTTCCTTCACCAGAAGGCAGCACGGTCTAGTTAGTTAAGAGTAAAGGCTCTGCAGGTGGACAGCTTAGGTTCAAACCTCATCTCACCTCATAGCTGGGTGACTCTAGGCAATTTTTTTAACCTCTCTGCTTTCATTCCCACAACTGTCAAATGGGAGTAAAAGTAAATATCTCATAGGGTTGCTGTAAGAATTAAGTGAAATAATACTTGTAAAGCACTTAACTCAGTACCTAGCAAATAATATGTATTCAATGTAATCTACCTAATATTTAATATTAAAATCTGATCCAAAATCCCCACACTTTGAAAATCAATTAATCTTTACAAACATCTAGCCACAAAACCATCTACTAAAACTCAAGCCTGTTAGCTAGCCCTTGTGAGAAAATGAAAACAGTTTTATTCCATATAATTTTCATCAACGCATTGACTCTAATTAGACATTCTCATACATGCCGGTGCTAAACGCTAGGCTTACTGAGTTAGACCAGACATTGTAAAGTGTAAGGCTCAAATATAATAATAATAATAATAATAATAGCTGACTTTTATTGAACATTTACTATGTGCACTATTTAAGCATTTTAGCTGTATTTCCTCATAATAATCCTAAGGGGCAAATCTTATTATTATCTCAATTTTACATATTGGGAAACTGAAGTTTAGATGAGTTAAGAAACCTGTGCAAATCACAAAAATAGTATGTGATAAAGCCAGGAAATGGACTAAAACTCAAAGTGAACTACTCTGCCATACTGCACTCCTTCCTTATGGCTGTGCTGGGACTGTACACAGCTTAATTCAACATCCCAATTCCTAAAATGGGCAGAGTTTGAGTGGGAGGCCACCGTTCTCCTTTAGTGGTTCCTTGAGCCTCAGGAATTATGTCTTCTCTTCAATCAGCCCTGAAGAGAGGAAATAATTAGAAAAGGAAGATAGCATAAATATTAATAATAATAATGGCATATTTGGCTATGGGTGTCTCATCTTATTTCTGGAAGTGGCAGTACTAGGTACTAATGTGGTAAGAGCAAAGAACATTATGTCAAAAATTCTGGATTTGAGCCTGGCTCTTCCACTTGACTATATAAACTTGGATAATTTGCTTAATCCCTCTAAACCTCAGTTTACTTATCCATAAAATGGGAATAATAATACTTACCTTACTGGATCAATGAGAGAGTCAAATGAGAAGATACAAACTATCACACACTGCTGGTGAGAGTGTAACTGGGGACACCATTCTGAAGCACAGTCTTAGTGGAACTAAGTATTTATACACCCTCCAACCCAGCAATCCCACTGCTAGGTATATACCCCAAGGAAACTCTCCTGAGTCCATAAGGAGGCCCATATGAGGTCATTCATCACAGTACTATTTGTGATAGTAAAAAAGCTGGAGGCTACCCAAGCATCTATTCCTAGAGGATTATTTATGTTCACAACCGTCAGAAATGATGAAGTCGATTTACAGATAGCAGCAACAATGTTAAGTGGGAAAAGGAAATGCAGGATGAGGTATATAACGCAGTGCCATTTATGTAGATTTTAAAAAAACAGCTCCAGCTCTGATCAGTGTGGCTCAGTTTGGTTAAGCAGTATCCCATGCACCGAAAGATTCCCAGTCAGGCACATACTCAGGTTGTGGGTTCAATCCCCGGTCAGGGTGCATATTCGGAGACAACCAACACATCAATGTTTCTCTCTCTCTCTCCCCCCCCCCCCAAAAAAAAAAGAAAATCAATAAAAACACATTTTTTAAAACAGCCACAAAACATTCTATATTTATTAAGGATACACATATATCTGTTTAAAATGTCACAGCATTCTTCTGCTCAAAACCTTCCACTGGTTTCCCTTTTCATGCAGAATATAAGCCAAAGTCTGTATGTATTTCAATGGCCTACAGGTGCCTCCAGGAAGGAGGAGGAAGAAGAATAGAGATGAGGGATGGAAGGGGAAAATAACAAAGAATAAAACATAGGGGGAATTAATCATATTTCATGGCTCAAATAAAAGCAAGCAGAACAAACAAATAAACAACCAAACAGAAGAAAAAGAAAATACATGATTGGGAACCCTGAGAGAGCCTCCCTGCAATTCAGCCTGGCGATTAGAGGAACATCTTCCTTAAATGCAATATGCAGAAACACCCTTTCCCTATGCAATAGCCTGCAATTATTCCAATAGCTTATATGCATGCCAGACTCTGGACCCAGCTGTCAGAGTCCCTCCCTAAGTCTACCTCCCCCTACCCTCACATCCATCACCACATTCCTAAGTCAACTCATCACACCCTGGCCTCCCCTTCATGCAATGAGCCTTTGGCCTGTGTGTTACTTGCCCTGCCAGGGATGCTCTCCTCACTCTAGCTCTTCTCAACCCTATTCTACAACCTCTCCCCCACGGTTAGGAAGCTTTTCCTAAACCATCCTGACTGATTCCCCATTTCCAACCTTCCTCCCATCCCAACAGCACATACAGCACTAATTTCCCCCTTCTGTCTGGTGGTGTCCTGGGTGTGTCCCTTAAATTCCTTTCTCCTCTAAAAGCAGGGCCAGGATCCATGTACTTCCTCCTTCTGAATTCCATACTCCCACCCCCAACCCTCACTAGCCAGGAAAAGGATCTGCTCAGCCTTGTACTAAGCAATCAAAAGAGGCATTTAGAGCAGAGAAAATGAATAAATAGATGTACTGATGGACTACTACAGCTTAAAATTCCTAGAAGTAGGAAATATTTATTTTGGAAAGAGAGAAAGGGCCAGACAGAGGTGGAAACAGGAGACAAACATGCACACCCACCCATTTCAAGAGCATTTCCTGAGGACATTTCCTAATGAGGGCCCTGGATCTGTGAATCTCCGTTTAATTAGGAAATAGTCTCTCCCAAAGGAGGTGCTTGGTGCAGGGGAGGAGCCTAAAGAAATGCCAACAGAGGCCAGGGAACTTGACGCCAGCTTCTATGAATTCCATAAGGCCCCTGGCTCCCTCCTTCTCTCCCTCCTCCCCCTCCCTGTGTTTCTCTCCATCTCTGAGCTCATTCCAAACTCCAAAACAAAAGTTCCATCCCAAGTAGCCAAGAAGAACTGTCAAATCCAACAATCCACCCACTGAATTGCTGGCTGTCTTGCTTTCCCAGCCAACCCCACCTACTCTCCTTCATCCTAGAGGTCATTATTTCATTCCTCTGCCTCTAAGAAAGGTACTGCCCTCATTCTGGATCTTCTTTTTCTAAACACTTTTCCAAGGAAAAAAGTTCCACTGGTTCTCTTGGCCGGGTGTTGCCAATCCTGCCAATCAGGAAGTTTGGCCTCCTCCCTCCTGCTGAGTAGCTTCCAATACAGCTTGGATGAGCGTTGCTTTGCTAAAAGTTTGGTAAAGACCTGAGAGAGGAAGGCAACTGAGGCTGTTAAATGATTATTTTCAGTTCTCAAAGTTTCAGAGGAGTGGACTTTAAATGCAACCTCTCCAGAGATTCTACCAATCCCTTTGTATGCAAGTACAACTCCTTTTCTGATCCCAACTTATGTAAATTCTCTCATCCTCCTTAAAATTTCCAGAGAACGAAAACTCGAAAACTCGAGAGTCAATCAAACCCATGTCCCCCTAAACCAGCCGTGGGCAAACCACGGCCCGCAGGCCGGATCCGCCCGTTTGAAATGAATAAAACTATTGAAAAAAAAGACCGTACCCTTTTATGTAATGATGTTTACTTTGAATTTATATTAGTTCACACAAACACTCCATCTATGCTTTTGTTCCGGCCCTCCGGTCCAGTTTAAGAACCCATTGTGGCCCTCGAGTCAAAAAGTTTGCCCGCCCCTGCCCTAAACAAACAGGGATAGGATAGCTGAGCTTCCCCAGAGTTTCCAAAGTCGTAACCCAAGCCCCCTTGCAGCTCTGGTAGGGCGCAGTCAGGAATACAGAGTAGATAGAGGCTTTGCGTGCAGGGTGAGAGCTTTAAATAATAAGTGTGGTGTGTGTAGTGCACCAACACTTCCAAATTGGAAACTGTTCAGAATACATAAGAAAAAGTAAATAGAGCAAAAGCCAACATAAACACTGGGCTGAGTCATATATCCAAGGTCTAGAAGAAATCAGTTAACAAAGCCAAAAAAAGATGGAATTTTCTCATTTTCTCTAGAAGTCTGTTTCTAGTCACTGCGATTCATTCAACAAATATTTACTGGTCCCCAACTTTTCAACACTGCAGATACGGCAAAGAAGAAACACAAAAATCTTGCACTGGAGTTGTGTACACTCCTGCAGGAGGAAGATGATAAACAAATAATAAGAATAGGATTGTGGCCAGGACTGAGGAGAAAGGTAAGCCAAGCAAAGGCTAAGACATGTTGGGGGTGCGAGTTGCCATTTTAAAATGGGTGGTCCAAGAAGGCCTCACAGACAAGATGAAATTTCAGCATCAGGAGGGGAGGGAACAAGCCATGGCACAGGTCTCTGAGAGCAGCAAGTACAGACACTCTAGTCAATTTTTTAATGACTTTTTTTATTGCAATGAAATATACATGACATAAAATTCACCATATTAGCCCATTTTTAAGCATATATTTCCGTGGTATTAAGTACATTCATATTGTTGTACAACTATCACTACCATCCACCTCTAAAACTTTTCATCTTCCTCAACTGAAACTTTGATTTTTGTTTGTTGTTTTTTAATAATTCTTTATTGTTGGAAGTACTACATATGTTCCCAATTTTCCCCCCTTGACCACCTCCAGCCCACCTCTGCCTCTCACCCCAATCCTTCAGCACCCTATTATCTGTGTCCATGTTATGCATATGTGCATACAAGGTCTTTGGCTTCAACTGAAACTTTGTACCTGTTACACAGTAACTCTCCTTTCTTACCCCCTGCCCACCCGCCCAACTCCTGGTAACTACCATTCTACTTTTTGTCGCTATTAATTTGACTATTCTAGGTACCTCATATAAATGGAATCATACAATATCATCTTTTGGTGACTCTTTTCACTTAGCACAATGTCTTCAAGGTTCATCATGTTGTAGCATGTATCAGAATGCCCATCCTTTTTAAGGCTGAATTCCATTGTGTATATAGACCACATTTTTTTAATCCATTCATCTGTTGATTGACATATGAGTTGTTTCACCTCTTTTTTAATATATTTTTATTGATTTCAGAGAGGAAGGGAGAGGGAGAGAGAGCTGGAAACATCAGTGATGAGAGAAAATCATTGATCATCTGCCTCCTGCACGCCCCCTACTGTGGTCAAGCCCACAACCTAAGCATGTACCATGACAGGGATTCAAACCGTGACCTCCTGGTTCATAGGTTTACCCTCAACCACTGAGCTACATGGGCCAGGCTCACCTTTTGGTTGTTGTGAATAATGTTGCTCTGAAAAGTGGTGTGCAAATATCTTTTTAAGTCCTTGCTTTCGATTCTTTTGGACATATATTCAAAAGTTGGATTGCTGAATCACATGGTAATTGTATACTTAATATTTTGAGAAATCACCATACCATTTTCCACATTGGCTACACAATTTTATAATCCCACCAGCAGTGAACAGGATTCCAGTTTCTCCACACCATCATCAACACTCATTATTTTCTTTTTTGTTGTTGTTAATCTTCACCTGAGGATGTTTTTCCATTGATTTTTTTAAACCTTTTTTTTAATTATTGACTAGAGGCCCAGTGCATGAAATTCATGCACTGTGGGGGGTGGACGGGTCCCTCAGCCCAGCCGGCACAATCCGGGAGCCTGGCTCAGGGCTTCTGGCTGAGCAGCATTCCCCCTGTGAGAGTGCACTGACCACTGGAGGCAGCTCCTGCGTTGAGCGCCTGCTCCCTGGTGGACAGTGCGTATCATAGTGACCGGTCATCCCACTATTTGGTTGATTTGCATATTAGCCTTTTATTATATAGGATTTCAGACATGAAGGAAGAGAGAGAGAGAAACATCAATGATGAGAATCAATGATTGGCTGCCTCCTGCACACCCCACACTGGGGATTGAGCCCACAACCTGGGCCTGTGCCCCTCCTGGAAATCAAACTGTGACTTCCTGGTTTATAGGTCGATGCTCAACCTCTGAGCCACACCAACTGGGCCTCCATTGACTTTTAGAGAGAGTAGAAGGGAAGAAACAAGAAACATTGATGTGAGAGTGACACACCGATTGGTTGCCTCCTTCACAGAGCACTCCCTGACCAGGACCAGGGATCAAACCTGCATCTGAGGTACATGCCCTTGACCAGCATCTAACCCGGGACCCTTCAGTCCACAGGCCAATGTTCTATCCACTGAGCCAAACCGGCTAAGGTGTTATTTTCTATTTTTTAATAACAGCCATTCTAATGGGTACCTGGCCATTTGGGGGGAATAACAAGAAGGCCTGTGGGGCTGATGCAGAGTTAGTGAGGGGGAAACAGAGTCAGAGAGAAAGCAGGAGGCCAGATCATTCCTGTAGGGTCACTATGCAGAGTTTGGCTTTTACTGTGGATATGATGGGAACCCTAATGTGATAGTTTCATATGTTGGCTACTGATCTACTGATTTTCATGCTCTTAGATAAGTATTTGGTTCACAAACTAAAGAATAGGCCTCCTTCAGACTCTGAAAGCAAAGCGTGGAGACAAGTTCTATGGAGCTCTCAATAGATGTCTGGTACAAAATGAGGACTGAACAAGCTGAGGCATTCATCCTTCCATCTGCCTCTCTCTCTTGATACCAAAGAAGAGATGCCATACACCTTCCCCTGGGAAATGAACATGATGAATTGTTTTCATAGAAGTTGTTCACTGTAGGGATTATCTTTAGTCAGGATTCAATCACTTCAAAATCAACAAAAGTAATCATGGTACCATTCACTATCTTAGATGATCCCCTCTATTATTGTGGATAATCAAAAGCTGACATGGAGATAAAGAGCATTTTTTGCAGAAACTGGTGAAATGAAGGACTGCAAAGACAGGGTAGACAGCCTCTTCTCAGAATAGGGGCAGGAACAGTGTGAGTCGGGCACGCACAAGCCTTGCTGAATTAAATAGATGAATTCAGTCCCAAGCCCCAGATGCCTCAGAAAGGGTTGTCAGAAATGTCTGAGATGATCAGAGCTGGGGAGAGAAAGGGCCCCAAAGGGAAGCCTGAAAACACATTTTTGAAAGGCAAAGAGTACCTCTCATAACCTCACTTCCCCCAGGCGACAAGGATGAAAGCTTCTACATCAAATGAGAAGTCCAAGGAGTTATAGATTTTCTCAACAATAAATAATCTAGAGAGAATGGCCGCCCAGCCACCGTTTATAAATGTTAGAAAATACACAGGGGGGGGGGGGCGGTGTGGGGGTGGAGATGGGGGGAGAGAAGGAAGGAATTATGGGGTTGTCCCCTCTGGGGAAGGAGGGGCAGAAATCAGTTTTCACTATGGCATTCTTAGGATTCAAACGGGGATTCAGGGAGGGAAGTATGGTCAAATCTGGAAACCTAAATAACTAATAGCTCTCAGCAAGAAAACAGGCCATGGATTCCCAGGCTCAGTGTGCTATTTTTTCTTTCCATCTGAGGACCATCTTATTTGTCCTCTTATCTCAACACAGGATGATGAGCACCACCCCACCAGGGTAAATAAACTCCACACCTTGCCTCACATCGCAGTCCCTACCTCATTTCCCTTCTCTGTGGTCTTATAATAAAGGTAATGAGGTTACCTTTTTTAAGTCTCCAAACATTTACAATAAAAATGGGATTAGAGTACAGGAGAAGGCGGCTCTTCCTTCTCTCCTCAAGTAGAAACATAATGGAACTAAGTGGTAGTGAAGGTTTTAGGTCATTCATTCAGTCATTCAATAAATACTAAGTACATGAAAATGCCAGCCATTGTGCTTGGTGCTACCAACACAACAGAGAAGAAAAGACATGTTCCCTGCCTACATGGCACTCACTGTTTTTAATAATGTTCTTATATACTATTCCTGAATATATGATGAAAGCAATCAATCTACAAGACAACCCTACAGAAAGTTGACTTTCTACAAAACAACTGATTTGTACTCTTTAAAACTGTCAATGTCAGAATGACAGGCAGAGGAACTATTAGATTAAAGGAGCAAAAAGAGACATGACAATGAAATGCTATGTGTAACCGTGGATTGGACCTCGATCAGGGAGAAATGTTTTACTATAAAAAATATTACTGGAGCCCTGGCTGGGATTGCTCAGTGATTAGAGAGTAGGCCCGAGCACCACCAAAGGGTCATGAGTTCAATTCCAGGTTAAGGGCAGGTACCTGGGTTGAAGGTTCAGTCCCCAGCCCAGGTCAAGGTGAAGGCAGGCGGCAACCAACTGTTATCTCTCTCACATCAAGGTTTCTCTCTCACTCTCTCCCCCTCCCTTCTACTTTCTCTAAAAAATAAGTATCAATGGAAAAAATATCCTTGGGTGAGAGTTAACAAATATATATATATATTACTAGACAGCAAAATTTGAATATGGACTGTATCATAGATAGATAGGTAGATGCATACATACATATATAAGAGAGAGAGAGAAAGCATGCAATACAAATGAGGCAAAATATTAACAGTTGGTCAAACCTGGTGAAAGATAGGTGGGTGTTAATTATACTATTCTTACAACTTTTTTTGTAGGTTTGATATTTTTCAAACTCAAAAGTTGGAAGGAAAACAAGAATGTCCCAATAATAGAAGTTATGGATTCTCCTACTCTGAATGACCTTTATAAACAAGTTTCCCATCACTTTTCATTGAAACAAAATCCCACCCTGAATTATCTAGCCCCAAATCAGGAACTTTCAATAGAGGGATGGGTGGGAAGACAGAACTCCTTTGTCTTTGATTTACAACCAAAATTGTCAGCAAGTAAAAATGCCTGGAAAGAAACCACAACCTTGGCTCATGTTAGTCTGGTTATAAATAAAATACATACTGTTATTGTCATTTTGTGGGACTAACACAAATTAATAAATCAGGGCCCTAGGCTGGAACTCTAAGAGGCATTGGGAAAGACGTGCAGAGGCTGCAGGCGGAGAAGAACAGTATCTGACAAATAGGGGTACCAGGTATATGTGCAAGAATTAGGAATACCTAAAGAGAGGGGTACAAGAGAACCAGAATTTGTTGAGCTGCAAGTAATGCACATATGTTATTTCATTTAACCTCCATAACAACCCAATGAAGTAAGTATTATAATTCCACTTTACAGATTGAAAGGTTAAATAACTTTCCCAAGATCATATAGCCAGTAAAAAGAAGAGTTGAAATTTGAACTTGGTTCTTTGTGACTTCAAAGCCCAGGTTCTTTCTACTGAGCACCCTGATTCCACAAAGAGCAAAGATTCTAGGACATGGTTATTAAAGCAGAATTTGAGCCAGTTCTTATCCTAAGCCCAGGTCACCCTTTGTCAATGTCTTCCCTTTTCTCCCAAACAGATACTGATGGACCAGGGCTGGAAGTAGCGGGATCATTTAATCTGAAAGCTCCATCTTAACCATGTCCTGCAAAAATCCCAATTCAATCTAGGACCAAAATGTTTCTAGATTACCTGTTAGATGTCAAGAAAGGGGATCCCAAAGCATCTCTGTAGCCATCCCAATGGTTCCCAGATACGATTTTACATCTAATTAGAATTCCTACTCCCACAACTTTAACCCATCTCCCTTTGCTAGATTTTTAGTGGAAATATACGATAATAGATCTCTAGATGCCAAATATGTCACCCTTCTGAGATTTCTTTCATCATACTGTTCTTTCATCATTCTATTCCAAAGCTTTTCTGTTCACTACCTCATTCTTGAGAAGAAAACAAAAATCTTCAACGCAAGTTAGGAAGTGTTGAAGAAGGAAATGAAAGCTTGATTCTTGTTGGCCAAATGATGGTGGGAGGAGCGGGGGTTTTTTAAAATATATTTTTATTTCAGGAAGGAAGGGAGAGGGACAGAGAGATAGAAACATCAATGATGAGAGAGAATCATTGATCGACTGCCTCCTGCATGCCCTACACTGGTGATCAAGCCCACAACCCAGGCATGTGCCCTGATGGGGAATCAAGCCATGACCTCCTGGTTCATAGGTTGACACTCAACCACTGAGCCATGCCAGCTGGGCAGGGAGAAGACATTTTTGAAGATGAGAGTCCAATGGAAGAAAAATAGTTGCAATTTCCCTGACAACCTAAATACCTCCAGATTTGGCCTTCCCAAACCTCAGCTGTCACCCAAGGCTTCCAGATGCTGCCGGCACACACCATTAGAAAACATCTGTCACAAAGGACAGCCCCAACTGGAACAAAGGAGAGTAGGAAGGCAGACGGTGCCAGTTTAATGAGGATGGTTTAACAAAACATCTTTTAAGTTCCCTAATTCACTTGGCCATTTGCTCCCCAGACTTGGCTGCCAATCAGGAGCAAACTGGAAATGTTTGCCAGAGAATGGCAATCTCGTCTTTATCCTTAACCCAGAAGAACCCAGGACCAGAAAAATGTCAGCTTATCAGTCCCTCTAAAGCATGCTTGATCCCATTCCACAGCTAAAAACCCACCGTGATCCTGGGGAACAAGACTTCAGCTACATCAGGTTGATCATTCACGTCCGGTTGTTATTGATGACCAGAGACTTGACTTAGTAGAATATTGAAATGGGCATTCGTGTTCTCCATTATGACACATGTCTAAGGCCAGCTCTGAGCTCACATCTAGAGCATTCTTAGTATTTATTAATCATCCATGGAAGCAAAGACCAATGGACATCAGGCATCAGCACAAACCTCTTCGTCTTTCTATTTTTTTTTATCTCCTCATTATTTTTTTTAAAATATATTTTATTGATTTTTTACAGAGAGGAAGGGAGAGAGATAGAGAGTTAGAAACATCGATGAGAGAGAAACATCGATCAGCTGCCTCCTGCACATCTCCCACTGGGGATGTGCCCGCAACCCAGGTACATGCCCTTGACCGGAATCGAACCTGGGACCTTTCAGTCCGCAGGCCGACGCTCTATCCACTGAGCCAAACCGGTTTCGGCTCTCCTCATTATTTTTAAAACAAAAAATCATAAAGGAATATGGACTTGAGAAAAGGAATGAGGGGTATTCTGAACATGCTATCAGTATACAAAGATCAACAGAGAAGATAAAGGATGCTTTTCCATTTTAGTTTCAAAATAGAAAAGCTCCAGATATGTCCAAAGGCAAGGGGACTGACAAAGCTGCCTCTAAGAATTCTGACTTTATTCAGGGAAAATTGCATAAATTTTTGGATGAATTCTAAGGAATTCCAACTGAAATCATTGGTCTCGGGTATTTGGAAATCACTAGACCTCAATTCAATTCAGCTGACAGGAAGTCACCTAGCACCATATCCCCCTCTAGACCTCTATCTAGTACAGCCATGGGCAAACTACGGCCCGCGGGCCAGATCCAGCCCGTTTGAAATGAATAAAACTAAAAAAAAAAAAAAGACCGTACCCTTTTATGTAATGATGTTTACTTTGAATTTATATTAGTTCAGACAAACACTCCATCCATGCTTTTGTTCCGGCCCTCCGGTCCAGTTTAAGAACCCATTGTGGCCCTCGAGTCAAAAAGTTTGCCCACCCCTGATCTAGTAGATTCCTACAATTTGCAAATACTCTATCTATATCCAGGGCCAGCCTCCTGCCATACTCCTTGGTCCACCCTCCTAGTCCACTAGGAAACTCTAAACAATGAAACCCTCTCAGGTCCCACTCTGGTTCACCTAGCAGCCATCAGAGAGTGCTGTCCTTTCTTGAAGCAGGCTGCAGCCCTAAATCACATCCTCCCTGCCTGCTGCATTGCAGCAGATAACTGAAGTGTGAGTGCCCTCTACCCTCCTTCTGGAAAATGACACTCTCCTCAAGCCTTAAACACACACACACACACACACACACACACACACACACACACACACTCACACTCCTCTTCTCTCAACCAGATCTACAGCTTCTTGCTCTCTATTAAATCCAAAAGATACTTCCAGGGCTTTCCTCTCACTGTTCTTCTACCACTTACTCCTACCATTAGCCTTTTCTGTGGCTCTCTGCTTGCCCAGAACTAGTCGTTCCCCACACATGAACATCTTGCTCTCAGTCACCTCTGCCTGGAATACCCTCTTTCCTGTTCAACACGACCCTGCTTCAGGAGGCTTCTCTAACCACACGCCAGTATGATCTCTCCAGTATGTTCTTCTTGCCCCCTAAGGTCCAGTGGTATAACACACTGGTTTAGAACTTTGTGCTGGGGGAATACCCGGTTAGGGAAGAGGGTAGGAGTACTAAGTGGTGAGGTGGAGCTGAGAGCTCAGCTTCTGACGGATGAAGCTTACCCACCTCCTCCCCCAGCTGAGCCTGAGGTACAAAGAGTGAACTGACCAAGGAAGCACTCCAGAATCTACAGCCCAATTTGTCGATGTCAGAGATCTGAAACAAGAACTCAGGTCCAAGTCTCTATCACCACAACAATGTGAAAATACAAAGGAAGCAACTCAATTCGGCAGAGACAAAGTATACTTCCTGTGACATTTATATGTACTCCATCATCACCCCTTTGATCGCCAATGACTAAACAGACAACACAGAATCTTCTTACTTTCATTGCTTTATTTAATTTGAAAAATAAGTCATCTAATGCTTTGACATTGGGCAACATGATATGATAATATACAATAACTAAGTTTAAGTTTAGACTACCAAAAGGAAGATTGACCCAATAGTCAAATGGTTCAATATTATTCTTTGAAGGATTTTACTTGTCTTGGGAAGATGGGGAAATATCCACAAAATGCCCTTATATTGTAAGCGTTCAGAGAAGAGAATTTTCTGTATCTGCTACCATTTATCCTATATAGTCTACCAATAAGTACATAGATTCTGTTTAGTTTGGGTTAGGTGTAAAGTGAGAAAATGGATAATCCCTATAAGGTTTGGTGCTTTTCTCAAGTAGAAACCACAAAAAATTTCCAAGTAAGCAAGACTGGATTCAAACTATTAAAAATTAGATTTCAGCTAAGTGTAAATGCATACAAAGGCAAATTCCAAATTAGACAATTCAGGTGCCAAAATAACTCTTTGTGTAAAATATTAAAAGCAACATTTCCCCATACACACATCCCAAATCATTACCACCACCACCATGACCACCAAATCACCACAGACTCATTTACACACAGTACAAGACAATAGAGAATTCCTCTTTCTGGGAGCTTGCAATTAAGGGCATTTTGTAAATGCTTCCCCACTCCCAACATAAATAAAGCATATATAAACCATGGACTATAAAGGGAATTCCCAAATCAGAAAAGAACAGTATGGCATTTATGTCAGAGGCAAAGGCATGTCAACATCCCAGATGACTTCATAGTTGATGGAAGGTAAGAGTGGTCAAGGCTTCATTTTCCAATGTTGACAAGATTAGGGAGTGTCTTCTCTGCACCTTGGGTCAGCCTGAGAAGGCTGCATGGAAGAGGGGGGAATTACCCCATCTTGGCATTTTGTCTAAGTATTTCCCAGGGAAACATCAATTCAAGCTACATCTTCATGATGGTGTGAAGGTTAGGCTATGATCCTAAATGAAGCCTCATTTAGGCCTTCCTTTTGTGCCCCCCACCAAAACACAAAACAAAACAAACTTCACCACACTCTGAACCCACAAATCCAGTTTGCCCAACTATACAGATCCAGTTAAATATTTCTGCTAATACAAATACAAATCTAAATATTAAAATATCCTATATAATAAAAGGCTAATATGCAAATTGCCCCCTCGGGAGTTCAACCGACTGGGAATTCAACCGCTCACTATGACCTGTGCTGACCACCAGGGGGCAGCGTGGAACGAAGGAAGGCTCCAATCAGCCCTGATTGCAAGCCAGGCCTAGGGACCCTACCTGTGCACGAATTTTGTGCACCGGGCCTCTAGTAAATACTAATAAAAATTCTGTCTTGGATCAGTGCAGAAAAGAAAAAAAAATCAGAGAGAAACCATTTCAGTAGTAATAAGTATGTTACTTTTCCCCTGGGGAACAAGAAGTGAAGCTCGCTCGGATAGCTTCCCTGAAAGGTCGGAAAGAACGCTGAAGTAACCAAATTCGGCTCATACCAAAAAAAAATAAATACTCAAGCTTATCTCCCAGGAGTCTTCCTAGAACGACCTCACCAAACTGATTGCTTATCAGGCATCTTCCCCACTTATAATCTTCCTTTGTACTGCATTGTTTAAATGCTACTTGGGAGGATACTTTGTCTCTCCTTCTAAAATAAAAGCACCTTAGGGTAGAAGCTGCTTCATGTTCTCTCACTGAAGCTAGAAACCATAATTCTGCAAGTAAATGTCACTAACAGCAACGAAGACTTGAACTTGAAAGCAATAGCATCCCCTAAACTAACTGCTCATTGACCAAGAAGCCACCTCCTCCAACTCACCTACCTGCCCTACCACCCCAGCACTACACCTCTCAAACCCCATCCCACTCTAGCAGAGGCTAAATTCCAAGTTAGTGCAAACCCGTCTCATGTAGGCTAAAACACTCCAGGCCAAACGTACCAAAGTGATGTCGACAAAATCCATCCACCCAAATATAGACCAAAATCCATATAGATGTGGACCAAAACATTTTTGCTTCCCTCCCTCTATATTTATGGAGTCTATGCTACAGGCAACCACTACACTAGTGTCATTACACCATTATTTGGGTAAACAATCGGACATCCAGAACATCTCTAGAAGCAACAAATACTCGGTATCATCTAGGATCATTCTGGGATGGCTGTGAACAAGGCAGCTTTTCTTAGTCTCTCTGGGGTAACTTCTGAGAAGACAAGTAGAGCTCAATCTAACATTCCTCCTTTGGCACATTCATAGGTTAATTTCCGTCAGAATTCAGTTTTGGAAATTCTTAACATTTCCCTCACACCAAAATAAGATGATTAACTTGACAAATCAGAAAGCAGAAGCTTCTGCTTCTAGAGCTCTTTAGAAACTAGATGGGCTACCAGGAAGAATCAAAAATAGATTTTCCAAACAGGAATTAGAAAGAGAGCTGGGAAAATCCAGGAAAGGTATCAAATTAAGGGATTAGAAAGTGATGTAATACATTGATGTCAACAGTGAAAGTCAATTTCTTCTCTCCTCCCCGCCCCTGTGATTCTCCATTCCACTTTTCTCAACCCTGCATCCTATCACCCCAGAACTAACAAAAGTCCACTTTATTTTCCAATCCACAATTATAACATAGGATAGCTTCTGGCAACCAACACTTTTTTTTCCCAAGAAGCCTTGCTAAACTGCTTGGTTCTGTTTGTTCATTTTTTACTCCAAAATCCTTCCTTTCCTTGTAAACACAGGATCTAGAAATCTACTTAGCGGTCCCCTCTACCACTATATCTTATCTCTGCTTTTAGACTAGCAGCTGTGAGTGGTCAGAGCCTCCTCCCAACACCCACGACAACGCACTGCACACAGGTGGCTTAGGAAATGCCAACTCTCTCTCTGGACATCTCCCTTTATATCTCTAAATGTGTCCTCTGTCCTCCCATGTAAATAGTTCAATCTCTCTCTCTCTCTTTCTCTCTCTCTCTCTCTCTCTCTCTCTCTCTCTCTCTCTCTCTCTCTCTCTCTCCCTTCTCACTCACCAGACTTTGCTTGGTTCCTTGCATAGCCCTAGGTAGCTGTTCCACCATCTCCCTTGGAAAATTAATTTTTGTTTTGTTTCTTTGTATTAAAAATGACACCAGATCATCTGCGTCATATGAAAATTGTATCGTGCCTCAATGTCCTGAGTTCTCATCCAAAAATAGGTCAATATGACTTCTCCACCAAGACCCACCTGTCTCACCCTGAGCCCATACATCATAATCTACAACGAAGAGCCTCTGGCACCATGACTTCTAAGAGACTCTCTTTATTATTGTTCCCAGATTCTTTCTAATCTCCAACCTGCCTTGTGTCATGCATTCATGGATGGCTAACTGTCATCTGAGTTTCAGGGGCGGGGGTATTGCCCAAAGTGTGTGTGTGCGTGATGAGGGGGCAGTGGGGAGAGACAATGTAAGACTCCTCGGGCTTTAGAAATTAAAGAGTTGCAAACATGTTTTGTGATAGCAGCAAATTGCCTCCTGGAGACCCACGAAGCCAGTCCTATTTCAGGCTTTTCCTCCAAGCCTTTATCAATCAATAAATATGTCTATCATGTTCATAAAATTGATAGATTCCAAGAGAGAACAGAACCATCAACTTCCAAGGTTTATTTAGCACTGGCTCATTACCAATATACTTGGGCCCTCAGACAAGCCTCCATACAGTGCTTTAAAGACCACACCCCCAATGGAACTTACAATCTTTCCTCCTGGGTATAATCTCCACCACCGCTTTCTTAAATCAGATAAGAATGGCTGGGAGACTACCTTCAGCAGCTGTGAAAATGCAAATCTCGATCCTTGAGCATCTAGGAAGAAGACCCTCAAACCCTCCCTCAGCATTGTGGACCACCTTATAAAACCAGAGCTGACACTCTGCGCAGTTCTCCACGATCCCTCCCTATGAAGATAAGACACGGATACTTTCAGAATCATAAGTGAGAAAGGGAGGCAAACGTGTCGGAGGCAGCAGACCCAGGTGGAAGAATCTTCATTCATTCAGCGAACATGCCTAAGCATACCATGTGCTGGGCCCTGTGGGGAAGACAAAGGTGAACAAAGCAAGCGCCTCACGGGACAGGAAGTACAGGCCAGGAAGGAGGGCAGGCAGACAGGAGGGGAGGAGCTGGAGGAGAGGGGCCCAGGACTAACTCCCCTAAATCATACTTCCTAGGAGCAGCTCTGCTGAGGACTTCCTGGTTTGGAGGAGAATGGCATGTAGGACTCCAAAACACTCTGGTCTCAGCAAACATACCCGCCTTCCCCCAAGCTCGCAAGGCTTCGGAGGGCACCCTTCAACCCGAGGTCCTGCCTCAGGCCTGCACCCTTCAATCTGAAGTCTTGCCCTGGCGCCATGGAATGCCCTCTGCTCAAACCCCACTGAGCTTCTAGTGCCAGCAGCACTGCGGGCCCTGCCTTCCTTTCTGGGTCTGTTTTCTTACCAAGTCTATAACTTACCCATGGTCTTTTCTACTCAAAGGAGAAAGGCCTAAGGACAAAAATGCGAGCCAAACCCAGAGACAGGTAAGGGGCTTGGCTGAGCAGGATTCGGGAAGGGTCCCCTTGAGGAGGTGGAACCCCGGGGAGGCGGGGCCCTGAGGAGGCGGGACTATGGGAAGGGATGGGGCAGTGAGAACGAGACCCAGGAGGACAGCTGGCGGTGGGCAAAGGAAGCCGAGTGGGAGGCCCCGTCTGGGTGAGGAAGGGTGAAAGCAGCCAGATTGGAGACGGGCAGCAGGATATGGATTTAGCAGTAAACCCGCTTTCCAGACTCTCAATTGGCTGGAGGAGAGTCTGGGGGGGCGTGGAGCCCTGCCTCCAGTCAGTCCCAGATCCAACTAAACGCAGCGGTTCTCAACCTGTGGGTCGCGACCCCTTTGGCAGTCGAACGGCCCTTTCACAGGGGTCGCCTAAGACCATCCCGCATATCAGATATTTACATTACGATTCATAACAGGAGCAACATTACAGTTATGCAGTAGCAACGAAAATAATTTTTATGGTTGGGTCACAACATGAAGAACTGTATTTAAAGGGCCAGAAGGTTGAGAACCACTGAAAGAATCTCCACTCTGTTTTAAACGAAGATAGAAGTGCCTCCTAGTCTCGCCGGAATACTCCTACCACCACCCATCCTGCCCCCCTCACCCACATTTCCCATCACTCCAGAGATAAAACTAAAAAGGAACTAGTTTAAGTTTCACCACTAGGGATTTCCTGAAGCAGTTATTCAGCGTTCATAACATATTCTAACTGAATATGCATTGTGCTGGAGGAAATAAATATGAAAAAGATAGAGTCCCTGCCTAGAGAGCTTCCTGCTCTAGGCGTTCAAAAAATAGAGCTTCCAAGACCCTGAAACAGTGACCAAAGGAAGGTGCCTCCTCCATCCCAGAATGTTAACCATCACACAGAGGCAAGGCTGTGAGCTGCCAGGGATGGAGAAGGCGGAGCTACTAGAAACTGAGGGCTGAATGGAAGTGATCAGCCCAAGAAGCCATCGGTCTCCAGGAAAGGGGACACCACTGCCTTTATGTGATAGTGTCACTATTCCTCTAAACCAGCCGTGGGCAAACTACGGCCCGCGGGCCAGATCCGGCCGTTTGAAATGAATAAAACTAAAAAAAAAAAAAAGACCGTACCCTTTTATGTAATGATGTTTACTTTGAATTTATATTAGTTCACACAAACACTCCATCCATGCTTTTGTTCCGGCCCTCCGGTCCAGTTTAAGAACCCATTGTGGCCCTCGAGTCAAAAAGTGTGCCCACCCCTGCTCTAAACCCTACATCAGGTGTGGACACGATTGGAGTGGAGGTGGGAGGGAGGGAGGGAGGGAGGAGGAGGGGAGAGGTGGGACCCGGAAGAGGTAGACTCTATACAAACTATACTAAGACATTGAAACTATATTGAAACTGGAGCCGAAAGAATTGCTCCAGCTCTCAGAAAGAACCTCCGATGAGGGAAACCTAAAAATCACATAGACGCTGCCCTAATGCGGCTCCATTGGGCGTGGGGCATTAATTGAGCACCTCCTTTGTTCCAGGCACGATCCTGGGTAGTAGATGAGTGGCCCCAGCCAAGACTACAAAGCCAAAATTCCTAGAGGCAAAGCAGACAGGCAGGAATTGGAACAATGGCTGTAATGACAGAACAGAAGGGGAGGAGCATCTGGGTGTTTGATTTATGTCTGTTCCAGCAGTGCCGGGCTGTCTTCCCCTGCCTCAAGCTGGGGTTTTCCCAGATGTGCATCTGCTTGAGGGAAAGAAGGGCAGGTGTAGGGGGAGGGTCTCCATGTCCTTGCATCTGGTCCCAAGAGCAATCCCTTCCCCTTTCTCCCTATGCTATTCACTGCCTGCTGTGTAGGGGGTGGGAGGCTAGGGGACATGCCAGGGCCCCCAGATAATCACCAGGTAATGAAAAGAGCTGGTCCAGGGCTGGGGGGAATGCAGAGGATGCAGGGTTGGTGCCATAAATCTCTCTTGGAGGAGTCGGTACAAAATGGGGGGACCTGACAGTTGGAGCCCATCCAGGTGATTTCACAGGAGGCATCTGAACCTTGAGGGGTGGGAGGAGGGACGGGCAAGAGACTGCCAGGAGTGTGAGCCAGACACAGGGGAAGAGGCTGAAAGAGACAGAGATAAGAGAACGGAAAAGAGAGATGAAAGAGAAGGCAAGAGATGGGAACAGTGACAGGGAAGGCAGCAAAAGGAGATAGATGGGAGGAGATGGGGATGGAGAGACTAAAAGGCTCACCTGATGAAACTCATAAACATGTGATGGTAGGAGACCCTCAGAGACTGAGGCAGGGAAGGAAGGAGGGAGAGAAAGTAACTGATGGCAGATACAGCTCTAGAAAAACTCAGACCAAAAAATATCTGGAGTCAGAGAGACAGACAGATAGACTGACAGACAGACCTATCTGCCAGACAGAGATGAAGGTGAAGGAGTCAAAGAAGGAACAAAGAAAACAGGGATGCTGTGAGGAGGGGGGAGGGAGCAAGACAAAGAGAGAGAAGGAGGCAAGTGTAGAGCAGGAGGAGGGAGCGAGGCCGGGGAGGGGATATATATTTTCTTTATGATCCTCTTCAATCTCACTTGGCTCGCTGCTGAGCCCGTTCCCTCTCAGGTGCTGCTCGCTGGTGGATGTGCCCAGAAAGCTGATAGGGTGAAGCTGCTGCCATAGCTGCCCCCAGGCTCTCTCCCAGTGCCAACCTGGGGGATCTGAGACCCCTACACGGACATAAAAACCCAGCCTGCATCCCCTCCTCTGTCCCCCAAAATGCTGCAACCAAAAGAGGCCTGAAGCTAAATTTTTCAGAGCTAATGCAGCCTGGCACAGCCAGTGCAGGGAGGAGCTGAGTAGAGGAGAAAAAGGATTAGAGGAAGGCAGGCAAGGGATGCAAGCTCTGGAGGAAGTATTGGGGACGGACTTTGGTTAGGGACCACATGGAGAAGAGTGCGGAGAGAGAAGGACTGGGAAGATGTCTGTGTTTGAGAGCTAAATACGCAGCGTGCAGAATATACCAAAAATAAGATACTAGTGTCTGTCTATTACTGTGGGGTCCACAATTTAGACACCTTCTGAGAAGTCACCACCAATGCCTTCAAGCAACTCCCTACTAACAGGCCCCCACAAACATATACATGAAACCCACAAAAAGAGAAACTCAGGCATCAAAAGAGATCCCGAGGCCAGTGTACATGTGTGAATCTAGGTTTTACAGGACCAGTGAGGGAGTAACCAGCTTCTGAAGATGTAAGATAGCATGGCAAGCTGGACCCTACCTTTTCCCCAGGCTTTCTTGAGGCTGAAGGAGTAACGGAGCTCTGCAAAGACTAGCTCTCTCTGCAACCCTGAGGGCCAGGGAAGGCCCTAAGAACATTAACTGAAGTAGTCTAAAGGGGAATTGTTCCCCCCACCCACTTCCCTGCCAGCCGCATTTAAGGCCCCAGAGCTAAGGTGTAATCACTAGAGCTCAACGTACCTCTTTAGAACAGTGGTTCTCAACCTTGGCTGCACACTAGAATCACCTGGGAATCTTTTTTCAAATCCTGATTTCGGGGCCTCATCCTCCAGAAATTCTGTTTCTTTGTTATGGGGTGGGGCCACAACATTAGTAACAAAGACACAGAATTTCCAGAAGATGAGGCCCAGAAATCAGGATTTTTAAAAGATTCCCAGGTGATTCTAATGTGCAGCCAAGTTGAGAACCACTGCAGAAGCAAGAAGAACCTTATCACAGGTGATTTGGGCCTCCCAGAGCTAAATTCAGAGGCACCTGGCAACAACTGAGGTCATTTACCTCTTCTTATACCCATCTCAAAGAGGTCTGGGTTGGTGGCCACCAGGGGCAGAATCAGAGGGACTTCATAAACCAGGGAAAAGGAGGACCAATCCCCCAGGGCCCTGGCAACAGTACATCTGGAACAGGGAGCAAGGCTGGGCAGCCCAAACTCCCAGGCGGCTCTAACTCTTTGGCTGGGTCATACACAGCTGAGAACTGGGAGACTCTGCAGTACCAGAGGCGGCCGCTAGGAAGTGCTCGCCGAGAGGCAGGAGCCCGCAGACTCGGAGGAGACCGGAAGGCAATCGATCAGAGTCTCCTTGGCAACCGGGCAGAGCCCAAGACAGACAGCACGTCGATAATGAAATCATCGTTAAATGACTTCAAGCCCTAATTAATAATCCAGGCCAACCGAGGCCATGCCTGACTGAGGTTGGGGGGGAGGAGGGGATGCCATTGTTGGGGGAGCTTTGAAGCTTCTGGACAATTAATCAATTAATCCACTCACTCAATAATTGGCTCCTTTGTCCTCTACCGTGCCCCCTCCCCCACCCCACCCACCTCTGACTGTGGAGAGGGTAAGAAGAGATGTGGGGCTAATCGTTTCCAAGAGCCGCGATGCCTCCCTCTCTCCTCCTTTGTATCCACAAGTCTGTTTCCTGGACCAGCTCACAGACTTCCCCAAGGTTGAACTTCCCTGTGCTCTTCTACAAGCCCCACCAAAGGGTGACTATTTCAGGACTTGGACCCCTAGCTGTCCAGATACTTCCCCATATGCCCCTACACCTTATCCCACTTCCTCCCATCTCATCCCACCACCCCGCCACCCCCACCCAGGCACACACTGGGCAGAGGCATCACAGACCCACAGCCCACTCCGACTGAGGAGAGCACTGCGCAGCCGGTCACGAGAGGCAGATACATCCCAGCCACACCAGCCCACCACCAGCTGTTGACCTGGGGGGTTATGCCCCCTCCAAGGCCTGAGTGTCCTTCCTTATGTGTAACCTGAGGGGAGCCACACGATTTCTAAGATTCCTTCCTGTCCCTTCATCTCTTATTCTACTCATTGGAGCTGGATCATCTCCCAACCCCTCTCTACTCAGTTTCTTTACCTCAAGAAGGTAAGAGCAGGATCGGAAGGAGTGCCAGGAACTGATTTATCAAGTGCCCCAGCCCCAGGGAACTCACCTTGAAACCTGAAAAGGGGGAGATGGCAGAACAGCCTAGGGAGATGCTTCCCCCGCCCATCCCCCACCTGCCCAGTCTGCTGGCCCTTGCCACCCACCTTGCTTATTGCTCTGCACAACTCCCAGCAGGAAATGAAAAAGGTACAGGAAATTGCACTTTAAATCCCCCCAGCTCCTGGCTCCCTCCACCAAGCCAGGGAGCTGAGACCGGCGAACTTCACAGACCAGGCTTTCTCTGTTTGTAATTAGTAAGCCACTTAGGAGGAGAGGGGGCTCCTTGAGGGAGAGCCCCACCCTCCAAAACAGCCAAGTAGGTTCTCAAACAAACAAAAAGTGGTGTCGGGAGAGCATTTGGGTTTGGAGAAAAGGAACCAGAGGATCCTGGGAAAGATAAAGAGCCAGTGGGACACCTGGACTGGACATTGATCGCTCCTTTCTGGGAGAGCTGATTTATAGCGCCACCTGTAGCACTGAGAAATGGTATGTAGCCAGAGGCTGGGATGCGGAGGGAGGGTGGAGAGGGAGCCTTCCAGAGAAGCCCTGCAGAGATGACCAGGGAGGAAAAACCACCAGGTCCATCCCACCCCCATGGACACTTGGGAGTTTAATAACATTCAGAATGTACAGGGCTTACGGGTAATTAAAGCCAGGAGCTGGGGAATTACATTTCTTCTCCATGTGCTACCCTTTACATTCCTACACACACACACACACACACACACACACACACACACACACACACACCTTTAATGAAAGACACTGAACCAGGTCCTGGACTTTAGAAAATACCTCCACTAAAGAGATGCGCTTAATTTCAGCAAAAGCAATTTGGAATATACTTTGGCAAGGATTTCCTTCGTCAGGGTTGGTAAAGGCTAGAACAAATGAGAAGTGCGCACACACAAACAGGAACAGGAAAGCCCTCTCTTGGCTATTTCTTTTCCTGTGGGATTGACCTCCAGATGATGCCTCCCACATCATGGGGCAAAATACAGTCTCTCTAAACATTAGGAAAATAACTCCCCTCTAACCCTTAGATCCAGGGGGAGATGGCTATTTCCCTCCCCAGGTCATGGCAAACATGCTTCAGGGCAGGATCACACAGCCTGTAGGTAGAGCCCCATATGCAGACGCCGAGACTGGTATCCTGTCCCCCAGGCCTCCCTCTCCTGTTTTATTTCAACTTCTCTGCACCTCTCGATGTCCATTCTTTGGGCTTACCCTGTGAACCCAATCCTGGGGGAGGGAGAGGTCCAAAGAGAGGAGAAGACAGGGGCCTGCTCTCTGATGTGAGAAGAGAGATACACCAGACAAGAAACCCAGTCTGAGAAGAAGGGGAAAAAAGCATATTAAGTTAATAGAGCCCAATCCTTCACGGGCTGAGGGACCGATGGAAAGGAGATAAGAACAGAGATTGAGAGTATAAAACAAGATTGGAGGGAAGTAAATGCCAGGTTTAGAGGCTGGAGGGTACAAAGGGCTTGGGAGGTGGGAGGCTGATGTACTCAGCAGGTATGGAGAGAATAAGCTGGGAAGATATCAAAGATAAGGATGAGGATGACTTAAAATGCTAATACATTTAAATTTATAAATCTGTAGGGGGGCAGAAGCGGGGGTAAGAGATCAACCGAAGGACTTATATGCATGCATATAAGCATAACCAATGGACATAAGACACTGGGGGATTAGGGGAGGCCAGGGGATTGTCAAGGGCGGGGAGGTGGAAGACATATGTAATACCTTTGTAATACTTTAACCAATAAAACTAAAAAAAATAAAAATAAAAATCAGAAAATCCAACAAGATTGGACCCATACACAATAAAAAATAAATAAATAAATTTATAAATCTGTACACAATTCTTCTACATAAATTTTATTTTATCCTGAATAACAAGCCACAGAAGCAGGTATTGATATTGTCATTTTATACTAGTAGATATTGAAACTAAGGCACAGAGAGGTTAAGTAACTTGCCTCAGATCACAGAGCTGGTAAGTGGCAGAGCAAGGAATCAAATTGCTGTGTTCTGGTGCCAACTCCTGCAGATTTCTGCGCTGGGAATCATCCAGGCTTGGGGCCTAACTAGGAGAGATTATGCCCCAAAGGGCTAAAGACCTGACTCTTGTACCCTTTTCGGCATATTCAGCACAGGAAACCTCTAGCAAATTAGTTTCCTTGTCTAAGCCTCATTTGTTAACTTGTCTAATACCTTAGCTTCTGAAAATGGAAGGCCAAACCCATCTATTTGGAAATTTTTTTTTAGCTTTAAAATGCACAACTCAGTCCATGAAAAGGGTGAGTAAAGGGGACAGCCAGGGTAAAGGCCGCCAAGCCTTCAGTCTCCCCGTCACCCCTCCCCATCCCCATCCCTGTCTCCTCCCTCTTTCTGTCTACTGACCCCCAGAGGCCTCTTCCCCACATTTCACTGCCTGAGCAGCTGTCTCCACCCAGCCATGGCTCCCTTGCCCATGAAATCCAGGCTCATTCATCTTCATACCATATGAGGACACCTCAAGGCCAGAGAAATCAGCCTGGCTTCCCAGCATCGTGCCCACCCAGCCCAGAGTCATGATGGAGCTACAACATGAAACATTTTACATTGCTGCCTCACATCCCCGCCACCACTGCTCCCCTATCACAGGTCCAACCCCTGGAGGGGTGGCCCTCCAGGATATCTCAGCCCAAGCTTTCTGCCCCCTCCCTCCAGCAAGCCTGCCCTCCCAAGCCTTGCCTCCTCCATCGCTCTGCCTCCCCAATTCGAGCACACACACACACACACACACACACACACACACATGCACACACACGCACACACATGCACACCTACACGTTTCTCCTCATCTACCTCCAAGGTCATTCCCTGCCCCAAGATAACGCATTCTCAATTTCACTCCTGCTTGTCTTCTAGAAACCTTCTGGACTTCCTCTATGTCTCCCTCCATCTTCCCTCCCTTGGTCATTTCTAGTCTCCCATCATCAGGGTCATGGGGCTTGGTATAGTTGCTCTTGACCAACTCAAGTCACAAGCATTTGCTGAGGGGGTGCCCAGCACTGCACCTCTGGGTCTGGGCTATCGGCCTCATCTTCCCATCCGTCTACGGCAGTGGGGCCTGTGCTCCTCCCACTGGGTCTCCCCTCACTCTCCGGGGGGTAGAGTGTAACTCACTAATTTTTGCTCCAGAAGAGAGCACGGAGGTGAGAAAGAAACCCAAGGAGGGGTAAAATTCCGGCACTTAGCTCTGTAAGGTTGGCAGTGGTTCTCAACCTTGGCTGCACGTTAGAATCACCTGGGAATCTTTTTTAAATCCTGGTTTCTGGGCCTCATCCTCCGGAAATTCTGTTTCTTTGTTACTAATGTTGTGGCCCCACCCCATAACAAAGAAACAGAATTTCCGGAGGATGAGGCCCAGAAATCAGGATTTTAAAGATTCCCAGGTGATTCTAATATGCAGCCAAGGTTGAGAACCACTGGTTTAGGGTCAAGGAGACAGGCAGCTGGAGGGAATTGATTCCTTTAGGAATCCAGGGCCCCTTTTGAGGGGCGGACGTGCCTGGGGGCGGGAGGATGCCAGTCTGAGGCTCTAGGGGTCCAATTCCTGTCTGGGGTGGGATTATGGGGGAGCCAGATCCCAGACTCACTGCAGCCTTGCGGCAGACACCATTTACACACGGTGTTGCTGCTTCTGCCGCAGTCGCCCCCGTACTCCCTGGGTTTGGGTTTGCCCAGAGCACTGCACCGGTGTTCTGTAGTTCAATCCAATTCGTATCCTCCCTTCTTGTCCATACTCACAGGCATGTCCTGTGCTCAAAGCTTAGTGCATGAAGTTCCTGATCTTCAATTGATTCTTCTCTCCTCGAACCATTTTTTTTATTTTATTTCAGGCTAAGGAGTTGGGGGAGCAGACGGAGGAAGGGCGAACAGTGATAACATGAGCCAACGTATATCGAGTACATACCCTGTGCCAAGCATGTTACACTGGTAATCACATCGCCAATTCCCACAAGCCCACTGAAGCACCTGAAATTATTTCCCACATTTTACAGGTGCGTAAGCCCAGGTTAAGAGGTTACGTGGTGAGGACTGGGCTGGGGTTCAAACTCAGCCCGAGGCCCACTGCTGACGGTCACCACAACCAGGGACGTCCTGGCAGAGGCTGGGAGAAAACGGGCGACGCCTGCAGCTGCACAGAAAGGAGGCAAACTCGAGCTCTGGCTCCGCCAGAAAAGCCCCCCCGCCCCCCCACCACCACCACACCTGAAACCTAGGGGTGGAGGGGCCAGTCCGAGAAAGAACCCGACGGGAAAACAGAGATGGATGGAGACTGGGGGCGGGGGTGGGGGGGTGTCGGTGGTAAACGGAGCTGAAGGACAACCATGCGGAGTCGTCTACGGCCGCATGGCGGGCGGGGAGGAAAGCTAAAGTCCAGGCGAAAGTGTGCACAGCGGGAGCGGAGACCCTGTGCGAGAGGCGCGGAGACTGCGGCAGGAAGAGGCAGCGAGGGAGGAGGGAGAGCGGGGAGAGGCAGCTGGAGTCCGCCGCGGGAGAGGGAGCGAGGCGGGGAGAGCGAAGGAGAGAGACAGGCCCGGAAAAGGGAGCCAGACGCTCGCGCCACCGGTCGTCTGGTGTGTGGGGAGGGACCTTGCTCTCAAGGACACTGAGAAAGGCAGATGGATGGTGGAAAACCGGGGAGCAGCGAGCCCGGCAGGGCGGGCGCCGCGCCCGGTGGCGCTGCCCTCGCCCCGACGCCCCCGCCCGGCGCCCCGCAGCCCCGAGCGCGCCCCCGCCCGGGCGCGGGCATGAAATTGGCTGCAGCCGTAATGAGTCCGCGCGGCGCGGAGGAGGCTGAGGCCGCCGGGGAGCCCTGCGCAGCTCGTTGAGCTTGTTTATTGTTCAGGCCTAATTAAAACGCTCCGCCGCGCCGCGCGGACGCCGCCCCCGCTAATGAATTCTCGGCCGCCCGGCGATCGCGGAAACTGCGAGCCGGAAGGTGGGGGGTGGGAGGAGGTGGGAGGTGGCGGGGCTGGGGAAGGAGTGAAAGAAGGGGGACACACACACCGCACACGCGCGCGCACACACACACACACAGCACCACCGCCCCTTCCACAGCCCGAGGAGCCGTTAGACATCCGGCGGTTGGCGCCGAGGTCAGGGTGAGCGCCGCCATCCCCCCAGTACCAAACTCTGGCAGGCGTTTGGAGGTGGTGGAGTGATGGAGGGGGGGAGAGGGAGGTCATGCGCGTGGTGTGTCAGTCCGTGGTGGGCCTGTGTGTGCCTGGGCACGTATGTGCACGTGGGTGCACCTGCTCCGCAGAGCGCGCCCCAGAGCGGCCGTGCGCGCAGGACTCTGTGTCTGTCGGGTGGTGGGTCGCTCTGGCTGCGCACGCAGGTGTCTCCCCCGCAGGGGGAGTCTGAGCGTGGCTTACAATGTCTGGTCTCTCTGGGTATAACAGTTGGCCGTTTTGCTGTGTGCCTCCTTGTCACGACCTCAGTGAGGGCAGACGGAGCCAGTGAAGGGAGAGAGACAGACGGTGATGCTTGGGCAGCCAGGGCTCCCTGCCGGCCCGCTCCTCCTGCAGACTCGGGCGAGCACACACACGCTGCCCGCCTCCGCATGCAGTCAAAATAGACAAAAAGCAATCGAGATAACATTCATACATTCATACATGACCACAGAAACACACAAATGAAAAAATGCTCTCATAAGGACATGCCAATCACACACAGAGATAAAATGACAAGGGCCTGGGGCACAAAGCCACCTGAATGTGTATGCCCCGCCCCCGCTCCCCAACCCCCTTTCTCCCCCCCCCCCACACCCGCACTCGAAGAGAAGGCATGCAAACTTGGGTACACCCTTTTACAGACAAATGTGCACACGCATCACTGCCTGACACATGTCAGTGTACCCTCCAGTGGGCCCCAATTCTCTGGGAGCAAATTCAGGTCAGCCAGACTGGCCTTCAAACTTTGCCCCCCTCCATTATCTTTATGATGGTTCCCAGCCCAATTCTTTATTCCCGTCCAGCAATGCTATGGTCTGCCTCCATTATAGCTTGCTCATCCTGCCTCAGAACATCAGGGGAGGTACTCCTCCCCTTCTCCTACTCCATTCCATGCCCTGTTGGGTTTCTCCTTCCACACCCCACTCATAACTCCCCTCCTCCAGGCAGCCTTCCCAGATCCTGAGTTTTCCCTAGTCATTTGCCCTTGTTGATCTGTGCTGTGGTGCCAGCAGGTTACTTTGCATATGATGTTGGCAGAGAGGGGAACTCTAAACTCCCCGGGGGCAGGACCACCTGACAGAGTATTTCTGTCAAATTCCAGGCCTCTCCCCCCAGCGCCAGGCTGTGATGCTCCTGGGAGCACTACTACCTAGTTTTGTTTTGTTTTGTTTTTAATCCTCACCCGGGGATATTTTTCCATTGATTTTTAGAGAGAAGGGAGAAGAAGAGACAAAGAAACAGAAACATCGATGGGAGAGAGACACACCAAATGGTTGCCTCCTGCACACACCCAGGTCCAGGGGTCAGGGCCAAAGATCGAGCCTGCAACCTGGGCATGTGCCCTGGACTGGAATCTAACCTGGGACCCTTCAGTCCGCAGGCCAACACTCTATCCACTGAGCCAAACTAGCTAGGGCAGCTACTACCACCTCGTTTTAACAAACAGATGGAAAAATGAAACTGGGCCTCAAGCAGCCACTAGGAAAGTCTCCTTCTGTCACATCCTGCAAGTATCTCCTTCAAAATGACCTTTCAAGGCCACTTGGGGTAGGGCACACCCTCCAGTGTATTCACCTTGCTCTTAACTAGAAACACTGCTTACTGACTGGGTTCTGCCTTATTATCCAGGAGAAAACTTGGCTGTTTTCAAAAATTAGATCCACCCTAAAGGATAAAAAGTGGCCTCTGGTGAGGATGCTCAGAGCTGTACTGCAGGCCCTATCGCCATCCCCAACGAGAACTGTCAGGAATGACCCAGGCAGCTGCACCAGCACCTGCAAGCACTGCTTTGAGGAAGAGGCCATGCTGTGGGCTAGTATCTTTGTTTTTTGTTTTTTAAAAAGGCAAGATCGCCCTAAAAATCCCCTCACTGACTGCCTCCCGGTCACCATGGGGTTGTTTTATCCCAGCCCAACCTCTTTGGGGAGGTCGGTGCCCTGCCTGCTTCTCCCACCCACTTCCCCTTAGTCTCAACAGCAGGCACTGCCTCTGTGCCCCTCTCCCTCCTGCAGATGGAGGCTCCCTCCCTCTCCCTGCCTTCCACCCACATACTCATCCATCATATTTCTTTCTCCACCTTTGAATTTCTCTGTCTTCTGTTGATTTCTCTCCTCCCTTTTTCAATATCAATTTCTTTCCCTCTGATTTCTGTTCGGGCTCTGCCATTTCTTTACCTATGTCAGTCTTTCTCTCACTTCCACCCTTTTCTGTCCTGCCCCCCCCCCCTCCCCCAGATACACACACACACACACTGCATTGCTCAGAGCAGGCGCTGCAGAGGGAGGGTGTGTGGAGGTCTAGCTCACCAGATGACTGGCATTCTGAATAGAGCTTGGAATTGCTGTGTTCCTGCTCCCCTTACACACACACACACACACACACACACACACACACACACTTATGAGCCTCTCCTCCCACCTGAGTCCCAGGTCCTGAGAGGCCAGCAGGGCCCTTGCCCCAGAGCCTCCATCCCACCCTCTGCAACCTCTACCTGGCCCTTCTCACTACCTCCTCCTCCCCTCCCCTCCTCCCTCTCCCTCCCTCTGTCTCTGTGCACACGTCTCTAGTATCTTCTCAGCCAGGCCCCAGGTTGCTCGTCTTTGGCTCTGGGCTCATGGTTTTTCGGTTTTCTCCTAAGCCTGATTCGACTCCCATCTCTGAGTCCCTGTCCGCCTCTGCTTTCTCTGGCCTCTGGGTGTTTCTGCCTTTGTGTCTGCCTTCAGCTCTTTGCCCTTTGTCTTTCCTCTCTCCTGCTCCGGGCTCTGCCTCTTCTCTGTCTTTCCGTTTCCACTCCGAGCGTCTCTGTTCACTTGTGTCTCGGTCTTGTCATCTCCAGGGCGCTGTGCCTGACTCTGCCTTCTGGCCCCACTCTGGGTCTTGGCTTGAATTTCCTGGGTCTTTCGGTCCCTGCCTGTGTGTCTGTCTACCCGCTTCTCTGCCGCTTTGCACGGCCCCGCAGTTATGGGGGGGTGGGCAATGCGGAGGGCTTTGAGGGGGCCCGGGCGGGCGACCCTTTGTGTGGAAGATTGACGGCCGGCCGCGTGGCGTAGCCGCCGCAGCACTGATTAGGATGCAGAACGGGCTCCGACTGCAGCATTCTCCTCCTCGCGGAACGGTCTCCGACTCCCAATGCTGGGCCCTCCCTGCCTGCCTGCTGCCGGTCCCAGGGCTGTGTGCCTCCCCCCTCCCCCGGCCCCAGTTCCTCCACTGGGAGCCACTGGGAATTCTGGGAGGGCACTCAGGGCCCCCTCTCTCCCCCAGGTATCCACATGTCTTGTGCATTCTAAGAAAAAAGGAATGAGGAGAGGTGGGAGGCCGATTGGGGGTGCTTTGCTGGAGGGGGGCAGGCCTGTGAAGAAATATGCCTGGGAGCTCTGCTCAGCATCCGGATGGAGAACGGCCAAGCAGCTTCTTACACCCCTCAGACAGGAACACGAGGAGCAACAAGTCCAGAGAGAAATGGGACAGGAAGGAGAGCAGGAAATATGTCGGCCCCTCTTTTATCCCCTCAGAGCACCTATCAGCCTTCTTTGTATATAGGAAGCCCCAATAAATTATTGGCTCGTATTTCACCAGTTCTCCAATAATTAGTGCCTAAATCAGTGGAACTCAATTCCTTTAAATATTCCTCCCACTCATCCACCCTTAACAATGCAGCATGTACCCTTAGGACAATTTCCCCTGCCAAGCCTGCCAAGCGTACCAGTGACCATGGGGCCTCAGCTCAAAATCCCAGTCATTCCAACCACTCCTCCATCACCCACCCTCCTCCTCTCCCTCCCTTTCCCACCCAAATGCAGCTCTGGCCTCTGGGTTTCTCCCCAAAGACAGTCACTAGTAAGCAGTGAATACTAGAAGGGGAGGGCCAAGGGCAGCCTGGTGGGTGGGAGGGGATTCCAGAGCCAGCAAATAAAAAGCCCTGTCAGCATCTGTCACATCTGCCATCTCCCTCCATCATCCCTGTCTCTTGCCTCCTGGCTCCTGCCAATCAATCTCCCTGCTGACACTGACGGACTGAGCTCAGGTGCGGATCTCCGGAAGACGTGTAATGCCTGGTCTGCTTCAGACCCATTTTCTCCAGGAGTGTCACTAGACCCTGATGTCTTCCTTTGAAAACTCCCAGCGAGCCTAGGAGTCTGTGGTTGTAGAAGGAACCCAAAGAGGAAAAAGACAAATTGTTCTCCCCACTCAATATCTTGGTCTCAGCCCTGGTCTCCTCGGCATATCCCCAAAAAGTAGAACTTAAAACTTCAGGCAATAGCAGAGAGTTAAACCTCAGGAAGATTTTTCCCAGCATTAAAGAGGTCTCAGTTAGTGCTTCCAGAAACCAGGAAATGGTAGGGGGGCAAGGATGTGGTTGCTGGGCTGGTATGGCTCAGTGGTTGAAGGCCAGCCTGTGAACCAAGAATTCACGGTTCGATTTCCTGGCAGGGCACATGCCTGGGTAGCAGGCTCGATCCCCAGTACGGGGTGTGCAGTGGGCAGACGATCAATGATTCTTTCTCATCATTGATGTTTCTATCTCTCTCGTCCTCTCTGAAATCAATAAAAATATTTTTTTTAAATGCGGTTGCACAACCAAAGACCTCTTCTTGTAATATACTAACTGTCCACCAGGGGGCGAGGGACTTGAGCGGAACCTTCTCCGCTGCGACCTGCGGAGGGCTCGGCGGCCACAGGAGGGCAGCAGAGAACAGAGCTCCCTGAAGAGCCAGACCCCGGCCCAGGCTGAGGTCTGAGATGGGTGGGGCCGGGCTGCCCGAGCTGAGGGAGTCTTGCTTCAGCAAGAACTCATGAAATTCCGAATTCAGGAAATATCTTGCAACCTTCCCCACTGACATCCTTCCTCAGGCTCTCAGGACCCTGAAATGCCATCACCCATCCCAGCCCCCTTTCATTTTCTGGTCTCCCGGCACTGGGGTTGTTGGCACAGAAGGACCCTGTGACTTTTCCTTCACGGTGGTGATGACACCCAAGCTCGAAAAAAGAAATGACGTTTCACAGGCTCCCAGGTGAATACTGGAGCCAGAACTAGAACCCAAGTTTTCTCAATTCTCAATGCAGGGTTCTTCCCATTGAGCCGGCTGATGCTGCTGAAAGAAAAGCACACTGTCCAGGCCTCAGTAGAAAGCCAGCTCACAACTCTTGGTTTAAAAAAAAAGTCAATATCAAAGCTACAACCTTCCCCGTGTTTACATATATAACTGGTGCATGCAGGACTGTTAACCAGAGACAGGGACCCACCCTCATCTTTAGGCACACCCCCCTCTGCCCTCAGAGTGCAGCCCTTTCCTCTCTCTTCCTACTTCCTGAACTGCAAGAGGAACTTTTCTTCATTTATAATTTGTGTTTTTCACTGATTTCCAGTAGCTCCTCAAAGCTGCAAACAGAGAAGCACTTTCCCAGTTCTAACCGTGGTTCCTCTTACCACATCCCTGTACAGATGGAGAAGAGGGCCTCCCAGGCCCCAACTCTCTCTTCCCAGGGATCCTCTCTCCCAGGCTCTTCACTCCTCCCCTCCCCTCCCCTCCCCTCTCCCTGTCCCTCTGCTGGCCTGCCTATTCTTCCTCCAGATCCTTCTTGCTACCATTGGCCTCCTTTAACCTCAAATGCTGAGTCAGCTAGGAAGGCAAGCGCAGAAAAGAGAGAGAAGGAAGGGCAGGAAGACGGGGGAGAAACCTAACTGCAAGTCCCCAGAGAGCTCTGTCCTGTTGGCTTTACCCTCAGCTGGGAAGTTCTGCTTTGAGTCTGATCGCAGTCTTCTGTCTATCCCTCACTCCTTCCACTCTCCCTGGAGCTGGAGAGCTGATGGAGGTCAGGGTGACTGAGGGCTGGAGCCAGTACTGGGGGGCCACATGTGAAAACTCAGGCTCATGGGCTGAGTATGTACCCACATGTGAGCCACACACCACCCCTCCCGGATAGCTCACACACACGTACTCCATGCCATTCCCCATCAAGGACTCCTTCCTTACAAAACAGGAGAAAAACATCTGTCTCTCAAACAATTTAATCCAACTTCCATCCTCTTTGGGAAACCCGAAAAGACGAAACCCTCCTTTCTTTCCCTCTCCTCATCAGCCTCCTTGTCCACTCTGGCTTTTGAAATGTCCACCTAGACCTTCTGGGTGCCGCCGGCCCCCACACTCCTTCCCCAGTACCAAGGAGGCACCAGACAGAGGCTTCTCCCTGCAAAGGACTGAGACAAATGCCAATCACGTTGGGGCCTCTCACGGTGCCCATTCTGCGATGAATTCCCAAGGTCAAAACCATTCTGGTGTTATTAAAAACATAAATGTTGCATACCAGGCAGCGGGGGGAAAAATTATAAGGCAGCCAGATGAGAGGGAGACGGAGGGGCCGGTAATTGTCTTCGTCTTCCCAGAGTCAAGCTCCATGGGGCTGGAGCTGCACACAGAACATTGCTTTTTAATTTAACTCAGTAAGGTCAGCGGCAGCAAATGAGGCAGCGGAGGAATGGCACCTCTGAGGGAGGGCGCGGGGGCACAGCCCTCACCCTGCGCCTGCAGAGCCAGGGCTCGGGGCCAGGATCTCCAGGCAGTGCCAGGGGAAGCAGAGGGAAGGCAGCAGGGAGGATTCCGTGGCTCAGGAGGTAGAGAAGGAGATATCATTGAGAGGGCTCCCTAGGGACTGGGATTTGAGTGCACAGGAAGGAAAAGGCTTCAAAGGGGCTCGAGGTGTGGCCAAAAGGAGTCAGGCTGTTGGAGACTATATTCCCTTCCCATAGACCCATTCTACAGAAGCGAATAACAAGGGCCATGATTAGAACTCAGGGGTTCACCTTGCCCCTAATACCTGTGAACCCTGAATTCCAAGCCGAGAGAGTTCGCCAGTGAAGTGAAACACTCCGTCCTGTCCCCTTCATCTCCAAGGATCCAGTGGGGCAGCGGGAAGGAGGATGGGAGGAGAAACTGAGGCAGAACTGCCCTCCCTCAGAGCCTTCCTCACAGCTTCCGCTCTGCCACCTTCCCTTCCGCAGCTCTGCTAGCTGTATGGGGGCCTCTCCATTTCCAGTGCTACAGTTAGACCAAAGAAGGGACTTCCCAGATCAGCATCTGGGTCAACACAGGCTCGGGTAGGAAAGGCCAAGGAACCTGGATTGAGCAAGATGAGATCAGGGGACCTGAAGGTGGCGCAAGTCACTGGGCATGGGGTGGGGGCTTTTAAAAAGCTGTGCAACTGTCAGAAGCAATGGTGTCCAAAAACGCTTTGGGATTTATTGGGAAGTTCTTATACAGGTCAGACCTCGACTCCTCCTGCTTCAGTGTTAGCCTGTTTCCCTTTCAGGAGGAAGAGTTTGAATAGTAGGTTTGAGACTTTAGGACAGAGTTTCAATTCTCTCTTTTCATCTAGAAGTGCCCTTGCTACTTGGCTTCCCTTCCAAGTTTCTACTCCCCTGTCCGTTAGGCATCCTAACGCTCCCTGAGGAAACCTCCGATGTCCATTAGGAATCCTGAGGCCCACCACTGTCACAGTGCACAGCTCTGCAGGCATCCCCTCTCCCTTTCCAGGGGGTCTTCTCTCAGCTCTTGGGCCCCAACCCTGCAGTTCTCAGTACCTGCCACAAGGTGGCGGCCAATGCGCCGATTGATCCAGAGTCAGAGCCAGGACCGGGTCCTCCACCCAGATCTCCAATCGTCCCAGCTCCTCCTCCCGGGGGAAGGAATCAACCCTGACGGTCTCTGGAAGAAGACAGCTTTCTGAAAGAATTCTGGCTCTGTGTAATAGGTGGGCTGAGTGAGGACTGGGGCGGGGGAAGGAAAGGGAGGGTGGAAGAGAAGCCTGAGAGAAAACTCTGAACAGACCCAATGGTCAAGTGCAGTGCAAAGGCCAAGGCGAGGAGTCAGAGTGGGGCTGCCTGCTGCTCCCCACACCAGGCCCAACATCCCAGGGGCTCCAGAGCAGTAGACTAGAAGGGCCTGTTAACTGGGCCAGAGGCAACCCAGGAGGAGAAGGACCAGGAGCTGCCGGAGAGGTCTCACCCAGAATAAACACCAGGATGCATACAGGGAAAGAAAGGCCGACGCTGCCGCCTCCCTCCTCCGGATGACGCCCAGTTGGACGCCATTATCTCTGCCCTTCCCAGAACACAGAAAACAGGGACGGGTTCGGTCAGTTCTCCCATGCAGTCCTGACCTACCTGGCACATGGAGAGGGCTCCTGGGAGAAAGGAGAAAAGGCAGGCCTGCCCGTGGGTGCTAGGCCATGTGGGTGGGGGAGTGGAGAGGGAGGAACGAACGAGGACAAGACACACACCTAGGAAACAGGAGAGAGAAGAACAAGGAGAGACCTGCAGGCACCTCGACAGTGGTTTAGAAAGAGGAAGTTTGGGGTCTAGAACCAGGAGGATTAATCAAGGAAGACTTCCCAGAGGAGGAGAGTATGGGTGATATTGCTGAGAGGAAAGGGCTGAGAGGAAAAGAGAAGATGCTTCAGACTGTGGACAGACTATGAGGCTAGGAGATGGGGCGGGAGGACTGAATACTGAATAGCTGCCCAGGTGGATCTCACAGACCAGAGTCCTGGGGAGGGAGAGTGGGAAGTTAAAAGACAGGTGTTGAGAGGCCTTGAAGCCCAGCTGAAAGTCACTCTAGGCTTAAGCAAGAGGAAGGGGACCGCGCCGGTCTGGCTGCAGTATCCCTCCCTCTCCCCACCCCCACTCCCCAAAGCCCAGAGAATATGAACAGAGTACAAGGTCCTCCAAATGGGGCACGAGAAGGGCTCCTAGATCAGGATCCGGGCCTGGGTTTTCCAGAGGCAACCACCACAGAGCAGGGACATTTAGGGAACCCTCTCCCGCTGAGGCCTCTGGCCCCTCTCTGTAAAATAGGGGGATGGAACTTATGGCCTTTGATCTCCCGGCTCTGAAACTGTCCTGTTGATCCTTGCCCACCTCCCCCAAAATGGTCCAGCTCCTCTGAGATCCACCAGGCTTTCGCCCCACATTTTCTCAGTGTGCCTATCCTCCAGACCACGCCCCTAACCAGAAGAATCTATTTCCACATGGGGAGGGTGCTAGGTTCCAATTTCACAAGCTCAGGGTGGGGTTGTGAGCACAAAGTACAAGAGGATTCAAGGTTAGACTCTGGAAGAACTTCCCAGCACAAGGAGTCTGAAAGCTTCAGCTCGTGTGAAGGTCAGTAAGAATGAATCCATGGACTTACCAGAGGCCTCCCAGAGACAAGGACATTGGTTTGAACCTGCCCAGGTAGTGCTGACTAAAGAGAGAAGTTTTCACGCTGGGTATGGTCCCCCAGAGTCAGAAGTTTGCACACAAAGATTTCTGGGGACTCTACCACCCTAGGGCAGAATAAGTTTAGCCTAGAATAAGAAATGGCAGCCTGGTTAGAAGGTTATTCCAAAAACCTGGGGGGCGGGGGAGAAGAGAATAGACATGACCCCTCCACTGTTTGAGCACCCTCTCACCCTGGCCCACCTCCCCATTGCCCTCTCCAAGCAGAGCAGGGCCTATGCAAGTCCTGAGTGGAGATCTCAGGACCCAGTTTCCACCCAGTCTCAGATGCAGGAAGTTGACACCATCCCCCTGTGCCTGGCAGGCCAGAGGCATCCACTGCTCAGGCTACCCAATCCCCCACACCCTAAGCCAGTGATGGCGAACCTATGAACGCGTGTCAGAGGTGACACACAAACTCATTTTTTTTGGTTGATTTTTCTTTGTTAAATGGCATTTAAATATATCAAATAAATATCAAAAATATAAGTCTTTGTTTTACTATGGTTGTAAATATCAAAAAATTTCTATATGTGACACGGCACCAGAGTTAAGTTAGGGTTTTTCAAAATGCTGACACGCCGAGCTCAAAAGGTTCACCATCACTGCCCTAAGCAGATACACACCACTACACACCATAGCCTGGAAGCTGCTAGAGATTTAGGCAAATCAAATCAAAGATATCTTCAGCGATGAGTCTTCAGGCTCCCCTGGCACACCACACACACATACACATATGCACACATTCACCTGTACACAGGCAGATAGACACACATATGCACACACCCATACATCACAAACATTCTCACACATAGGCAGCACAAAGACACATACTCAGAAATGCATACATTTACAGACAGGCATAAACCCACAAACTTATACATACATCAGACACACTTGTACACACACACACACACACACACATTCATCCCTTCCTTTCTTCTGGCAAAGGATCAAGAGCCCTGTCCTCTAGTTCTGAGGTCTAGAATGTCCAGGGGAAGCATGGAAATCCACAAGAAACCTCTTTCCAGTTTCCTGGCCCAAATTGGAACTCCTTTGCTCTATTCCCTTTCTCTAGGATTCTGGCCCACACCATGGAAGTGGAACCTGCAAAGATATTTCATACAGCAAAGATTTCTGAGTACCTACCTCCTGCCACCCCCCCACTTGCACACACCCACTTTGTGCCAGAAGCTGGGGCAAATGCATAGAAGAGTAAGACCTTTGCCCAGTGGTGTGGTGGAAAGAGCAAAAGTTCGGGAGTCAAAGACCTGAGTTCAAATCCTGCCTTTGCTTTTTCTTTTTTTAAATTAATACATAGCCTTTGCTTCTTAAGCTGTGTTACCTTGGGCACTTTACACAACCTCTCTGAACCTCAGTTTCATCACCTGTGAAGGGTGAGGGGGTAATAAAATTCACCCAATCATTCTGTGAGGATTAAAAGACTGGGAAAGCCTCCATCAGCAATGTGTCCACCCGTGGCAAGCGACCCCCTTCCCTTTCCCAGCCTCTGTGGTGAGCGTCTCCCCAACACACTCCCTGTCCTGAGTGGCTGACACGGAAACCCGTCTTCCTGGGCCTCAGACCCCCCGGTGCGCGCACCTCGGGAAACTTGATCTTCGACTTGGCCAGCTCCATCCTCCATCGACTCCCGCCCCCACCGACTCCCGCCCCTCCTGGTCCATGATGCCTCTCGCCCGCCCGTTTGCAGGTCGCGTTTTCCGTAATAACCTTTAATGCGGCTGGCCACGGCCCAAATGTTCGCGATGGAGCGCTGGGCCCCGCGCATCAGATGGACGATGAAGTGTTAATCATCCCCCAGGGAGCCGTCCCGCGGAAAGTCGTCATTAATTTCTCTGAATTACACCAATTCCGAGACATTCTTTATGGACAGACAGTGCGGGAGACAGTTATATGACAGGACTTGCTGTGCTAAGCAGATGTGGGAGAGATTGCGTCGCCCCATGAATACTAAACAATCGCTCGGAAGAAACCCACAGGCTTCCGCGCTCGGAACTGGGAAGCTGCCCGGGCCGCCCCCACCCTGACAGGGGGCGCACCCTGCAGGCGCCTGCAACCGCCGTGGGGAGGGGGCGAGCGGGGGTCGCACCTCCAACCCCTGCGGCTTAGGTGGCCCCTCGGTTCTGCTCCGCGGCCAGGCCTCAGCCCGAGTGGAAAGTGGCTCTGGGAGTCTTACCCTCACCCTCCTGGACCCTCCGAGGACCCACAAACACCCTTGCTTTCCCCCTGTCTCAGCCTCTGCTGCCTGCATCCCGCCCCCCCTCACCCGCCCAGGGCCTGCCCGGCTTCGGACGGCAGCCTCTCCCCGTCTCCCCCGCTCTGATCCGCCTCCTGCTCTCCCTGCAGGGCAGGCCGACCACCTCCGAGTTCCCGCCTAGCACTGCTTCCCCTGGCTCGTCCCCCTCCCCACCCTGCCCACTCCATCGCTCTGACCCCTCATCCTGCCCACCTCCCCTCCGCGCCCCGCTCCAGCCTGGCCACCTCTTTCTCTTGCCCACTTCCCCGACAAGCCCGCCGCCTCCCAGGGGGCTCCACTGTCCCATTACCTCCGTCTCCTCAACCTGCTGCCTCTTCCATTTTCCCCATTTCAAGCCACCCCTCCTGCACCTGCTCTCCCCTCTCCCACCCTTCAGGGCCTGGGGGGTGGCAGGGCTCCGAGCAGAATGAACGGAGGAGGCTTGCCCCTTCTCGCCCCTCGGGCCCTCTGCCTGCCCCCTCCCTCTCTTCCTCTGGCAGCCCAGGGGGTGTTATTGAGCGCTCGGGTCATCTCCCCACAAGCAAAGCGGTGGGCGGGCGGGAGGGGTGCGGAAGAGGGTGACCAGGGGAAAACCTGAGCCGGCGATTCATTCCCCCTTAGGGAAGCCCCGCCCACCGGGCAGCCCCGCCCCCTCCTGGTGGCCTCGGGAGGACCGGCACCAGCCCACCGCCCGCCCCCCCCAGGCCCGAAGGGACCTTGGGCAGCGCTGGGCCCATTTTCTGGGTCACCCGAAGCCACTCCTCTTCAAAAGAGGACGGAGGCAAAAGGTGACTGTTCCCCATCAGGTCGCCCCCCCACCTCCACCTCCACCTCCACGCCAGCTGGAGAGAAGACTCCCCCGCAGCTCCGAGCGCGGGTGGGGGGGGGGGGAGTGCGCAGCCTCTGCGCCTTTTCTCCTCGCAGATAATTTATGTCTGAGAGCCGAGCAGATGGCGGGTAATTTAGCAATTACCGTATGCAGGAATGGGACTCGTGCCTCCGCACGGAAGCCGCACATTCCCCGCCGCAGTCTCACCTTCTTTGCTGCCTGTTTCCTCTGTTTTATCTCCCCAACCCCCTGGCACACCTCCCCGAATCCCAACAGACCAGGCGAGAGCCTTTCCTAAGGGTCCCTTCTCATCCCGATCCCTTCCCGTTTCCAGCGCAGAATTTCTGGAAACAAGGAGCGCTGTCTGCTCGCTGGAAGTTCGTCCTCTCCTCTCACCTTAATCTTTCTTGCTGCTATAGGTGATCATATTGTCCTGGAAGATTGCGGGGCTCTGTCCCAACCTTCTCCCTTCCCCCAAGGTCTTCAGATTTTCCACGGCATTTCTCCCGGATGCCTAGGTTCCAGATCCCCAGGCTTCGGAGGAATCACCCCAGGAGCTGAGGGGTCTGGGTGAGGGGCGTGGGCGGCGAGGGGAAGGCAGTGATTATTAGGTGACAGTGGTCCCAGAGCACTTTGGGGCTCTTTGTACACAGTAGGTGTGAAATAGCTGATTGAAAAGCTGATTTTGTGACATGAGCGAGGGCAGAGGAGACAGGAATGAGACGGGAAGGGTCTGAAATGTCTCCTCCCCCTGCCACACTTCCTCTGGGCACCGGAAAGAGGATGCTATAGGACAGGCCCTAAGCCTCCTTAGGCTGAGGGTAGGTGTCCTCCCCTCCATCCAGCCCAGGCCCCCAGGACACCTACCACCAAGCGCCCAAGCCACTGTGCCCCCCACACCCTCCCTTCAGTGGGCTCCCAGATCCCTGACCCCCACCCTGTACACTAGCCTGAATGCCCTCCTTCTGGCAGAACCCTGACTGGCCTCTGGGCTCTGAAAAGCTGGGCTCTCAGGCTTTGAGACACCCCACCGCCATCCACCCCAGTTCCTCCTCATTCCTTAACACCAGAGGAGCACTAATTAATTAGCGTGTGCAACCAGCCATGGGCACGATCTTGTTCCTCACCACGGGGACCCGCTGTTAACACACCAGACCCCCTGGGACGGGGCACACACCAATTACACAGCCAGCAGCTCGGTTAATCACAGCTCCTGGTGACACCGGCTCACAGAGGAATCCCCGGCTTCCTCTCCCTACATCCACCCCACACCCATGCTCCTGCCTCATGGAACAGGAGGCTGGAGGGAGATAAAGACTGTGGTGTCTGTGTGTTGGGGCGGGGGGTGAGGGGAGGTTTTGAAATTGCTGGGAAACAGAAGGCCAGCATGAAGTAGCTGAGGGAAGAGTTGGAAGGAAGAGTAAGTTAGAAAGAAAAGAAAGTTCTCCTACTAATCACTTGGGGCTACAGATGGCCACTCTGACATTAGTAACTGCAGCAAGAGGAGTGCTGGTTAGACAACAAGGACTTCCTAAGGAGGCCCTTGGGAAGGACTGGGCCTGCGAAAGAGCAGCCTTTCTCCCTATAAGCAGGAGGCAAGAGAAGATGGCCACTGAGGAGAAGTTGGAAGGGAGATAGGCTGCTCTAGGGGCAGTTCTAGGAACTTGGGTGTCTGCTCCATCCTGTCCCCCAGCTGCAGTTCAAGGGTACAGAGAGGAGGCAGCCTCACTGCAGACAGAGAGACGCCTTCCCCCACACACGTCCCATTGACTTTGCCATTCCGCTGTCAATCCACAGCTTCTCTGAGATTTAACATATTGACTCTCCGAGCTGCAGAAAATTGAATTTTCTTCATTACGACTGTCTCCCGACAAAAGAAGCTCATAAATTCTCCATCTTTTTCAGGCTTCCCACCCCCTCATCACCCAACATCTCCCCAGGGGATTCACATATTTGAACATACAATTCACATGGCTGTAAAGGCATGACATGACCAGCACTCCCCACGGACACCCCACTCACAAAGACCATCCCTCACTTCCTGGACATAGATGCAGCCTACACCCAGACCAGGCCACTACTCTCAGAAAGAAGGGCGTACATCTTTCACAACCAGGGTCCACGTATATGGTACTCATATGCCCCACAGAGCAAATGCGGTTAATCCATACCAAGGGACTGAAAAGTCCCATGCATCAGCCATGCTTGTACTTCTCCTGTACCCTCACAGCAGTCTCATAGCTGCCATTCACATGCAGGATAGAGTCATATGTCCTGACATGCAATATTCACCCCAGGTTTACCTTACCATTGCCTGGGCATAGCTAAAGGCCTCCCCCCCCAACACCAGTCTCAGAGCCTTGCACACACCCCCACCTGGGGATATACCCACAAGTAGGAAGCATGCACAAGTCTACATGCTTTGCACAGGCATGGACGGAGAAGAGGAAACATCTAGGACCTAGCAGAGAGTCCTCCTTCACACTATAGCAATCGCTGTTGTCTCCTCCCAACACCGGCTCCAGCCCATACCCATACTAAGGTGCCCTCCTCCATGGACTACAGCCTAGCTCCTCAGCAGTCCCTCCCCAGGCACAGACACCCCTTCCACCATCAAGGGGTGTATGTTAGCATTGGTTCCCCACCCAGAGTGTGCTCTCTCCATCTGATTCTCCATCACTTCGGCCCCAGGAACAGAATTAGGGGAGGGCAGGGCCTCACAGAAGTTCCTTTTGATACCTGTGCCAGCCTGGCAGCTGAGGCTATAATGGATGGGCAAGAGGCCAGGCTGATGGCCAGCACCATGTGGCTTGTGCCCAGGGCCAGATTGGGGCGGGAAGTAGTGGGCTAGGTGCCCAGGCACTCCACCCTCCAAAATGCCACACAATCTGTGAGTGAAAAGAGATAGAAAGAGGGACCCAAATAGATACACACAAGGCCATCTTCTGAGACCAAACTAAGCCAATTTCTGCCCCCATACTGGCCTCTTAACAGTCTCTCCCTTCCCCCCAACTCTGACCCAGGCACAAAGGGAAGTCACCCTGATCTGACACGAGAGGCCAACCTGTTATTTCTTTTCGAGTATGACCAGCCCAACCTTACACAAATAAGCTAAAGGTTTGGGGGTGCAACCAGAAAAGAGGAGAAGGATGATTCCTCATTTAGGACAGGGGTTGGCTTGGGTGTCTCCTTGCATTTTTATGTGTGTTATTTACTGTGCAGATGTCATGCCCAATGCAGATGAACATTTATTGTCTTTGCAATTTCAACCCTGCTTTTAATGGCATTTACACACACACACTCACACATACACACACACACTCACACACACACACTTATCTAATTCATCTATGATTGGCTCTTGTGTTTCTCCCAGCACCTGAATTTCTGAACTACCTTCCATCTTCTCCTTTAAGAGAAAATTTAGAGCTGCAGAAAGATAACCAGAAAAGTTGAGTTCCACAGTGCAAGGAATGGCTTTCTGGAGACTGAGAGGTACTTCAAACCATCTATGTCCAAGAGAAGAACAATTTCCCCCACCCCCAAATCTGCTTCTGCTGCCAAGGTCCCCATCCACCAAGCCAGGAACCTGGGGTCAGCCATAATTTTTTTTTCCTGGGTTGGGGTTGGGACAAGGTAGTCAGTTACACTCATTAAGTGACTTTGTTGACATTTAAAAAAAAAAGCTAAAATTTTACTTTGGGGGGGCACACATTCACAGGCATCAAAATTATTTTTTTTAAAACAAAGTGTCCTGTTTTCTTCTCCTTCATCCCCCCACACCCTGCCCATGCTACCTCCTAAATATCTCCTGAGTACATCGCTTCCTTCTCTCTGGCAGATGCAAGTCAGTTCTCAGCAAGATGACTGAGCTGTCTTCTTGCTGCTTTCCCAGGCTCCAGTATTCTTATTGCTTCTCCATGCCCCAGGCACCGGGGAGGCCTGGAAGCTTAGGAGACATGCCCACCCACACAGCTTCCCAGAGTGGAGTATTTTGAAAGGTGATAGAATTGTCAAGTTCATGAAATCAACTACTAAAATTATGACTACAACATAGCTCTGTTTATTTTGTGATAGTGTACAAATTTCCAAACTTTTGGATACAATATAAAAATAAAGAAAAATGATAGGAATACACTCTCTTTTGGTGAAAAAGACCACTTCCACCACCAATCAGCCTGTGGCCTGATGCCTTACCAATATTTTAGCTGCCTGAGCTCCAATCTGTTCTTCAGTCAAGAGATCTTTGAGTATGAGTGGTTCACAAAGTTGGAGCTTTATGAATTCTGGTAGAATGAATGAGAGACAAATAGAGATACAGACATATGGGCAGATTTGAATCATTGTCACCAGAGGCATCTTTTCTCCCATGACAACTCTATTAACTCTACAATTTTGACTCAACTCCATGTTGATAGAAAGTGGCGCAGGCACACGACTAACTCAATCTCCAGCCCCTTTGCAACGAGGTGAGGTCTTATGTAACTGGTGATAACCAATGGAATATAAACGGAAGTGTATGTTACTTCCAAGCTGAGAAAATTAAGAATGGTTGTGCCTTCTCCACCTGTTTGCTCTTCCCTTCTCCTGGCAGGATGACACCTGAGCAACCTGAAGCCACAGCATGAGCAGATCTGGACTCCTTGACCCCGAATATTCACATTGGACTATATAACACACGAATATTTCATGTTACTACACTGAGATCTGGGAGTTGTCTGTTGCAGCTGTTATATCTACTCTAACTAATGCATAAATCAAAGTAGTAAGACTAAAATGGCAAGAAACCAGGCTTGAGGCACTGTAGGATTTGAACTGTGATGGATATAGAGGGCAGAGGGGAGCACTTAGGAGTCAGATATTCTTTTTTAACTTCCTTTTTTCCTTTTATATATTTGTCATTGATTTCAGAGAGGAAGGGAGAGGGAGAGATAGAAACATCAATGATGAGAGAGAATCATTGATCGGCTGCCTCCTGCATGCTCCACAGTGGGGATCAAGCCCACAACCCTGGCATGTGCCCTGACCGGAAATCAAACCGTGACCTCCTGGTTCATAGGTTGATGCTCAACCACCGAGCCATGCCAGCTAGGCAGGAGTAAGAAATTCTTTATTTGGACCCTCTACTTGCAGTGTTACCTTGGTCAAGTTATTTAATATTTCTTAGCCTTGGTTTCTGATAAAATTACATAACAATATGACCCACTTCATAGTATTGGTTGTGAGAATCAAGTGAGTCCAAAAATGTAAAAGACGCCCTGACCAGTTCTCAGTGGTTAGAGCATCAGCCCATGCACCAAAGGGTCACAAGTTCAATTCCCAGTCAAGGGCACAACTCCTGGGTTGCAGGTTCAATCCCCGGGCCCAGTCCAGCCATGTCCCCAGCCCCAAGAGGCAACCAATCAATGTGTCTTTCTCACATCAATGTTTCTCTCTCTCTTTCTCTCCCCCTCCTCCCTCCCTTCCAGTCTCTCTAAAAATCAATGGAAAAGATATCCTCTGTGAAGATTAACAACAAAAATATGTAAAAGGCCTTTGAAAGCAGAAAGCTACAAATGTCATTGACTATTATTTCAGCAGTTGACACAAAATGCTTATTAAAAACCTTTTGAGGGGGCTGGAGGTAGGTTGAAGAGGGTAAAGGTGGTCAAATATATGACGACAAAAGACTTGACTTTGTGTGGTGAGCCCATAATGAAATATACAGATGATACATTATAGAATTGTACACTAGAAATTTATATAACCAATGTCACCCCAATGAATGTAATTTTAGAAATGTTTAATAAATAATATGTATGAATGAATGAATGAATGAATGAATAAGAATAAATGGGTGGAGGATTTCTCAAAGCCACATCTTACCCCCTCCTGATAAAGGAAGGACTAAAGCAATCTGGACACTTTGAGATTAGAGTGGGACTGTGGGTCCATGGAGTGAAGCAGGAGCTCCAGGGCCTGAATATTATGGAGAACCATAAACCACACTTCCGCCCAGCCCACGGAGCCAAAGGACTAAAAGGACAAAAGAAAACGGGACGGGGCCCTAAAAAAAGTCCAAAACAATCAGAATTTGCCCTAAAATTATGTTAATGTTTTTCCTATTGCAATGGACTGAATGTGTGTGTCCACCCAAAATCCACATGTTGAAGCCCTAAACTGCCATGTGAGGGTATTTGGAGATGATGCGTTTGGAAGGTAATGAGGGTTAAAGGAGATCATAAGGATGGGACCATCATGATAGCATTAGTGCCCTTATAAGGAGAGACCAGGACGTCCACTTGGTGGTGTGGCTGCGACCGCATGTGGTCAACAGCGTCCACCTCAGATTCTGCCGCACTCCATGTCCTCAGTACCAGCCACTTACCTTCCTGCTCATCTCACTCACTATGTCCAGGTTCACGAGCTGCCCAATTCCTGGGGGCAGAGACCGGCTGCCCGACTGCCACAGCACCATGCGGGGGGTGGGGGCACACTATACCCACTACCCTGGGAGGCACCAGGATCATTTACAACAGAAAGTTCCTGCTGGGGTGCAAGAACTCACCCATTCCCCTTGCTGCCTTCTGGGGTCACAACTCCTCCAACAGCCCCACCCTCCAAGCTGGAGGAGCTGAAGGAACAGAAGGAGACAGAGGAAGAGATGGACATCTAATCCAGTGCAGATGACCTGTGTGTGGAGTTCGCAGCGGTTCTCAACCTGTGGGTCGCGACCCCTTTGGCGGTCGAACGACCCTTTCACAGGGCTCGCCTAAGACCATCCTGCATATCAGATATTTACATTACGATTCATAACAGTAGCAACATTACAGTTATGAAGTAGCAACAAAAATAATTTTATGGTTGGGTCACAACATGAGGAACTGTATTTAAAGGGCCAGAAGGTTGAGAACCACTGAGTTAGAGGAATCCCTCATGCTGTTGCTGCCACCACCTCTTCCTGAGGTGTCCAAAGACCAGCTGGCCTCATCTAGTCTGGAAGGGAGTGCTTGGTTCCTGGCCTCCCTTAGTTCTGAGGCAGCTAGACCAAGAATAGGAATGGGCACCTTGCCAAGCCCTTAAGTCTACTTTTTGTTCGGCTTGTAGGCACTCCTCTCAACCCCAGCCTCCCACGCTCAGGCTGAGGCAGAGACTGGGGGGTGAAGTATGTCACTGTCTGTCTGCTTAGTAAACATTCAAAGAAAAAAAAATAAGAGACCAGAGATGTTGCTTTTTCTCACTCTCCTCCATGTGAGGACACAGTGAGAAGTTAGCTGTCTACAAGGCAGGCAGCAAGTCCTCAGGAAGAAACCAAATCAGCCAGCATCTTGATTTTGAACTTCCAAGCCTCCAGAAATGTGAGAAATAAATTCCTGTTGTTTGTGTCACCTAGCCTATGGTATTTTGTTATGGCAGCCTAAGCAGACTCCAACACCTACTTCCCACCGAGTTCATAGTTTGGAAACACTAAGTAACAGCCTACAGTAACCGATACAACAGCTGCTTCTGTTATGTTTGTAAAGCACCCAACATGAGCACCTGGTACATGACAGCCGCTCAGTAAATACCAGCCATTATGATTTTTTGAGAAGCATCTTGTTATATTGGAAAAGATATGGGTTGTTCAATGAGATTGTTCTGAGAGACCTCGGGTAAGTTACTCTTAGAGTTTCCGTTCTTCATCTGTAAAATCTAACAGCACCTTGCACAGTTACTGTGATGATTTGTTCGGTGAAAGAGCCCTCTCAAGTCATAGGCACTCCACCAGTGGTAGCTCCTCAAAGCTTTCCAAGAGTCCAGGCCCAGCTTCCATTCAAGGTTTATTATGTATCAGGCACAGGCTAGATGAAGAAATACCAGAGGTAAGAATTTTACAGAAGAGAAAAAGACTCTAAACTTCAGGAAATAGGATTCATTTTGCAGCAGCTCCTTCCACACCTCTTAAGAGCCTTGTCAATCTTCTCCCAGCCACAGTCAGGAGTTAGCCTGTATTCCGAAAACCACAGTTCAAGACCTCACAGCCTCACTCAGGAGTATTTTTTTTATCCCTATAACTGTCACTCCCAACAGTCTTCACAGTATTATTCCCTGTGTTTAAAAAAAATCGTCAGTGACTAACTTACTCTTCCTAATAGGAATCAAGTCCAAACCTTTTAACATGATGTATTGATTAATGAAACACTACTGCTCTGGCCAGGTAAGCTCAGTTGTTAAAGCATCATCCCGCTACACCAAGGTCGCAGATTCAATCCCCAGTCAAGGCACATACAAGGGTTAACCAATGGATGCATAAATAAGTGGAACAGCAAAGTCAATATTTCACTCTCTCACTCTCTCCCTTCCTCTCTCTCTCAAATCAATAAACAAAAAACATTTATTTTAAAGAGAAAACACTACTATAAAACATAAAGCCCAAAATTCTAGTGGTGTAGCAAATGGAAATTAAATTATTGGTTAAGTGAAGTCCCAAACACATGTTGATGATTAGCAGGTAGTTCTCTGCCAAGTGGTGATTAAGGGAGCTAGATTCCTTCCAACATGTGGCCCCATCATCTTTAACATTTGTCCTTCAAGGTCACTGTGCTTAAGGTCATGTGCATCAAGCCAGAAAGGAAAGAACATGAAGGATCTCTCTTGAGAGGTTTCCATGGGCCAAACCTGGAAGTGAAACAAATTATTTAAAGGGAAACCGAAAAATATGGTCCAGGTATGTGTCTAAGAAAAAGAAGTAAAGAAATCTTGATGAACACATAGCCAGGCTCTGGCATTCAAGATTCTCCACAGTCTGTCTTATACTTACCTTTCAAACTTGATCTTTCAAACTTGATACCATTTACCTTTCAAACTTGATACTGTTTTCCAGATACGGTTATTAGTCAGCTTTGCTGTAGTAACAATCACTCCCAAAAATCTCAGTGGCTTATAGCAGCAAAGATTTATTTATGCCTTATTATATATGTTGTGAGCAGGCTGCAGCTCTGTTCTATGGGTATTCTGATTTCAGGACACAGGTAGAGGGAACCAGTCTCCTGTGGAAAACACCCATTCTAGTGGCAAAGAAGAACAAGAAAAATGGAAACAAGATCATACACCATGACCAAGTAGGATTTATCCCACGGATGCAAGGATGGTACAGTATATGTAAATCAATAAACGTGATACATCACATAAACAAGTTGAAAGAAAAAAACCACATAGTCATATCAATTGATGCGGGAAAAGCATTTGACAAAATCCAACACCCATTTTTTTTTTAAATATATTTTATTGATTTTTCACAGAGAGGAAGGGAGAGAGATAGAAAGTTAGAAACAGCGATGAGAGAGAAACATCGATCAGCTGCCTCCTGCACATCTCCCACTGGGGATGTGCCCGCAACCCAGGTACATGCCCTTGACCGGAATCGAACCCGGGACCTTTCAGTCCGCAGGCCGACGCTCTATCCACTGAGCCAAACCGGTTTTGGCCAACACCCATTTTTGATAAAAACTCTCAGCAAGATGGGAATAGAAGGACCATACCTCAACATAATAAAAGCCATATATGACAAACCCACAGCCAACATCATACTCAATGGACAAAAACTAACACCATTTCCCCTAAGAACAGGAACAAGACAGGGATGCCCACTCTCACCACTCCTGTTCAACATAGTACTGGAAGTATTAGCCATTGAAATTAGACAAGAAGAAGAAATAAAAGGCATCCAAATTGGAAAAGAAGAAGTAAAACTGTCCTTATTTGCAGATGACATGATATTATACATAAAAAACTCTAAAGACTCCATCAAAAAACTATTAGACTTAATAAATGAATTTGGCAATGTAGCAGGATACAAAATTAACACCCAGAAATCTATGGCATTTCTATACACCAATAGTGAACTTACAGAAAGAGAGACTAAAAAAAAATCCCATTTACCATCGCCCCAAAAACATTAAGATACCTAGGAATAAACTTAACTAAAGAGGTAAAAGACCTCTACTCAGAAAACTACAGGACGATGAAAAAAGAGATAGAGGAAGACATAAACAGATGGAAGAACAAACCATGTTCTTGGATTGGTAGAATCAACATCATTAAAATGTCCATACTACCCAAAGCAATCTATAAATTCAACGCACTTCCCATTAAAATACCAACGGCACATTTCACAGACCTAGAACAAACTCTCCAAAAATTCATCTGGAATAAAAAAAAGACCCTGAATAGCTGCAGCGATCCTGAGAGAGAACAAAGTAGGTGGGATCTCAATACCAGATATCAAGCTGTATTACAAAGCCACTGTTCTCAAAACTGCCTGGTACTGGCACAAGAACAGACATATAGATCAATGGAATAGAATAGAGAGCCCAGAAATCAGCCCCAACCAATATGCTCAATTAATATTTAACAAAGGAGGCAAGAACATACAATGGAGTCAAGATAGTCTCTTCAATAAATGGTGTTGGGAAAATTGGACAGATATATGCAAGAAAATGAAACTAGACCACCAACTTACACCATACACAAAAATAAACTCAAAATGGATAAAGGACTTAAATGTACGACGGGAAACCATAAAAATACTAGAAGAATCCAAAGGCAACAAAATCTCAGACATATGCCGAAGCAACTTCTTCACCGATACAGCTCCTAGGGCATTGGAAACTAAAGAGAAAATGAACAAATGGGACTACATCAAAATAAAAAGCTTCTGCACAGCAAAAGAAACCATCAACAAAACAAGAAAACCCACTGTGTGGGAAAACATATTTGCCAATGTCATATCTGATAAGGGCCTAATCTCCAAAATTTATAGGGAACTCATACAACTTAACAAAAGGAAGATAAACAATCCATTCAAAAAATGGGCAAAGGACCTAAATAGACACTTTTCAAAAGAGGACATTCAGAAAGCCAAGAGACATATGAAAACATGCTCAAAGTCACTAATCATCCGAGAGATGCAAATCAAAACAACAATGAGGTACCATCTCATACCTGTCAGAATGGCTATCATCAACAAACGACAGGTGCTGGAGAGGATGTGGAGAAAAAGGAACACTTGTGCACTGCTGGTGGGAATGCAGACTGGTGCAGCCACTATGGAAGACAGTATGGAGTTTCCTCAAAACACTAAAAGTGGAACTCCCATTTGACCCCATGATCCCACTTCTAGGAATATATCCCAAGAAAACAGAAACACCAATCAGAAAGGATATATGCACCCCTATGTTCATAGCAGCACAATTCACCATAGCTAAGCTCTGGAAACAGCCTAAGTGCCCATCAGTAGATGAATGGATTAGAAAACAGTGGTACATCTACATGATGGAATACTATGCTGCTGTACAAAAGAAGGAATTCTTACCATTTGCAACAGCATGGACAGAACTGGAGAGCATTATGCTAAGTGAAATAAGCCAGTCAATGAAGAAAAAATACCACATGATCTCACTCATTTATGCATAATAAGGACCATTATAAACTTATGAACAAAAATAGATACAGAGGCAGAGCAGCCTCGAACAGATTGTCAAACTTCAGCGGGAAGGCCGGGGAGGGTTGGGGGGCAGGAGGGGAGGGTAAGAGATCAACCGAAGGATTTGTATGCATGCATATAAGCATAACCAATGGACATAAGACACTGGGGGGTAGGGGAGGCCAGGGGATTGTCAAGGGCGGGGGGAAAAAAGGAGACATATGTAATACTCTTTGTAATATTTTAAGCAATAAAGCAATTAAAAAATTAAAATAAATAAATAAATAAATAAAAATAATAAAATGAAAAAAGAAAAATGGAAACTCACATGCTCAAACATGGCATGAGTCACATTTATTCACATCCCATTGGCCAAGGTATGAAACACAATCAAGTCCAAAATCAGTGAAATAAGATACTGTAAGTCACATAGCAATGGGCAAGGAAGTAAATTATTTCAAACAATAAATCCATCTATTACAACTGCCATCTTCTATCTGAAGTACATGACAGACATTACTAATTAATCCCAGAATTCAATAGAAATTGAGTTATTTGGTTAAGTGAAGTCCAAACCTTCTCAATATAATGTTTCAGGCAGTAATTACCAGTAATCTGAATTTAGGGGGGGAAAAGTTAAAATTGATGTGCTGTTCTCAAGTGACCTCTTAGACTCCAGTAAACATTACACATTCCCACCTCTGAATCTGCTTCAACCTGCTTCATCCTTCCTAGACCTTGTCTTGCCAAACTATCCAAATCTAATCCATCCTTCCACTATCTATACATTCATCCTGTCAACAAAATGTAATGAATACCTAGCATAGTACCTGACACGTGTTTGTCAAATGAATCTGTTCTAACCTTACGCCTTGCACATAAATACTCAGTGAACATTTGTTCCCTAATTAATTAACAACACAGTTCAGTTCTGAAACTGGACAACCAATTAAGCAGAAACAGAGTTGAGTCATATATGAGTGTTTATTCTAATAATGCTGCCAGTATGGAAGATCAGCAGGTCACCCACGAAAATCTGCTCTGCACTCTGCCCCCGCCTCACATAGCCAGCTGCTTATATGGGGTAGAAGGACAAAGATTATAAGGGAAAGTAGGAACTACAGGCATGGGGAAGTAGGCAAGTATAATGGTTACAGGTTACAGGCAAATAGCAGGCACCTCCAGGACCAGATTGTATAGGTAGTTTTCAGAAAAGGATGGACTGCATTCTGATATTAACTACTATGTCCGGGGCCTACAACTTTCAGCAAGGTTAGAATGTGCTTTCTCTAATCAGAATAGAACGATCACGGTTAACAGAACATGATGAATATTTCTTATAATTATAGTTAGTCCCCACTGTTCTATTTCTGCCCCTAACAGTTCCTTAGAACAATGGAATTTAGTATCACATACCAGGAGTTTCTGGGGTGGGAGTATGGTGTATCTACTACTACTACTATGGTGTACTGACTACCTGTGCTTGAATCCTGATTCTACCACTTACTAGTTGGATGACCCTAGGTCAGTGATGGCGAACCTTTTGAGCTCGGCGTGTCAGCATTTTGAAAAACCCTAACTTAACTCTGGTGCTGTGTCACATATAGAAATTTTTTGATATTTGCAACCATAGTAAAACAAAGACTTATATTTTTGATATTTATTTTATATATCTAAATGCCATTTAACAAAGAAAAATCAACCAAACAAATGTGTGTCATAGGTTCACCATCACTGCCCTAGGTAAATCATTTAATTCACTTAATTATCTGTGCCTCAGTCTTCATCATATGTAAAATGAGGGGGGGGCGGCTACTATATAAGGCTATTATTGTATTAAATGGAAAACCTCAGCATAGTTTTAACACATAATTGTAACCACCCAATAAATGGAAGTTATTATTTTTAGCTTTAGCTGAGACTGAGGCTGAGTTTTCTTCCATGCATTTATTCTGGGTGTAAGACATAAACCAAGAACACTTGGGACTTTGATTTCTGAACAGGCCTCACTCTTTTTTTTTTTTCCAGGTCTTTTGTTTTGTTTTGTAAGAGGACCTCACTCTTAATTTACCCAGGACCTTGAGCTCATCCAGTGGCTTGTAACTCATAAATCCTGACTAATTGTACAGATGTGTCTCAGTGTTTGTGCAGCCCAGTAACTTATAGTTAAGTGCTTGGAGATCTTCAGATGAAAGGCACACAGGGCAGGCACCAGACACCCTATCCAGTCATAACAACAAAAAATACTACAAAAAAACTTGGAATAAACAGAGACCCAGAAAGAGCAAATCAATCCCCTAACATGAAGACTGGGAAAGAGACCATAGAATGCCTGACTACTTGGAGGGCCCAGAAGGGGGAGGGCACATCATGCCCAGGTCTTTGACACAACTTGGGCTGTGGGAGGAGTGTGACTCTTTCACCTCTGCTAAATAAAAACAGGAGCAACAACATGTATTGTTACCCTAATTAATTTAAAGGCTTGGGCACACTGGCCCCAGTAAGTGGCTTGTTTGTGAGTTGTGATCGGTCCTGAATTATGCCAGGCTCCCCTTCCAATTTCATGCTTCTACTTCTCCTCCCGCCCACCCCCACCCCCACCCCCACCGCCCCCTCAGGCTATAGACCCTCTTCCTAGACCTAGAGGTCACTCTAGGGCAATGGTTCTCAACCTTCCTAATGCCGCGACCCTTTAATACAGTTCCTCATGTGGTGGTGACCCCCAACCATAAAATTATTTTCGTTGCTATTTCATAACTGTAATTTTGCTACTATTATGAATTGTAACGTAAATATCTGATATGCAGGATGTATTTTCATTGTTACAAATTGAACATAATTAAAGCATAGTGATTAATCACAAAAACAATATGTAATTATATATGTGTTTTCCGATGGTCTTAGGCGACCCCTGTGAAAGGGTCGTTCGACACTCAAAGGGGTTGCGACCCACAGGTTGAGAACCGCTGCTCTAGGGGGATCCAGTCGAAGGGTGTATTGGCAGGCCCATCACTGAAACCCTCAAGTTGTAAAGAAATAGCGGTGCACAACACATAGTTTTTACAGGGGCTGTCCCTGGGGTTGCAACAGAGAAGAAACTGCTAGCACAGCTATTAGTTTCCCATCCCTTAAATGGCAGGTGGCTGTGAAGTCGCGGCATTTATAGAGACATGCAGTCCTGCTGTTCTACCATTTCATAACTTTGATATTTTAGACCGGCTCCTTAACCTTTTCAACTTTAGATTCTTCCTCTATAAAGTGTGTAAAACAAGACTACCTATCTCAAAACTTGTTAAAAGTAAACTAAAGAGTGCATCTGAACGCGTTCGGCGCAAGACGCACTGTAAAGTATTACACAGCGGGCGTTAAAGCCCTAACCCCTCCCCACCCCCCAACTACGCACGTTACAAACCCTCAGTCACCACTAATACAGCCTGCCCCCTCCTAAGGAATCATGGGCCGTGAAGTCTTTTGATGGCCACACCCTCGTTTGCTGTCATGGGCGTGAGAACTACGTCTCCCAGAATGCAGTGGTGAGGCCGCCGCCACGACCGCCCTCTTCTCCGCCCTCCTTGCACAATAGCCTCCTGGGATATGTAGTCCCAGATCCAAGTCAGCTCTCCAGTAAAAGACCGTGGAGGAACCACAAACCCCAGAAGTCCTCGCGCTCATTCTTCTCCCTCCCCTCTCGGAGACTGAGTGCTGTTTTTGTTGTTGGTGAAAGGTAAGGGAACAGCTGATCCGTCTGTGGGGTAAGAAACTTGGCCTAATTTGGGGGGATCTTATGGGGCGTCACCCCACTTTCAGTCTATGAAAGGATAAACTAAGGGGACTGTAGAAAGGGGTTGCAGAAACGTTTGGGTTTTAATACTTTACGTACGGGAGAAGCCAGCTCCACTGTTGTGGGAGTTCTTGGTCTCAAGGGGGGCCCTGATCAAAGGAATACCGCCCCTCACTGTTCTCACCTTCTTCTCTGTCCTTCTCAAAAAAAGCTTGATATGCTTAAGGGAGTTGGGGAGAGACTGAACTATTTGCTCATCCTTCCACATGGAAAACTTGGCCCTCACAACCTTCCCTTTCCCCTTACCACCCCCACACCCCTCGCCAATCCAAAGGCCTTTACGACGTTTGACTCGCTGCGGGGCGCGGGGGGCGGGGAGGGGGGGACCTTCCAAGGTGTAGAATGTCAAGGAACTCTAGAGCCTTACCGAGTGGGATGATGGTATCCCACCGTGCGAACACTTCAGTTTGACTACACACGTACAGAGCTCCCTTTCAGGCCTGTCCCAACTCTTAAGGATTTTATTTGTGGCAAGTATTTGGGATTCCCCAGGCTTAGATCTTTGGGATAATATATACCCCCTTAGAAAACCGGAGAATTGTATTTGAAGAAAACATGGAGTGGTTTTTTTGTTTGTTATATTTTTATTGATTTCAGAGAGGAGAGGAAAGGGAGAGAGATAGAAACATCAATAAGGAGAGAGAACAATTGATTGGCTGCCTCCTGCACACCCCTTACTGGTGATCGAGCCCTTGACTGGAATCGAACCTGGGACCCTCAGGTCTGCAGGCCAACACTCTATCCACTGAGCCAAACTGGCTAGGGCTGGACTAGTTTTAACTAGGGATTTTTAAGAGAGATGAAAATCTAAAGAAACCCATTTTCCTCAATTCAATTAAAAAGTTGCTCTTTATGGTAGAGCTGGCCCACCTTTCCTTCTCTGCTGTCTCTCTTCTTTTAAAGTTCCTACCCCCCCCCCCCTTACTTCAGCCTGGTGTGGGGTTGTGATGTTCAGGGGTGTGCACATGACTAGTGGCTGTGGCTGATTGGAGGCAGTCAGCTGTGGCTGACACAGGATGTAGATTAGTGGGCTAGAGAGAGGGATGAGGAGGGCCATCTCACAGCCCTAGGCTGAGGAGTTCTGTTGATTATTATTGTTATTGTTCCTCTCCCCACCTAACTCAGAACGCCTCTTCCTCTCACTTTCATCCTATAGTGTGCTTCCAACGATCAATCCCAGCAGATGGAGGAATGGAGGTATTCAACACTTAGAATTGAGGCTAGGGGAGCAGAGAGAAAATAGGGAGGAAAATACCGAAACTGGGTTACACATAGTCAAACCAGTAGGTTTGCCTGAAGAGATGAATGTTAAGTTTTTTTTTGAACTATCTCTTCCTTCTCTCAACATTACATATAAATATCCCCTTCCCAGGGCTCCTTACTTCCCACCTTCCAGTCTGTCCCCTGCCCAGGGGTGGGGCTTTCCTGGCTCTAGGCCCCCACATTCCATCTCCCCACACCACCACGTTCCTGCTGAGTGTGTCACTCCACCCTTATAGCGCCGCCTCCAGAATTCTTGACTTCCTGAAATAATGAAGTTGAGGACACAACCTGTCTTTCCTTACATCCTCCCTTTCCCTTTGTCTCTTAGATGAGAGTCGAAGCTGTTTTGTTTGATTATTTGTTTGTTTTTAATTCTTGGGATTAGACAGCTCAGAGAAGGGAAGAGAATGAGAGCTCGTGGGCCTGAGGTTTGGGCTGTCCCTCCACCCTCAGCCATACGTTAGCCCTGAAGATGCAGTCGTTACTTTAAGAGATTTGTTGCTGTTTCCAGGTGTTGTAGTCATTCCTGTGTAGTTGGGTCAGCAAGCTCAGGTGTACACAAGGAGACCTGCTCAGAATGAGGGGGCTCCATACCTCAATTGGATTTTTAATTCAGGGGCCAGAAGATGTGGGGGATGGGATGCGGACATGGAAGCTGAAGAATTTGGAATCCTCAAAAGATGTTAAAAGATGGAAGAGGAGGGACTGAGGAGGGCAGAGCCTAGGATACTGAGACTTGATCAATGGGGCAGTGGAAAGGAAGCAGAAATTAACTCTAGGAAGAGTTTATGACTTAGAATGGGAGAGTGTGAGACAAGACCAGGATTGACGTGGAAGGCCAGCTTCGGTCCTGCAGGCTAAGAGTAATATCTCTAAAAGGGCCCTAAAACCCTCAGGGACTGGATACTAAATATGACTTCACCTCCAGGTAGTGGCAAGGGCTGTGTGTAGGGGTGGATGGAGGTAAAGGGGAAAAAATGAAGTGGAGCAACTTTAGGATATTAACTCTTTGTTTCCTAGGAGGGCACGTATCTCAAGGGAAGGATGGAAGAATCATCAGTAAGCCGGGCACCATCTCGGGGAGGAGTCAGCTTTCTGAATGTGGCCCGGACCTACATCCCCAATACTAAGGTGGAATGTCACTACACCCTTCCCCCCGGCACCGTGCCAAGTGCCAGTGACTGGATTGGCATCTTCAAGGTACACCTGGAACCCCTTTTGCTCAAGTTCATGGGCCATGGGTTGGTTTGAATCGGGAGAATGACTAGGCTCTTGGATTCTCAGCCTCAAGTTGATAGAGAAGAAGGGAAAAGATGGCAAGATGACAGAGAGTTTTCTGTATAAGCAAAGCTCATCTCCCCGTCTTAGCTTTGCTCTCTTTTGACACATCATTGTCCCCCCACTTTCCCGGTCTTTCATCATCCTTGCCACTGTAACACAATCCTATTCTCCCATTCAATCCCTCAGCCCTTTCTACCATCTATAGCCGGTAGTCGCATCACCATAGCCCTCTCTCACCTTGGACTTTCACAGGTGGAGGCTGCCTGTGTTCGGGATTACCATACATTTGTGTGGTCTTCGGTGCCTGAAAGTGCAACTGATGGTTCCCCTGTCCATGCCAGTGTCCAGTTCCAAGGTACAAGGGAAGATAGAGGACTGGGAGGGAAGAGTCAAGGGGGATAGAGGTTTGGAAAAAGGAAGTGGGCTCAGAAACACAAAAGTTAGGCACAGAGAACAAGGAAAAATAAGCTCAAAAAAATAAAATAATATCCAACAGGCTCAGCAGACATGGGGTTATCATAGAATCAAGGACTTAGAGGTGGAAGGACCTGTACAGTGCAACTAATTCCACCTCCTACCGAAAGAAGCAGGAACTAGCGGGTAGGGAAGAGGGAAAAGCGGTGCCGTATATTGAGAAGAAGGTGGTCATTAGATTCTAAAAGACCTGGATTCAGATCTCACCTCTAATACTTATAAGCTGTTTGACACTGGGAAAATTACTTAACCTCTATGTGTCTATTATCTTAACATTAAAATGAGATGCCTGGTTTATAGGGATAATAAAAGGATTTTAACACTGTGCCTGGTACATGGTGGGCACTCAATAAATATTATTATTATTATTATTGAAGATAGATTTGGGAGAGGAAGGAAAGGACTAGGCAGAAAGGAGCGAGAAGAGTATCCCAGGGAACAGAAATAGTGTATGGGAGGTGGAGAGGAGAGAAAACAGAATATGGAACAGGAAGCAAGGAACCAGAGCCAAAGAGTGGATAATAAAATATACCAAGGGGACCTGCTGAGCACTGGAGGGCCTGGGATCATACTGCGGTCCTGGGTCCATTCTTTTTCCCACAGCCAGCTACCTGCCCAAACCGGGAGCCCAGCTTTACCAGTTCCGATATGTGAATCGCCAGGGCCGGGTGTGTGGGCAGAGCCCCCCTTTCCAGTTTCGAGAGCCAAGGCCCATGGATGAACTGGTGACTCTTGAGGAGACTGATGGCGGCTCTGACATCCTGCTGGTTGTCCCCAAGGCAACTGTGCTGCAGGTGAGAACAGAGCAGCAGCTGCTCCTGGGCAGGGGCGTGGGAGGACAGCATTGCCAGGGGGCCCGGCCCACTGCACCTTCCCCTCGGCTATAGCTTCAGCTGGAGACCTCACTGGGAGTTATACAAAGTCTTGCCTCCAAGAAAGTCTCCGTCTAACATAGACAGGCATGAACATGTAGGGCAGGAAAGCAAGCCACCCACAGACCAATGTTACTCGATTCCATAAGAACTTTTTGAGCATTTCTTCTTCAAGTGCTTCATCCTGCCCTAGGCCCTAGAGGATGCAAAGGGTAGAGGGAGGCCACTCCAGGGAAGGAGCAACTAGAGGAGGGGAGGGTGAAACCCACTTCCGGGACAGGTGAGGAGTGAGAACAGATAGACAGGGCCCAGACCTGCGCTGTCCTATACTGGAGGTGCTACCCTCGTGTGGCTCTTGAGCACTTGGAATGTAACTGGCCCAAATCGAGTTGTACTGTGTGGGTAAAATACTGACTAGATTTTGAAGACCTAGTGTTAAAAAAAAGTGTACAGATCTCCATAATTTTTTATATTGATTACATGTTGAAATAATAGTTTTGATAGACTGAGTTAGATAAAATATTATTAAAATTAATATCTTTCTTATTAGTACTTTATTTTTAAGTGTCTACTATAAAATTTTAAATTATATATGTGGCTTGTATTATTTTTCTATTGAACCAAATAGAGAAGAATTAGGGAGTAGAGACAGATGTTAGCAAGGAAGACTTCTGGAAGAAAGGTGAGGACAGTGCTAGGTGGGGAGGAAGTACACTCCCCAGGCAAGAGGACGGGCCTGAGGAAGGTCAGAAGAGGAGAATGAGTAGCTTGTCTTTGATGTAGATAAACTCCAGCCCTCTAGAACCCTCTAAACACATGTAATCAACACAAGAATAGGAAGAAGATGTTTATATCTTACATTAGTCAGAGATATGTAAGCTCCTACACTGTATTCTGTTTTTATATTCATCATTCTCATTACAATTATCTTGCAACAACCTAGGCTAAGGGATCACTTTACAGATGACACAGAGATTAAGAGAAGTTAAGTCACTTGTTCAGAGTCACATAGCTCATAAACATTGTGTTGGAGATTTAAACCCAGTGTCTGACTCCAGAACCAATAGGTTAAAATTAGGGGCGCCATCTGTCTTGTCTATGTGGATTGAGAAAGATTTCTACCAGATTTCTGCAATTGCTGAGCCACGGAGGGGGCTAGCCCTCAAGTGGGAAGAAGTAAAAGAGAAAAGAAAAGAAACAAAAAAAGAAGTAAAAGAGGAGTGGGGTCCTAGTTGGTGTGGCTCGGTTGGCTGAGCACCATCCTGTGCACCGAAAGGTTGCCAGTTCTTTCCCAGTCAAGGCACATACCTAGGTTGGGGATTCGATCCGGGTTGGGGCACGTATGGGAAGCAACCGATTGATGTTTCTCTCTCACATCAATGTTTTTCTTTCTCTCTCTTTCCCTCTCCCTTCCTCTCTCTCTAAAATCAATAAAAACATTTTTTTAAGAGGAGTGGGCAGTTAAGAGTGCCGGGAGCTGGTGGGTGGACAGACTTCAGTAGCACACAACTCACCTCTTTGTATCCTATGCTGATGTATCTTCCCAATCCTGAATGAATCTGCAGAGTGATGGGATGGGACCTTGGAATGGGTGCTGCACAAGCACACCCTCTTCTCCTCCTGCCCCCTGTAGAACCAGCTGGATGAGAGCCAGCAAGAGAGGAATGACCTGATGCAGCTGAAGCTGCAGCTGGAGGGGCAGGTCACGGAGCTGAGGAGCCGAGTACAGGAGCTGGAGACGGCCCTGGCAACTGCCAGGCAGGAGCATGCGGAGCTGAAAGAGCAGTACAAGGTGGGATTGGAGAGGGGGGCGGGACAGGGCCGGCTGCTCACCCGAGATCCAAAATATTAACCCAGTGAAGAGGGTAAAGGGGAGATATTAGTGGGCTTTTACAGATGGTTCTGACATGAAAGAAATAGGCATGCCGAAACCGGTTTGGCTCAGTGGATAGAGCGTCGGTCTGTGGACTGAAGGGTCCCGGGTTCGATTCCGGTCAAGGGCATGTGCCTGGGTTGCGGGCACATCCCCAGTGGGAGATGTGCAGGAGGCAGCTGATCGATGTTTCTCTCTCATCGATGTTTCTAACTCTCTATCTCTCTCCCTTCCTCTCTGTAAAAAATCAATAAAATATATTTAAAAAAAAAAAAAAAAAAAGAAATAGGCTTAAGTTGTAACAAGTAGGATTAAATTTGATATGACAGGAGACATGTCCCAGATTTGTAAAAGACTCAGTTCTCTGAACACAGGAATGCTGAGGTCGGGTTGGGGTAGGTATGTCCGCTGGTAAGGGAATTTTTCCTTGTGTCTTTTTTCAAGGAAGGTTACTGGGTAAGGGAGTTGGAACAAACTCTGGTATGCTCCTTCTAAGCCTTTGCTCCAATCTTTGAAATGAGTCTCAACTTTTCTCTTCTGGGGGAACCTTAATTCCAGGGGCTTTCCCGGTCCCACGCGGAACTCACAGAAGAGAGGGACATCTTGAGCCGGCAACAAGGAGATCATGTGGCACACATCCTGGAACTGGAAGATGACATCCAGATCATCAGTGAGAAAGTGCTGACAAAGGAGGTGGAGCTGGACAGGTGAGGGGACCTCCTGTGCCCCATTACATTTCCTGTGACCCTGGAACTCCAGCTTCCTGTTTCAGGGAGGCAAACTGCTCTGTCTCAGGTGGTTTTTCTTTCCTTTCTCAACTTCTCTTAGGGTATTTCGTTAACTGAGGATATCTTTTTCTGCCTCGCTCTCTTCCATCTTTCCAAACTTACTCTGTATTCCTCACCTTCAGAATTAATTTTAGTTACCATTTATTGTGTAGCAAAGGCTAAGCAAGAGCTAGGAGTAGAGGATTTGAAAAAAGAGAAGTGGCTAGAACAGTCAACACAAGATAAGAGAGGATGGATTTAGGCTCGTACCACAGCAAAGAATAAGATTAGACTTGTTCTCACTGTTAGGAAATGATAGAACTGGTGATCCATGAATGTTATGGAATCTCTGCCCTGAAAAATGGAATAAATCATAGATTTTTAGCATTGGGAGCAATGTAAGGTATTCAAGACGACATGTAAGAGAAGATCACAACCTCAGGAGGCAGCCTCTTTACTACTGGACAGCTGTCATTTTTGTACCTCTTGTGTTGATTCAAGCTCACCCATTCTGTAACGTTCACACTTTAGACCTCTGGAGCCACATAGCATAAATTTCTTTCTTCTGGCAGGCAGCTATTATTTCTAGCAAATAACACAAGTACTGACCACCTCCCCTTGCCTGTTCTTCAAGAGAAATACTCTAATTCTTTTTTCCGCCAAATGACATAAGTTTCTTTCATTCAGTACTGGTAGATTTGATATTTTTTCAAACTCTCTAAAGGAAAGAGGCATTCTGTCCAAGGCCCAGAGTAAAAAGTGAGTTGATCCCTGAGGCTTCTTCAGTTCAGGATGTTAGTCTTGCCCTAGGGAGATACTAAATGTCTAGGTTCTAAATCATGGAATAGAAAATCAGGGATCAGACTGAGCATCTGGAAAAGATTAGTTACTGTCTAGACCAGGGGTCAGCAAACAATGGCCCATGTGCCAAATCTCACATGCCACCTGTTTTTGTACAACCCACAAGGTAAAAAAGGTTTTGATAGTTTTTAATGGTTGAAATATTTTTGACATGTGAAAAATATGTAAAATTAAAATTTCAGTGTTCATGCCCTAGCTGGGTAGCTCAGTTGATTAGAGTGTCATCCCGATATGCCAAGGTTGCAGGTTCGATCCCATGTCAGGGCATATCCAAGAATCAATCATTGGATACTTGGATAAGTGGAACAACAAATTGATGTATGTTTCTCTCTCTCTCTCTTTCTCTCTCTCTCTCTCTTTCTTTTCCTTCCCTCCCTCTCTGTCTCTCCTTCAAATCAATAAATTAAAATTTTTGAAGTTCTCAGTGTCCATATAGTTGTATTGGAACAGCCATGCTCACTTATTTACTTATTATCTATGGCTTATTCCTCACTACAGTGACAGAGTTGAGTGGTTGCCATGGAAACCACATGGCCTACAAAGCCAAAAATATTTACTGTTAGGCCTTTTACAGAAAAAGTCTGCCAACTTCTCACCTAGACCAAAAGTTTATAATTAACAATGAGTGTCACTTGTCTAGTAAAGACTGGATTCTGGTCTCTTGACTGAGTGAAAACAATGAGGGAACCATTGATAGGACATTCCTTAAAGTGATATGAAAGAGAAAAGAAAAACTGTTTATTTCTAGATTGTGCTCTAGAATCAGGAGTCTTGGGTACTTCGGGCTTAGAACTCGGTTTGGGAATTTGAGCATCCCACAGAGAAGTGGAGGTCTGGGCCCAGAGGAGCACCAGTCGGAGAGATCAAGACAGAAGTTCGAGTCCTTCATTCCCTCTCTGGTGACCAGTCGGTTATCTGACATTCTGTCCCCCACTCACAGGGTTAGAGACACAGTGAAGGCCCTGACTCGGGAACAAGAGAAGCTCCTTGGGCAACTAAAGGAAGTGCAAGCAGACAAGGAGCAAAGCGAGGTAAGGGCTCAGGGTTGGTTTGCTTTCTCAATTGTTCATCCAGTGTTTATTGAGTTCTTTCTGAGTGCTGGGCACCAAGGGCGATAAAAATGTAAAGAAACATTGTGTACGCTCTCCTGGGGAACATAAGTCAGGATCAGTCAAAGGGGAATATAGGAAGTATCAACAGAGAAGTGTAATCAAGTGTGATGGTGCTCCACAGAGATGAATGGGAGCACATTTGTGGGGGACATTAGGAAGGACTTTAAAAGGGGACATAAGCTAGTTTAGTATTTCTAACCTTTTTCAGCAGCAGGAGCTTTTCTCCCCCATCAGTGAAGTTTTGCATCTTAAGTGGAACCTCACTGAATAAGTAACAGCAATATTTCATTACTGTAAGGTTATTTTTATAAATGTAGATGTATAATATTTACATATAAGATAGTAAAAGCAATTAGGTAATTTTGATGGATACCAAACTTGGAAACTGGAGGTTATGGATGACTGTTCTGTCAGCCTCAGTGGCTAGGTAGAGTATTTTGTTATAGTTGTACAATATTGAGAACACCTTGCGTCACACACAAGTAGGTGCAAATTGACAACAGTTTTTAAACTGTCCACCTTGCAATCTCATTTTTCTCTTCACTTCAATAGAAACTACAATAGAAACTTTATTCTGAGATTTATATAAAAATTAATTAACCTGGCCCTAGCCTTTTTGGCTCAGTGGATAGAGCATTGACCTGCAGACTTAAGGGTTCCAGGTTCGATTCTGGTCAAGGGCACATGCCCAGGTTGTAGGCTCGATCCCCAGTAGGGGGCGTGCAAGAGGCAGCTGATCAATGATTTTCTCTCATTGATGTTTCTATCTCTCTCTCCCTCTCCCTTCCTCTCTGAAATCAATAAAAATATTTTTTAAAAAAGAATTTAATTAACCTGGAAGCACATGTCAGTGGATTGGTGATCTCCAATGTGTTAACTTGTGAGATTGTGCATTTTTTCACATAATTTTTAATATTTTTAAATATTTGAAGTTTAAATTAAATATTTTCAGAACCTCTAAATGACTTCCTAAGAATCCTAGGCTTCTGTAGAAGGTTGTTTAAAAACCATTTGCGCCGTAACCGGTTTGGCTCAGTGGTTAGAGCGTCGGCCTGCGGACTGAAGGGTCCCAAGTTCTATTCCAGTCAAGGGCATGTACCTTGGTTGTGGGCACATCCCCAGAAGGGGGTGTGCAGGAGGCAGCTGATCGATGTTTCTCTCTCATCGATGTTTCTAACTCTCTATCCCTCTTCCTTCCTCTCTGTAAAAAGTCAATAAAATATATTAAAAATAAATAAATAAATAAAAACCGTTTGCTTGGCAGTGATGAAAAGGTAGAATTTGAGTAGGCAGAGATGAAGGGAGGCCATTCTAGAAACAAAGGAAAACATGAGCAAAGGCTTAGAGTCTGGAACACTCAGGGCAGTTGAATATGTGAGTGAAGAGTTTGAGATAAGCCCTGGTCAGATTGTAGACGCTCTTGAGTTTAATCTTTATTCTGTAAGCAGTGAGAAGCACTGATGATTTTCAAGTAGGTGACATGTACTCAAAGATTAATCTGATTGCCTTGTGGAAAATGAGCTAGTTGTGAGGTTTTTCAGTACTCCAAGCAAGACATGACCAGAGCCTGAGCTAACATGTTGTGGAAATAGTAGAAGAGAAAATGGATGTGAACAAGATGAAGAATGGAGAAGCAATAGGCTTTTTTATGGGCTGCTAGGGAGAGAACAGATCCAAGCATGGCACCAGGGTGTCCAGCTTAAGTGACTTGGGAATTAGTTTGAACCATGGATAGAAATAAGAAAGGAAAGACCTATAGTAGAATGGGAGGTAGAATATGTTGAGTTTGAAGGAACTGGAGGACATCTAGACTGATGTTTTTATTTAAAAGAAAAAGTGGAAAAGCAGAAATGAGACATGGGCTACCTAGTTATGTAAGACCCTAGACTGTGACGCTGGATACCGCACTTCCTGGGAGCAGTAGACTGGATGTTCAGGATTGAGTCACTTTGAGCTGAGAACCCAAGAAGGGGTGACGAAAGCTGAATGCTTGAGTTTGTGTTAAATCTGAGAAGTGGAACCTTGACCTCTCATCACAGTGGTTCACTTCCTTGGCCACCTCTTTCCTTACCTATTCTTCACCTCCATCAGGCTGAGCTCCAAATAGCACAACAGGAGAATCGTCGCTTGAATTTGGAGCTGCAGGAGGCTAAGGGCCGGCAGGAGGAGCAGGGTGTGCAGACCCAGCGACTAAAAGACAAGTTGGTTCAGATGAAGGACACCCTAAGCCAGGCCCAGCAGCGGGTGGTGAGTGAAGCCTCTAGGCAACTAGAAGTAGAGAAAGTTGCAAGGATCACTACAGAAGTCTAGGGAAGGATATGACTAAAAACTAAACAACCCAATCCTGAGTCCTAATGCAGTGGGGGGAGGAGGTAGCCTAGTTAATATCTTCCTGGTTCACAATGACTTACTGGGAGCCCTGATCTCCATCTCTTCCTTTCTTCTGAGGCTGAGCTGGAGCCCCTGAAGGAGCAGCTTCGAGGGGCCCAGGAGCTTGCAGCCTCAAGCCAGCAGAAAGCCACCCTTCTTGGGGAGGAGTTGGCCAGCGCAGCAGGAGCCAGGGACCGCACCATAGCCGAACTACACCGCAGCCGCCTGGAAGTGGCTGGAGTCAACGGCAGGCTGGCTGAGCTCAGTCTGCATCTGAAGGAGGAAAAAAGCCAGTGGAGCAAGGAGCGGGCAGGGATGTTGCAGAGTGTGGAGGTAGAGGGATGGAGGGACCTGGCAAGCTCACAGCCATCACCCCCACCTCTATGTGGTCAGATCTCCTAGGAGGAGAGAAAAAAAGGGGGCAATGGGAACCTCAGAAGACTTAGGTGGGGAGGAGCTGTGAGGGAGGAACACTTCATTGTCCAGGTGTGACTCATCCCTAAATAGTGTCCCAACCCTGATCTCTGTAGCACCTTGGTTACCACCTTGATTCAGAAACGTGGACCGTTCTGGGCACCAGACCCTTGCCCTAATGCCCATTACTGATCAAGCAAGTCCCTTGCTTTCAGGCCCCTTCCTTTGTTCACGGGTTTCAGGGAGTCGGGGAGGCAAGAAGGGGAAGTGGCTCCAAAAGTAGAGGAAGGTCACAGTGAGGGATGGTGCCATTGCCAGTGGTGTCCCTTTTCCTTCATCTTCCCATTTTCCTTTCTGGCCATCTCCCAGGCAGAGAAGGACAAGATCCTGAAGCTGAGTGCAGAGATACTTCGGCTGGAAAAGGCAGTTCAGGAGGAGAGGACCCAGAATCAAGTGCTCAAGACTGAACTGGCCCAGGAAAAGGATGCTAGCCTGGTGAGGCGCCAGCCACCCCTGAACCCTGGTCCTGTGACCTCTTGAAGCCTGTGCCCCCTCTCTCTTAAGTGCAAGGGGCTCCCTTATTTATTGGGCAACATCTCACTTGCACATCTCCCAGCCCTCATTGGTTTGAAACATGCAGTGTCCCTTTCTGCTCTTAGGGTACACATTTGGGCCTAGTAGTGATGACTTAGGAGAAGTATGGCTTGCCCCTTCCATGCCCCTGCTATGTCCCTGCACCCAGCCCAAGTCATCAAGGTCCACACTCAAGAGGCAGAGACTGAATTTCCCGTGGCCAAGGAAAGGGGCTCATGGAAAAAGTGTTGGGGCTTCCCCTGTCTGTGTTGGGGCAAGGGAGGAACGAAGGCACAGAGACATGATTCTAGGTTGTTGGGTCCCAATCCCAGAGCCCGGGTTTTTTAGGTACATTTTAGGCTCCTTTCCGTTTGGCCCTTTCCCTCAGGTGCAGTTGTCAGAGAGTAAGCGGGAGCTGACGGAGCTGCGGTCAGCCCTGCGTGTGCTCCAGAAGGAAAAGGAGCAGTTGCATGAGGAGAAGCAGGTGAGAACTCCCTGGTGGCCAGAACTGAGGGCTTGAGGACTAGAAACTGTGTCTCTTGGCTTAGGAACCGGTACCTCTAAGAGGACCCTGAGGTGAAAAATGGGACCATTATCAGCTGATTTGGCAGGACGAGATGATTGCTAGGGGAAGAGACATTGTAGGGGGCGAAGGAGGGCCCTTGGGGGTGGGGGGGCTGTGAGGATCTACCTTAAGCTTCCCCACCTTTGGTGAAGGTGTCCAATCCTCGGGAGCTCAGAGTTAATGTTGGATGCAGAAGGTTCTACAGCCCAGCAAGGTTGGCATCTTTCCAGCCTCTTGCACCTCTTTCCTCCCCAACACCAGGAACTGCTAGAGTACATGAGAAAGCTGGAGGCCCGCCTTGAGAAGGTGGCCGATGAGAAGTGGAATGAGGATGCTGCTACAGAGGATGAGGAGGCAGTTGCAGGGCTGGGTCTGTACACCCCCAATTTTGTGACACCTCTTCCCCACTCCACCTTGCCCTGTTGGGGAGAGTTCCATGTGACCACCATTGGGAGCTGCCTCTGCCTTCTGTGTTTTGCCTTTTTCTTCCCAGTCCTGGCCCTTGTCTAATTTAACTGTTTCTTTTATCCAAAGGAGTCAGAGCGGATGCAACCCTCTAACAACGTACCCTTCTTTCTCTGCCCACTCCCTCACCTACAGGCTGCCCGGCAGCTCTGACAGACTCAGAGGATGAGTCCCCAGAAGACATGAGGCTCCCACCTTATGGCCTGTGTGAACGTGGAGATCCAGGCTCCTCTCCTGCTGGGCCACGAGAAGCTTCTCCCCTAGTTGTCATCAGCCAGCCAGCTCCCATCGCTCCCCACCTCTCAGGGCCAGCTGAGGACAGCAGCTCTGACTCGGTGAGCAGGGGCAGGGAGGAGGGGGTCGGGCCAAACTCAAGTGGCCCAGCCTCCAGAACAGGAAGACAGGCATACGGGGCTCTCATTTTTCTTTGGGGAAGAGGAGGCAGGCCCAGCCTCTCTCCAAGGCCACCCAATGGACACCACCACAAAACCCAGTCCCACTCAATAGCCTCACTACTCCCCACACTCATTTTCTTCTTATCCACCAGCTCCCTTCAAAACACCTTTCCTGCCCCACTCTTACTGTCGCCCTCTGTTCTTTGTCACGGCCTGGACTGTTCTTCCCTTACCTGTCCCACTGTGCTACTCCCCCATCTTGGACACTACCCCAAACCCAACCTATCTCTTTGGTGCCCAGGAGGCTGAAGATGAGAAGTCAGTCCTGATGGCAGCTGTGCAGAATGGGGGTGAAGAGGCCAACCTGCTGCTTCCTGAACTGGGCAATGCCTTCTATGACATGGCCAGGTGAGAGTAAAAATGGGGGGCAGGAGAGAGGTAGGAGAATGCCAGCAGAAAGGCTATCCAGGTGAACAGTCCCTGCCCTTCCCCCAGCCAAGAAAAGGAGACATAGGTGTGATTGACACAGAAAATTATCTACCACTCTAAATCCCAGGTGCCTTCGTGTAATCCTTCCCCTCAGCTTATCAGCACACATGCACTCAGAGACCCTGCCTTTAACTGGCTTCTGTTTTCTAGCACCATCTTTCGTGGAGCCCAAATTGCCCTGCATCCTCTCTCACCTGCCCCTAACGTTTCCCCAACCACCAGGTAGGTTCCTAGGCTCCATCGGGGGAGGAAGGGAAGTAGGAGACCAAGCCCACAGGGACAAGAACAGAGAAGAGACTGGGATCCAGCATCCATCTGACCACCCCTGATATGCTGTGTTTTTCCTGACTTCCCTGGGTGACCCATTGGGTGGTGAAGCCACAGGGGTGGGGAATTCAGGTATCAGATTGCCCCCTCTGCCTTCCTTTTCTTCTGCAGGTCAAGAGGGGAAGGCAGAGAGAAGAGAGATTTTATTACCTAGCCCCCAGCTTTGCCTGGATGTGAGATGGGCTCAGGGTGGGGTGGGGGTATGCTGTCATCCTTAGCTGGAGCAGGAAGATGAAGGACGATGTCAGGCTCATTTTCAGCTTCATTAGGCAGCAGATAGAGATGGAGGGAGGAGAGCAAGAGGTTGGGGGATGGGCTCTGCACTGTGGGGACCAGCCAGGACTAGAGAAGGAGGGCACAGGGAACCGGGAAACTCCCTAGCATTGTGGGGAGAAAGAGGCTATTTAAGAGGCTCGGAGAGAGAGAACTACCAGGATGCTGTATTAGGAACAAGAGAATCTGGGAACCCAGGTGCATGAGTCCCTCTCCCTGAGGTCTGCAAGTCAATAAGGCAACAGAGCACACTGACCCTCTCCTTTTCCCTCTGTCTCTCTTTAGTGGCTTTGCAGTGGGTCCCTTGTCAGAGGCCAGCACTGGGGGCCCTGCCACCCCCCCATGGAAGGAGTGCCCTATTTGTAGGGAGCGCTTCCCAGCTGAGAGTGATAAGGACGCCCTGGAGGACCACATGGATGGACACTTCTTCTTCAGCACCCAGGACCCCTTCACCTTTGAGTGATCTCACCTCTCCCTAGTACAAGCACAAACACACACTTAAACACACACACACTCACACACAGACACACATTTAGGTCTCATGCCTCTTTTCCGACACGGTGGGCTCCATGATATTCTGTCCCTAAGAACCACTCCTGTGTGCCGTTTTTATTCCAAACTCTCCAGCCTCCTCCTCTCCTACCAGCCCTTTTGTCCAGGCAGGGGTCCTTCATGGAAGAATGGCTGAATTTACCCCCTGAAAGCGGTTTGGGAGAAACCAGAATGGAGGAGGCCTCCCCCAGGGGGAGTAGAACCTGCCCCCTCCTAGCCCTGGTTGCTTCTGTCACTCACCAGCTACTGTAAGCACCACCACCACTCCACACACACACACACACACACTCACAGTCTCTGATGCCCCAAAGCCAATCCCTGGGGCACCCTACCCTCTCTTCTTTTGGGGTCTATGTTTGTTCCCCTGGGTTTCCTCTGGGGCCTGCATTGAGGCAGCAGCATGGACATCTGACCTCCTCAGGTCTCAGTTCTGAACTTCATTGGTTCCTCTTACTGCCCCCGCCCCCCCCATTGCCTTCCACACTCCACCCCAACCTTTTCCCGTACCATTAGATATTAAGTTTGGAGGTTTCTTTTTGTATTTTTGAGGTTTTTCTGTACTCTTACCTTCTGCCCCTCCATGCCAACCCCCCTCCCCCCACAATGTCCTCACATGGAAAGAAATAATGCATTGTGCCTTCTGTGAGGGATGGGGGAACAAATGATCCCAGGTCCTCCCACTTCCCAGCCCTTCCTCCCTCCAGGTTCCCCATAGCAGTAGAGCTTTCTCCCCAATATCCCTCCCCCTACCTGTAGTTTGGACAAATATATTTATATGGTATGTATAACTCTTCTAATAAAATGTGTTCTTATTATAAGGTGTGACTAGAGCAAAGAACATCCCGACACCTGGCTCTTAGACTTCAGTGGAGGGGTAAGCGAGGGAGGGGGCTTCAGGAGGCTTTATCCCATTCTGCATGCTGCGCTGGCCACCAGTGGGAAGAGGAGGAGGGAGGAACCTTTGTCCCAGGTGGAGGTCTAGCTTGGAGAATACTGCAGTGCAAGAGGAGCAAACTGTGGGTTGGTATTGGCTTGCTCAGGTTTTAGTCCTGGAAGCGGGCGGGGGGGGGGGGGGGGGGAGGTAGAGGGAGGGACTCAGGTATAGGGCCAAAGTGCATCCCTTAGAAGGCAAGGGTGGTTTCCACCACTCAGACCTTCACTCTCCATAGCAGCCATCACTGTACCTTGGGCCAAAGGACAGGCATTACTTCTGTCAAGAGTGTACACCTTTGAGTATCCACTTTCTAAAAAATGCCCTAAACCCCATACCCCTAAAGACTATTTGATATTCTTCCCATCTCTGCCTCCCTCTCTTCCTCTGTTGCCATCCTCACACACCCGTGTGCACACTCTGACTCCACAGTCATGAAAACACATTCATCCACTCTAACCAGCTTCACGGGCTAGACAGAGACAGCATCATAAAGCATTTATTAAGGACCTGCATGCTCATCAAGGCTCTCAGGAATGCCCAGTACAAGCCATGCCTATAGCCCCCTTTTTCACTATCCCAGTAGCTCCCTTATCCACCCTTCATTCCCTTTAGGGCCCCTGGGTGGGCCACTGCCACCCCACCATTTCTTCTATCCACCTGAAACCCTCCTACCCACCCCCCTTCCAACCCCACCTGAATGACATCTTACATCCTTCCTTCTTCCCTCACATCGCTGTCTCCTAGCAACCCCATTTCATTCCCTGAATCCCTTCCAAGGAAATTAGAGATAATGGATCTCTCCTCTCTCCATCTCAACTCCTCTTTATTGATCCTCCTTTAATGAAAGTTAATTATAACAATGATTTAATTAATAGAATCCCTCTCTTCCTTTATTGCTTCCCGTATTAAGACTATTAATAAATACGAGCTGGGCTGACAGAGGCATCCATCACTGGCCTGGGATTCCCCCCATACCCTCCTTTTCCCCTCCCCTGTACCCCCTCCCATTCTTGGCCTATAAACTTGCCGGGGTAGTGGGGGTTAATCAGAGAGGAATTATGAGCCAACATCCCCAGCAGGAGGTGCATTTAATGAAATCACTTGTGATTTATGTCTGGGGGAGGTTAGAGAGGGAAGAATCTGGAACCCAGATATCCTTGCTTCTAGAAAGGTGGCCCCTAGTGCAAAACAGGAGGAAGAAAGAAACAGGAACCCAGGGCCCCTGCTCCCACCCACAGCCCCTACCAAGGCACGCACACCCCCTTCCCCAACAGGAGCCTCACGGGTAGCTGCACAAGGCCATTGACACACAGGCTACCAGACTAAAAGCACTTGGGAAAACTGCAGCGTAGGTTTCATTCTTTCCCACCTAATAAAACTTGACATGGGTCATTCTCACCTCACTTTCTCCCCAGCCCAGTTCTGCTTCATCTTCCTAAGCCTGCTCCACGCTCCCCTCCTCCATGAAGCCCCTCAGTACCTCATCAGACCCCTCCATGTAACTATTTAGAGCCCGCAGCTGCTCCTTGCTCTGCCCTTGTATGTCTCCTGATGTGCAATCTGCACCTTTAGGCTAGACATTTAAAGCCATTTCTCTTACCTACCCCAGGATCCAGGGCCTGGCCTCTGACACAGGGAGCTCAGGGAAGGGTAATTGATTGCATGGGCAGAGAGGAAAGATACTTCCAATTTGAGTTCTTTTTCCTACTTACTGTTTGGTATTTGGCAGCTCAGCCTTTCTGCTCGTTTCCCTTGGACCAGCTCGTTCCCCCCTCCTTCCCAGCATCCATACAGCATCTAAACTGAAAGGGCTTGAGAGCCTGGTGTGAGAAGAAAAGTCAGACCAGGAAGCAGCAAATAGGAACTAGGATGTCAGTATTGGTAGGAGATGAAGGAATGAATGCAAACATCACTCCCCTCGTACAGAACCTCAGTGGCTGCCTGGTAACTGGGAATGCGAAGTGCAGGCTGCTGAGTGTGCCAGTCAGGGTCTGCGCTGACTGTCCCACTTCCCATTTCCTATCCTGAGGCACCCTGGACTCCAGTTTTCCAGAACCACTCCACAGAAACGGGCACTACTATTACATGCCCCCGAACACATGCTTTCCCCTCAGTTCAAAGGCCACCCCCTCCTACTTGATTCCTTCGGTTATTTTTGAGACAGCACATAGAGCACTTTGTAAATATGCTCTACATCATGTTTACAAGTTTCAGAGTTTTCCATGGATGACAAACAATATGGGGGCTGAGTCTTAAAGAATGAGTAGTTGTGAACCAAGCATGTGCAGGCAGAAAGAGCAAAGTGTGCAAAGACCTAACTCGCTCAGAAGTCTACACACTCAAGCAGGGCTGTAGAGTGAGGATCAGACACGGTGTGTGACATGAGGCTGGAAGGATGGACTCACAGACATTTACTCATATCGTCACTCAACAAATATTCATTGAGTGCTCGCTATGTGCCAGGTATCTGTCTAGGCACTGGGAAGCAGGAATGCCTGCTTTCATGGAGCTTACACTCTACTGGCAGGTCATGAAAGTCCAGAAAGCCAGTTGGGAACCACTGTAATGACCCCATGAAAAATGGTGAGCACCAAACTTAAGCTGTGTCAAAAGGTAAAGAGGCAGAATTCTTTAGAATACGGAATTAATGGGCCTCAGTGATAATTAGATATGGGAGGTGAACAAAAGGAGTCAAGTTGATCCCAGGTTTCCGGTTTCAGTGTCCAGATAACCAGTGATGCCATTCACCAAATAAATAATACAAATGGAGAAATACATTGAGGGAAAAGATGATTGGTATAATTTTGTCTTGTTGAATTCCCAATGTCTTTGGGGTCTTCTGACGGAGAGAGATATCCAGTAGGCAGTTGGATAGATATTTTAAGTCCAGAGCTCAAGAGAGTTTGGAACTGGAGAAAGAAACAAGATCCTTGAAAGTAAAGGTGATGAGAGTGAAGAAAGATTACCTAGGTCTCCCCCATGTACAGTAAGAGGGTAAGAGGGCCAAGGGCAGCACCCAGGAGACCATCAATGTGGAGGGAAGTATGGAGAATGCAGAGTCACAGAGAAGACAGAAGGATCAGCCAGAGAGGTAGTAAGCAATTCAGGAGAGAGGAGTCAAGGAGAGAGGTTAGTGGTGGGTATGGCAGAGAGGCCAGGTAATGACTCCTGGAAATCACTGGATCAGCAGCGGGGGTACCTGGTGGCTCAACAAGGACCTTAAAGGGGAGTGTTGCAGGTGGACGTTACTGTGCAGCTGGACTTCATGGAGCCTGCAATAGAAATGCAATTCTTCTGACGTGGGATTCGGAATGTGTCTCCAAACTCACATAGAAACAATGACTTCTAATTTAAGGTATAAGAAAAATCAAGGGAGGGAGCCAAGATGTCTGGGTCCAACATCAGAGATCCTGCTGTCTCTGACTAGCCAGGTGTGAAGCACACTGTAAGCCTGCACTGCCCACTATAGTAGCCACCAGCTACATGTGACTATCAAACACCTGAAATGTAGCTGGAATGAACTGAGATGTTGTAAGTACAAACTACATTATAGATTGCAAAGAATCTGTACAAATTTTTTTTAAAAATAATTTTATATTGATTGCATGTTGAAACTATAATATTTTGGATATATTGGTTATATAAAATATGTTATTTAACTTAGTTTCACCTGGTTCTTTTTACTGTTTTTTTAAATGTGGATACTAGAAAAATTTTTGTTGTTGTTGTTAATCCTCACCCAAAGACATTCTTCAGTTGATTTTTTTAGAGAGAGTGGAAGGGCGGGGGAGAGACAGAGAGAGAGAAACATCAATGTGAGAGAGACACATCAATTGGTTGCCTCCTGCATGCATCCTGACCAGGGCCAGGGATTGAGCTCACAACCGAGGTATGTGCCCTTGACTGGAATCGAACCTGGGACTTTTCAGTCCATAGGCCAATGCTCCACTAAGCCTGCTAGGGCAGAAATTTTTGAATTATATATGTGGCCTGTGTTAAATCTCTACTACACAACACTAGCCTAAGCCTTGCCACTGATTAGAACCCCCGCCGCTTGGACCATCCCTGGACTCACTAAACTCCCAACATCCCTTCTAGCGGGAAGATAAATACCTGGGATGTCCACTATTGCATTCTATATGCACCTCTATGCCCCATGCTCCCAGTGCCATAACAATGACAGGAAATTCCAGTGCTTAATACCCATCTCCAGTTCCCCCAGTCCTGGTCCTTCATATTTTTTTTCTTTTTCTGGGTCTGTTGATAATCAGGTGAGAGCAGAAATGTCCTGTTCTCTCACAAAAGTGGATTTTTTCCCCCAGTGTAGAGTCCAGAATCTCCCAACCCTAAATTTAGAAGCCACGTCTTCTCCCTGTTTTCCCCATTCCTCAACTCCTTTGTGTTTCTGAAACTGTGGAAATTTCCCAAATTGATATAAACACGGTGTTGTGGCAATAGCACAGGCTTTAGTCTCTAAGACTTAATTTGTCATACTTCCTAATCATGTGACCTGGAGCAAAACACCTGATATCTCTAAGCCCTCATCTGAAAAAATGTGGATAACTCCTACCTGGAAAAGTTATTGTGATAATTATATGAGTTCAGATGTATAAAATGCCTTGTACAAAACCTAGCACACAGTAGGTACTTTATAATTTGTGGATCCCCCTTTACATCTTACCCCTGCATATTTGGAGATCTAGGGAAAGAAACAGAGCAAACACAAGTTTATGTATATGGACTGACAGAACCTCAAAACCAAAAAGGGTGTTTAGAGATATATTTCCAGCTTCTCATTCAGTACGGAAATTCCCTGGACTACATCCCTTATTGGTAGTCATCCAACATCTGCTTAAACATCTCCAGGGGCCAATCATTGGTTCATTCAATAAACAAGAACAAGGTACTGTGGGAGCCACAAAGAAGGGCAGACACAGATCTTGCTGGTAAGGAGCTGATATATTAGCATAAAGAATACATAGAAAAATAACTGTAAGATAAACATGGTATGTGACAATAGAGGTGTCATGACAGCCAGCCAACAGCCTTACAAGTTAACCTATTTCAACAAAGGCTAGTTCTAATATAAAAATCCCTCCCAAACCTCACACCTTGGTTTTCCCAGTCATTTAATAGAAAATGGAACAAGATCCATACTAGGTCATGGTTCATCCTTAAGGAGGACATTTCTGTAATAACCTTAAAATTCCAGGAGGATGTGAACATGGAAAATACTAAAATGGACGAATGGAAGCACAAGTGTGGGGAAAATTGGATTAGCTGCAAGATCCTCCAGCCTCTTCTGTATTACAGAATTTCCTGGGGTCCCTAGATGTCCACCCATCCTCTACCTCTAGGTACTACCAGCAATTCCTGCCCCCTGGAAGGCCCTGCACATCCCTACTCTCAAGAGGTATTCAAATGTTTTCGGTCTATGCTTTTCTCTCCCTTTTATCTCTATCCCTATCACATTTTCTTCATCTTTTATCAGAATCTCTCTAATTTTCTTTGTGTTCATCTCTGCTTCAGTCTGTCCCTCTCATCATTTAGATTTTTATCTGTTATTCTTGAGGTCTTTCTGCCTCTGTCTTTGTCTATCTTTTACTCTTCCATCGTCCTCTGTTTCTTGGTCAGTTTCCATTTTTCTGTCTCTGGCCTACCTTTCTCCCCAGCTGCCGCAAAGCCATAAACCTAGCCGCCATGCAGCAGGCAGCCGCCAATCACTGGGCTCCAGAAGATGAGGGGAGGGAAAGGGAGGGGTGAGAGATGGGAACATGGAAATGCTGGGGAGCTGTTGCTACAAAAGGGGAGGGGAGAGGCAGAAAAGAGCAGAGAGATGCCACTCCCAGGAGGCAGCCACAGCTGCCTCCACAACCTGTGTCTGGACCCCATCCCAGCAGGGAGCAGACACCTGGCCTCTCTTTCTGCTGTGAGGCAGGGTATCTGGGTCCCTCCCATATACTCCCCAAACTATGATTGCTTATTTAAAACCTCCGGCCACAGACCTATAAGAGATTTACCTCCTCCTTCATTCTCAGGCCTCCCAAGATGAGGGAGGTATAGGGGTCTGATGATGTCTGGAACAAGTGCTTACGTAAACATTGGTACAATAAAATGATGGTGAGGACAGGAGGAGGTGAAGGATGCAGAGAAGTAATGTGTTGGAGAGGCACTGAGAGAAGGGGGAGTTCTAATTGGCCAAGAGTGAACCAGAAGTTTGGGCACTCCAGGCTTCTTACTAGCTCCTTGGCTGTTCATTCCTAAAGCAAGATTGACATCCAGAATCCAGGTTGGGATTTGGCAGTTTAGGGTGCTGCATAATGGGCAACTACCCAGCGCATGGTCACAAACATACAGGGTCTGGGCGGTGGGGTGGGGGCTAGAAGGAAAAGCAGGAAAGGGGAGGGATTTTAGAGAGAGATTTTAGAAGAACAGAAGAGAAGGAACATTTCCATCCCGCTGGGCAGGAAACAGACCCAGCAAGTGGTAATTCCTGGTGTGCCGGCGACCCCTGCTGGCTATGCACACCACTGCCTGGGAGAAGAGAGTACAGCCAGCCTCTGTGAGTTCTGTGTTGGTTGAATGTGACAGTATGGATGTGCGGCTGTGTGAATGTGACAGTGCGTAAATGTGTGACAATGAGTGCAGCGCTGCCTGTGATTATGTATGGGCAACCCTGGATAAGGGCAAGTAAAGAGCACAAAGCCACAAAGTTCAGGCCCTGAACTCCTGGTTCCTATGTGGGGAGCGTGGGTATCTGGGAACGGCGAGGTCTCTGAGCCCAGCATATCTCCTCACCAGTGTCACATTAGTAGTATAGATCCACTCGGTGAGGCACTGATGGCATCAAAGTAAAACTAACTAGTTCAGGTTTAGACTTTCCTGAGTTAAAATTCTGATTGCCTGGTTACTAGCTGTATGACCTCAGGCAAGTTACTTACCTTCTCTGAGCACAATCCCCTCCCCTGTAAAAGCATAGTAATATATATCTCACAGGGCGAGTGTTTCGCACAGTGCCTGATGATAGTAAGCATTTAATAGATGTTAATTTTCTGTCTCCCTCTTCCTTTATCTACTCCCACCCCCAAAGTTGAGCTGGGATTTCAAAAGGCAAATAAACAACAGAGGATGATGTTGACAATGATGATGGTGGTAGTTCATATTTACATCACTCAGGCAAATCATTTTAAACATTTTTAATACACAGTTTTTTTCCTTTTTACTAGCCAAGCACATCGTGATCGTGTTTTATTGGAATAGAAATATCCTGGTGTTATGGCAGGTATCTAGAAGGATGGCCCAATGAAGTGATAACAAGGCATGACAAATCTTTCTTTATTGTGATACGTTTTCATTACTCGGGTTAATCAGGAATTAGCCATTAGAACAAGAGCTTAAGATAAGTACATGACAATTATCTGTGGAGATCAGAATCTCCTGATTTTCCAATGAGTATCTAATTGTTATTGCTGTTGTGGGGGACAATTAATGCTTTGATTGAGCTGGTCTTAAAACATTAGGATATGTCTTAGGAGATATGTCAAGGAGATATGACAGTAGTTAGAAATAGTATATTCTGAAATTTCAAAGAGGACAAATTTGAATTCAACCTAAGAATATTCTAACCTCTATACCTGTCCAGTGACAGGGGCAAACTGTCTATAAAGTAAAGAGCTCGTTTCAACAGAAGCATTCAAGCAGAGTCTGGCTGACTCCCTGGCAGGCTTACTGAGAAAGAAATGTGGGCTGCAGAGGGAGACCGGATAAGAGGCCCTCTGAGGTCCCTCCACAGATACACTCCAGTGCATAATGAATACTTAGCTGGGTAGAAGTGTTGTTCCAAATGGCATTACTGCCTACAGTCATTGTGTGTCACCGTGGGGTGGGGAAGGGGTGGATAATAGCAACTGTGTTTTTTCCTCCCTAAGACTGTTCTTCCCCCAAAAAGACAAAGTTCCAGAATCTTTCCCTCTCTAATCATCCCCACATTCCTCTTGATTTCTTCTACAATCCTTTCTCTCCTCCCCCCACCTCCTTTCTTGGTATAATGGGATTCATCTTCAAGTAACTTAAAGAAAACCTTAAAGAAAGGGCTTTCTTCATCCGTTAGTTTCCTGCCTCTAAGAGGCAGGCTGGCAAGGGTGGGGGCGGAGGAGGAAACAAGCATTTGTGGAGGTTATATTTAGTGCAGATGTTGTGATTTCTGCATGTGATTAAGAGAAATGTGTATCTGCTTTCCTGCAGGTAAATGAGCATGTGTATATTGTTTTGTAAATGTGGATGTAAATGTAATGGGTCTGCAGGAATTCTCTGCTGTTCGGTTCCCTCTGAGAGATTTTGCTGTCCAGCTGCCTGCGAGGGAAACCTGTGTGCAGCTCCTCTGAGGATTTCAGTGCCTTCCATGTGCACATAGATTAGCCAGGAGTTATTCTTCCAGCTTCAGGATCCTTGTACACGATCCCAGGGTAGTCTGTCCCCATCCTAGGTACAAAGGGTGCTATCACAGGACTCGACTGCCTCCCATGTGTGCATCACTATATTTCCCACCTGTCAGCGGGTATGTAGGTCCCTGTGCCCAACCTGCCCCACATGAAACTATGTGTCCCACAGCCCCTCCCCCCACTTCTGTAAAGAGTCCTTGGCACCCTCCCCTCCTAGCCACCCCCACTCCCCACTTTCCATGCCAGGAGAGATCTAATTACACAGAAATTAGTACAGAGAAGGATCGTTTGCTTTTATGGCATCAGCGCCAGGGCAGCTGTAAATCTGGGGCTGCTGCTGCAGCAGCCTCTGGGCATGTGCAGTCTGTAGGGGGGCTCTCACCTCCACACCCCCCCTTTTGCTCCATCTCTGCCCAACTGCAGAGCCCTATTAGGTACCCATCTTAATAGAGGGGGGAGCCTGGGAAAAGGGAGGGTATGGTCAAACAAAAGATGACATGTAATAGGTGCTCAATAAATGTCCTCTGAATGATTAGAGCAGTTAATCCCAGCAATGCTAGCTCCTACCCAACTCCCAGACCAGTGGCCAAGGGATGCATATTCCTAGTAAGCACTTACCAGATAGTCTCCACTTTCTCACAAATCCAGATGAAGTATGCAGGGCAATCAGTCATTCTGACTTCCACTTTAGAGACCTTGAACTCCTTCGCAGGCAGCACAGATAACGAAGACAGCCCAGGGTTCAGATCGCAATTCTTCCGTTTACTGGCTAAATGACCCTGGGCACACCACACATCCTCACCTGACCCTTGGTTTCCTCATCTGTGAAATGGTGGTTATGAAGCCTACTTTTCAGGTTGTTGTGAGGCATCAATGAGAAAGCACTGGACCAAGAGGAAAGTGGTCCACTAACCCTTGTTATCACTGTTCCTGTCTTGCTAGCGGACACTTCCATTTTCCCATTACCCCTTTATCCCAATCAACTTCCATTCAAGTGCCACCATACAATTTGTGGCAATAGGCTATGCAGGCAGGTTATGCCCAACCTAAAATGAATGTTTATTTATGTTAAGAGTCTCATCAGGCCCTGACTGGTGTGTCTCAGTTGGTTGGGTATGGGCCCATGGACCAAAAGGTTATGGGTTCTATTCCATTCAGGGCACATGCCCTGATTCCCAGTAGGGGGCATACAGGAGGCAGTCTATGTTGGGCTTTCACATCGATGTTTCTCTCTGTGTGTCCCTCTCCCTTCCTCTCTCTCTAAAAATCAATAAAAATATTTTGTGGGGGAAAAGAGTCTCATCAGAAGCCAGGGGTGAGGACAGGTGATTCCCACAATCCTTGGACACCTAAAGAAACTGTTTCACCCATAGCAAATTTTCTCCAAGAATCTACCTTGGCAGTGATTATTTTGTTCTCCGTTATTTTCATAAATGTGTTCCTTTTGGTACTGAAGAGTCTTGTATATGATTGGGTAGAAAGAATCAAGGACTTAGGATGTCAGGAGGGAGCAGGAGCTGGGGAGCTGCAGTGGACACGGAAGACTTAAACCCATCCCAGAGCAAGGTTAGGGCCCTTGAGGGAATAGCAGAGACAGAAGCCCAACGTCCAGCTTCCCAACTTCCTACCAACACAGTCTCCAAACCAAGGGAATAGGGGTCTCCTCCTCCTCCTCCTCCTCTCCTGCTCTGATGGCTCCAGCCCAGGGCACTCAGCCAGGGATTCCTGACTTTACCCTTACGTGGATAACCCCGCAGTGCTCTAAGTGGAGCGCAGGCCAGGAAGGGGAGAGCCGAAGAAAGGAGGGAGTATTCCCCCTTCCCTAACGCCAGACTTCCCGGGTCTCCGAGCTCCGTTTGTGCAGGACCCCCTGCTCCCACCATTTAGGGGCAGGAGGAGCTGGCAGGAAGAAAGCTGAGCACGTCCGTGTCCGACGTCTCACCCCCTGATCTGCGTCCCAGGGAGGGTGAGGATTTGGCGTGAAGGGCAGACCGACTGGGGGATCTCTGGCCCCCGCCTCCCTCCAACCCCCAACCCAACTCGGGCTGCAGTCTCTCTTCGTTGTAGCAGAGGGAGAGCAAAGGGACGGGCAGTAAAGATGAGTGATGGCGTGGAGACAAGCAGAAATACACCATCATGAAAATGCTAATGACTCCTTGCTCTCTTTCTTTATGGTTGGAGTAATACAGACTTCAATCATAAAAACAATCTCCCAACATTTTAATGGGCTCCATCATGCCCGCACTTGTCGGTATATTTGAAGAATAAATCACCCTCCCCGCTCGGAATGAATTCGCTGTCAAACTCGGCTCCCTCGGAGAAAATGGATGGGGAACGAGAATGGGGGGTGTTTTGGGGGAGGGGTCCTCTCCCCCTCTAACTCCCTCCTAAATCGGGCTTCAGATTGTTGTGCGAGACGCCTGCCTCCTGAGCGGGAGGAGAGGAGCAACGAGAATTGGAGGTGAGCCCAAAGGCAGGGTTTGTGGCAACAAGGCGCAGGGACCGAGGGACTCTACAGGCCCCTTGGACGGATGTGGACGAGAGAAAGGGGTAGGAACCGTGGCGGCAACGAACCGAAGGGGCAAAATCTTGACACTGAACCGAGAGAATGCAAAAAGCACACAAATCCGCATTATGTCTGCGTTATTTGGTCGCGTTTCTTTCACACTAGGCCTCAGGCAGGGGCGCCAGGGAGAAGGGAAAAATTCGAAAGATCTCTTCAGGGGAAAAGGAGGCAGAAAGGGCAAGAAACCAGCCCCAGAATTCCTGCTCTGAGCGTGCAGGTTGCAGCGCACTAAGCCACAGGTCCACAGGGCGGAGAACCGGCTGAGTCTCGTGTAATTCTCATTTCCATACAGGTGGCCGTCAGCCAATGAACACTGGCGATGCACATACTGCGAGCAGCCAATCCCAGTTAAGGATGAGCCCGGCAGCCTGGTCTAATTGCGTCTTGATTGGTTGTGATGTTGCTAGGCAGAAGTGGGGTCCTGGAGATGGATGCGGTCAAGATTGAAGAGACAGGTGGAAGTGAAAATATCTGGAAGCCTAGGCTCCTGGGCTGACATTTTCCTTCCTTCCTGAGCCCCTTCATTCTTAAAGGATTAATGGAGTCAGTGAAAGACTCTCCCTTTTCTCCTCCACTTGAGTGGGATAGAGCCAAATAGGTTTCCCCCAAACACTTGAGAAATCTGGGTCTTCTAAACCGAAAAGCCCCTGGTGGAGGGAGGTCTTTACCTCACGCTCGGTCTCCCCACCAAGGAAGTCCTTTCTGAGGCCTGTCTCCAAGCCCGCAGGCTGTGGTTTAGGGCCAATTCTCACCGAAACGCTCAAGAGATGGAGAAATCTTGCCTCACGTTCTTCCTTCAGAGCAAAACTCCAAGAGCAGGGTGTCCCTGCCTCCTGGCTACCCCACCGCGGCCCAAGGGTGGCGCGCAGACCCTGGGAGGGTCGAGGAGGCCATAACCTTCCCCCACAGGGCAGTCGCGGGGGGGGGGGGGGCATTCCCAAACTCGCGGCTTGTGCGCCTTCATCTGCATATCATTTGCATAAACCCTGTTCCCCTACCACCCCCCAAGCCAACCCACCCCCTCGGCCCAGCCTGGGCCCAGCTCCCTGACACCCCCTCTCCTTCCCACCTACCCCCCCCCCCCCCCCCGTCACCCGCCCGCCGCCCCGCCCGGCGCATTCCCCGCCCGCTGGAGACGCGGGGCCGGATCCTCCTGCGGCGCCGGTGTCACCGCTCCCGGGAGGCCGGAGCGGGGCGGGGTGGGGAGAGGCGGGGGCTGCCGCCCGCAGCTAGGAACCCGCAGGCCCCAACTCGACGGTCCGCGGACAATATGGCACCATTTAAATCTGAACGCACGCCAGCCGCCGATTGTGATGTTAATTCGGCGATGATTTAAGGGGGCGGGACGGAGGGGGGCTGGCCGCCTCTCTGTCAAAATGCTGTCCGGGGGCTTAATATTTGTAATTGAAGCTGATGAGGACTCCGTCTCTGTTTCTACTGATAAAAAAAAAAAAAAGGCAGGGAGGGGAAAAGACCAACTAAATTATGGGGCTGGGAGAAAAACATGATTAATCAAAGGTTTGAACTGTCGCCGTGTTGGAGGCCCAGTAAATCTCGCCCGGCCGGGACTGGTGAAGGCCGGAGGATAAATCTGAGCCGCCCGGTGTTTGCCGCCCCTTTCTGTTTGCCTCTCGGTTAGCACGTCAATTAATTCGATAATTGGATTTGAAAAGATGTCAGGAGATTATAGAGGGGGAGCCGGGAGGAGCGCGTGCGGAGGAAGCGGCCGGAGGATGGCGAGGGGGAGGCGAGAGCCGGAGGGTCAGGCGGCGGAGGAGCCGGGCCGGGCTACGGAGGGCGCCTCACCGGCGGCCCCGGCGGGCGGCGGGCGCAGGAGAGCCCGGAAGGGCGGCCGGGCTGGGCTTACCCTCAGCCACGGTTCCCCCCAAGAAGCTCTCCACGTTTTCTCTAAAGTCTGCCCTTATGCGGCAGCCGCCTTTCCCGGGTCTGCTCTCCCTCGGGAGCTGATGGCCGTCCCTGCCTGGGTTCATGGCCGTTGCTTGTGTATTGATTCGGAAACAAAGTTGGACTGTTCCCCGTCCCCTCCTCGGGCTCACCCATCTAACCCAGGTCCCTGCCGGACAGAGGCCCAGAGGCAGGACCCAGACTGCTTTTCGAATCCCTCCCCGCAGGGATCCTCGCCACCATCCCCACTTCCTCCCCCACACACATTTAGAATTCTAACCTACAGTCAGAGCTACCTTCTGCTTAAGGAAAACACCTTTACAAACAGATATCCACACGGCGACTGACCCAACGCCTCAGATCACCAGGCCCTCAGCTGCAGCCTGACACACCAGTAGATGCTTCAGAAATTCAGCCCTTGGGTAAACCACAGGAGGATCCCCAAGGGGTGAACTCATTTTCTAGAGGGAGTACTGTTTTTAACGTTTCCTTTTTTTTTCCTCTTTGGGAGTGATCTTGACTTGATATTTGGGAACATGGTAAAGTCAGAGGAGAGATGAAGTTTTCCTGCCACTGTGTGGTGTGTGTGTGTGTGTGTGTGTGTGTGTGTGTGTGTGTGTGTGTGTTCGTGCACTGCGCATGAGAGAGATTCCTCTGCAGAGGGGCCCCATCCCCCCGCCCCATCTCTGCAGAATTTTATGCAGGGATGGAGAAGGAGGCTGAGAAAGAAAAAAAAAATAAAAAAGGCATACAGGAGAACGATGCAAATTATTCTGGAAAATGAGCTTAAATTGGAGGCCCGAGAAGGTGATGAGGCCGGGAATAAAAGCCATCCTGCTTGATCTTCAACATCAGGTTGCCTAGGAAAGGACACTAGCAGTCACCCCAGCCAGAGACAAACCTGGTGAGAACAGAACACGCAGCTACAGACTGAGGAGAGCTGAGCCAAATAACAACACGAGGGGTACAGCAAGCCAATTTGTATTTATGCATATCAATTTAAAATACTGAGGCCAGCCAACCATGCACACTTGTTCAAATAATCATCATCCTTTGTCTGTATACCTGGAGGTGGAGGCAAAATCCCATCTATGAAGGGACAAAATGGAGGATTTTGACAGCTTCAATTTCAGTGTGGAGGCTCCTCAGAGTAGCAGATTTGCTGCTCTTTCGTGTTACCTGGTCTCAATCTCTTGCCCATGTTGAGCAAGCTGCATCTCAGAAATGAATTGGACCTACCACCTGCCTTTTGGTCAGAGCCTGATTTGGGCTATGTGCTCTCTTAATGGACCCTTGATAATAAACATCCTGTATACTGGGGATTTTTTTTTTTTAACCTAGAAATTGAAGGATGGGAGTCACAGGAAGAAATCGGGTTGAGGGGTCTTCTGCAACTCTCTCTCTATAGTCCCCATCAGCCAAGCCTTTCACAAAGCCATCAAGGTCTTCATATATAATCTCTCAAAAAAGAAAGAAAAAGAGCACTCATTTTATGAATGACCATAGCACAGGCTGCTGCAGATGCCACAAGAAAATAAAAGATGAGATTTAGGGGAATCACCATCAGCTTTAGGCAGGTGAAACTGGTGGAAAGAGCACAGGACTTGAACTGAAATGAGTAGGGTTTAAGCCAGGGGTGGGCAAACTTTTTGACTCGAGGGCTACAATGGGTTCTTAAACTGGACCGGAGGGCCGGAACAAAAGCATGGATGGAGTGTTTGTGTGAACTAATATAAATTCAAAGTAAACATCATTACATAAAAGGGTACGGTCTTTTATTTCAATAGTTTTATTCATTTCAAACTGGCCGGATCCGGCCCGCAGGCCGTAGTTTGCCCACGGCTGGTTTAAACCCTGGCTGGGTGGCTCAGTTGGTTGGAGCATTGTTCCAGGCACCAAAAGGTTAAAGGTTTGATTCCCGGTTGGGGCCTGTACAGGAGGCAACCAATCTATGTTTCTCTTTCACATCAATCTTCTTCTTCTCTTTCTCCTTCTCCTTCTTCTCCTCTTTCTTCTCTCCCTTCCTCTTTCTCTAAAAATAAATGTAAAACATGTGTTCCAGTGAGGATTAAAAAAAAAAATGAACAGGCTTTAATACTGGTACTGTCACCCTTAAATTATGTGGTCAGAAGGGACTAAAGACCAGAGAGGTGAAATGACTTCTGCAGTCACACAGCATGCCAATGGCAGGGCCGAGTCTGGGACTCAGTTCTACACTCTGCCAATTAATTCTGTAGGCAGTAGTGTGGAATCAGACTTTCTGGATTCAAGCCTGGTTTTTCTGCTTACTAGCTGTTTCCTCTTCTGTAAAATGGGGATAATAATTATACCTACTTCATAGGTTTGTTGTTAGGATTTAGATAACTATGTAAAGAAATCAGCACATCTAGCACATAATAAGTATTCAATAATAGCTGTTTTTATTATGGTGATGAACATTGTTCTATAACTCACCAACCTGAATGACACAAATTGGCCAATGCCTGTAAAATGCTTTGTAATTTAATCACTAGGCCTTAAGGGAAAGAGTGAACACTGCTTTGAAATTGCCTTGAAAAGACAGTAGGTTCTCTGTTTTGATGCTTCTAAAGACCACTTCTGCCCTCAAACCAGTCTTACACCTTGAAGTCCATTAGAACTAGGTTTATATAGGAGGTGTACGCCTGGAACAGTGTTTAGTCGTTTCGTTCATTCATTCATTGAATACCTAGTTGAAAAGCAGCATGGTTCATCAATCCATCAAACATATATTGAGGGCCCATTATGTGTGCAACACTTTTATAGGCAGTTATCAAACCATGAGTCCATAACATTATTAGCTTTCTAGTAAAGAAGATTATATATATATATATATATATATATATATATATATATATATATATATTGCATCTTTGAATCCCCAGCACAGTTCAGGCACACTCAATAAATGTACACTGAATAAATGCATAGACCCCATAAGAAAGAGAAGATAAATAGAAACATAGGTCTCCCTTAATAAGCTTAAACTCTATTTGGGGAGAGAAGACTTGCACACATGAAAGAGTTAGAGAACAATACAAGACAGTAATCATATTAAGACCTTGAATAAGTTCTAGGTGATAAAAACTAGGAAGAGCACAAGGGAAGTGGGGGATGGTGGTGGACAGGGATGCTTAACATGAAAGGAGTGGAGCTGAAATAAAGAGTAGAATTTGGAATGGTAGAAAAGGAGGAAGAGTGTTCCAGCTGCAGGAGCAGTGAGAGTGGCAGCACGTGGTAAGAATCTATACACGCTGTCTCTGTGTTTGAAACAGTCTCAGTGTTTGAGAAATGGAATATGCCACCTGGCCCGTGTTGCTCAATGGTTGAGCATTGACCCATGAACCAAGAGGTCACCTGTTTGCAGTTCGATTCCCAGGTCAGGGCACGATTGATCCCCAATTGCGGGGGGCGGGGGGGGGTTGGTATGCAGGAGGCAGCCAATTCATGTTTCTCTCTCAATGTTTCTCTCTATCCCTTTCCCTTTCTCTCTCTCTAAAATCAATAAAAGCATATATTTTTTAAAAAGGAAAAACAGAATCCATGTTTACAACCATGTGTTTCTCTGACCATGTTGCTGGTCATCAAGAAACGATGTTTGTATTTTATATTATTTTAGATTATTCACAACTTCCCCTACCGGAAAACCAAGAACCAAAACAGTAGCCAGCTGCTACTGTCAGCAAAACAAACAGATTGTAAAAGCAATTACGCCATTATTATTTCTCATTTATCTGCATCCAAGATAACTTACTCTTCCTCTTTCTCCCACATGGTCCCAGCCAGAGCTGGGATTATTACTGTCTCCCTTATAAACTTCTTTTTCCTAGACACACTCCTCCCAGAGAGCCTTGCCTGAAAAAGACTTTATATGTTTCTTCTCCAGCTTCCGTGGTTACTGTGAAGGAAGTATGGTAGTGAGTGGAAAGAAAACAATGTGAACGAGTGGTGGCTACTAACTACCAGGTGGTCTGCACATATTAGCTTATTTAATTCTTACAACAACCCTATGAGGCAGATATTATTATTGTCATTTTACAAGTAAGAAAACAGGCTCAGAGAGTTTGGTCAGGTTCAAGGAAGAGTTAATAAATATCATAATAGGAATTCAAATTCAGTCTGTATGATTTCAGAGTCCACGCCCTTAGACCTGACAAGAAGGACCTCTTCTACGCCAGATGCCTGTTTCAGACAGCGTCTCCTCCTCCAGAGTGAGCAGAACTTAAGGCCGAAGAGTGTGCCTACCCAGAGCTCATGCTTCCCCTCTCCTATGTCATGCTCCAGTTGCCAGATTCCCCTGCCAAGCAACCTCAAGCTCACTTCCAGGGCCTCTTCCTTGGGCCCCATCTCCTGAGAGTACGGAGGAGCTGCGGAGGTCACACCGCTAGCCCTGGAGTGTGGATGGAGTTTAAATGTGTGGCTGCACTCAGCACACACTTTTGTGTTAGGCCCCTCAGGTCGTGGGACAGAGCCAGGAATGCTGGCTGGAGGAGTCCCAGAATTCTAAATATAAATCTCTCAGTTGATATTGATATACTTGTCAAAATAAAAGGGTAGAACATGTTTTATTTAAGTTTGTTAGCTTTGATTTACAACTCTTACATATTTGGATATTTGGTATATAGGTTTATATATTTTTATCTTGCCCTAGGCTCCACAAATATGAGCAATAGGCCAACTCATCTCACTATAACATACTCTTTGCCTCCTGCCTAGAAATCCCCAAACTTGCCCACTGGGCAATTCACCCCTCTTCATTCTCACAGCTTCCCAAATCCACCTTTCACCCGAAACTTTTCAGCTTATTGCAAAAGGAGATGCTGATTTCCTCTCTCCTGCCCTTTCAGAGCTGCCAAGACTTTTCCTGCTATTCCCAGACTGAAGAGGATGTAACTAACTTACAGTGCATACCTGTAGTCATTTTATTGTCTTGCTGCCATTCTCCTGTTCTCTATTTCTAAAGAGGTGTGCTATATGCAGCCAGACGTCCAGAAGATGTCTGGTCTAATTAGCACATTACCCTTTTATTATTATAGATGTACATGTCTTTCTTACTGACTATAAATTTATGAGGGGATTATGCTTCCTCTTTATTCTCAATATGTAGCACAACACCTTGCACATAGTAGATGCTCAATAAATATTGGTTGTTTAATTGAAGTCATAGGAGACAATGGCTAACCAGGAAGGACAAATCTATGCTATTTATATTTAAAACTGGAAGAGAACTTAACAGTCACCTAGTGTTTTCCTACATTTTGCAAAAGAAGGGGGTCTTCAAGGTGCATATAGCACACCTCAGAGCTCAGGCCACCACCATCAGTGGCTGGCATGAGCCACAACCCTGCCTTAGCCTCTGTGGAATGATACTTATTGTATAAGCTCTCCATCTAATATACAAGGCAGGGCCTAATGACTTAGGCAGAGTTAGAAAAGCAATGATACAACCAGGGGATCTATGATAGTTTCAGTTTCATTTAGCAGGGAGAAAATGGAGGGAGTAGAGCCCAGAAAAAAGGTTAGATTCCTGTAGGCTCATCGAGTACAGAACCAAGTTTAGAGGATGGTCAGCTAGGGGGTAGGACTCCTATGTTGTGGAGCAAGCCCATCAGGGTGGTTCTTAGGATGTGGAGGTGCAGAAGAACTAGGCTTGGAAGAGAGCCAGGAAATGGCACCACTCAGTGACTCAGGCCGGCACCATCTTCATCTCTCCCTCAATCCTCCATCCCCCCCAACAATCAATCACTGAGGCCTGATCACTTCTTCCTAAACCTCTTGAGCTCTGCGTGCTTCTCTCCATCCCCACTACCACCTCAGAGCTCAGGCTACCACCATCTCCCATCTGCATTATGACAACAGCCTCCTATTGTACTCTGTACCCCCAGTCCGACCCCCCACCCCTGCCGCCAAGCCATTCTTCACACTAGAGGTAGAATGATCTTTCTAAAATGCAAATCTGAGCTTCTCACTCTTCTGTTGAAATAATTCCTTGCTGCTTCCTGGATAAAATTCAAATGTCCTACCTTGATGCTCAAGATCCTTTAGGATCAAGCTGCTAACAACCAGTCTCACCTCTCTGTACTCTATCACACCCACAACTGTTCATTCTGGCCACACTGAATTACTTGCTCTTTGGGGAAGAGAACACGCAATCCCTCGCTTCAAAGCCTTTGTATTTACTGTTTCTTCTGTATGGGATAGCCTCCTATTCCCTCCTTATACAGGGGCTTCAACTGTCTCATAAATGTCACCTCCTCCTGGAAGCCTTCCTTGACTACCACTTCTCAGAACTGGATTTGTGTTCTTCCTATGTGCTCTGATAGCATCACGTACTTACCCCTCTTATAACACTATTGTACAGTATTAAAATAATTTGCCTTTTGCCAGAACCGGTTTGGCTCAGTGGATAGAGCGTCGGCCTGCGGACTGAAGGGTCCCGGGTTCGATTCCGGTCAAGGGCATGTACCTGGGTTGCGGGCGCATCCCCAGTGGGAGATGTGCAGGGGGCAGCTGATTGATGTTTCTCTCTCATCGATGTTTCTAACTCTCTATCTCTCTCCCTTCCTCTCTGTAAAAAATCAATAAAATATATTTTAAAAAAAATAATAATAATAATTTGCCTTTTAATTCTCTGTATTTCCTGCTAGACTATAAACATTTTAAGGTCAAGGACTCTCTTATTCACCATTCAATCATTCATGAAATTTTTGTTGAGAGCCTAGTATGTGCCAGGTACTGTTCTAAATGCTGAGGATATAGATATAGTGGTCAGTAAGGTCCCTGCCCTGGTGAAGCTTATCTTCTAGTTGGGAGGGGTGGGGAGGGGGAAGAGGAGGAGAAGCAATAAAAATAAAAATACAATGCATGCTAAAAAGAAAAATAAAGGAGGATAAGGAGATAAAGAAGGGAAGGTGATGGCTATTTAGATTGGGTGGTCAGGAAAGGCTTCTCTAAGGAGGTGATATTTGAGATGAGACCTAAATGAAATGAGAGAACGAGCACGACTGGAGGAAGAATGTTCCAGGCAGAGGAAACAGCAAAGGGCCTGAGTGGGAATAAGTTTGGTGTGTCTAAGGATCAGTAAGAGTCTAGTGTAGCTGAACCCTGAAATTTTTTCTCTGAGTATTGGAAAACTATTGGGAGGTTTTAAGTTGCATTTTCTGACCTACATTTTAAAATATTACTTTAGCTACTTACTGTGTGGAAAGTAGACTGTGGCAAAGCCAAATTGGAATCAGGGAGGCCAGCTAAAAGGCTATTCTAGCGGTCCAGCAAGAGATGTCAGTGGCTTGGACCCAACTAGATATTGGAAGTGGTAAAGGGTGAAAAAATGTGGGATTGTATTTTCAGTGTCTAGCATGATGTCTGGCTAGACATTCAATAAATATTTAATTAATGAATTAAGAATTAATTAATTCAACTAAATGAGGACTCTGAGCTGGAACTGAAACCATCCATCCTTCAAACCTCACTAATAGCTGCCACTAACAAAGGATCAGTCCTAGGCTATATATATATACATTTCTATAAATCAATATGTAGATGACAAGTAACCCAATAGGAAAACAGGCGAAAGACATACATGAATAGGCATTTCACAGAAGAGGAAACATGATTGACCAATAAATATATGAAAAAGTGCTCAACCTCATTAATAACCAGGCAAATATAAATTGAAACCACCATGAAATACCATTTTATATTCAACAGATTGACTAAATACCAAAATTGGTAGGGATAGGTAGCAACTGAAATCTTATATACTTATGATGGGCATAAATATTGGAAAACAATTTGACATTATCTAGAAAACTTAAAGTTTTTCATATCCTACAATCCTACATATATATATATATATATATATATATATATATATATATATATATATCCTGAAGAAACTATTGCCCATGTATACCAGGAGACATGTACAGAAATGTTCTGAGAAGCATTGTTTGTAATGGCAAAAAGCTAGAAACAAACTTGACTACTCATCAACAGGGTAATTAATCAACAAGTTGGTGGATGATTATACATCAATGAAAATAAACAAACTACAGCTGCCTACATCAACATGGATGAATATTAGAAACAAAATGTTAAATAAAAGAGCAAGCAAAGAAGTCTAAAAATAATTTATACCATTCTTAGAATGTTTTTTAAAGGGTGGAGCCCAAAATAAACAATATATGGCACTATATCAAGAAAAACCTTGAAATGGTAAACATAAAATTCAGGGGCTACTATAGGAGAGCAGCATATGGCCCCCCTCCCCCATGGTACTAGTATTTTTTTTTCTTTTCTTGAATTAGGGGTGGTTTAAGAGGTGTCCATTTTATTATTATGCTTCATCTTTCCTATATAATAAAAGTCTAATATGCTAAGTGTCTGGTAGACCAGTCAACCCTTCAACCAATCAAAGAATAATATGCTAATGATATTCTAAGGCTGCTCAACCACTTGCTATGATGTGCACTGACCACCAGGGGGAAGATGCTCTGACCTGTAGATTAGCTTGCTGTTGGGGTCCGGCCGATCAGGACTGAGACAGACTGGACATGCCCTGGGACCCTCTTGAGGTCCCTCCCTGGCCCCAATCATGCACCGGTGGGATCACTCGGCCTGGCCTGTGCCCTCTTGCAATTCGGGACCCCTCAGGGGATGTTGGAGAGCCGATTTCAGCCTAATCTCACAGGCCAGGCCGAGGGACCCCACTGGTGCATGAATTTGTGCACCGGGCCTCTAGTGATTTATATAAAATGTCAGCTCTGGGAAGGCAAGGATTTTTGTCCTGTTTTGTTCAAAGCTGTGTTTCCAGAACCTAGGATAGTGCCTCACACACAGGATCTCAATAAATATCTGTTGAATAAATGATATTCATTACTTTTATGTAATTCAAATACTTCATGCTTTCTACAAAGAAGAAAAATACCTACTTTACTCATGGTGCCCCTTGATCATTGTAGCTGAAAGTCATACTACCTCCTCAACTCCTATTACCCATTTAACCTATTAAATTTTGCCACATATTATATACTAGAGGCCCGATGCACAAGAGTAGGCCTTCCTTCTCCTGGCTGCTGGCACTGGCTTCCCTCAGCACCAGGGACCTGGGCTGGCTTCCCTCCAGCCCCAGCTTCGTCAGGAAGGATGTCCGGAATGACGTCCAGAAGATGTCTGGTCTAATTAGCATATTACCCTTTTATTATTATAGATGTACATGTCTTTCTTACTGACTATAAATTTATGAGGGGGTTATGCCTTCCTCTTTATTCTCAATATGTAGCACAACACCCTGCACATAGTAGATGTTCAATAAATATTGGTTGTTTCATTGAAGTCATAGGAGACAATGGCAAACCAGGAGGGACAAATCTATGCTATTTATATTTAAAACTGAAAGAGAACTTAACAGGCACCTAGTGTTTTCCTACATTTTGCAAGAGAAAACAACTGAATTCTATAAAGGGGAAGTGATTTTCCTAAAGTCACATGATTAATTAGTAGGTTTCTAAAATCTAGATTCAGATCTCTAGTTTCCTGCCCTTAGCTCTTTACAATATATCACAATGACTTTTATTTTCTGTTTTGTCTGTGTGTGTTCCTTGGCCTTGGGAGCTTCTAAATGGCAGGGACCAAATCTGTTCACATAGATAGTTAACATGGCTTCTAGATAAATATGCAGGACCTGTACAAATTCACCTTACCAGTTCAGAAGAACTTAGATTCTTCCCCAGCAAAAATTTGTTTGGTCATCCTTTTGCCACCAATTCTCCCTCAGAACCCTGGACACTAAGGATCGTTTTCCTTCCCTCATTTACTGTTTTCTTTCTCCCAGAATAGGTTGGTTTGCTAATTAATGGCTTCACAGTTCTGCTGTCCCGAGGAGCTGATTTAGTATGAGAAAGTGTCAAATCCACCCAGCCTCAGGAGCTTGAAATTAGCAATCATAAACAGAGGAGTTTAAAGCCTAAGAATAGTCCTTATTGGCAGTGCAAAGGTACCACTTTAACTTGTACAAAATTCCCTGTTTAGCAGAAAGAAAGGGACTCCTAGAAGGTTAACTCTGGGTGGAACCTTAGAAACCACCTACTTCTCTCTCCAACTGAGGAAACTGGAGCTTTGACAGGTGAAAAACGTGCAGTTACTCGCATAGTTAGTAGCAAGGCTGGGACTAGACTCCCAGTCTCCTGCCTCCAAGCCAGCTATTCTTTCCATGCCGTGTGCTGGCAACATGTGCATCTAGCAAAATGCATCATAGAGTAGCCTCATCTTAAACCATCAGGAGTGAAAAACAAACTATCCAAACCCTTCCTCTCCTCTCCTCTCTGGCAATTATTTTTCTTTGTGTTTCCATGTGTCCTGGTCTCTCTCTCTTTTTGTCCCTTTTATGTTTCTCTCTGTGAATCCCTCCCTCTGTTTGCGGTTTCAAATTGAGCTGTAGCATGCCTGCATGATTCTCTTGATTCTTCTTCACTAAACTACTGTGTCTTTCTAAAAGCAAAGATGCATAAACCTATCAAGGCTCTTTCTTGGTGACCTTTGTGGAAAAGAACACGGAATTTCTGTATGAGAGGTGCTGGACCTCCCTCCTCGCCTATCCAGTCAATTAAAACGAGTCTCTGGCCCTGATTTGTTAACCAATCCTGAGAAAGAAAAAAATCAATCTCCTTTCTTCGTCACTACTGAGCAGGGAAGCTGCTAACCAGTCAGAATCTGCCACCAAGAGTCATTAGAAAAGCCGGCCAATCAGGCCAACCTTGTTACATGGTCTGGTAGGAAAAGGAAGGGATTGATTGGAAAGGATGGTTCTGGCTCCACACCCTTTCCTTCCTGGACCGTTTTCCCCTCACTGAAGTGAGAGAAGGACTCTTTCCCAAGTCCTCAGTAAAGAAAATCCCTAGGCCCTTCGCTAATATTCCCTTGAATAATCTTTTCACCACTAACTCACATACCTCTGTCCACTTTTTGTAATCTCATTGTTCCCTTATTGACTTAATTTCTGGCTTCAGACCTAGTAGCAATAACCCCCAGGATTCTCAGCCTTCCCCACAGAGCTCCAACCACCAACCATGTCAAATAACTTGTTTTGGATGATGGATGTAGATGAAAAAAATTACAGTTGAGTATTTTCAGCCATCATTGAAAGGACCTTGCAATAATGCCTCTGAGGAGCAGTGCAGAATTAAATGGCAATGCTAATAATAATAGTAATAATAACAATAACAATAATAATGCTGTTACTACTCTTACTAGCATTAACTCTTACTGAGTTCCAAGCACCTTGTTAAAAGCTTCACGTTTATTACCCCAATGTTCGCTGTGGTGTACGCACTGTTATTATTCCCAATTTACATAGAAGGTAGTCCATCTAGAGGGGCTAACCAGCTTGCCCAAGGTCACACAGGGATTTGGGAAACGAGGTTTGTCTGAATCAGAGCCCGGTGGAGTAGGGGGGAGTAGACAGGGCAAGCTGTCACAACTTTTGAGAGGAGCCAGCTCTAGCTCCTCGGAGCCCCTTCTGCACACCTCCTTGGGGACTGTTAGCGGCACCCGAGAGGGTCAGTGTGGTCCCAACAGCCGCAGAAACCGTTTGCGGGTAGCGGCCCTGAGAACCGTGAACTTTTTGCCTCGGAGGACAGGAAGCTGCGAGCCAAAAGGAACTCAGGGCGGACGGAGTGGGGGTGTCTGGGGACTGGAGGGGACACCCTTGCTCGCCTGCCTTCCCTAGTTCCTCGGCACCTGGCAGCGCCCGGCCCTGCTCGGTACTTGGAACCAGTAAATACCTGTTGATTGATTCGCAAGGCTTCCAGCTTCCTTCCTCACTCACCCTCGTCCCCCAAGACACCCACTGGCCCTGGTGGGAGATGGGGGGTGTTCAGGGGAACCCGTGAGAATCCTCATCCAGCTGGAGCCGCGGCTTTCGGACGGGAGGGGCGCCCCCCCCCCCCCCCCCCCGCGCCCGCGTCTCCGATTTCTCCCCGCGCCTTCCCCCCCGTTTCAGGAGCTCGGGGCCATAAAAATGCAGATGGAGGATCGGTGTGAAATAACGGGCCCATATAAATCCCTCTGCCGCCCGCCTGCAAGATGGATTGGCCACATTGAAATTCCTCCGCGAGGATAATTAAACTCGGGGCCTCATCCGGGCAAAATTACATTCCTGTAATGGCGTCGCTCGGGGTCCCGGGAAATTGCTCCGTGGGCTTTCAGCGGCGGTTTTTATCGCCGGCCGGGGTGTGCCTGGCTGCGGCTCGCCTCTCCTCCGGGACCGTAAAGCTGCTGCCGTGATTTATCCTCCCCTTCTCCCAAATCCGATTAAATGGAGGAGCTCGGGGCCGGGGCGCCGCGGGGCCCGGGAACCGGGAGGGGGCGGCGGGAAGGACGAGGCCAAGGAGGGGAGGACAAACGGCCCCTCCGAGGCCGGTGGATTTGGCTTTATTTACAGCCGCAGCATTCTTTTTATTTTTTATTTTTTTATGGGGGTTTGGTGAGCTTTCCCCGTCTTTCTCCTGCTGCGTGCAAGCCCGACGCCTGGACGCCGGGGTCTGGCCAGGAGGGGACTAGGTAGGCCTTGCACCGCCTCTGGCAGGGGCTGTCGGACCCCGCGGAGACAGGGGCCGGAGGAAGCAATGAGGCCCGTGGCGCCCCCACTTCCTTACGTGGCCCAGGGAAGGACAGGCCGAGGGGAAAGCTGGGGGGGGTCTTCATGAGAGCACCCCTTTGGGGGGGTCTGCTGGTCTCAGAAGCCTGGGCAGAGAATGGGCATGCCTGGCGTGACCTCGCAATCTCACTGCAGGTCAGTTTCAAGATTGAGAGTCAGGTGCTTGAGTCCCATCATCTTTAGCCCCTATCTTCTGGTTCGCTGATGCTAGTTTCCTCGTGGCTGATCACTGGAATTAAGAAAGAGAGAGAGAAAAAAATAAAGGCAAAGCCACCCGTGGTAGCTGGGGCGTGTTGCTGACTATTCCCCCATTGAACAGGTTTCCCATCCATAAAGCCTAAGTTCCAGGGGCAACAACGCAAGAATCTCGCTACATTTTGGGCACTGAACCCCAATCCCGATTGTATGCTATTTAACATTGAATTACTAGGTAGATTTTTATTTTCAATGTGACTACGCATGCTCGGGAAGGAAACGCGAGTCCAAGATCCCAAATGCTGTGCAGACCATACCACAGGCCACATAACGGGTCGGCTTACACTGCGGAGTTACCCTTATTTCTGCAGCCGCTCCGCCTGCAGTTTCTCCTCTACAACGCCAGGTGGAGCGACTGGCCGGATGCCGCCACCGAGGTGGCAGGCGGCGCTGTGGCGCCTGAGCCGCCTCCACATTGCAGCCACTCTATCCTTGGCGGAGCGACTCGTTGGTCCGGGCCGCGCATGCGCGAAGCCTTCCTTTCGCTATTCCAGCGCCCCCGCCCCTCTCTGTCTTCTCTGCACTGGGAGCAGGTAAGGCTTGGGCCCTCGTGCCCGCTTGCGCCGCGCACGCGCGCGGGATACCCTACCTCGCGCGGTTGCTTTGAGGCCGGTACCTTGCATGCTCCCACCCGGGGCCTCACGCCCTTCCTCGCTGCGGGTATCCCCGCGTCTTAAGATCTGCCCCTTCCGTGTGCCGTTGACCTCCAACCGCGCGGGCCTGGCGCCATCTTGGATGACTCGCTGTGGGAGGGCGCGTGGGAGCTGGCGAAAGTCAAATGCCAGAGTGCTCACTTCACCTGTCCTGACTCAGCCCTTACAAACGCTCTTTTCTTACCCTCTTGCCCTCTCAGAGTTATCACAACCCCTAGAGTCTCCCCTCCAATCTCTGCTTTATCCTCTCATCCTTACCCCGTGCCTTCCTTATCCTGAAACCTCCAGACTTCAGGACCTCAGGTGCCGAGCAATGGAGATAGTGGATCATCCAAAGCCACCAACCCCTCTAGTCAGCACCCCTCCGTTTAAAAAAGTAAGCCGTGAACGTGGTAGAAGTGAACAAAACAGTCAAAACATTCCCTTGAGGCTGTGATCTGGGAGCGCTGTTGCAGGAAAGAGGCCGGTTCCTCTGGAACCTTGGGTTGTCTTCCATGCCGGTCTCTTCCTTTCACCGCAGTGAAGTTGGGGGAAACACAGTGGACGATAGTGAGGTTTTCTGTGAGGGGCAGCAGGCGCACAAGCGTAGGGTGGGACCTGCATGGGATAACGTGCACCTGCCCGCTTCCGTCTAGGGCTTAGTGAGAGTCCCTGACTCTGCCCTCAAGAGGAAAAAGACAGTTTAAGGAGGGGAATGGTTAAGTCAGCAGTCCAGTAACCCGGTGACTGACCTACAGGAGGAGGAGGCCTGTGGTGACTTGGGTCCTGGGTTCCGGGTGGTACCGTTGCCTGGGCTGTGGCAGGCCAGCAGTTGCAGACTGGCCAGGTTGGGTGGCCAGTGGAGCAATCCGCGCCTCTCGCAGCTCCTTAATTGCCACCCTTGGGCGTGGTCTTACTGTGGGCCAGCACCACATTAAGCTCTTTACATCAGTCATTTCATTTAATCTCCCCAAGAACTGCATTTTACAAATGATGATATTGAGGTTTAATCCTTGGGAAAAACCAGTCCTCCTTTTTTTTAAGCTTTAAAGAGATTTTGGATTTGACCCAAGGAAACCTGAATAGTTCAGCACAAAGTTAGGTTAGAGTTAAAGATGGGCAGAAATCAGAGTTTTTGGCAGGATGAGAGTTGAAGACATCCATTAATCTAAAAGTAACTTAAAAGATTCTGGATTCAGAAGAGTAACCTAGGAAAATAGGAGTCCAACTCCTTTAAGGAAGTGTCACTTAACAGGCCTAAGAAATTGGTATTTTAACCTTTAGCATGCTATAAAGCTTTCATTTATTAGTAAGAAGAGTTAAAGTCCTGACTTTACCACTGTCATAAGCTTGTTTGAAATACAGGTGCTGGCCTTAACCCCGGAGATCTTGGCCAGGAAGGTCTAAGGCAGCGGTTCTCAGCCTGTGGGTCGCGACCCCTTTGGCGGTTGAACGACCCTTTCACAGGGGTCGCCTAAGACCATCCTGCATATCAGATATTTACATTACGGTTCATAACAGTAGCAACATTACAGTTATGAAGTAGCAACGAAAATAATTTTATGGATGGGTCACAACATGAGGAACTGTATTTAAAGGGCCAGAAGGTTGAGAACCACTGGGGTGAGACCCAAGAATATGCATTTTTAATACATACACCATCCTTACACCTAGATAATTACTTCAGGTGGGCATCTCACTTCACTTGGAAAAACCCTGCCTTTAGATGTTTAACTCTCCGGTACCTCTCAGATAAGTTAAGTTCTACCAACATAGGCACCTACAGAGTGTCAGCATTGTTTTAGATCTTGTGTATACAAAATTGAATGCCCCTTCGAGTGATGGTGAAAATGAATACTTTAACAGTGGTTGCTAATTAGAGTAATGGCAAAGTTCCTCATCGATCTTCCTCACCCTGTTAATTGATAGAGGAAATGGAGAATCAAATGCTTAAAGTAATTGGAAGATCACTGGCGACCCTTCCAGTCTTTTGGCCTTCTACAAATAACTCCCCAGAGTCTTTACAGGGCAACTCTGTTAGGCCCAGATAATGAGGGCTTGAAAAGGGTTCCTTTTGAATAGAAACTGAGGAAATCTTGACTTCAGAGTTTTGATTCCATCTCTTTTAAGATGAGGTCAGTCACTCTGCTCTCGGGGCCATTTAAATATTCCAGAGCCCCTTTTCTGCTAATAAAAATGTCATTTGGTGAGCAAGGACAGTGTTCACAATGTGCTTCTGTAATTCCAGCTCCCCTCATCCCCTGAAAATGTATGCCTGCACCAAGTTTGTGTCCACCCCCTCCTTGGTGAGTACCTGCCTTTTCTAGGAGACTTTTCAAGAGGGGCATCTTGTCTCTTCCTTGCAACACCTTGTTCTTTACAGTTGGGCTGGGGGAAGATCCTTTGCTATGCTAGCCTGACAGGAGAGAGAATGTTTACCTGCCCCATATCCTTTGGAGGCCAGTTAATTCTTCTCATCCACCAATCTTAGAAGAGTATAAATGAGAATCTAGACTGAGATCAGGTTATTTCTACCCTAAACCTTTCTGTAAACTGGAACCCAGCCAGAAATAGTAAACATGAAGTAGATTGCCTAACTTGCATTGAGTATGCACTGTGTACACGATTTTGTCCTGTCGAAGAGCCATAGCTAAGAGACCCTCTGGGAGCTTAAATTTGGGTGGGAAGCTAACATACATGTAAATACACATTGGAAAAATCTTTTACTCAAAAGCACTAGCATGGAAGAAATTACAAATTATTAAATGGTGGAAGTGGTGCTATTGGTGGGTACTATTTATTGAGCACTTACTATGCCTGGCTCTGAGTTTACCAGTTTGTATACACAATCTTTTTTTGTTGTTAATTTTCACCCGAGGATATTTTTCCATTGATTTTTAGGGAGACTGGAAGAGAGAGGGAAAAACAGAGAAACAAAACACCAATGTGAGAAAAACACATCGACTGGTTGCCTCCTGCATGTGGCCTGACCAGGGCCCGGCCAGGGAGGAGCCTGCCCTTGACCGGAATTGAACCCAGGACCCTTGAGTCCGCAGGCCAGCGCTCTATCCACTGAGCCAAACCAGCTAGGGCTACACAACCTTATTTACTTTTCAAGTCAACCCTGAAATAGATTATTCCCATTTGAAGAGGAGAAAACAGGCTTAGATATAAGTGACTATCCTAAGGTCACACCGCTGATTACAGAGCTAAGATGAATCTAGGTATATCTGATTTAAGCCCTGGCTGTTAACCACCATGTTGTCTGCCTTGGAGATACTGGCTTGAGGTTAGAAAGGCTAACAGAAGATGGTGAATTTACAGCATGGGGCTTTGTGCCTAGCTTTAGAAGGATGTGTTTAAGGAAAGGTACTCTAGTCGTTGGGTTCCTTATGGGCTAGCCAGTACCAACATATATCTCTTATTAAGTGAAGCAAATCCTTCTGAGGCTTATATCTTTTCCCATTCTCAAGGCCTGTGAAAGGATACAGTGAGGGTAGCCCCTCAAAAAGTAGACTTCCTTTTCTTAAAGCAAAGGTGAAGCCTGGGAAGCAAGAGAGAAATGGTGAGATTCTTCAATCTAGAATTAGCTAAAAGTAAAAGAATGACCCAACATTCTGATTTAAGTTTGAAAGAATGAAAGGGGCATTGAATAACAACTTAGGATGGTTCTAAAACTCCTCTCCAGAGCCTTCCTTGACTTTCTTGCCCTTGTGTCATTCCTGCTAGGTCCGGAGCACCTCTCAGCTGAGCCGGTCAATGTCTGCAGTGGTGCTGAAACGACCAGAGACACTGACAGATGAGGTACCTTATAGGTGGAATTGGGCCTGTGGTTTGGGAGTAAAGAGTGGCGAGGGTTTACCTAGAAGAACCAGTAGGGGGAGTCATCACAGGAAAATTAGCGAAGAATTCGAGGCCATTGATTTTAGGTGGAGATGCAGAGCAGTGGATAGCATATATGCTCTAGTGTTCCAGCTCTGGCACTGGTAGCACATGCTTATGTGTGCTACTGAGGACTGCCATTACTTGGCCTAATTTACAGACTTCATTTGGAACATTTAGTCCCAGAAAGATGATCTCTTTGAGGCACCAAGCACGGGCTAGGATTTTGATCTTAGAAAGCATACTTGAATTTTAAAGGTATTTGAAGTTCACCTCTTGCATTAAAAAGTTTTTCTTGGCAGCATTTTAGGAAGTTTTCTAGAAAGTAAAAAGATTTTCTGGTTTTTTTTGGGGGGGGGCATGGGATTTGACAGCATAAAGCTTTCTTTAAATGTTACAAAAGTTTGCAAAGCAAAAGGGGATTCCTAAAAATTTTATCTCCTATATTTCTCCTCTTCACAGAGCCTCAGCAGTTTGGCAGCCCCACGTCCCCTGACCTCGCTTATTTCTAGCCGTAGCTTCCAAACCAGTGCCATTTCAAGGGACATCGACACAGCAGCCAAGTTCATTGGGGCTGGGGCCGCCACAGTAGGGGTGGCAGGCTCTGGGGCTGGAATTGGGACTGTGTTTGGGAGCCTCATCATTGGTTATGCCAGGTAAGATGGGCCCTCCATTAGTCTCTGATGTGTTTCCCAAAGGTTCCGACAGAAATATTTGGGGATCTAGATCTACATTATCCTATATAGTAGCCACTAACCTATATGTGGCTATTTGAATTTAAATTTCAATTAATTAAAAGTACACCAAGTTTAAGTCTTTTGTTTTTCAGTCACACTGGCCGTATTTCAAGTGGTCAGTAGCCACATGTGACTAGTGACTACTGTACTAGACAGTGCAAATATACATTATTGAACAGCTTTGGTTTAGAGCAGGAGTAGGCAAACTAAGGTAGGTGGGCCATAACTCGGTTTTTATAGCTGAGCTAGGAATGGGTTTTACATTTTTTTAAAGGGTCATGAAAAAAAGGCAACAGAGACCATATGTGACCTGCAAAAACGAAAATATTTACTGTCCTGCCCTTTACAGAAAAAGTTTGCAACCCCTTGTCTAGAGCCCCTCTAGAGTCAGTAGGGTGTTTCACTGCTATTTTCCCCCATCTCTGAGAATTCCCCTCTGTCACTCCTGGGAAAACTGCCTCCACAGCCCCACTGCTCCCTGACACTTGGACTATTTGGTCCCCACCTATTCTGGGCCCTTGCTGTTAAAACTAAATTAATTCTCTAGAGGCCCTCAAGTTCTCTTGATGTCTTCGGAAAAATGAGTTTGTTTTAGGGTTTGTGTGAAACAAGAAGCCTAACTGCTTCTGTGTCCAGAATTCTGTTAAAAGCTGGTATTGCTTTACTTTACCATGAAGGCTTCCAGAGATGACAGAGTAAGGGAAATAGAAATTATATATTGGCTTTCAGAGTTGGGAGTTCCTTATACCATTTTGATTCATATCATCTAAACCCCATAGGCCAGTGGTCGGCAAACTCATTAGTCAACAGAGCCAAATATCAACAGTACAACGATTGAAATTTCTTTTGAGAGCCAAATTTTTTAAATTTAAACTATATAGGTAGGTACATTGTTATTAACTTAATTAGGGTACTCCTAAGGCTTAGGAAGAGCCACACTCAAGGGGCCAAAGAGCCGCAATGTGGCTCACGAGCCGCAGTTTGCCGACCACAGCCATAGGCTATCTGTAACTTCTTAAAGTCCAAAATCTTTTGACTATTTTGGAACGAGAGAAGGTAGTGTTTTCCTCAGACTCCCTTGTCCTCTAGAACACTGTTTTTCTAATTGTGTTCTTAAAGCCCTAAAGTTCTGAGGGTATACCCCAGAGACTGACTTAGAAGAATGAAGGGGAGACCAGTCAAACTTTTACAGTCCCCCACTTTTTTTACCTTTGCATTTTGGCTTTTATATGTTTCGTATTTGGGCGTTCTGCTGTTTAAAGTTTGAAAATACTGATAGGCCCTGCCACTCCAGATACCTCTTCCGTCCTGGTTGGGCCCTGGATAGGTAAGTGTCCAGGCCCAGAGGTCCTAAGTTATGACAGTGATATGGGTGACCCAGTAGAGGTGGTAATGTTCATGCCTGGGCCATGTTACACAATTTTGGATTGTCCACTCCCCTCATTTCGTCTCTGTAGAGCCCTTGATGTGTCAGGTGAAGAATTTGGGAATGATAGTATCACCATGAGAGAATTGTTTCATAAGATGAGCTTGAGGAGATGAATTCTCCCTGAGCCCACCTTTGATGTTTATACTTTTCTTTATGTGGACTAGAAATTCAGTCTTTTTTCTTCCCCTTCTCCCAGGAACCCTTCTCTGAAGCAACAGCTCTTCTCCTACGCCATTCTGGGCTTTGCCCTCTCAGAGGCCATGGGGCTCTTTTGTCTGATGGTGGCCTTTCTCATCCTCTTCGCCATGTGAAGGAGCTGTCTCCACCTCCCATAGTTCTTTTTCCCGTGTCTTGTCTGCCCTGTATGTTCCTTTTCCTATACCTCCCTAGGCAGCCTGGGGAAAGTGGTTGGCTCAGGGTTTGACAGAAGGAAGACAAATAAATACTGTATTAATAAGATGTTTCTTGAGTCTCCTGTGTATATTTCTTTTCCACAGTTGGCTGAGTGCCTTGGTGAGAGTATAAGGCCTCAAGGGTGGTGGTGATTCTAAACTCAACATGGGTCTTGCCTCCCTTGTTCTTCAAGCTGTGTCAGGGACAGCTTTATTCAAATTAGGTAACAATTTGATAATTTTCACCTGCCATGGCCTGTTACTTGATTGGGTCAGTGGCAGCTTGAGTGCTTGCTTAAAATTATGACTAATGGGCTCTCTGTTCCCACTGTGGCTATCCTGACTCAGGCCCTCATTGCCACCAACCTGGTCTGTTGCAGTAACCTCATAACTGGCCTGCCTCTTGTCTCTTCGCTTTAACATTTACTTCTACCCACCACTGCCAAGTCAGTCCTCCTTAAGCATAGGACTGGTTTTGCCATTTACCAATTCAAAAACAGTCTGACCTCAATTTCCTCAGCTTTATGTTTTATTCCATATGCTACCAAAAGTGAACTAATTGTCATTTTCTAAATATTTCACCTGTGTTCCTGTCCTTATATCTTCAGGCCTTGCCCTTTGGCCATCTCTACTTTCTCTGAATCTTTGCTCACTTTTCTCTTTTTCAAACTCTCCCTGTTATCCTGAAAGATGTAGCTTAAATGCTACCTCTTCCTCCATGAAGCTCTTACCTGGTTTCCATTCACCATCAGTCAAATGAACATTAACTCATAAAGGACTGTAGAACACATACCCTTTATAATGCTTATATGGTCTATGATAAATTATGGATTTGTATGTGCCTTATCTTCCATATTAGATTGTCAAGTTTCTTGGGGCAAAGACTATGTCTTGTTTATCTTTGTATTTCTAGAAGTATCTCACATGGTGCATCTCAGCAGTATCTAGTCACATTTTTTTATTTAATTATCTAAACCAACCACCTCACTTCATAAGTGAAACAGGCGTTGAGAGGTCAAGAACTCTCAGGAACATTCACCAGCAGAGCTAGAACAAGGATTATGTCTTGTAGCCCAGAATGTAAGGCTGCCATGCTGTTGGTCTCGTGGGACTCTCCCAAGCCTGGTGTTGCTGGTGACTTATTTTCCCAAGAAAGAAAGGGCAAAATAAGCAAACAAATCTTTTCCCTTAAAAAGGCATCAATAGCTCTAACTGGTTTGGCTCAGTGGATAGAGCGTCGGCCTGCGGACTCAAGGGTCCCAGGTTCGATTCCGGCCAAGGGCATGTACCTTGGTTGCAGGCCCATACCCAGTAGGGAGTGTGCATGAGGCAGCTGATCGGTGTTTCGCTCTCATTGATGTTTCTAACTATCTCTCTCCCTCTCTGTAAAAAATCAATAAAATATATTTTTTAAAAAAACGCATCAATAGGGCCCTAGCCAGTTTGGCTCAGTGGAGAGAGTATTGGCCTGTGGACTGAAGGATCCCAGGTTCAATTCCGGTCAAGGGCACGTACCTTGGTTGCAGGTTTCTGGGCACATGCCTGGATTGTGGGCTCAATCCTCAGTAGGGCGTGTGCAGGAGGCAGCCAATTAATGATTCTCTCTGATGTTTCTATCCTTTTCCCTTCCTCTCTGAAATGAATAAAAAAATATTTTTTTAAATCAATGGGAAAAATATCCTTGGGTAAGGATTAAAAAAGCAAAACTAAAATGCCATCAATAGGGACTTTGGACAGGAGTTAGTATCAGGTTGGTAAAGAATTATATTTTCTAAAGGCTAGGTCAACCTTAAATAAGCTTTATCTGACATCTGTTTTAAATAACTGAGTAAAATCCTTTCAGAAATGATAATGTATATGACCACAATGTATTTTCTTTTGGTTCAGTCAATGACTATAAAATTAAAGCCCAGAGCAGAGACTTGATCCCAGGGTAGACAGATACTCAGGAAACGTCACCCCAATTCATTCACCCTTGCCCTTTTGCTATTGTGATCAGGGGTTGATAGGAATCCTATCTACAGTTGGCTTTCAGATTGCTGTACTATCCCCAAATAACTATTCTGGGCTGTGGGGCTCAAAGCGGACCTCACAAAAACTTCTCCAGTCATGAGTACGTGGAAGGTATCTATATATTTGGAAATAAGGAATACCCCTCTTGTGTGAGTCCCCTGAGTTTGAACCTCTGGTAGGAGCCTCAGTTGTCCATCCCTTTCCCGAGTCATCAAACCAGAGTAATCTATTTTCTTTCCTTGACCCTCCCTCTCTTTGGGATTGAATCTCGCTAACCCCCTATCCACTTAGGTGCTTAGAGACAGCACCGCTGGTGGCCCACGTGTTGTTTTTCTCTCTTGAGGTGAATGATGAGATAGTGCTGCAAGAAGCTTGGAAGCAAATTTCTTCAGGAGGAGTCGGGCAACCTGGATCCTCTTTCAGGCCCCAAGAGAGATGGCAATACAAGTTGCCACAAAAAGGGGTGGAGGAGTGCTGTGTTTTAGTAGAGAGGGTCCAATAGCAAATTTGCTGAAAATTTTTCCAATTTTGATAACATGAAGTGAAAGCTTTCTACCTGTCCTTGTAGTTAGAAAGTACACATGATTTGAAATTAGGAGATATTAGTTCTAATGTCTGTTATACCACTGTCGATGTGACAATGAGCAGATCACTAACCAATAACTTTTTCTAGGACCTCAGTTTCTCCCAATATACTAAATAGGGATAATAATTCTCATCCTAGGAATTATCTGTGTGCAACAGAGTTACATTGAGTATTTGGAAAGGATGGTGCCATCAAAGTCTAATGTATATTGATATTAATTTGCTTTCTCATTTTTCATGGAGTTCAGAGTATAGTATGGGCATTTTCTAGACAGCTTATACTTATTAGGTTATCACATAGACCATCTAAAATTTAAAGTCTGGCTGTAAAGCATATGGAGAGAGAATTCTGGGATTCTGAAGGCAGCAAGGCTTACTTCCCTCTTATTCCTCAGTTTCAAGAGTCAGTTGTATTTCTTCAGTCCCAGGACAGGAGTGTCTAGGTTTGTGCCATCCTAATCAGAAATCATCTAAATGCTGAAGAGCGGTAATGAGGAACCCTGGTCCAGCCTCCCTTTCAGGATGGATTTATTAGTTGGAAGCCTTTTCAGATCATCATGATGAGAGAGCTGTTAAGGAAACAACTCTCTTGACTTAGCTTAAGTTGGTGTCCAGGAACCTAAAGGCTACTCTGCCTTCTTAACTCCATTCAAGAGAGATGAGATGAAGGAATATGTGAGTTGAATTCTGAAATAGACAAGAGTAGCATCACACTGGTGAGTACAGAATATTGTCCTAGTCCTCCAAGTTTTGAGCAATGAAACTTTGTCTTTATTGAGCCATATCTAAAGATATGCATTTTCCAACATGTATTAGAACACACTATGGGACACTTTGTGTTCTGACCGTTTGATGAGGAAAAACTAAAACATGGGAAAATTTTTTTAGTCCCCAGGCATTCCTTAAAATGTCTTTATCTCAAGGCACTGTGAGTACTAGTACATTGTGATTAAAGCAGTCACTTTATAAATGGCAGAGTACATGATGGATAGAATACCAGGGATAAGGTCAGGCCTCTTCTCAAATACTTGGCTTCTCTTAGTAGTGTAAATGGTTAGATAGTTTATTCCCACTTCTCTCCCTAAACCCCAAAAGAGATCATTTTCTCTCATCGTTTGAATAAGTGCTATGGTAGGCAGAATTTTTAAAATAACCTAAAATGTCCTGCTCTAATCCCCAGAACCTGTGAATTTGATGGGATATTACGCTTATGGTTATGTTACATTACATGGCACAGTTGACTAAGGGTAAGATTGTCCCTGTGGACCTGTTCTAATCACATGAGCCCTTAAGAGCAAAGAGCTTTCTCGGGTGCTAGGAGAAATCAGAGAGAATATGAAGGAAGATGTGCCATTTCTGACTTTAAAGATGGAGGGGACCATATGCAAGGACTGGAAAGTGGTCTCTAAGAGCTAAAATTGAACCCTAACCAACAACCAGCAAGGAAATGGGGACCTCAGTCTTATAACTTTAAGAAACTGAATCTGCCTGGCTGGTGTGGCTCTGTGGTTGAGTGTTGACCTTTGAACCAGGAGGTCATGGTTCGATTCCTGGTCAGGAGGGCACATTCCTGGGTTGCGGATTCGATATCCAGTAGGGGGTGTGTAGGAGGCAGCCAATCAATGAGTCTCTTTCATCATTGATGTTTCTATCTCCCTTCCTCTCTGAAATCAATAATATATATATATATATATATATATATATATATATATATATTTAAAAAGAAAGAAACTGAATTCTGCCAACAGCCTGAGTGAGCTTGGATTCACTCAGAACCTCTAGATAAGAGCTTAATCCAGTCAGTACCTTGACTTAGACTTTGTGAGACCCTAAGCAGAGAACCCAGTCAAGCCTGTCTTGATAGATGTGTTTTATTATTTTTCAATTACAGTTGACATTAAATATTTAAGTGGCTGTTGTTTTAAACCACTAAGTTTGTGGTCATTTGTTATGTAGCAATAAAAAGCAAATATAAGTGTAGTCTTCTAATCTGAAAAAGAAATGAAGTTTCATCTGAATCTTGTATTGAAAGGAAACTCTAAAATTTGACTTCTTTGACCCTTCTAACTTAATTTAATCTAGCTCAGAAGGGTTCAACACAAAAAGACCTTTAAGTAAAAATTGTATGTCATGTTCTTTTACTATAGCTATTTCATTTGTGTGAAGTAGATATTTTTTTTCTTATTTTAACAGATGACAAAACTAAGACTCGGGTTCTAGAACAGTGATGGCGAACCTATGACACTCATTTTTTTTGGTTGATTTTTCTTTGTTAAATGGCATTTAAATATATAAAATAAATATCAAAAATATAAATCTTTGTTTTACTATGGTTGCAAATATCAAAAAGTTTCTATATGCGACATGGCACCAGAGTTAAGTTAGGGTTTTTCAAAATGCTGACACACCGAGCTCAAAAGGTTCGCCATCACTGTTCTAGAACCATGATTTAGTCTTCGAGGTTATCTAGGTAGAAAGTGATAAAACAGAATAGAAACCCATTACCAAAACTTGTGTAATGCCACATCACAAGGTAGGACCGCGATATCATTGGAGGAATGGGAAAGACAAATCTGGATAGTTTTTTAGATTTTGTAGTGAAGGCAATTGACTTGCTTTTCTTTCTTTTTCTTTTATCTCTCTTTTTTTTTTGTTAATCCTCACCCAAGGACACTTTTCCATTGATTTTTAGGGAGAATGGAAGAAAGAGGGAAAGACAGAAACACATCAAATGGTTGCCTCCTGCACAAGCCCCCACTAAGGGCCCTGGCCCTGGCGGAGCCTGCAACCAAGGTACGTGCTCTTCACCAGAATCAAACCTTGGTCCCTTTGGTCCGCAGGCTGATGCTCTATCCACTGAGTCAAACCGGCTAGGGCTTCTTTCTTCTTTTTTAATAATGTTAAAATATATTTTTATTAATTTCAGAGAGGAAGGGAGAAGGAGAGAGAGAGAGAGAGATAGAAACATCAATGATGAGAGAGAATCATCAATCAGCTGTCTCCTGCATGCCCCACACTGGGGTTCAAGCCTGCAACCTAGCCATGTGTCCTGGCCAGGACTCAAGCTGTGACCTCCTGGCTCACAGGTTGATGATCAACCACTGAGCCATGCCAGCTGGGCTCTTTCTTCTTTTTTTAAAGAAGTACTGGCAGGCCCTAACCGGTTTGGCTCAGCGGATAGAGCGTCGGCCTGTGGTCTCAAAGGTCCCAGGTTCGATTCCGGTCAAGGGCATGTATCTTGGTTGCGGGCACATCCCCAGTAGGGGGCGTGCAAGAGGCAGCTGATCAATGTTTCTAACTCTCTATCCCTCTCCCCTCCTCTCTGTAAAAAATCAGTAAAATATATTCTTTAAAAAAAAAAGTACTGGTAGAAGCACTACCCTTTATTTGGCAATTACCATCAGCCTGGCGCTGACCTTTTTTTTTTCTTTCTTTCTTTTTGAAGATTTTATTGATTTTTAGAGAGAGAGGAAGGGAGAGGGAGAGAGAGAAACATTGATGCAGTGGGCTGCCTCCTGCATGCCCCCTACAGGGGATCAAGCCCAGAACCTGGAATCATATGCCTTGACTGGAATCGAACTGGAAACCTTTTAGTGCACAGGAAGATGCCCAAAGAACTGAGTCACACCTGCCAGGGTGACCTTTTTTTCTTATAGTTACCATCCCTGTTGTTATCTTGCAGATAGGTAGCATTTTGTCTACTCCTGATTTCATTTTAGCCCTCTGCTCATTTCCTGGGTTCCTGAGCAGGCTCAGCTTAGTTGGCTCATCTCTGTCTCCAAGATAGATATTTTTAACCATTGTGGATTAGAGCCTTCCAGGAACTGTGTAGCTCCTTTTACAGAAAGGAACTATGCAGATCTTGCTGACAGCAGGGGCATGGGGTTGTGTGTATGTGTAGGTATGGTATCTGAGCCTAAATAGACTTGTATCTCCTTTGTACTTCTAAGGCATTTCCATCCACATCTCCTAACAGCTGGAACAGTTACTTTTAAGTTTCCAAAACATAGCTGCAAAGGGTAACAAACAGCTAGCCCATAACTCCCTTAGCAACAAGAGAATCGTCAGTGGGGATTTTGCTCAGGGAAAGTTTGTGCAGTGCAAAAGACCCATAAAATTCTCAGAAAGTAGCTTGGCCCTGTGGAGTTGACCAGATTGAAAGTCCCAGAATCCTAGGTTCAAGTCACTTTGGGTTAACTCTTTGTACTTTAAGTTCCTTCCCTTGTGTGAAATTGACACATTTCTTTGAGATGTGCCTCCTGGAGATTTCATAGAAGTAAGTAAAATTAGATTTTTAAAACTTCTATTGGAGACCTAGGTCTTGTAAATTATCTCTATCTCTGCTGTTTCTTAGTCACCCATTTTATCAGGAGTAACTTAACACTAGAATTCTCTGCCAGTACTAAAATTAGACTCTACCACTCTGGGGCTTCCTTTTCTCCTTCTTTTGTTTTTAGAGCTTGAGAGAAACATGTGCTGCTGGAGTTAGCAAACTAAAGACTGAAAACTTTTCCCGCTAGAAAACACTATTTTCATCCTACCCACCTTATCATCCTTTCAAAGAAGGAACTCAAGTCTGCCCTGGGTTTTATTATTTGATTCACTCATAGAAATGGATCTGGGAAAGCCTAGGAATCTCTTGGGAATGAGAGGAAGGAATAAACAAAATTGGAATGGAGACAAGCTAGGCTCCTGATCTCTCCAATCAGTCTCCCTTTCCCAGCCAGACTTTCTGCCACTAAAACTTTGAAGTTCTCTGTTACATCAAAAAAGAGCCTGGAGTTACTCCTAAGTATGCTGACAAATCTGGACAGTTTTTTAGATTCAGGTATTAGGGTCTGGAGAAAAGGAACAGGCAAGGAGGGAGTCAATCTTTCCCAACTGCAACATAGAGAGAAAAGGAACAAATTCTTCACCAGGAAGATTGTGTAAACAGTGCCTTTGGCTGGAGCCATAGAGTTGGGGAAGGAAAGAAAGGGATCTTTGTTCTCCCCTAACCCAGCCAAAGCACAATCGTAGAGCTGGGATTGTTTGCTTTGGCGAGGTACTCCCTGCCTGAAAGGACTAGGCATTCCAGAGACTGGTGAGGCCTCTGTTGGGTTTCCCTTATGAAGCTGAGGAGAGGACAGCCCCCAGCCTAAATCTTTTACCTAAGGAAGTGAGCTGGGAAGCCTGGAGGGCCTAAGGCATCTGGCCCATTCTTCTCTAGCTTTGTTCACCTCCTTCCCTTCCTACCTTTATCCCACTACAGGATGTTGGTTAGCCTCAATCTTCCTGCCTTTTAGGGTACTTTTGGTTCTTGTATTAGTGTTCTGTCCCACAAGAAGCTATATTTTCACAGGGAGCAAGGCAACCCTGGGGCTCTTCTCTAAGGAATCCAACAGGAAAAAGGGATCATCTCTATCCTGTTACTTTTAGGATGTATATTGCACATGACCCTGATAGCTGCTGTCAGCTTTTCCAAAAGTCTCCAGAAGTATCCCATTTTTCTTGGGTAGCATTAGTGTTTCACAAATGCAAAATAATATTTATGTAGTGCCTGCTTATGCCAGGTGTTGCGCAAATGCCACTTCATTTTAATCCTTGTGACCACCCTATTAGGTAAGTACAATTACCCTCATTTTACAAATTAGGACACTAGACATTAGCAAGATAAAATAATTTGTCCAAGGTCACACAGATGATGTATTAGTTTGCTAGGACTGCCATAACAAAGTATGAGAAACTGAGTGGCTTAGAATTTATTATCTCACAGTTCTGGAGACTAAAAGTCCAGATCATTGTGTTGGCAGAGTTGGTTCTTTCTGAGGCCTGTGAGGCAGAATCTGTTTCATGCCTTGCCCCTAGCTTCTAGTGGTTTGCTGCTCACCTTTGGCATTCCTTGACTTGTAGATTTATGCCTTCATAGTCAAATGGCATTGTTCCCGTGTGCTATCTGTGACCAAATTTCCGTTTTTATAAGGATACCAGTCATGGATTAGGAACCTACCCTGCCCTAGTATGACCTTACCTATATATTTTTAAACATTTTTGTTTAAGCCTCACCCAAGGACATGCTTTTATTGATTTTAGAGAAAGAAGAAGGGGGAGGGGGAGAGAGAGAAACATTGATGTGTGAAAGAAACATTGATCAGTTGCTTCTCAGATGCACCCTGACCGGGGATGAAACCCACAAATCAGGTATGTGCCCCGTTTGGGAATCAAACCCAAGACCTTTTGGTAGATGTATGGTGCTCCAGCAAACTGAGCCACACCAACTAGGACATGGCTTTATCTTAACTAGTTACATCTGCAATGACTGTAATCCTAAATAAGATTGCATTTGAGGTAATGGGGGTTAGAACTTCCACATGAATTTAGGGAGGGACACAAACCCATAATAAATGGTAATTTGCTATGCCAAGATTTGAACTTGGGTCCATTGGACTCCAGAGCCATTTATGTTCTTTCTACTTACTATATAGACAGTTCTCAACATAGGATGGGTTGACTTACAATTTTTCAACTTTATGATGGTGTGAAAGTAATGCACATTCAGTAGAAATGGTATTTGAATTTTTATCTTTTCCTTGGCTGAAAATATGTAGTATGATACTTTCTTGTGATATTGGGCAGTGGCTGCTGCAGATCCCTGTCAGCCATGAGGTAAACAGCAGATACTCTATTGTGTCCTGTGCTGTCAGTGTTTTTGGATATTGTATTTTGTTTTTTAAATCCCATCATACTTACAAAACACCCATCTGTGTCTCTGTTTCTTGTAAGAAGAAGGCAATTACTCTTGAGATGAAACTCATGACAATTGCCCAGCATTTGGCAAGTCATAATTACAGAAATTACATGAGATAGCACTTTATTTTAAAATGGGCTTTGTGTTAGATGATTTTGCACAACTGTAGGCTAATGTAAGTGTTTTGAGCCCATTTAAGGTCGCGTAGGCTTAGCTACAATGTTCAGTAGACTAGGTGCATTAAATGCATTTTGACTTAACATAGTTTCAACTTATGCCCTAGTCAGTTTGGCTCAGTGAATAGAGCATCGGCCTACAGACTGAAGGGTCCTGAGTTCAATTCTGGTCAAGGGCATATGCCCGAGTAGGGGGCATGCAGGAGGCAGCCAATCAATGATTCTCTCTCATTGATGTTTCTATCTCTCCCTCTCCCTTCCTCTCTGAAATAAATACAAAAATATTTTTTTAAAAAGATATTTTCAACTTATGATAAGTTCATTGGGATATAACCCCATCATAAATCTGGGAGCATTTATATTATGCTGTCTCCTAAAAATCAGAAAGTTATTCAGAATATCTAGTTTTCAGTATCTTCCCATCTTCAATCCAAACTCTATATTGCTGCTGCTAGGAGTCTTTCTAAAATGTGAATTTGATCAATTATTCTCCTACTTAAAATCTTTTAGTGGTTTCCAGTGGCTAACTGGATAAAGTCCAGAGACTTTATGGTGGTTAACAGTAGCTTTCTTTCATGGCTCTTTTTAGCCTACTTTCTCAAAACTCTCCTTCCATTAATCACCATAAACTCTAACCATACTAACCTATTTGCAATTTCTCAAACACATTATTCTCATACACTTTTTCAGGCCTTGACTTTATCCATTTCTCCCAATATGTACCTTTTACAGTTTATCCTAACAACTGTTGAAACAAACAAACAAAAACCTAGGATCATTACTGATTCTTCTACTTCCTTCACTCTACACATCCATCTCCACTGTCACCACCCTAGTCTAAGCCACCATCATCTTTTTTTTTTTTTAATATATTTTTATTGATTTTTTACAGAGAGGAAGGGAGAGGGATAGAGAGTTAGAAACATTGATGAGAGAGAAACATCGATCAGCTGCCTCCTGCACACCCACCACTGGAGACGTGCCCACAACCAAGGTACATGCCCTTGACTGGAATCGAACCTAGGACCCCTCGGTCCGCAGGCCAACACTCTATCCACTGAGCCAAACCAGTCAGGGCGCCACCATCATCTTTTACCTGTGCTACTAAAATAGCCTCTGGTCTGGTCTGCCTGCATCTATTCTTGATCACTCCATAGTGAAATTATTACTTAAAGCGAAATTTTGGTTGTTATTCTTCTGAATAAAACCACCAGCCTGACTTAGACCCATGAAACCAGGAGGTCACAGTTCAATTTTCCAGTCAGGGCACATGCCTATGTTATGGGCTCAATCCCCAGTGATTATTTCTCATCATTGATGTTTTTCTCTTTCTCTCCCTTTCCCTTCCTCTCTCTGAAATCAATAAAAACATATTAACACACACACACACACACACCAATGGCCTACCATTGGACTTAAAGTTCAATCTGAAGCCCTCACAAGGCCAATAATTCTAAAAAATCTGGTCCCTATCTACCTCTCCAACTTCACCTCAAATTACACCCCCATCTCTCGGTATATTAGCTATCCATAATTGTGTAACAAATTACCCCAGACTTAGCGGCTTAACACAACAAACATTTATTATCTCCCAGTTTCTGTGGGACAGGAATTTGGGACTGGCTTAGCTCGTTAATTTTGGCTCAGGATTTCTCATGAGATTGCAGACAACGTATCAGTCAATGATGCAGCCCCAGATGACTCAAGGATTGGGCTCAAAGGTTCAATTCCAGGATGTTCCACTCACATGGTTGTCGGCAAGAGGTACCAGTTCCTTATCATCTGGGCCTCTACGTAAGGCTGATGAGTGTTCTCACAATATGGTGCCTGGCTTCCCCTAAATCTCAGGGAGAACAAAGAGAAAGAGGCAGTGCCTTTTATGGCATATTCTCAGAAGTCACACACCATCACTTCTGCCATAGTCTCTTTATTCAAAGTGTGTAACTAAGTCAATCCTGCCCGCTCAAGTGGGATGGGATTAGGCTCCATCTTTTTGGAGTGAGGAGTGCCAAAGAATTTATGAACACATTTTAAAACCACATTCATTACCAGTGGTGGCTCCTTTTTAACTCCAGTTGATTGAGGAATAATCTATATACAGTAAAATTCACCATTTTAAAATATACAATGTGTTGATTTGGGTAGATGTGTACAATAATGCAGCCATCACAATTGAGATATAGGACATTTGTATTACCCCAGCAAATTCTCTCGTGCCCCTTTGTAGTCAGACCTCTCCACCACCACCACCACAGCCCCTAGCCATCACTGATTTGATGTTCCTATCTCTATAGTTTTGTCCTTTCCCAGAAAGTCAATAATTGGTATACAGTATATATGGCTTTGTTTCTGGCTTCTTTCACTTCTCCTAATGTTTTTGAGATTCATTCATGTTATTGCATGTATTATTATTTTCTATTGCTGAGTAGTATTTCATTGTATTGATGTACTATAATTTGTATATCCACCTCTTGATAGGGAATTTCCAGTTTGGAGTTATTACAATAAAGTTGCTATGAACATTCATATACAGGTATTTGTGTGGGCATGTTTCCTTTTTAAAAAAATATATTTTTATTGATTTCAGAGAGGAAGGGAGAGGTAGAGAGATTGAAACATCAGTGATGACAGAGAATCATTAATCAACTGCCTCCTGCACGCCCCCCACTGGGGACTGAGCCCACAACCCGGGCATGTGCCCTTGACCAGAATCAAACCCAGGACCCTTCAGTCCACAGGCCAACGCTCTATCCACTGAGCCAAATCAGCCAGGGCTATTTCTTGATAAATATTTATTCAATGCAAGGAATTAAGGCCTTAAATATATTGCTTCTTCAAACTGAATAATCCTTTACCTTCCAAATTTATCCATTAAAACAGCTCAGTCAAAAGCCTAAATTTGTCAACTCCCTCTAGAGTCTGTTGTTTCTTCCTCTATGTGGCTGTACATACATTTATTATAGCACTTACTACATCATATTGTAATTATTCATGTATATGTCTTAGCCACAAGATTGTGAGCACCTATGACATAGTAGCCACTCGATAAATATTTTTTAAATGGATGAATGAATGAAAGAAATGTCCTACATTATTGCTTATGTTACAGTTTGTCATTTTCTAAGATGGGGCAACTGAAAAACAAAAAATAAAACATACACACATAAAATAAAAAGCAGGACTACTGTTAATATCAAATGTAAATAATAAAAATGAAATAGACCCTGGCTTGGTAGCTCAGTTAGTTAGAGCATCATCCCCATACTCTAAGGTCATAGGTTGGATCCCGGTCATGGCACAGACAAGAAAACAACCAATGAATGCATAGAGTGGATAACTGGTGATACAAATAATAAAAATTTTAAAAATGCATAAATGAGTGGAACAATAAATCAGTGTTTCCCTCTGCCCCCCCCTTCCTCCCTCTCTCAAATCAAGTATAAGTAAAAAATTTAAATATATAAAAATAAATATTTTTTTGAAAAGTAAATAGAGCCCAGTCGGCGTGGCTCAGTGGTTGAGGGTTGAATCAGGAGGTCGTGGTTCAATTCCCAGTCAAGGCACATGCCCAGGTTGCAGGCTCATTCCCCAGTGTGGGGGGTGCAGGAGTCAGCTGATCAATGATTCTCACTCATCATTGATGTTTCTGTCTCTCTCTTCCTTCCTCTCTGAAATCAATAAAAATATATTTTTTTAATAAAGGACCACTGTTAATACCAGATATAAATAGTAAAAACTAACATTTACCAAGTACTTGTGTGTGCTAGATGGGTAGACCCAGGTTGGGTAGGGTCTGAGTTTTATACAATTTGGGGGTTCTCTTTAAGAAAAAGAATGAAAAATTACAAATGCAAAATTAAATACAGGCCCTTGGGGGTAACCTGTACAAATAGGAGCCCTGCAACTTAAGTGTCTAGTTTCAAGGCAAAGCCACTCTGGTGCTAGAGAGTTCTAAGGGTAGTATTTAATCTGCTTACATAATCCTATGAAATAGAATCTTCATTTTAAAGATGAAGATGTTGAAGCCCAAAGAGGCTGAACAATTTAGTAAGTATAACAGGAAGGGTTGGAACCCAGGATGTCTGGCTTCAGGGTTCATGCTCTTATGCTTTGCTGCCTCCCTGAATTGGTGTGATATATCTATCCACTGTAGGTTCAGATCTGGCATTCCCCATGTAAGATAATTATTAAATTTTAAACCTGACAATATAACAAAAGCTGCAGGGCATGGCTTCCTACAAGTACTTGGGTCATATTCTCTAGCTAGAAGCTTGTACTTCTTTAGAGCTTGCTTAGTCAAAGATGAAAGAGTAATTGAGTCTGAGTCTCAATAGCTCTCTTGGACACAGCAATTCAATTTGTCTCCTAAATATGTAAAGCTAATAATCTCAAACATTGTTCCTTTTGGTGTAGCTTTGATAGCCATTAAAAATCATGGACACAGATTAACCAAACCTAATCTAATAATGAAACCTGATTTTTCTGCCACAAGTAAGAGAAACTAATAATACTCATGTGAAATCAAAATGATTTGAGGATTTTTTTTCTTAATTAAAAAATAATTATGAGCCTACCTGTGTTCTTCCTCCTTTCTTCCTGAATAATTCCGTCTAAAAACCCTTCTGTGTGTAATGTAGGAGTCCAGTTAGATGAGCAGCAACAATGGCCCATTGTGGGGTGTTGGACCCTGAGAAGGGTAATGACATTTCTGATTCTATGTGGTGGTATCACTGTGGGAGCCTGGCATGGGGTGTTGGAGCGCAAACAGGCATTCATGGTTGCGGGGAGGGACAGGGAGCAACAGAAGATTGGTTATATATAAGGGAGATTGATTAAATAAATAAATAGATTGTAAAGGGAGCCAGGTTTCTTATGCCAGACAAGGGTCTCAAGTTGGAAAAGGAGAATATCAGAATGAATCATGTAACATGAGGTTAGAATTAGAGGTATCAGGGTAAAATATATAAATATATATCATATATAAAATATATATCATGTGTTATGTCATATATATGTATACACACACACACATATATTTTCCCCCCTAATTCTGTTCACTGGGAGGGTCTGGGAATAGCGGCACCCCATAGCAGATTACACCTGGTATTGGTTTCTAAATACCATTTTCCACTAAAAAACATCATTGCTCCTTGGAGAAAGGACTGATTCAAGGGCTTAGGAAGGAAAGTACAAGGTGAGCCTGAAATATCTAGTTGTGCCAGGAAAGTGTGGAATGCTCAAATAATAATGGGGACATGTCAAAAGGATACTAGAGTCAGCTTGAGGGGACTCCCACTGGCCAAATCTGGGACAATTTGAACATCAAAATAATAATAATAACAAAATATTAGAATCCACTGAATAAAACAGGAATCTATGAGTCATTCTGATGGTAATACATTAATTAAATGGGGGAAAAAAGACTTTCTCAGAAAATGACCCCTGATACGTGTAGAAGGAAGGATGGAATTAGAAAGTGCCAGTAAGTGGCCATCATAGAAATAACTAAGCCACAAAACATCAATGGGCACTAAACACCGTGGGTGAAAATTTGATGAGGTGTAGGATATTTTCAGTCTCAAAGTACTTTCCCAGAAAATACTCATTAATTACAAAAAGAAAAAGAATAATTTTACAGTGGAGAAACCTGACAGACATCACCAAAATCAAAGGATCAAAGTTAACACTATCTATAATGGGACAAATCAATATAATCTTTAAACTGATAGAACGCAATTAAAGCATCACTTCTGTTATAATTCCTGACAAAAATATATAACCCAAATCTATCTAATCATGTGGAGTTGTCAGACATACCCAATTGAGGAACATTTTATAAAGTATATGGCCTATAATCTTTTCAGTGTTAAGATCATGAAAGTCAAGGAAAGACCAAGAAATTTTCATACTGAAGGAGAGTAAAGCAACATGAGAACTAAATGTAACATGTGACTCTGGGCTGGATTCTTTTGCTCTAAAGGATATTTTTGGGACAACTGGCAAAACTTGAACGGGTCTGTGGATTACATGGTAATGATGTATCAAATTCTAATTTTCTGATTCCAGTGTCTCTATTTGGTTATCCAGGAGAATGCCCTACTTGGTAGGAATCATACACTAAAGTATTCAGAGCTGATGAGACATTGTGTCATCAACTTACTCTCAAATGGTTGGTGGGGTTTAGAGGTAGTTATTTGTACTGTTCTCCATCTTTAAGTTTGATATGAATTAAAAAATTTTTATATGAATCATTTGGCCCTGGCTGGTGTAGCTCAATTGGTTGAATGTCATCCCATTCACTGAAAGATTGCCAGTTGGATGCCTGGTCAGAGCACATGCCCAGGTTGTGGTCTAGATCCCCAGTAGGGGTACGTGCAGGAGGCAACTGATCTATGTTTCTCTCTCACATTGATGTTTCTCTTTCTCTCTCCCTCTCCCCTCCTCTCTCTCTAAAAAAATTTTCCCCCAATAAAAACATTTTAAAAAAATGAATCATTTTAGGCATATAGAAATGCATTAAGAATTAGAGATGTCTGCTCTCACGACTTATATTCAACACCAGAGGCCCGGTGCACGAAATGTGTGCACGGGGGTGGTCCCCCAGCCTGGCCTGTGCCCTCTCACAGTGCGGGAGCCCCTTGATCAATTGCCCCAAAGAGTTAGGCCCCGCCCACCCATCCCGAGCTCTTTGATGGGTTGCCCCAAAGAGGTAGGCTGGAGCTGGGGCTCCCGCCTTTGCTATGAGCATGGGGCCACCTTTGCTATGGGCAAGGGGCCGCGGGAAGCCACTCAGAGCGGCTGCCAGGACCCACATCCTCTGCACGAGGCGGCGGGGACTCTCTGTCTTGACCCACCTCCTCCGTGTGTGCATGCGAGACGTTGAAGTTGCCGGACTGGCCTCCTCCACGCCATTCGGAGCGGTGGAACCCCCAGGCCTCACCGCGCGGCTGCCGGGCCCTGCCTCCGCTGCGTGCGCAGCCATCTTGTGATGGCGTGAAGGCATCACGGAATCAGGGCGTGACGACCAACTAGGCCAGTGGTCGGCAAACTCATTAGTCAACAGAGCCAAATATCAATAGTACAATGATTAAAATTTCTCTTGAGAGCCAAAATTTTAAACTTAAACTATATAGGTAGGTGCATTGTTATTAACTTAATTAGGGTACTTCCAAGCTGGCCTTTGATAAAAACGTCCTCATCTACACTAATAAAAGACAAAGATGCTAATTGACTGTCCCTTCACTGTGCCCACCAGCCAATCAGAGCGACTATATGCAAATTAACCCAACCAAGATGGCAGTTAATTTGCATATACCGGCTGGGAGCGAAGACTGAAGACAACATGGAAGCGAAGTGCTGCAGAAGGGAGCAAAGTAGAGGCGGCAGAGGCTGGAGGCAGGAGGGAAACCAGCCAGGCGGCAGGGCGGGAGCGAAGCCCACCGCAGCGGGTTTCGCTCCCTTCTCTGCTTCGCTCCAGCCGCAGGAAGCCCTATTCTTGCAGGAATCTTCCTGCAACGGGCCTCTAGTTTTATAATAATAAAGCCACCAACACAAAATAATTACAATTCTTAAATTGATGACAAAAATACCTGTAGGATTTGCAGCTGGTTGGAAAAATACAGGTAACTTTATGCTTCGAGTAGGTATTTTTGTCACCCGCACGCGATGTACGGACGCGACTAGCACTAACCACTGCACAATGAGACTGCTGACTGACTGGCTCACTCAACTCGTGCATGAACCACGCGCGCCTCCCCCGCACTCCATATCCCGCAGCCCTCCTGCACCGCATCTCCCGTAGCTCGAACGACCGACACCCCCCATTTCTTCTAATGCCACTTCTTCAAAATAGTCTCTCCCAGGCTGAAAACCGACCTCTGCGCATGGGCCACGAAGTTTCAATCGCACTGTACGTGCGCGCCCGTACATGGTATTTTATGGAAGAGCCACACTCAAGGGGCCAAAGAGCCGCATGTGGCTCGTGAGCCGCGGTTTGCCGACCACTGAACTAGGCTATTATTAGTATAGATTATACTCAAGATTCTAGTTGGTACAATAAAGAGAAAAAAAATAAAAAACATACATTTTAGAAAGTAAGAAGTAAAACTGCTTTTTTCGTAGATAACATGAGGATTTATATAGAAAATCCTATGAAATCTACAAAAAAAAATCACTAGAACTAACCAGTAAGTTTAGCAAGGTTACAGGATACAAGATTAACATGCAAAAATCAATTGTATTTATACATATTAGCAAGAACAATTGGGTATTGCCACCGAGCAGATTCTGTAACTGAGTCTTCAAAAAGCCATTCTACTGTTCTACTAAACTAGCCACTTCAGCATAGTGGGGAACATGGTAACACCAGTGAGTTTGATGAGCATGGGCCCACTGTTGCAATTCTTTTGCTATGAAGTGAGTTCCTTGATCAGAAGCAATGGTGTGTGGAATATCATAATAGCATTCTTTAAGTCCATTGATCATAGTTTTGGCAGAAGCATTTCCTGAAGAAAAGGAAAATTCACATCCAGGGTGTCTATTCCAGTAGGACCAAAATGCTACCTTTTTCATGCTGGAAGTGGTCAATGTAATCAACCTGCCACCAAGTAGCTGGCTGATTACCCTGGGGAATGGAGCCATATTCGGCACTCGGCAGTGGCCATAGCCACATTAGCTTTGATGAGTAGAAGTCCAAGTTGTGAACTCATGCATAACCTCCATCCCTACCACTCTGGTCACTTTGTTCATGAGCCCATTGGGTGATGACAGGAGTGGCTGGGAAAAGAGGCTGGCTGGTATCCACAGAATGGGTTATTCTATCCACTTGATTATTAACATCCTCTGCTGAGGTCATCCTTTATTGGGCATTCACAAGTTACATAAATATCTTTATGTTTTTTGCCCATTCACAAATGTCTATATACATCTTCCCCAAGTTTCCTTGTCACCAGTTTTCCACTCATGTTAGTGCCCATCCAGCCAAACTGTTGATCATAAACAAATGGAAAACCAGATATTTCTCCAGCAAAATGAGTGTATTTGGGAACAACAAAGAATTGCAATTCAGGTCATGAGGTGTAATGGCAAATCATGTGCAAGTCCAGAGAACCAAAGGAGAGGAATGCTTTTTTATGGGCTTGGGAGGAGCTGTTGTTAACAAAGAGTCTATTAGAGGAAACTTAAACTCATCCAGAAACACCCTTATAGACATGATTAACTAAATATCTGGGTACTCTATGTCCCAGGCAAGTTAACACATAAAATAAACCACAACAAAAATCAATAAATTGTGTTTCATCAAAATAAAAACCTGTTGTTTTTCAAAAGTCAAGCCACCAAATGAGGGAAAATACTAGATATCTGAAAGTATGTAAACTATTGTAAATAACTCCTAAAACTCAATAAAAAGACAACCCAATTTTAAAAAATCAGTAAGAGGTTTGAGCAAACAATTCATGGAGAAGATATGTGGATGGCAAATAAACTCTTTTTTTAAATAAATAAATAAATAATGTGCTGTGTAATTAGCATACCTTTTTAAAAAATTCTTTATTGTTTAAAGTTGGGAGAAACCAAGATGGCGGCATAGGTAAACACCAGAAATTGCTGCCTCGCACAACTACTTCAAAAATACAACTAAAAGACAAAACGGACATCATCCAGAACCACAGGAAGGCTGGCTGAGTGGAAATTCTACAACTAGCAGGAAAGAGAAAAGCACACTGAGACTCAGAGGAGGTGCGGTGTGGAAGTAAAGCGCAGAAGTACGGAGGCGCACGTGGAAAGGGCTGGCAACTGAGGACACGGTTGTCTTTTTCAATCGGGAGGGAGTCACAAGCTCCCGACTGCTCTGAACTCCAGTTCCAGGCGAGTCTCTGGGGACCCAGACTCATACAGGGAGAAACTGGACTGTCTGGCAGTGGGCAGAACTTAGAACTCCAGGGCGGCTTTCTCTCAGAGGTGCTTGCAGCGATTACTGGGACACTGAGACTCAGGGCCTCTTAGGGTAGGACTGAGGATCAGCCATAGCTGTTTGCTCCACCCTATTGATCCCCTGAGACCCCGCCCCACCCAAGCTGTGCACAGAGGCTTTTGCATATGAAAGGCCTGGCCCTTTGCAATCTGAAAATTACCTAACAAACTGCAGCTGGGTCAGAGAGACCCAGAACTTCCAAAAGAAGGCCCAGGGCCCCACAGCAGCTTGCACTGCTTCACAGCTGGGCTTCATCTGGGCATCTCCAAACCCCAAACAAAGAAGAGGAATCTGCAGATCTCTCCATAGCTCCTGCTGGGTAGCCTCAGGCAGAGGCTAAATTAGCACCTCCTTAGAGATCCAAGAGCCAGTGTAGCCAGTGGTCAGAGTGGGACCATCCAGATTACAACTCCTCAGATCCATAAGGGACACACTCAGGGGGCAGACTCAGTGAGCACCAAAGCCCCACTGAAGCAAGTCTTGCCCCACAAGGGTGTCTCCAGCACAGAAGTTCTCCCACTGCAGACACACCTGACTCTCACAGCCAGTTGGCCTGGAGGTCAATTCCTCCGAGTGATACATACAACAATCAAGGCTTAACTACAAGACTGTGCACAAAGCCCACAAAGGGGTGCACCAAGAGTGTCCACCTCAGGTAATTGGGGAGGCTGAGCCACTGGGCCCTATAGGACACCTAGCACGCAAAGCCACTCTACCAACACAGGGAAGCATAAAAAATGCGGAGACAAAGAAACAGGTCACAAATGACAGAAATGGAGGAAAGCAAATGACTGGATATAGAGTTCAAAACCACACTTTTAAGGTTTTTCAAGAATTTTCTAGAAACTGCCGATAAATTTAGTAAGACCCTCAATAAGTCTAGTGAGACCGCCGATAAATTTAGTGAGACCCTCAAGAAATCTAGTGAGACCCTCGAGGTTATGAAAAAGAACCAACTAGAAATTAAGCATACACTGACTGAAATAAAGAATATTATACAGAGCCGAAACTGGTTTGGCTCAGTGGATGGAGCGTCGGCCTGCGGACTGAAGGGTCCCAGGTTCGATTCCGGTCGAGGGCATGTACCTGGGTTGCGGGCACATCCCCAGTAGGAGATGTGCAGGAGGCAGCTGATCGATGTTTCTCTCTCATCGATGTTTCTAACTCTCTATCTCTCTCCCTTCCTCTCTGTAAAAAATCAATAAAATATATTTTTAAAAAAAGAAAATATTATACAGAGTTCCAACAGCAGACTAGAGGATCGCAAGAATCAAGTCAAAGATTTTAAATATGAAGAAGCAAAAAACACGCAACCGGAAAAACAAAATGAAAAAAGAATCCAAAAATATGAAGATAGTGTAAGGAACCTCTGGGACAACTTCAAAAGTACCAACATCCAAATTATGGGGGTGCCAGAAGAAGAGAGAGAGCAAGATATTGAAAACCTATTTGAAGAAATAATGACAGAAAACTTCCCCTACCTGGTGAAAGAAGTAGACTTACAAGTCCAGGAAGCACAGAGAACCCCAAACAAAAGGAATCCAAAGAGGACCACTCCAAGACACATCATAATTAAAATGCCAAGAGCAAAAGACAAAGAGAGAATCTTAAAAGCAGCAAGAGAAAGAAAGTCAGTTACCTACAAGGGAGTACCCATACGACTGTCAGCTGATTTCTCAACAGAAACTATGCAGGCCAGAAGGGAGTGGCAAGAAATATTCAAAGTGATGAATGCCAAGAACCTACAACCAAGATTACTTTACCCAGCAAAGCTATCATTCAGAATTGAAGGTCAGATAAAGAGCTTCACAGATAAGAAAAAGCTAAAGGAGTTCATCACCACCAAACCAGTATTATATGAAATCCTGAAAGGTATCCTTTAAGAAGAGGAAGAAGAAGAAAAAGGTAAAGATACAAATTATGAACAACAAATACACATTTATCAACAAGTGAATCTGAAAATCAAGTGAATAAATAATCTGATGAACAGAATAAACTGGTGAATATAATAGAATCAGGGGCATAGAAAGGGAGTGGACGGACTATTCTTAGGGCAGAAGGTGATGTCGGGAATGCGGGAAGAGACTGGACAAAAATCGTACACCTATGGATGAGGACAGTGGTGGGGTAAGGGCAGAGGGTGGGGTGGGAACCAGGTGGAGGGGAGCTATGGGGGTAAAAAAGAGGAACAACTGTAATAATCTGAACAATAAAGATTTAATTAAAAAAAATAAAGTATTACATATGTCTCCTTTTTCCCCCATTGACCTCTCCCCGGCCCCTTCCACCCCCTACTCCTCCCCCCGGCAAATAAACTCTCGAACAGATGATGAACATCATTAGTCTTTAGAGAAATGCAAATTAAAACTGCATACCTATAAGAGCCAATGGAACTTTCATACACTCCTGGTGGAAATGCAAAATGATATATTCACTTTGGGAAACAGTTTGGAAGTTGATTTCAGAGAGGAAGGGAAAGAGAGAGGGAGAAAGAGAGAGAAACATCAATGATGAGAGAATCATTGATCAGCTGCCTCCTGCACACCCGCTACTGGGGATCTAGCCTGCAACCCGGGCAAACCATGACCTTCTGGTTCATAGGTCAAAGCTCAACCACTGAGCCACACCAGCTGGGCTAGAAGTTTCTTTTTTTAAAAAACATTTTTAAAATGTATCTTTATTGATTTTAGAGAAAAGGGAGAGGGAGAGGGAGAGGGAGAGGGAGAGGGAGAGGGAGAGGGAGAGGGAGAGGGAGAGGGAGAGGGAGAGGAGAGGGAGAGGGAGAGGGAGAGGGAGAGGGAGAGGGAGATAGAAACATCAATGATGAGAGAGAATCTGATTGGTTGCCTCCTGCACGTCTCGCAATGAGGATCAAGCACACAACCTGGGCATGTGCCATGACCAGGAATTGAACTGTGACCTCCTGGTTCATAGGTCAACGCTCAACCACTGAGCTATGCTGGTTGGGCTATAAGTTTCTTAATAAAATAAATATAGTAGTTCTTCCCTCATCCACAGGAAAATGTGTTCCAAGACCACCAGTGGATGCTGAAACTATGGATAGTATCAAACCCTATATTTGGTACTAAGTGACTAATGGTCAGGTAGCATATACAACATATATCCTCATGAGTGAATGGAGTGGGACCCCTCAAGATTTCATCATGCTACTCAGGACAGCACACAATTTAAAACTTATGAATTGTTTATTTCTGGAATTTTCCATTTAATATTTTTGGGCTGCCGGTAAATGAAACCACAGAAAGCAAAACTGTGGATCATGGGGGACAACTATACACATGTCATATATTCAGCAAGTCCACTCCTAGGTATTTCCCAAATGAAAGCATGCGTATATAGAAAGGTTTGTATATAATCTGTGGTAGACCCAAACAATGGAGATCCACTCAGCAGTAAAAATGAATGAACTACTGATAAATGCACTAATATGAATGAATCTCAAAATAATTATGCTGAGTGAAAGAAGCCAGATTAAAAATAGATGCAAGCCATGGCCTGCTTTCAGCTAGAAGGTTTTAATTTCAGCCCATCCTCTGTGGTTGCTTTAGGTGTCTGAGTTTGTAAGGCCACTGTGCAGGCCTCCCCTGAGCTTGTCAGGTTTTGTATATGGCCCCTTTCCCTCCACAATCAGTTTTGAGCAAAACTGACAATTGCCAGGAAGCAAAATCTCAATGAATTGAGAAAATGCTCCAGAGAAGGAGATGTTAGGAGGGTTACATGAAATCCATTGGTAATAGATTAAGGGGGCGGGAGAAAGCAAAGTGAGGAAATCTCTGGGATTGGATAAAAAGGCAAGATAGAGAAGGGCATCCTTCTTTTACATTGGTGGGAATAGGATAGTTAATAACACAGAGAGAGGATATTTGGGGAAGAAGATAAGAATGAGGGATTCTATCATGTGCAGTTGTACCCTGAAGGGTCTGGAAAAGATTACTCTGACATTTCAAAAGTATGTTACCTTAGATGCAAGAAGACAATAGACAGGTCCTGGCCAGGTAGCTCAGTTGATTAGAGCATCATCCCAATGCACCAAGGTTGCGGGTTTGATCCCCCGTCAGGGCACATACAAGAGTCAACCAATGAGTGCATAAACAAGTGGAACAATAATAAATTGACATGTGTTTTTTTTCTCTCTCTCTCTCTCTCTCAAGTCAATTTTTTTAAAAAGACAATAGACAGACTTGCTTAGGTAAAGATTGACTTTGTCAAGGAAGCTGTAGGCCTAGAATGTGACTACCCACCATGACCTGCTTTTAGTTAGGAAGGTCTGGGGAGCGAGGCTGAACGAGTTCGGGACACACAGATCATACGTGTCCGGTTGCGAAACGTAGGGGGAAAGGAAAAGAAAAAGGAATCCTTACAGGTGCCTGGAGTAGTGGAGACCCAAAAAGTGAAGTAAATATTCTAGGGAATGAGATTATTCCAAAGGAACGCATTTTAAAAACTGAGACAAGATTATACCTGAGTAAAGCTGTTAAAAAGAAAAAAGTGGAGGAAGAACCTGAGGCAGGGTTCTGTCCCTGGTTGTAGTGCCCGCAGGAGGCAGCCTATCTCTCTCTCTCTCTCTCTCTCTCTCTCTCTCTCTCTCTCTCTCTCTCTCTTTCAAAATAAACAAATAAATAAATAAATTTTTAAAAAGTCAATTAAAAAAGAAAAATGTATTCAGAAAAAGTGTTCCAGAAAGTTCCAAAAGGCATTACACTGAATCCACATGAATGAAGTGATGTGTAGACATACCTTACTGTAACCTATATGCAAATACTATACCATTTTATATAAAGGACTTGAGCATCAGCAAGTCCTTTATATGTATAATTTATTTTGATATCTGCAGGGATCCTGGGACCAATCACCGCTAGAAAATGAGGAATGACTGTATATGTGTCTTTAGCTTTATGATGTATTGTCAAATTGTTCTCCAAAGTAGCTGTTCCAAACATTCCCACTAGCTTTATCCTTGCTAACACTTACTGCACTTACTAGTTTTCATCTGCCAAATGGTGTGAAATGGGATCTCATTATTTTAATTTCCACTTCCTTAATTACTAAAGAGATTGAGCATCTTTTATATGCTTATTATCTGTCTGAGTTTCTTCCTTTGCACAGCCTTTTTTTTTTCTATTATGTTGTTTGTGCTTTATTACTGATTTCTATGAGTTTCTTATAAATTCTACACACTAATCTTTTATGTAGATTGCATATATTTTCTAGTCAGTGGCTTGTCTCTTCACTTTGATTATGGTATCTTTTGATCTATAGGGTTTCAGTCTCAGTCTTTTCCTTTATAGGTATGCTTTCTTAGTTTTGTTTAGCAATTCTTCCCTATCCTGTTGTCATAAAAATATTCTCCCACATTTTTTTCTAAAGTAAATTCTGGCTCTGTTACTAACTAGCTATGTAATCTTAGGCAAGTTTCTTAATCTTTCTGGGCCTCAGAGTTCTCACCTGTAAAATGGGGGTGGTAATAATGTCTACTTCATAGAGTTGTTAGAATGATTCATCTGTATCAGGCAGGAACGAAAGGAAATAGATGTCACTCTTAGGATGATCTGAGATGGTTTGTTTACAAAGATATAATTGGGTAGAGGGAAAGCACAAGGGATAGTATAATATCCTGAGGGTAATAACAGCAAAGAAGCTATGGCCAAAGGGAGGAGGAGGGTAGGCAGTAGTTATTGGACAGACTCCACATACAGAGGGTCACCTTGGAGAGATAGTGATCTTAGATCCAGGGACAGGGTAAACCTGAGGCAATTTGGCAGGGAGGAATAAATGCTCCGACTTCACTGTCCTTTTTTCCTCCAAACTTCTACTGGGGTTCTGGATAGGCTGAAACAGGAGGGCAAAGAAGTCCCACTGATGTTGTCCATACTGGATACTGGGAAGAAGGGGAAGAGTGGATCTGGAGGAACAAATGAAAGATATTAGCCATACATTCAACCGGAATTTATTGAGTGCCAACATGATCCAGGTACTGTTCTAGGCACTGAAGATACAACAATGAACACAGTGGACTAAGTCCTTGACTTTATGAGCTTACATTCTAATGGGAAGAAACAGGCAATAATACTAGTAAATATAACATATTAGGTAATGATGAGTGCTAGTAAAAAAAAATAAAGCAAGCCCTAACCAGTTTGGATCAATGATTAGAGCATCCACCCTCAGACTGAAGGGGCCTGGGTTCTATTCTAGTCAAGGACATGTAGTACTTCTGTTGTAGGCTCAACCAATCAATGTGTCTCACATCGATGTTTCTCTCTCTCTCTGTCTCTCCCCTCACTTCCACTCCCTCTAAAAAAGAAAATTAATGGGAAAAATATCCTCGGGTGAGGATTAAGAAAAACAAAAAACCAAAAAAGGAAGCAAGCCGTAGCCGGTTTGGCTCAGTGGTTAGAGCGTCGGCCTTCGGACTGAAGGGTCCCGGGTTCGATTCCAGTCAAGGGCATGTACCTTGGTTGCGGGCACATCCCCAGTGGGAGGTGTGCAGGAGGTGGCTGATCGATGTTTCTCTCTCATCGATGTTTCTAACTATCTCTCTTCCTTCCTCTCTGTAACAAATCAATAAAATATATTTTTTAAAAAAAGGAAGCAAGATGAGGAGAGAGTGATGGGACATGAAGTGTATAGTGGTCAAGGGAGCATGTCAGAGGAGGTGTCCATTGAACAATGATTTGAAGGAAATAAGAGAATAAGCCATGTGTATACCTGATAGAAAAATGCAAAGGTTTTGAAATAGGACCATGCTTGGCAGTCTGAGAAAAGGAGGTATTAGAAAATAATAAGTGAGGGGAGAGGAGTGGCTTACATCAGGGTGGTTGTATCGAAGGCGGTGATGTGTGGTAGGATCCTGGATATATTTTGAAGGTAGAGGATTTGCTGCCTTTATAGGATTTGCTGATGTGGAATGTTTCAGAAAGACAGACATCAAGGATGACTCTAAAGGATTTGGCTGAAAAACAATTAGAAGGAATGAAATAAGCAAAAATGATGTAGTAAGAACCCCCCAAAATCCACTTCCATAAAAGAAAGGAGAACAGTGGCAAAATTGTCAGAATCAACCTTTTAAAATTTTTGGAACTTAACCAAAGGTTTGCAATAATGAAGAGAGTGTGTATGCAAGAAAAAGGACTGAGTCAGGCGAGTGTGGCTCAGTGGTTGAATGTCAACCTATGAACCAGGAGGTCACAGGTGGGGCACATGCTCGCATTGTAGGCTCGATCCCCAATAGGGGGCATGGAGGAGGCAGCCAATCAATGATTTTCATCATTGATGTTTCTATCTCTTCCTCTCCCTTCCTCTCTCCGAAATAAATAAAAAACATTTTTAAAAAAGAAAGAAAAAGAACTGAATCTCAGTAAGAACAATGAATCATGTGGCATTTTAATTTTCTCCATTCCCATCTTTCCTTCTCCTCAGCTCTATGGTAATCTTGAAAACCAAAACCCTTTAATCATGATGAAAACCAGCAGCGTGACAGCCACTAGAGGGAATAGATTCAGGCTGGAGCTCCTCCAAAGCCCCATTCTCAGAAAATTATCATTATTTGACCTGTCTGGTGGTTCCCTGGAAGATCCCACTTGTGGCTATCTTCATTTGACCAGACACAGAGCTTGCCTCATGCAAACAGCCTTTTCCCTGAGGGCATTTGTTTAAAACCATGAGAGGCATTTTTTTCAACATTGTAGCTGCAAGTAATGGTAGATAACAGTTGGGGTGAAAAACAGGTTAATAAAAGAAATTTTAAAGGAAAATCTGGGGATTGTGATGTCCATAAGGAACTTTGGAATGTTCTGACATTCCTGAGAACCTAGAAGGCCATGCACATTCATAAAGACCTAAGAAACCCTCTCACCATTGACTAAACTTGAAGCTCTGTACAAGCAGGAAGTTAAGCCTAAAGAAGAGTTATAAACTGTCAGGCTGAGTGTTTAAGGCATGTCCCAATATGTATTCAGAGTCCCTTGGCAAAGACTTATTGGTTTCAGGCATTTAAGGAAATATCTGTCCAATAATTAGCCAACCACGAGGCTAATTGAGCAGAGAGTTCAGTGGACACACATGACAATACAGAATTATTTCAGAAAAGCCATTAAATAAACAACCCTTACCAACAATAAACAGCACCAAAATTAAGCCTTAGAGAGGAAGGAGAATCTGATTTTATTCTTGCCACACTATATTATTTTAAATGTCCAATTTTCAATAACAATTTATGAGATATTCAATGAAACAAGAAAATATGGATCATATCCAGGAAAAAAAAATAGTCAATAGAAACTGCCCCTGAAAAAGGCCAGTTAATGTACTTTTTAGACAAAGAGTTTGAATTAACTACTTAAAATATATTCAAAGGACTAAAAGAAACCAGGTCTAGCCCTAGCTGGTTTGGCTCAGTGAATAGAGCGTCGGCCTGCAGACTGAAGGGTTTTGGGTTTGATTCCTGTCAAGGGCACATGCCCAGGTTTTGGGCTCAATCCCCAGTGGGGAGCATGCAAGAGGCAGCTGATTAATGATTCTCTCTCATTAATGATGTTTCTATCTCTCTCTCTTTCTCCCTTCCTCTCTGAAATTAATAAAAATAAAATATTAAAAAAGGAAACCATGTCTAAAAAACTACATGAAAGAGAATAATGTCTGATCAAATAGAGAAATATTTCTTCCTCACATTTATGTTTCTCACTCTCTCCCCTCCTTCCTCTCTCTCAAAAAAAAAAAAGAAAAAAGAAAATCAAGAACAAAAAATGAACGGAGCCTCAGAGACCTGTGATATGCCCTCAAGTGTACCACAAAAAGAGAGGAAAAAGATAAATAATATTTGAAGAAATATGGTCTAAAATCTCCAAATTTGATGAAAAACATGAATCTACATATTCAAGAAGAAATTCAAACAGATCCACACTTGCACACATCATAACTTCACTGCCAAATGACAGTGAATCTTGAAAGCAATGAAAGAGAAGTGACTTATCATGGGTGAGGTATCCTCAATGATTTCTCATTAGAAAAACCATGGAGGCCAAGAGCAGTATGGTAACACATTCAAAGTACTGGAAGAAAGAGATTGTCAACCAAAAATTCTATGTCCAGCAAGCTATTCTTCAAAAATGAAGGCAAGCCCAGCCAGTGTTGCTCAGTGGTTGAGCATTGGCCCATGAACCAGGAGGTTATGGTTCAATTCCTGGTCAGGGCACATGCCTGGGGTATGGACACAATCCCCAGTGTGGGGCATGCAGGAGGCAGCTGATCCATGTTTCTCTCTCATCGTTGTTTGTCTCTCTATCCTTCTACCTTCCTCTCTCTAAAATCAATAAAAATATGTGTTGTTGTTTTTTAAATGAAGGCAAAATAAAGACATTCCCAGATAAACAAAATTGAAAAGAATTCATCACTAACTAGCCTGCCCTACAAGAAATACTAAAAAGAGTCCTTCAGGCTGCTATAGAAGGAAACCAGACAGTAACTATAATCCACATAAGCAAATAAAGAACACCAAAAAATGTACCTACATAGGTAAATATAAAAGAGAATACAGCCCTAGACGGTTTGGCTCAGTGGATAGAGCGTCGGCCTACAGACTCAAGGGTCCCAGGTTCGATTCCGGTCAAAGGCATGTACCTTGGTTGCAGGCACATCCCCAGTAAGGAGTGTGCAGGAGGTAGCTGACTGATGTTTCTCTCTCATCGATGTTTTTAACTCTCTATCCCTCTCCCTTACTCTCTGTAAAAAATCAATAAAATATATATATATATTTTTTGTGTGGTAATATTTTTTTAATATATTTTTTATTGATTAAGATATTACATATGTGTCCTTGTCCCCACGTTACCCTCTACCCTCCCCCCCCCCGCTCATGCCCTCACCCCCCCGTTGTCCGTGTCTATTGGTTAGGCCTATATGCTTTTATATAAGTCCTTTGGTTGACCTTTCCCCCTTACCCCCACCTTCCCCTACCTTCCCTCCAAGGCCCGACAGTCCAATCAATGCCTCTCCGTCTCTGGATCAGTCCTTGTTCATCAGTTTATGTTATTCATTATATTCCACAAATGAGTGAGATCCTGTGGTATTTATCCACTCTCCAGTTCCATCCATGCTGTGGCAAATGGTAAGAGTTCCTTTTTCTTCTTCCTCTTCTTAAAGAATACCTTTCAGCATTTCATATAATGCTGGTTTGGTGGTGATGAACTCCTTTAGCTTTTTCTTATCCGTGAAGCTCTTTATCTGACCTTCTATTCTGAATGATAGCTTTGCTGGATAAAGTAATCTTGGTTGCAGGTTCTTGCTATTCATCACTTTGAATATTTCTTGCCACTCTCTTCTGGCCTGCATGGTTTCTGTTGAGAAATCAGCTGACATCGTATGGGTACTCCCTTGTAGGTAACTGACTGTCTTTCTCTTGCTGCTTTTAAGATTCTCTCTTTATCTTTTGCTCTTGGCATTTTAATGATGATGTGTCTTGGTGTGGTCCTCTTTGGATTCCTTTTGTTTGGGGTTCTCTGCGCTTCCTGGACTTGTAAGTCCATTTCTTTCACCAGGTAGGGGAAGTTTTCTGTCATTATTTCTTCAAAAAGGTTTTCAATATCTTGCCCTCTCTCTCCTTCTGGTACCCCTATAATTCTGATGTTGGTACGCTTGAAGTTGTCCCAGAGGTTCCTTACACTATCTTCATATTTTTGGAATCTCTTTTCTTTTTTCTTTTTCGGTTGGGTATTTTTTGTTTCTTTGTATTTCAAATCTTTGACTTGATTCTTGGGATCCTCTTGTCTGCTGTTGGATCTCTGTAAATTATTCTTTATTTCAGTCAGTGTATGCTTAATTTCTAGTTGGTCCTTTTTCATGTCCTCCATGGTCTCACTATACTTATTGAGGGATTCATTAAATTTATCGGCGGTTTCCATAAAATTCTTGAAAAACCTTATAAACGTGGCCTTGAACTCTATATCCAGTCATTTGCTTTCCTCCATTTCTGCCATTTGTGACCTGTTTCTTTGTCTCCGCATTTTGGCTGCTTCCCTGTGTTGATAGAGTGGCCCTGCGCACCAGGTGTCCTGTAGGGCCCAGTGGCTCAGCCTCCCCAGTTACCTGAGGTGGACACTCTTGGTGCACTCTTGGTGCCTTGGTTGTTGTAGGATCACTGGGAAGAATTGACCTCCAGGCCAATTGGCTGTGAGAATCAGCTGTGTCTGAAGTGGGAGAACTTCTGTGCTGAAGACACCCTTCTGGGGCAAGACTTGCTTCAGTGGGGCTTTGGTGCTCATGAGTCTGCTCCCTGAGTGTATCCCTTATGGATCTGAGAAGTTGCAATCTGGATGGTCCCCCTCTGACCACTGGGTACAGTGGCTCCTGGATCTAAGGAGGTGCTAATTCAGCCTCTGCCTGAGGCCACACAGCAGGAGCCACAAAGAGGCTCAGCTGTGAAGCAATGCAAGCCACTGCAGGGCCTTGGGCCTTCTCTTGGAAGTTCCGGGTCCGCCTGGCTCGGCTGCAGTTAGGTACATTCACATGCAAAAGCCTCTGCCGCAGCCTGGGTGGGGCGGGGTCTCAGGGAGTCAAAGGGCGGAGAAAGCAGCTATGGCTGATTCTCCGCCCGGAGTCGCGGAGTCGCGCATCTCAGTGTCCCGGTAATGGCTGCAAGCACCTCTGAGGGAAAGCCGCCCTCAAGTTCGCCCGCTGCCCGACAGACCAGCTTCTCCCCGTATGAGTCCTGGGTCCCCAGAGACTTGCCGGAACCGGAGTTCAGAGCAGTCGGGAGCTTGTGATTCAAAAAGACAGCCGCGTCCTCAGGTGCCACCCCCTTTCCGCGCGCGCACGAGCCGCCGTACCTCTGCACTTCACCTCCGCAGCTCCTCTGGCTTCATCGTGCTTTTCTTTCCTTCTAGTTGTAGAATTTACACTCAGCCAGCCTTCCTGTTGTCCTGGATGATATCTGCTCTGTCCTTTGCGGTATTTTTCAATTGTTGTGGGAGGCGGCAATTTCCCGGTGTTTATCTATGCCGCCATCTTAGTTTCTCCCCTGTGGTAATCAAAATATATTTTTTTAAAAAAGAGAATACAAATGTAATTTTTGTTTGCAACTCTCTTTTTCTCCTAATGTATGTGTAAGGACAGTTGTATAAAAAAACAATTACAGCCAAAACCGGTTTGGCTCAGTGGATAGAGCGTCGGCCTGCGGACTGAAAGGTCCCAGGTTCGATTCCGGTCAAGGGCATGTACCTGGGTTGCGGGCACGTCCCCAGTGGGGGATGTGCAGGAGGCAGCTGATCGATGTTTCTCTCTCATCGATGTTTCTAACTCTCTATCTCTTTCCCTTCCTCTCTGTTGAAAATCAATAAAATATATTTTAAAAAAAACAAACAAAAAAACAATTACAAATTTATGTAGATGGGCGTGCAGTGTAGAAAGATGTAATATGAATGACAATGACAGCACAAAAGATGAAGGAAATAAAGCTGTATAGGAATAAAGTTTTTTATGCTATTGAAGTTAAGTTGGTATTAATGCAAACTAGATTAACAAAACAAAAAAAGAAAAGAAAAAAATTATCTCACAAACAAGTGCACTCTTGGTGGGATTGCAAATTGATGCAGCAAAAACAGTATGGAGATTCCTCAGAAAATTAAAATTAAAAATGGAACTACAATATGACCCAGCAATCCCACTTCTGGTTATTTATCCAAAAGAAATTCAGAACATTAATGTTCATTGAAGCATTCTTTACAATAGCAAAGATATGGAAGCAGCCTATGTGTCCACCAATAGATTATTGGATAAAGATTTGATACAGCCCTAACCATTTGGCTCAATAGTTAGAACCTCGTCCCAAGGACTGACAGGTCGAAGGTTTGATTCCAACCAAGGGCACATACCTTGATTGCAGGCTCGATCCTCTCTCTCACATCGATGTTTTCTCTCTGTCTCACCCTCTCCCTTTCACTCTCTCTAAAATTCAATTAAAAAAAAAAAAAAATCCACCGAAACCAGTTTGGCTCAGTGGATAGAGCGTCGGCCTGCGGACTGAGGGGTCCCAGGTTCGATTCCGGTCAAGGGCATGTACCTGGGCTGCGGGCACTTCCCCAGTGGGGGATGTGCAGGAGGCAGCTGTTCAATGTTTCTCTCTCATCGATGTTTCTAACTCTCTGTCTCTCTCTCTTCCTCTCTGTAAAAAATCAATAAAATATATTTAAAAAAAAAATCCTTGGGTGAGGATTAAAAAAAAAAAAAAAAAGATGTGGCACATATATGCAACAGAATATTACTCGGCCATGAAAAAAGAATGAAATCTTACCATTTGCAACAGTATAGATGGAGCTAGAGGGTATTGTGCTAAGTGAAATAAGCCAGTGAGAGAAAAACAAATACATGATTTCACGTACATGTGGAATCTAAAAAACAGTAAATGAACAAACAAAACAGAAACAAACTCATAGAAACAGAGAATAAACTGATGGTTGCCAGATGGGAGGAGGGTTGTGGGACTGGGTGAAAAAAGAGGAGGGATTAAAAAGTACAAATTGGCAGTTACAAAATAGTCACAGGGATGTAAAGTACAGCATAGCTGATACTGTCAAAAATGTATATATATAAAAGCCTAAGCATCCATTCAACCGGTAGCTATGACGCACACTGACCACCAGGGGTCAGACTCTCTGACCGATAGGTTAGGTTGCTGGCCTTGGGTTAGCTTGCTGCTGGGGCCCTGTTGCCCCGAATCTGGTTCACCCGCACGCTGGACCCAGAGAGGAGGGAGGAAGGAGCCCGATTCCTCGCGGAATCGGCCATGGGCTAGCTTGCTGCGATATTAAAATATTTCTTCTAATTAATTTCCTTTAGATGTGCATGAATCCATGCACTGGGCCACTAGTATTTTAATAATTATGTATGGTGTCAGGTGGGTATTAGACTTACAGGGGATCACTTTGTAAGTTACATAAATGTCTAATCACTATACTGGAACTAATATATTGAATGTCAACTGCAATTGAAAAAAATATTTAAGTATCTCATGAGGATCAAAGGCCTAATGATAGGAGCTAAAACTATACAAATCTTAGAAAAAATCATACCGGTAGGTGTAGATCTTTGTGACCTTGAATTAGGCTGTGGTTTCTTAGATACAACACCAACAATACAAAGGAGAAAAGATAACTTGGATCTTACCAAAATTAAAAATGTTTGTGTTTGGAAATACACTACCAGAAAGTAAAAGGACAACAAACAGAATAGGAGAAAACAGATACAAATCATATATCTGTTAAGAGTCTAGACTATATAAAGGACTCTCACAACTCATTAATAGAAATATAAGTAACCCAGTTACAAAATGAGCAAAGTAATCGAAAGATGTATAAATGATGAATAAGCACATGAAGTGATGTACAACATTATTAGTCACTAGGGAAATATAAATTAAAACCACTGCCCTAGCTGGTTTGCTTAGTAAATAGAGTGTCAAACCTTGATCATTGATTCTGGTCAAGGGCATGTACCTCCGTTGTAGGCTCCATCCCTAGCACTGGCCTTGGTCGGGGCACTGCGGGAGGCAACCAATATATGTGTCTCTTTCACATCGATGTTTCTCTCTCTCTCTGTGTGTGTGTCTCTCCCCCTCCCTTCCACTTCTCTAAAAATCAATCAGAAAATATCCTCGGGTGAGGATTAACAAATATAAATAAATAAATAAATAAATAAATAAATAAATAAATAAATAAATAAATAAAATAAAAATAAAAGTTCCCAGCTCAAATAAAGAACTAAAAATTCAACAAAACAAGCAACTCAATAAAAAATGGGGGAAATTAAAAAGAAAAAAAAACACTAAGATACCATTTCACATCCACTTGAATGGCTAAAATCAGAAAGATGGACAATAAAGTGTTGGTGTGAGGATGTGGAGAAATTGGAACCTTCTAACACTGCTAGTAGTGTCGTAAAATGATGCAGTTGCTTTGAGAAGCAGTTTGGCAGTTTCTCAAAAAGTTAAACATAAACTTACCATATGACTCAGCAATTCCATTCCTCAGTATATACCATGAGAATTGAAAACAATGTTTATATAAAAACTTGTACATGAACGTTCAAAGCAACATTATTCAGAACAGCCCAAAAGTGGGAACAATCCAAATGTCCATCAACTGAGGCCCAAAATTCGTGCTCTTGGAGGAGGGGGGGTACCTCAGCCAGACCTGCACCCCCTTACAGTCTGGGACCCCTTGGCGGACATCCCTCTCGAAATCAGGGATCCCTCACTCCTTACAGCTCAGCTCACTGCTCCTTAGCACTGCTGCCGCTGCGCCATCCCTGAGGCCAGCTTCTCGCTGAGAGGCTGCTCCCCTTGTGGGAGTGCACTGACCATCAGGGGGCAGCTCCTGTGTTGAGCATCTGCCCCTGGTGGTCAGTGCGCATCATAGCGACCGGTTGTTCCGCCATAAAGGTCGCTTAGGCTTTTGTTATATAGACTAGAGACCTGGTGCACGAGATTCGTGCACTTGCGGGGGTTGTCTCCTCAGCCCAGCCTGTGCCCTCTCATAGTCTGGGACCCCCTCACTCCTTATTGCCTGCCTGCAGCGGAGGTGGGAGAGGCTCATGCCACCACTGCTGTGCTCGCTAGCTGTGAGCCTGGCTTCTGGCTGAGCAACACTCCCTCTATGGGAGCACACTGACCACCAGGGGGCAGCTCCTGCATTGAGCATCTGCCCCCTGGTGGTCAGTGCACATCATAGCGACCAGTTGTTCTGCTGTTCAGTCGATTTGCATATTAGGGTTTTATTATATAAGACTAGAGGCCCGGTGCACAAAAATTTGTGCACTCGGGAGGGGGGGGGTAGAGGGGGGTCCCTCAGCCAGGCCTGTGCCCTCTCACAGTCTGGGACCCCTCGGGAGATAATGCCCTGCTGGCTTAGGCCTGCTCCCGGTGGCAGAGGGCAGGCCCAATCCCTAGGTGCAGCCCCTGGTTGGGCTCAGAGCAAGGCTGATTGGGGAATTGGGGCACCACCCCCTGTCATGCACAGAGCAGGGCGGATCGGGAGGTTGCAATGCCACCCTCAGTCATGCTCAGGGTAGGGCCGATTGGGGGGTTGGGGCACCGCCCCCTGTCACACTCAAGGCAGGGTCGATGGGGAGGTTGCGGCGCCACCCCCTGTCACGCACAGAGCAGGGCCAATCAGGGGGTTGGGGCACTGCCCCCTGTCACGCACAGAGCAGGGCCGATCAGGGGGTTGGGGCACCGCACCCTGTCACACTCAGGGCAGGGCCGATGGGGAGGTTATGGCTCCACCCCGTCACACACAGAGAAGGGCAAGTGGTGGTGGTGGGGGGGGGTTGGGGCGCTGCACCCTGTCACACACAGAGCAGGGCTGATCAGGGGGTTGTGGCCCCGCCCCCTGTCACACACAGAGCCGCAGGGCGATCAGGGGGTTTGGGCACTGCCCCCTGTCGTGCTGATCCCGGTACCGGGAGGCCTTGCAGCTCCGCTGATCCCAGTGCTGGGAGGCATATTACCTTTTTACTATATAGAATAGAGGCCTGGTGCACAGGTGGGGGCCGGCTGGTTTGTCCTGAAGGGTGTCCTGGATCAGGGTGGGGGTCCCCACTGGGGTGCCTGGCCAGTCTGGGTGAGGGGCTAAGGGCTGTTTTCAGGCTGGCAGGTGACTGAAGCTCCCAACCGCTCCTTTTTTTCTTTTTTCTTTTTTATTCTGGGCCAGCTTTAGCTCTGAGGCTTGGTTCCAGCTCTTAGGCCTCGGCTGCTGAAAGCAGGTATCTGGTTTGTTTGGGTTCTATAATCGAAACACTGTTTTAACTCCAGCTCTGAGATCCCGGCTGGCTGAAAGCAGGTTTCTGGGGTTTTGTTTAGCTTCTATATTTGTAACAATGTTTCAAACTGCAAGCTCAGAGGCCGGCAGCGGCAGGCGGGGAACGTTGGAGTCCTCCATCACTGAAGCAAGCAAGCCTCATGTTCGCTTCAAGCTGCCTGGCTGCCGGCCGCCATCTTGGCTGGCAGTTAATTTGCATATCGCCCTGATTAGCCAATGGGAAGGGTAGCAGATGTATGGCTAATTACCATGTTTCTCTTTTATTAGATAGGATATCTATAACAGACAAATCCACAGAGATAGAAAGTAGATTTGTGGTTGTTAGGAATTGGTGGGGAGTAAATGGAGAGTGACTACTTGTGAGTATCTTCTTTCAGGAGTGATATTCTGGAATTAGGTATTGATTATAGTTTCATAACTTTGTGAATATACTAAAAATCAATGAATGATCCACTTTTAAAAGGTGCATTTTATGTTATGTAAATTATATCTCAATTTAAAAAATATAGCTGGAACAATGGAGGTACCTTTTACTAAGATAGGAAAGACTAGGGAACTGTCACATATGGAAGAGAGGAAGTATTTGTTTGGAAATAGTAAGTTGGAAATACTGATTAAACATCCAAGCGGATTTATTAAGTAGGCAGTTGGAGATATTAGTCTGAAGTTTAGGGGACAGATATGAATTGGAGATATAAACTTGGAAAAAAATAATTAATACCTATAAAACAGAATGCTGCCTGGAGCAAAGTAGGACCTATGAACATTAGCTATTATATTTATTTTGTATGTGTAATAGCCATTTTTCTAACACAACTGTAGAATTCCTTCCTCTCTGATTTGTAATGCCACCTCTGTTATATACAAATCTCTCATTTAGACTGAGGGTCTTTTTCTATAATTGCATTCTTTTTAGGAGTAATTGTTTTATGGGAGAGTAGATTGGAAGCTAAGAGTCCTCTCAACTTTTCTCAGTTCACTTTATTTTTTATTTTTTTTTTTTTAATATATTTTATTGATTTTTTTACAGAGAGGAAGGGAGAGAGATAGAGAGTTAGAAACATCGATGAGAGAGAAACATCGATCAGCTGCCTCCTACATATCTCCTGGGGATGTGCCCGCAACCCAGGTACATGCCCTTGACCGGAATCGAACCCAGGACCTTTCAGTCCGCGGGCCGGCGCTCTATCCACTGAGCCAAACCGGTTTCGGCTCTCAGTTCACTTTAAAAGAACATAAATGATTCTATGCTTCTGTGTCACCTTTGCTACCTAGAGAGAAATCTCCTGGATTCTTTCTACCTTTCAGAGGGTGCTATGAGGATAGTTGAGATCCTAGGCAGGAAGTTCAGGAAGCTGAGTAGTACTACAAAGCTGCAGAAAGGAAAAGCGATTCTATCCAGTGGTTCTCAACCTTCTGGCCCTTTAAATACAGTTCCTCATGTTGTGACCCACCATAAAATTATTTTTGTTGCTACTTCATAACTGTAATGTTGCTACTGTTATGAATCGTAATGTAAATATCTGATATGCAGGATGGTCTTAGGCGACCCCTCTGAAAGGGTCATTCAACTGCCAAAGGGGTCACGACCCACAGGTTGAGAACCGTTGCATAGGCAATATTTTGAGTCAACTCTCCTTATAATTATAAATAATTTTTTTAAATTTATTTTTTAAAAAAATATATTTTATTGATTTTTTACAGAGAGGAAGGGAGAGGAATAGAGAGCCAGAAACATCGATGAGAGAGAAACATCGATCAGCTGCCTCCTGCACACCCCCCATTGGGGATGTGCCCGCAACCAAGGTACATGCCCTTGACCGGAATCGAACCTGGGACCCTTGAGCCCGCAGGCCGACGCTCTATCCACTGAGCCAAACCGGTTCTGGCAATTATAAATATTTTAGAAGTTTTATTTTAAGTTGTGGGAAAAAATACACAACATAAAAATTATCATCTTGGTAACCATATGAGAATCATTTTAATACAGTCTTTGCATTTGATGTCTCACCCAAAATCTCCCCAAGGCTGTCTCCGCATGGTTCAATTCCAACTCCTGGTTCAAACATTTCTTCAAAGAGGCCTTTTCTCAACACCAGGAGTAAAGTTGCTCCCCCACTCCTGGTCTCTTTCTGTCTCATTACCCCGAATCACTCTCCACTAACTGAAATATTTGTATTCTTTTAATATATGTTTTTATTGATTTTTTTTTTTTGAGAGAGAGAGGGAGAGGGGGGTTGAGAGAAACATTGATTGGTTGCTTCCATGCATCCCAACAGGGAATCGAACCAGTGTATATGTGACCCTTCAGTGCACAAGAGGATGCTCCAACCAACCGAGCCACACCAGGAAGGGCTTACCTCTTCGTGTTTATTGGCTTATTAACTGTCTCCTCCTCCCCACTAAAATATAAAATATACCAGAGCAGGAACCTGGTCTGTCAGGCTCTTCTCCCCATGCCTAGAACATATGTCCTGTTATGTATTTGTTATAATACTTGCTGAGTAATAAACAGTGCTTTTCAATTCTCAAACAGTTTCAAATATATTATCTCATTTGATCATTACAACTCTGAGTAAAATGGGATTGCTAACTCAACTGTAAAGAAACTCAGAGATGCACCTCAGCTAAAGGCAGAGGGCTCAATGAGATCGGATCGCTGTGCTGGGGCTTGCTTTTTTCAATATCTTCACTCCAGCTCTAGGGCTAAGGGTATTTTAAACTTCCTTGCCAGTAAGGAAATGAGGACCCTGGAGGATAGTGGGAACAACATGCACATGTTTTAAAAGTTGCCAGTTCCTGCAGTTGAACCCTTCCCACTGCAACCCGCTCCCCCGCCCCTCCCCCCCCCAAACCCCCCACACACAGCAGATTATGGCCACAGTGACGCTACTCTACGTGCAAAGAAGAAAATGCAACTCTACTCGACTGTTTGGAACCCCGAAGCCCTTGTGTACCTGCCTCAGGTTTTTCCTCCACTTTTTTCTTTTTAACAGCTTTATTCAGGTATAATCTTGTCTCGGTTTTTAAAATGCGTTCCTTTGGAATAATCTCATTCCCTAGAATATTTACTTCACTTTTTGGGTCTCCACTACTCCAGGCACCTGCAAGGATTCCTTTTTCTTTTCCTTTCCCCCTACGTTTCGCAACCCGACACGTATGATCGGTGCGTCCCGAACTCGTTCAGCCTCGCTCCCCAGACCTGCCCACTAGAAGCCTGGCCCCTACATCTTCCCGGAGCCCCGCCCCTCGGCCCCTTTCCAATTCAGGCCCTTCGGATCTCGCCCTTCCTCCACCCCCCCACCCCCCCTCTATCTCGCGAGAGATGAGCGCGCCTGGCCGGACGAGAGGAAAGTATCAGCTCCGCTGAGGGGGGGAAGAAGGAGCTGGAGACAGATTGTGGGACCGAGCGCGGGCGGGCGGGAGGCGACGGAGCTGCCAGCGGGTGAGTCCTGTTAACATTAACTAGCCCATGATGGGACGAGAGTCTCCCCTTCAACCCTGACCAGTCCCAGTCTCCCAGGCCGGGGTCTCCCCTCCTAGGTGTGTTGGACGGGGGCGCTGAGGCGGTGGCCGGGCCCTGTCTGAGGAAGAGGGTGGGGCATGGGCTAACGCTGGCCAATAAGAGAGAAGGAAGTAAGATTGGCGGCGATAAGCACTAATGGGAGATCGTCTTTACCTTGCGGAGTGCCGCCCCTCTTTCCCTCCTCCCGCCTCCTTCCTTTGGGGGGGAAGGCGGGGCCAGAGGCCTGAAGTGTGGGGAGAACTTGGGGGTAAGTAGCCCCGGGGGGCACAGGGCGTGGCAAGAAGAGGGGAGTTGAATCCTGAGGGATTGGAAGTGCAGTAGTGCATCCTACGGGAAGGATCCTGGGATTGGGGTGGAATGGGAGAAAGGGGAGGGGTGCTAAACTGGCTTCTGAAAGAGTGGGGTTAGGGACTTGGCATTGGAAGAAGCTGGAGGTAATAGGCAGAAGGTAGGGATGAGTAGGTGAAAACATGGCAGTAAGTGAGCCTGGAAAGAGAGATCGGGTTTAGTCATTGGAAATGAGAAGCATGGCATTTCGACTGAATTATAAAGAAGAATATCAGGGACATGGTATCAGGAAAAGTATAGATTTGTAAAAAATTAAGTGAATGAGTTTACGAAGAGTTATATAGTGGTGGGCTTGGTAGCCAAAAGACTGCACTTTGAGAAGGGTATGGGGGACTCCAGAGGTGAAAGGGAGGTGTTTGGAAAGGAGACGGCTGATGTATACAGGTTTTGAATGTAGGTATCAGAAAAGACTTTGGTACTGTTTTAGGGCTTTTGGTGGGTATGACATCCAGTCTGGTGATCAGCCTGCAAGAACGCTGGATAGGGGTTGAGAAGGATAAGAAAAAAAGAACACTTTCATCACTTCTACTCTGATTTTCTTTTTCCCTCTCTAACTGTTCCCACATTTAATTTCTTCCTAACTCGGGGGTGGGGGCCTGGGACGGAAGCAGTCCAAGTCGGAGTCCCAGAAGGAGTTACTGTTGCTCGAATTGCTTGTTTATGTTCTCTGACGAGGGTGTTTACTACCCAGAGCACCTCCTACCCAAATTCCCATGTTGCTACTTTCCTAACTTTAAAAGTTTGTTTTCTGCTTAGTGGGTGTTTTAGTATTTCTGAAGGTTGTGTCATAAGTGAAGGTTTGTGGGAGTGTGCACAGTTTTCTCCGCAAGCCCACTTGATCCCTATGTTTAAAAACTTTGCAATAGTGTAAGTAATTTCTGTAGAGACATCAGTCTTTATAGGTTTTCTAAGCACAGAGAAATATACTAAACTGAAGTTTGTTTTGTTAAATATGTCTCACCTACTCATATTCTTTAAGAATTGCTAAATGGATGGTTGCAGCTTTAATTAACTTATGTGATATATTTTTAAATGGTGTAAATAAAATGGACACATATTTCAGGAGAGTGAAGAATTTCAGTTTCTTCCTTTGTGTCCAGACTCAGAAGCTAAATATATGTCATTATATCTTAGGGCAAGGGTTGGGGAAATCAAACACAGTTTGTACTTAAACATGGAGGATGTAAGGTAAGTGGAGACTATTACGAAATGTAACATGTCTGTAAGGAAAGAAACTGAAAAGTTTGGCAGCTATACTAAGTAGTCTTACCAGTTCTTAATTCTGTACACAATAATGACAAGCCTTTGCTCTTTGTTTGATAGTTGTGTATTATTTAATGATGAATTGGACTAATATAGCCAATTGGACTAGTAACTACTTTATTAATACATATATTTATCTTTTACATTCCTTCTCTTCTCCTTTTACTTTTTTTTTTTAATTTTTTTAAAAAATATATTTTATTGATTTGTTACAGAGAGGAAGGGAGAGAGACAGAGAGCTAGAAACATCGATGAGAGAGACATCGATCAGCTGCCTCCTGCACATCTCCCACTGGGGATGTGCCCGCAACCCAGGTACATGCCCTTGACCGGAATCGAACCTGGGACCTTTCAGTCCGCAAGCCGACGCTCTATCCACTGAGCCAAACCGGTTTCGGCTCCTTTTACTTTTTTAAAAAAATATTTTTATTGATTTCAGTGAGGAGGGGAGAGGGAGAGAGAGTTAGAAACATCAGTGATGAGAAAATCATTGATCGGCTGCCTCCTACTAGGAATTGAGCCCACAACCTGGGCATGTGCCCTTGACTGGAATCGAACCTGAGACTCTTCAGTCCCCAGGCCTACGCTCTATCCACTGAGCTAAACCAGCTAAGGTGTCATCTTTTACTTTTGAGAAGCAAATTAATAGCTGAAATACTGTTAAAGCTGTTATGTGAAGAGAAATCAGAGTATGTTGTTTTGTATTAACCTTTGGTTTTCAGCTACCATTTGAAGCTTTTTCTCTTGGCCAGGAAGTCGCCCATACAGCACTGAGACCAGTTGATTACTGATCCTTCAGCATTACTTAACGGAATTTGGTTCCAGTGTTTCGCATTCAGAACATTACTATTAGAGATTCAGACATTTTCGCAGTTTGCCTGGCGATAGCACACAAAAATATCCAACAAAATAGCAAAGCCCCTTGTTTTAGTCTTCCATCCTAGAATTTGTGATGGCTTTGACTTGGGCACTGTTAAATGCAAGATTTGTTTTTCCCATTTCCCATTAGTGTTAGCAGAAAGTTAGAGAGTGCTCATCCTTAAATTTGTGAATCAAAGGCACCATCCCATGATAGTTCCAGTGTTGTAATTAGTAAGCATTTTTCTTTATTATGGATTTTAAATATTAATGGATATCATTACTGTATCTCCTTTCTTTTTCCTCTCCCTACTTTCAACCCAAAATGGAAATCGTTTTTTTAACAAATTCTTAAGCTACTACTTTGCCTCAAGTAAAGTCCCTGGCTCTGCCTGAGCACAGCTGCTCTGAAGTTCTCACAAGTTATTGTTTTGTACATGTCAAGACTGAGTTTTTCCTAGGCTACAGTAGGAGGGAGTCAATGTTGCAGCAGCCTCCTATCCACGTCTGATAAGGAGGAGCCTTCGCCTTGTGAGGAAGTTTTGGGTGGAGCAAATAGCATTGCCATATAAATATCTAATAAAGACAACTCTCTTTGTGGGACTAGTAGGCAGGCTGGAGTATAATTGTCCCTTATTTCTTGATAAACTAAAGTTAAGGTGCAGATGTTTCTTTAAGAAAAACAAATGCAGTATTCATTTAAAAAGAAGCATTAATTTCTTTTGTTGTTGGTTTCTCTGAAAATGGTACTGATTTTAGAGTTCATGAAAAGTTTTCCATTTCTTTAGAAACATGTGAAAGAAAGTAGTTTTAAGTTTCTCATTTTTCAACGGTGCCTTCCTTCCTCTTAACAGACTTATTTTGGGATTAAGTATATTCATGAAATGTGAAAAGGCATCATATTTGGAATGCCTGCAGCATAGTCTTTTACCTTCCGAATGCTATAGGACAAAGATCCCCACTTCACAGATTCCCTGTTCCATTTTGGAACTCTATTTTTAGAACATTCTTTACATTGTGCTGAAGCTCTTTAATTCTGCCATCTCAAGCTACAATAAATAAACCTGATTCTTTGTCAGCATGGCAGCTCTTCAAATATTTGATGACAGTTATGTCTTGTTAGGCTTCTGTTACTGGGATAAATATCCCAAGGTCTTTCAGCTATTCCTTAAATGACATTTTTAATAAAGTTCAGGCTCCTCATGAACTTAGTTGCCTAAGTTTTTAGGGCTTCTTGTCTAGGTCTGAATATAACATCTAAGATATATGATCAGGAAAAGTACAGGGGAGAGTGGCCTCTTTTTAAAATTGAACTCTATACCTCTATTTTTAAAGCCTAAGATCACATTAATTTGTATAATTGATTTTAAAAATATATATTTTTTTATTGATTTCAGAGAGGAAGGGAGAGGGAGAAAGAAATAGAAACATCAATGATGAGAGAGAATCATTGATTGGCTGCCTCCTGCATGCTCCCAACTGGGGATTGAGCCAGCAACCTGGGCATATGCTCTGATCTGGAATCAAACCGTGACCTTCTGGTTCATAGGTCGATGCTCAACCACTGAGCCACGCCACCTGAGTGTGTAATTGATTTTTTAAATGTAATTGAAGACTTTACATTGATCCCAGTAACTGTCATCTTGTTGGTTTTGGTTTATTGTTTTAGCTTGATAATGTTATTTAGCCTCTTGGGCATTCCTCATATTTTTGTATCGATAGATAAATGTGATAAACATGACTCCTATGGTATGTGTTTTCTTAATTTATTTTATTTTATTTTTTAAAAATATATTTTATTGATTTTTTACAGAGAGGAAGGGAGAGAGATAGAGAGTCAGAAACATTGATGAGAGAGAAACATTGACCAGCCGCCTCCTGCACACCTCATACTGGGGATGTGCCCTCAACCAAGGCACATGCCCTTGACCGGAATCGAACCTGGGACCTTTCAGTCCGCAGGCCGACGCTCTATCCACTGAGCCAAACCGGCTACGGCGTTAATTTACTTTTTATTGTTGACAGTATTACAGATGTCCTAACACCTAAGTTTTTGTTTTAGGGCACTGGTAAAATATATCAGGGTGAAGCAATGCTTTAACATCAGCATACTATCAATAGGTTGATATTAATCCATTAGTCAGTCTTTTGGATAAAATTCATTTATGAATCCACCTATTGTTTTATCACCTAACCTGTATTTCTTCTGAAGTAGTAAGAGTTGTCCTGTTGTAATCTAAATATATTCTATTTCTGGGCATATACATGAGCTTCTTGGCTTGAGACCCTGTTAAAAAAAGAAAATGAAGTTAGACATGAGTTACTATTTTGCTATCTTATGCTAATGTTTATAGATCACTGCATTACTTGCCAGTTGTTTAAAGCCATCTACTTAATAATTCATTTTATAATCTTCTTGGTAAACAGTATTTCATCAGTCTATAATTTCTGGACTCTACCTTCCCTGCCCCCTATTTTTTTCAAGTATGTTTCCCCCCAATTTCCAAGACTTCTGGTTCTGCTTCCTTTTTTTGTTTAAATTAATATAGAATAATTAGCAGTGTTTCTTTATAATTGTATGCTTTTTATCATCAGATGAAATTCTGTTTTAGAAACTATTTTAGGACAAAATGCTATTCCCTGAACATTTTAAGTTACATATTAAAGAATTAAATTATTGTCCACATAACAGTTGTATTATGGTTTTCCATAATGTTGACATCTCCAATTTAGACCTAACTTTTCATTTTCTATTTGGAATAAAAACTTGTACCACCTGTAAAAAATACACATATATACACATACATGTAATTGCCATTTATAATTATATAACTTATTGGTGTGGTGGTCTGTATTTGTCACAGTATGTGCTGTAGGTGAAATGGTGCTACAAATAAAATAGCACATCAGAAGACATCTCTAGGGACTAAGACTTTATGTTGGCAGCCATCAACTTTTCTGTGTGTTAATTTTAGACCTGATAGTTGAATTTATGTTTGAGTAATTTAGCTGATAAATGCATTGTTAAAGCACCTTCCTCTTTGGGGGTTTTAATTTTTACTTTCGTTTTTAGAAAATTGCAAATTGTGAGTGTAAGTGTTCATGTGGAATAAAGTAACATGCTGTTAGGGAATGCTTTACATTTTCTTTTGATACCTTCTCATCCATCTGAGATTGTTCAGTTATGAAGTCTCCTGGAAAGTAGAGGGATGGACATGATGACCTCTCAAAGTCCTTTCCAGTCCAAACATTCATAAATAGAAGCTCATCTCAGGGAACTTACTATTGAAGAATCAGGAAGAAAAATGGACTGTAAAGAAAATAAAATTAAAATGGTTCTACTGACCCAGTGGGAATGGATAAACAAAAAGTAAGGAACATAAATAGCAATAAAAACTCTTAAGCCAAAAAACAAAACAAAAAGTCAACACCAACAACAAATATTTTGCATTGGATCGTTTCATGTCTTAAAATATTTTATTATGACATTTTCTCTTTAGAATTTCCCTGGTGGACACTTTCGTTGAAAGAATGTTGTTTTTCTGTTAAATCATAGTATTTGGCTTCCTTTCCTTCACTTGTTTGTCCTTTTGTTTAGAAACCTTTAAAATCTGAATATACGCACTGTCTGTATGTAATGAAAGAAAATTCAGTTCAGTTTGAAAGTAAACATACTGTATGGCTTCTTTGGAAAGGAAGGATGAAGTGTTACAATTCAGGAAAGGTTTTATGAAAAGATAAATTTATCTAATTTCTAAAACCTTGTAGGCAGACATCTAGGAAAGAGTCCCAACTAAACCAAAGGTGAGTTACTGCATTAGTCTTATGAGGAATATAAGGACACTTATTAGGAAACAAAACTCATTACAAACACATGAATTTAACTTTGTTAGTTTTTTTTCATCTTTGGGTAATTTTAATCCTAAGTGTTCTCATACATTTGAAACCCAACTGTGCAAAAAGTTTCTCTTTTCTATTCAATACTGCACTTATCCTTAATAAATATCAATTTATGAAAGTCTAACAGGAACCAAGATTTAGCTTAAAAAGTCACTTTTGAGCTTGTGGCTTGGGCCTCTGTGGGAACAGTACTGTTTTATCGTAGTCCTACCTTCCCAAAAAATCTAACTTGCTTTCTTTGAGTAGAATTACTTACTAATACCTTATTATATGGCATAGTGCTTCTTTCTGACATAGTGGACAAAGGAATCTTATATGCTAAATTAGCCAAATTTTATTTGGGGCTTAAAATTCATGCAGTAGAAAAATTACTTTTTTTTTTTTCCAGATAAAAATAGAGCATAACCATTCTTTTTGAAATAGGAATAAGCCTGACTATATTATAAAAAGAGGATGATTTATTGAATATAACATATAATTGCTGTAAATGATTTGTGTTGGCATCAAATTTCTTGCCAGTAATGTTTATTTAAGCTTTATCAAACTTGGGTAATACCATGTTGGTTTTCTTTAGCATGGTATTTCTGGTACTAACATGTCTCTTCGAGCGCCATTTCCTCTTATTTTTTATATGTTTTAATTTATTTTAAAGAGAGGAAGGGAGAGAGAGAGATAGGGAAAAAGAACATTGATGTGAAAAACATTGATCTGCTGCCTCCTGCATCCCTCCCCTATTGGGGATCAAACCCACAACTCAGGCATGTGCTCTGACCAGGAATGGAACTGGTGACCTTTTGGTACATGGGACGATGTTCAACCAAATGAGCCACATCAGCCAGGGCAAGCACCATTTTCTTTTTTCTTTTTTTTTTTTTTAAGTTTTTTGTTGTTGTTGCTGTTAATCCTCACCCAAGGATATATTTTCCATTTATTTTTAGAGAGAGTGGAAGGGAGGGTAGGGGGGAGAGAAAGTGCGAGAGAGAGAAATATTGTGGGAGACACATTGATTGGTTGCCTTCTACATGTGCCCTGACTGGGCCAGGGATTGAACTTGCAAACCAGGTACATGACCTTGACTGGGAATTGAACCCATGGCCCTTTGGTGTGTGGCCCCATGCTCTAACCAGAGAGCCACAATGGCCAGGGCTTTTTTTTTTTTTTTTAGTTTTGGTCAAGCAGTAGTTTGCTAATATTTATGCATCTGTGTTTGGGACTGTTGAAAGTTAATCAGTGAGCATAGGAATACCTATGTTGCCAGTATGTGGGCAGTCTTAGAAAAGATTTTGTTAAATTGATTTTAGAGAGAGGAAGGGAAAGGGAGAGAAACATTGATATGAGAGAGAAGCATCAATCAGCTGCCTCCTGCACACTCCTTACTGGGGATCCAGCCCACAACCTGGGCATGTGCCCTGACCAGGAATTGAATCAGCAATCTTTTGGTGCACGGATGACGCCCAACCAACTGAGCCACACTGGCCAGGGCAAGTCCATGAAGATTTCTAGCCTGTCTTTAAAGATTGGTATTTTAAGGTTGATTAGTATTGGTTTATTGCTTTAGGGATCCTACTTTATCTGAAAATGGATAGGAAAAAAACTGAAACACAACATTAGATTTTGACAGCTTACCAATTTCCAGGAATTTTTCTGTTTTTAAAATGCATATTGAGGCCAAACATAGGTATGATGTTCTCTATTTCTAACTCTGCTTTCTGCTGTCACTTTAGCAAGTGGTTGCTTCTTTGTTTTTGCTTTATTAACTTTTCTGAGGATAGTTCAAAAATAGTTCCTTGAATCCTCTAAAAGCCTAGAGAGATAAAAACTACTCAAGTAGTTGGCTGTATGAAGCTGCTTCCAGATAGGTTCTAAACTTTGGCCATGTGTTGCCTAAGTTATGACTCAGCCAAATTCTCACTTCCATCTGCTTTTTGTCATTTGCTACAAAACTATTTGGTCTAGTTAATGTGGGTCCTTTCTTTGTTCCTGCATGTCTGAGCCTGAAATTCAAAATTAATTTCAACCTGCTCTTCGATTGATCAATCCAGGGTACTCTACTGTTTATGTATTTCTTAAAGCAGTGGGTTTCCAACTTCTTTTGGTCCTAGAATCCACCCCTTTTTCTTCTTAAAAATTAATTGAAGACTCCAAAGAATTTTTGTTCATCTTGGTTATATCTATTGATATTTAGTATATCAGAAGTTAAAGTGGACAAATTTTAAAAATAGAAATTTATTTTAAAATAACATAAATAACAATAGTTTCCAAAAGATTTAAGGGAAGAGCTTTAAATCTCTTTAATGTCTGATTTAATAGAAAACAGCAGGATTCTCATATCTGCTTCTGCATTCAGTTTATGATATGTTGTTTTGGTTGAAGTATATGAAGAAACCGTGGGCTCAGACAGATATGTAATAGGAAAAGAAAAGGTTCTTTTCCAGATAATTATAGATAGTCTTTATTTTTTGATACTACACCAAAACTTGAAAAGTGATAGTTTGTTAAAGGTTAGATGTGTAAAATGAAAAACTGTATCTGTGAACTTTTGATACTGTGTTATAGTAAAATGCATTGGACATGCCTGGGTTGCGGATCAATCCCCAGTAGGGGATGTGCAGGAGGCAGCCAATCAGTGATTTTCTCTCATCATTGATGTTTCTATCTCTTTCCTCTCTGAGATCAATAAAAATATATAAAATGTATTGGGCCCGGCAGGTGTGGCTCAGTTGATTGAGCATGGACCCATGCACCAAGAGGTCCCAGTTTGATTCTCAGTCAGGGCACATGCCTGGGTTGCAGATTTGATCCCCAGTAGAGGGATTGGCTGTGCAGGAAGCGGCTGATCTATGTTTTTATCTCTCCCTTCCTCTCTTTCTAAAATTAACAACAACAATAATAAAACATATTTAAAATGCATTGGCCTGCCTTGCCCTTTAAGTAGATCTTTAGCTATGTATGATTTAAACACCATGAACGTTCTGAAAGGGATCAATAGGGATCCCTGGAGCTCACTTTGAGAATTATCTTATAGTACCAAACTTGAAAAATACAGCTTCTTACCATACAGAAGGAATATAAGCTCTCTATTTTAGTGCTTCTCAAAGGGTGTCTTGGAAGCCAAAGCCCAGTGAATATAGGAGGCCTAGGAATCTGTTTTTTAATGAGGTGCTAGGTGAATATGCTAAATATTCAGAGCTAGGGTTAATTTTTTTAAAAACATCTTTATTTTTTAAAACATATTTTTATTGATTTCAGAGAGGAAGAGAGAGTTAGAAACATCAATGATGAAAGAGAATCATTGATTGGCTGCCTCCTGCACTCTCCTCAGTGGGGATTGAGCTTGCAACCTGGGCATGTACCCTTGACTGGAATTGGACTGGTGACTCTTCAGTCTACAGACCGATGCTATAGCCACTGAGCCAAACTGGCCAGGGATAAGGTTAATTTAAATTAACCACATTTTAAGAAAACCTAATTTCTAAATTTTGAAAAATTAAATAATTCAGTAATTGTCACATTATCAAAGTTTTTATTGCCCAACCAGTGTGGCTCAGTGGTTGAGCATTGACCTGTGAACCAGGAGGTAACTGTTCTATTCACAGTCAGGGCTCATGCCTGGATGCTGTTAATAAAAATCCTTATTAACAAAATATACACTCTAACATTTGTCATAATTGGGATATCTTAATTAACCATGTATTTTAATTAATAACAGTATAAATACCAGTAGTTGGCAACTAAGGCCAGATAGTAAATATGTTAGGCTTTGTAGGCATGAGGTCCCTGTTTAAAACTACTAAACTCTGCCACTGTAGCACAAAAGTAGTCATAGAGAGCATGCAAAGAATAAATGTGGCTGTGTTCTCATAAAATTGTATTTATGAACACTAAAATTTGAATTTCATGTAATTTTTACGTCACAAAATATTCTTTTGATTTTTTTTATGGATATTTATCTTTATTTCTCTAGGTAAATAGCCAGTATTATTTTCTTTTTTTATTGTTTTATTGCTTAAAGTATTACAAAGAGTATTACATATGTCTCCCTCCCCCCCCCCCTTGACATTCCCCCAGCCTCCCCTACCCCTCAGTGTCTTGTGTCCATTGGTTATTCTTATATGCATGCATACAAGTCCTTTGGTTGATCTCTTGACACCCCCCCCCAACCCTCCCCAGGCTTCCCACTGTAGTTTGACAGTCAGTTCAATGCTGCTCTGCCTCTGTATCTATTTTTGTTCATCAGTTTATAATGGTCTTTATTATCCATAAATGAGTGAGATCATGTAGTATTTTTCCTGGCTTCGAAGGGGCTGGTGCAGCCTCGCAGGGGCTGTCTCAGTCTCACAGGGGGCGTCTCAGCCTCACAGGGGCCGTCTCAGCCTCAGAGGGGCCATCGCAGCCTTGCTGGGGCCGTCGCAGCCTCACAGGGGGTGCTGCATCCCACGTTGGGGGTGAAGGTGCGAGTCAGAACCTCCTCTCGCTGTCTCTCCTGCTGCTCCCTTGTGTATCGCTGATGCTGGAAGTTTCTGAGAGCAGTCTGCAGGTGCTGGACATCATATTTTAACTGGTCAACACGAAGTTTGGCATTCTGTCTTTTGTTGGGCGGCTCCTTGCTGGACAAAATCTCCAGGTGTTCTTGGTGGCTGAATATCTGGTATGCTTGCTTGGATTTCATTTTCTACTAAGTGCACAGACTACTTGTCTGCCGTCTCCCAGCGTCCCATGTGAGACTGGATCTGGTGGACCTGCTTGTGCGTTTGTTGGTACAGCGGTTCCATATTGCCGGCCCAGCCGGGTCTGGCTCTGGCTTCCTCCGAACCTGATTCTGCTTCTGGAGTGTGTCCCTTATGTATGTGAGGAGTTGACATCTACAGTTTGTTGGGTTAGGCTGCAAAAGCGCAGGTGGTTCCTTATGTGCCACTGGCACAGCTTGGGCGGGGATATAAATTGAGTAGGGCGGGGTCTCCAGGAATCACCAGGGTGGAGCAAAGAGCAATGGCGTCTCCGCGACTCCTCGCCTCTCCGCAACTGCGTGTCCATGTCCCCGAGTGCCAGCGAGCAGCTCCACGAGAAAGCCATCCTCGCTCTCCAACCCACTGCAAGGCCGTCCCACCTCTCCCCGTAGGGGTCTGGGACCTCAGAATCCCGCCCCAAACAAGCTCAGTGGATTCGAGAGTTTGTAACCCCTTCCGATTAAAAAAAAACCGCGCATCCAGTTGCAGCCCGCCTGGCGCGTGACTCTGTACCTCTGTTCTTGGTGCCTCTGTTCATTCTACTCAGTCTCAGTGCTCTCCTTTTTTTTTTTTTAAATATATATATTGAGTTTTTACAGAGAGGAAGGGAGAGAGACAGAGAGCTAGAAACATCGATGAGAGAGAAACATCGATCAGCTGCCTCCTGCACATCTCCCACCGGGGATGTGCCCGCAACCCAGGTACATGCCCTTGACCGGAATCGAACCCGGGACCCTTCAGTCCGCAGACCGACGCTCTATCCACTGAGCCAAACCAGTTTCGGCAAAGTGCTCTTCTTTCTTTCCTTCCAGTTGTAGAGCTTCCACTGGGCCAGCTTTCCCATGGTTCTGAATGATAGCTGTTTGTCTTATAGTTGGTAGTTTCAATGTTGTTGTGGGAGGCAGCACGCACAGGTCTGTACCTTACGCCGTCATCTTGGTTCTCCCCTGCCAATCCTTTATTTAGACGATAACTGGATTATTAATTTCCCAGTTATAGTCTAAATCAGTGGTTGCCAACCTTTCGGACCTCATGGACCACAGTGGTCCACGGGCCACCGGTTGGCGACTGCTGGTCTAAATAGAGGGAGCCAACCTATCAGTGTTTTTCAATGTTTATTATAGTGAAATGGACTTAATTTTAAAACTATGGGCATTATTTCATTTTCCTAGACCAGTAGTCAACAGAGCCAAATATCAGCAGTACAATGATTGAAATTTCTTTTGAGAGCCAGATTTTTTAAACTTAAACTATGTAGGTAGGTACATTGTTATTAACTTAACTAGGGTACTCCTAAGCTGGCCTTTGCTAAAAACGTCCTCAATCTGATTGAGGTATGTTCGCTGAGGTCGACCCCTTCCAACTCTCCCATCCACACTCACCGTGTATACTTGTTTTGTCTATCTTTTGTCACCCGTGCGCGATTTGCGGACGCGACTAGCACTAACCACTGCACAATGAAACTGCTGACTGGCTCACTCAACTTGTGCATGAATCGCGCACGCCTTCCCTGTGCTGTGTATTCCGCAGCCCGCCTGCGCCGCGTCTCCCGTCACCCGACCGACCGACCGACACTCCCCACTTCTTCTAACGCTGCTTCTTCAAAATAGACTTGCCCAGGCCAAAAACCGACTTCTGCGCATGGGCCACGAAGTTTCAATAGCACTGTACATGCGTGCCCAAACGTGGTATTTTGTGGAAGAGCCACACTCAAGGGGCCAAAGAGCCGCGGTTTGCCGACCACTGTCCTAGACAAATGACACTCCAAGAACTTGTAGTCCCTCAAATTAATGTTTCTGGACATTCGTTTATATTATAAACATATAGGAGACACCTGTTGTATGTAAACTTTTGGAAATACACAATTCAGTTAGCAGTCAGTCTACAATATGCAAATTTTCATCCAACTTTAAAGAGTTATAAAAAAATGTGGTGTCCGTTTTTATATCTTATTTGGGGTATGTGAAAACAGGTAATTTAGGACTCGGGCCAACCTCAACTTCTTTACACATCTTTTGCCTATTTTTTGTAGCTCTCTGCCTCAGTTTTCAAGTCTTAGCAAAATGCTTTAGAAAAACCTGATATAAAACAATAAGGCTAATTAGTATAAGGTTATAGTAATATATATGCTTTCTATATAATACTTTTGGTGCCATTGATTTACCTACTAATGAAATAATATATGTAAACTGATGTTATGCTAAATAATACAGTGGAAAATGGACCCAGAATTTAGGAACGGATTTCAATTACTAAATAAACTACTCCTAGTAAAACATGAGCTTCCTTTGTTTTCTGGGAGTTCACATAACCTGCATTATGGTCTAACAGTTCTTATGTTTATTGGATTCTTCCTTAAGTCAGTTTTTTAAAAAAAAACAACACATTGATTTCAGAGAGGAAGGGAGAGAGAGTTATAAACATCAATGATGCGACAAAATCATTGATTGGCTGCTTTCTGCACGCCCCACACTGGGGATTGAGCCCACAACCTGAGCATGTGCCCTTGACCAGAATCAAACCCAGGATCCTTCAGTCCGCAGCCTGATGCTCTATCCACTGAGCCAAACTAGCTAGGGCAGTTTAAGTCAGTTTTCTAGCGGCACTGAGTATTCTATGGTGAATAAAATGTTGAGTCGGCTGAGGTTTAGAGAGAGAGTTGTTTGTACTCTGCTTAGCAGCAGCTAAATTATCTTAGACTTTGAAACTTGGTATCCAAAGTTGTGTTCTTGGAAGAGATTTGTTTGTGTATCATTTCTTTTTAATATCATAAGGTAATGGAGCCATAGAGCTTTGATTGGGTGCCTGTCTAAATTTTTTAGGTTGTTTATAGCTGAGCTGAAAGGCATTCAGTACCTGGTAAGCTTGGTAATCAACTCTCTTTATTCCCTTTGTGATAGATGGTTGAAGAAATCTGTGTTTATAAGTAATACTCGTTGTTAGGGAGCATTCATGGGATTCTGAAAATGGGTCCTTGAAGGCAACAAAGGAATTATCTTGAACTGCTTAATTTACCTTGTGTATCGATATGTTTACATTTCCACCATGTCTATTTCTATATGAAGCTATTCGCTTATAATTTCAGAAAGTTTTTTTGTAGTCAATTTTGAACTTAATTTGTCATTTGGTTCTGTTACTTTGTAATAGAGAATGAACAACTTTGTACAATTTGTAAATATACTGTTTAGTGCTTTGAAATAGTCTAGCAGAACCCTGGCTGTTGTGTCTTCGTTGGTTGGAGTGTCCCCCTGTACACCAAGAGGCGGTGGTTCTATTGGGGCCAGGGCACATTCCCAGGTTGCAGGTGCCCCGGTGAGGAGCGTGGTTGGGGTGCCTTCAGGGTACAAACAGGAGTCAACCTATCATTGTTTTACTTTTTCATTATGTTTCTCTTTCTCTCCCTCTCAAAAAAACATATAACAAAAAAAATTTTTAAATGTTATTTAAAACAGTGTAGGAGATATGGGCCTTTTAAAAAAACATATAGACATATGTTTTTAAGTCATGCAGATTGACATTCCTTTTTATTATTAGATTACATTATAATTTTAAAAATTTATTAAAAGCAACCTGTGATCATTGTAGAGACTTTGAAAATACTGAAGTACAAAGAAGAAAATAAAATAATCTGGAATACCATTACCCATTCATAACCATTATTAACATTTGATATTAGAATTCTCTCTTTCTGTGTTTATTATTTTGTTTGCTTTTTTATAGATTTGAAATTATGGTGCATATGTAATTTTATATCCTGCTTTCCCCTCACTTAGTATATAGCATTTTCTAATGTCATTAAATAGCTTTCAGAAACATTCTTAACTTAAATATAGTCTGTTGTAAGGGAGTATCTTAATTTATATTTATCCCTTTTTAAACATTTGATTTGTTTTATTTTTGTTACAAATATGACTATGATGAACATTTTAATATAGAAATAGTCTATGTTTCTGGTTTTAACTTCAGAATAAAGTCCTGAAAGAAGAATGATTTGTTCAAAGGATATGAGGCATTTAAGACACTTAATATAAATATTGTCAGATTGCTTTCTAGAATTACTGTCCCAATTTGTACTCCCAAAAGTTGTATATTAAGCTGCCCTTTCTGCTGCATCCTAAATTCGCATTTTTTAAAAAAAAAATATTTTATTGATTTTTTACAGAGAGGAAGGGAGAGTGATAGAGAGAGAGAGAGAAACATCGATGAGAGGGAAACATCGACCAGCTGCCTCCTGCACACTCCCTACTGGGGATGTGCCCACAACCAAGGTACATGCCCTTGACCGGAATCGAACCTGGGACCTTTCAGTCTGCAGGCCGACGCTCTATCCACTAAGCCAAACCGGTTATGGCGTAAATTCGCATTTTTTTACTTGAAAATATAGTTTAACAACTCTGGACTAGGTTTTGTTTTCAAGGGGCAATTAAGGGTTAACTTTACAGATACCTCCTCTCCATTTTTAACATTCTAACCAAAATCTATAGAGCTTTCTCGATGGTATTTGTATTATAAGAAAAGCACAGAATTGGTTGAATATCTATATATAAAAAGCCAGCTACTGTAATGGCCATAACAACAACCGTAACGACCAGTTGCTATGACGCCCACTGTGGCCAGCGAACCACCGGATCAGGGGCTGGGGCCGGCTGGCCAACCTTGCAGCCCCTCCCCCTGCTGGCCTGCCCCTGATTGGACTCTCCCATCCAGATCAAGAGCGGGCTGCCAGCCAAACGCCCCTCCCTTCCCCCCAGCCAGCCCCGGCCCCAATCAGCCCACCCCACCACAATAGGCCCACCCCTGATTGCACCCCTCCCAATAGGGGGTGGGGCTGGGCAGCCAACCTCCTACAGACCCTCCCCCACAGCTGGCCATGCCACCAATGGGCCCCCACCACCCTGATTGGCCTGCAGCCCCTCCCCCTGGCCAGCCCCACCCTTGATTGCTCACTCCCACCCTAGATCAGCCCCTCCACCCCATCAAGGGCAGGGCCAGCCGGTCAACCACCCATGGCCCCTCCCCCAGGCCGCTGGCCCCCAATTGGCACACCCCACTCCATTCATGGGTAGGGCTGGCTGGCCCACCGCCCACAGCCCCTCCCCATGGCCAGCCCCACCCCCAATCGGCCCCCCAACCCCAATTGGTGGCAGGGACCTCTGGCCAATCGTCCACAGCCCCTTCCTCCAGCCAGCCTGGCCCTGATAGGGCCCCATCAGGGCAGGCCGGCCTGCCAACTTCCCGCCAACTCCTCCTCCCGACAGGCCCAGCCTCGATCTGCCCCGATTGGGGCCGGGCTGGCTGGACCCCACCCATGCATGAATTCGTGCACTGGGCCTCTAGTAACATAAAATAAAACTTCCTTAGGCACAAAGTAGTTGTAAATATATGTTTAAAATGTCTTCTCTATGAATAGCTTTAAATACATAAATACCTGCATAGCAGTTGTGTTGTGGTCCCAACAGCTTTCTGCAAAAACTCAAAAGTATACTTGAGCAAAGTATACTTGAATATCACCGTTAGATTAAATAAATAAATATTTATTGAACATCAACTGTGTTGTAAGAGGAAAGGCTTCCAGGAATTTTAGATTCTAGATTCCTAGATTTCTGTATTCTGTCCCATTCCCCTTTGGTCACAAATAATATAGCCATTTTCTTTTTATGCATGAAACAAAGTAGCCCACTTCTAGTCACTAACATACCAATATTTCATTTCTTTCATAGAATTATTTGTTATTAATCTAAAATTATTTTATTGGCTTAATATTTGTTTTTTCCTTTTAGACCATAAGCACTATGAGGGTAGAAACCTTGTCTGTCTCATTCACTGTTGAATTCTGGGGCCTAGAGCATATGCAGGCACTGAAGAAAATATTTAGTGAATTAATGCATTTTAAGCTGAGTTAATTTACTTTTTGGCCTAAAAAGTAAATTGTGGTTATTAGTTTCAAACTTTTTCCTTGTCAGATTTTTTACCAAGACTGTTAACCCCTCTTTTTTGTGCTCTAGTCTATACTCTAGAATTGCTAGCAAAACAATTTGATGAATGACTACAAAGAATCGGTGAAATAGCAAGGGGTCTAATATGTGCACTGATCACCTCTGACTAATTGAACTTATAAATTAAGCCATCATTCTTACTACTTACCTGGCATCTTTCCTGTCAGATGACAACGATTCTTTGCCTGTCCAAATTTTAATGAGGCTCCTAAACCTTCTTTTAGGCCCATCTGTGTATGCACTTCCTTGTAAAATCCAGTGGTTTCCTTTGTTTGTTTGTTTTTTAAGTATATTTTTATTGATTTCAGAGAGGAAGGGAGAAGGAGAGAGAGATAGACACATCAGTGATGAGAGAGAATCATTGATCGGCTGCCTCCTACACACCCCCTACTGGGGATTGACTCACAAGCTGGGCATGTGCTCTTGACTGGAATGGAACCTTCAGTTCGCAGGCTGAGGCTCTATCCACTGAGCCAAACCGGCTAGGGTGTAAAATCCAGTTTTAGTGAAAACTGCTTCCTCCACCTGGATATCTGATCACCCTCATATCTGATCAGGTTCTTCATCCTCCACCACCCACCAGGTGATGTCTGATCACTCTGGCCTGTCTTCAGCAAGAATCCTGTTAGGTCAATTTAGCCAGAATCTCCCTTCTCCTCTTAGTAATTTTCTATCCATCGACCCCTCGCCCTGGTGCTTGGCTATGCATTCCCACTTGCCCATGCTGTATTTGGAATTGAGGCCAGTTCTTATACTGAGATGTCTTTTCCCCTACTGCAATAATCCTGAATAAAATCTGTTTTACCACATTACTATCCAACTCTGGTTTTCTTTGACATACATGAGTGATTTTTTTTTTTTTTTTTTTTGCAGAGGTCTATTGCCTTTTTATTTTTATGTCCACTTTCCCTTGCACTTAGTAGTTCCTTAGTAATGTTTTCTGAATGAATGAGTGATAGCTAGTCTGAACCCCTTCTAGATTTTCATGAATCTTTGATATTTATGGAACATGTGCCCTTCTCATTTTTGTACCTAGCAACAGCTGCTTTTTGTTATTAGGAACCTAAGAACAGACCCTTGGGTGTGATTGTATATGGCTTTTATTCCTTACTGAAAGTTGGACCATCTTATTAACATTAGTTGGTTACTAAAGAAATAATCACATTATAACCAGGTCCAGAGAACTGACTCTTTGGACCTCAGTGACAGATTCCATTTTTATTTTATTTTTTATTCATTTTATTATTACTATTTTTTAATCCTCATTCAAGGATATTTTTGCATTGATTTTTAGAGAGAATGGGAGAGAGAGGAAAAGACATAACTATTGATGTGAGGGAAACACATCGATTGGTTGCCTCCTGTACGAGTTCTGACCAGGGCCCGACCAGGGCCTGCGTGGGGAAGGAGCCTGCAACCCAGATACATGCCCTTGACTGGAATCGAACCCGGGACCCTTCAGTCCTCAGGCGGGTGCTGTATCCACTGAGCCAAACCAGCTAGGGCTCCATATTTAATTTATTTTATTTTAAAAATATAAAGGTAGAGAGAGAGATACACATATGCACAATGGAGAGGTAATTTTTTAATTTGTACATTGACCATTTTAGGTTATACTTCTGGCTGTGACAAAACTATTTAACATAGATTTTATGAAATTACCCCAGTTATTAAAAATCATTTTCTAAATCTTGGAAATTCTTCAGTTCCCTCCCAGCATTTAGATAACTTTCTATCTTTTGAGCAAATACTAATTTTTATTATTTATGCATTCTGCTGATTCTTGAGTACTTGAGCCTTTTCCTTGGCAGACTTGGCCTCAAGGACAGCCTTTTTATGCATCCTTTTCCCCCTGTTCCAAGATCTCCACTTTCCTTTGGAGATATCTCTATAAATATAGGATGTTCCCCCCAAAATGAATGCACACACTTTGAATAATTATAAAGGCAGCGTTTATTAAAATATATTTCATTTTCAAAATTGAGCTATCAGCTGTTAAAGTGTATATACATTTTTGGGAGGGACACCCTATATATTTCCTTTACCTGCTGTTTATTGCTTAGTTCTATAAAGTGCTTGAGTTTCATCCTGAAGATCAAGAAGCATACTATGGATGTGAGTGCCATGGCCAGACACGTGACCTACTTGTCAAACAGTGCAGTTACAAATGAACTGAGTTAAATTCTAGTGAATGGCAACATCATTATTGAATCACCTTTTCTCTCAGTCGGTTTATACTACAGAAATGTGTTGCTTTTTGTTTTTGAGAGGGCATCAGTTTGACCTCATAACTAGAGGTTTTTTAAAAGTATGAAGTAGAAATAAGCAATGGCATTCATTGTATATAGCAATTGATGCAACAGACTGGGAATGAAGGAGAAATTATTTTTGTTTTGTTATTTAAAAATTTTGTTTTTATTTATTTGTTTTATCACTAATTTTTAATCCTCACCTGAAGACATGCTTTTACTGATTTTAGAGAGAAAGGAAGGGGAGAGAGAGAGAAACATCAATCAGATGCCTCCTGTTCACGCCCCGACTAGGAATGGAACCTACAGCCTAGGCATGTGCTCTGACTAGGAATCAAACCCTTGACCTTTTGGTGTACAAGGTGATGTTCCAACCAACTGAGCCACACTAGCCAAGGCAAAAAAGTAAGTCTTTGTTGATTTGAGAGAGAGAGAGGGAGAGAGAGAAACACTGATGTGAGAGAAATTTGAGAGAGAAACATCGATCGGTTGACCATACTGAACGTGCAACCTGGGCATATGCCTTGACAGGGAATCTAACTGATCTACATGGGCCAGGAAAAAATTTTTTTAATGTTAGCTAGAAATTTCTTAAAGTGGTGAGACATCATTATTGTTGCTAAATATTTAATATTTTTAAAAGACAAATCATTTTAAAGTGAAAAGCAAGAATGATGAAAAAGAAAAGGGGCAAGAGATGAGAGAATGATTTAAGAATAATTGTGGGTACTTAAGAAAGAGGGCCTCCTTCCTCCCATTGTGATCTCCCTTTGGTGAAAATGGCAAACAAAAGCCAGCAAATAGGGAAGGAAGCCGGAAATCCTAGTTAGTGACTGTCAGATTAGAATATTTAAGTCATGAAAATGCATGCTTCTGTTAAATTTTAATGCTTTCCCTCCCCCCAACTTGTTTTTGCTCCCCTTTAAATTGCTTTAAAAAGTTATGATTTTTCATCTCTATTTCCTAGTAAAGATTCAATTAAATAAAATTTGGAAGGCGTATATTATAATGTGATTGTGCAAAACCAGGTAAATTTTTGAATTTTGTGATTTGGGGGAAACCATTCCAGAATTTATTTCATTACTTCCTATGCCAATATTGCCTCACTCCTCAGCCAGGACCCTTTTCCTCCTCTAGGTTGAAAACTGAAAAAAAACTTAGCCTCAAATAACAAAACTAAGATAAAAATAAGGAATCTTGTCTGGTCTTTGTATCTCCTCTATTCCTTGTAGTTTTTTACTTCTTGGCTGAAAATATGTTAGAGAACCTTGTTGAAATAAAATCTCATTTTGTGATTATATTCAGAAAGCAGTTTCTGGGATTAGGAAGGGAAATTATCTCCAGCACAGCAGTTGTAGGATTTTTTCCGGAGATAAATTGCTTTTCATAAATACTCTAAATTTTCAGTCATAATGCCCTTGGTCTTTGCATTTATTTACTTTTATTTAGTTGTATTTATTTTTTGTACTATGTTGTAGTTCCAGAAAGTGCTAAAAAATCATCATGTATTTAAAACAAACAGATAAACCAGAAAAATCCCCTTGTCCTGAGGCTGTGTGAAGAAAAATAAAGCTCTCATTTTCCCAGTACCCAATCATCAGCTTGAGCTGGCCTCTCAGGAACACAATTTATTGAAGCAATTTATCCTGGCTAAATGCGATATAAATCTGTGTACACCTACGTACATGCAGGCTCTCTTCCATTACAGCAATAATGCCGCAGCACCAGTTTCTTCATAGTTAGACCCTGTTCCTGTCACACTGAAAGGTGACTAAGAAGCCCTCTCTATTTTACGGGCACCCCACAATTTTAAACACCGATTGGTTGTGGAAATTACTGATCAGACTACCAGAAATACTGTTTTCCAACCCCAGAGTGAGTCTTCGAGAGTTGAAGAAGCATTGTTACCTAGCTACCCTCTGAGTTTTAAGCATGGTATTCTGATTACCAGATCTAGTCTAGCACTTTCATATTTTATTTTAACGCAGGCCTGACTGAGGTTAACCTGACATTTTGGTTTGTCTCCAAGATAAAAATGTGAAATTTGGTTATAATTCTGAAGGCATATTCAAATTTTAGTTCTTTCTCTTTCACCTTCTTTTGTTCATATTCCTTCATATATCTTTCTCTCTTATAGAAGGATGTTTGAAAATGTCCTTTAAGAGTTTATCCTATAAAGACTGTTTTTATATCCCCCCTCCTTTTCCCCCCACCCTTTCAAAGTACGTTTTATCTATTTTTTGTATTTCTAATTTTATTCCTAGGAGAGATATGAAAAATTTCCCCAGCACATTCATATTGGAATTATTGTTCTTTGACAAATAATTTCTATCAGCATTGCAAGAGTTAGCTTCAATAATTAAAAAACAACAACAATATAAACCCTGTTAAATTCTTTAGAGAAATAGAGAGGATGGATGGTGATGCCTTTTAGTGCCATTTCTTTATCCCCTGCAGCAGCACACATCTGTTGGCTGCAACCGATCAGCCCAAGAACTCTGACCGAGAGCAGCACAAACAGCCGGAACATATTCACCCAGTAAACCCCCAAAGAGTCGACATTTGTTTTATTGCTGCTTTTAAAAACCTAGCCATAAATAGAATCAGAGGGGGAAGGGCACCGATATTTCTCCATTTGCCACAGACTATTGGTGGGGGGAGAAGGAGGCTCCCAGTGGGGAAGAAGGTTTTTATTTTTATTTTTTATTAATGAAAATTATTTCCCGTGTAGCCCAATAGGATGGGTGCTTTGTTTTCTTTGGCAATAATCTGGGATAAACGGCCCTTGCCAACCGTCTCCTAGTTTATACACCAGGGAGCCAGATTATAGCCCTGTAAAATGGAGCACCCCTCCTATAATCCCTTAATTAATTAAATGACAAATTTTGGTCTTCTCTAGTTCAGAAATATGGCTTCCGCATCGAGCGTTCAGTGGATTTATTGACATAGGGAACTGCACTGGTTGTAATTCAGCATTCTGGAGAAGTGTATTATATACTGTAGCAGAAAGAGGGAAAATCCAGCAAAAGGTTTGAAATTCCTTGACTCTTTAGGTCTAAATTTTTCTAATTAAAAGTTTCAATTGAGGCACAGTAAGTAGATCATATGCCACCTGTCTAATGTGTCTCCCCAAAGTAGCCTGTGTTTACAGCTTTGATAGATGGCATTCTTGGAACACCTGTTTCTAGGGTTGATATTTTTGAAGCACTTTTTTTTAAAACTCCAGCATATTTAACATAACTTTTCCCCCTACCTCCTCCTCCTCAGCTCCGCTCTGCTACATGAAATATGGGAGACGACAGACCGTTTGTGTGCAATGCCCCGGGCTGTGGACAGGTACGTTTACAATATACTTTATTGTGAATGTCTCGTTGTGAATCAAAGTGGCTGTTTTATCACTAAGGCAAAGAGTTTAAAGCCGGTATTTTACGTGATCACTGGAGGTAATCAGATCAGAGGATTTGCAGTGTGTAAATCCAAGTTATGAGGAAGTGTAGGCACTCTACTGTAATGAAATCTGCCTTTCTCTCTTTCATATTGTTATTCTACTGGTGTTTGTTTTCCAACACGGTGTTGAGGAGTACACGTTGCTCTCTCTCCTTTCTAAACCTATCTATCTAAATACAAAGCCAAGTTTTGAAATATCTTCTCCTCAACGTTCATGGATGTGAAAGTCAGCTTAATATATTTGGATAGGCAGCTGAGAACGCACCCATTCATTGTTAACCCCAATTTGCCAGAGTCTATTTGGATTTTTTAAATACGAAAAAAAGTTTCTTTTGACTGTTGATTCAGAAAATCATTGTTAGCTGCTATGGCAGATATCTAAGAAAGACAAATCCAACATAGAACCTGAGATTGCATAGCAATATATAAGCTGCAAGACTTCTCAGCATTTTCCCTGCTGCCATGTTATTGTTTGTGGATGTGTATATCATGTGTCAGATATTTTTCATCATATACTTTTTTAATAAAGTAATTTTTTGAAACTGCCTTTTCCCCCCCATTTTGTACTTTCTTGATTCTTCATCTTATACCTTCCCCTATTTCTGTGTTCCACAAAGGATGAATAAAGGAATACAAAGAAAGTTTTCTGTGTCTTCATGAATTGATTTTATGGATCCTGAAGGGTTGAATTTCTGTTCAGTTAGAAATATGTCATGTGACTGTCCAGTGACACTTACTGGTGGTGTGTGAGATTGCAGACTAGTTCTATTAAACATTGTAAATACTTAGACAAAAAGAAGAGAGAGTTACGTTCCAGAGATTCCTAAGAATTGGAATTTGAGAGGTGGATGAGATGGGGATGGTGACAAGGAATAGGCAGAGGATGATTTCAAATTCCAGTAAATGCTGAAATTTTCAGAAAAGACTGAAAACGCATTGTATTCTGAAGTATTCAGCATTGTAGGGTGTATTTCCTTCCTTGTCAAAGTTCTCAGCTTTATTGTTGACTGCATGTTTTCTCCATGTGGTTTACACTTTTTTTTTTTTTTTTTACAATCGAGGCCACTTGGGAATATAGAGTAAGTTTGTTTCACTTTTCAGACATCTGTATTGGAGTACATATCTGAACCTGATTCCTCCAAAATTTTGTGTGAATTTATTGATAAAAGTATTTAATTTGATTCCCATAATTGATACCTGGTACCTTTTCCACTTTTCTTCTTTACTTTAAAAACCTGAATTTTTGGTGAAAATATATATTTTTCTCATACTTACATTTATTTTTCTTCACTTATTATTTAAGCCACTCTACACCTATAATCTCTCTTATATGTAGTGTGCCTAAAACCACCCAGACAAGGACTTAAAGAAATAAAACTGGATGATAAAAATAAAGGAATACATGGGAAAAACATCTCTTAAGCTCTCTGAGGATGAGAGATCTGAATACTGTTTCTTCAAGCTGTCTCATCAGAAAAGAGTAGCTTTCACTGAAATTTGAGAGCCGGGAGAAGGGTTTTTTTTTTTTTGTTTTTTTTTTTTTTTTGTGGGGTTGTATTTTTGTTGTTGTTGTTTTTCATTTTGGACTAGAGGTAGGAAATCAGTAGGTACTTTTCACTTTGGTTTCTTATATTGTGGAGTTGTTTACCATAAGCCTTTTTTCTTCCCCTACTTCTCCTTCCCATTTCTGAATTGTTCGTTGGTAGTTTGGTTGTTAGGATTAATGATAAACTCTGGCGTAAGTCTTGAAGACTTTCTCCCCTCAGTGGGTGCAGAACTTCGGGAGACTGCTGCCTTCTTTTGGAAGTTGTATGTTTCATAGAAAAAGGATAGAAAGCTGCAACTTAAGGCTTTGAAGGTAGCCAGATTTTCTTTACCTTCTTGCATACTAAAACTTTATGGTCAGGTGAAATTGTTGATCTTATATTTTAGTCTTCTTCCAAGTTTTTCCCAATATCTGGTAACAAATACCAGTAACTCTAGAGTGGGATCCCTGCAAGATTTGCTGGGATCTAGCAGGGAAGATAAATTTGGTACAGTGAACTACCCTCGACCTGTCATCCAACTTCCTTATATACCTTGAAAATGGTTTCATTCTGGAGACACCTGGAGGCCTTTAAGCTATTTATAGATCTCTGTCATTGATTCAAATTCTTTATTCCAGAAATAGTAAAATAATAAAAAGGCTAAGTCCCAGGAAGGATAATAAGGACCATGATAATTTTTGTTAGGGATGGTTTAGAACTTAATGCTATAGAAGTCTCAAAAACCAGTGGCTTTTATCAGACTCTAACTGGTGGTTCTCAACCTTCAGGGGTGGGCAAACTTTTTGACTCGAGGGCCACAATGGGTTCTTAAACTGGACCAGAGGGCCGGAACAAAAGCATGGATGGAGTGTTTGTGTGAACTAATATAAATTCAAAGTAAATATCATTACATAAAAGGGTACGCTCTTTTTTTTTTTTTTTAGTTTTATTCATTTCAAACGGGCCGGATCCTGCCTGCGGGCCGTAGTTTGCCCGCGGCTGTGCCTTTTAAGTACAGTTCCTCATGTTGTGACCCAACCATAAAATTACTTTCATTGCTACTTCATAACTGTAATGTTGCTACTGTTATGAATCGTAATGTAAATATCTGATATGCAGGATGGTCTTAGGCAATCCCTGTGAAAGGGTCGTTCCACCTCCAAAGGGGTCGCGACCCACAGGTTAAGAACCGCTTAGAGGAAGAAAGAATGAAAGCAAATTATAATTCAAGAGACTGATCCTTAAAAACCAACCAACAAACAAAAACTATAGGAATTTTGCATTATTTTAATATCTGTTGCCTGCCCAGGCTTTACCCCAGGTACCCCCAAACTCAGAAAACATCTTACACTTTAATATTAAGTTAGGAAGGTGAAAGGAAAATTCACCTAAAATAGACTAGTGGATTATACTCTCCACCATATAATCAAAACCACCAGACTTTCAATGGATACATAAACATGTTTTGGTTGCTAGGTCTTTAATGGCTGTTATTTTTGGATTCTGTTCATGATCCACTTCCCAACAGTAAGTCTGATGTGACACAGCTGAGTTCTAAATATGCTGCCTGTACTTTTTTTTTAGAGATGGCTGCTAAAGGTTGTGTTCTCTGCATTCTTATCTGAAAAGACAGGTGATACGGCTTTTCTCTGTTGAGACTCTTTCTCTTGAGCCTCATCACCTTCATGAAGAGGAATTCAGGGAAAGCAATATTCCTACTAATACCTCTCTGTGGAATGTGGCAGCAGAGGTAGTTAACAGAGCTGCCTCCAGAGAATGGGTTAGTGTTGAGGCAGCCATGCCCCAGATTCCCTGTGACAAAGGGCTGGTTAAATTTGAGTTGTATGGGTTTATGATGTGATGGTTAAAAGATAGCATATACAGGGTGGGGCAAAAGTAGATTTATAGTTGTTTGTATGGAAAATAATACAATAATAAATTATAATACAAGAATAACCTCTGTGTTTTGCATATCACAACTATAAACCTACTTTTGCCAACCTTTTATTTTAAAAACATTGTGACTATAAAATGGCTTTGCCTGTATGTGACTGTTAAATAATAGAAATATAGTTGGTGGCTGAATCCAGCAAATCTTGTGATTTTTTTAATGCTTTAGGAGGCACTTTTACTTGAAGGTGGATTATAAAGTAGGAAAAATTACTATGTATTGGTCAAAAATCTTGAATTAGAGATATTATTTCATGAGGATGCAATTAGATAACATACCTTTTGGATGCTTTTTGCACAGTTTTTATTTTCAATAGTCAACCAATTCCGTATTTCTATACCTCCTCTCAAGCATAGATAGATACTGTATTACAGTACAAATTATTCATATTTAAGTAGTCTTTCTGGTTATCGTAATCAAGTCACTGAGCAGAAGCTGGTCATATAAGCTTATTACTTAAAATGTCTATTTCCTTAAAAACAGGAACACATTTCCTATGAAGAGATACTGCTTAACGGATAGTATCATCCTATTATTAGTCGTTGAGAAAGGTTTCTGTAATAACTACTCTGTATCAATGCTGTCCTTTTAAGGAAAAATCTTTTGATTGTTTCTCTGTCCAGTGTGACCTTAGGGGCTGTTACTCTTTTTTTTTCCCTTCTGAGGATATCTACTACTAGAGCTTTTCTTCTCCCAGAGGACATTTAGGTACAAGTTGGGGTTCTGTTCATACCTTTCTGAGACATGAAATGTAACTTGCTCATGGAACTCCTGTTTTTCCTTTCTAAGGCCAAGAATAGCAGTAGAGCCCTAGTTGTGGTGGGATTGAGGGCAGTTTCTTGTACCTCCTTATCTTGTCATATAGTAGGAATAATGTTTATGATGTTGTAGTCCTGGCTTCACTTGGCATTTAACCAACCTCCAATGCTGTTTATTGCTTCGTATCCTCTGCCTCCATGAACATTATCCCTTAAATCTCTATTGCCTTGTAATATATGAGGCAACAAATAGTTTCTATGATTGGTTAAATGCTGGCATGCTACAAAGGTATATGTTTTACTGCCTGTATAACACAAATCTGTAGAGATTATTCCTATTATCCCAGCCTTCCCATTAAATGGGCCATACAGATACTATGGGACTCTGGATTTTTATTTCTATCCCTTTGGCAAGTTTCCCTATTAACTGGCATTAGCACAAAAGAAAAGCAAGGAAGAATGGGTTGGTGCTGATTACTGAATTTTTTTATATCAAGGGAGCATCGTGAATTGGAGAATAACAAGGGAAGAAATGGCTCTGGTAGGTGAATGCCATTTATGGTGGTATATGCTATCTTTACATGCTTCAACAGGTGAGGGCAGTTTCAGGCAAACAAATAGCCTTTCTTCCTCACCCTCTGCCAAGAGTTTAAAAAAATTCAGATTTTTATTTAATAATTCATATTTCATTCAATAATTCATCCAGTTCCCATCTGGTAAGAGTGCCTGCATGCTGTCAGGCAGCTGAAAATACACTGCATTATGCACAATTAGGCCAAATGCTAACCTTGTTTTTTGTAATAATATGTTGATTTTGCAATAGCTTTCAGTTCACTCTGAAAATGCTGCAGTTTTATGTAACCTTGTGATGGAAGTAGACCCTGTTATGCATTGTGTTGATAAAATTGGAACTGGGGTAAAAAGAAGTGTAGAGGTTTTATGAACTAGGAATTAAATCCAAGTTTTTAAACGTCAGATCTGGCGCTCTTGACACTTAGTTTTAGAAACATTTAGGCGATTATTTTAGTTTTCCATGTTATATTTTTTATTATATTACTAAAAGCATAGTAGATTAAAAGTATTCTTGTTCCAGTCTGACTCAAAAAAAGCTGTATAAACCTAATTGGAGCTGTACCCAAAAAATTAAGGTAAACTTTTTTCATTTATTCACTTATTTTTCTTGGATATGACTTAATATTTGGAATGAGAGCCCAGAAACTGTTTTCAGAGCATTGCTGTTAGGAAAAAGAATCCTGTATGTTTATATCTCAGTTCTTCCTAAATTAGGAGAGGGATGCTTTCCGACTCCCTTTTTTTACAAACTGCCAAGTTTATAAAGTGCCTTCTGGATCTGAGATCCTGTCCTTTATTAATTCTCATTTGCCACCCCTGAAAAACCACATATGGTTAGGTTGTTGACTTACAAGATATTGTCATTATTGTATAGAATTCTTCATTCTTTTACCAAATACTCCTCCAGCTAATGTGGCAGATAGAATGACAGCCAGTGTGCTCCCACTCTCTGGTTAGTGTTTCTTTAATGCAGATTGACTTGCTCAGCAGTTGCATTTTGTCTGAAGCCCTTGTTAGGGCCTGCTCTGTATGTGGATTCATAACACATCTGTGTGTACATCTACTGTGCTGTATAAATAATAATAAGTAATCACCAGATGGCCTATAACTGCTCCTCTGGACCCACTGGGTCTCTTGAAGCCGTTAGGAAAGTCTTCTGGCGTTTTGCTGGGGAAAACTTGTCATAGATTTATTTCAAAAAAAAATTCAAACATACAACTGGTGTTTAGGACCAGATATTGCTGTCTGTGTTGTAAATATTTAACAGGCTTTGTACAATGACAAGTAAAAGCGCCATTACTAACCACACACAGTGGCTGTGGAGCTCTTCTTCCCCCCCGGCCATTTAGAAAGGAAACGGAACGCCGATAAATTGTGCATTATGAATTAAGGTGCAAGAGCTGCTCTTTGGAAGCTCTTTCATAGGAGAAGAAAGAGAGCTTACACAGTCTGCTCAAAGGATGTAACTGGGCAAATTTAAGCTTTTTAACCATATGCCAGTGATTTAAAACACGATGCCCCTTTTAAATTAGACTTTTTAATATAAGAAAAGCCCCTTGAGCTGGAGTTTGGTCAGAGCCTGGTTTTTATCTTAATTGAGTCTTTACAACCAAATCATAAAACCCTTTGAAAGGGTTACAGTTGTGTTAGTAAACACTTAGCTAAATTTTTAGACTTGGTTATATCTAAAAATTTCACGTATATTGTTTGCCAATATTGCTTATAAAGCAAAACATCTTTATTTTGTCCTCTTTTTATTCATTTTTTTGTTAAAAGGGTTGTATATTTTGGGGTTTTGGGGGGGAAATTTTTTTATTCTGGTTTTCGGCTTATACTTTTCTGTGTTATATTTTGCTATTACTAACCCTTTTGCTCCAATACCTATTCCAGGGTACTTGGTCACTGTAGTAATGCATGTTTTTAAAAATCAAAATGGAGGTGATTACCTTTAAATTTTAGTGTTTTTAAATCTTTGTTTATCATGACAAAAAGGTTTTAAACAGAAATTGGATATCTTAGGTTTCTAGCCTCGCCTCCTTTTGTATTTTTGAGGGCTGAATCTATTTAACCACAGAGGAACTGTTCTATAAATCATAGCACATGGCTGTTACTTTTGAGTTAGGATGTGTAGAAAGCTTTTCTCTTTCAAAAGCTCATCTTGAAGAAATGACATAAAAATTGTGAGGGATAAATGCTGTTGTTAATAGATTGTTGTAGATAGGTTTCACTTTTTAAATTTTCTCTAACAAAATTATCAAGTTAAGTATAGGGTTTCAAAAAAGAAAGAATTACAGAGAAAAGATGGAAGTGTTGGGGTTTATCTCTTTGTAATAGTGCTTTCGTGTTTTTACTTTGAAATTTCTCTGTGCAGTGAACTGCGTAAGATTATGCTTTGGTAAGAATCTGAACTGTTTGCAATTGTCGTGTGAAAGTACATAGAGAATGAGGACGACTTTGTGAAATTAGCCATTCCCAGTCTGGCACACTATGTGCCCTGTGTGGCTCCTGATTCTGCTGGCAGATTGAAGAGCTGAACCAGCTTCTGCTCTAAAGACTAAAATTGCCAGCTATCATTCCAGCATTTAAATCTTGTAGCTCACATAGATGATGTCAGATTTTGAGCAAACATAGTTCTGTCTTTCGATCCCAGGTGGAATTTGCAATTCCCTAGGCTGGAAAGAAAAAGTTCTCCCTTTTTGCCTTTGAAAAACTGGAGTAGCTCTGCAGGGAAAGTCTGCAGAATAAATCTGCAGCCTTGCCGTGTCCTTTGAGTCATTGCAGAACGCTTGAGTGCTCTGTTTGGCATTCAGCAGATTGGCTGTCAGAACCAGAGCTCTGCTTATCAAAGACATGTCTCTGGAAGAACCATTTATGTTATTCCAGAGAGAATCATCCTGTGGCAAAAGGGATGCCCCTCTTTCTTCCCAAGGGTCTAATCTTCTTTTGATACTGGGCAATTATCCCTTGATTTTCCTGAAAAAAATACTTAAGTCTACCATAAAGATTGGCACCAGCACAGGTTGCAGACTTGGTTACAATGACAAACTGATTTCTTGGCCACAGGGAGGGGCATCAGGGTGACACTCATAATTATAATTGAGGCTTAGTGGTGATTTTTCTGCTGAGTATCTCAGTGTCTCTTCTAAGTTTGGTTTCTCTTTCTCTAAGGAAGATAGCATTTGCTTTAGTTTTTGCACACCAGTCACTATAAAAATGCTGTGAGAATTGTCTCCCCCCCCGCCCCCCCACTTCCTCAAGCCTCTTTCTTTGTCTTTAGTTACTGTCTTCTTCAGTTTGTGATCAAATGCTATAATCTAATTTTTTACTTTTTGCCTTCCTCTTACACAGCTTGCCTTGGCTTGTATTAGCTGCTATTGTACCTGGTAGGGATTATTCACCAGAATTTCCTCTAACTTAAAAAAAATAATAGATTCTTTTTAAGATTAATTTTATATTTACAAGGAAAAAAAAGCGTGGGAAGTAAATACTACAGAGTTCCCATATATCCCTATCACTCCACTCCCCCTACCACCAAATCATTTTGGTTTTTTTTAAAATATATTTTATTGATATTTTACAGAGATGAAGGGAGCGAGATAGAGAGTTAGAAACATCGATGAGAGAGAAACATCGATCAGCTGCCTCCTGCACATCTCCTACTGGGGATGTGCCCGCAACCCAGGTACATGCCCTTGACTGAAATCGAACCTGGGACCTTTCAGTCCACAGGCCAACGCTCTATCCACTGAGCCAAACCGGTTTCGGCCACCAAATCGTTTTTTACTGTGATACATTTGTTACAACTGATGAGCCAGTATTGATACATTATTATTAACTAAAGTTTACATTAGGGTTCACTGTTTGTATTGTGCATTCTGTGGGTTTGGGCAAATGTATAATAGCATGTATCCATTATTACAGTATGGTACAGAATGGTTTAAGAATTCTTATCTTTTTTTCTCCCTCTCCCCAGACCGTGGTAACTCTTGATCTTTTTGCTATCTCTATAGTTAGTCATGCAGTCCTCTAATTTTTTAAAGTTTTAAGCAGATAATCATGTGATTGAGAATAGCTGGAGAAAGAGGGAGAAAAAAATTAGACATGTGAGATCACAGCTCCACAGTCAGTCCCTCTAAAAGTCCAAGAATCTATCCAGAGATTTAGATGGCCACCCTTTCTATCTCTCTGATGTTAAAAGATTTGGCTTGCCTAGTGACAGTTCTTCTGGTTCTAGGTATTCAAAGGACAGGATGAACACTTAATTGGCTGTATTTGAGGTGTCAAGGTATTAGGGCTGGGAAAAGCAAGAGGAAGTAGAGCCCTTTTCATTTGTTAAGTTAAGGACAGTAAAGTCTCTCCTCTGCCCTCCCATAGGCAGCCTTATATGTGATTGAAAAAAATCAGTGCAATTTGAAAGTAAACAGGAAAGATTCCCTATCCAGAAATAAACCCTTTTCTTTTTTTTTCTTTTTTTGCTTACATTTATTTTATACTAGTGTCTCAGTGCATGGATTCGTGCATATTAAAAGGAAATTAATTAGAAGGTGGCTGGCAGGCCGGACAGGCCCTGGAACCAACCTCCTGGGGTCTCTCCGCAGCGGGCCACACCTGGGGCAGTGCTGTGGCTTGAAGGGCATCTGTAGAGTGAGCAGAGTCCCTCTGGAAAGTGGGGTCCCTCTGCCTGGCCTGTGGGGATCGGCCGCTACCAGTCGGAGCGTCTGCCCCCTGGTGGTCATTGTGGTGTCATAGCTACCAGTCGGACTGTTGCTTAGCATTTTATATATAAACTAGAGGCTCGGTACACAAAAATTTGTGCACTCGGGGCAGGAGGGGGGGGGTCCCTCAGCCCGGCCTGTGCCCTCTCGCAGTCTGGGACCCCTCAGGGGATGGCCACCTGCTGGCTTAGGCCTGCTCCCCGGGTGATTGGGCCTAAGATGGCAATCAGACATCCCTCTGGCAGCCTGGCAGCCCTTGGGGGATGTCCATTGCCAGCAGGGAGCAGGCCTAAACTGCAGTGCAGTCGGACATCCTTTGCGCTGCTGAGGAGGCAGGAGAGGCTCCCACCACCAACGCTGTACTGGCAGCCATCAGCCTGGCTTGTGGTTGAGCAGAGCTCCTCCCATGTGAGAGCGCCCTGACCACCAGAGGGCAGCTCCTGCATTGAGCGTCTACCCCCTGGTGGTCAGTGTGTGTCATAGTGACCAGTCATTCCCAGTCCTTCTGCTGTTAGGGTCAGTTTGCATATTACCCTTTTACTATATAGGATACAGGCTTGATGCATGGGTGGGGGCCGGCTGGTTTGCCTTGAAGGGTGTCCCGGATCAGGGTGGGGGTCCCGCTGGGGTGCCTGGCCAGCCTGGATGAGGGGCTGATGGCTGTTTGCAGCTGGTCACACCCCCTTCAGTGTGGGGGTCCCCACTGGGGTGCCTGCCCAGTCTGGGTGAGGGGCTGAGGGCCGTTTTCAGGCGGGTGGGTGACTGAAGCTCCCAACCTCTCCTTTTTTCCTTTTTTTTTTATTCTGGGATTTATTTACCTTCTATGGCTGTCACTGGAGCTGAGAGCCAGCTTTAGCTCTGAGGCTCGCTCCAGCTCTGAGACCTCGGCTGCTGAAAGCAGGTATCTGGATTTGTTTGGCTTCTATAATTGAAACACTGTTGCAGCTCCAGCTCTGAGGCCCGGCTGGCTGAAAGCAGGTTTCGGGGGTTTGTTTAGCTTCTATAATTGCAACATTGTTTCTTAGAGTGCAGCTCCGAGGCCGGCAGCGGCAGGCAGGGAACCTTGGATTCCTCCATCACTGGAGCAAGCAAGCCTCCTGTTTGCTTCAGCTGCCTGGCTGCCGGCCGCCATCTTGGTTGGCAGTTAATTTGCATATTGCCCTGATTAGCCAATGGGAAGCGTGTCAGAGGTACGGTTAATTACCATATTTGTCTATTATTATATAGGACTAGAGGCCTGTTGCACGAAGAGATTTGTGCAATAGGCCTTCCTTTCCCCTGGCTGCTGGCACGGGTTTTCCTCCAGCACCTGGCACCCAGACCTTTGCTCTGGCCAGGCTCCCGCCGGATCCGGCCCCAGAGCCGTGAGGCTTTGCTGCTCTGCCGGCTTTCATTGCTCTGCTGGTCCGGAGGCCATGAGGCTTCACTGCTCCGCCAGCCCCGGGGATGGGAGGCTTTCCTGCTCCGCTGGCCCCGGGCCATCAGGCTTCACTCCACCACTTGGAGCCTACGTATGCAAATTAACTGCCATCTTTGTTAGATTAATTTGCATACTCTCCTGATTGGCTGGTTAGTGTAGTGAAGGTATGGTCAATTTACATGTTTGTCTATTATTAGGTAAGATTTTAATTTTTTTATAAATCTTTGTCGTTGAATAAACCCTTGTACTTCTACATTAAATAAAAATTCATGTAAATTAATGTTATTTAGCCCTGGCTAGTTTTGCTCAGTTGATTGGGCATTGTCCTGTGCACCAGAAGGTCACCAGTTCGATTCCTGGTCAGGGCACATTCCCAGGTTGTGGGATTGATCCTCAGTGGGGGCTGTGCAGGAGTCAGCCGATCAATGTTGCTCTCTCACATCGATGATTCTCTCTCTCTCTCTCTCTCTCTCTCTCTCTCTCTCTCTCTCTCCCTTTCCCTTCCTTTTTCTCTAAAATCAATAAAAACATTTTTTTAAAAAGTATGGGAGCTATAATTCACTCTTTAGTATAAATTAGTTTAACCACAGATGTAATATTGGCTACATAAAGTTTTCCTTTGGGGTTAGGAGATAATAGATGAGAACTGGCTTAGGTGGAATGGCTCCAAAGCAAAAGACACATGACAACTTAAGAGAATGTTTTGGGCTATCTCGGCTTCCTTCTACTATAAGCTAGGTGAGAAGTATAAATCTTAAGAGCTTAAGAGCCCCAATAAACACTAGAAGCAACTTAATTCTCTTTGGACAGAAAGAGAGACATTTTCTCCTTTTCTTGCCCTGGAAAATTTAGATTGATAAAATATGGGGAAATGAGAGTGACCTGATTTCTCTAGTTTTAGGATTCAAGTTTCCTATCTACTTAGAATTCAAACTACCTGGTATTGGGTATGGTCTCTTTTCATAGAGATATTGACTCTTTATCTACTAGATTTGGCTACATATGAGAATTTTCCAGTCTTGGCCTTAATACTAACATAATTTTCTTATTTATTGAATCTAACTGACTCTGAGGTAAGATGAACATTGGCCTAGGAAAGCTCTATACCATGATGTTCAAGATTAACATAATTAGTGCAGACCAACAGCTCATGTATACATACATACACATACAACTTAGAGGAAATGTTGTGTTTATATAAAGTGCAGGAAAATTATATTCCATCCGGGATCATATGGGGGATATGAGAAAGAATAAATTACAAAGAAAATTGTTTAACTTTATCAATGTGATAACAATAACAACAGCAACAATAACAGAAGCTAACTGAGCTCTTATTCTGAACTGTGGAAAAGTGCTTTACTGGTATTGTTTAATCCTAGAAATTCATTGAGGGAGGATAAAATATTATCCCAATTTTGCAGATGAGAAAAGAGGCTCAGGTTAAATAACTTGTACAAGGTCACATAATATTTTGTGATGGAACTGCAGTGCAAACCCAGACAGACTAGTTTCAACTGCTTTCTTATTCTCCATATACACATAAATATATATATCTAGTATAGAAAAATATGGGTAAGTAGTGGTTTTTTGGTAAATGGGACAAATGCAGTTAGTTAAGATTTGGCTTGCTGCTGATAGAAACCTATAGTTTGCTGCTGATCTAGGCCTGAATGCCATACCAGAGAGAGCTGGATTGACTGCTGAGCTCTGCCTGTACAAAAAGATAAGAATTCTTAAAAGATCTCTCTGCAAATGCCTCAGCCTTAATCTATAATGTTGTTGTTTTTTATCTGCCTGGGAGTGCTACTGAAATGTGAGATAAACAACCATTGTTTTGCAGCAGGGATATGACTTTAAGATGGGAAAGAAAACTAATTCTTTTTAATCCTCACCCATTGATTTTTAGAGTGGAAGGGACGGAAGGAAGGAAGAGAGGCGGGTGGGGGGAGGGAGGGAGGGAGGGAGGGAGAGAGAGAGAGAGAGAGAAAGAGAGAGAGAGAGAGAGAGAGAGAGAGAGAGAGAAACATCTATGTGAGAGAGAGACATCAATAGTTTGCCTCCCACATGCATCTGGGACCTGGACTGGAGATCGAACCTGTGACCCAGGTACATGCCCTTGACTGGGAATCCAATCTGGGACCCTTCGATTTGTGGGCTGATACTCTAACCACTGAACCACATCAGCCAGGGCAAGGGCAAGGAAACTAATTTTTGGCCAACCAGAAATGTAGAAAACTGGAACCTAAAAATCAGAGTTTCAGCATCCTCCACTAATAGGCCCAAAGAAGCATTGTGGAGTCATCTTTGTGAATTCTAGACTGGGTCACTTCCTGATTCATATTCCCTTCTTCTCCATATTAGTTTTATGCCTGTAAGTTCCCAAATGCAAAGGATGGGATCTGGGTATCTTGCTTTGTGTAGTGCCATGTAGTAGTGCAGCTTTTGTTATAGTGGCTGCTATACTAATTGGTAACAAGAGGAAATACGACTAAAGTGCAATTAGGGTGTGATTTGAAGTACTTTAACAGTATGATGAGATGTATGTTTTACCCAGTGATTGCTAGCTTGTTTATTCGCTGATGTTCTTGACATATGATAGATACATGAAGGGTTTTACTTGTTGAATAATAAAATTATTCTCTACTCACATTTCATATCCTTCCCTTCTTTGACTTCATAGCACTGCCATATATCTGTTCTTTCCTTACAAACTGTGGTGTGCTAATGCAGTGGACATATAGTTTATTATTGGAAGTGAAAGTTTACAACTAAATAGATACATGAAAATATTTATTTCCAATACCACTTTTACTACGATACTATTTAAATGAAAAAATTCACAAAATCACAAATTATGTGCCTAAAAAAGTTACTTCTACGTTAAGCTGTACACTTCAAACAGAATTAATTCCAAAACCTGAGTAGGTGGATCATACATACACCAGAGCTACTGTCATGTGGCCTGGCCCAGCAAAGCTGATTTCTACACCCAAGAATATATTTTTCATTAATTTTGCAAAATAAAGGCCACTTGGGGGTGTTTGGGCGATGCAAAAAAAAAAAAAAAAAAAAAAAAGAAAATATTTATGTGAAATGACTTGTGATAAAAATATGTTGAAGTACACATAAAGGACCAAAGAGATTGGAGTCTCATAGTTGATATTTATAGTAAAGGAATTCTTTGTTTGTTTTGTTTGAATGTCTTTATCTTTTACTGGAAAGTTGCATATATATATATATATATATATATATATATATATATATATATTCCTTCTTGATTCTGATAATGATTCATTGTATAACTGTGGACTATGTGAAACTAATTCTTCATTCAACTGCAGAAAATATCTATTATCTTTTTTTTTTACCTCTGACGGTGAAGTCAAATTCTTGGCTTCAGAGCTGAGAATGCTTTTTTGGGCAAGGTCACAAACTATAAAAATAATGACTATAGGTATCCAAAGATCTCATTTGTTTATTTTACTGGATGCTTTGGACAGGCCAGTTAGTTGTATGTATGCATATACTTCTGTGTGTGTGTGTGTGTCCCCTGACAAGAGTTCCTATAAAACTATAAATGCAAAGGGAAAAGGGATTCAAGGCAGCAACCTATCAAACATAGACTACAAACTTGGCTCCTATGAGGTTATTGGACAGACAGTGACAGCTCAATAGGATGGATTATTTTTTTTATTTTTTGGTTAATCCTCACCCCAGGATATTTTTTCATTGATTTTTAAGGAGAGTGGAAGAGAGAGGGAAAGACAGAGAGAAACATCAATGTGAGAGAAACACATCGTTTGGTTGCCTCCTGCACAAGCCCTGGCCAGGGCCCGGAGAGGAGCCTACAACCAAGGTACATGCCTTTGACCTGAATTGAACCCGGGACCCTTTGGTCCACAGGCCAACACTCTATCCACTGAGCCAAACCGGCTAGGGCTGGATGATTTTTTTTTAAAGGTCTTTGTTTTGTGTGTGTGTGTTTTTTTTAATATATTTTTATTGGTTTCAGAGAGGAAGGGAGGAGAGAGAGAGAGAGAGAGAAACATCAATGAGAGAGAATCATAGATCGCTGCCTCCTGCACACCCCGCCGCCCCATTGACCAGAATTGAACCTGGAACCCAGGTTCCAGGCCAATGCTCTATCCACTGAGTCAAACCGGCTAGTGCTTAAGGTCTATTTTTTAATACTAAGCCTCAGTTACCTCCGTTTTGTGTCTCTGTTATCAAGCTTGATGACCCTCTCCCCCCACAAAAACCCTTTAACAGGCATCAGTTATATTTGAATCAAGTGAAAAGAGTTGCTGAAATAGTTTTAAAGATCTCAGTTGTGTTGTTTAGGTGGAGTTAGCTGTATAATACCAGAATGGGCAGATAGTATTAGACATCTGTCACTTCTCTGAGCATCACTTTTTTACACAGTGGTAATCTGTGTGCATTCATTTTTTCACTGTATTGTGTTTATAACTTCAGACATTTTAGTTCAGTTCCAAGGTAGTTCTTAGGACTAAGGAAGAGACTATAGTCCACTTAGGCTGAATTGGGAAGGGACAATAAAAGTGGTTACTCTAAAATGTTCTAGGGCCTAGGTTCTAAATATGTGTTTATAAGGCACTATATTAGATTTTTTTTTTAATTTAGCGATTCCCTCTTAAGTCTTTCCTTTTCTTCTAAGTTTTATGCATAGGTAATTGAAAAAGTGGAAAGGGGAAACTTTATTTCAGCATTCTTATACTTTATATGCATTTGAAACTACAGCCAGATAGGGCCTTAGGAGGCTTTTACTTTCAGTCATTCACATGGGACGAGAGAGAGAGAGAGAGAGAGAGAGAGAGAGAGAGAGAGAGAGAGAGAGAGAGAGAGAGGAAGAGAAGAGGGGGGAGAGGGGAGAGTGGAGAGGAGAGAAGAGAGAAAGAGAGAGAATGAATGTGCATCTTTAGCATCTCTTGGTAGAGCAGTGGTTAAAGGTTCGAACATATTGTACCTTATTGGCTATTCCCTAGTCCTATGGGAGGCATTTTGCTCCTCCACAGACAGTAATCAGCTTGTCAGAGTCGAATGGCTTTTTGTTTTTTCTTTATCTAGAAAAATGCAGTGGGCTAAGCCTTTCTGGGAAGCAATTTCTTCCTTACCGCATGAACAGAAGGTCATGGATGCTGTCTCAGAAACAAAGGGGAAATGGTGATAGAAAAATCAGCAGCTGGGGCATAATTGGATTGGAGTCTGTCAAAGAGACTCTTGACAATTCTTGCTTGGAAGCTGGACTTTCTGCTATGCTGTGCTTTTCTGTCTTAACATCCTATATAATAAAGAAGAGGTGATATGCAAATTGACCATCACGTCCCCACACAAGATGGCTGCCGCCCGTGGTCAAAAAATGGCTGCCTCCATTTGGCCACAAGATGGCCAGCAGGGGAGGGCAGTTGTGGGCGATCAGGTCTGCAGGGGAGGGCAGTAGTGGGCGATCGGGCCTGCAAGGGAGGACAGTTGGGGGCGACCAGGCTGTCAGGGGAGGGCAGTTAGGGGTGACCAGGCCTGCAGGGGAGGGCAGTTGGGGGCAACCAAGCCGGCAGGGGAGGGCAGTTGGGGGAAACCAGGCCAGCAGGGGAGGGCAGTTGGGGGCGACCAGGCCTGCAGGGGAGGGCCATTGGGGATGATCAGGCCGGCAGGGGAGGGCTGTTGGGGGCGACCAGGCCGGCAAGGGAAGGCAGTTAGGGGTGACCAGGCCTGCAGGGGAGGGCAGTTGGGGGCGACCAGGCTGGCAGGGGAGAGCAGTTGGGGGCGACCAGGCCAGCAGAGAAGGGCAGTTGGGGACGATCGGGCCAGCAGGGGATGGCAGTTGGGGGCGACCTGGCCGGCAGGGAGGGCAGTTGGGGGCGATCAGGCCAGCAGGGGAGCAGTTAGGCGTTGATCAGGCTGGCAGGGGAGTGGTTAGGGGGTGATCAGGCTGGCAGGCAGAAGCGTTAGGGGCAATCAGGTAGGCAGGCAGGCGAGCGGTTGGGAGCCAGCAGTCCCGGATTGTGAGAGGGATGTTCAACTGCCGGTTTAGGCCTGATCCCTGTGGGGTCCCAGATTGGAGAGGGTGCAGGCTGGGCTGAGGGACAACCCCCCCCCCCCCCCACACACACACACACAGTACTCGTGCACCGGGCCTCTAGTTAGATTAATAAGCAGTGAGTACTCTACTTCAGGCTTAATTTTTCAGACTCTTTTTTCTGAGCACTCTATGAACATAAACATACAACAAGTTATTTATTTTTACTTAGTGGTTTTCAATTTTTTAAAAAGAGTATGTTTTTAGAGCTATTTTAGATTCACAGCAAAATTGAAGGGGAAGTACAGATTCCCCATATACACATTCCTTTCTCCCACACGTAACATAGCCTCCCCCATTATCAACATCCCCCACCAGAGTGGTATTTGTGTTACAGCCAATGAACCTACACTTATAGGTACATCACAATCACCCAAAGTCCATAGTTTACCTTAGGGTTTGCTCATGATGTTGTACATTTGATGAGTTTGGACAAATGTATAATGATATGTATCTTTTATTATATTATCATACAGAGTATTTTAACTGCTCTCAAAATCCTCTGTGCTCCATCTGTTTACCCTATCCCATTCCTCCCCCGACCCCAGGTAATCTATTGATTGTTTTACTGTCTCCATAGTTTTACCTTGTTCAGAAAGCCATATAGTTGGGGTGATATAGTAAGTAGTCTTTTCAGATTGGCATCTTTCACTTAGTACTATGTATTTAGGGTTCTTCTGTGTCTTTTCATGGCTTGATACCTCTTTTTTTCTTCTTTTTCTTCCTTTTTTCTTAGCACTGAATACTATTTCATTGTCTGGATGTACCACAGTTTATCCATTCACCTACTGAAAGATATCTTGTTTTCTTCCAAGTTTTGGCAATTATGAACAAAGCTGCTGTAAATATCCATGTGCAGGTTTTTGTCGACATACTTTTCAACTCCTTGGATAAATACTAAAGAGAACGATTGCTAGATTGTATGGTAAGAGTATGTTTAGTCTGGTAAGAAACTGCCAAACTGTCTTCCGAAGTGACTTTACCATTTTCTATTCCCACCAGCAATTAATGAAAGTTTCTATTGCATCACACCCTCACAAGCATTTGGTGTTGTCAGGGATCTGGATTTTAGTCATTTGAATAGGTGTGTAGTGGTTATGTCGTTTTTGTTTTAATTTGCAGTTACCTGAGGACATATGATGTGGAGCATCTTTTCATATGCTTAGCTGCCATCTGTATATCTTCTTTGGTGAGGTCTGTCAAAATCTTTGGCCCATTTTTTTTTTCTTATTGTTGAGTTTTAAGAGTTCTTTGTATATTTGGTATAACAGCCCTTTATCGATTTATCTTTTGCAAATATTTTCTCTTGGTGTGTGACTTGCCTTCTCATTCTCTTGACACTGTCTTTCACAGAGAGGTTTTCAATATATATATTTGTAATTTCTTTACTGGTTAAGGTATTACAAATGTGTCCTCATCCCTCCCATTAACCCCCAACTTCCCCCCGAGGTTTTTAATATTAATAAACTTTAGCGTATCAATTATTGCTTTCATGGAGTCAATGCCTTTGGTATTCTTCTCTAAAAAGTCACTGCCAAACCCAAGATTATCTAGGTGTTCTCCTGTGTTATCTTTTAGGAGTTTATAGTTTTGTATTTTATTTTTTTTTTAATATATCTTTATTAATTTCAGAGAGGAAGGGAGAGGGAAAGAGAGATAGAAACATCAATGATAAGAGAGAATCATTGATTGGCTGCCTCCTGCACATCCCCCACTGGGGATAAAGCCCGCAACCCAGGCATGTGCCCTTGGCTGGAATCGAACCTGGGACCCTTCAGTCCACAGACCGATGCTCTATCCACTGAGCCAAACCAGCCAGGGCATATAGTTTTGTATTTTAAATGTATGTCTATGACTCATTTAGAATTAATTTTTGTGAAGGTTGTAGGTTAATATCTATATTTAATATTTTGCATGTGGATGTCCAATTGTCCCAGCACTGTTTGTGTGAAAAGATCATGTTTGCTCCTTTGTATTACCTTTCCTCCTTTGTTAAAAATAATTATGTGGGTCTATTTCTGGGCTCTCTTTTCTGTTCCATTAATATTTTTGTTTGTTGTTTCACTAATGCTATCTTGTCTTGATCACTATAGTTTTATGTCTTGAATTGGATAGTGTCAGTCTATCAGCATTATTCTCCTTCAATATTGTGTTGGATATTCTGAGTCTTTGACCTTTCCACGTAAAGTTTAGGATCAGTTTATCACCCACAATATTACTTGCTGGGTTTTTTATAGAGATTGCATTGAATCTATAGATCAAGTTAGGGAAGAATTAATATCTTGACAATAAATATATATTTAGTTCTTTGATTTTGTTCATTAGAGTTTTATAATTTTCTTTGTATAGGTCTTATACATATTTTGTTAGATTTATACCTGTCTTTCATTTTGGGAGGTGCTAATATAAATGATATATTATTTTTAATTTCATATTCCACTTGTTCATTGCTGGTATACAAGAAAACAATTGACTTTCGTATATTAACCTTGTACTCTGCAACTTTGCTATAATTGCTTATTAATTCCAGGAGTATTTTTTGGGTGTTTTTTTGTTTTGTTTTCATCTGGATTTTCTACACAGACAATCACGTGATCTGTGAACAAAGTTTTATTTCTTCCTTCCCAAGTTATATACTTTTTATTTCCTTTTTTGTCTTACTGTATTAGCTAGGACATCTAGTACAATGTTGAAAGGGAATAGTGAGAGGGGGAATGGATCATCCTTGCCTTGTTCTTGCTCTTAGTAGGGAAGCTTCAAGTTTCTCATTATTAAGTATGATGTTAGCTGTAGGTTTTTTTGTAGATGTTCTTTATCAAGTTGAGGAAATTCTCCTATATTCTTAGTTTGCTGAGAATTTTTATCATGAGTAGGTATAGGATTTTGTCAAATGCTTTTTTGCATCTGTTGATATGGTGATGTGATTTTTCTTCTTTAGCCTGTTGATGCAATGGATTACATTAATTAATTTTCAAATGTTGAATCAGCCTTGCATACCTAGGATAAATCTCACTTGGTTGTGGTGTATAATTCTTTTTATACATTGTTGGATTTTATTTACTAATATTTTGTTGAGGATTTTCACATCTATGTACATGAGAGATGTTGGTCTGTAGTTCTCTTTTTTGTAATGCCTTTCTCTGTTTTGGTATTGGGGTAATGCTGGCCTCATCCTATATAATAAAGAGGTAATATGCATATTGACCATCATGCCCTCGCACAAGATGGCCATCCCCATGTGGTCATAGATGGTCACCACAAGATGGCCAGCAGGGGAGGGCAGTTGTGGGCGATCAGGCCAGCAAGGGGAGGGCAGTTGGGGGCAACCAGGCCTGCAGGGGAGGACAGTTAGGGGCAACCAGGCCAGCAGGGAGGCAGTTAGGGGCGGCCAGGCTGGCAGGGGAGGGCAGTTGGGGGGGACCAGGCCTGCAGGGGAGGGCAGTTGGGGGCAACCAGGCTGGCAGGGGAGGGCAGTTAGGGGCAACCAGGTCAGCAGCAGAGGGCAGTTGTGGGGGGTGGGGGGACCAGGCTTGCAGGGGAGGGCAGTTGGAGGGGACCAGGCCTGCAGGGGAGGGTAGTTGGGGGTGACCAGGCCGGCAGGGTAGGGCAGCTGGGGGCGACCGGGCTGGCAGGGGAGGGCAGTTAGGGGCAACCAGGCCAGCAGGGGAGGGCAGTTCGGGGTGAGATCAGGCCAGCAGGGGAGGGCAGTTGGGGGCAATCGGGCCAGCAGGGAAGCAGTTAGGAGTTGATCAGGCTGGCAGGAGAGTAGTTAGGGGGTGATCAGGCTGGCAGGCAGAGTAATAAGTAAGAAAGTATTCCCTCTGCTTCTAATCCTTTGGAAGAGATTGTAGAGAATAGGTATAATTTTTCCTTAAATGTTTGATATAATTCACCAACCCGTTTGGGCCTGGTGCTTTCTGTTTTGGAAGTTGTTTATTGATTCAGTTAGTTTACTAGAGAGAGGTCTATACCTCAGAATGTAACCTCATTTGGAAATAGGATCATTGTAGCTGTAATTAGTTATTATGAGGTCATACTGGAGTAAGGTGGGCACCTATGCAATATAACTGGTATCCTTATAAAAACAGGAAATTGAACCATATAAAGATTGGAGTTATTCTGCCATAGCCAAGGAACACCAAAGATTATCAGCAAACCACCAGAAACTAGGAGAGAAGCATAGAATACATCCTTCTGAGGGAACCAGCTCTGCTGATGCCTTGATTTTAGACTTCTAGCCTTCAGAGTTGTGAGACAATAAATTTCTGTTGTGTTTAAGGCACCAGATTTGTGGTACTTTGTCAGGGCAGCTCTAGCAACTAATATAGGAGCCATTATATGTCAGGGCAGCTCTAGCAACTAATATAGGAACCACAGCCTGCCACACTGTGGTTGAAATCTACAACTTGCTGTAGTGAGTTGTTACCAAGAAGTGAAGACTAAGAGTTACCAGAGTCTTAGTTCTTCCCTGATACCCATCAGTCTGCTTAATGGCTTTTATATTTATCCTTGCTCCTTTCCCAAATTAACAGATGGGGCTGTTGTAATGTGATATGAAGGTTAATAGGATCCCATTAGTACCTCCTGGTTTGTCTGCATTCTGATGTAATAGGGTGGGAGGTTGTATATAATAAGGATTTTTTATCATTTTAGACCACAATCAAAAATTGAATATGACTCTATTGAAATAATAAAATGGCATTTTTTCCCTTTGTGTATTTTGCCAAATATCTCTAATTTTGAATAAGTCTGGGGGCTGGTTTCCAGAAACTAGCTCATGAATAATTTTCTCAATTCAGTCAGACCTTTATTAGCCTTTGTGAGTTCAATTTAATTTTTAAAAACTTGAATATCTATAATGTACTAGACATCATACTAGATACTAGTGATAAAAAGATATATAAGACATCAAAGTTATTCCCTGTCTTGTATAGGAGTCAGACACATAACTGCAGTTAAATTATAATATAATAAATGTAATAATATAAGTACAGTATTTTCAAATACTGAGAGGGTAGACATCAGGGAAAGTTTCATGGAGGAAATTATGTTTTAACTGGTTTTGAAAGATAAAGAAAAATTTGCGAGACAGAGAAGGTGGAGAACATTCCACACATAAGAGAATGTCAGACATGAAGAAAGAAACAGCATGGTACATTCAGAGAAATTCTAGGTAGCTTGCTGTAGATGGAGCACAAATTGTGATGGAGAGCAGCAGGAGATGAGGCTGGATTGATTAGCAGGGGCAGTTTCTAGGGAAACTGATGAATCGCTTCAGTATTGGATCACTATGACAGTAAAGAAGCATGTGGATAAGCATTACTGCTAGGCAGCATAGATTCCATTCTTTTCCCCTGCCTACCTGTTGTCCTCTTTAGTGGCCAATATTCTAAAAAATATCTCTTATGACTATAAAGCAAACATCCAAAATTTAAGAAGTTTCCCATTTGCCTGGTTTTATTTCAAAACCTTGCAAGTTAGACACGAAGATAATCAATAAGCTAAATATATCAACAAGTAATGGTAAAAAAATTTTTCTGCATTAAATTAAGGTGGCAATATATCCATGCCTCTTTTCCTATTTTGTTTGTCAGTTTATTTTGTGCATTAAATTCCACATATAAGAGAGATCACATGATACTTGCCTTTCTCCGACTGGCTTATTTCACTTAGCATAATACGCTCCAGGTCTATTCATGCTGTTGCAAAAGATAAGATTTCCTTCTTTTTAATGACTGAGTAGTATTCCATTGTGTAAATGTACCACTGCTTTTTTATCTACTCATCTACTTGGGCTGTTTCCATATCTTGGCTATTGTAAATAAAGCTGCTATGAACATACGGTTGCATATATTCTTTCTGATTGATGTTTTGGAATTATTAGGGCATATTCCCACAAGTTGGGTTGCTGGGTCCAAAGGCAATTCTATTTTTAATTTTTTGAGGAAACTTTATACTGTTTCCGCAGTGGCTGCACCAGTCTGTATTCCCATCAAGGGTGCACTAAGTTTCCCTTTTCTCCACATCCTCACCAGCATTTTTTGTTCATTTATTTATTGATGGTAGACATCCTGGCAGGTGTGAGGTGATAACTCATTGTGGTATTGATTTGCATCTCTCTGATGGTTAGTGATATTGAACATTTTTTCATGTGCCTATTGGCCATTTGTATGTCCTCTTTGGAGAAGTGTCTGTTTGGATCCTTTGCACGTTTTTAATTGGTTGTTTGTCTTATTGGTGTTGAGTTGTATAGGTACTTTGTATATTTTGGAAATTGAGCCCTTGTTAGATGTATCATTGGTAGACATGTTCTCCCATACAGTGGGTTCCCTTTCCATTTTGTTGATGGTTTGTTTTGCTGTGCAGAGGCTTTTTAGTTTGATATAGCCCCATTTGCTTGTTTTTTGTTTTTTTCATTTATTTCATTTGCCCTAGGAGACATATAGGCAAGAATATTGCTCTGAGAGATGTCTGAGCACAATGGAATATTATTCAGCCATAAGAAAGAAAGGAAATCCTTCCATTTGCAACAACATGGATGGATCTTGAGGGCATTATGCTAAATGAAATATGGCAGACACAGATAGATAAATAATGTATGATCTCACTTACACATAAATTCTAAAATAGCCAAAGTCATAGAACCAGAGAACAGAATCATCATTACCAGTGGTTGTGGGTAAGGGAAACATGAACATGTTGGTCAAAGGGTATTGTATTGCATTATATAACTGCCTTTGTTTTATTGTAGTCACTACTAAGTTGGCCTTTTTCTTTCATGAGTCTATCATTTTCAGTTTTTCCTTCTGCATTCCATATTAACATATACTCTGTTAATATAAGAATAGGAACATGTCCATTTTTGTAAAATTTAGCATTTAGTGTGTGAAATGCACTGAACTAAGTGTTTGAGACTTATAATTGAATTGGTTTTGCTAATGATCATATGAAGAGAATACATTTCTTCTTACAACTTGACGAATAAAATAAGCTTTGTGTGTTTAGGCAAATTGCCTAGATTACAGTTCATAATGAAAGTATAGAGATGTAAACTATGTTTAGTCTGAATCAAACACCTATGCACATTAAAATTAAGTAGTCATTAAAATAAAGATATTTAATAACCTTTACTAATTTTATTCCCTGGCCCCTAGAAATTATACCATTTAATTGAGGAAAAAGGGGACATGTAATACTTTAAACAATAAAATAAATAAATAAATACATACATACATACATACATACATACATACTGGAAAAAATTAAGGTGGCAAGCCAAATTCAGTACACCCTACCTACAAGCTTCTGGTTTATTTAAGAGACCTGCCAAACCATTTGAGTCTTTTTCTATTTCTTTACCACCCTATAACCTCTTGCTAAGGCTCTGGGCACTTAAGCTTAGATAGCTTGTTTAAAACAACATATTGCTGCAGTTTGGAATTATTTGTGAGTGAGTGAGTGAGTGAGTGAGTGAGTGAGTTTGAAGACTGAGAAATAGATCTTTTTTTTCTTCCCTCCCTCTCTTTTCTTCTCTGCTTCCCTCACTCCAGCCTTTCCAGCTTCAATTTTTATTTTGGCTTAACTATTACAGTACTAAATTGTATAAGCCCTTAAAGTCATTAATAGGCTCTATACTGTGACTTGTGTATGCTCCGCTCTGCTCAGCTCATTGTAAGCATTCAGAATCTCCTGTATTATCAAGAAGTGTTTAGAGCAGAAATAGGGAACCGTTTTTCTGCCAAGGGCCATTTAGATATTTATAATATAACTAGAGGCCCGGTGCACAAAAATTTGTGCACTTGGGGGGGGGCGGCCCCTCAGCCCGGCCTGTGACCTCTCGCAGTCTGAGACCCCTCTGGGGATGGCCACCTGCTGGCTTAGGCCTGCTCCCCGGAGGATTGGGCCTAAGATGGCAGTAAGACATCCCTCTGGCAGCCCGGCAGCCCTCAGGGGATGTCCACTTGCTAGCGGGGAGCAGACCTAAGCTGCAGTCAGACATCCTTAGCGCTGCTGAGGAGGCAGGAGAGGCTCCCACCACCAACGCTGTACTGGCAGCCATCAGCCTGGCTTGTGGCTGAGCAGAGCTCCCCCATGTGGGAGCGACTGACCACCAGAGGGCAGCTCCTGCATTGAGCATCTGCCCCCTGGTGGTCAGTGTGTGTCATAGTGACCAGTCATTCCCAGTCTTTCTGCTGTTAGGGTCAGTTTGCATATTACACTTTTACTATATAGGATAGAGGCCTGGTGCATGGGTGGGGGCCGGCTGGTTTGCCTTGAAGGGTGTCCCAGATCAGGGTGGGGTTCCCGCTTGGGTGCCTGGCCAGCCTGGATGAGGGGCTGATGGCTGTTTGCAGCTGGTCACACCCCCTTCAGGGTGGGGGTCCCCACTGGGGTGCCTGGCCAGCCTGGATGATGGGCTGATGGCTGTTTTCAGGCTGGCCACACCCCCTTTAGGGTGGGGGTCCCCACTGGGGTGCCTGGCCAGTCTGAGTGAGGGGCTGAGGGCCGTTTTCAGGCTGGCCGGGACTGAAGCTCCCAGCCTCCCCTTTTTTTCTTTTCTTTTTTTTTCTGGAATTTATTTACCTTCTGTAATTGAAACATTGTTGCCGTCACTGGTGCTCCCAGCTCTGAGGCCACGGCCTGCTGAAAGCAGGTATCTGGGGTTTGTTTAGCTTCTATAATTGAAACATTGTTGCTTTCGGGCTCAGAGCCAGGCCGCAGCAGGTGGGGAACCTTGGCTTCCTCCATCACTGGAGCAAGCAAGCCTCATGTTCACTTCAGCTGCGTGGCTGCCGGCCGCCATCTTTGTTGGCAGTTAATTTGCATATCGCCCTGATTAGCCAATGGGAAGCATAGTGGAGGTATGGTTAATTACCCTTTTTGTCTTTTATTAGATAGGATTTGTGGGCCATACAAAATTATCAACTTAAAAATTAGCCTGCTATATTTGGTCAAACATTTAATTAATTCACCCCAATGCCTTGGCAGGGCTAGACCAAATGATTGTGGCCTGCGGGCTAGACATTCCCCACCCTGGATTAGAGAGTTCTTTTTCCATAATGAAATTTTTAGCAGCCCAATTGAGGAAAACACTGTGTAGTAGATTTGCCTAAATCTAATGGTTAAGGTCCACAGTGTTCACACTGTATCTTTGGCCTTCCCAACCCATATGTGAGATCCAAGGATGGCTTCCCTTATTGTGTAGCAAATTAGAATATAAAAGTGAGTGATATGTTTTTGAAAGGTCTATACCTCATAATCCTATCTAATAAAAGGGTGATATGCAAATTAACCATCCCTCTGTCACAAAGATGGTGGCGCCCATAGCCACAAGATGGCGGCACCTAGTCCTCTCAGCCCCACGGGAGTCCCTCAGTTGGGGGGGGGGGTGGCGGCCACTGAGAGCGGGCAGCGTGAGCAGCCTTCATCGCCACAACAACACAAGCGTTCCACCCTGGCCACGGAGGGCCTGGGGGAGTGGGGGGAACACTTGCCTCCTCACCCCAGTGATGAGGCAAGCATTCCACACCCCGCCGCGGATGGGCCTCTGGCCAGGCTGGGGCGTGGAACGCTTGTGTTGTCGCCCCGGCAACAAGGCAAGCTTTCCACGCCTGGCCGTGAGTGGGCCTCTGGGCTGCGGAGAGCCTCTGGGCAGTGGGCGCGGAGGCCTCGCAGAGAGCTACTGGTGCACGGATTTGTATGCAGGGCTACTAGTATTCTAATAATAGTTTGAAAAGAGAGATGATATTGAAAAATATAAATGGGTAATGTCGGAACTTTTACTGAGTGATAATCACTTTGACCCAAAAAGAATCTTTCCTTGCTTTGTTAAAAACTAGTTATTCCTTTGGGAACTTTAATGGTACCTCAACTAAGTGGCTACATCTGGAAAGCAGAATACTAAAAAGTCTACCATTAGAGCAAAAGCAATTAGCTATGTAACTGATGCAGAACCAAGCCCTGCTGAATTGCTATTGGAATCTCTGCTCCAAGGCACTGGTCCTTTAAAGTTTGCTGAGCATTTAATCCATTCAAGAAAGTAGCTGCCATTTTAGGAAAGATAATGAATATTGTTGTTAATTCTTAAGCATAATTCCCAAAGTGGCCTGGAGTTTAACAAAGAGCCAGCCATTATGTATTGAGGTAGGGGATCAGCCAAAACTAAGGAAAGATGTGGCTCAAACTAAAACTCCGAACCTTAGTGAAGAGTGATCTTTAACTACCTCAGTCTCAAGAGCAACATCATAAGTTGCTTCTCTTTTACCATTTTGGCCTTCCAAAACCCGCCAAATAGTATATAACCATTGTTTTTAAGGAACCCTGGGGCAATAGGAAATAAAATAGAGTAATTTATTTGGTATACTATGTGAAAATGAAAATGGAAGTCTGCATTAGGGCACAATTGATAAATACTCATGAAGATATAGAATGAGATACTTCCTTGCATATTTCAGTTTCTGAGTTTCTTAAATAGAAAAAGAGGAAAAATCTATATATCTTGAAAATCATCATTTATTGGTTAGGAATGGTTGCAGCTTCAAGTACCTAACAGTAGCTTTAAACTTTGTGAACCTTATAACAAAAGAAGTCTAGAATTAGGACTCTTTTCCAGAGTTAAACAAGAGGACCTAGGTCCTTTCTACCTCTCTGCTTCACCACTTTTAGCTTTTACCTTTTAGTTTCAAGTTTGTCACCTCACAATCAGAGGGTGAGGAAGAAAAGAGAAGGAGTAGCACCAGAGACTTTTCTGCTTTTCCCTTTTCTTTAAAAAAAAATATTTTCAGTTTATTGATTTTTTTTTTAGAGTGGGGAGAGAAAGTGAAAGAGAAACATCAGTTTGTTGTTGCACTTACTTATGCATTCATTGGTTGATTAATGATGTGCCCTGACCAGGGATCAAACCTGCAACCTTGGTGTATCTGGACAACTGAGTAGCTCTACCCAACTGAGCTAATAGGCTAGCACTCTATCTTTCTCTTTTATAAGGAAACAAAAGCTTTTCCAGAGTTACAGTCTTCTACTGCCATTGGATTTCTGTGTCTCATTGACCTGAACTTTTTGACAGGTTTAGTATTAGCAGCGTGGGAGGCTGGGAAACGAGTATCTGGCTTTTTTTTTCTTTTTCTTTTTCTTTTTTTTTTTTTTTGCCTTTATAGTAGGAGACAAACAAGGGAGAAGAGTTGGGAATGAGGATGGGTTCAGAAACCAATGGTGCCTTCATCAAACCTATTGCCTCTTCCCTTTCTCTGTCCTTCCCTCAAGTAATCTAGCAAGTAAGACAACCGTCTTCAGGACCAGAGAGGCCTGATAAGCCAAGCCATACAGATTTCCAGTTTCAAAGTAATTGGACACAGAATTTAGTTTATGGCCTTACTGAAAAAAGTCACAAGAGAATATTATTAAAAAGAAATAAACGTGCCGAAACCGGTTTGGCTCAGTGGATAGAGCGTCAGCCTGCGGACTGAGAGGTCCCGGGTTCGATTCCGGTCAAGGGCATGTACCTGGGTTGCGGGCACATCCCCGTGGGGGATGTGCAGGAGGCAGCTGATCGATGTTTCTCTCTCATCGATGTTTCTAACTCTCTCTATCTCTCTCCCTTCCTCTCTATGAAAAATCAATAAAATATATATAAAAAAAAAAAAAAAAAAAGAAATAAACGGATTCTGGGAAGATGGTAGAATAGGAGGTACAAGGAATCTGTCTTCCCATCAGACAATAATTGCTCTGGCAGGATCTGTCTGATATAACTGTTGTGGGACCCTGGAGTCTATTGAAGGCTTGTAACTTTCAGGGTAAGAATTAGAGGAAAATTGTGGTTAATTTTAGTCGATTTCAGGAGAAGTTAGACATCCCCATTCCCTGTCAGGCCATTGTGTATATGTTCTTGGAGCAACTTGGAGGATGGGGTCATTTTTGCCTTTCCTCTGAATATCAGAGATCTGTGCTCTGATTGCTGATTGTTGCTTCTGATCACAGAGGTGTAGACAAAGAGGTTGTTAGCCATTTTGTGGCACCTCCCTGCATTGTTCTAAGCCCCTCTGGCTGATGTGACTTCTAGGACATTTAAAGCACCTTTACCCTTTTCCCCCTTTATTTTTAACTATTTCTCCTTTTAGGAGCCAGACATTAAAGACTAGGATATTAAAAAACAATTGCAGCCCTAACCGGTTTGGCTCAGTGGATAGAACGTCGGCCTGCGGACTGAGCAGTCCCAGGTTCGATTCTGGCTAAGGGCATGTACCTTGGTGGTGGGCACGTTCCCAGTGGAAGGTGTGCAGGAGGCAGCTGATCGATGTTTCTCTCTCATCGATGTTTCTAACTCTCTATCACTCTCCCTTCCTCTCTGTAAAAAAATCAATAAAATATATTTTAAAAAAACAAAACAATTGCATATGTGGGGAAAATTAGAAAGTGACTGTGCATGCCTAGGGAAAGGCTCAGTAAAGACCTTATAAGACATTGAGTGTACACATCAGGCTGAACCTTGGCACACAGGTTACCCTAAACAATGAAAAAACACAAAAACAATTACAAAAACCAGCAAACCCTGGGGAAGGGGTGGAATCTGATTTTCAGAGTTACAACTTTATTAGAGTCAAATGTCCAGTGTTCAGCAAAAAAATCACAAGGCATATAAAGAAAGAGCAAAGTATGACCCATTCAAAGGAAAAAAATAAACTGTTGTGCAAAAGACCTGATGGCAGATATATTAGACAAAGACTTTAAAAAACCTGTCTTAAAGATGCTCAAAGAACTAAAGATGTGCAGAAAGTCAAGAAAACAATATGTAAACAAAACAGAAATATCAAGGAAATAGAAAACCAAAAAAGAAATCCTGCAGCTGAAAAGCACAATAACTAAAATAAGAAATTTACTAGAAAGATTCAGAGCAGATTTGATCAGGGAAAAGAAAGAATCAGTGAACTTGAAGGTAGGAGAATGGAAATAATTGAGAGCAAGAAACAGAAAATAAAAATCATTGGAGGCCAGAAGACTGAGGGCCAATATATGCAGTCCTAAAAGAAAAAACTGTCAACCAAGAATCCTCTATCCAGCTCAACTGGCACGGCTCAGTGGTTGAGCATCGACTTATGAACCAGGTCACAGTTTGATTCCTGGTCAGAGCACATGCCTGGGTTGTGGGCTTAATCCTTAGTGTGGGGCATGTAGGAGGCAGCCAATCAGTGCTTCTCTCTCATCATTGATGTTTCTCTTTCTCCCTCTCCCTTCCTCTCAAATGAGTTAAATATATCCTATATAATAAAGAGGTAATATGCAAATCGACCATCACTCCAATACACAAGATGGCCGCCCCATGTGGACACAAGATGGCCACCACAAGATGGCCGGCAGGGGAGGGCAGTTTTGGGTGATCAGGCCAGCAGGGGAGGGTAGTTGGGAGGGACGAGGCCTGCAGGGGAAGGGCAGTTATGGGCAACCGGGCCAGCAGAGGAGGGCAGTTGGGGGCGACCAGGCCTGCAGGGGAGGGCAGTTGGGCGGGACCAGGCTGGCAGGGGAGGGCAGTTAGAGGTGACCAGGCCAGCAAGGGAGGGCAGTTAGGGGCAATCAGGCTGGCGGGGGAGCAGTTAGGCATTGATCAGGCTGACAGGGGAGTGGTTAGAGGTTGATCAGGATGGCAGGCAGAAGCGGTTAGGGCAGCGGTTCTCAACCTGTGGGTCACGACCCCTTTGGCGGTCAAATGACCCTTTCACAGGGGTCGCCTAAGACCATCCTGCATATTCAGATATTTACATTACGATTCATAACAGTAGCAACATTACAGTTATGAAGTAGCAACGAAAATAATTTTATGGTTGGGTTACAACATAAGGAACTGTATTTAAAGGGCCAGAAGGTTGAGAACCACTGGGTTAGGGGCAATCACACAGGCAGGCAGGTGAGCAGTTGGGAGCCAGCAGTCCTGGATTGTGAGAAGGATATCCGACTGCCCGTTTAGGCCTGATCCCACTGCCTAAACGGGCAGTCAGACATCCCTCAAGGGGTCCCAAATTGGAGAGGGTGCAAGCTGGGCTGAGGGACTCACCCCCTACCCCCATGGATGAATTTCGTGCACTGGGCCGCTAGTATATATATATTTTAAAAAGAATCCTCTATCCAGCAAAACTGCCCTTCAAAAGTGAGGGAGTAATTAGGACATTCCTAGGTACACAGAGGCTGAAAGAGTTTATGATCACTAGACCTGCCCTGCAAGAATTGCTCGAGGGAGTCCTGAAAGGTAAAATGAAAGGATACTAGGAAGTAAACTCAGAGCTACAGGGAGAAATCAAAATCTCAAGAAAGGTAAATATGTGGGAAATTATAAAGCTAGAATTATTGTAATAATGGTTTGTAACTGCACTTTCTGCTTTTTACAGGATTTAAAAGACTAATACTTTTTTGTTGTTTTTAATCCTCACCTGAGGATATTTTTCCATTGATCTTTTAGAGAGAGTGGAAGAGAGAGGGAAAGACAGAGAGAAACATCAATGTGAGTGAAACACATTGATTGGTTGCCTCCTGCACACACCCCTACCAGGGCCTGGGAAGGAGCCAGCAACCAAAATAACTTGCCCTTGACCAGAATCGAACCCAGGGACCCTTTGGTCCACAGGCCGACACTACCCACTAAGTTAAACTGGCTAGGGCAAAAGACTAATACTTTTAAAGAAAAAAATTATTAATGCATTAACTAATATTATTGTAACTTTATTTCTTCTTTTTTTTTTTGTTAATCCTCACCCAAGGATATATTTTTCCATTGATTTTATTTTTAGAGAGAGTGGAAGGGAGGGGAGAGACAGAGAGAGAAACATCGATGTGAGAGAGACACATCAATTGGTTGCCTCCCGCATACACTCTGACCAGTGCCAGCAATCGAGCCTGCAACCAAGGTACATGCCCTTGACCAGAATCGAACCCGTGGCCCTTCAGTCTGCAGGTCAACACTCTAACCACTGAACCAAACCAGCTAGGGCTAATATTACTGTAACTTTAATTTGTAACTCCAAATCTTCTTTTCTTCATAATTTAAGAGCCTAATGTATTTAAAAGAATTATTAGTTAATATTTTGGGGCCTACAGTGTATAAAGATGTAATTTTGTGACATCAGCAACCAAAAGGAATGGGTTGAGAACTGTAAAGGAGCAGTTTTTGCATTTATTGAAGTTAAACTGGTATAAAGTCAAATTAGAGTATTATAACTTTAGGTTGTTAAATGTAATTCCATGGGTAATCACAAAGAAAGCAACTATAGAATATACACAAAAGGAAATGAGAAATTTAAGCATTTCTTTAAAAAAATCAACTAAAAAGGAAGACAGTAATGAGAGACAAAAAAGCTATAGATCATATAGAAGACAAAGAGCACAATGACAGTCGTCCTCCTTATTAGTACTTACTTTATTTTTTTTTAAATATATTTTATTGATTTTTAGAGAGGAAGGGAGAGGGAGAGATAGATAGAAACATCAGTGATGAGAGAGAATCATTGATTGGCTGCCTCCTGCACACCCCCTACCAGGGATCGAGCCCGAAACCCAGGCATGTGCCCTTGGCCGGAATCGAACCTGGGACCCTTCAGTCCGCAGGCCAACGCTCTATCCATTGAGCCAAACCAGCCAGGGCAGTACTTACTTTAAAAGCAAATGGATTAAACTCTTCCATCAAAAGACAGATTGGTGAAATGGATAAAAACGTTATCTAACTATATGATGTCTCCAAGAGACTCACTTGAGACCCAAACACACAAACAGGTTGAAAGTGAACAGATGCCAAAGATGTCCCATGCAAATGGTTACCAAAAGAGAGCAGTGGTAGGTATAATTATAGCAGAATAAATAGATCTTTGATCAAAATAAGTTATAAGAGACAAAGAGGACATTATCCTATACCAGTGGTCAGCAAACTCATTAGTCAACAGAGCCAAATATCAACAGTACAACGATTGAAATTTCTTTTGAGAGCCAAATTTTTTAAACTTAAACTATATAGGTAGGTACATTGTTAACAACTTAGTTAGGGTACTCCTAAGGCAGTGATGGCGAACCTTTTGAGCTTGGCGTGTCAGCATTTTGAAAAACCCTAACTTAACTCTGGTGCCGTGTCACATATAAAAATTTTTTGATATTTGCAACCATAGTAAAACAAAGATTTATATTTTTTATATTTATTTGATATATTTAAATGCCATTTAACAAAGAAAAATCAACCAAAAAAATGAGTTCGCCTGTCACCTCTGACACGCATGTCATATGTTAGCCATCACTGTCCTAAGGCTTAGGAAGAGCTACACTCAAGGGGCCAAAGAGCTGCATGTGGCTCGCGAGCCGCAGTTTGCCGACCACAGTTCTATACAATAAAAGGCTAATATGCATATCAACCAAACAGCTGAACAACCAGTTGCTATGATGCGCACTGACCACCACCAGGGGGCAGACACTCAGCGCAGGAGCTGCCCCCTGATGATCAGTGCACTCCCACAGGGGGAGCACCACTCAGCCAGAAGCCCTGAGCCGGGCTCACGGCTGGTGAGCGCGGTAGTGGCAGGAGCCTCTCTGCCTCCATGGCAGCACTAAGGATGTTGGACATCTTCCGAGGGCTCCCGGACTGTGAGAGGGCACAGGCGGGGCTGAGTGACCCCCCCACCCTGAGTGCACAAGTTTTGTGCACCAGGCCTCTAGTATATTAATAAAAGTTTCAATATAGCTAAAGGATATAACAATTATACACATTTACATACCTGATAAACTGTCAAAATATATGAAGCAGAAACTGACAGAATTGAAGGGAGAAATAGACATTAATAGTTGAAGAATTCAATACTTTGCTCACAATAATGGATAGAAAGACCAGGCAGAAAATAAGGAAATAGAAGACTTAACACAATAAACCAACTTGATCTGACAGGCATATATAGAACACTCTGACCAACAACAATAGCATACACTTTATTCTCAAGTGCACAGGGGACATTTTCCGGAGTACATCATATTCTAGGCCATAAATTAAGTCTTAATAGATTTTATTTTTATTTCTTTAATGATAGCATTTTTTATTATTTTTTAATACTAAGTCTTTATTGTTGAGAGTATTATAGATGTCCCCCTTTTTTCCCTCCAGTCCCTCCCCCCACCCAGTTCCCACCCCACCCCAGGCCTTCACCACCCTATTGTCTGTGTCCATAGGTAATGTATACATGCATATAAGATATGTGGTTAATCTCTTCCCGCTCCCCCTCCCCCTTCCCTCTCAGAGTCGTCAGTCTGTGCCATGTTTCCGTGCCTCTGATTCTATTTTATTCAGTATATTTTCTTCATTAGATTTCTTGTTCATTTATTTTGATTTTTAGACTCAATTGATAGATATATATTTATTGCCATTTTATTGTTCATCTTCTCCTCCTCCTCCTCTTCCTCCTCCTCCTCCTCCTCCTTCTTCCTCTTCCTCTTCTTAAAGAATACCCTTCAACATTTCATGTAATACTAGTTTGGTGGTGATGAACTCATTTATTTTTTTCTTGTCTATGAAGCTCTTTATCTGACCTTCAATTCTAAATAATAGCTTTGCTGGGTAGAGTAATCTTGGTTGTAGGTCCTTGCTATTCATCACTTTGAATGGAGAAAGGACAGTTTTTTCAACAAATGGGAAAACTGGATTTCCACATGCAAAAGAATGAAGTTGGACTCTTCTCTAACAGCATATATAAAAATTAATTCAAAATGAATCAAGAATTTAAATGTAAGACCTAAAACAATAAAACTCTTAGAAGAAAACGTAGGACAAAGCTTCATGACATTGGATTTGGCAGTGATTTCTTGAATATGACACCAAAGGTGCAGGTAAGAAAAGAAAAAATAGACCAATTGAACTTCATTAAAATTTAAAAATTTTTTGCATTAAAAGACAGAGTAAAAAGACAGCCCAGAGAGTGAGAAAAAATATTTGGAAGTCTATATTTGATAAGGCATTAGCATCCAGAATATATGGAGAACATTTAAAACTCAACAACAAAAAAACAACCTAATTCAAAAATTGGCAAAGTATACATTTCTCCAAAGAAAAATATATAGATGTCCAATAAGTATATGAAAAGATGCTCAACATCACTAATCATTAGGGAAATGCACATCAGAATACAATGAGATATCACTTTACACTGATTATGATTACTATCTATGGTAATATGCAAATCGACCAAACAGCCAAACAGCGGAACAACTGTCCAGACGACCACGCTATGACACCCACTGGCACCAGGCCAGCCAAGGTGGGTGCAATGCGATTAGTCAGGGGTCCGGCCATTGCCCCATGATCGCCCCAAAGAGGGAGGCCCAGGCCACTGACCAGTGGGCTGTAGTGGGTGGACAGGGCCTCACTCTGCGAGGGCGATCCATCACGGAGCCCCGGCCGGGTGGACAGGGCCTACCTCTTTGGGGCGATGGATCGCAGACTCCCAAGATCCATCGCCCCAAAGAGGGAGGCCCAGGCTACCCAGCGGCGGTGCTGCAGCAGGTGGGTGGGGCCTCCATCTGTGGGGCAATTGATCACGGGGCTCCCGGATTGTGAGAGGGTACAGGCCAGGCTGAGGGACACCACCCCCCACACCCGTGCACGAATTTCGTGTACTGGGCCTCTAGTTATTAAGAAAATAAAATAAGCGGTTGCGCTTGCACCCTGACGGGGGGCGCCGTCATCCTTCAGCTCCTCGCTGAGCTGTTGGAAGGGGCCCAAGTGGGCGCTTGAAGGTGTCAAGGTAGAGGACCACCTTGACCTCATTGTCTCAAAGCCACAGGGAAAATGTTGGAAAATTCACTGTTGACATTGTCAGAAAGAGCGATTTATGGCTTTGTTCTTTTCTTAAGCTTCCAATTTGGCTTCATCCTGTATCTTGTGTGGACTTTTGTTCCTAAATTTTGGCTTAATGCTTTAATGTTGATTTATTGGCCTCAAAAGTATTGGGCAGTTGCATTGCCTGTCTACCTCCTCATTACTATATTAATCAGGTATGTACTCTTATTTGGAGTAAACATGATGAGGCACCTCGCTACTCACCTCCATTCATATAGTCACATATAACTATGCTAAAAATCAGCAGCAAAAGAAATACCAGGAAGAGGCCATGCTAGCATTAAGAGATATTCCTAGGAGAAACCAACATGGCGGCATAGGTAATCACCTATACTTGCTGCCTCTCACAACCACATCAAAATTACAACTAAAGGGCAAAACAACTACCACCCAGAACCACAGGAAAGCTGGCTGAGTGGAAGTTCCACAACTAGAGAAGTGAAGAAAGCTCATTGAGACTAGTAAGAGGTGCGGAGGCGCGGAAAGTACTGGCACCTGGATGTGCTGTTCTTTAAACCGGGAGGGAGATATAAGCTCCCACTTGCTCTGAACTTCAGTTCCGGGTGAGACTCTGGGGGACCCAGACACATATGGGTAGAAACTGGACTGTCTGGCATCAGGACAGGAACGCGAAGGCGGCTTACTCTTAGAGGTGCTCCCAGCGAGCATTGTTCCTGCATGGGTACTCAGGACGTGGAGAACCAGGGACTTCTCCAGTTCAGGGCAGCCATTGCTGTTTGCTCCGCCCTGGTGATTCCCAGAGACCCCGCTCCACCCAATTTACAACCCCACCCAAGCTGTGCGCATCAGCTTTTGCATATGAATGGCCTGTCCTTTCACCTAAAACAAATGGCAGCAGGCTCTTGTATCTCTAAGGAGGTGCTATTATTTTTTAATACTAAGTCTTTATTGTTGAGAGGGGGACATTTGTAATGTAAAATGTATACTTTGCCAATTTTTTAATGAGGTTGTTTTTTGTTGTTGAGTTTTAAATGTTCTCCATATATTCTGGATGCTAATGCCTTATCAGATATAGACTTCCAAATATTTTTTCTCATTCTCTGGGCTGTCTTTTTACTCTGTCTTTTAATGCAAAAAATTTTAAAATTTTAATTCCAAAAGAAGGCCCACTACCTGGCAGCAGCAGCGGCCTTGCTTCACAGCTGGGCCTCTTCTGGGCACTTCCAAACCCCATACAAAGAGGAGGAATCTGCAGATATCTCTGTAGCTCTTGCTGGGTGGCCCCAGACAGTGGCTGACCTTGCACTTCCTTGGAGATCCAAGAGCCAGTGTACCAAGTGGTCAGAGTGAGACCGTAATGGATTACAACTCTTCTCATCCATAAGAGACACACTCAAGGGGCAGACTCAGTGAGCACCAAAGCCCTACTGAAGCAAGTCCTGCCCCATAAGGATGTCTCCTGCACAATAGATCTTACAGTGTAGACACAGCTGGTCATCACAGCCAATTGGCCTGGAGGTCAAATCCTCCCAGTGATACCAACAGCAATCAAGGCTTAACTACAACAAGACTGTGCAAACAGCCCACAAAGGGGTGCACCAAGAGTATCCACCTCAGGTGACTGGGGAGGCTGAGCCATTGGGTCCTATAGGACACCAACCGTACAAGGCCACTCTATCAACTCAAGGAGACTTAGCAGCTACCCAGTACATAGAAACAAACACAGGGAAGCAGCCAAAATGCGGAGACAAAGAAACAAGTCACAAATGAAAGAAATGGATGAAAGCAGAATACTGGATATAGAGTTCAAAACCACAGTTATAAGGTTACTCACGACTCTTCTAGAAACCTCCGAGAAATTTAGTGAGACCCTCAAGGATATGAAAAAGGACCAATCAGAAATTAAGCATACACTGACGGAAATAAAGAATAATATACAGGGAGAAAACCAAGATGGCGGCATAGGTAAACACCAGAAATTGCTGCCTCACACGACCACTTGAAAAATACAACTAAAAGACAAAACGGACATCATCCAGAACCACAGGAAGGCTGGCTGAGTGGAAATTCTACAACTAGAAGGAAAGAGAAAAGCACACTGAGACTCAGAGAGGTGAGGAAGTAAAGTGCAGAGGTACGGAAGCGCACGTGGAAAGGGCTGGCAGCTGAGGACAGGGTTGTCTTTTTCAATCGGGAGAGAGTCTCAAGCTCCCTACTGCTCTGAACTCCAGTTCCAGGTGAGTCTCTGGGGACCCAGACTCATACGGGGAGAAACTGGACTGTCTGGCATCGGTTGGAACTCAAGGGCGGCTTTCTCTCAGAGGTGCTTGCAGCGATTACTGGGACACTGAGACTCGGGGCCTTTTAGGGTAGGACTGAGGATCAGCTATAGCTGTTTGCTCCACCCTGTTGATTCTCTGAGACCCTGCACCACCCAAGCTGTGTGCAGAGGCTTTTGCATATGAAAGGCCTGGCCCTTTGCAATCTGAAAATTACTTAACAAACTGCAGCTGGGTCAGAGAGACCCAGAACTTCCAAAAGAAGGCCCAGGGCCCCACAGCAGCTTGCATTGCTTCACAGCTGGGCCTCATCTGGGCACCTCCAAACCCTAAACAAAGAAGAGGAATCTGCAGATCTCTCCATCGCTCATGCTGGGTAGCCTTAGGCAGAGGCTAAATTAGCACCTCCTTAGAGATCCAAGAGCCAGTGTACCCAGTGGTCAGAGTGGGACCATCCAGATTACAACTCCTCAGATCCATAAGGGACACACTCAGGGGGCAGACTCAGTGAGCACCAAAGCCCCACTAAAGCAAGTCTTGCCCCACAAGGGTGTCTCCAGCACAGAAGTTCTCCCACCGTAGACACAGCTGATTCTCACAGCCAATTGGCCTGGAGGTCAATTCCTCCCAGTGATACCTAAAACAATCAAGGCTTAACTACAACAAGACTGTGCACAAAGCCCACAAAGCGGTTCACCAAGAGTGTCCACCTCAGGTAATTGGGGAGGCTGAGCCACTGGGCCCTATCGGACACCTAGTACAGAAAGCCACTCTGTCAACACAGGGAAGCAGCCAAACTGCAGAGACAAAGAAACAGGTCACAAATGACAGAAATGGAGGAAAGCAAACTACTGGATATAGAGTTCAAAACCACACTTATAAGATTTTTCAAGAATTTTCTAGAAACTGCCGATAAACTTAATGAGACCTACAAGAAATCTAATGAGCCCTCGAGGTTGTGATAAAGGACCAACTAGAAATTAAGCATACACTGACTGAAATAAAGAATATTATACAGAGTTCCAACAGCAGACTAGAGGATCCCAAGAATCAAATCAAAGATTTGAAATACGAAGAAGCAAAAAACACCCAAACGGAAAAACAAAATGAAAAAAGAATCCAAAAATATGAAGATAGTGTAAGGAGCCTCTGGGACAACTTCAAGCGTACCAACATCTGAATTATGAGGGTGCCAGAAGAAGAGAGAGAGCAAGATATTGAAAACCTATTTGAAGAAATAATGACAGAAAACTTCCCCTACCTGGTGAAAGAAATAGACTTACAAGTCTAGGAAGCGCAGAGAACCCCAAACAAAAGGAATCCAAAGAGGACCACACCAAGACACATCATAATTAAAATGCCAAGAGCAAAAGACAAAGAGAGAATCTTAAGAGCAGCAAGAGAAAAACAGTTAGTTACCTACAAGGGAGTACCCATATGACTGTCAGCTGATTTCTCAACAGAAACTATGCAGGCCAGAGGGAGTGGCAAGAAATACACAAAGTGATGAATAGCAAGAACCTACAACCAAGATTACTCTACCCAGCAAAGCTATCATTCAAAATTGAAGGTCTGATAAAGAGCTTCACACACAAGAAAAAAATAAATGAGTTCATCACCACCAAACCAGTATTATATGAAATGCTGAAGGGTATTCTCTAAGAAGAGGAAGAAAAAGGTAAAGATAAAAATTATGAACAAAGTGACAAATACATATCTATCAACAAGTGAATCTAAAAATTAAGTGAATAAAAAATCTGAAGAACAGAATAAACTGGTGAATATAATAAAATCAGAGGCATAGAAAGGGAGTCGACTGACAGTTCTTGGCGGGGGGATGAGGGTGTAGGGGGTGTGGGAAGAGATTGGACAAAAATCTTACACCTATTCACGAGGACAATGGCGGGGGTGGTAAGGGCATGGGACAGGGTGGGAACCAGGTGGAGGGGAGCTATGGGGGGGGAAAAAGAGGAACAGCTGTAATAATCTGAACATTAAAGATTTTTTTTAAAAAAAGAGGCCGAAACCGGTTTGGCTCAGTGGATAGGGCGTCAGCCTGCGGACTGAGGGTCCCGGGTTCGATTCCAGTCGAGGGCATGTGCCTGGGTTGCGGGCACGTCCCCAGTGGGAGATGTGCAGGAGGCAGCTGATCGATGTTTCTCTCTCATCGATGTTTCTGACTCTCTCTCTCTCCCTTCTTCTCTGTGAAAAATCAATAAAATATATTTAAAAAAAAAAAAAAGAGAGAGAGAGATATTCCTATTAGCGAAGTAAATCAGATGTTCTTTCTGACTGCCAGAGAACCTTACACCAAAAACTGAATTGCATATATAGTACCATCAAACATTTATTACAAGTTTTGGCATAATAATTTTGAACATAATTATCTCTCTTGTTAATACCCAGTATGAAATATTTTTGAAAAATGTAAGTTGAACTTCTCTTAGATTAAGCTTCATTAATATTATAACAGTTCTCAAATATTAGTTACTAGTGGACAGAATACTTATCAAATATTTTTAGAAAAAGAAAAGAAAAGAAGTTTAGTGAGGATGTAGAGAAATTGGAACCTTTGCATGCTGTTGGTGGTAGTATAAAATGGTACAACCAATGTGGAAAACAGTATGGCAGCTCCTCAAAAAATTAAAAATAGAATTAGCATATGATCCAGCAATTTCACTTCTGAGTATACAATATATGGAACCAAAAGTATTGAAAGTAGGGTCTCAAGAGATATTTGTACACCCATATTTATAGCAACATTATTGACAATATCTAAAACCTGAGTGTCCATTGACTAATGAATAAATAAACAAAATGTTGTAAATACATACAAGACATAGTGTTCATACTTTAAAAGGGTTGGAAATTCTGCCCTAGCCAGTTTGGCTCAGTGGATAGAGTGTCAGCCTGTGGACCAAAGGGTCCCAGGTTCAATTCTGGTCAAGGACACGTACCTCGGTTGCAGGCTTCTCTCCAACCCGGGTCTTGGTTGGGGCTCATGCAGGAGGCAACCAATTGATGTGTTTCTCTCACATCAATATTTCTCTCTGTCTTTCCCTCTCTCTTCCACTCTCTCTAAAAATCAATGGAAAAATATCCTTGGGTGCGGATTAAAAAAATGAAAATAAAAAAGTTGGAAATTCTTCTGTATTCTACAACAGGATGACCCTTGAAGACATGCAAAGTGAAATAAGTCACAAAAGACAAATACATTATGACTTCATGTATTTGAGGTACTTAGAGTAGTCAGAATTATTAGCTCAGAAAGTATATAGGCCCTGGCTAAGTTGGTTAGAGCATTGTCCTGATAAGCCAAAGTTGCGGGTTTGATCCTGGTCAAGGCACATGCAAGAATCAACCAATGAATACATAAATAAATGGAACAACAATTCGATGTGTCTCTCTGTCTACCTTTCCCAGCACCGCCCCCCCCCCCTCCCTTTCCCTTCCTCCCTCTAAAAAATCAATTAAAAATAAAAAAGAAAGTATAATGGTGGCTGCCAGGGGGATCGGGGTTATTGTTTAATGGCTGTAGAGTTTTAGTTTTACAAGATGAACATTGTTATGGGGATGGATGGTGGTGATGGTTACACAATGTAAATGTATTTAATACCACTGACCTTACACTTAAAAATGATTATGATGGTGCCCGGCCGGTATGGCTCAGTGTTTGAATGTTGACCTATGAACCAAGAGGTCATGGTTCAATTCCCAGTCAGGGCACATGCCAGGATTTCGGGCTCAATCCACAGTGGGGGATATGTGGGAGGCAGCCGATCAATGATTCTCTCTCATCATTGATGTTTCTTCCCTTCCTCTCTGAAATCAGTAAAAAAATATTTTTAAATGGTTATGATAGTAAATTTATGTTTTGTGTATTCTGCCCCAATAAAAAATTAAAAGAGAAAGAGAAGAGAAGAAAGATTTGTACTTACTACTTTACTATGATACTAGGCAATCCCATAGAGGAAATTTAGATGACCAGGACTTTGGCTAATTGCATTGAAACCTGAAGTAAGATTGTATTTCTCAGTCCCATCAAGTAATAAGCAAGATTTAAAAACAAAATACCTAACCTTTCCCAACTTAAACTGATAAGAAATTATATTTTCTATCCTTTTTCCTATACTTCCCAATTTCTTAGAGTTGGCCTATATTACCTTTGGAGTTCAGTTGCCTGTTTGCTGTAATTTATTGGGCACCTGCAATTTACTTGGCACTACCTGTGGGGCTCATGATTTTTCACATTTGTCATAAATAAGAGGAGGGAACAAGGAACCAAAATAAAAATGAGTGATCAGGTGCGACTGGGTGTTTAATACTTCTGCTACTTAGAATAGTCGTATCATTGGTCTGAATGATGTAGAATAATGCATTGATATTAATCTCAGGTTATAATGATGAAGAACCAGCAATTCAAGGTTGACTGTGGTTTTATTATTCTTTTCTTACCCCTTTCCCCATGTTTATTGACATGATTGTAATACACCTTTTTCCCTTGTCAGGTACTGTGGAGTAAGCTTTTTAAAATGAGGAATCAGTTCTTGACACAGCTTGACTCCTGTGGGTTGCTGATATTCTGCCCTATAAAATTCAAGTAATTTGGATCCTAAAAGAAAATGTTTAAAATGATGTAGTTAAAATTACTACTAGTAGTTTGGGGAGTGAAGAAGGAAAAGGTTGCTATTTATGAATTGACATTTTTTATACAGAGTATTTTAGTTTGTAAGAGAATAAAGTTCAATGATGGAATCAGATACCCGAAGAAAATGAATTGACCCACAAGACATGGCACGGGTGTCCTTTCATGCACAGCGGTATAACGCCAGCATACAGAAATTGTCCTTGGTGCCTTTCTTTAATAAAGGAAATCTGCTATCTAATAAAAAAGGAGGAAGGATATACTAATTCTCACTTACTAGTACTTACATAATGAAATACACTTTAGAAATGGAGGTGCGCCCTGGCTGGTTTGGCTCAGTGGATAAAGTGTTGGCCTTCAGACTGAAGGGTCCTGGGTTCGATTCCAGTGAAGGACACATGCCCAGGTCATGGGCTCAATCCCCAGTAGGGGGTGTGCAGGAGGCAGCCAATCAGTGATTCTCTCTCATCATTGATGTTTCTATCTCTCTCACCCTCTCCCTTCCTCTCTGAAATTAATAAAAAATCATTTTTAAAAAGCAGTTGGATTTCAGCAGGGCCTTGGGTTTGGATAAACTGAGGGAGATGGGAAGACATGTATGAGAATAGGGAGATTGTGTGGAGGCACAAAATTGAAAACAAGTAGACTTTGCATATCAGTAGAGATCCTGACCTGAATAGAAAGCATTAGTGGAAAAATAGGAGAAAATAAAGTCACAAAAATAAAAGAAGACCAGAAAATTATGTATTTTACATTCCTTTAAAATCTTTGGTAATGATTTTTTGGGGGTATTTTATTTGTTTTATTGAGATATTGTAGACATAAAACGTGTAAGTTTATTGTGAAATGATTACCACAGTAAGTTAGTTAAACCTCCAATCTGAAGCATAATTACTATTTGTGTGTGTGTGTGTGGTAATAACATTTAAAAATTTCTTTTAACAACTTTCAAGCATATAATACAGTATTACTAATTTTAGATACCATGCTGTACATTAGATCCCCAAACTTATTCATCATATAGCTGGAAGTTGGTGCCCTTTGATCATCTACCTGTTTTCCCAACCCCAAGCCCCTGTCTTTGGGAATGATTTTAAACCTCTCCTACTCAGATTCAAGAAATTCTTCCTATTGATTTCATTTCATTTTATTTTGTTTTTAATTTATCTTTATTGTTGAAAGTATTGCAGATGGCCCCTTTTTATCCCCCCTTAACACCCTCCACCCTTCTCTAGCTCCCTCCAAAGCCCCTCCCTGCACTATTGTCTTCCCCTTGATTTTAAATTCTCATTGCTGCCTTTCCCCCCCTTTCTTTTTAAAATTTTTATTTAATTTAGTTTTTAAAAGATTTTAAATTGATTTTTAGAGAGAGGGAGGGAGAGAGAGAGAAAAATCTCCATGCGAGAGTGGGACATCAATTGACTGCTTCCTGCACATCTCGTACTGGGGATTGAGCCTGAAACTTGGGCAAGTGCCCTGACTGGGAATCGAACCAGCAACCTTTCAGTGTATGGGATGACACCCAAACAACCGAACCACACCAGCCATGGCTATTTTTAATTTTTTTCAATTACCGTTTACATTCAGTATTATTTTGCATTAGTTTCAGGTGTATAGTATAGTGGTTAGACAATTACATACTTCACAATGTGTTCCTTCTGGTATTTCCAGTACCTACCTGACACGATGCAGTTATTATAATACTAGAGGCCCTGCGCACAAAATTCATGTGTGGGTACGGTCCCTAGGCCTGGCCTGCGATCAGGGCCATCTTCCCCAGCTGCCCACAGCTGGCCCCACCACCCACCCCCAGTTCCCCATTCGCCATTGGTTGATCAGTGCCTAACAGCCAGAAGAAGTGACCAAGAGGTTAGCTGTACCACCCGCTCGCCGGCCCCGCCCCCACTGCAGGTGGCCATCAGGTGATCGGAGCCTGGCAGCTGGGGAAAGGGACCAAGAAGTGGTCAGTGCACCTCATAGTGACTGATCCAGCGGTCGTTCTAGTCCAGCCGTGGGCAAACTACGGCCCGTTTGAAATGAATAACACTTAAAAAAAAAAGACTATACCCTTTTATGTAATGATGTTTACTTTGAATTTATATTAGTTCACACAAACATTCCATCCATGCTTTTGTTCCAGCCCTCTGGTCCAGTTTAAGAACCCATTGTGGCCCTCAAGTCAAAAAGTTTGCCCACCCCTGTTCTAGTCGTTCTGCCGTAAGAGTCAATTTGCATATTATCCTTTTATTATATAGGATAGAGGCCTGGTGCACAGGTCAGGGCCGGCTGGCCTGCCCTGAAGAGGGCCCCAGACGGGGGTGGGGGAGTCTCCACTGAGGGGTAGGGCCGCCTGGGGCAAGAGGCCCTGGTGTTTGCAGGCTGGCCCTGCCCCTAATCAGTGTGGGGGTCCCTGCTGGGGGTGAGGCCAGCCTGGGCAAGGGGCCATGGGTGGTTTGCAGGCTGGCCACACCCCCGGCTTTATCAGGAAGGATGTCCAGTCTATCTGGTCTAATTAGTATATTACCCTTTTATTAGTATAGATTATGGACTACATTTCCTATGCTGTATTTTACATCCCTGATGACTGTTTTGTAACTATTTTTTTAAATAGATTTCTTTATTGATTTCAAAGAGGAAGGGAGAAGGAGAGAGATAGAAACATCAATGATGAGAGAGAATCATTGATTGGCTGCCTCCTGCACACCCCACACTGGGGACGGAGCCTGCAACCCAGGCATGTGCCCTTGGCCAGAATCGAACCTGGGCCCCTTCAGTCGCAGGCCAATGCTCTATCCACTGAGCCAAGCCAGCTAGGGCTGTTTTGTAACTATTAATTTGTACTTCTTGACCCCTTCAACTTTATTTGAATACCCAGCCCTGCAATCCACCTCCCCTTTGGCAGCCATCAGTCTGTTCTCTGTAGCAAGTCTATTTCTGTTTTGTTTGTTGTATAGTGTTGTTTAGATTCTACTATAAGTGAAATCATATGGTATTTGTCTTTTTCTAACTGATATTTCACTCACCATAATACCCTCTATGTCTATCATGCTCTCACAAATGGTAAGGTTTTGTTCTTTTTCTGGCCGAATAATATTCCTCGTATATATGTACCACAGGTTTTTTTATCCACTCATCCATTTATGGGCACTTGGGTTGCTTCCATAGCTTGCCTATTGTAAGTAATGCTGCAGTGAATATAGGGGTGCCTATATTCTTTTAAATTAGTGTTTTAGGTTTCTTCATGTATAAAAACTCAGAAGTGGAATTGCTGGGTCATAAGGCAGTTCCATTTCTTTTTTCTTTGTTTTTTTTTGTTTTGTTTTGTTTTGTTTTTCTTTTTTAAGGCAGTTTCATTTTTAATTTTTTGAGGAATAATGGTGGCACCAATCTGCATTTCCACCAACAATGCTCAGGGATTCCCTTTTCTCCACATTCTGCCAACACTTGTTGATTTATTGATAATAGCCATTCTGATAGTTGTGAATTGATATCTCATTGTGGTTTTCATTTGCATTTCTCTGATGATTAGTGACATTGAGCATCCTTTTATATTTCCGTTGGCCATCTGTATGTCCCCTTTGGAGAAGTGTCTATCCAGGTCCTTTGTCCATTTTTTAATTGAATTGTATTTTTAATGTTGAGTTATGTGAGTTCTTTATAAATTTTGGGTATTAACCCCTTATCAGATGTATCATTGGCAAATATGTTCTCCCATTCAATGGGTTGTCTTTTCATTTTATTGATGGGTTTCTTTTGCTGTGAAAAAACTTTTAGTTTGATGTTGTCCCATTTATTTTTTTCTTTTGCTTTCCTTGCCCAGGATATATATTACTAAGAGAAATGTCAGAGTTTATACTCCCTATTAGAGGCCTGGTGCACGAATTCATGCACCAGTGTGGTCCCTCGGCCTGGCCTGTGGGATTGGGCCAAAACCGGCTCTCTGGCATCCCCTGAGGGGTCCCAGATTGCGAGAGGGCACAGGTCAGGCCAAGGGGCCCCACCAGTGCACGATCGGGGCCGGGGAGGGACATGGGAAGTTTGCCAGCCAGGGAGGGTTTACGGGAAGGCTCCAGGGTATGTCCGGCCTGTCTCGCTCAGTCCCAATTGGCCGGACCCCAGCAGCAAGCTAACCTACCGGTTGGAGCATCTGCCCCCTGGTGGTCAGTGCACGTCATAGCGAGCAGTTGAGCTGCCTTAACATATCATTAGCATATTACACTTTGATTGGTTGAACGGACAACCAGACACTTAGCATATTAGGCTTTTATTATATAGGAAGTTTTCTTGTAGGAGTTTTATGGTTTTGAGTCTTAACATTTAAGTCTTTTATCCATTTTGAGTTTATTCTTTGTGTGTATTTTTGTGTGTGTTTTTTACTAATCCTCACCCAAGGATATTTTTTCCATTGATCTTTTTTAGAGAGAGTGGATGGGAAGGGATAGAGGGAAAAGAGAGACATTGATGTGAGAGAGACACATAGATTGGTTGCAACCAAGGTACCCACCCTTGACCAGGAATTGAACCCATGACCCTTTGGTGTGCAGGCTGATGCTCTGACCACTGAGCCATGCCAGCCAGGGCAGGCTCTCTATTCTGTTCCATTGATCTATATGTCTGTTTTTGTGTGTATGTTTTTAATATGTTTTTATTTATTGTGGTGAGAGAGGAATGGAGAGGGAGAGATAGAAACATCAATGAGAGAGAAACATCACCATTGATCAGCTGCTTGATCAGCTGCCTCCTGCATGCTCCCTACTGGGCATGGAGCCTGCAATTTGGGCACGAGCCCTGACTGGAAATCGAACCCATGACGACCTCTTTCTTGGTACATGGATCAAGCTCAACTACTGAGCCACACTGGCCAGGCCTATATGTCTGTTTTTATGCCAGTACCATGCTGGGTATTGTTTTTTTAAAGAATCAGATTCATATTTAACTAACATTTATTGAGTAATTACTAGGTGCCTGCTATGTGTTATGTCTTTTCACATGCCATTAGTTTTTTAAAAGTATATTATTGATTTCAGAAAGGAAGGGAGATTAAGAGAGAGATAGAAACATCAATGATAAGAGAAAATCATTGATCGGCTGCCTCCTGCACATCCCCTACTGGGGATTGAGCCCACAACCTGGGCATGTGTCCTGACCAGGAATCAAACCATGACCTCCTGGTTCATAGTTCAACATTCAGCCACTGAGCTACCCTATGCTGTTTTGATTACTATGGCCTTGTTAGCATGATTATTCCAACTTTGTTCTTCTTAAGATTGCTGTTAAGTGAGTTATGCTAGTTGACATTTACTTATTCAGCAAATATTCATCAGGGTCTTTTGCGGTTCTTTATAAGTGTTTGGATTATTTGTTCTAGTTCTGTGAAATATGCCATTGGTATTTTGATAGGAATTTTGTTGAATCTATAGATTGCTTTGGGTAGTGTGGACATTTTAATAATGTTAATTCTTTCCGTTCATGAGCATGGTATATGCTTCCATTTATTTGTGTCTTCAGTTTCTTTCTTCAGTTTCTTATAATTGTCAGAGTATAGGTCTTTTACATCCTTGGTTAAATTTATTCCTAGGTATTTTATTTTACTTAACTTTTTATACAGTTTTAAATGGATTTTTTATTTTTTTTTTTTAGTTTTCCTTTCTGATAGTTAACCTTTTGCTGCCATTTTGACCTTTTCTTATTGTCTTAATTTTTGAAACTCTATTTGTTTCTTATTCTAAACTCCTTTTATTAGGGCATTCTTGGTCTTAACTGGGCCTAGCCTTTAATTCCATAGGAAAGAGCTGGTAATTAAAATTAACCAACTCTCCTTTTGGATATGGACGATGAAAATTATCCCACCTTTGTACACATGGACAATGGCTTTTTAAGTTGAGGGTACTTGGTAGCACTTTAGTGAGTTATGCTAGTTGACATTTACTTATTCAGCAAATATTTATTAAGCACCTCCTGTTCTAGGTGCTTGGGATCTTCTACGAATAAACAAATGAGGATCCTTGCTCTTGGGGAGCTTATATGCTACCAGATGACTTTGCTGTTAGACCAACTACCATATAATGTCTCTGCTCTCAAACTTTCTTCCTTTTACAGTGGATTAATTTAGTCAACTACTAGAATCTTCTCTTTTTTTTTTTTTTTTAATATATTTTATTGATTTTTTACAGAGAGGAAGGGAGAGAGATAGAGAGTTAGAAACATCGATGAGCGAGAAACATCGATCAGCTGCCTCCTGCACATCTCCTACTGGGGATGTGCCCGCAACCCAGGTACATGCCCTTGACCGGAATCGAACCTGGGACCTTTCAGTCCGCAGGCTGACACTCTATCCACTGAGCCAAACCGGTTTCGGCTAGAATCTTCTCTTTAAGATACTCAGTCACCCCAAACAGAAAATTCCTCAATCCATAGACGAAATTATTTACCTTAGATTCAATGGGTGGGTTTTCCCCATCCTTTTAGTTTGTCCTCCTTCATTCCCTGACAACATTTTCTTCAGAGTATTTTGGGAATAAGTTTCCTGTGCTTGTTTTTCCTCTATAAATTACCTTGCTCACACATGCAGCCTATGAGCTGTTACTGCTGTGGTTGTATTTATTTGTTGAACAGTTCTGTACTTTGAAATGATTCATTCAAGAGCCATGAAGCATTCAAAGCAGGATGTGACTCATTTAATAAACAGCATCTTGAAGTAGGGAGCAGGAGCCTAGGATTGACTATGGTACAGATGAAAGTCATGTTGGCTTTGAGGTGTGGGTATTTAGTCTCTTCTTCTCCCTTCCCCTACTTCCCCAAACATAAATGAAACCTTGCATTGGGAATAGAAGCACTGCAGTGACGGGGCAAAGCCTATCAAGACTTTTGCAGGTCTCTCAGTTTCTTCTTCAGAATTTATGATCAATTGAAGTGATTAAATAATGTTAGAGAAAGGTCGGTTCTTCTTTCTGCCCTGCTCATCAACAGTATCACTATGCTAGAGCTTGCTGCCCATACTTTCTCTCCAGCTTTTTCATACTATTTTCCTTCATCAAAATGTGCCACAAAGTACTTGATACTGTAATAAAAGAAAGCTATTCTGTCCGTGAAGCCCTGCCAAACCCAGAAACTGTAGAGAAGGGGGGATAGTTAGGTTTCAGCGTAAATGACTTTTCAGTCTATCACAAATGTAAATTCAATTCCTTGTATTGTTCCCTAATAGTTTAGGCATTCAGTGCTCATTTCCTAATAGCTAGAGTCCTGACTTGTCTCCTTCCCCCAGTCTACTCTTCTAAAACAAGGAGAGGGACTTGAAGTAATCATAGGTCAGGATATAAGAGCATTTTTAAATATGAGGCAAATCCACATGGAAAATGGAGGTGTGGTGGCCAAAAACAACATTTCAGGAATGAATTTGGCTAAGGGTTGAGTGCTTATTGCACAGAAATTTCATTGGTCACAATACTTTACCAAGGATTTAGCTTGCAACGGTTACATTTCTAATGTCCATATGCTTGTCCTTGGCTCAAAGTCAACAGACAAAAATTTAGCTTTAGTTTGGCCTGAGTTGTCATGTGCCCCTGAGCCTTCCCTTCAGTACTGGTTAGTGCTGCTATTTCAAAAAGCTTCTCGGAGACTAGTATTAACAGGATTAGGAAAAGAACTCTCCCTAAACATTAAATTATTTTGCAAAGAAAAACTAACTTTTACTACAATACCTGTCTACCTTGAGATTAAAAAAGGGAAAACTAGCTGACTATATGCTGTATGCCAGATATTACATTAAGTGTTTAAAATAATTATTTCATTTAAAAGCTTAACAAAGAAGGGTATGAGGGAGCCTTCTGGGGGTGCCTGAAATATTTCATATCTTCTTTTTTCTTGAAGAGACCAATAATTATTTTATTAACTTCACTTATTGTTTATATTTCTAAAACCTTGGGTTCCTGAAATATAATAAACTGTTATAACTAGTACAAATCGGAGGACATGAGAGATCTTTTTATTATTATTATTATTGTATAGTTGGCATACAGCATGTTAATTTCAGCTCTACAACATAATGATTCCATATTTATAGACCTTATGAAGTGATTACCACGACAGTTCTAATTACCTTCTGTCACCATACAAAGTTATCATGATACTAGAGGCCCGGTGTACGAAAATTCGTGCATTCGGGGGGGTCTCTCAGCCCAGCCTGCACCCTCTCACAGTCCGGGACCCCTCAGGGGATGTCCACCCACGGGGAGCGGGCCTAACTCGTTAGTCAGACATCCTTAGCACTGCCATGGAGGCAGGAGAGGCTCCCGCCACTGCCACTGCCACTGCGCTGGCCAGCCATGAGCCGGCTTCTGGCTGAGCAACGCTCCCCCTGTGGAAGTGCCCTGACCACCAGGGGGCAACTCCTGCATTGAGCATCTGCCCCCTGGTGGTCAGTGTGCATCATAGCGACCAGTCGTTCCCAGTTGTTCTGCTGTTAGGGTCAATTTGCATATTACCCTTTTATTATACAGGATTATTAACTATTCCCTGTACTGTATACTACATCCCCATGACTTACTTATTTGTACCTCTTGATCCCCTTCACTATTTTTGCCCATCCCTCTGCTCTCTTTCATATTTTGATCTGGGTTCTGATTACCCAGGAATCTATATATATAAATTATGATACTATATGAATGACCGGCCACTGTGATGATGGCCACTATGATGCGCACTGCGGCCGGCAAGTCAACCTCCTGCAGCCCCTCCCCCTGGCCAGCCAAGCCCCCAGTCATCCCCCCCCCCCCATCGGGAGTGCGGCCAGCCAACCTCCTGCGTCCCCTCCCCCCCCCCGTCGGCCAGCCCGATTGGGGCGAGCTGGCCGGACCCCACCCGTACACGAATTCATGCACTGGACGTCTAGTATACTTATATAAAATTTTGTTGATGCCCTAACCAGTTTGGCTCAGTGGATAGAGCATCGGCCTGCGGACTCAAGGGTCCCAGGTTCGATTCCAGTCAAAGGCATGTACCTTGGTTGCAGGCACATCCCCAGTGGGGAGTGTGCAGGAGGCAGCTGACCAATGTTTCTCTCTCATTGATGTTTCTAACTCTCTATTCCTCTCCCTTCCTCTCTGTAAAAAAATCAATAAAATATAAAAAAAAATTAAAAATCTTAAGACTTTATTCATTGAGATGTATTCCTGATTTACAGTTCTTACCATCCTTGTTCTTCAAGCCATTCCTAACTTTTTTTAAAAATATTTTTTTATTGATTTCAGAGAGGAAGGGAGAGAGATAGAAACATCAATGATGAGAGAGAATCATTGATCGGCTGCCTTCTGCACGCCCCCAACTGGGGTTTGAGCCCACAATCTAGGCATATGCCCCTGACTGGAATCGAACCTGCAACCCTTCAGTCTGCAGTCTCATGCTCTATCCACTGAGCCAAACCAGCTAGAGCCATTCCTAACTCTTTACTTAACTCTGTTCATTTAGTCAGTTTGCTGGTAGGTAGGATTCCAGATTCTTCTATCACAGAAGGACGAATGAAAATGAAACTTCCTAGAAATGGAAGGTGGTTTGACTAAAGATCTGCCATGGAAAGTTGTTTTTGTTGTTGTTGTTATTTGTTAATCCTCACCCAAGGATATTTCTTTCTATTGATTTTTTTTAAATCCTTATCTGAGGATATATTTCCCATTGATTTTAAGAGAGAGTAGAAGGTGGGGGAGGTAAGGAGAGAGTGAGAGAGAGAGAAAATTGATGTGGAGAGACTCATCGATCAATTGCCTTCCACATGTGCCCCGACCAGGGCCGGGGATCAAACATGCATGTGACATTAACCCATGTGATAATGTCACAAGCATGTGAGATTTTCTGCATACCTCCCCCGTGACATACCAGCACTCCCATGATAAGAAGGAAGACAAAATACTCATTTTGTGTAAGCTGAGAGTGATACTGTCTACTATTTTCATAGCATTGATGTTAAAATTGTGTGTTCCTGGATTTATCAGTGATCTATAAAAGTACATTTTAAACATTTTTTAAAAAATGTGCAATCCAGAGGAGAAACTAAGATGGCGGCATAGATAAACACCGGGAAATTGCTGCTTCCCACAACAATCGATAAATGCATCAAAAACACAAGGTGGACATCATCCAGAACTACAGGAGGGCTGGCTGAGTGTAAATTCTACAACTAGAAGGAAAGAAAAGCACACTGCGAGCGGGAGGAGCTGCGGAGGTGGAGTGCAGAGGTACGGGGACTCGCGCACGCGTGCGCGGAAAGGTCGCGGCTGTCTTTTTGAATCCGGAGGGAGACACAAGCTCCCGACGGCTCTGAAATCCGGTTCCGGGAAGTTTCTGGGGACCCAGGACTCATATGGGGAGAAACTGGACTGTCTGGCAGCGGGCGAGCTTGAGGGCGGCTTTCCCTCAGAGGTGCTTGCAGCCATTGCCGGGACACTGGGACTCGCGACTCCTTAGGGCGGAGCTGAGGCTCCGCCATAGCTGCTTTCTCCGCCCTTTGATTCCTTGAGACCCTGTCCCGCCCAGGCTGCGGCAGAGGCTTTTGCATATGAATGCCCCGGCCATTTGCAACCTGTAATTACCTAACCGCAGCCGGGCCAGATAGACCCAGAGCTTCCAAAAGAAGGCCCAAGGCCCCACAGCGGCTTGCATTGCTACACAGCTGAGCATCATCAGGGCACTTCCAAACTCCAAAAAAAAGGAAGGGGAATCTGCAGTTCTCTTCGTAGTTCCTGCTGTGTAACCTCAGGCAGAGGCTAAATTAGCACCTCCTTAGATCCAAGAGCCACTGTACCCAGTGGTCAGAGGGGGACCATCCAGATCACAACTCCTCAGATCCATAAGGGACACACTCAGGGGGCAGTCTCAGTGAGCACCAAAGCCCCACTGAAGCAAGTCTTGCCCCAGAAGGGTGTCTCCAGCACAGAAGTTCTCCCACTGCAGACACAGCTGATTCTCGCTGCCAATTGCCCTGGAGGTCAATTCCTCCCAGTGATCCTACAACAACCAAGGCATAGCTACAACAAGACTGTGCACAAAGCCCACGAGGGGGTGCACCAAGAGTGTCCACCTCAGGTAACTGGGGAGGCTGAGCCACTGGGCCCTACAGGACACCTAGCACACAAAGCCACTCTATCAACACAGGGAAGCAGCCAAAATGCGGAGACAAAGAAACAGGTCACAAATGGCAGAAATGGAGGAAAGCAAACGACTGGATATAGAGTTCAAGGCCACGTTTATAAGGTTTTTCAAGAATTTTATGGAAACCGCCGATAAATTTAATGAATCCCTCAATAAGTATAGTGAGACCATGGAGGACATGAAAAAGGACCAACTAGAAATTAAGCATACACTGACTGAAATAAAGAATAATCTACAGAGATCCAACAGCAGACAAGAGGATCCCAAAAATCAAGTCAAAGATTTGAAATACAAAGAAACAAAAAATACCCAACTGAAAAAGAAAAAAGAAAAGAGATTCCAAAAATATGAAGATAGTGTAAGGAGCCTCTGGGACAACTTCAAGCATACCAACATCAGAATTATAGGGGTACCAGAAGAAGAGAGAGGGCAAGATATTGAAAACCTATTTGAAGAAATAATGACAGAAAACTTCCCCCACCTGGTGAAAGAAATAGACTTCCAAGTCCAGGAAGCGCAGAGAACCCCAAACAAAAGGAATCCAAAGAGGACCACACCAAGACACATCATCATTAAAATGCCAAGAGCAAAAGACAAAGAGAGAATCTTAAAAGCAGCAAGAGAAAGACAGTCAGTTACCTACAAGGGAGTACCCATACGACTGTCAGCTGATTTCTCAACAGAAACCATGCAGGCCAGAAGGGAGTGGCAAGAAATATTCAAAGTGATGAATAGCATGAACCTGCAACCAAGATTACTTTATCCAGCAAAGCTATCATTCAGAATAGAAGGTCAGAGAAAGAGCTTCACGGATAAGAAAAAGCTAAAGGAGTTCATCACCACCAAACCAGCATTATATGAAATGCTGAAAGGTATTCTTTAAGAAGAGGAAGAAGAAAAAGGAACTCTTACCATTTGCCACAACATGGATGGAACTGGAGAGCGGATAAATACCACATGATCTCACTCATTTGTGGAATATAATGAACAACATAAACTGATGAACAAGGACTGATCCAGAGACAGAGAGGCATTGATTGAACTGTCGGGCTTTGGAGGGAGGGTAGGGGAGGGTGGGGGTAAGGGGGAAAGATCAACCAAAGGACTTACATGCAGGCATATAGGCCTAACCAATGGACACGGACAACGGGGGGGGGGGGTGAGGGCATGAGCGGGGGGTGGGGGGGTAGAGGGTAACGTGGGGACAAGGACACATATGTAATATCTTAATCAATAAAAATATATTTTAAAAAAAAAAGTGCAATCCGGGTACATGCCCTTCACTGGGAATCAAACCTGTGACCCTTCAGTGCGCAGGCCAACTCTCTAACCACTGAGCACACTGGCCAGGGCATGCCATGGAAAATCCTATCTAATAAAGAGGGAATATGCTAATTGACCCTCATGCTGTCGCAAAGATGGTGGCGCCCACAGCCAATAAAGAGGGAATATGCTAATTGACTGCCCTGTCCTCAAAAATGGCAGCATCCACAGCCAATAAGGAGGAAATATGTTAATTGACTGCCCCGTCCTCAAAGATGGCAGCGCCCACAGCCAATAAGGAGGAAATATGTTAATTGACTGCCCCGCCCCCAAATATGGCAGCACCCACAGCCACAAGATGGTGGCACCCAGTCCCCTCAGCCCTGCCAGGGCGGCAGGTGCACAGCAAGGCCGGGCCTGCCTCCGGGGACCCCCAGTCCCCTCAGCGCCCCAGCCACCCAGGGCCAGCCCAAGGCGCAGGCAAGCCTTGGATGGCATCTGCGCAGCCGCCCAGGGCCGCCCGAGGCTCAGGTAAGCAGGGCCGGCCAAGGCTTGTGCTGCCGGCAATGGCAACAGCAGAGGTGTGATGGGGCATCGCCGTCCCCTGATCATCGAGTCACCTCCCGCCCCTGAGGGTTCCCGGACTGTGAGAGGGGGCAGGCCAGGCTGAGGGACCCCGACTCCAGTGCATGAATTTTCATGCACCGGGACTCTAGTTGTTAATAAGAAACTATACTTTCCCTGCTCTGGCTCAGTTGGTTGGGTGTCATCCTATGCAGCAAGAGGTTGTTGGTTCAATTCCCTGACAGCAGTTTAATTTCCTGTTGGTGCATGTCTGTGTTGTGGTCTCAGTCCTCAGTGTGGGGCATGCAGGAGGCAGCCTATGGTCTTGCACTCTCGCTTTGATGTTTCTCTCTCCCCCTCTCCCTTCCTCTCTCTCCAAAAATAAATAAACTGTTCTTTAAAAAATATGTATACTTTCCCTGCCCATTCTGCAACTAACACCAAGTTTTCAGATTGACTTTCTCATAGTCCTGATATTCCATTTTATGCTTAACATTTCTTAAACTAAGAAAATCTCTTTTCTCACTAATTTTTTTCTCCATTGGGGTGTGAAAATCTGAAGTAGCCAAAGTTGTTTTGATTTACTTCTTCTGTTTTATCTCTTTGTTACTAACAAGGCAGTACATGAGAATTTCATTTAATCTGTTCTTCTCCCACTTATAGTGCCTTCTGTCTCCATCTTCCTAATTTCCCTAAGTATTTGCAGATCTTGTAATACATCAGCCATTTTATAAAGTGAGGTTGGAAGTTTTCTGCCTGTTTTTTTCTTTCCAAGATTCAGATCCAAAAACATGTGTTGGCAGTTTGGCGAGGATAACGAAAAAACAGCCTTTTTTGTTGTTGTTTCTTTCTTCCTTTCCCTGTTACCCTGTAGCAGGGTTTCTCAACAGAGACACAATTGATATTTTGAGTCAGATAATTTGTTTTGGTGAGCTGTCCTATGCATTGTAGAATATTTATCAGTATCCCAGGCCTCTACCCTCTAGAAATCAGTAGTATCTCCCTACTTGTGACAAGCAAAAATATCCCCAACCATTGCCAAATGTCCCCTGGGGGTGAAGTTGCCCCTGGTTGAGAGCTAGTGCCATCCTATATAATAAAAGGCTAATATGCAAATCGACCGAACGGCAGAACGACCAGTTGCTGTGATGCGCACTGACCACCAGGGGGCAGGTGCTCAACGCAGGAGCTGCCCCCTGGTGATCAGTGTGCTCCCACAGGGGGAGCGCTGCTCAGCCAGAAGCCAGGCTCGCCAGTGGTCTCACAGCTGGCGAGCTCAGTGGCGGTGGAGGGAACCTCTCCCATTTCCACAGCAGCGCTTAGAACCCCTCGGGAGATTTCTGCTAAGGGGCCCGGACTGCAAGAGGTCACAGGTTGGGCTGTGGGACACCCACTCCCCCCCCCCCCTCCAAGAGCATGGATGTTGTGCACCGGGCCTCTAGTATAATATAAATAGCATTTAGGGAAAATGAGATTAGGGGGAAAGATTCAAGATTGGCATAAAATTAAAATTCCTATCAGATCTCTGAGCATATTATTTAGATCAGAGCTGTTCAAAAGAAGTAAAATGCAAGTCACATATGCAATTTTAAATTTTCTAGAAGCCACATTAAAAAGTAGAAGTAAGCCCTAGCCGGTTTGGCTCAGTGGATAGAGCATCGGCAGGTGGACCCGAAGGGTCCCAGGTTCGATTCCAATCAAGGGCACATACCTTGGTAGCAGGCTCCTCCCTGGCCTGGGCCCTGTTCAGGGCCCATGCAAAGCAACCAATCTATGTGTTTCTCTCACATCAATATTTCTCTCTATCTTTCCCTCTCTCTTCCACTCCCTCTAAAAATCAATGGAAACATATCCTCAGGTGAGGATTAACAAACAAAAAATTCTATTCTTGTGTTACTATATAAATCTTCTCTCAAGGCATATAAACTGCCTTCTCCTGATTCTGTGTGACTCAAATTCTTCAGTCCTCATTTTGAATGATGCCCATCTTCTGTGTCTTGGAAATTTCTACACATTTACTGAAAAATTATCATTGTTTGCTCTACAACCAGAATTCCCTGAGTGGTTCTTTGCCAAAACCTTAGTCATAGGTAAAACCAAACAACAAAGGAAGACCCATTAACAAGGGTATTAACAAATGGGACAGCTAGATTTTTAAATAGCCAATAATTCAAAAAGGAAATTTTGGGGAGAGGTCCTCCACTCATTTTAATTCAATAGAATAATCTATATTTTAAAAAACCAAAATTTTCATCACCTAATAATTTTAGGTATTTTGAGAATTTGCTTACAGAGGGATAGTTTCCTAGGCATGCAGTTCAAGACTAACCTAGAGAATAATTAAGAATGAACTCTTAATACATGAGAGGGAATATAAGAAACAATGGAATAATGGCCAAATTGACATTCACTTTGATAAAAAGCTTTATTTTATATATGTGTGTGTGTGTGTGTGTGTGTGTGTGTGTGTGTGATAAAAAGCTTTATTTTATATGTGTGTGTGTGTGTGTGTGTGTGTGTGTATACATATATATATAGAGAGAGAGAGATTTTAGAGAGGAAGGGAGAGGGATTGAGAGATAGCAACGTCAATGATGAGAGAGAATCATTGATTGGCTGCCTCTCGCATGTCCCCCACTGGGGATCGAGCCCGCAACCCAGGCATGTGCCCTTGGTCAGAATCGAGCCTGGGACCCTTCAGTCCACAGGCCAACGCTCTATCCACTGAGCCAAACCGGCTAGGGCGATAAAAAGCTTAAGTAAGCTTTTATTCTCCACCTCCTACTCTAGCCATACAAGAATTGTGTTAGAAATATCAGAGAGCCCTGGCAGAATAGCTCAACTGGTTAGAGCAACATCCAGATACCCCAAGATTGTAGGTTCGATTCCCAGTCAGGGCACATACAAGAATGAACCAATAAATGCATAAATAAGTGGAACAACACATCAGTGTTTCTTTTTCTCTCTATTTCTGTCTTTCTGAAGTAGATTTTTAAAAAAATTAAATAGAAAGAAATAGAGAGAGAGATGACTGAAGCCCTGCCTTGTAAAATTCAGCCCCTTTGGCTCCTCTTCCTCTGAAGTACACCACCTGCTATAATCAGGGATTCTTAACTTCTCTGGTGTCATGACCCCCTTTGGGAGTTTGGTGAAGCCCATGAACCCCTTCTCAAAATCATGTTTTAAAATTAATAAAGTATAATACATAGGATTACAAAGGAAACCAATTATTTTGAAATACAGTTGTCAAAAAAGTTTTTTTTAATATTTTATAATGTAATATATATGCTTTTTTATTAATCCATTATGGTAAATAGCAAGTTCTAATGGTAGTTCTGGTGACTATCATAATTTCAAAGTGTTAAAGGACATTTTGAGATTTTTAATAGCTGTAATGTGATATGAAAATATGTGTGATTGCTATTATGACTTAGGCATGTTGGATTTCAGTTACAGTTTAGTGAGAATTAAGATGGAATTTTTTTTCCTATCCATTTTCAGTTATCAAACCCTCTGATATTCTAATGGTGGGAGTTCTCTTCGGCCACTTTTAGTTCTCTTCAGCCCCAACTTTTGATTTGGGAAAAAATAAATAGCTCAATAGGGAAAAGAATGTCATAGAAGGGAGCGAGAGTGCAGCAAAGAGGAACAAGAGCTAGAGGACAAACAAAACAAGTCAGGACTGTGCAGCAAAGTTGTAACAGAAGGGGAGTTGCTTTTTTAAATATTAAACAATCCTAACCAGAGCAAAGCCTGATGGAGGTTTAAAATCTTTCTCTCGGCTCAGTTTTGAGCAAACTATATTTCTGATAATAGAAAAATACTTTCTGTTTGAAAGTTAGTCTTCTAGATTCTAGAACATTGTGCAGAATTTTCCAAGCTACCTACATGAAATTTTCTTGAAGAATTTATAAACATACTTTTGAAAAAGATTGTTGCAACATTTCCAGTGCATTTTGAAAATTTATACCCCTGTCTAATTCACTACTATTCTTTTCCCTCCAAAATGATGCTTTTTCTCCATTGTAGACTAGATTCTCCTCATTTCCTTTTACCAACCACTTGGCAGTCTCAGTGACTTGTTTAACCAACAAATATCATACCCCTGGGTAACAGACTGTTATGCCTTCCTTTCTCACCCTACCCCATCCTTTTTTCCTTAAGGAAAAAGCTGTGTTGGAAAAAGTTCTTGCCTAGGGTTAACCAACTAGTAGAGAACATGAAAGCTCTTGGCTAAATTTCCCCACACTTGATTCACTGGAAACCACTAAGACATTCTTCTTTTGACTATTTTACTTCTTAGTTCTTCATCCTTTTATTTTTTATTTTTTTATTTTTTTTTAGAGAGAGAGGAAGGGGAAGGGAGGGAGGGGGAGACAGAGAGAGAGAGAGAGAGAGAGAGAGAGAGAGAGAGAGAGAGAGAGAGAGAGAGAGACCAATGTTAGAGAGAAACATTGATCGGCTGCCTCCTGCACATCCCCTACTGGGGATTGAGCCTGAAACCAGGCACGTGCCCTGACCGGGAGTCAAACCAGTGACCTCTTGGTGCATGGGACAATGTTCAACCAACTGAGCCACACCGGCCTGGGCCTTCATACTTTTAATTGAAATTTCCCTTTGTCCTTCAGGCCTGTGGACTTTAGGTCTTAAGCTGGCTTTAGTTGTGATAGGGGCTCAGAGGAAATTTGGGGTAAGCTACTTTCAGGTAAAATAAAGGAACTTAAACAGTTTAGTAACGCTCACTTGACTTGATAGTAGCCGGAATGGGGCCAGCTCCTCTCTGTTTAGTTTACAAGCAAGAAGAGCTGTGAGGGCTCTGGTCGAGTAGCTCAGTGGTTAGGGTCCTGATACGCCAAGATTGCAGGTTTGATCCCTAGTCAGGGCACGTACAAGAATCAACCAATGAATGCATTCATAAGTGTAACAACAAAAATTGATATTTCTCTCTATATAGTTCTCCTTTCCTCTCTTTCTCTAAAATCAATTTAAAGAAGAAGAGCTGTGGAAAAGAGGGCTAAAGGTATAGTGTTTGGTGGGAAATAATATTTCATGAAGCGAGTAAAAAGAGGGAACTAACCAATCATTTTTTTTAGAAACAAAAAGATAAGTAGAAGCATTTTTCAGAGCCTAGCTGGTGAAGGAACTGTGAAAAACGGCAGTGTCCACGCTGTTATGTGTTGTAGGTGTGTTTTAATGAAGGGACATGGCCAGCCAGCCTCAACAGGAATGTTGAGGGTATCAGTCTTTTGAATTACTGCTGTTCATCTGTTCTCTTCACCTCCCCCTTTTAAAGAACAGGTCCGAGCATAAATTATTGTCCAGTAACCCTGTCTTATTTAGTCATAAACTGAGGCAGACCTAGCCTCACCTTTTCATTGTCCTTTCACCCAACCCCCTAAATAAATAAAATCTCTACACCATCTTCTTTTCCCTTCCCCTCATCTTGCCTGCTGGCTTCTCCCTACCCTAACAAAAAAATTCTGCTTGCATTTTTATTCTGCCATTCCATAGCCAGCAGCAGAGTACTGGCCCCTTTATGGCTCAGGGAGCCCAGGCGGGCTGCCCAATGAGGGGAGACAGCATTTGGCCAATGGGGCTGGTGTGTGCCATTACCGCTGGCCATTGGGCCTCTGTCCTCTACAGCTCCATCCTGACTCATTAAAACCCTGAGCCAAATAGCTGGGCAGGCTCCTGCTGCAGCATTGTGGGGGCCAGGAAGTTAAATGGTTCTCCTAATCCTGCATAATTTATCTCCCTGTTAGCCCCCGCATAAATAGTCCATTTCAGCCCTACCATGGAGAGCTTAATTCTGAACTTCCTATTTTTGTGATGACCAGTGAGTGCCCAGCCTTTCCCTTCTCTCTTTATTATTATTATTAAAAATTATTTTCCCCTTGTTCACTATGAGTTTGCCTTAATGTGTTTTGTGTGTGTGTGTGTGTGTTTTGTTTTTTTTTCATTTGAAGCCTCCTGCCTGGATCCCACTTTAGCAACAATCTGTCCATTTCTCTCATTTGGACCTAATATTACAGAGCAGTTGGTGCTACACTCTTCCCCTTCCTCTCTCCTCCCAGCTTTATAGTGCCTCTTTTTCTCCTCCCTATGTTCTCTTTTTAAATCTATCACCTCTCCTTTCCTATCACTTCCAGTTTTTTCCTCCTTTCCATTCCCTGTTCAAATCCCTCTTTCCAGCAACCAACCTTATCACAGGATGTTTGGTAGGACATTTTAAAAGGGCACTGAAGTGTTGTTTTTTTTACACATCTCCATTTCTGTTTCGTTTCAGAGATTTACAAACGAGGACCACCTGGCAGTTCATAAACACAAGCATGAGATGACATTGAAATTTGGCCCAGCCCGAACTGACTCAGTCATCATTGCAGGTACTTTTTACCCCAGAAGCCACATGCCTTGATATCACCAGACAGTTAAGATTAATACCAGGGACCAGATGTACTGGGAGCTATACTCCCCTTCTTCCATTAAGAACCCTTATGTGATCTGCATTAATCAGGAAAAAGGAACACTAAAAGCTCCCAAGTTTCTATTGTGCCCTCTACTCTCTATTTTTAATACAAGATTGGGTTCTTTGGTTTTTGAGGGTAGGTGTGTTAACGTTTTATCTTAGCTTTTTTCAGTCTATTTCCTCCTTGCCTTCTTTTTATTAAGACTTTGGAAGATTTATAGACAGAAGACGCCTTTGACATTTCTCACTACCCATAATGAAGGGGTGAACAAAAGCAGGGAAGCCACCTTCGTCTGGCTGCTTCTCATCCACTGGGTGTCAGTTTTCCCCAAGCAGACAGATTGTCAGTTTGTAAATTCAGCTTCCCTTGTGAACCCAGACACCATTGAGGGCACATTTCCAAAGTTCAAACAAGACATTTGTCAATGGGACTTTTCTGTGCCAATTTGGGTGACCTGGAACCTCTCACTGGTTGTTTCAGAGTTTGTCTTGCTTACATATGCCATCTCTAGGGACCGTTCTCAGCAACCTCTCTCAAACCGTGCAGCAGCCGTTCTGTTGTGCCATTTTCAACTAGACAGGCATACAAACCAAAGTGGGCTTTTTCTTTCGATACCATGAGGGGGTTCTGAGTTAGCCTGAGTTAAGCAAGCTTACCTCAGAATTTAACCTCTCTCCATGCTTCTATACATGAAGAAAGGGATTCGCCCTTACAGATCTCCTGTTTCTTATTGACTGAATATCTACTTTGCTAGGAGCATGTAATTCCTGGAAAAGGACATGAGTGGATATCATTAATGATCCTTAAGAAAGCTCAGGGGAGCCCTGGCTGGATAGCTCAGTTGGTTAGAACGTTGTCCCAATATGCCAAAGTTTCGGGTTTGATCCCCAGTCAGGGCACTTACAAGAAGCAACCAGTGAATGCATACATAAGTGGAACAACAAATTGATGTTTCTCTCTCTCATCAATAAATAAAAATGTAAATTTAAAAAAGAAGAAAGCTAGTGGAGGTTTTAGAGGAAAGAGTAACTATAGGATTTAACATATGTTCAGGTAACATATTTAAATTTATTAAGTCAGGTCATGTATTCACGAAAATAATTTTAGTATTTGTAGTCTAATATAAGTGAATAATACAAACAATAAAAATACTAAGAGAATTAATATTAAATGGAATTAATCATAGACAGTTTATGAAAGAGGTGAATTTGAGGCAAGGTTATCAGGTTGGAGAGGTTATTAGGAATGGTGTAAAGGCTATGCTGAGTCTCTAGGAGTGGTGAGAAATTGATACAGGACAGTCCCAAGGAGAGAAAGTGATTTCTGTTATTTTTTGCATGCTGTTCTGGAATGCTCATCCCATTGCACATAACTTCAGCTATCCTATCTAGGCTGCTACTTCTCATATCTGTGCATTATGACCTGGTGTCTCACATGTATTCCAACCCCTGATTGAACACTTGACTGGCTGGCTTTCTGTCATTCAAATCTTCATGTCAACGACCAAATTTATCTTTGTCCCCTAAACCAACTTCTTTTCCTTTGTTATTCAGTGATGATATTCTCAAAATTTTGAGTCGTTTTATTTTTCTCTTCAGATTCTCTCTGTTCTGTTCCGTCCTGCTCTTCCTGTCACCACCCTCATTATGCTTGAATTCCTCCATAGTCTCCTAGCTGGTCTCTCTCTCCTTGACTACTCTCTTTTTATAATCTATCTTCATTCTATTGAAAAGCCAATCTTCCTTAAATTCTTCTCCTCCACGCAAAATCTATCATTATTTTCCCATTTTCTCTTACTTTAAGGCTATTCATACTTGGATTTTCAGACCTTCTATAACCTAGCCCCATGGTACCTGCCCAACTTTATATACAACTTATGTACCTAACATGATTATCCTTTGACCTAGACCTACCTTTTTCTCCTCATCTATACATGGTGCCCGTGTCCTGCCTCTCTCTGTGCCTTCATCCACCTTACCATCTAAAGCCATTCTTTTTTTTCTTTTTTTTAAATACATTTTATTGATTTTTTACAGAGAGGAAGGGAGAGAGATAGAGAGTTAGAAACATCGATGAGAGAGAAACATCGATCAGCTGCCTCCTGCACATCTCCTACTGGGGATATGCCCGCAACCCAGGTACATGCCCTTGACCGGAATCGAACCTGGGACCTTTCAGTCCGCAGACCGACGCTCTATCCACTGAGCCAAACCGGCTTCGGCCTAAAGCCATTCTTTAAGGCCCAACTCAAGTTGTGCTTCTAGAAACCTCCTAACTACTCTCTCATTAATTTATCTTTATTTAATTTCTGCAATAATTTTATTCTCTACTGCACATGATTTTTGTATACTATGATGTTATTTATGTATAATTGTTTTATTTCCTCATCTAGAAAGCATTCTCTTATTCTCTAGGGCAAGAGCCATGTTTTATATTTGGGCAAAACTCCTATATTCCTATTTCTCTTCTCCCCCAGATTTCTACACAAATGTATGCATGTAGCACCAAAAGTGAAAAAGTATTCAGTAAACACTTGTTGATTGCTTCAGAATTATCAGAGCAGGTTAAGGGTTTTCTTATACATTTTCTTATACATTGTTCAGAAATGGAAGAAGTTTGTATGAGCCTCAGATCAGAGATCCAAAGGCCCTCTTCTGCCATAGCCATGCCCTTAGCTGCCCCATCCTGGTTCACTTGAGTGGTAATTTTTTGTGTGTCCTTACTGAAGTGCTCTCTAAGCCTAAAGGATGATATTACCTCTACTCACCCGGGGATGGAGGGAAAGTGGCTTTATTGTTGGCCAACCAAAGCTGCCAGAGAAGCTTTTAAAACTATTTTGGGAGGTAGTGGTAACTTTCCCAAACACTCTGATTCAGAAGAGGTTTTGTTTAAAATTTTTTAAAATTATGTTGTTTCCATGGAATATCCCACTGGATTATTCCCAAATTGATCATGCTAGAAGGAGCAATTTTAATACCAGGTGTCACTCCTTAAAATATTATTTAAACATTGTTCTATTTCTATCATTCAACCTGGTGGTTTGGGGTCTGAGATGAATCCATGAGGTAACTATCATGTCAAGGAAAACCATCTAAAAGAGTTAGGATCAGGGAACAAGATTCAGCTGACCTAAGAGAAAAACTAGAAAAACAGAATGGGGAGAGAGAAGTTCAGATCTAAAATTCATGTTGCTTGGCCCTAGCTGGTTTGGCTCAGTGGATAGAGCGTTGGCCTGCGGACTGAAGGGTTCGGGATCGATTCTGGTCAAAGGCACATGCCTGGGTTGCAGGCTCGATCCCTAGTAGGGAGTTTGCAGGAGGCAGCCGATCAATAATTCTCTCATCATTGATGTTTCTATCTCTCTCTCCCTCTCCCTTCCTCTTTGAAATCAATAAAAATATGTTTTTAAAAAAAACAGTAGGTTTAAACATTTTTTAAAAATAAATAAATAAATAAATAAAACTCAGGTTGCTGGAAAAGTTGCCACGGGTTACGGAGAGCCTTCCTCTTCGTAGAGAGGGTTAGAGAGGCGCTGTGTTGAGGAAAGATTTGTGCAGCCCCTAAGAGGATATTTTGGCTGGCAAATCTAAATCCAAATATCCTGGTTTCTGGAATTTGCTCTGGGCCGAGGTTTCTGTTCTATTGTTTGCAGTTTCCTTTTCTAGCTCATGATCTTGCTGTCTTGTTCCCTAGCCCCTAGATCTGCCTGGAATGCCTTCAGAACGTAGCAGACCCTTACCTCAGTGACCACTGAAAGGCAGTGCACCATTTCTAATTTTGTAGCGTTAGCAAACAAACTCAACCACCTGAGCCTCGGTTTCTCCTCCTCATCAGATGTTAACATTCATCTGCTTATAACTGCTCAGTTCAGACCTAGCAGGGAGTAAGTTTAAAGAGAAAATGTCGCTTAGCTATACTTGATTTTCAAATCTGGAGGTTTCACAAACTCCACCTGGGTGGGTGGTTTGGTTTTGTTTGCGGGTGAGGGAGGTAAAACCAGCCTCTGGGAGAAAGGTGGTTACATGGATAGTCACACAACAAAACATTGTTCTGTCTTCCCTCTGCTGGCCTTGAGGCAACACAGCACAGACACCCTCTGCTGGCCTAGCACCAGCCTTCACCTACCGGAGATCCATAAAAGCAGATTTGCCCTAACACCGAGACTCTCTCCAAATAGAAGAATAAAACTGCTCCCTACATACTCTCAAGTTTTAATTTTAGGTCAGAACTAAAATTGAATTTCCTTTCTTTTCATGTCTACAGATCAAACTCCTACTCCAACTAGATTCCTGAAGAACTGTGAGGAGGTGGGGCTCTTCAATGAACTAGCTAGCTCCTTTGAACATGAATTCAAGAAAGCTGCAGATGAGGATGAGAAAAAGGTAAGAGGCGGGACTTATACTGAAAAACTGGTGGTGTTTGAATCTAGGCTATTCTCATTGTGCCCTGGGATAATTTGTTTAATTGGTTAAAGCACAAAATTACAGGTTTGTTTCTATAGAAACGGAGAATACCCACTAATCCTAGTCAGCCACCCACGTCTTTTGGGGGTCCAGACAATGGATCAATGCAAGTCTGTCTTCATGCCAGTTTCAGGGGCCTCCAACCTGCTCAAGTTGGTTATGTGGTCACCCAGTTATTTGATGGATTTTACCTGCTTATTCAGGTAGTGAATCTCAATGAAGTCAAACAAATGAAGGTCATTTTTTGTCAGTGGCCAGTTTGTGCAATTCCAGTAGTGACTAATTCACTCTTTTTTCCCAGTGTAATGCACACACCATTGCATTCTGCCCAAACTTCCAGTCACCGAGATCTGGTTTCTTGATACCCTGAAGGACGATTCGGCCACCTAGTTGATTCTGCAACTTCATCAGTTTCTCAGCATGTTCCCTCTCCTCGTGAGATTGGTGAAGAAAATATTTGGCAAAGTTCTCCAAAGCCACATCATCACAGTTAAAGTAGGAAGACGTGGACAGATGGGTTTAGGAAGCATAGAGCTGCAGGCTGATCTGGCAGTCGATGGAGGCCTCCAAGTCCAGGTGGCAGTTCTAGCGCCTGGGAGGTGGGCAGGGTCCTCATGGTGGGTGGCTGAGGAAAGGCAGATGTGTGGCATTGGAGCAGTGGGGGAGGGGGGGGGTCTTGGGGCAGTCACAGGGCGCTGTGAGGAGGTAGTGGAACGCTGGATCTGGGTGGCTGGCTGGGTTGGGGGTCAGTACTGGTTCCATCCAAGCACTGTTGAAGCAGGAGCCACAGCAAGTCTCGGCGAAGACTGTTCTCCCTGTTTTCCTTTTTATGTATGGGTTGATTTGAGAAAGAGAGAGGGGTGAGAGAGAGACAGAGAGACAGAGAGACAGAGAGACATCGATTTGTTGTCCCACTTTTTTATGTATTCATTGGTTGATTCTTATATGTGCCCTAACTGGTGAGTCAAACCTGCAACCTTGGCTATCAGGATGACACTCTAACCAACTGTTTTCTTAAAGAAGGATGTTCTTACTGCTTTCCAGAGGAGATCAACCAGAATGGTTGAAAGAACTAGAAATTATGTCACTTTGGGAATATTTACAGTAATAGAGGAAGTTTTGCTTGGAAAGAGAAGACAATGTGAACAAAAGTTCAGTCTTAAATATTTGAAGAGTTTTCATGTAAAAGGGTTAAATTTATTTTGTATGGCTCAGAGGTAGAAGTATGGCCAGCAGGTGGAAGCTGTCACCGAGTGCATTGAATTATATGTAGATCGTTTAGTGTAGATAACTGTGGAAAGGATTAAAATGCTGGAATACCATCGCATCTTCAGGTGCTGTGATTCTGATTTTAGACTTTATATTCCAAATCTCTAGAGAATCCTTCAATTTGGAAGACCAGAGGAAATAGTTCAGGAAACTGAGTCAAATAAAAATACTTCCCATGGTATAGGGATTTCAGGGAAAAGGTCAAAATTTATTCTACTTTAGAATTGAAATTCTGGATTATTGGTCACTTTAAAATCAGGTATGTGTTCCCTAATAATTCAGAAAACTCCAGTATATGATCTCAGAACATGTACACATTAACCACATGTATGCTCCACAATTGCATGACAAAGAAAGACATGAAATCCCATCAGAATACAGCAAAGCCAGAATATAAGAAAAAATGTCCAGGAAAGCTGTTGTCTTCTGAGAAGGAATTGTACATGATTTTTCCATTCAGCTTAAATTGTACCAGTAAGAATGCAAGATAAAGTGTCCATATCACTGGAAGTCTTTATAAATTCCATACCTTTCTATGAGTTTCTTCTCATGCTGCCTCCCTCAAACTAAAAGAAGGCAGGGCAATTCAGTGGCATGTATTTGTAGTTCTACTTTCAAAAGGCAGAACTAACCTTCTCATTATTCTTTTTCTTTGGAGAGACAGGTCTCTCTTTTTAAAAAAATATGTTTTTATTGACTTTAGAGAGAGGAAGGAAGAGGGAGAGAGAGATAGAAACATTGATGAGAAAGAAACATCGATTGGCTGCCTCCTACACGCCCTCTACCGGAGATCGACCCCACAACCTGGGCATGTGCCCTGATCAGGAATCGAATCTGCAACCTCGTGGTGCATGGGACGACGCTCAACCAACTGAGCCACACTGACAGGGCAGTCTCTCATTTTTCAGTTGTTTCATCCTGTGTGGTATAATTTCTCCCTCTCCCAAAACAAAGAAATCAATCAATTGAGCAAGCTGAATTACAAAAAAAAAAAGAAAGAAAAAGGAAATAACGTCAAATTTTTTCCTCCAGGATGTGAGGGATTTTAAACCAAACTCATTATAGGCAAATTCAAGAAAATTAGCCTCCCATGAAAAGTTTAAGGTCTTTTCCATTGCCATTTTTGCTCTGTTGACACTTCTGCGAAGCCTTTCTTAGTTGGTCAGGCCTTTACTCATTGATTATCTCTCGGCGTTTCTTCCTGCCTGTGTTCACCTCGCCTTGGTGAGAAGCACAGATTCAGTGTGAGATTATCTCCAGGAGTGCTTTATGAGCCCACAACTTTCCTGAACCACAGCTTTTCTAGGATGTGCCCCAGAGGGATTTTAAACCTGTGGTTGAGAGGCCTCTCCTTCCCACCACCCTCTGGTTTCAGGGATCCCAGGATTAGCTCAGTGGGCCTGATACCTTAGAAATGTAGAAAAAATTAAGGCAGAAGTGAAACCATCTTTGCTATTGCTCACCTCCATCATATTGGAGAAAAAGAACCATTATCGCCTTCTCTAATGTGGTAGACACAAGACTATCTTCATTTTGCTCAACTACCAAGAACATTTTTAGGGGTTAAGGTAGCAAAGGAAGAGTTAGAAACAAACTCCTCTTTCGCCAAGAATTCTAGGATTTAGGAAGACTAGAACAAAGGATTGACGTAGTCATAAAACTGAACTGCAATGCCATCGGGTCATGCCCCTGTCATGGTGCAGTGTCAGGGCCATCATCTCTGATTGTTTCTTTTCCCTGCAAAGCCACTTATGGCTCCACAGTTCTGTGAGGTGGTGGCACCAATGCTAGGAATGTACTCTCTTTTATTTCCGGTTTTCTCCAGTCCTACTCCTAGGACCAACTTCCCATTTCTTTCACGGATCAAGTGATCAGCTTTTCCTTTCCCCGTTACCCTGAAGTTCTGTCTTCCTAACTTTCAGCTTCTAGCACCAGACTTGGGGGTAAAATCACCATCAAACATGGGGCATACCCTAGAAAAGGTCTTTCTTATGTTGTTTTCAGTACTTTAATCATCAATTTGTCTTTATTTGCTTTTGATAATTGGGTAATCTATCATCTGGTTGGCGGAAAAAGTGTTCACAATTCTCCAGTGGCCAATTAAGCTGGTTGGGAAAAGGCAGGCACTGGATTCAGGAATCATTTTACTTTCCTGAAAAATAATATCATAATACTTGGAGGGATTTAAATCACATCTTTTTTTTCCTTTCAGGGTCTTTATAAGCATTGTGAGTATTTTTTCCCTTTCAAAATCTTTCTAAGTATTCACCCATGGTGAAGCAGGTGTTATTTCCATTTCATAGTTAGGGAAGCAGAAGCCCTGAGGAGTTGGCCAAAGTTGTACATAAAACCTTGGTTTCACATTTCTTTGACTTTGGCACTTTGACCAAGGACTAAACTTCTTAGAAGTTTATTCCCTCATCTTTTAACTGGGAAGATACAGCTTCAACTTGAAGGGAATCGTGGGGTTAAACTCTGCGCATTTCTCTCTTAGCAGGCGGCTGCGGGGCCCCTTGACATGTCTCTGCCTTCCACACCGGACGTTAAAATCAAAGAAGAGGGGCCAGTGGAGGTGGACTCATCCCCACCTGACAGCCCCGCCTCCAGCCCCTGCTCCCCGGTGCTCAAGGACAAGGTGAAATTCTCTATCGGAAGTCATCCCACATGTTAACTAATAGATTACATTTTGATTCATAGTTGTATAGTGTGTGATACAGGAAGATGGAATATATTCAAATAAATGTTAATTGTTCAGAAGATTTATATAAATTACACCTACTCTGTGACCCAGCAGTTCTACTTTTAAGTCAATGTGGAAAAGAAATTAGTGTGTATGTCCACCCAAAGAAGTGTATGAGAAGGTTCATAACAGTTTTATTGATAATAGTAAAAAAGTTAGAAGAAGTCCATCAACAAGAAAATGAACAAAGTGTAGTATGTTTATAAAATGGAATACTACATGGCATTAAAAAAGAATAAGCTAATGATATACACAGCAATAAGGATGAATTTCACAAATGTTATATTGAACAGTAGCAAAAAAAATCATACACAGAAGCACATACTATGATTTTATTTACATCAGGTTCAAGAAAAGGCAAAATTATTTGATGGCGATAGAACTCAGAATAATGTTTAACCTCTTGTGGGGAAAGGTATGGATTGGGAAGGGATGCATGAGAACCTTCCAGGGTGCTAGAAATGGGCTCTGTCTTGGTTTTACATATGTAAAAAGTCATTTAGTTGTACCTTAGTCAATGCACTTTACTGTATTTATGTAGTACTTTAATTAATAAGTGAAAAAGAAAATCACTTAGTTTATAAACTGGACATTAAACAATTTTTTTAAAAAGTCTTCCCACAGGTAAGTCTTCTAGTGACTTACAGGGAGTGTCTACTAGGATTCTGAATATTTTTTAAAGGAAACATTTTAAGAAGAAGTATTTTTTATACATTTATTGAAATATAGTACATGTACAGAAAAGTACATAAATTGTAAGTATACAGCTCACTGAATTTTCACAAAGTTTACAGACTTTGTAACTAGTGCCCAGGTATTATCAGAACCTCAGAAGCCCCCTGATGCCTCCTTCCAATCTCTATTGTTCTACCAGCAGTTATTAATTTTAATATCCACTTTGAATAATGCATCTATAGCTCATTTTACTTCCCTCCAAACTTGGTTTGATAACTTCTAAAACCATTCCCTCCATAAACATTACAATGCCACTTCCTCCATCCCAGCTCCCCCGCCCACAAAAAAAAAAAAAATTACAGTCTTCCCCTCTCTCCTTTTCATCAGCAGCCAGGTCCTAGAAGCTGTCTGGAGATGTTTTATAGCCAGTGTGGCCACTGGTAACCTAAGATCCTAACAGTGGGAAGCAGTTTGTTTTATTACAATCTGATCATTATTTAAACTTCCATAGCCCTTTTTTAAAGAAGATAATTGGGTTGCCTTACACCAGTCTTATACCTGTACCTGCCTTTTCCTGTTAGAGATCACAGGACATAAAGTTTAGAGTGACAGCATCAAGTTTAGAATAACAGTATCTAGATTGTGAAAAGTTATAAAAAATTTTAGAATTTATATGATACTACAATGCTTCTACAGAGATTTTGAGTGATTTTTCAACTCTCATCTCATTCATATGGGCATCATCCCTGATGAAAGGGGGATAGCCAAAAGGTCTTAACAGCATTTTTACTGAATGGGTGAGTGAGGTATGGTCCATGACCCTGGAACAACATGACTTGCTCTAATGCTCTTTCCAATAAATTTGTGCTAGATTTTACCAGCTACTTATTTCTCTATAAACGGCCCCTGAAAGCACTTTGTGATCTGTTGGTCTCTTCCCCCCAGGAAATTGCCCCCAAGCCTATTGTGATATCTACCCCAACGCCTACCATTGTACGCCCTGGCTCCCTGCCTCTCCACCTGGGCTATGATCCACTTCACCCAACCCTTCCCTCCCCAACCTCTGTCATCACACAGGCTCCACCATCCAACAGGCAGCTGGGGTAAGTAAAGAGCAGAGAGAAATCATGAAGCCTGAATTTTTTTCTACTTTGTAAAATTATTTGATAAAACAGGGACTGTTTGAACACTCAAAGAAAATGAGTCACTATGATTGTCTCTCAAAATAAATAGATTCCTCTCCCTTTTGAGTAGACCAGCAAGTATTTATTTGAGGATAATACTTCATTAGTTTGGAGGCTTAATACTTCTTTGATCTAAAAGGAGAATCCTTAAAACTTTAGGAAGTTCATCATAATGATGGAGGTCGCACAGGAAACTATATAAGTTCTTGACCTGACTCAGTAGATGTTTATTGGAGCACTACTGAATGAGGGACTGAAACACATTGTCATCTATTTTTTAGTGTTTCCCTCAGTTCCAGTTAGGATTCTTGGTCTTTGCTACCTCTAATTTTGTTGGTCTATTTGTCTTCACTCATGGCACAGCCTGTACAGATTTCATAGTGGGATGACTTGACATCCTATCCCTAGGTACCCATTGAGTTAAGAGGTTACTGTCAGAATTCAGCCTTCTGAAGCTTTATTGTTCTGTGGACCCACTAGGAAAAATACAAAGAGACATCTTTTTGGATCGGGTAAAGCAAAATGTGGAAAGGAACAAGAGAAACTTATTCATATTTGGCTATCATATGGCATAATTCACCTTTGCAAAATAACTTTGGTCCAAGTCTCCCTCATCTAAGGCAAGACAGAATTTATACATGGCAGTGATAGGGAGTTTATTTAATTATTCAAAACTCTTTTTAAAAAATTATTTTTATTGATTTCAGAGAGGGAGAGAGAAATAGAAACATCAATGATGAGAGAGAATTGATCTGCTGCCTCCTGCACAACCCCCACTGGAGTTGGAGCCTGCAACCCAGGCATGTGCCCTGACCGGGAATTGAACCATGACCTCCGGGTTCATAAGTCAGTGCTCAACCACTGAGCCACACTGGTTGGGCAAGACTCTTTTTTTCAAATATGCTTTTGTTGATTTTAGAGAGAGAAGAAGGGAGAGGGAAAGAGAGAGAAACATCAATTTGAGAGGAACATCGATTGTTTGCCTCCCATATGCACTCCAACCAGGGATTGAACCCACAACTTGGGCATGTGCCCTGACCAGGAATCAAACCGGCGACCTTTCAGTGCCCAGCATGATGCAACCAACTGAGCCACACTGGCCAGGGCAGTTGTTCAAAACTCTTAATAGGATTTGCTTCCCATCTATTTGAGTTCAGTGGTATTTGCATAATTTGCAAAGTGTAAAGATCTTGTAGCATTCCCTGCTTTTTCCACCTTCATGAGGGTGTCAAGATTATACAATGTTGCCGTTTAGCTTCCCTAACTAGAGAAGACTGGAAAATCTGCTATAATATAGAATAAAGATCCATAGGCAAAAAGGTCTGTATTATGAGCATTTCACTTCATGTGTCCTCTAGGTCTCCCACTGGCTCCCTTCCTCTCGTCATGCATCTTGCTAACGGGCAGACCATGCCTGTGCTGCCAGGGCCTCCAGTACAGATGCCTTCTGTTATATCGGTAAGCTCTGCACTTGGGACAGCCAGCCCTACCAACACACAAACCCTCCCTTCCACCTGAATGCTCTTAAACACATGAGCCCCAGGGAAAATTGGGCTCTGGTCTGTATTAGTGGAGCACAGAAGCCTGCCCAAACGCTTCACTAACCTCTGCCAATCCAGTACTATGGAACACTAGACAAAGACTCATCTGGACAATTGGCTCCTCGTCTAGGAATTGATCTTGCCAGCCTGCTGATTGGTTGCTTTCACTTGGCTCTTAGCACCTTCCAAATTGCCCACCACTTTCCTCAATATAGCCCCAGCCCTTCCCATAGAAGTTGTCATAGCATTGGAAGATTAGATTCAGTGCGATGGGGGGAGGTATTTCCCAGGAGCCCTGTATCCCTGTATGCCCTATGGGCAGGTTGCACAGAACAGGCCCTAATGTGCCAATCTAAAAATCACTGCATTTTGGGAAGCTGTTGCCCCACCAATACTATGATGTTCCCTTCTGGTTTTTCTTCCTTCTCTTGATCCAGCTGGCCAGACCTGTGTCTATGGTGCCCAACATTCCTGGTATCCCTGGCCCACCAGTTAACAGCAGTGGCTCCATTTCTCCCTCTGGCCACCCCATGCCATCAGAAGCCAAGATGGTGAGTATATTCCAGCCTGGGGCAACATTGGCTCTTTCTAAGAGAAGTGGTATCAGCCTAGGTTTTTCAAGTGAGCCAAGCAAGGGAACCTTCTGGGACTTGGCAAAGCTAAAGATACCCTGTTGTGAGGTCTGTAGGAAAAGAGACCCTGATTTAGGACTTCCATCTCCTCCCTTCCACCTTTAGAGCCTGGTACGTAGACCATGGCAGTGAAGAGGCAGCACAGATTGTTTGGAGAGGAACAGTTGCAGTTTCAGTTCCAGGGTGACAGATGGAGAGTGGATGAGTGGGCAGGAGAGCTGGCCAAGAGGTGAATAGCTGTGTAACCAGCACCTGGCCAGGTTCCAGGAGAGAGCTTTCATCTGGACTCTATTGCTTCAGCCACCCCCACCCTCCAACTGTGCCCAGGATGATAGCCAGGGAATAGAGAGGCATTTTAGGGATCCAGGTGCACACTCTCCCCCCCGCCCCATTTTCTTTTATTTCCTCTGCTAAGGGAAAATTGTTGCGGAAATTTTAACTATCTGTAAGTCAGTAATAAAATCCAAGCCCATTCTTCCCACCCTCGATAGAATCTCACCCTTGACAACCTTTTTTTTTCTTATCTTTTTCCACAGAGACTAAAAGCCACCCTAACCAACCAAGTCTCCTCAATCAATGGTGGTTGTGGAATGGTGGTGGGTACTGCCAGCACCATGGTGACAGCCCGCCCTGAGCAGAGCCAGATCCTCATCCAGCACCCTGATGCCCCTTCCCCTGCCCAGCCACAGGTCAGTTGGGCCCTTAGCTGGGGGAACCAGCTATGTCACCATTGCTTTTTATGTCCTATGTTTTTCAATGAGCAGAAAATTTAGAGAAGAAGAGATTTCAGCTTTCTGGGCACCTTCCTGTGCTTTGATTCTTGTTGACAATTTGACAGCAGTAAAAAGCACCATTCTTTATTCACCCTTGTGTTATACTTACATGTAAGCAGACGAGATAATGCAGAACTGTCACGGAGGAGGTCTTAATTTTTGGTGCTATCTATATGAGAATGGTGTATGTGTACCAGACAAAGGATATTCTCCTAATCTCTTTCCCGTCTATTGTCTTTAAAAACAAATCTGCCTGAGCAATGACGAAGTGGCTCGAGAGTTTGTGAAGCTCAAATCAGCCTCTTTCCATGGAGGAGGGGAGCTGAGCACCTGAGCTCCTGTGCCAACCAGATGGCACCAGTTCCACAAATCAGGGCCAGTGAGAGTTACTGTGTAGCCAGCTCAGGGCCTCATAGTTAAGAGATTGACTCCTTCAGTTAAAGAAATTTAAAGAAAATTTTGGGGTGGTGGGAGTTTGGTTTCCCACAGAAAGGGTCATGAATCCCTGACCAGTAGGTCTGTGGTGCTAGGGTGTTACTGCATAGGGAGATTTTCCATAAAGAGAGAGAGACAGCCGAAACCGGTTTGGCTCAGTGGATAGAGCGTCAGCCTGCGGACTGAAAGGTCCCAGGTTCGATTCCGGTCAAGGGCATGTACCTGGGTTGCGGGCACGGCCCCAGTGGGGGATGTGCAGGAGGCAGCTGATCGATGTTTCTCTCTCATCGATGTTTCTAGCTCTCTGTCTCTTTCCCTTCCTCTCTGTGGAAAATCAATAAAATATATTTAAAAAAATAAAAAAATAAAAAAAAAAATAAAAAAGAGAGAGAGACAGACATTTCTGAGAGTGTCAACCATTCTTGGTAGACATACCTCCAATCCACACCCCATGTCTCCCCCTCTCCATACTACACCTTATCCAGTTGGACCAGCCATTAGAAGGTACTCCCCCATGTACCAGCCATTAGAAGGTACTCCCCCATGTACCAGCCATTAGAAGGTTCTCCCCCATGTGCCAGTCATTAGAAGGTACTCCCCCATGTACCAGCCATTAGAAGGTACTCCCCCATGTACCAGCCATTAGAAGGTTCTCCCCCATGTACCAGTCATTAGAAGGTACTCCCCCATGTACCAGCCATTAGAAGGTACTCCCCCATGTACCAGCCATTAGAAGGTACTCCCCCATGTACCAGTCATTAGAAGGTTCTCCCCCATGTGCCAGTCATTAGAACGTACCCCCCCATGTACCAGTCATTAGAAGGTACTCTCCCATGTACCAGTCATTAGAAGGTACTCCCCCGTGTACCAGTCATTAGAAGGTACTCTCCCATGTGCCAGTCATTAGAAGGTACTCCCCCATGTACCAGTCACTAGAAGAATAAGTGTAGAGGGCCAGGAGCTTGTGCCTGGCTAGCTGAGTAGTCAGTTGACCCTGTAGGTATCACTGAGCCCTGTAGCCTGGATTGAAGTATAGTCAGGGCAGGAGCACACAGAATAGAAGTCACACTGTCCCTTGAGCAGAATCCACTGGTTTTGTGTGCCTCCAGTGAGAAAAAGGCCTTGGAACTGAACAAGATACCTCTAAAAATGAGCTCTGTTAATCCCTTACCCAGTTTATATCTGTCATGAGCAGAAGCAGGCTCATATGGTGCTTCAGAGCCTTGAGCAGAATATTCTCTGGAACCCAAGTACCAGAGGTAGGAAGGGAAGTGATGCTTCAGGACATGAGGGGCTGTTCTTATGTGTATGCATCTGAGGGCTAGTTGAAGGATCTGGGAGAGAGGACTATATTTTCTTCTTGGCTAAGCTCTGAACAGAGCCAAAATTTTTTGGAAATTAGTCTAGAAGGAATCCTCCTCACTTATGGCCACTGCCTTCTGGCTGTCCTCCCCTTGTAGCATGAATCTAGCCTTTGACCTCACTCCCTTTCATTCGGTCAGTTATGTCCCCCTCGCAGATGTTCAGCCCCCTGGAAGAAACTTGGTCTACGATCCCTCTATACAGGCTGAATGGAGGAGGGCCTCAACACTCCCTGGGCGGTTAGAGACAAACTCTTTCGAGGGGTCACGTGGACTTCCCAGGCCTTTGCTCAGAGAAATGACATGGTCCTTTAATATCCTTGGTAGCAGCTTCCTGGACTTTCTGAGGACTCTGCGTTGTCCACATCTCTGTTGGTCATTATATTAAATAAGAAACTAAGCATATTTGCTGTTAATTATTGTATGTGCCATTGTTATAGGAGATTGGTGGCTAGTCTGCGATAAATTATCTTATAGCAAAAAAAACAAACAAACAAAAAAACAAACCCCACCTTACTTGATTATATTTTATAGCAAAAATCAAATAGTAATATATTAATATGTGATGTCACAGTATTAAGATGGCTCAGTAAGCAAACACAAAAATTCAACTTTTCCTTATCAATTTAATCCCTTAAGACAGGGCAGTCCTATTTAGATGCCCAGTTCTTTTCTCAAGGAGGCCTCAGTTTTAGTAAATTTCTTTGAAAACCAAATAGGCCTCAGTTTTGTATTATCTGTACTGGACAGGTGACAACAATCTGAGATCGGTTTCTACAGTTGCATTCTTTGCCCAGCCCCTTTTCCTGATGCCACCACCTGCTCCATCATTTACCACCACATGTCCTAACATGTAATGTAGGATATTTCATTACAATGTAATATATTCACATACATGCACACAAAGAGGTAGAACCTGGTATAGCTAACACCAGGTTTAATTCCTTTCATATGCTGCTTTAAAGCTTCATTGGAGTTTTCTTGTTGGAAGCTAAGCCTGCCCACCCTCATGTACCCGCTTCCGATGCCAGTCCTTGGAGATGGCAGAGCAGTAACCCCTTGCCTGAGTTGTGCTGCTTTACCTCTTGAGGAAATTATACGACCTCCTTTTTAGTCACCACGGATTCCTTTCCTTCTCGTTCTTCCCTCTCTCTTGGGCTGTTGTTTCACATCCATTCCCTGCATGAGCTGTGAGTTGCCTGTGAGAGAATAGGAACCTATCATTTCCTTTTCCCCATCCTTGGTAAAGCGTCAACCTTTACATGTGGTCCAGTGAGCTCAGGGCAGAGAAGAAATTTTGAATTTCAAAAGAATTAGTGTAAATTTCCCTAGGTGTAGTGAGAAGCATTGATCTAAGGCTTCTAGCTCATTAAATTAAATTTGAAATTTCCTCCCATTTTTTCTTTTGGGAGCGATATTAGTCTGAATAAATAAAATTATCTCTCGCCGAAACCGGTTTGGCTCAGTGGATGGAGCGTCGGCCTGCGGACTGAGGGGGTCCCAGGTTCGATTCCGGTCAGGGGCATGTGCCTGGATTGCGGGCATGTCCCCGGTGGGAGATGTGCAGGAGGCGGCTGATCGATGTTTCTCTCTCATTGATGTTTCTAACTCTCTATCTCTCTCCCTTTCTCTCTGTGAAAAATCAATAAAATATATTAAAAAAAAAAAAGAAATAAAATTATCTCTCGATTATCTTAATGAAGAACATGATTCAGTAGGGCCTGAAGTGGAGTTAAGATTCTGTTTTTTATAAGTTCATGCTTATTCTCATACAACGAATGTGAGCTCTAGCATTGGGGAACTAATATAGATATTCTTTAATAGCAACAGATCTAGAACATATTTACTTTTGGTGGCGTTTTACATTATATAGTTTGTTTTATGCAGATGGTTTACCTCTCTACATTTTTATTTTTGCCGCTGTTATAAAATTGGTCTTAACAGAAAGGAAGATGATCCAAAAGTCAAGGGACATCAGCCTGAAGTTTGAAGACAAAAGACAATCCTATATCACCAATTTATAAAGGGATTAAAAATGCTCTTCTGTTTAAAAAAGAACGAACAGGATGGGGGGAGGGTTGATGAGGATTGTGAATAAAAAGAATATACTAATCCATAGTTCTCCATAATAGTCTAATTCTCACTAGGAGTAAAATCTTTTCTTCTTTTCTGAAACTTGTAGCATTCAGTAGTTTGTATATATTGCTTGTCCAAATCAGTGATTTGTAAACTTTTTATTCCAGTCTTGCTAAAAGTTCCCGATATCCTCCTTTATGCTTTCCTTCCCTAACAGATTCCCTATTCCTAAGAAACAAAAAGTGATCCTAGTTTCATTTTGTCTGTCTGTCTCAGAAATAATCAGTTTCCAACTGAACTCTGGTTGTCTACGTATGGGACTTGAGAAGACTGGAAGGAAATGGGAGACAGAATGAGGAACAATTACAAAAGAGAAGCTAAGGGTATACATAGTGATGAGACTTGCTGTGGTTACAGAGATTGATACATCCCTTTACCGGGTCTTACTAATATACCTAACACCAGGTTCAATTCCTTTCAAGTAACTCCTCTTCCTTCTTGGGCAACAGGTCTCACCAGCCCAGCCCACGCCTAGTACAGGAGGGCGCCGGCGGCGCACAGTGGATGAAGATCCGGATGAGCGGCGGCAGCGCTTTCTGGAGCGCAACCGGGCTGCTGCCTCGCGCTGCCGTCAGAAGCGGAAGCTATGGGTGTCCTCCCTAGAGAAGAAGGCAGAGGAACTCACTTCTCAGAACATTCAGCTGAGTGTGAGTGGGTCCTAGATGGTTGTTGAGATTGTTGAGCCTTGAAAGTGGTGTTGAATCAGGAAAAAGTGGGACAATATAATAGAAGATGGTAATTATTTAAGTTAGGACAGATACAGAAGCTGTTCCAGGAAGAATGCAGAAAGAATCTCTTACTGTCAGAGTTGAAATCTCTTCCCCAGGGATTGGAAAAGACATCATCAATGGCCAAATCTGCTACTGGAATGATTTACTCATAGACCCATTTGGATGAAGGGAATTAGATTAAGCACCCCAGGATGCTCTTTTAAGACATCAGTAAACTCTAACTGGGGTCACAGAATACCCAAAGGGAAATGCATTTGCCCCAGATAATGCAGCTTAATAAAAGAAAGAAAGAAAAAGCCACACAAGCAAAAATAGAACAATTATAATCCATACATTTTCTTGACTATTATTTTTCCTTCTTCTGGTTATTTAAAATATTTCATTACAATGTAATATATTCACATACATACACACAAACAGGTAGAATAAAAACACAGAGTCAAGCCCTGGCTGGTGTCCTCAATGGTTAGAGCATCACCCCTACTCCACCCCACCTCTGAGCACCTAAGGGTCACGGGTTCAACTCCCAGTCAAGAGAACATACCTGGATCATAGGTTTGATCCCTGGCCCCCACGGTTGGGGCGCTGCTGGAGGCAACCAATTGATGTGTCTCTATTTCACACAGATGTTTCTCTCTTTCTCCTCCCCCCCTCCCTTCTACTCTCTCTGAAAATCAATGGAAAAAATCCTCGGGAGAGGATTAACAACAACAACAAAAACCCCCCACAAAATCCCTCTTCAGCATGCCTTTCCAGACTCATTCTTTTCCCTGTAGGTAAGTTTGATGTGCACCTACCAGACACTGTTTTTAGAGAGAATGAGAGAAAGAAAGAAACATCGATTTGTTATTCCACTTATTTATGCATTCGCTGGTTGATTCTTGTATGTGTTCTGACCAGGAATTGAACCCACAACCTTGGTGTATCGCAATAATGCTCTAACCAACTGAGCTACCCAACCAGGGTCCAGACATATATGTATTTCTAAATATTGTCTTCATTTATAGTTTTGTAGGGGAGTCAGGGAGGGATTGTGTGTGGTTTTTGTGTTGTTGTTTTTTTAAATATATTTTATTGATTTTTTACAGAGAGGAAGGGAGAGGGATAGAGAGTTAGAAACATCCATGAGAGAGAAACATGAATCAGCTGCCTCCTGCACACCCCCTACTGGGGATGTGCCCACAACCACGGTACATGCCCCTGACCGGAATCGAACCTGGGACCCTTCAGCCCACAGGCCGACGCTCTAGCCACTGAGCCAAACTGGTCAGGGCATATGTTTTTTAAAATAGCTGTATAGTAGTACACTCTATAGTGTGGTTACATTACAAGGTGTGGATATTTGTAATGTTTCTAACTTTTTGCTGGAATAGCAGTGCTGCAGTGAACACTGTATGCACTTGAGTAGGTAGTTCTGCTAAATAGATTCATGGAAGTCGGCTTTCTTAGTCAAAGGACATATGCATTATTAATTTTGGTATAATCATGTTTATCCTGTATAGGAGTAATTTTTCTATTGTAAATCCCTACCTTACACTGTAAGCAGCTCCTGTCATTGAACTCATGATTCTACTGGCCCTGGGCTAGCTGAAGCCTTGCTGGGGCAGAAGTCTCCAGATTTGGAAGAGAAAATCAAGGCAGCATTCTGTCGTCACTTTGAGAGATGGTCACTGGGGGTTAAAGAGTGAAGGATGGATTTTCTTGATACTGTTTTCTTCCCTTCCTCCTCAGAATGAAGTCACATTACTACGCAATGAGGTGGCTCAGTTGAAACAGCTGCTGTTAGCTCATAAAGACTGTCCAGTCACTGCACTACAGAAAAAGACCCAAGGCTACTTAGGTGAGTGGCTTACAACCTAAGCAAGATCAGAATGTACTGAGTGTCTCAAATGTTTATAATTTTACTAGAGGCCCAATGCACGAATTCGTGCACCGGTGGGGTCCCTTGGCCTGGCCTGCGGGACTGGGCGGAAACCAGCTCTCCAACATCCCCTGAGGGGTCCCGGATTGCGTGAGGGGTCAGGCCAAGATGAGGGACCCCACCGGTGCACAGTCAGGGCCGGGAGGGACGCGGGAGGTTAGCCAGCTGGGGAAGGACTGCAGGAGGGCTACAGGGCATGTCTGGCCCCTCTCGCTCAGTCCCAATCATCCAGACCCCAGCAGCAAGCTAACCTACTGATTAGAGCAGGGGTCCTCAAACTTTTAAAACACGGGGCCAGTTTACTGTCCCTCAGACCGTTGGAGGGCCGGACTATAGTTTAAAAAAAAACTATGGCCGAAAACCGGTTTGGCTCAGTGGATAGAGCGTCGGTCTGTGGACTGAGAGGTCCCAGGTTCGATTCCGGTCAAGGGCATGTACCTGGGTTGCGGGCACATCCCCAGTGGGGGATGTGCAGGAGGCAGCTGATCGATGTTTCTCTCTCATCGATGTTTCTGACTCTCTGTCTCTCTCCCTTCCTCTCTGTAAAAAATCAATAAAATATATTTAAAAAAAAAAAAAAAAAAAAAAAACTATGAACAAATTCCTATGCACACTGCACATATCTTATTTTGAAGTAAAAAAACAAAACGGGAACAAATACAATATTTGTATTTGCGTGTGGCCCATGGGCCATAGTTTGAGGACCCCTGGATTAGAGTGTCTGCCCCCTGGTGGTCAGTGCACATCATAGCGAGTGGTTGAGCAGCCTTAGAATATCATTAGCATATTATGCTTTGATTGGTTGAATGGACGACTGGACACTTTGCATATTAGGCTTTTATTATATAGGATAACTCTATTCTCAATGTTCTGGGGGGTGCAGACTGATGAGGGAGCAGCCTTTGTGGAGCAACCAGTACTGTGGGGGAAAAATTTTTTTTAGAACATAGAACTTTCCTAATTAACCATCACAGATAAAGGGTGACTATGTTTATTGGGAACCTAATTTGTGTTAGGCACTCTACCATCTTTCTAGTTATCTCTTTTTTCTTTTTTTTATTTCAGAGAGGAAGGGAGAGGGAGAGAGAGAGAGAGAAAGATCAATGATGAGAGAGAATCATTGATTGGCTACCTCCTGCACCCCCCCTAGTGGGGATCAAGCCTGCAACCCAGGCCTGTGCCCTTGGCCAGAATCAAAACCCTTAGTCAGGCTGACGCTCTATTCACTGAGCCAAACCGGCTAGGACATCATTGATGTTTCTATCTCTCCCTCTCCCTTCCTCTCTCTGAAATCAATAAAAACGTATTTTTAAAAATTTTTAAATAGCAAATGCTTGGAAGAAAAAAATAAACATGAAGAGAAATACGCAGTGTTGGCATCAGGGTTGAAATTTTAGATAAGGTGGCTTTTAGGGGTTTTTTTGTTTGGTTGGGTTTGTTTTTTTGTTTTTATGAAGTAGCTTTTGAATAAAGACCTTAAGGAAGTGAGGGGGCTAGCCATGCCCTTACGTGGGAGAAAAGTACTGCAGAAAGAAGAGCAAAGACAACGACCCGAAGTGGGCGCTTGCCTGGCACATTGTGGGGACATCCCGGAGGCTGCGTGGCTGGACTGGAGAGAAGGGCCTGGAGACTATTGGAGATGAGATAGGGAAGGTAAAGGGAGCATCTTTGTGTGGGGCCTTGTCAGACACGGTGAGGACTCAGCCTTTACCCTGCACTGGGACCATCAGAGGGTTCTCAGCAGAGCTGTGAAATGACTGATCTGACTCACATTTGGGCAGGATCACTCTGTCAGCGCAGGGGTGCAAGGGCAGAAGCAGGCAGTCCACTCGGGAGGCTGTTGCAATTTTCACAAGAGTTGTTGGAGACTTGGACCAAGATGGTGGAAGTGAAAGTGGTGAGAAGAAGTTGAATTCAGGATATTTTGAATTTAGAGTGAGAGGGTTTGATGATGGGCCAAATGGGACAGTATATATGAGAACAAGAAGAATAAAAATTACACCAAAGTTTTTGGCCCACACAACTGCAAGAATGTATTTGCCATTAATTGAAATAGGGGAAAGTGTAGGAGGAAATGAATTGGGAAGTATATTTGGAGCTCAATTTTGGACAAGGTGAGTTTAAGAAGCCTGTCAGTCTTTTTGTTTGTTTGTTTTTGTTAATATTCACCAAGGATATTTTTCCCAGTGATTTTTTTTTTTTTTTTAGAGAAAATGGAAAGGAGGGAGAAAGGGAAGAAGAGGGAGAGAAAGAAAGAGAGAAACATCAGTGTGAGAGAGACACATCGATTGGTTGCCTCCTGCACACACCCCGATCAAGCCTACAACATGGGCATGTGCTCTAATTGGGAATCAAACCACCACCTCCCAGTACATGGGACGAGGCTCAACCAGCTGAGCCACACGAGCTGGGCAGAAGCCTATTTGTTTTGAAGGTGGAGTCAAGCACACAGCTGGTTACATGGGTCTGCAGTTCAGAGGAAAGTCTGCAAGATATGACGATGGGAGTCAGCAGCGTATAGTTAGGTTTTTTTAAATACATTTTTATTGATTTTAGAGAGGGAGACAGAGAGAGAGATGGAAACATCAATGATGAGATAGAATCATTGATTGGCTGTCTCCTGCATGATTGGGGATCAAGCGTGCAACCTGGGCATGTAACCTGACCAGGAATCAAACCGTAACCTCCTGATTCATAGGTCGATGCTCAACCACTGAGCCACCGTGGCCGGGCTAGTTTAGTTTTTAATGCCATGAAACTGGATGAAATACTATTGTCAAGGGAGAGCCCATAGGTAGAAAAAGAGAAGTCCCAGGGCTCAGCCCTGGGTACTACAACATTTGAGGTCAGAGAGATGAGAAGGAACCCACAAAAGTGACTGAGAATGAGCAGCTTAGAAGGTAGGAGGAAAACTAGCTGAGTAGCTGAGTGTAGTGTTCTGTAAACCAAGATTAAGTGTTTTACAGTGTGTGATCAACCATTTCAGAAACTTCATGAGCTAAAGCAGGGTGGGGAATGTCGGGCCCACAAAATCATTTGATCTTTACAGGTAAGTTAATTAAATGTTTGGGACCAACGATAGCAGACTAATTTTTTTGTTATTGTTGTTGTTAATCCTCACCCGAGAATATTTTTCCGTTGAGCCTTAGAGAGATGGAGGGGAGGGGGAGAGACAGAAAGAGAGAAACATCAATGTGAGAGACACATCAATTGATTGCCTCCTCCATGCACCCCGACCAGGGCCAGGGATCCTGCAACCAAGGTACGTGCCCTTGACCTGACTCGAACCCGGGACCCTTCGGTCCACAGGCCAACACTCTATTCACTGAGCCAAACCAGCTAGGGCAGCAGACTAATAAGATAAGTTGCATAGGAACAATTTTAAAGTCCAAAGAGACACCAACTTTGTTTTAAGGCTGCAGTAGCTGATACAGCATCTTTTTGCTACCTTCAGCCTTCTCTGTGGACCACAGCGATACATTCAGAAGCCCATTAGCCAACACAGGAGTTTTTGAACACTTTCCCATTGTTTCTTCACCTGCTCATTGCCTGTCATGCCTGTGGCCTGCAGTATAACATTTAAGATGCAAAGTAAAAATCCACAGGGTTTAATGAAAAACCCCACCCCAAACAAACACGGGCAGCAGACTGATTTTAAGCTGATAATTTTGTATGGCTCTCGAATGATGTTATAAATATCCAGGTGGCCCTTGGCAGAAAGGAAGACGGGGGCTGAGTATCTATCGGTGTGAAATCTATATACAGTAAGTTTTCTACTCAGTCCCTACAAGAACTCTGACATGTAGTCATTCCATTAAACTACTTATTTGTTACAACAAAAATGAATGTAGTTCCTGCTTTATGATGTAGACATGATAGTAGGTATTTAACACAATACAAATGAGACACTGCCTCTACGTCTGAGAGATTCAGGGCTATGAGGAGACAAACATGTCAACCTGTTAGTAGGGTAAGCACAGACATCCCTGTTAAGAAAGCCCTTAGACTGGGAGCTTCCTAAGGACAGGGCTACCGTTTTATTCTTTATGTACCCCAGTGCCCGGCATGGACGATGCTCAGTAAATATGTGATGAATAAATGAATGTGTTCTCTGAAAGCACAAGCAGTGAGATAGTTACTTTCCTGAGTGCAACAAAGAAGGCTTCACAGATTCTAAAAGAAGACTCAGGCATTCTTCAGGTCAAAAGTAGACTAACTATTGGAAGTTTTCCCTCATTCCATACATCTCTATTTAAGCAGCCGTCGAGGCTGTCTGCCATTTAAGAAAGCTCCTTGACTGATGAGCAACATGGAGTTATCAGTATGCAGTTCAGATATTTGTGTTTAGTGAAATGTTATTGTTACGTTAGGTGGAGTGGCATAACTCATCGTAAATATTTTAAATCGGTAATACCTAGCTGAGTAATAGCTTGGAGGGTAAACTCTTTGGGGTTTGTTGTGTTAAGTGAACCTTGGCCAAGGACTAATTATTTATGACATTATTTGATTGTAGTTTGATATTTATTAGGCTTACCTATAGTGCAATACATGCTAAAGGAATATAAAAAAGAACGGAATGATTCAGTTCCTGTGCGAATTAATCAGAAAGGATACCTAAAAATAAAGCTATTTTAAATCACCTTTAATCCTGGCTGGGTTGTTCAGTGGTTAGAGCATTAACCCATGCACGAAGCGTCCCAGCTTCAGCTCCTGGTCAAGGGCACGTACCTGGTCCTGGTGTGTGCAGGAGACAACCAATTAATGTGTCTCTCTCACATCAATGTTTCACTCTCTCTCCCTTCCACTCTCTCTAAAAAAAACCAATGGAAAAAGTATCCTCGGGTGAGAATTAACAACAACAACAAAAATCACCTTTAAAAACATGACTAAGAAGACTGTTCCAGTAGGGCCGTGGTCAGCAAACCGAGGCTCGCGAGCCACATGCGGCTCTTTGGCCCCTTGAGCGTGGCTCTTCCACAAAATACCACGTGCAGGCGCGCGCGGACAGTGCGATTGAAACTTCGTGGCCCATGTGCAGAAGTTGGTATTTTGTGGAAGAGCCACACTCAAGGGGCCAAAGAGCCGCATCTGGCTTGCGAGCCATGGTTTGCCAAGCGCAGTTTGCCGACCACTGCAGTAGGGTAATGAACTGCATACAGAGACCTAGAAGCCAGACAGTATAATTAGCATGTTGGGGATTCGCTTTATTGGAATAGGTAGGTTAACTTGTTTAGTTTTTATTTCCCTTCTCACGGCTTACTGCTTCCCAGCTCATTCATAGCTTAGAAGCCAAGATTCTGGGAAGTTTCTCCCCAATCAAAAAAAAAGATAGGCTTCCTTTTCCTTTGGCCTGCTTTAGAATTGTGGTAAAAGGTAGTCTCGCCTGTTTCCCCATTCTGTTTTCTAACCACTTGCTCTCTGCTGTTTGCCCTCCTTCCCTGCAGAAAGCCCCAAGGAAAGCTCGGAGCCGACGGGTTCTCCAGCCCCTGTGATCCAGCACAGCTCAGCCACCGCACCCAGCAACGGCCTCAGCGTTCGCTCTGCAGCTGAAGCTGTGGCCACCTCAGTCCTCACTCAGATGGCCAGCCAAAGGACAGAACTGAGCATGCCGATACAGTCGCATGTGATTATGACTCCACAGTCCCAGTCTGCGGGCAGATGATGCCTCCCCTGGTGGAGAGGTCCCCAGCCAGAGCTCGCCCATTCAAGAGCCAAGAAAGATGTCATCTTATCCCTCCCATCTGTCCTGGACATGGCAGTATGGGGAGGGGACTGTGTGTTGTGAGTAAAGGACAGATGTGGGGCTTTTCTCTTCAGCCACATGGTTGTGTACGTTGACACCTGTACTAGGAGCCTCCCAGCCCCAGAGCCACATAGATCATCCCCTAAGCGGGGGTTTCTGATGTCCTCACAGCCAAAGGCCCTTCCAGATGGTCTGCACAGTCAGTCACCCTTGCCCACGCACCTGTGCTTCTCTCTTTTAACACTAACCCTTGCACTTCCAGGTTTCAGGTTTCCCAGTTTCCTCTCTTCCCAATAAGCCATAACTGTTACCTTCTTGTTCCTTAGCAGCATGTCACTACCTGCTAGAGAGAGCCAGAATTGATGGAGTATCACCTGCTAACCCATCTCCAGCCCCCTCATGGACTCAGGACATTGTGTCCCAGTAGCTGCGTATATCCCTTTTTAACTCATCCAAAATTCTAGTCAAAATACTCACTTCAGGAGATTGTAAAGTTACCTTTGATGTATGAAGTAGCAATATTTTTTCCAGCTCTTCCATAAACTTTAGCCCTTCTCCCTATCTTCTACCAAAACAAACAAAAACCAAAAAAAGGAAAAAGAAACAAAACCCCAAGAGTTCTAGTCCTTTTTAATCTATTTCCAGAGCTATTTGGATACCACATTTTGTCTCTTGAGTTTTCCCAGTCTAGTGGTGGGCTCTTTTCTACTTCCCACTAAGCCTTGCAATCTCACCTGGTGGCCTTATTAGATATGGCTTGGTAGTGAAAAGGGGAAGAGCCAGGATCTGACTGGCTGACTCCTCCCCTCCCTGCTCCATCCTTCAGTCTAATCATCAGGTCAGGCAGGAAATCTTGTTCTATCAGGTTAATGGAGGGATTCTTTGTGTTGTACAAGAGTTGTCTGACCAAAGCATACATATTCCTTTTGGTCAGCTTTCCGCTTCTGCCTCTCCCTCTTCGTTCTCCTGTCCACATTAATGCCTCTCTCTTCCACGGCTGGTTCAGGTGCAGCCCAGGTGCAGCCCAGGGAGGCTGTCCCTCACTTTCCCCCGTCTCAGCCTCACACATCTGTCTTCTTCTCTGAGCTAGGGTCTCGTGTTCACAAGTGTCCCACGCCCCCTGGATCTCCCTTCTTTCTCTTTCAGCTCGTAGCCTGGCCACTAGGTCTCTCTTCAGCTCTTTTCTGCTTTTTGCCCCCTGGATGCAGTGCTTCTCCATAGGCCAACCCCCAGGACTCAGGCATCATAGCCAGGGTCCTGGGAGGGCTTCTGAGTACAAGGTTGGATGGGGGAGGTTGCGGGGGGGGGCGCAGGTGCAGTACTGATCTCAGCAGAAGAACCCTGCTTGTTGAAAGGTCCAGCCTGCCCGGGAAATCGGTGACTATTGCTCTCAGCCATTCTCACTTTGAAAAGTTGGGTTACAGAGGAAGATATTCATCCCTCTGGTCTCTCTTTCTTCCCCGTGAAGACTTCTCATCTTCCTTTGGCTCTGAACTATGCAATTTCTACCAGGGCCATAGGAAGCAATCCAAAGCCAGGGGCCTGTGGATAGGCATGTCAGCTTTAGTAGTTCTTCAGTATGAAACCCTTCCAATTGTCCCAGAGCCACCTTCTGCCATCTGCCAAAGCCAAGAATGTCCTTTTCTCCATCTCTCTACCTCCATCTTAAACATACATACAGATAACTCCCAACTTCCTTTGTTATTTTGTCTTCCAAAATTGGCTGGCATAGGGGAACGAGGAAATGTTCTAAGCTACAAGATTGCCATCTCCTCAGTGACAAACTGGTGAGCCAGTCAGGTGACATGTTCTGCTGCATTGTTTTTAATTTCCCCTTTCAGAGCCGGTGCTGAACAAGCCACACCTGGTGAAGAGAAAGGAGAGAAACGTGGTTTTCTCATCCTCTACCACCCGGGACCCAGCAGGAACAGCCCCTGAGGTGACTCAGATTAGCAAATGGCATGGCAGATGGTCAGGATGCAGGTTTCCGCCTCCGGGGACTCCACTCGCCTGTAAAATTCACAGCCATAACTCGTGCTCAGGGCTCTCAGACGCTGCTCCCAGACTCTTCTGCTTTAGTTTGTTTCAGTTTTTTATTCTATTGATTTCCCACCAGCAGCCTTGCCCTTAAGCTTGACTGAGTTTATGGCTCCTAAGGAGCCTTCGCAAGACCTTTCACTATTTTCTTCCCCTTCAGTCAAGTGTGTTTCAAGTGAAGAATCTCACACAGGCCCTGCCTCGCTGCTGGGCGCTGGAGGAGGCTGTCCTGCCATCTGCCCCTGCGTAGGATGGCTCATTTACGTAGAGGGTCTCAGCTCGTTCCTTAATTAACCCCATGTCTGATCTCATTTTCATCAGTGGGAAGTTAGCACTGGGGACCTATAGGAGGGGCATTGACAGACCCTCAGTAGAAAAGCAGCAGTGACTTGAGGAAGGGGCAGGACAAGCCTCCAGACAGCTCTTCAGTTGGTCCTCGGTCTCACTAAGGAGACAGAGCAATTGCTTACCATGAAGCCTCTCTTATATCAAGGGGAATGTTACCGACCTTGTCCTTGCTGCCAGCCATGTGGCCACTCTTCCCTGCTCTTTGCCTTCCAGACTCATCTGGACCAGAACCAAACATCATGGAGGGTGTTACTTAGCCCTTTTTAGGTTGCCTAGGGAGCCAAGGGAAGACATTTCTGAAAGGAGCTGGGGTGTGGACCCTAGGACTCTTCCAAGTGAACACAGGACTAGGCCTCTCACTTCACTCCAAAGACATAGCTGCTAGACATGCAAGGCCAGAAAGCAGGGGTGGGGAACGTCCAGCATGCAGGCCATTTAAGGCCCATGGAATCATTTGGTCTGGACTCGGCAAGGCATTAAGGGTGAGTTAATTAAGTGTTTAACCAGATATAGATGGCTAATTTTTTTAAGTTAATAATTTTTATCACCCTTGATTGATGTTATACATATCCAAATGGCCCATGGTAGGAAAAAGGTTCCCCACCCCTGACCTAGAGAAAGGGGCCAGAACCGGGTGTGGCGTGCAGGCTTCTGCCCATTTCCTTGAAAGCATGCTTAGAGCTGAAGAGCCTGAGAAGCTTCCCCACAGCTAGGAGAGACGGAAAGGGCAGGCACTTCTTTACTGACTCTCCCCCTGTTGGTTGTGTAACCCAGATCTGGCTTCCTTCAGCTTCTACTCTTCTTGGCCCTAAGACTAGACCATCTACTCTCAGTGGTGGTAAAAGAGGTGACCTGACTGAACTTTATCTTGTTGCCTTCCTGTGCCTGTTGTGCTGTTCTTGGCTCCTTTCCTGATTCCCTGCCCTCCAGCACCACTCCTAGACGGGGCTTTGCCATAACCAGGCCTGTTTACAGACTGCCCACCAAGCAGACACAGGTATTCTCCTCCGGCTTCTGAGGCCCGTGTCCCACACTGAGAGGCTCCATTAAAGGTGCTACCCTGAGACAGCTCTCCCCCCAAAAGCTCTCCCTTTCAGAACTTCCTTTCCATCCCCACGTCATTATTTCCCGTTAGTATTGTACATTGTATACACAGGAAGGAAAAGTATTGTTTTTTATTTCATAACCAGTCTGTTTAGAATCCAGTCCTTCTAGCTATATCACATATGCCTTCGTTGATGTGCTCTTTATGCTTTCTTTAGACTTTTGTTTGACAGGGGCGGAGGGAGGAATAAGATAAGTGAGGATCCTCAACCTCCCACACCTTAATCTCCCCTCAGAGTACAGAACTGATTCTCTGTTTCTGTTTACAACACACACGTGCACACAGACACAAATCCCCCTCCCAGGGTGCTGACCCAGCTGGAATGAGCATAGGTGGCTGCTGGCCACCATTCCCACACTTTGTACCACTTCATCTCTTTTTGGGAAAAGAATGAGAAAAGGCTGGGGAGAGTAGGGAAGGTTAAGGCAGCTGATGTCCTTTGTAGAGGCAGGTTTGTATTGTAGCTGGTAGGGTTGGTTTTTAATGGGGGCTGGTAGCACAGAGATCTTACCGGCATCAGCTGCTACTGGAGAGTGAGGTTGTAGCTGTAAGAAATGGCTATGAGCACTGGTTTCATTGACTTTCCCTCCGGGCGATGGTTCTCAGCACATGGGCCAGGACAAGCAGCACCAGCGTCTGGGAACTTGTGAGAAATGCACATTTGGGCCCCACCCCTGACCCGTTGAATCAGAAACCCTGGGGATGGGCTCTAACAAGCACTCCGAGTGGTTCTAATCACACTGAAGTCTGAGAACCGCCCTCAGCAAGCTCGGAAGTTCTTGTAGGAGGTCAAGTCTATGAGTACCATCCTCTGCCTTAGCACGAACATATGTATTTTTCCATTTCCTCCAGTCCTCCTCTTCACCCCCATTAAAACAACAACCACGTCATTCATCTTGAAATCTAGGTTTGTCTTCATCCTACTTATCCCTAAACCCTGTCCTGCATCGGTCTGGGCAGGTGTTGTCCCATATTCCCTTGCAGACTGGTCACTCCACACTCTGTTACAGGAAGGACCAGCTGGAGTTTAGCTGTTCAGTTCTCACACACACATACCCCTTCAGGCAGGGAGACGAGCCTCCGGCCCCAGCAGCAGATGCTGCAGCCTCCTGATATAGTATCTGTTGGAAAGAAAGCAGTGTGTATCTATGGTTATATCTCTGCTCATCTGTATATCTTTGACATGTAGCAAAACCTCTCCATCTCATCAAGGAACTCCACTGGGGGTCTGAGTCTCCCCAGTGGTGGTCTTTGACAGGTGGGAGCATGCAGTGCTACAAGCTATTTTGTTACAAAACCATGGTCTCCCTTTCCCCTCCACCCCATTCAGCATGACCCCTGTGAGCAGGCTCACAATCCCCCGGGACGGCTGAGACAGAGTCTTCGCTCCGTTCTCCCTCCCCGTCCCTTCTTCCCTTCCCCTTGCCACTCCGCAGCTACCCCAGCCAGGCCTCCCCCTCTCCCTTGCCCTGACATATATTGTGCCTTATTTATGCTGCAAATATAACATTAAACTCTCGAGAGAACCACTGTTATGTCTGATGTTTCGATCCTCTGATCTACAAGTCCCACTCACTTCCTGGGGACTCATTGGGCTTTCACGTCTGATCTTCCTCACTTTCCCATTTCTTAAAACAGAAGGAGCCGGGATTCTTACCCTTCCTTTTTACGCAGTGAAAACACAGTCTAGAGAAGGTGGTGGCTTATATAAATACATAACACAACCGAAGGCAGGGCTCAGATCTGTGCACTGCCCTGGGGGCAAGGGCCCAGAGCATTCAAGGGAGCACTCACTAGAGGAGGTGTGTGCTTTATGTGGATGGGGGATGAGATGGTGTTTGAAAAGCCAGTGTCCTCTCACCTTTCAGTGTTTTGTACCCACCCCCACCCCCAACAATTTTTTTAAAACAACAAAAATAAGCCCTATCTTCAAGAAGTTTCCAACATGATGGGGGAATGCACAGAGACCAGAAGAGAACCTTTCTATGATTGTATAAATTCTATGGGCACTGGAGGGGCCGGCGTTGGTTAGAGAGCAGGTAAGAGAGTTCTCAAGAAAAACAGGTAGCACTGGCCAGTGTGGCTCAGTTGGTTGAGTATCGTCTCGTGCACCAAGAGATCGCCGGTTCGATTCCTGGTCAGGGCACATGCCCGGGTTGTGGGTGTGGGCTCGCAGTGAGGGGGGTGCAGGAGGCAGCCGATCAACGTTTTCTCTCTCTCTCTGTTTCTTTCCTCTCTCTCTCTCTAAAATCAGTAAAAACATATTAAAGAAAAAGAAAAGAAAGAACAAGAGGTAATGCTGAGGAACCACGTGGAGTATGGAGGTGTAGGGCAGTCACTACTAACTGGATCGGTGTATTCCTTAGGAACTGTCACAAGCGCGGAGAGTGAGCCAGGCTGAAGAACTTGACCAGGAGATGGCAGGTGTCTCTGGGTTTCCCAATAGGAGAGAAATTTTCTAAGAAACTGTGGCTGATGTCGGGATTAATTGACACAAACAGGGAGACTGAGTCTCCTAACTTACAAGTAGGAAAGGCAGTCGTGGTCTTCATTGTGTTGTGGTCAGGAACACATGGAGGGCCAGAGAAGGGTCAGAAAGGAAGTTGCCGAAAGCCAGATCCTGAAGCCAAGATGAAGAGGTTTGGGAGGGTTGGGATGAGACTCTGAAGGCAGGGCAGTTTCCCATGAGAGCAGAATCAACCCATTCCAACTACTAACCACAGGAGACCAGTCACCTCCATCCTGAAATCGGAAGCCAGCTAGATCAGCTCATTTCTTCTTGTAGCCTCAGCTCAGATAGTGGTGTGCTTGGTGATCAGAGAAATAGAGGGGAAGCAGCAGGGTGGTAAACATTGAGTGCCTGCTCTGTGCTAAATGGAGAGCTAGATGCTTTGCATCACTTACTGTTCATAGCAATCTCTTGATAATAGGAGTAGTCGCCTCATTTTATTGATGATGAAGTGAGGTTAAGGTTAAGACACTTCCCCAAGGCACACAGTGAAGTGCCAAGAGCTGGGATTAAAATTGAATTCCGTCGGACCCCAGACCTGCTCTTTGCAGTGCTCCCCCCACTCTGCTCTGGACTTCTTTGGGGCCAGATCCATTTCCCAAAGAAGAACCATCTACCTATGGTCTTAATTCTCCCCTTTAAGAAGTGGTGGAACTGCAAGATGCAGTGGTGAATGCCAGGTTCTGTGCTTGGGACCAGCGTGAGACAAGCTCACAAAAAGGTCCCCTAGCTTAGGCTGCTTTCATAGAAACGTAGTATCTAGAGCATCCAGATCAAAACCTGATCTAATCTACCTGCCCAAAGGACATGTTGGTTTACAAATGCCTTACTTTAAAGAGAGACGCCTCCCCTTGAACAAAAAAAGACTATAGAGTAGAAGAATGAAATGTCTTCAAACCGGTGAAAGGCTTGCATACGTGAAAGAATGGAGAGATGATCTGTGAGACTTAAGAGGCAAAACTAAGACCCTCTGGTGGAGGCCACAAGGAGACGGAAACCAGCTCGGTGCAAGGACACAGCTGCGAAGCCCCAGGAGATGGCGAGTTCCCAGGACTCGGGTGTGTCGGCTCCTCACAGCCAACGTTCTGAGGACGCTTGCTCTGTCAGGTCCTCTACTGGATGGGCGACCAGAAGGAGCTCAGATAATGCTCGTCCTGGGAAGCAGCTCTTCATGTCGCCGTGTTCTGGGTGAAGAACCTGCAGGTCAGAGGTAGACAGCTGCCAAGGCCGGGCACAGGCTCCTTACGTCATGGCACCTCTCCAGGATGGGACAGAACTATTGGGGGGGAGGGGGGGTGGGGGACGGATCCTAGGATCGGAAGGGAAAGGGCACCAGGTGACTTGAAGGACCCCTTCCTGAGAAGCAGGTATTTCCCAAGGCTGGATTCTAGTCTCGCGCCCCAGTAGGTCAGAGCCAGGCGGAGGCGGGGTGACTAGAGCGAAGTGGACAAAATCATAGTCCAGCCCCTGGATTCTGCCCCTGCCTGTCTGGAACTCCACAGAATCAGGGCCCTAGGCACCTCCATCCTCCTGGTCCTTCAAAGAGCTCTAGTCCAGAAAAGGAAATGGCTGGGCCTGACAATGTGGAGCTGTGGCCACAGGGTGGCAGCAGTGCCTCAGCTGCAGGGATGGCTCCCGAGCCCCAGGTGAGGCAGGTCCTAAGCAAGCAGTTGCCCTCTAGTGAGGAGGGGGTCCATCTACAAAGATTTGAAGCAATCCCCACTCTGTGAGCTCCCTACTTTCGTTTTGTTCCCTTCTGCATCTCATTTTCCTATCCACAGGCAAATCTCAAAGTAGTGGCTCTAAGGCACATATGCAAAGGTGTGGATGGGCTGGGTGACCCTGGCTGCAGCCATGAGGGGAGGGACCCTGGCTGGGTCATCCCGGCCACCTCTGACCCTAACTCTTCTCTCCACTCCCTCTGTTCCAGGACACAATACCTAGCCCTTCCTGACAGGGCTTTATTTATGCTTTTATTCTACAAGTTAGAAGAGAGGAGGACGTGATCAATTGGAGCTCTCCAACCTGTTGAGGGATTGGGGGTTCTTAAAGGCCCCCCAGGGCCTGGCGCTGACAAAGCATCTGCAATTAATGATGCTTCTCAAGCTCTGGAGACAGGATTTATGCATCTAATAAAGTCTGTAATTCCAGGCTTAGGGGCTAGGGCCGGAGGCTGAGAGCAGGAAGTCCCGGAGGGGCCATGGGAGGGGATCTCAGGGGCTCTTAATGGAGCCGTGCATTTCCATTGCCTGCTCTAGATTCCCCCTCCAGCTGCGGTGGGGGTGGCGGGCAGGGGGACAGCAGGTATAAGAGGCAGATGTGGCCGGAGGAAGGCAGATGACAGCATGGATTCCAGGCAGGCAGCAGTGCTACTGCTGGTGCTGCTTTTAATAACAGACTGGGGCCACGCTGAAGGACCAGGGGGCCAGGGTGGAGATCACATCTTCGTGGTAAGTTAGCGCCCCTCCCCACGTCACTTTTCCTCTCTACCTCAGCATGGGACTTGTGCTCTAGGTTCAAACACTTGTGGCCAGGGTCTTCCTTTGAAGAAATGGCTACTCAGCCTCCTACAACTTGTCACTGGAAGCCACTCCTTCCCCTACTGACCTGAATGTCCAGTCTTTGCCCGTATTCCCTGCTGGATGTGCCTGTGCCACAGGAGGAAGACACCGGACCCCGCACGCCACAGGATGCCGAGGCCCCTGCGTCACTCTTACTCTCCCTGCTCCAGGCCATGCAGAGACCCGGCCGGAGCCCCGCCTTCCCGTTTCAGCCCCAAAGGTGAGTCTGAGAGGGACACAGGCAAGGCAGGGGCCAGGGGAGGGTCGAGGGAGGGGGCTAGAGAAGGGACTGGAAGGACCTACAGCTGAAGATGGATCTCTCCTAAGGTTTGGCAGAAATACCCAGGGCTCCGGGAGCAACAACCGGCTGATTACCCGAGCTGGGGAGGGGCTGAGCACCCCGTTCTGGAGTCTGGCTGCCCCTCAGCGCTTTGGGAAGAAGTGACATTCATCTCTTGACCCATCTGCATGCAAGGCCCACACCCAAAGTGCCATGTATCCCCCCCCCCCTCCCCAAATAAAGCTGCCTGGCTTCTAAATCAGGTGTCTGTGTCTAAGACTTGATGGGGCTGGGCGGGAGCCCATGGCAAGAACCACAGTCCATCTCCACCAAACTCTCCAGAAACACAGGTGATGGGGTTCCCAGAAGTCACTGCCCCCAGCCTCCCGCCACCAGAAAAGCAAGCACGGGGACATGTGCGGAACAAGGTGGGGAGGCAAAGGGGAGGTGATCTGGCACGAAACTGCCATCAACCACTCAGGGAAACAGGAAGATCAGGGTGTAAGGTTCCGAGGAGCAGCACATTTATTCTGGGCTCTAGGGGACAGTCCGATGTCATTCCCCTCCATCACCACCAGTAACATGAGGACGGATCCTGGGCCACTGAGGCACTGTGGTCCCTGGCTCCTGGGCCCATGCCCTCCTCGGCCTGCGGGGAGGCAGTCTGTGTCAGAGGTAGAGATGGCACCTCCAGAGGGTACCCGAGCTGGGCAGAGGCCTGGGCCGAGAGCAGGAAGAGCAGGGAGCGAGGCTGTATGTCCATGAGTCCAGCTGGAGCTTTACTTGCTGCCCGCCATGATCTTGAGGTACTGCAGGGCACGGCGAGCAGCCTCGCCACGAGCTGCCTCCCTGGTGGCTGCAGAGCCGTGACACACGGTGATCGGCTGTGTGGACAGCTCCACCAGGCACTGGCAGAGCCCACTCAGGCTCAACTCCTCTGGAGACCAAGAGAGAGGAGGAGGCAGTGTTGGGTGGCGAGGCAGCACCGGGGGAGGGGGGCTGTGATCCGTGCCACCATCATGCCCTCCCCCCACTCCTTATACCCATGTGTACTTGCTCTGGTCCAGTCCCCACCATCCCCCGGCCCCCCAACTAGCCATACCAATATCCAGGTAGCTGACATGGAAGGCCTGCTCCTCAGACAGCTCGCTGAGGACACTGCAGCAGGCAGGGCCCAGGGCACCTAAGGAGCCCAGGGAGCAGCTGCGGAGGGACAGGATCTTCTCTCCCACTGAATTGCGCAGAGAATCCCAGGTGCAGCCTGGGCCCCGGTTCCGAAGTCCATCCAGGCGGGAGCCCACACCCTGATGAGATGAAAACAGTGAGAAAGATGCGGCACTGGACTGGGAGGCCCTGGCATTTAAGAGACATTTAATGTCCCAGGAGAGAATAGCCCAAAGAATGGTACCTCCAGCCTGCCTCCCCTCAGTCAATTCCCGTTTGACCCCCTCTCCCTATCAGACCCTGGACTGGACGGCCAAGCTGCCTTCCTCATCGCAGGAACAAAAGCCTACAGGCCCCTGGCCTGCACCAGCTCCCCAGGGCACTCACCAGGTGGGCCTACAGCTGAAGCTGAACGAGAACCCCAAGAATCCTGGCTCCCGTAGGAAAATGGACAGAAGCAGGCCTGGGACCCAGAAAGCTCACTCCTGAGTCACAGAGCTGAGTCCCCAGTGCCCTGGCCTGGCAGGGAGGGGGCCCCCAGCCACTCACAATGGAGAAGTGATCGTCGTCAGGCTCTGCCTCAGTCCCGTCCCGGGCGTCCAGAGGCACCGTGTGCACGCGCAGCAGCATTTTGGCGGCCGCGTTCCGCTTTGCCAGCTTCTTGGAAGTGCCACTGCCTGCGTGTGGGGAGAGGGTTACGGATGACAACTCCCAACAGACTCAGTGCTTCCACCAGGCTCAAATCTGGGCTGAGGGTCCCCTAAAGAGATACCGATTAGAAAGGGGAGCTCAGGACCTGCCTGGCACCTAAGAATCTGGTTGGCCAGAGAGGGGGGAAGACAGGGCGCAAGGAAGAAGTTCAGGGGAAGGAGCTAAGCTGGGGTCTCAGCCAAAAGCGCGGGGCTGTAGCAGAGAGAAGCTAGGCACCGCCTGTGGCCAGGACTGGAGTGTTGGGGGACAAGAGCTGCAAGAACGCCCTTCTGCCCAGTTACCAATCTCAACGAAGCGCTCCACTCTGCAGGTCATGGTGAACTCTTTGCGGTGGGCTGGCCCGGACTCCTGAGTCACCGTGTACTCGGGCAACCGCCAGCCCTTCTGCACCACCAGCTCCTTGGAAGGGAGAAATATGGGTGGACAGGCCGAGTGAGAAGAGTCCAAACATCCTTTCCCTTCTACCCTAGGAGCCTCAGATTCCAGACTAGAAGAGGAATAAATGGGGTGAAAAAAAGCCCTCAGGAAAGGCAAACACCCCCCATTACCTTCCCTCAGGGCCCCTGGTGCAAGGGAGGACGGGCATGCACAGGAAATGAGGAGGGGGCACACCTGCAGAGCACCAACAGGGTTGCACTCAGACTGCTGAGGGGAGACAGCGGGCTGCACCTCCATGGGGGGGCTCCTGAAGGAAAAGGGGTCCAGGGCCAAAGCTGAGGGGCTAGTTTCTTCTGCTGCAGCCCAGGAGTCCTCAGCCTCGTTTCGGTTCCCCCCACTCCAACTTCCAGCCTCCTTCCTCCCCCCTCCCCTGCAAGTGAGGTCTCCTCCAGGTCCCAGGCCCACTTCAATTTTCTGGGACATGCGATCATCACCTCGTCAGGACAGTGGGAAAGGGGCTGTATATCCAGACCCTGGAAGCACCGGATGGGGCTCAAACACAGGATGATCATGGGGCCAACTCAGAAGAAAATGGGGCCTGCAAGACCCTTAACATGGGTCAAACATCATCCACATGGCCATTTAAAATCACTGATGACCGCTTGTCCCAAGAGCTTACCAGCTGGTGCAAATTCTTCAAACTCTGGTCCCCTACTACTCCAGCCTCTGTTTACTCTCAGACTTCCTCAGGCCTGACCAGCCCGGGTCCAAGGGCTGGGGGCCAGGAGCCAGGACCCATTCCTCCCCCCTCAGGCAGTCAGAAGACACAAGATACCTGGTTGGGAGAGCAGATGGAACAGGAGTAGCAGCCGCTGCAGCAGTAAAAACCGGACCGTCCTCAGGCAGTGAAGAGTCTAAGGGAGAAAAAGAACTTCCCGAGGGGAAGGGAGCCTCTGCTTCACACCCTTGTGGGGCGGGGACCGGGAAAGGGCGGGGGACCCAGGTCCGCCTGACCCGCTCATCCCCTAAGAAACCCTTCCCATTCGAGTCAAAGACTCAGGGAAGCTCAACCACCAGCTCTTCCTCCTGGGATCCTTTGCTTGCCAAACACTGGATCAAAAAGACTGAGAAAAGGAGAAAGAGGGTCTCTCTACCCAAGAACTATAGGAGCAAAAAAATCCAACCTCAGTGCAGAAGAGGAAAGGATATCTTGCTAGACAGAGAAGGCAACTCCCTCCAGCCTCAGCCTCCCCCCCTCTCCCTCCTTAGCCTGAACCCCAAACCACAGCCACAATCCCTCAGTGGAGCTGGCCATTCCCCCCTGGAAGCACCCTGCTCAGGTCCAGAGGAAACTCAGGAAGAGAAGGTCAAGGTGGCTAAGTGTCACCAGGTCAGGCCTACTGGGCAAAGGGGCCGATGCAGGGGCCTGGGTTCCTGGCAGGGCCTCTAGGATGCCTCAGCTGTTCCTCCCTCACCTGCTGTCCTCCAGGGCCGGCTCCAGCATGCTCCCCCCTTTGAGGTGTTTGAGGGCCACCTCAGCTGCCTTGTGCTTGGCTGCCTTCTTGCTGGGGCCCTGACCTGAGAGAGGGGGCGTGGGCAATACTGGAGGTCACTGGAAGAGAAACCAGCATCCCACAGCCTCTCTCCTCACAGCTACAGCGAGGCAACCAAGCTCCTTCTCACTGACCTCCCCCTGTCCAAGGCTGGAAGTGTTCTGTGAGCTCCCCAAATCAAGCCATGCCAGACAGAGTGCTCCTGAGCTCAGACACCCTGGGTGGAGATTCTTTCTCTGCCTTACTTTCCTTTGGGAAGCACTTTCTCTCAGTAAATAGAAATGGCTGGGAAAATAGAAATAAGGTAGGTTCTAGCGTCAAAGCCTGGCTCTGACTTACTAAGAATGGGACCTTGCACCAGTCACTGAATCCCTCTGAGCCTGTCTCCTCCTAGTCAACATGAGGGGATTACCACCTACATCACTGGATTAGACTAAACAGGAATTGAATTAAGCACCTGCTGCAGAGCCCAGCACAGCTGACACTCACTCCCCAAACTTCGCTGAGATTTCGGTCTATCTCCTTTTCCTCTGGGATGCTGACGACCGGCCAGATCACTGTGGCAATCTTGCTTGCTCCTCTAACTCTCCCGAGTCCTACCCACCTCCTCACAGACCTGTTCGCCCCATCCAGTCAGTGGCTTTTCCCCCTGAAACCTCCCCCTCCCTCACTGCTCTTGGAGGACTGTGAAGAGACTCCAAGAAATAAAGCCAGTGGGGCCCTGTGAATGAACACCCCAGCGAGGCTGGCCCACGCCTTCCTCACCAGTGCAGCTGGTGTCGCCAACGGTGACCCGAAAGGTGAAATTAGGCTGGTGGGCTTGGCCCTCGGCTTTGAGAAGGTCGTACACGGGCGTCTTCCCTATTCTGGTCCCATACTCCTGCAGAAGGCTGATCGGGGTCTTGCCTGGGTTGGCTGCCAGCATTTGCTCTATACTGGGGGGAGGGGCACAGACCCTCATCACACCTCCCCTCTCTGCACCCACCTGGCCAAGCACGGCTATATCAGACCCAGGCACACTATGGGGGTCACAAGGTCCAGGGGACCCCAGGCAGTACAGCAGTCACAGGCTAGGTTCAGTGTGTAGAGGTGCAGGCTGGGAGAGCAGGGTCCACTGCCCTAGGGCAAGCGGGGAATGCACTGTTCCTGTCTCAGTTAAGGCGGGGGATCCTGTACCCGAGTGCAGGTTAGAAGTGCATGTCCCCTAACACAGTGCGGCCAAGACCCCAGTTACCCACCAAATGCACTGAATGTCGGGGGCATGAAGCCCAATGCCCCAGTGCAGTCTGGGAACCGGACCAGCCCCAAACTATTTCGAGCTGGAGGCAGTGGCCACCGCTCGGGTGAACGCCGGGAACCACGGCCCACTACCCCAGTGCTTGCCGGGAACAACCCTCAGGCCAGGTGCATGCTGGGGCCGCGCCGCTACCCCTCCGCACAGCGCCACGCTCTTCGCCCTGCAGTGATGGATGCAAGGCCGCTCACCTGGGCAGCCCGCAGCCCGTGGTAGTGCCGGAGCCCTGCTCCTCTTCACTCATTCCCTCCTCCGTCCCCGCGGGCGCCACCGTGACTTCTGCCTCCACGCGCCCCAATACACCGCCGACAGGCTAGGGCCGGGGCCAAGCCCGGAGTCGCGGCCGGTCGGGCCCGCCGTGGGGCATTCTGGGATATGGAGTCCCCCCGCCCACCCGACTCTATGAGTCTCCATCAGCAGGGGAGCTATCCGTCCCACAACCCTCCGCGTGGTCCGCCCTCGCAGGCAGCACCGCCTTCTGGGAGGAGCGGACCCCTACACCGCCGCTCCCCGGGATGAGGGTGGGTTGTTTGTTTTAAATACTATCCCGCCTCCTTCCTTCCGCGCCTCCTCTCCCCTGGCTGCGGGGGGTGGGGGGGAGGCTCTGGGCATGCGCAGTAGCCGCGTGGAAGCGGCGGGGCGGGCGGTAGTGCTAACTCCAGCGGGGGCGGTGCGGGGGGCAAGGCTTCGAGCGCTCAGAAAACTACCGAACCCAGGAGCTCGCGTGTCACGTTTGTCGCAGCTGGAGGGGCAGGGTCCAGCCTGCAGGAGAAGCTTCCGGCACAATTGGTTATTCCCGACTGCGCTTACTTGCTCTTGGTGTGTTGCGATTGGTTACTTCCCCCGAGGGGCAGGGACAAGGAAAAAGTCGGTCCCCTTGACCCCGCCTCTTTCTGGAAGAAAGGTTGTGATTGGCTCGTGGTGAGACTGCTGTCGGGTCTGACTGTCCGCGGTCGGCAAGGGGAGGCCGGCCTGGGCGCGGAGAGCACCGTCTTCTGCCTCCGAGTGCAAGTCCGGCTCAGACAGTTCGCCCTGGGCGCTCAGCCCAGGCCCCTGGCGTCCGGGCCTTCGTCTCACAGAACCTGCTTCCTTCCCCGGTTGTCCTTTACCTCTCTCCCCATTGAACTCTGCCCCGCAGCCTGTCGGTGTCCGTTTCTCTTCTAAAGCCCTTTTAGAGTGAACCTTTCTGTGGCTGTGCCCGAGTTCACCCTAGTGAGCCTTGCTGTGGCGGCCAGGAGACCCCTCCGGAGCCTGAGAATCAAGGGCACGACGGGATTGGAAGGACGAAAGCACGTGCTGGTCTCGTTTCCTCGACCGTGGGTCTCGGGTCTCAGTTGAGAGCAAGAGAAAATTTTGGCCTCTTAAAACCGACTGATCTGGCTTTCCGAGGTCCTGTCCCTCCTTCCCAAAGTCTCACAACCACTGAACTGAAAGGTGAAGGAAAATCTTGTGACCTTGCAGAGAAAGAGATCACGAAAAATACCCGATTCTAATGAGTGTTCTGAGCATGGGTCAGGGAAGAGAAGGCTGAGCCCGAGGGGAGGTCCAGAAGAATCTGGGAATATTGGGGGGTCATCCAGGAACACGGAAGGGGGAGGGAACTGAGCTGCGTGGATTCCCATTGGCTGGAGCTGGAGTGGTGACAATTAGGGGAAGGAAAGCTGGCAAAATTGGTATGACTGGGGGAGCAACGCTAGTGTGCAGGGTGGGGTGTTGTCCCCTCAGGGGCTGCAGCCTCAGGGTACAGGCGGGAGTTTATGACTAGTCTTGGGGGGCGCCTATGGGATCGGCATAAGGCCCGCGGTGGGAGCGCCCGCGGGAGGCGAGGGGCCCAGACAGACCGGGGACGGGCCTGGAGCGCGCCGGTGGCGGCAGCGGGCGCCTTTAAGAGGCCGGCGGCTCCAGCGTAGCATCCCCCGCTCAGGGCGTGTCCGTCCCGGGGGGCCAGGGGCCGGGGCCTGGGCAGGAGCGGGAGTTCAAGCGGAGTGGGGACGGGGCGAGGGGTTGGGGGGTGGGGGGAGAAATCTGGGGCTGACACCCGTGCACCGCGCGAGCATCGCCTCTGAAGGCGCCCCGGGTCCGGTCGAGGGCAGCGGGGGGAGGAGAGAAGGAGGAGGAGGAGGAGGCGGGAGCAGCATCCGGAGCCGAGCTGCAGCAGCGCCGCCTTTTGTGCTGCGGCCGCGGAGCCCCCGAGGTGAGAGCCGGGCCGAGTCGTGGGGGGTCGGGGGAGGGGGCAGGGATGGGTCCGGGTCCGGGGGTCCGGGGAGCGAGGGAGGGTCGGGATGCAGATGTGGCGGGTGGGGGAGGGTGCCGCGGGGATGCTGAGGTTGTGGGAATGGAGGAGCTGTAGACCTGGACCCGACGCCTGTGGGGATGGGGAGGAGAGGAAGGGAGCGGAGGGACGCTGCGGCCCAGCTTGGAGATGAAGGGCCTCCAAGCTTGTGTGGGGTGGGGTGGGGGTGGGGTATGGTGGGGGAACCGACTTAAGGACAGCGGGCAGGAGACCATCCACCTCTCCTCCCACTCTTCCTCAAGGAGGAGGAGGAGGAGTTTTGGCCCTTGAGAGAGGAGAGGAAGGATGGACAAGGCCTGGTGCCCGCGGACCCCTACAACCTCCCCGCAAACACACACACACGCCTAGCAGGCTGCACCTGGGGGTGTAGGCAGCGAGCACCTGTTCCCGGAGGCCCAGGCAGTGGTCTCCTTCCCCGTCCACGGTGAAGCCCTCATCCCCTCCAGCTGTGGCATTCACCTCCTCCGTCCAGCTGTTGCATCCTCCCCTCCCCCATTCATATGTGGTTTTCTCCCTCTGTCCTTCCATCTCCTCTGGTTTTCCTAACCCATTCCCCAAGCCCGGGCCTTTCGTGAACCCCCTCCTCCCTTTTACCCACACACTCCTCACACTCCTTGGCTTAAAAATACATAAGAATCCTTTCCACAGAGTTGAGACTCCCCATAATCATGGCCTCGGCTGAGGGGAGGGAAGGGAAGGGGTCAGAGGCTTTCTAGATAGTGGAAGGAAATGGTGGGGCGACCCTTAGAATTTAGGGAGTAGTCCTACCTTTTCACTCCATGGCCTGTTCCCTCTTGGGAGGAGAGTGAGTGCCCTGAGGTCTCCCCCACCCGAGTTATCGCAGGACAGTCAGTGCCTCCCACTAAACAACTGCAACTCCCTCCCAACTCCCTCCCTCAGGATCAACCCCATGGCTCTGGGAACTCGGATTTTCAGCCAGAGTGTCATTCACACCAAGGAAAGGCCAGCAGAAAGGACTCAGGAAGGAAAGGACCAGGTGTGCCCTGGGCCTTCCTACGCAGACACCAAAGTTCCTCTGAGCTGGTGGAGCCTACTCCTTTCTGTCTCACACTTAGAGTGGCAAACGCAGCTTCCCTCCCCAGCCTGCCACTCACCCACTCACACTGGGGACGGGGGATTCTGGGAGACCCACCTCCGGCCACGTGAAAATGCACAACTAAATATCCATCCGCTCATTAGACCCAGTTATGAGCAGAGGAGGCAAGAAGTTTAAGTAAGGAAGTGGCTCAGGACTTCCTGGACGTCCTTACAACTGAGGGTGCCAGAACCCCTCTAAAAACCAACTGCTGTTCCCCAGTCCTTCTCAGGAAGTGATGGAAGTGATGCTGTGGTCATCGGCTTTGCCAGGAAAAAGACTCTAAATTCTAGTACCCTCCACCCAGGACTCACCTAATGGAAAAATGGCTCCTTGTGTGCAGTCCTGCCTGGGCTGGGGGGAAATAAGGGACTAGGGATCCACCCTTCAGAAGCCCCTGCTGGGGGAGCAAAGTGTGAAGACGCCAGCAGGGGACCCAGGGGCTTCGTGAGGGGTTGCCCACAGAGACTGGTCTCTCTGCTTCATCTGCTCCCAGGACTAGGGTCGTGTGTGTTGGGGGAAGGTGATGAGGAAGCAGGGACTCTATTGCAGAAGAGACCAAAGATCTCCCAGAATAAAGAGCCCTTGTCCTTTCTTCTTTCCTTGCTCCCCTTTATCTCCCCTCCTGCTTGTCCATGTCCCTTGCCCCTTTCCATTGGTACCCTGCCTACTGCTTCTTGTTTTGTGGAAGAGAGAAAGGGAAAGAAATGATGGGAATTACATGAATAAAGCCCCTACTAATGCTTGTCAGGCACTTTTCACATGGCTAATGCTTATAGGGGGCTTGCTGGGTGCCAAGGACTGGGCCCGGAACTTTAGTCAATAATACAACAGGACTAAGAGGTAGTGTTATTATCATCATCTTTATTTTAGGGATGAGGAAACTAAAACTTAAGTAATCTGTTTGAAGTGAAAAGGCTAGTTTGTGGCTAGAGCTGGGCCAGAGCCTGTGTTCTTTCCCACCGCTTAGATATTGCATACCACTGTGTGCCAGAGGCTCCACTGCCCCATTTAGGGATGAAGGAACCGATGTCTGTTAAGAAGCCTCATATTCCAGGTTGCCCAAATGATCAGAAGCAGAGACAGGATGTCAACCCAGCCTCTCTGATTCTCAGGCCATCCACTCTCCCTCTACGGCACACTGTCCCAAGCCAGGTGACAGAAATGGACAACACTCTGTCCTTTTCATCTCCTCTTTAAAAATAGATTTTTAAATTTCTTACTTTAAAGCAATTTAAAGTCATTACTGAAATACTAGAAAATATAGATAAGCCACAAGAAGAAAAACACCCACAATTCCACCTACCTAGAAAATGGTACACTGGTGTCTATCCCTCAAGCTCTTTTAAAATGCACATTCAGCCCTAGCAGGTTTGGCTCAATGGATAGAGCGTTGGCCTGCGGACTGAAGGGTCCCAGGTTCGATTCTGGCCAAGGGCACATGCCTGGGTTGCGGGCTTGATCCCCAATAGGGGGTGTGCAGGAGGCAGCCGATCAATGATTCTCATCATTGATGTTTCTATCTCTCTATCCCTCTCCCTTCCTCTCAGCTCAGGAACTATTTGTTAAAATACTCTGAACTTCCTCCTCCACATTCCTCTGAGGTCCTGAGCAGGAAAGGCCCTCTGTGAGCCCCATGGCCCATCATATCTTGCTCCTACCCTGTCCTTCCCCTCAGACTTTAAAGGGCAGGGTTGAGGGGTGATCCTAGACCACATTGGCCAGGGGGTGAGGATGGGGTGCAGAGAATTAGCCTTCCTTCTCAGACCAGAGGAGGAAGTATGGCAGGATTTGCAGAGGAAGGACAAAGGATCTGGTAGAGGGACAAAGGATCTGTCACTGCCATTGTGACCTGTTGTGCCTGGAACCTGGAATTGAGATTTGCCTTGGGGAAGTAGAAGAGTGGAGACCAAGTCTCCCTTTTTCTGGTCAGACAGAAAGACATGGCCTTTCCAGAATTCACAAAGAAAGACCTGGTGTCCAGCCAACCAGGAAGACAAGCCAGGGACTGTGTTCAGAGCATTCCTACATCGTTTCACTTAACCCTCCCCACCCCATGAGGTACCGTTGGGAGCCTTGGAGAGGTTACATTTCTTAAACTAACTTTTGGCAAAACTGAGGTTCTACTTCTGATCTATCCAAATCCAAAGCTGGCTTTGTTTTTCCCCCCATTTCTCAGCACCTTCACTGCCGGAAGATGTGGTGGCCACTAGGGTTCTCGGGGCTTGGCCTGTATGAGGCTGAGGGCCTGGATTTCGTTTTCTCCAAGGTCTCAGGAGAAGGCATTTCCCCCTCATGAGGGCACTGAGAAAAGCTGTAGTTCTTTTTGTCTGAGAGGAACCCTGGGGCCAGGACCATGGATTCTGCAAGATACAAAACAACAAGCGCAGCCAAATGACCAGAAGGCATGGCCAGAAGGGGTCGGTCCATCCTCTAAGGCAGTGGTTCTCAACCTTCCCCAGGGGCCGCCGAAGACCATCCTGCATATCAGATATTTACATTACGATTCATAACAGTAGCAACATTACAGTTATGAAGTAGCAACGAAAATAATTTTATGGTTGGGTCACAACATGAGGAACTGTATTTAAAGGGCCAGAAGGTTGAGAACCACTGCAAGGGTCTCAAAGCCTGCAGAGGTGAAACTAACATTCCAGTCTTGGGTCTCCTTTCCCCATGAAGGCCTCCCTTCCCACCCCGCTCAAGAAAGAAGGGGAATCTTCCTCCTCTTCCTGAGTGCCAAGTGAAGGCCAGAACAAGTGGCTCGTGCTCAGGGTGAACACCCAAGATTTAGACAGATGGCCTGGCCTCTCAACAGAGCCTCCAAGACGCCAGATAAGCAGCTTGGCGTTGAGATTATGCTGTTAGGAGGAACCAAGAAAGAATTCAAAGGGTTTCCTTGCCACGGGCCTCCAGCATCTCAGGCTGGAGAACCTCGGGGGAAAAATTAAAAGGGAAAGAGGGTATTCCCTGCCTTCACCCAACTTATACAGCCTCCTGAAGAGGAACTCTAGGAACCAGCACCAAAGCAGAGAATCTAGTAGCTGAAACTGGGCGTCAGGGTATCCAAAAAGCCTCTTACCCTGGAAGATGGATAGCTTAGGGACCACTGTCCCCGCACCCAATCTGGAACAGAGTTCTGCACAGTAAGCACTTGATAAATACTGTGGACAGGTGACTGACATATCTATCCACTCCTGTCACATCCCTGCCCTTTCCCAATGCTCTGCATAATTGATGTCTGGGGAGACAGCTCCCCTCCCCGAGGTGACCAAATGTCTGGGCCAGGGGTTCCTAGCCATGTCCTCCCAAAGCCCTGGCTCCAAGGCCCAGCTGGTGCGGGGGGGGGGGGGGGGGGGGGGCACAGCTGGCAGGTCAGAGAAAGGAAACAGAGAGGGGGGCGGTGCTGCTAGAGAGAAATCTCCCATTTACTACAGCTCCCTGGAGCTTCACCCCTCAGGTCAATCTGGAAGAGTAGTCATTAGCCTGAGAACAGGGCGAGGGTGGATTGAGCCTGGGTAGATTCCCTCCCTTTCCCTTAGTCCCATCTTTTTCTTCAGCTGCTCCCACTGCCCTACAAGACAAACAGGTGAAATGGCTTCTCCCTCTCTCCCCAGCTGCTGGCCCTGGATACCAGAGGGTCTCTGGGGAAGTCTGGGGAACTGGAGGGAGGCTGAGCTTCATGTCACCCTCTCTCTGCCTGAACCTCTTAGTTGCCAAACGCCAAATGAAGGCTGAATATTTCCTTTTAAAAGCCAGGTGTTGTGCCTACTCAAGGCTCAGCGTCTAAACAGAAAACGAATCATCCTGTTCTTCAGTCAGTCCCTTCTGCTCTCTTTTTTTCTCATTGTCTTCTCTGCTTTTCAAAATCAGTTTTTCAATCCATTCTTCTCAGGTTTGCCTCTCCCTGACTTCACGCTGTTCCGGTCTCTGGATCTCTCACCTTGTCCCTCCCGCTCTGGCTGTGCCTGTTGTCCTTTCTGTGTTGATTCTCCCTTCCTCCCGACTTCCTGCTTTCTCTGTGACACTCACCCCCCTGCCAAACCAAGTCCACTCTCCAGCATCAGTCTCCCTCTGCTTGCGCCGAAGATCTGCATGAGGGGCAGAGGGAGGCAGGGCAGGTGAGGGGCCCCGAGGCAGCCGGCGGCTGCACGTGGGCCAGCCCGGGTCGGGGGCGGGGCGAGGCACAGCCCCGCCCCCGCGTCGCTGCTCACGTGACTCAGGGCTAATCTGGTCCCGGTGACTTCACGCGCCGCCTCGGGCCCAGTCGTCATGGTTACGCCGCAGCGCCCAGCGCTTTCCTCAACCTGCTGTGTCCCCTCCCCTTCCCGACCCGGACCCCCTCCTCCCGCTGCTGGGCCTCCGCCCGCAGCCACGCGCCACGTGACGACCGGGAAGGGGGGTGGGGGGGGCTGTAACCCCTTCCTCTCCGCCTCGTTTGGGCTTCTAGCGGGCCAGCAAGTGGTCTTGGCTCCTCTCGATCGCCCACCCCGCCGTCCCGCCCTGCTGGCCTGACAGGGAGCTCCCGCCTGTCTAATCAGGGGTTCGGAAGGGAAGCCCCGTTTGTGGGCGCTGGTGGCAGCCCTCAGATCCTCCAGGCCCAGCGGTTCTCAACCTGTGGGTCGTGACCCCTTTGGTGGTCGAACCACCCTTTCACAGGGGTCGCCTATGACCATCCTGCATATCAGATATTTACATTACGATTCATAACAGTAGCAACATCCTATATAATAAAAGGCTAAAATGCAAATTGTCCCCTTGACTGGGAGTTCGACCACAAGTTCAACCAGTGGGCAGGGCCGGCCAGCCAGCCACCCATGGCCCCTGCCCTCGGCCAGTCCAGCCCGATCAGTCTGATCAGGGCAGGCCAGCTGGACCCCACCCATGTACAAATTCGTGCACCGGACCTCTAGTTATAGCTATAAAGTAGCAATGAAAATAATTTTATGGTTGGGTCACAATACGAGGAACTGTATTTAAAGGGCCAGAAGGTTGAGAACCACTGCTCCAAGGGGAATTCTGCGGCGCGCTGGCCTGTGTTTGTCATTTGCATTGTAGTGTACATATAACCCGTTGAAGGCGCTCATCTCCTGGGATATGTTGGGGATTCAGAGGCTGGACCTGACTGTGATTTCAGCTCCCTGCACCTGCTTCCTCAGGAATATAAAGGGGCCAGTGGTAATATTTCCTTCGCTGGCTGGTTCTGAGGAGTGATAGGTAGTGTAGGTGCGAAGTGTAGTAAGACATTCCTCTGGGGTGAGTAGAACAGTGGCCCCATCTTACTGAGCACCTGGTGCTGTTTGAGGCCCCGGGATCGATCCCATGCGAAATCACAGCTCTCAGAGGAGCCAGGCGCCCTATCACATGCGGCCTGGGTAATGGGAGCCGTGACAGAGGCACAGGGGACTGTGCACAGCAGCAGGGACAGGGAGGAAGACTTCCAGGATGAAGTGAGATGGGAGAGCAAGAGATCCGGCTCGAGAGCACACCTGGGGACCGATTCTGAGCCTCTTCCTAGCTAAGCTTCTTGGGCACGTTAATAATACCTCCGTCAAATGGGCAAAGGATGCTACCGTAGAGCTTTGAGCATTAAGTGAGCTAATGTGTCTATGACAGAGGCTGACATATATAGTAAGCCTTCCATGAGAGTAAGCCATTCTCAACTCAGTTGTGTATGGCCTGGGTGGGTACCAATAGCAGTGGGAGATGAGGCTAGGCAGGGGCCAGAGCTCAGAGGTAAGGCAGGTGGACCAAATGCAGTGGATCATACTAAAGGGTTTGAAGCAGAAGAGGGGTTGCTAGCCAACTTTTAGTTTTGAGCATTGTCTGATACACCCAAAAACGTTTTGACTTCAGTTCCTGGTCAGGGCACATACCTGGGTTTTCAGCTCAATCCCCCATCGGGTGGGTACAGAAGGCAAACGGATCAATGTTTCTCTCTCCCTCTTCTTCCCTTCCTCTCGCTCTCTCAAATCAGTAAATATATCCTCGGGTGAGGATTTAAAAGAGAAAAAAGTTATTTTAAAGGCTGGTGGAGAATGGGCGGGGGTGGGGAGGGGGCGGCGGCTTTGGAAGAACTTGGAAACCATTTAAGAGGCAGTTGTCCTGGGTCAAGTGACACAGCTAATAAAGCCTGCATTAAGTAGTAAAGTGGGAGTAAAGAAGAAAGAATAGAATGGCATTGGGTCAGAACTTTTTAAACGTGTCAGGTACAAGAATCATCTGAGGTGCTTATTCTATACACAGATTCTGGGCCCACCACACACCCACTGAAAAAGGCTTTGAGAGATGCCAGACGTCCATGTTGATCTGCGTCATTATCTAGTGCAGTGATGGCGAACCTAGGAACTCATTTTTCTGGTTGATTTTTCTTTGTTAAATGGCATTTAAATATATAAAATAAATATCAAAAATACACATCTTTGTTTTACTATGGTTGCAAATATCAAAAAATTTCTATATGTGACACGGCACCAGAGTTAAGTTAGGGTTTTTCAAAACGCTGACACGCTCAAAAGGTTCGCCATCACTGATTCTAGTGAGCTCTCTCTCTGTGTAGATTCCTGACATCCCTCTCCTGATGGGACTCAGGTTCTGGTGCAGGGGGTTAAGGAACAATAAGAGGATTGCTGTCCTCAGGAACCCTCATATCACAGGATTTGGTACTGGATGTGGAAGGAGACGGGCGACTGGAATGACCCCCTGTGTCAAGCCCTGGACAAGTTTGGTACAGGGTGCAGAACTAGTAGCTACTTTACCCTTTGTACAGTTGGAGAAACTGAGGCTCAAATACAGCTTGCCTGAAGTCACACAGCCAGTAAGTGGCAGAAGCAAGGCCAGGATTCAGAGTTCTTAATGATTGCTTTTTAAGTCGCATCCAGCTATGGATTGGGACATATCTTCATTGTCTAGAAAGCTGGGTCTTGGTTTGGGGATCTGGGAATGAGGCCGTGGAGAAAGAGGAGACAGGGTTTACTCTAACTGACCCCTGGGGGGAGAAGCTGGACTGATGGGGGTGAGGCTAAGCAGGATGAAGCAGTAGGCGACAACTTGTCCTGACACAGCTTCTGCACCCCCATTGAATGGTCCTGCCTTGTTCCCCAACTGTGCTGGGGAGATAGTGGAGGTGATTGGCTACTGCCTTCACTTACCTGGAAGAAGCCCAGGTGTGTATCTCTGAGCACCCTCATGGGAGACCAGATGTGAGCTCTGAGCCTCAGGATACTCTCACCCGAGTTTAGTGTTCCTGCTACCGCCTCAGCTGCATCATGTGTAAGTACATGAGCGTGAGGCCCAGAAATGTCACCTGAGAGTGCTTGAGTGGCACTGAGTGTTGTTATCACTGTCACCTTTGTGTGCTTCAGTGCAAGGGCCCTAGGTGTGTTACTTTTAGGTGCCTAAGGTTGAGACTCAAAAGGTATATATATCTGAGACCCTTATATGACGTGTGTGTGTGCATGTGAGCCTCAAGTGAAAGAAATATGTGCTCCTAAGGCAAATTACAGTAATCTTACAGGGAGAAGGGACTATGTTACCATAATACTTGAACTTCAGATATATTTTACCAGGATCTGAGCAGGGCTGTTACCTGTGTCTACGTGAGAATGATACTCAGGTATGTTACCTGTATACCTGAGTATCATTCTCAGACTTGTGTTGCTAATAGACACTTTAGTGGAAGCCTGTGTATCAGGTTTCCTAAGATGGGTCCCAGGTGAAACTTGTGAAGGGGGATGGGTACCTGAAGGTGAGACTCAAATGTTATTTCCAGTAGGAAGCCCAGCTCCCCAACTTGTGCCCGTGACTGGAGTGAGCATCCTGAGTGGACGCGCCTGTGCTTTGACCATTTCTCCCTCCTTTGTTCCCATAGGGCCCATCGCTCACCGCCACATTGGGGCCTAGAGGCCATGGCCTGCCTCCATGAGACCCGCACACCCTCCCCTTCCTTTGGGGGTTTCGTGTCCACCCTCAGCGAGGCGTCCATGCGCAAGCTGGACCCAGACACTTCTGACTGCACCCCTGAGAAAGACCTGACGCCTACCCAGTGTGTACTTCGAGATGTAGTGCCACTGGGCGGGCAGGGCGGGGGTGGACCCAGCCCCTCCCCAGGTGGAGAGCCACCTCCTGAGCCTTTTGCCAACAGTGTCCTGCAGCTACATGAGCAGGATGCAGGAGGCCCAGGGGGAGCCGCTGGGTCCCCTGAGAGTCGGGTGCCCAGAGTTCGAGCAGATGAGGTGCGGCTGCAGTGCCAGAGCGGCAGTGGCTTCCTGGAAGGCCTCTTTGGCTGCCTGCGCCCTGTCTGGACCATGATCGGCAAAGCCTACTCCACGGAGCACAAGCAGCAGCAGGAAGGTAGGCTTTGCCCACTTTGTCCTCCGGGGCTCTCCCCCGTTTCCCTGAGCTTGCGATCTGTTGGACAATCCCATCTAACTCACCTGTTGACCCTCTCTCCTGAGCTTGGCCCAAGCTCCTTATCCATCCATCGGCTACTGACTTCCCAGCTTTTTTTTAGGCCACCCATTTATGCCTTCCCTGTCCCCCCAAACCTAGTCGTCTTGACCTATTTCGGCTACTTCTTTGCCTCACCCTTCTTGAGTCATTTCAGCTAATCCAATCCTCTCCCCTGTGCCTATCACAAGGCCCTGAGGGTGGCTCTCTCTGAACCTTGTGGCACTGTGCCTCCTGTCCACAGACCTTTGGGAGGTGCCCTTTGAGGAAATCCTGGATCTGCAGTGGGTGGGCTCAGGGGCCCAGGGTGCTGTCTTCCTGGGGCGTTTCCATGGGGAAGAGGTGGCTGTGAAGAAGGTACGGGACCTGAAGGAGACTGACATCAAGCACCTGCGAAAGCTAAAGCACCCCAACATCATCACTTTCAAGTAAGGTTCAGGGCAGGGGTTGGGGATACTATGCTGAGGGCAGGGACCTACTTGGGCGGCAAGGATCTACTCTACCCTGTTTATTTACTTTTAAAAAATATTTTTATAAATTTTTTTTAATCCTCCTGAGGATATATTTTTATTGATATGAGAGGGAGAGAAATATCAATGTAAGAGAGAAACAGCTGTCGGTTGCCTCCTGGATGTGGCCTGACTGGGGATTGAACCCACAACCCGGGTATGTCTCCCGACCCAGAATCGAACCTGCGACCCTTTGGTGCACAGGACGACGCTCCAATCGACTGAGCTACACTGGCTGGGGCTATCCTACCCTTTTATTTTTTTTTAATGATTTTTATTGATTTCAGAGAGGAAGGGAGATAGAAACATCAATTATCAGAATCATTGATTGACTGCCACCTGCATGCCCCCTATTAGGGATCAAGCCTGCAACATGGGCATGTGCCCTGACCGGGAATCGAACCCTAACCTCCTGGTTCATGGGTTGACGCTCAACCACTGACCCCCACCGGCCGAGCTACCCTACCCTTTTTATTTATATTTTATTTTTTTAAATATATCTTTACTGATTTGAGAGAGGGAGAGGGAGAGGGAGAAACATCAATGATGGGAATCACTGATCGGCTGCCTCCTGCACGCCCCTCATTGGGGACCGAGTTGGCAACCTGGGCATGTGCCCCTGACTGGAATCAAACCTGGGACCCTTCAGTCCACAGGCTGATGCTCTATCCACTGAACCAAACCTGCTAGGACTACCATACCCTTATTTTTTTATAAATATATTTTTATTGATTTCAGAGAGGAAGGGAGAGGGAGAAACACCAATGATTAGAATCACTGGTCGGCTGCCTCCTGCACGCCCCCTACTGAGGATCAAGCCCACAACCCAGGCATATGCCCTTGACTGGAATCAAACCTGGGACCCTTCAGTCCACAGGCTACTCTATCCACTGAGCCAAACCAGCTAGGGCTACCCTACCCTTTTTAAAGGAGACACCCAAATGGCATGGGTGGGAATGGGGTTCCAGGTATACTGGGCTGGTTCACACTACTGTTTGGCCCCCAGGGGTGTGTGCACCCAGGCTCCCTGCTACTGTATCCTCATGGAGTTCTGCGCCCAGGGCCAGCTGTATGAGGTACTGCGGGCTGGCCGCCCTGTCACCCCTTCCTTGCTGGTTGACTGGTCCATGGGCATCGCTGGTGGCATGAACTACCTGCACCTGCACAAGATTATCCATAGAGACCTCAAGTCCCCCAAGTGAGTAAGCAAGCAAGCAGGGAGACACTGATGTGCATGTTCTCCTGCAGATAACCCCACCCACATCAGTGTAGCCATCTCCCTGCTTCCAGACCCTGTCCTATGTCCATGTGGCCATTTCAGAAACCCCTCCCAGGGACAGTCCTATCTCAGGAGGGTTGTGGTGCGCCCCCTGCCTCTGGGTGTCCCAAATGATTTAACAGAAAAGTAGAGTTGCTGCACTGGATGAGGTGTGTGGAGGGGCCTAAACCCCAGCTGACTGCACTCTTTACCAGCATGCTAATCACATACGACGATGTGGTGAAGATCTCCGATTTTGGCACTTCCAAGGAGTTGAGTGACAAGAGCACCAAGATGTCCTTTGCAGGAACAGTAGCCTGGATGGCCCCTGAAGTAATTCGTAACGAGCCTGTGTCTGAGAAGGTCGACATCTGGTGAGGGCCAGGCTGAGGAATGAAAATAGCAGGTGGCCAGAATAGGGAGTGTGGGAGGGAAGAGGGTTTCCCGGGCCTGAGTGCAAGTGAGATGTGTTGGTAGCAAGCAGGTCCTTTGGAGGGATCACCTCCCAAGTGATGTCCCCTCTAATCCCCAGGTCCTTTGGCGTGGTGCTATGGGAACTCCTGACTGGTGAGATTCCCTACAAAGATGTAGATTCCTCAGCCATCATCTGGGGTGTGGGAAGCAACAGTCTCCATCTGCCTGTGCCCTCCAGCTGCCCAGATGGCTTCAAAATCCTGCTTCGCCAGTGCTGGTAAGAGTGGCCTGGCAAAGCTGGGAAGCTAAGGGGTATTGCTGATGGTTAGCCAGCACGTAGAATCCAGGCATTCAGGCCTAGAATCCTGAACGGGGGAAAGGGGACAGCATTGCCATAGATGGCTCTTGAAGACCCCAGGATTCAGACCATGAATCCAGGGGACTACATTGTAGAAATGAGAGGTGGTTGATCAGTAATCTGCATGTGTGCATTCGATTCAAAGCCACACAGGCTTTCTGTGACCATGGGCAAGCACTACAATTCTTTTTTTTTTTTTTATTGATTTTTTACAGAGAGGAAGGGAGAGAGATAGTTAGAAACATCGATGAGAGAGATACATCGATCAGCCGCCTCCTGCACATCTCCCACTGGGGATGTGCCCGCAACCCAGGTACATGCCCTCGACCAGAATCGAACCTGGGACCTTTCAGTCCACAGGCCGACGCTCTATCCACTGAGCCAAACCGGTTTCGGCAGCACTACAATTCTTAGAACACAGAAGGGAAGAGCCTTAGTCCCTTATTTGGAACCTAGACCCCAAAGGAAGGTTGAACATTTCTAATCTTTGGTTAAACATTTCCCAAAGTGTGTTTCTTTTAATGGAGTCATTAGGGAAAAGGTTGTTTTGACAAGCAAGTTGAAAATGAATAGGTTTGCTTACTGCAGAATTTTGATATGCTAACAGATAACAGACTAGGGGATTCTTTTATCAGAGTACATTCTAGGATTGGATTCACTAGGACACTGAGAAAGGATGCCCTAATTCCTTTCTGCTCCTCCCTCAAATTCCTTTCTCTAATGCAACTCCATTCCCTCCAGGAACAGCAAACCACGAAATCGTCCCTCATTCCGACAGATCCTGCTCCATCTAGACATTGCCTCAGCAGATGTCCTTTCCACACCCCAGGAGACTTATTTTAAGTCCCAGGTGTGCTGTGGGTAGGAAAATGAACACCTCACCTCCCTCTCTTTGAGGGGAGGCTGGGAAGGGTTGATTGGGTTGGAATAAATGTGCTTTGGGGGGCTGAGACCTGGTGTTGGTCCATCATGTACTTCACTCCCATGTTCCTCACCCCTCATTATATCTCCACCTCCAGGCAGAGTGGCGTGAAGAGGTAAAGCTGCATTTTGAAAAAATTAAGTCAGAAGGGACATGTCTGCACCGCCTAGAAGAGGAGCTGGTGATGCGGAGGAGGGAGGAGCTCAGGTGTGTGCCTGTGTTTGGAAAGGGGGTTTCAGCAACAGCAGGGACTGTGGACCAGTTCCCAGGGACTGGGATCAATTATGGCACCCGGTGAAGCCAGCTAACCTCAGGGATCCTTCTGCTCATTTCAGACATGCCTTGGACATCAGGGAACACTATGAACGGAAGCTGGAGAGAGCCAACAACCTGTACATGGAACTTAATGCCCTTATGTTGCAACTGGAACTTAAGGAGCGGGAGCTCCTCAGGTAACCATACGGCCCTTATGCAACCCTAATCCCACTTTCATGAAGCTGTGCCTGACTCAGATGCTACTAAGCCTGGGACCCCCTTCCTGGTCACATGCCCAACTCAAGTGGTGTGTGTCTTTAGGAGGGAACAAGCTTTAGAGCGGAGGTGCCCAGGTCTGCTGAAGTCACACCCTTCGCGGGGCCTCCTGCATGGGAACACAATGGAGAAGCTCATCAAGAAGAGGAATGTTCCACAGAAGCTGTCACCCCACAGCAAAAGGTAAGACCAGAGTTAAGTGCTGAGGTTCAAAATTGGCAAGAGGGATGCAGAAGCAGGGAGTAGGAGTCAAGGACGCCAGGAAGACTGGTATTGTATTTAGAAAGGGGAGAGAAGTGCTTTGTGTACTGCCCAAGGTTAGGGCAGGCTTTCAGTTGATAAATTTGTTAATCTCAAACTTATCCTTCCCCTCTCCCACCAGGCCAGATATCCTCAAGACTGAGTCTTTGCTACCAAAACTAGATGCAGCCCTGAGTGGGGTGGGTCTTCCTGGGTGTCCTAAGGGTCCCCCCTCACCAGGACGGAATCGCCGTGGCAAGACCCGTCATCGCAAAGCCAGCGCCAAGGGCAGCTGTGGGGACCTGCCTGGGCTTCGTGCAGCTGTGCCACCCCATGAACCTGGGGGACCAGGAAGCCCAGGGGTGCTAGGAGGGGGACCCTCAGCTTGGGAAGCCTGCCCTCCAGCCCTCCGTGGGCTCCATCATGACCTCCTGCTACGAAAGATGTCCTCTTCATCCCCAGATCTGCTGTCAGCAGCACTGGGAGCCCGAGGCCGGGGGGCCACAGGGGGAACTGGGGATCCTGGCTCACCACCTCCAGCCCGGGGTGACACCCCCCCAAGTGAGGGCTCAGCACCTGGCTCCACCAGCCCGGATTCACCTGGGGGAGCCAAAGGGGAGCCACCTCCACCAGTAGGGCCTGGTGATGGCGTGGGGCTGCTGGGAACTGGAAGGGAAGGGACAGCGGGACGGGGAGGAAGCCGGGCTGGGTCCCAGCACTTGACCCCAGCTGCACTACTGTACAGGGCTGCTGTCACCAGAAGTCAGGTAAAGTATGAGGGTTCTTAAGTTCGTTTTCTCCCTGGGGTCCAAATCCATGAACTCACCTCCCACACTAGGCTCTTGATCGTAAGCCATTCCCTCCTTAATGCTTTATAATTATGTTCCCCTTCCCTGGGCCCATTACCTCTTCCCACTTTTGACCAGTCTATTCGTCTCTCCTACAGAAACGTGGCATATCATCAGAGGAAGAGGAAGGGGAAGTAGACAGTGAAGTAGAGCTGACATCAAGCCACAGGTAAGTGATGGAGCACAAGTAATGACATTCTTTTGCTTCCTGAGCTGCAAGAAGTGCAGTCAAACTATAGGTGTCTTGCTGACCTATAGGTGGCCTCAGGGCCTGAACATGCGCCAGTCACTATCTACCTTCAGCTCAGAGAATCCATCAGATGGGGAGGAAGGCACAGCTAGTGAGCCGTCCCCCAGTGGCACACCTGATGTTGGCAGTACCAACACTGATGAGCGGCCAGATGAACGGTCTGATGACATGTGCTCCCAGGGATCAGAAATCCCACTAGACCAACCTGCTTCAGAGGTGGTTACAGGCCCTGAACCCTCCTTGCCCATTCAGCACCAGGACCTACTCAGGGGAGAGCAGGTGAGTAACAGAAACAGCCAGTACTGGGCAGGGAAAAGATACCTGGTCATTTGAGAGCTATTGGGGAGATAGATGCAGAGGCCAGAAGATAGGTTTTTTGCATTTTAGTCACTCTAACTGAACCTGTTTTCACCAATATCAAAGAGCAGTATCCACATGGTGGAATGAAGCCTATAGTGTGGCAATAGGCTTGCTTAGTTCAATAGGCTTGCTTACACAGTAGCTAGAAATTGCAGCCAGGGAGGAATCCTGAAATTAGGAGTCTCATGCCTTGCAGAATGGCCTGAGCAACAAAATCTGGGGGCAGTAAAAAGCAGTAAGTTGCTGGCTATTATAACAAAGACTTCAGTGAGGGATCCTAAAGGAATCTACAATACAAGGGATTCTGAGCCTCATACCTCCTTGCATATCTACTTTTCACAGGGCCCTCCCAATTCCGAGGACTCAGACTGTGACAGCACTGAACTGGACAACCCCAACAGTGGCGAAGCCTTGCAGCCCCCAGCCTCCCTCCCTCCATGAAAGCCACTCTTGTTCTTGTACATAGGAATATTTATATAAATAATATATATATGCGCCACATAATCAACAGAGAAAGACAGGGCTATCCCAGCCTTAAGTCAGGCTCAAGAGACTGACCCCCTGACCAATTCACCTAACTGGCAGCTGTGGAAATGAACAACAAGGACTGCCCTAGATCTGTGGCTCAGGGCAAACCGGCCCCTCCCTGCTTGGCCCGGTTATGTTCAACAAGCAGTCAGGCAGCAGCAAAGCCCAACTTGCCTCCTATGGTCCTTCCCCCCCCCCCCCCCCCCCAATACCAGGGAGAAGGAAAGGGAGCCACTTAACTGCACTTTTTTGTTTTCCATTTACTGTTTACACATTTTGCACCTGGGAGGAGGGAGGCTAAGGCTGGGTCCTCCCCTCCTGAGGTTTCTCAGGTGCAATGTAACCAATTTCTTTGTCTCTTCATTTCTCTGCCCAAGCCCTGGCTTAGGGTCTAGGGGGGAGGTTAGAAGATTGTACAAGCATGTGATGGCTCAGGCTGAAGAACTGGGGTTTTAAGTCCCTGCTTTTATCTTGGTGCCTGATTGGGGTGGAAACTGTCCTATTGTAACCCCTGTGAAAAACCTTGAAATATAACCACTCCATGCAGGCCCAGCTGTCGAGGGTTTTCTTGGTGAATGAACGAGGTAGCATACATGATCAAGTAGGAGCCTTGGGCTCCAGACATTATCTGAGGACTGTGGATAAATTACTTCCTCCTTTTATGCTCTTCTCTCTAAATGAACATCACTTAAAGCTCCAACCTTCTAAACTTGTCTGCATAAATGGGAGCAGGTAACTCTAAAGGATGTTAGAAGGCAGATCTTAAAATACTCCATCCTAATATGGAGAAGGACTGTAAATGAACAGTTATTAAAAACAAGGTACTGATGTTTTTTATCTTGGACAAGGGAATAGACATTCCTAGCAACCTGAATCCGAGTCAGACACACTTCCAACAGCTTCCAGGTGTATGCATGTGCATCCTTTCCCACACCCCAACCCCTAGTTGACTGCCTATTTTTTACAGATAAATCCTAGGAAAATGTAACCTCCAACCTTTGAAATCAAGGGCACAGCCAGCTTGCTATAGCTACTAGGTCACCTTTCAACACAGGCTCAAGAGAATATCCAATGAAGGGCTACTGAAATAAATAAGAATGGAGTGGTAAAACAGAAGGAAACATCTTAACTGGAATAAAGGCTTATATTCAAAACCCAAGCAGGGTCCTTGTCCTTTGAGGGATAAAAGGTGCAAAAATAACAGCAAGACAACAGGAATAAAACCCACATGAATCACTGTGGCATCCAGTTTCTATTCACAAAGAAAAAACTCCAGTCCATCTTTTAATTTTTTTGAAAAATTCCTGACATTACAGAACTAAACTGAAATGTATTAATATTCCACTCTTACATTTCCATGACAAACAAACAAAAATTCATGAGCCAAAAAAAACACCAAAAAAAAAAAAAAAAAAAAACAGGGAGAAGCTTATAAAACTAAATATGGATCTCAGCATTAACAGCTGAACAGAGAAAGGAATTAAAACGCTTTAATTAAAAAATCACGAGTGGATGATAAAGTGTGTAGAAACTGAAAATTTACAAACTATTTAAAACCTGGAATCGCTGACTGTTCAGAAACTACACAGATGGATCATGGGTGGTGGTGAACAGCAGAAAGGGATTATGGATGAATCTGCATTGTTCTAGCTGCTCCCCATGCCACCCGTCTCCGAAGAAAGCCTGTAACACAAAACAAGAACTCAAAGTTAGTTTTTTTAATGCCCAGCTGCACCTCAACTCCAAATGTTTCAACCTGATTGGTTGGTGAACTGTGAAGTAGAGTTTACGTGAAACAGTAGCAAGGTTTTTTGAATCAGCAAGTACCATGTGCCTGTAACCCCTGCAATCGAAGAAACTTCATGAGGGGAAATTACCTCAGAATCAAAGGAAACTGAGAAGGCTGGGTTACCAAGTGTGGGCATCCCTCAAACTATGTTCCCCCGGAACCTTTGTAGGAGATGTTAACCACTTTATAGAAGTACACCGTGACAGTAGGTGTATCTTCTTCAAGTCACAAATCACAGAAGCAATGGTTCTTTACTGCCGAGCTTATTTCCAATCCTCCTAAAATACTGACAGAATTTAGGAAACATTTACCTGAAAGTAGCCTCACAAAGCTAGTCTGAAACAGCTTTTTAATCTAGAACAGTCCTGGGTTTCTCTATCAATAAAGGCCATTATTAACTATTAAGAGATAATGAAGTTTCAAATGCTAAGAGATGTCAAACAGGTAACAAGGTAACAAGTATAGTAAGGACCAAGAATTATACTCAAGCTACAGTTTTTATGGTTTTCAGAACTTAAAGGTGGAAGCCAAAATAATTTGTTTCAGCAACTCCCTAGAAGCTCCCAAATCTGTGGTCTTAAGATAAACATACCGGGCTATAATGCCTTTGTTTGAAAACATCATTTGAAGCCCTGGAGTCCAATTTTGAGCTTTGAAGGAAAGGTATGTAGGCATTTGGCCTGCTTCACTGTTATTAGGTAGCCAGCAAGACTTAGTTTCCATTTAAAAGAGAACTAAATCTTACAACTGAAATTTCAGTTCATAAATTTATTTCATAGACTTTAAAATGACTTGTCTAAGTCAAGGGAGCATGAATATTTTCCCATCTGTATCTCTTCTACCACAATGAAAGCCCAACAAGCTGGCCAGCTGGCTAGAGAGGCAAGAAAAACCAAGGCCAAGATAAATGGATCTTTCAACTACGAATTAGTATTTTAGTCAGAAATTGTTATTTCTACCTGGGTATAAAGGAGAATATTGTGTTCTTAAAGAGAGTAGATCCTTGACAATGCCAAAATGGGATATCTAGAATAATGTAAACAACAGGCCCTGAATGAAAATTTAGGGGGGAATTGCTGGAAACAGTTTAGATCTAGGACCTAAAAGAAATTAAATTGATGCAAGAAGGTGGTGGCACTATGTCACCAAAGAGTTTAAAAAGAACTGTTCATGCACACAGCCTGAGCAGGATTGGAAGAGGGAGCAGGTATAAGGGAGAAAAGGAATAGGAAAACCCAACAAAAATATTGTTAAAGACTCTATGTGATGGTAGTCAGCCCCTTAAAACATCTGGATTCCTTCCTAGCAATCTTTCTTTAGGAAGAACTCATTAGGTGAAGAGGCCTTCTAATCAAGAACTAGATAAAATAAAACCAGGTACCTGGGTGGAGATGATTATCGGCAAGATTAAGTCCAAACTACAGAAAGAGCTTACCTAAGGGAGAACTGGACTACATGATAAAGGAGCAGCTATACCAACCAACAAGAAAAAGTCTATGTGGACAATTAACTAATGTTTGCCCCTCCCATCCCATGCAGACTTGGGGGACATGTAAAATGAATTCATAGGCCCAATCTGGGATTGAGGGCCACACCACTAATGTAATATATTGCAATACTCATGAGCAATTTGTTTTAACACTATAACATAAACCAAAGGACCCTGCCCGGTATGCCTGAATGGTTAGAGCAGTGGTTCTCAACCTTCCTAATGCCTCGACCCTTTAATACAGTTCCTCATGTTGTGGTGACCCCCAATTTCACTTTTACAAATTGAACATAATTAAAGCATAGTGATTAATCACAAAAACAATATGTAATTATATGTGTTTTCCGATGGTCTTAGGCGACCCCTGTGAAAGGGTCGTTCGACCCCCAAAGTGGTCGCAACCCACAGGTTGAGAACCGCTGGTTAAGAGCATCAGCCTACACACCAGAGGGTCTCAGGTTCAATTCCTGGTCAAGAGCATGTACCTGGGTTGCAGGTACGATTCCTGCCCCCAGTCGGGTACTTGTGGGAGGCAACCAATCAATGTCACATCAATGCTTCTCTCAACCCCCTCCCTTCCATTCTCTAGAATCAATGGGAAAAATCTAATCCCCGAGGAGTGAGGATTAAAGCAAAAACAAAGGGAATGTGGGAAAAGGTCATTAGGGAAAAAAACCTCTACACTAGTGCTTTGGGAAGAGCATTATACTTTCATTAGCCCTGCAATTTGTAATCAGGTAGAATGTAATCCTAACAGATGGCTTAAGCCACTATACCTACATTATTTCTACCCTTTTATGGAGAGAGAACTATGGTCCTGGGTAAGAAAAATAATAAGGCTTCAGGGAGATTAAGTGCATTTTTAGTTGTTAGTTTAGTCATCCCTGTGATTTGCAGATTTAAGTTTTCTTAGGGCCTCTATTTTTTTTAACCTGATAAATGAGTAGATTGATGAATTACAACTGATATTAATGGTTCCTTCCAAATTTAAGTCTATAATTCTCTACACATGATAAATTAAGGAGGTTGGTGGGGAGACAGAAGGGTATAAGCAAGGAATAGAAAAAAAGATAAAGTCTAGTAAATTAGGGATGATTTAGGATGACTGGACAAAATCCTATCAAATTTGGGGAGATGTCACAGGTTGGTTGTTTAAGATTTACCCAATGTCATAGGAAGAGGACTAATGCTAATTCAGAGGAATGCAGACATGCTGGCAAACTTTTGAGACTTAAACTTGCCTCCCCATTCTTGGTAAAGAAATAACTTCTTTGAGTAACCACTTAGCAGAAACAAGCCTGGGATGGACACCCCTATTACTTGCTGCTTTGGGCAAGGTAAGGGATCTGAGAAATCAGAGAAAGTAATCTTCACTAAGTAAACTTTTTGTCAATTATGGAAGACCCTCTGGATTTAATCTGCCACAGGCCCATCTCCCTTTGTGAGGAATGACAAAGGATTACAAAATTAACCAGGGATACAAAGAGGTCCGGTCAGTTTTATAGACTCCCTAGTCAAGCCACAACTCACAAATTCCCACCCCTTTACACTTCACAGCACACAGTCAACTAAGGTTCTTACTGTGGCAACTTTATTATAGCTAGAAACACAAATCTGGCCAAGGCCAGCTGGTAACTTAACCATTAAATAATAATAATAAAAAGATTAACGGAGAAGCTTTTATTCATTAACACAGAGCCTAACACATTGTTATATTGCAAGGCAGAATAAAGCTACAAAAAAGTAACAGAATGAGAAAGCAAGAACTGTGGCTCTAGATAAAATATTCAACAAATCAGACTCAGAAACAGGCACTCAGCTGAAATGGCCTAAACCTACACACCGTTACCATTGCCCCCACCCCCACCCAGTTATCCCCCAAATAGTAAAAAGGAAATGTCACAAGCTCACAATTGTTTGATTCTCACCAATGTTAACAAAGGAAAACAAAGTGAACCAAGAATTACTTGAGGGAGTGCCTCAAGATATGCAATCAGTAGGGGGAGAATCTCTGTTTCTCGCCTTTCAGTTTGTTAGTTACACATGGCACGGCAGAGGTGGTGGTGGTGGTAGCTGAAGCCCCGGTACCCTTAGCAGCAGACACAACATTTAGAGCCAGGAGAGGGATGGGTTTCATGCCAAGCAGACTGGAGACACAAGGGGCGGTCGGAAGAGGGTTGGGGAGGCTGGAGGGTGCGTCGGAGGTCCCCGCTGTGGCGAGCGAGGGGGTGGTGGTGGAGGAGGAAGAAGAAGAAGGGGTGGAGGGTTGAGAGAGGTTGATGCTGAGGTGATCAGGGATCGTGACGGAGGCTGCCTGGGAGGAGGGTTTAGCGTTTTCTAAACTGTAACAGAGGAAAAAAGGAACAAAAAAAACCGGGTGGGTGGAAGGGAAGACCACAAAAGGGAAAAAGTACAGGACAAAAACCGCTTCAGTTATCAGTGTTTCTGGTTGCAAATTAGGAAGACCTAACACCAACTTGTGACAAGCTGTCTCCCTTTTACCTTGTATCCCACCCTCTAAAACTGTATACCTGCCAAATTTCATTCCACAGTGCTATTTAAAATTGCTATGGTGAAGAAAACGCTCATAGACTGAAAAAAGAAATACATTTCCATGTATGACATCTTGATCCAACCCAGAGGTCAGAAAGGAATGACTTCAAGTAGAAAATGAAAGCACTCTATCTCTAAACAAGAAACAAATGTTTCAGCCACCAATCACTTGTCAAGCCTTGGGATATTAACCCACAGAATTAAAAAAAAAAAAATTTACCCTGTAATTAATATGAAATTTTGCTTCCATCTCCATTGCAAACTAACCAATATATTAGGATGGACAGGGGAAAGAGACCAAAGTAGGTCAATGACTAATTTCAAACCTGAAAGAATGTAGCATTTTCAAAGAAAAATGCTGAGAACAGAAGCATAGATAAGAACTAAGGAAGCTTCATTTCTGGTGAGGGGTTATGATGGTGGTGGAGGGAGCTATTTGTTTTGTGATTGACCATATTTGCAATACAGACCTTACAGAACTGGAAGAAACTCAAGCACTGCCAAAAAATTTATGTTCAGAAAGTAAAAATACTGTTTCTATTCCTAAAATAACTCCAAATGACAGTAATGACCTGCAATTCCCAAATGACTACACATGTCTAAGTCAGAACTTCTTCAGTCTGTCTGGAAAACCCAATCCAAAGGATGAACTCTTCAAGGGCAAGGAGGCTCCTCTAAAGACTCCATTTTGTCTATGTAAGTCCAGGACAGCTGCAATCCATAAAGGAGGGGATAAAGGAACCCAGATTGCCAGAATCAGGCCAGAAATGCTCACAAACCATTACTGAAAGCATAGAAATATTTCTTGCCTAGTATTAACAATAAAACCAGTGTGTTTTTTGCATTCAATTGGGCTAAGATGAGAAAATGAAGACTAAACGTTGTGCACGCAGAGTCCTTGCTTTGATGTTAACTCAAGCTTCAAGAGGTTTTGACCGAAATCCATAGCCTAAACGGTTTTATTAAATAGGATGATCATGAAGAGGAACTAAACCAGGAAACTAAGTTCTGCTTCCTTACAATGTAGCCACTGACCTAATATAGGGGGTCAGGCAAGAAGGTTGCATTTCAACACTATCTGACAATATTCATGGCAAGCCTACCAAAAGAAAATAACTTCCAGCTTCCAAGAACAGCTTCCACTTAACCATCCCCAAGCAGAAACAAGAGGACAAAACCTTTGTCAACAGCTTCTGTGAAAAGCTTACTACCATTTGAGTCTGAACATTAAGAATTTGATGTGCTTGGTAGCTGAAGAAAAAAGCAGACCCTAACATAGAGAAGTCTTTTCCACCTGAAGATTAGTAAATACCTCACGACATAAAAAGACTAAAGGGGGGCGGGCGGGGGACCAGAACCACTACTGAGGAACTGATAAATTCTTAACCAGGGAATAAAGACCATGGAATAATACATGTTAGTGTAAGCATGACAACAATATAAAATTCATACTTATGAATCCCTTTGTCTTGCACTAAGATTCAAAATTAGAATGCACAGAGACCAAATAGTTATAGAGGTAAAAGCAACTAGACAAAGGCTACATAAAATGGATGGCTAAGCTTCTTGGGAAATGGGCTAACACTGGTTTGAAAATGTTAGTAAGCGATGAAAATGTGACATAAGCACTAATGCTGAAAAAGCAAGAAATATTTTTTTAATGCCTTGTAGGATGCCCACTCGACTATAAACAGTCCTGCTACAATCACGTATTTAGTAACATTAGCTAGCTTTGGATAAGGAAACTACAATCTTGGGAAGTCATTATTGAATGAGATGGTGGGGGAAATTATTTCTGAAATATTCCAAAACCTGTGCCTCCGCTTTCCCACAAGCTCTGAACAATGAAACTCATTTGTGATTTGAGAAAAATTCATGTTTTCAGAATAAAAGGTAATAGCTACCCCCAAGAAACTGCCTTGCTGTCACATTACCTCATTATCCTTATTTCAATTAAGGGTACTTTGAAGCCTAAACCCAATCAGTGAAAGAAACATTGGGCTATATGACATGTACAGCAAAGTCCCGCATTTGAGTCTAAGTATGGGTGGCTCCAGCCAGAGCACCTGACCTATTGCTAAAGACACAGTCCCCAACCTTTCCACTCCCCAAACCATGAAGTCGAATCCGAGCATTCTATCCTCCCCCCTTCAAAGTCATGCAAACTTACTACAATCTGATTCCTTTTTCTGCTACACTAAAAATGGATGAAAACAGGGCTAGACTTAAACTTCTCCCCCATCTCCATCTATCCCCACTCCCATCCCCCAAATAATCCCTCATTTAATAATACATTTTAGCTTTCCCCAACACACACATTACTTGTGTGTTGACATCACTAAGACAAAAAAGGCAGGGAGCTCTTACCTGACATTGATTAGATATTGAGCCAGGCTAATGCTGGCAGCAGATCCAGTGATGGTAACCTGCCTATCAGTAGATCCTTCCACTGGGTTCGCAATTTTGATCTGCGCCCCAGACATCTGACGGATCTCATTGATTTTGGCGCCTTGACGCCCGATTATGCAGCCAATCAGCTTTAGGGAGAAAAACAAGAATGCACACCAAATTAGGAATAGCATGGCTAGGTCCAAGAATTTCATCCCACCCCTCCAGCCTTCTATAACTTGGGTCCATGAACAAGGCAATGGAAACTACTACTATCTGCATCCTACACACTCCACTCATATACTCCAGACTGAGTTACAGATTGTGCTCAACTCTTGCCTATTCTTTTTGTCAGAGCCAACTGAGCCTCCTGACTCCAACATAACCAACTGAGCATAGCTCATTTTCTTAGAGTAAATCCAAAGACAAAATAAAACAGAGCCAAAATAACAAACCTAATTTATCATAATAAACCTGGAAATAAAGGTAAAGGTATCTTTGGGTTTTTGGGCAACATAGGTATCTAAAACTCATCCTGCCAGGATTACCACTTTACTATGGATTTTGGCTAATTTCTAATGTTTTTACCTTGAGAAAAAGTAAAAAATTGGTCTATATTTGCATTGTCCAGTACTGTAGGTACCAATAAAATGTGATTATTGAACACATCAAGTGTGGTGTGGCTAGCGAGATTGAAAAATTGAATTTGTTTTGTTATTCTTAATTTAAATAGCCACATGTGGTTAGTGAGTACCATATTAAATAGCACAGATAAAACATCCAAAGACCACTGCTTTAAGGATAAGGCTTCAGATTCTACAAGAAACAAAGGCAAACAAGAATTTCTACTTGAGATAAGAAGGTTCTCTCTGCTTCATGAATACCCAACAAGTGTTACCAATTTTCTCCATCTATTTTTATTCAGAATTCTAGATACTATAAACTTTTTAATTTGGTATCTAAAGCAATTTTCTTTCCCTAGGCCTTGAAAGTGGCTAAGACTTCTATTCTTTAAAGCCAATTCTCTTATTTTCATCCCATGCAACCAAACTAACTATACTTACATCATTTGGAATGGTGAGTTCATGAGAAGTAGTCTGAGCAGATGCATCCAAACCTGCTAAAAGACAGAAGAGAGCAAGAAAATTCAATGTGCAGCATATAAACCCCAACTGATTTGCACATTAACCTAACAGAAGGAAACAAACTGGAAACCCAGCATTGGCTGTTGGGATTCATCACTAACTTAGAAACCTCAAAGAGTAAAGAGGGGTAGATGGGTATAGAAATAATTCTGGAAAGATTCCTCTGTACACTCAGGAGAGCTGATTTCATACCATTTCCTGCAAAGCCCAGCCTATTAGGGTGTAAGGGGATGGAAGCAAGGGGAAAGTGAGTGTGGTATCCTTAAACAGGACCAAAATCTAACCAAGTCAGTCCTTCTGCACTTCTCCCTTTTTCTTAGAATTTCCTGCTGTTGTGTTCCAATTTTATCTCACCTGATGCTCACTAGCACCAGTGCCAATATCATGCCTGTTATTGGTACCATGGACTCTTGGCACACATGCAGAGTTGCTTTAAATATACCTGTATCAGATTAACAGTGCCTCCCCCCACCAACCACACACAATCTTAACCTACATTTGAAGGTCAGAGAGAATGGCAGTCAGGTGAGGGAAGTTCATTTCTCCAGATTTATTCCCTGTCTTTTGCTCAATTGCTCATTAATTTGTTCTGGTTTTTATTGTTTTCCAAAGAAAAAGAAAAAGAATCTAATCAGCAAACACTCTTAACCATCTATAATGGCACCTGGACTGGACCAGGGCAGCTAGCTAAGTCTCAAGGCTAGCCCTACTCTCAACTGTGGTTGCTAAATTCAATACTTTTAGAAGGGGGTTGGCCAGATCCATCAAGGGACCCTCAGGGGCACCAGGCCCACCCTTTTGCTCTCTCAAGTTCTTTCTGCCATGTGTATGTTGCTGGTATGTCATGGGCAGTGAAACAAGACTCCCACCAGTTTATTAATATAACAGTAGAATACTACAGATTTTTTTTTTAATCATTACCCCAATAGCCTTTCACCTCTGGAGAGCTGGATTCAATGCCTGTTAAGATACAAGTGAAAATGAGTTTGGTGGTCTCATCCTAACCCTATCGGACAAGTTATTCCTTATACAAAAAAAAAAAAAGCCCAAAACAAAACAAAACAAAAACAAAAAAACACTACACAATTTGGCACAAATGGTTTGTTGTCTCTACCCAGGTCTGTGAAAGCTGGTGGAAAGAAAGGGGGTGCCAATCAGATCAAAGGGGCAGCAATGAGAATGGGTTAGAGTAAACGTCAGCCTACCCTTTGCCTGACAAGCATCCCCTGACTTCACCCCAAACCTTCCAGGGCCTTTTTTTCTTTTAGAATAACTCATCCCATATGAAAACCAAGTTAAACACATTACCTCCTTTGGTTTAGCCACAGAAGATAGTCAAGTTTAAACCAGCAGGATGCTGGGTAACGAAGTTTGTCTTAAACAGATGTCAAACTGAGACCTTGGGGCTGGCCTCTGTCTTGCACTACACCTTACAAAAATAAACACTGAGGTATCCATACCACTGAATCCGGTGTTGCCATGCGTCATGGGAAAATGAGACTGTTGCATTGCCAACTGGTGCAGCTTGGTCAACTGCAGGGAGGAAACAGGAGAGGTTGGCATTAGAAGAGTAACAGAGTCAGGGTTCAAGAGCATTCAAATTTGAAAAAGCAGAGTTCCTGATGATCCCCCAAAGTTGTCTCTACTACTCAAATTACAACAGAGGGTAAAGATGGGGCTTACCCTCTGGGGATAGACAGAATATGAAGGGTTAGAACAGGAATCAGTACAAGAAAATGAATGCCATTTTGGGTGTGTGAAAAGAAAAGCAGCAGCACCCACCCAACCACCATCCCCTTGTAGGCTATTTAATGAAGGTGTTTGCAGCCATTGCCAAAGTTGCCTCAGGGACAAGCACAGACAGGCTGGGTAAATAAACTGTGCAGTGGTGCTAGGGAAAACACACCATGCAGGGTTCTGTCAGTATTGGGTAAAGGGAAGGAGATGGGGGGTAGGGGGGAGGAAAGAGACTGTAAGGAGGAGAGAGATTAAAGATGATACCAAATGGGTTTTAGTCCCTCCCCCACTACTACTTTCTATAGCTGTTTTTCTTCATGTATGTCAACTGTCTTGGTTGTTGTAAAATAATCCCTCTTCAAGTATACTTCCTCTTCTGGGCCCTAACACTAACCAAGAGCCAAACTCGAACTTCCCTAGCCTAATGCTCAGCACCTAAAAGGGTTAGTAAGGATAAAGGAAAAGTGCAGAAAGAAATATCTTTAAACAAAAGTCTGATTATCAACACTTTTTAAATAGGAATTTTTAGTGGCAAGGAAGGTTCCATTGAGCTGAATACCCAAATATTCAGCTTCCTATCCCTCCCTGTATAAATAAGCCCCTTTCCCACCCCTCCGGATGCTTTTAAAATTACTATCTCAAATTGAGGAATATCCAAAGACAAAACCATCTCCCACCCCAACCCCAATTGAAGGCTCCATACAGAGATGCACAGTTCACTGTTAATTTAAATTATGCCCAGAAATAGACAGAATACCATGGAACATTTCCCTTTTAGACAGAGTAATCTGGAACAGGCAGGAAAGTAGAAACTAATATTCTGCTAATCATAATTTCCAGGGATTAAATGTCAAAAGTGCGGCAAACAGGGTGCCATTATACCCTGATTAAGGATTATTTAAGGGTTGAAATATGGGATTCATCTTATGAGGAAAACAACTTAATATTGCAATTGTTTTAAGACCCAACTCACTTCTGCCTACATGGAGAAGAAAGGAATGAGACAATTTTGGATGGGAGAGGGAGCTTTTCAAAAGAAGAAGTGAAAACAAAACTTACATCTGGCTGTGGAATGGCATACTGTCCTTGAATGGTATAGGCCTACAAAAGGAGGAAAACAGTTCCTATTAAAAAACCAATCACGGACAGCCACCCAGTTGGGAGAAAAAGACATTTCAACTAGCCAGGAAGCCAGAGTTGAACTAGAGAATGGGGAGGCCAAGATTGAGGCAGTAAATGATATCTCACAAATACAGTCAGACCCAAGTTGGCCTTCTTTGAACCCTAAATATGACTTATTCTGGGAAGCCTTTAAAGGGAGCCATAGCCATGTTCCCTGCAATCAAAGGCAAAATACACATCAGTTCCTAAATGAAAATATGAGGAGTGGGATTAAGCAATGCCTGGATTGACAAGCCCCCCTTTTTCTCCCTATGTACAAGACAGCCTGGGAGGAAAATGATCTCTTCCCTCAAACCACCCAACCCCTCTACCAACCACGGTGTTGTGAATGATTTGTTTGCACAAACCTACATGGCATGTTTTGAAACACTTCCCTTTCCCTATTTTATTTTTCTCTACATCTGCCTAAAGACCTTTAAATGCACTGGAAGCTAGCTTAGTCCCTAAGTACTAGGGAGCTGACCACAGAACACACACACACAAAAAATCACTGTGTTCTAAGTCCTGCCTTCTCCCACCTCCCCTCAATAAAAGGCACTTGCAGCTCCCACTACACCCTCCTCCCCCCACACCATAACCTCAGAAAAAGGAGCTGGGACTTCAGGGCAATGGGGTTGGGAACAAGGAGTAGGAAGGGCAGGGAAGGAAGGAGTGGCTGGCTAAAAGGATATGAGATTTCTCACATCAGTGGCCAGTACCCCCAAAAGTGCACCCAGGTAGGGGTGGGAAGGTGAAAACGGGGAAGGAATGGGATATAGGGAAGAGGGGTTGAACAAAAAGAAAAAAAAAAAGAGAGTTGGTGTTACCATCTGGTGGGCTACGCGGCCTGTGTGAAATGAGGTGTGGGGGGGGTCAGTCCAGGTCCCCGTGGACAGGTGGTGTCCACAGCACAAAAATCACCAGCGTCACTGGCCCCCCGCGTGTTGGCAGTCTCGGCTGAGGCGGAAGGATTGAGTGAGCCTTGGAGACTGAACATCCCCTCTCACCTCTAGAGGTGGTCCCTCCAGGTCAGGGTTGAGGCACATGGACGGGGTGGTGTGGGGAAAGCTCGCACTGTCGCTGCCTGTGCTGTACCTGTCCTGTGGATAAATAGAGGATTTCAGTCTCCAGGGCTGTCAATCCGGCACCTTGTCACCAGCATGAAATTCACATAAAAAAAGTTGTTTAATTTTTTTCCTTTTCCTTTAAAAAGTAGCTCACAACACAATTTGAAACGAGCTGCAATCAGTCGATTAAAAAAAAAAGTTACCTAGAGGCAGGTTTCACACTGCACAATTGGGCTATTTTCAGTAAGAATAAAGGGGTAAGGCAACAGAGCTGATGCCAGCTCCTGGTCAGTGAGGGATTAAGTTAAACCCCTATAGAGCCCACTTTATCACAAAGGAACAAAAGACACAGGTCCATCTGTGGGACATTGCATGAACTGGTCCATTAAAAAAACTCATGGGAATAATCCATGACAGGGCCACTCGTGGGAGAAACTGCAAGCTTTTAGAGGGTGGTCAACTGAATAAAGGAGGAGGGAGGGGAAGCAAATAGGAAAGAAAGGGAAAGTGGGTAAGGAAGGGAAGAAAAGGGAAATGAAGTAAGAATTGTAAACAGAAAGGATTGCTGTGGCACAGCATGGGACTCTTTATAAAGGGGAGTAGTAGAATCCAGAAGAGTCGGAACCTGGAGTTCCTGGGGAGAAGGGAAAAAACTCCTAAAGCTAAAACTTGCTACACTGACTCTGGCTGGGCCTTTGCTTATCCTGCCCCTAACCAAACTGACTGAAAGCCCTTTGATCAAACCAGTTTGTACAAGGCCAGTGCTAAAAGCAAGGTACTAAATTGTTTCAAGGTAACACTGTGACATGATTAACTTGTGAAAAAAAAATCCAGAACTACATGACAAACTAAGTTCCCCAAAACTTGGTCAATTTTATGCCAACTCAACAGAATCTGAACGAGACAGATTTCAAGTTTATGCTTCCCTAGTTTAAATACAAGATGGGACTAAATAATTGTGCTTGCAAACAGGACAGCCCCATGTGGGTAAAGATATTTTGAGTAAAGCACTTGTTTAAGGCAGGTACCAAAATGAAGATCACTATTCCAACCTGAATCCCAGTATTTTAAAAACTGACCTACCTACTCCTCAAATACTAACCAACAAAGCATGAAACTACCATGGTGATCACTGCTTGTGTCATAAAAATCTAACTTCATAATAAACCATCCATGTGCCAAGGATCAAGTGTTTAGGTGAGTGAAGGAGTAGAAGCCCAAGGGGCTGCTTTAGTGTTCTTACTCAAACACCAAAGGTCAACATCACCACTACCCAACATGCTCTCCCCCTTCTATTCTTGCACACTGAATCATTACCCCAGCTGATTGTTATATGCCATGTGGGTTCAAACCAGTGTTTATGAGGTTAAGAACCTGGGGGACAATACACTGGAGTTTGGGAGTGAAGGGATAGGAGTAGGGGAGGTGAGGTGGGGGGAAGGGAAGTTTGTAGGACACTCAAGTTCTGGACCCCCAATTTTGAGAATACCATCCAGAATCTCCTTCAGAGGTCCAACTCTTTGCTACCTTTATTCAGACCTCTGAAGAATACCCCATACATAAAATAAATATGGATGGGCTGGGGATAGGTAGGGTAGTGATATTGAAGCAATTTAACCCTTTCTTCTAAGCCAACCCACCTTAAATTACCAAGTAAATGACCTCTTCGAGTGCCTACAAAACTCCCATTGCCTACTAAAAATTAAATAGGGCTTGGCATTCACAGCTTTCTCCAGTACAAAAATACAAATAAATAAAACTAAAAGCAGGTCAAACTATGGCCAGAGTACAGGTTTCAGCAAGCATGCAGAGTGGCCTGATGTGCTGCTGGCAAAGTTGACATTTCAAATATAAACCTAATTCTCATCTAGCCCAGCAATAAGAATTTTCTTACCTGACCACCTGCAAAGATGACTGGTGAACTGGACGGCTTGGGCCGGTACGGGATGGTCACGCCCTTCGGGGGGGACTGGGAGAGAGTCAGAGGGGAAAAAAACAAAAAGAGATAAGGTTTCAAAGCTGCTTCAGCTGTGTGGCTTAAGCTCACACAGGTTAGTTAAATAGAAAACTGTATTTCCATCCCCTCACCTACCAACGTTGTCTTTGGCTAGATCTAATCTGAAATCATCTGCAGTTATTTGCCTTTAAAGTAGTAAGATGGTCCGTGGACTACACAGCTCACACTAATTCTCATCAAGGCAGATTCCCCCTGTAATAATTTAGGCATTATTTCCATGTTTTCAAATAAGCCTAACGAATATGAAAAACCTCTATGTGTACATATGTACATTTTAGTTGGAGACTTTTTAGTATAATACAGACACTGTCCATAAATAGTCCAAAGGCTCAATATTTTTCTACTTGGAAATTCTACTTTCCTTTGTTGCCAAGATGGGTCCAACTCCATATAACAATTCTAAAAAGGCTCACTGTCTCTTAATTTTGCTATTCTTGCTTTAATCAAACAACACATACCAGGACCTTATGTCAGTCATAAGCACTATTTTGATTTATTTTTTCTATACAACTACCACTTTGAATATAATCCTGCCACAAAACACAGAAATTTAAATGTTTCAAAGTTGAATGTAGCAAAAATTCTGTAATCCAAGAGGCAGCTTAAATTAGAATCTCAGAAACCCAGATACATCTTTTATCCACTCAGTCCAAGTAGTGAATCTTCCCCTACCAACCCCACTGGAACTGCTATAACCCGAAAGATCACAGCTACTCAGCAGTTTCTATTTTTTGCTCAGACTATAAGAAAAGCCAAAGCTGGGGAAAGGAAAATATGAACTCAGGGATCTTCTTCCCACCCCCACTGGAGGCTTCTAAGAGCCTCACCTAATTCTAGTCTTACTAAATATAAATTAGGCTGTCTCCCCTAGAATCACCCTCCCCCCATCCTCAGCATGAGCCTGAGGGCTTACCTCCAACATGACCACGCAGATCTGTTTCACACACTCAATGATGGATTGCGGAATGCCAGCAATAGTGATGGCCCGCTCAGTTGAGTTGGGGAGCATATCCCCTGCCACCTGGACTTGAGCTCCTGTACTCTGGGGTAAAAAGAAATTTAAAAATCAGAGAAAAACAGCTCATACTTACTCCTCCAATACCTCCCAGTAGCAACTTTAGAATCTAAAGATGAATAGACACTTACCCCACCCTTACCCTTTTTGACTTCCCTTTCCACTCCTCCCTTATTCCAGTTAGGACTGTTTAATCAGTTATAAATAAATTAGCCTTTGAAAGCCAAGAATAAACCTGAATAACAGTCTAAATTTAACCTGCTCTCAAGAAAAAGGCCCTTCTAGACAGTTTCCTTTCAGCTAATGTTAACTGTGGGCCATCAAACAAAATCCCTACAAATCTCACCCATCTTTCATTCGTATTAATCAAATACTTATATTAAGCCCATTTTATGTGCCAGGCACCGTTCCAGGTGCTAAGAATACATTGATGAACAAAACCAAAATCCCAGCTTCTCCTGTTATTTACAATATTGAGGCTCCCAAAAACTCCAACTAGTTTTCTTTTAGGAGTCATTCAAATTTCATTCCAACATACAATTTGGTAATTCCCAGATATAGTTAAAAGCTTCCATAATTCAGTGTAACTTCCACAATTTAAGAGAGCAAGATTACCACTACATCCCAATATACCTTCCAATATACTTTCCCATTTCCCCTCCCCCTATTTAGAAATTTGGCCAAGGAAAATATTTGCTACTATTATATATCAAATTGTAAACTCTTTAGACATAAAAGAATTATGCAGATTCATGGAAAAGTTGTCAAATTAATAAAAAGATCAATTGTACAATACTTTTCAACCCAATATAATCAAATGATAACCTTCTAGGACTATTTCTTTAATAATAATCTTCACCTCAACAAATGCTAACTTTTCCTAGTCATACTTAAAGCTAATAGGAAAAGCCGCATTTAGAATACTTAACAATTCAAAAAGGAGCACAAAAGTTACCAACCTCTCTTATTTCCTTGATCTTGCAACCACCTTTCCCAATGAGAGAGCCACACTGACTAGCAGGCACCACCAGCCGCAGGGTGACTGGGGGTCTACTGGCAGCTGTGCTATTGGTCATAGAGCTGCTGATGTCCTACAAGAAGAAATTAGTCAGAACACCAAAATATAACAAGTTTCTTTTTTAAGGAAGTTTTTAAAAATGTGTTTTTATTGATTTCAGAGAGGGAGGGGGAGATAGAAACACTAATGATGAATCAATCAATCATTTGCCTCCTGCACACCCTCTATTGGGGATCAAGCCTGCAACCTGGGCACATGCCCTGACCCCCTGACCAGGAATAGAACCGTGACCTCCTAATTCAAACTGAGCCACACCAGCCGGACAGAATATAACAAGTTTTAAGCAGATCCCTTGGAACCCATAAATGCCATAAAAGAACCACTTACCCTTAAATAAAGGACATATTATATATATCACGATCCACCATCAACAAATGCCCAAAAATGTCCCTTCAAAATAACTATTTCTGAAAAGATAAAAACACCTACAAACTTCCTCAGAATTAGCCCTATATTTATTCATTCACCCTGGGGAAAGGAAATGTTCTTGGTAGAGGAAGAAAAACAATTATTAGTTTTGGAAATTAGTTATTAGAGGCCAAAGGAAATCAAGATTGAAGTCACGTTAAATAAAATATTAAGGTGAAGTCCTAATCGGTTTGGCTCAGTGGATAGAGCATCGGTCTGCCGACTGAAATGTCCCAGGTTCGTTTCCAGCCAAGGGCATGTACCTTGGTTGCGGGCACATCCCCAGTAGGAGGTGTGCAGGAGGCAGCTGATCGATGTTTCTCTCTCATCGATGTTTCTAACTCTCTATCCCTGTCCCTTCCTCTCTGTAAAAAAATCAATAAAAAATATATATATTTTTTAAAATATTAAGGTGAAACAATGCAACCCCAAATTCAAATAACCAATTCTGTCCTCTTAGAAACCTAGAAATATTAAATAGTATACTTCTATATACCATTGTTTTAATTTCTTGGTAATGTTACCATTGTACAAGTAATGAAATTGAGCTTGAGTACTTGTCCCAATCACATCTATAAAGCTGTAGATTTAAAATTATAAAATCTATTGGCCCCAAAGCCCACAGTTTTCCCCATAACAATGCTGCATTCAAAAATTCATGGTTTTAATCTATTTAGCCTTTTGAAAATTAACTAGTTTAAATATCACTACCCAGCCCTAACCTTTATATAGTAGCTAGACCTGGGAATTGCTTAAATATAAATATTAAAGTCAAGGACATGTTTCTTAGTTGGTTCAATTACGAACAGATTTTCTGAATGTTTTTTAAGCCACAAGTTCTGGATTAGCAGGGTCTTGTAGGTCAAAAGGTTAACATTTCTGATCTTGGCAAGGATAAGATTTCAGCCACCATTAAGTATCCAAGGACCAATCAAGCAGCAGCCAGAAGCTCTCCTCTGCCTGTGGTGTCAATTAGAGATTAGCAGTATTACGGCAGAAGGGAGAGGAAGCCAAGACTTAAGACCTAGGGTGATGGTTAATGGCTGTTCAGTGAGGTGGCTTGGTGAACAACAAAAAACTTCCTTCTGCCAAAAAGCTTGAAATCAATATTTTGCTTCTGATAACCTATAAAACATTCCCTCCCTCCTAGCTCCGACACAAAATTATCAGATTATACTTTTTTTTAAAAGTATAACTAAACCCCGTGCTGGAAGATATTCGTATTTATAAGGTATATTAGTGTTCAGCAGGACCATTAATTAAAAGCACATTAATCTAATTCACTCAACTATGAATTGAGGACAAAGTTTACCAGTGCAGTGGTGGCATACCTTAAAAACCATTGGTCAATAAATAAAAATAAAAGATGCTTTTTTAACACAATTATTTCACAGGGAGTCCCTGGTAATAGTCAAACTATTTGTTTTAATACTCAAGTGACTTATTTTCTAAACAACCAAATTTTGGGAATGCTGAAGGGGAGCAAAGAGCCCATCTACAGATTTTTATCATCGTCTGTCCTGAAAATTAAAAACTCCTTTGAAAATCAATAAGGTATCTAGAAGCAATTATAAATGAAAAAAAATGAGAATGAGGGAGGCGGGAGAACAACAAACCTCTTCCAGTTTGTCAATGATCATAGCGAAGGCTTTGAAGATGGCATTAGTGGGTCCAGCCAAAGTGATAATTCTCTCAGGACAATTCCCTTCTGAGATGTTGATACGTGCACCACTCTGGATAAGAAACAGAAACATGAGGTTAAATAGACAAAATATCTAGCATATGTAGATACAGAGACCTCCTAAATAAGATGGGCAAGGAGCTGCCTATATACATGATCCTGATACTAGGTAATGTCAGCATCACTGCAAATACTGTCCTATGTTTGTCCTCAAACAGACTATAGAAATTGCCTTAAGCTCTCGCCCTTGTAGCTCAGTTGGTTAGAGCGCCAAAGTTGTGGGTTTGATCCCCGGTCAGGGCACATACAAGAAGCAACCAATGAATGCATAAATAAGTGAAACAACAAATCAATGTTTCTCTCTAAAAATTAATAAATTTAAAGAAAAGTTGCCTTAAGTCATGAATGAATTAAGACGTGCTAGAAATACATTTCCCAGCATACTATTTGTGACCACAAAGCCAAACAAATATTAACTTCTTGAGACCTTCCTCCTCCTAAGCTCTCCTTAAACAGAATTTTTGCTTTTAAGTTTTTAACTTCCCAAGCTAACAATTCCCCAAATCCCCCCCATAACTCACCTCCTCACGCATCTTCTTAACTGATTCTCCTTTCTGTAAGAGGAAAAATCAAGAGTGACTTAAACTGCTATTTCAACCCAGACTGACTAAATAGTAATTAGAGTGGAAGTGAAACTATCTTACCTTTCCGATGATACTGCCAACTTCCTGCAATGGAGAAAACTAGTGTCAAATACAAGGAAACTCGAAGTGCTCGTTATCATGAAAAGAAATTTTTAACTGTCCAAAGTAATGAAAAAACTAAGAATTATTGGAAAGGGGAGTGGGTGGGATTATTCTTTTCTTTGCTCAAAATGTTAAGTGAAGCTCTCAATAAGGAATAATACTGCAGGAGTGACTAAATGCTGTTTGTTAAATATAAGTTATTTTAAAATAAACAAAAAACACATCATCCACCCTTAAAGTTTCCCAAAATTGCAGGGACAATCTACCTATCACAAGCTATAGCAATCTCTATGAGAAAAATCTTATCCAGGTATGACATAGTCTTTGGCTCTAGGCTCTAGTTAAGCCTTTCCTGCTCAGTGGAGCTTCCCAGAGAAGTCTGTCCATTTTCCCACTACACTCTCATCTACTCTGCTAGAGAAGAGTGCTTAAAGCCAGACACCCTACAGTGCTAATCTGATGAGCTCCAAGACACATGCCCTCTCTTCCTGGCCCCTCCCCTAGCAGTTACTAGGGCCCAATTTCCCAAGCTGGTGCATACCTTTCCATGCATAAGTAGCCGGATGGTGAGAGTGACGTTTAATCCACCTTCAATCACACCGGTGTCCATGTCGAGCAGTATTCTGGGGAGCTGGACTTTGAGTGGTCAAGTCTTTGGTCACTGGTGGGGGGGGGGGAGGGTGAAAGCCAAGAACTGAAATACAAACATGACCAAATGAGAGGAGGAAAACAATAGAATATTTCCCTGTTATTTTCACCACTATTAATGTTTTCAAACTGACTCTTCTTTAAATGACAGCCTTTCATTTGGCAGGCTTGTATATATCCAGCAAAACTGCAGTAACGACCCCCATTAACAGCTCAGGTTCTATTAACTATGGAAAGCGACTTTGTCGTCTCTCACTAATGGTCGGGTTTCTGCTGACTCTCAGGATGAGGAAGATTCCTTCAATTGGCAATGGTTCTAAGGGGAACTGCTGAACGTGCACCAGTCGTCCTTCACCAGAATTAAACTTCAATAGGATACAAAAACACTTGGAAATTATGAGGGCAAACCTCAAACTAACCAACTACAACAGAGAGGGCAAGTGACCTTCTGCTACCCTGTTAGGGAGCAGCTCAGGCTAAAGGCTAAAGAGGACACATGTAAATTTTCTTATTAGTAGCAATTTCTAGGTAAATTGAAATGAATCTATTATTAAAAGTTTGTGCTGATAAACGACACCAAATAATTTTTCAAAGATTTACATGAACAACCTCACTGAAAAAGGCATCATCTGAAATGCCCTCCATGTAGGCTGATGTTCCATATTCCCCCCTTTAGAAAATGGCTCAATACATTAAGTATAGCCTTCTCCCAACCCAAGTTGATAGTCATTCAGATCTGAAAATCTCTTTGTTTTTGTGTATTAACCTTTGTTACCATTCAGTCTTTATTCAAGTCTCTTAAATTTTCTTGCAATCAATCAAAATAAAACTGGTACTGCTAAAAATGTACTGTGTAGTTGTTTTGAACAACAATGAGCTTTTCCTACTGAGGAAGCCCTTTCCCCATCTATCCTCTATTTCTTAGCATTTCTGTTTTAGAACATTGACTATGCGAAGATTTGTTCTGGATATACCTTTGCCTACAATACCGCCTTAGGACCTAAAATTAAAGTGGCAACTTTAAAAAGACTCTCTCCAAAGTTGTTAAATTTCTCCAATGACATTTCTAGTACCCCTCCCTTCAAAACTGAACAAGGATCTCTTACAATTAGTTTTTTCTTCACAAAACTAGCCACCGTTTTAACTTTGCTCTACACAAAGCCCTTACCCTAGTACTTGTGTTTAAGTGGCTGCCAGACCATTCTGTATATGGCAAGCTGCCCCAGAGTGTGCCTGCCCCAGAGTGTGATTATTTAAAAGATGGGCTTTGCATCCCCAAAGCACTCTTCACCCATTTTCAGAATAATTAATTGCTGGCAAAATCCCAGAGTTCAACAATTTTTAATCATGGAAAAACAAAAGTGCGGGGGGGGGGGGGGGGACGGGGGGGGGGACGGGACGGGCCAGACTTCGGTCCACAGGAATGACTTTTTTTTAATAAAGCTATTTTAACAAATTGACGGTTTAATTCCTTATCCCCACTCATAGGAAGCACTTTACAAAAACAATAAAGCAAGTTTGAAAGGGCAAGAAAACTGAAAACCTATTTGAAGCCATTTCTTGAGGTAAGGCACAAAGGTGCATTTCTAATTCCAAATCATCCAAAAAAATCTCTCCTGACTAGGTCAATAGAAGTACACAATCCCAGCAATCCAGCTGTTAATCCGGCAGTCCATTACCCCTTCTATAAATAGCTCGGTCTGGGTCTATATCGACAGGCATTTTGTAATTTCAAAATTCGTTACCCCGAGAGAACGTCCTGAATAACTCGGTAACTGGGAGGGCCCGTCTACCCTTTCTTTAACTCCGCAGCCCCCCTCCCCTTGGCCATCCTAGCATTTTCCACTTAAAAAATGCCCCCCCTCCCATCCCTCGACTAGACTAAGAGGAAAAAATAAACGGTTCTGTCGTGGGGGGGCGCTGCGACCCAGGGGGAGGGGCCGAACTAGCAGCGCTTCTTCGCGTGGCTGCGCCAGCGCCTGACCCCCGCGGGGAGCCGCGCTCACCCGCCCGGCCAGCAAGCCGGCCATCGCCTCCCCTCACCCCCCTCAACCAACAAATCCACCGCTGCCCCCCCAACCGCGCGCGCGCCCTCCTTAACTCCTGCGCAGCCGTCACCGGGAAAAGGCGGGGGGAGGGGGGCAGGCCTTCACGAGGCCTACTAGGCCGCGCAGGAGCCAGGACCTCGCGTGAATGGCCGACCTGGCTGAGTGAGGGAGTAGGCGCTCACGCGAGACTACGCGAGGCCGGGGCTCGTGACGAGGACTGGAGCCCGCTAAGAAAGATGGCAAGAAGTGAAATAGTGCTATAGCCGGGGGCGGAGGGAGAATTTTGAAGCTTACCTGCAGGCGCGAGGCGACTGAGGGGAAAAGGGGAGCGGGCGGGAAGGGGAAGGGCGGGAGGCCGGGGGCGGAACAATAGGGGCGGGCGGGAAGGCGAGGGGGGCCCCGCGGGCGGGCGGAGGAGGAAGGGGGGGGTGGAGGAGGAAGGGGGAAAGAGACCCCGGGGCGGGTGGAGGGCGGCGGAGGGCGGGCGGGCGGGCGGAGGGCGGGCGGGCGGGAGAGGGCGCAGGCTGCGGCTGCTCCGGCTGCTGCCTCTGCTGGTCTGGGAGGGGGACGGGGCGGAGCGGCCCGCTTTCAACCCCGCGCACCCTCCGACCCCGGAAGCGCTAACCGCCCGGGGGCCGGCGAGGCGACTGCGTCGTCCAAACCTTCCCCACGCAACATGGGAAGGCCTCCCAATATCCTAGAGCGGCTCCGTGGACAGCGTCAGCACCAGAGAGACAACAGCTGATAGTACATGGCGAAGTCTACGATAGAGCGGCAGCATAGGGGCAAGGAGGAAACTAGTGTAGTGGCCTCTAGTGGCCTAACTGGAAAGTCCAGGCGTAAATGCGGAGAGTTGACAGTGGACGTGGATAAAGGGAAAAAGAGATGGCTGAGGACATCCATCCGAGATGAGAAGAATTGGGGAAAACTCGGTAATCTAGAATAACACTCAAAAACAGAAAGAGAAAAAAACGAATTTGCCACATTGGAGGTAACTTTTACACCACCTCCTTATTCTGAAAATTGCTAACTGAAAGGAAAGATTTAAGCATTTACCCTCTCTTCTTAGAACTGTAGCCCTAGCTGGTTTGGCTCAGTAGATAGAGCGTTGGCCTGCGGATTGAAGGGTCCCAGGTTTGATTCCAGTCAAAGGCACATGCCCAGGTTGCCAGCTCAATCCCCAGTAGGGGTTGTGCAGGAGGCATCCAATCTGTGATTTTCTCTCATTGATGTTTCTATCACTCTCTCCCTCCCTTTCTGAAATCAATAAAAAATAATTATTTTTTAAAAAACTGTAATTCATTCTTAGTCAATAAGGGAAAACTTTTTAAAAAGACATCTACCTAATAAATGTAGAAGAAATAAAAGGCTTAGAAAATCACCATTCATTCTGCAACCCAAAATGAAATAATTGATTCAGGCAAGTGTTATAAATCACCAAAACTTTAAGCAAAATGTTGTTAGGGAACAGGATATTATCATGGTGCCAAATATCACCACACAAATTATTTGCAAATCGTACAGGGGAAAAAAAAAAGATAACTTAAAATGGAGTGACCTGCCTGGCCAGTGTGGCTCAGTGGTTGAGCATCAACCCATGAGCCAGGTCATGGGTTCCATTCCTAGTCAGGGGTGTACAGGAGGCAGCCAATCAATGATTCTCTCTCATCGTTGATGTTTCTATCCCTCTCTCCGAAATCAATAAAAAAAAATTTTTAAAAAAAGAATGAACTGATAGTCAACATCTTACCCAAGTGATCAAACATTGCATCACTTATAATAGGACAATTTTGACATTATTTGGTCTATTAAGTATTTTTCTCAAAGTGTTTAATCTTTTTTTTTATTTTTATTTAATTGTTTTAATATATTTTATTGATTTTTTACAGAGAGGAAGGGAGAGAGATAGAGAGCCAGAAACATCGATGAGAGAGAAACATCCATCAGCTGCCTCCTGCACATCTCCTACTGGAGATGTGCTCGCAAGCAAGGCACATGCCCTTGACCGGAATTGAATCTGAGACCCCTCAGTCCGCAGGCCGACGCTCTATCCACTGAGCCAAACCGGTTTCAGCAAGTGTTTAATCTTAATCTCATCAAGCCTTTAGACCTAACTTACAGTTTATAGGATATTTACATGGGCTAAAGAAACAGGTTAAACATATCACACTATAAAGAGGTATCCAGCCAATCCAGAATGCTGGACATTCTCTAAGACAACTAGCCTGGTTTCTTCAAAAAGGCATTACAATAGAACAACGGAGGAGCAAAAGGAGGGGAGAAGAATGAAAAAATTAAAAGGCAATAATAATCTAATGTAATGTGTAGTCTTGTTTGGATTCTGGTTTTTAAAAAATTCCTATCTAGGATATTTTGGAGATAATTGAGGAAATTCAAACATGAACTGAATATTTGCTAATATAAGGAAGTATTGTTAACTTTCTTAAGTGCAATAATGGAATTTTGGTTATGTAGGAGAAATACTAGTTAAGAGGTACATGATGAAATATTTAAGGGTGAAGAGTCATGGTGGATGCAACAGATTTTCAAGTGCTTCACATAGTATATCCATAAAGAAAATATGGTAAAATGTTAGCAATTGTTGAGTGTAGGTGGTAGGTTTATGGGTGATCATTGTACTGTTTCAACTTTTTTATATTTTCTTTATTTCAGAGAAGAAGGGAGAGGGAGAGAGCTAGAAACATCAATCATGAGAGAGAATCATTGATTGGCTGCCTCCTGCATGCCCCAACTGAGGACTGGGCCCACAACCCAGGCATGTACCCTGACCAAGAATCGAACTGTGACCTCCTGGTTCATAGGTTGATGCTCAACCACTGACACATGCTGGCCGGGCTGTTTTAAACTTTTAAAAAATAATTTTCATTGATAAAAATTGCGAAAAATACGATGTGGAATGGAACAAGACTGGCTAAACATTGATAATTACTGAAGGGAAATTATATATAGGAGTCCATTAAACTGCTTTCTCTACCCTTGTAAATTTCCACATTAAAACTTTTTTTTAGCCCTAGCTGGTTTGGCTCAGTGAACAGAGTATTGGCCTGCAGAATCAGGGGTTCCGGGTTCGATTCACATGCCCAGGTTTCAGGCTCGATCCCCAGTGGGGGGCGTGTAGGAGGCAGCCGATCAATGAGTCTCTCTCATCATTGATGTTTCTATCTCTCTCCTCCCTCTCCCTTCCTCTCTGAAATCAATAAAAATATATTTTAAAAAAACAAAAACCTTTGTTTAAAAAAACAGGAGCCCTGAAAGGAAATAAGACAAAATAAGGAGAAATGAAAGAGACATCACATACAAGGTTATTATTGAACCTTGTTCAATTCCTTTGGGTGTTGGTTCTGGCCTTAATATTAGTCAAGTTTTATTGGGCAACCCCAATTCAGTAGAGTCATCTGAAAAAGGGATAGTTTCCTGAAATGGAAATAAGGCTTGGGGACGCCAGTGCCTTTCCTCCCACCCACTCCACTACCACCTCCCACCCCCAAATGAGGGAGTGGACATTAGGATCAAAGTGAAATAGAATTAAAGAAGTCTAAAAGAAAAACAGCAATAAAGTTTTTTTGGCAAAGGTGCCAGCAGACCCTGAACGACGGACGAATGATTACTCGGACACAACAGCTGCTGTGAAAAAGAGGGCTAAGGGACGGCCTGGCTAAAGGAACCAGGCAGCCTCAATTGCCTGCCTCGTTAGGCTTTTATTGCAGTTTGATATAAAGTTTATCTTTTAGATACAATCGGTAGGATGAGTAATCTTGGGAAGACACATGTGTTTGCATTGTCCTCTAGGCAAGGGCACCCAAAGATTGGGCATAAGGATTCCAGTAAACACCTGGGGATCTGCACGTGCACAGACTTGTTTGGAAAGGTCAAGGAATAATTAGGGGTGCCGCTTTCAACACTCCCCTAAGTCGGAGTTCCAATAAACAGAGCAGGCGGCTTTCCGCACACTTCCCTTTTCTCAGAATGTCCTCCTTACAAACTTTCCAACCAAATCTCATGCTCCCCCACATCTCCCCCTTTTTTGTTTTGCTGGGTATAGAAGACGGAGGGCTGTGGTGAACTTGACGCCTGGGAATGTTGGGTTCTACGAGGCTTGTTCACTGTTGAGTTCTGATTCTACAGACTATAAGAAAAACAAAAAGAATTACAATGAAGGCAATAGTTAGTCCGATCAGGTGCCAATTGATTCCAGGAAACCATTTAGTAGGGTCTATCCAGTTTAAATGCTCCTTTACTGCATTCCAAGCAGTAGTTTGTTGTTTGTGCTCATTAATAGCAAGTAGGGAGTCTTTATTTGTTTTTGTAAAGCATTCACTTCTTCAGTAAGATTGTCATGAAATACTCCCCACAAATGCTCTTAATGTCAACCTACTGATGGTGACTGCTGTTCCATTTTAAGGGGGTGACACATATGTGCTTATGTCCCCGACTGCAATTAAGTATTTGTCTGTATGCTAAGGTGTCCTGTCTTTTCCCCAAATATTCAATGGCTGCTTCTACAGCCTGTAACCTAGCCAAAATTTTTCTACCTATGTGCTGCTGCATAGTAAATTCTTTAGTTACATTCTTGGCCATACTGTCTACAAACGTGGCAGTCTACACAGACTCAGAAAGGCCCACCACAGCTACACTGGCAGTAGTAAGAATAACAATAGCCAAGATAATGGCTGTTATGAGCATCCCCAAAAATCTTTTAGGCCTCAAATGACTTAATGCTTCCTAAAATTTCAATGGATGATGAACCTTGCTACTCCCTAGTAAGGTTAATGGGTATTAAGACCTCAGCCTGTCTCCTCAATATTATAATGGTGTTTATATTCAATGAGGTGACATTTTGATTGGTAATACAGGATGAATAGTAGGCCCTTTCTCCTACCTGTATTAGAAAAGAATTATTGTTAAGTAATTTGTAAGCTGGGACCCATGAGAGATACATAAGGATGTGTGGTACATACCAAACTACTATCTGAATGATATTTTGAAAAGGTCCTAGTATAATTATTGGACTTCTGTTGATAATCCCTGTCCCATAAGTTCAGTGGATGGAAAACATGTCCTAATCTCCATAAGGTTTCCTGAACCGGAAAATCTTGTAGTTGAGGGCGAGGGGAACTAAACCTCCTTCTGTCCATGCAAGGGGGGGATTCTAGCTGACCCCACAAAAGTGCCATTGGAGGTACGGTTGGACTAAAATATTAGTATGATTAGCTTGCAGGTGACCATGTGGGCCCCAGTCTACAATACGATGGTCTCCCAGCTGATAATAATGAGGCTGTTCCCCTCAGCAGACTTCCCAATGTAAGGCCTCCAAGGAGGGATCCCACTTCTTATTTTGCTTACATGGAGGCAGTGGTGGAGCTGTAGCACAGGTATGCCTGCCCTTGGCTAGACTTCCTGCTGAGAGGAAGATAAACTGGGCCCTTGCTTGTCCTTCCTTGGGGATAATATGTAACCAAATCTGATTATGAGCCTTTAAACAATATTGGGGTGTAGAGGAATAGTAACACAAAGGGATAAGAGGTTAGAGTGGAAGGTAGTATTAGGGGGCACTGGGGTCCAATGTGTCCCATTTTCAAGACTGCCTATAGGTGACAAGTCCACGCTCCTAGTAAGGAGACAGGGAAAGGGGTGTCTCCCAGTGAGGGATATAAAGAAAAGTGGGCCTATAACATGGACCCAATACATGGTGGCTGATGCTGGTCCAAAGCCAAATAAGAATACTAAACCATACCGCACAAGAGTTGAGATGAATCAAAGCAGTCATAGCAAGAAAGAGGTTATCTGGCGTGAGTGGAAAGGAAGTACGCTGCAACAGTTCCTCAGCCTCTTTCATCAGCTTCTTTATCATTCCCCAGGATATTTCGGGGACCGTCCGGGTCCGGCGAATGCGCAACGTTCGGTTCTGTGGAGTCCCTGAGCCAGAATTCTTCGTTTCTGGAAGAGTATTGGCCCCGTGCAATGCCACGGCAGGGTTTGATCCAGCGTGCTGTAATCCACAGCAGCCCTGTGGGGGTAGAAATACATGCATATCCCTCCCCATGTTAATAATTCATTGGGTCCCATTCAGTTATTAGTGTCCACATCTCGCCACAAGACTTGTGGTTTCTAAGGTGGGGCTATTGAAGGTTAAAAATGATTATTCAGATTCAAAAAAATTAAAGGTAAGGACTGCTTTAGATAGTAGTATAGCAGGTTCCTTGAGTCCCATATTCCCTCTTTATTGTTTTACTAGCATAACCTTCAGGGTAGCATGGGCACGTTCAATGATGGCCTGCCCTTGTGGATTGTAAGGAATTCCTATAGAATGCTGGATGAACCAAGTTCTGCAAAAAGCAGTGAAGCCCTGGCTGCTATAAGCAGGCCCATTATCTTGATTAATATAGCTACAATTGGAAACAGGTCTTATTGAATTCATGCAAAGAAACGTATTGCCACTTATTAAGAATTGCCAAATACTGGAGGGACAGGTAGGGCTTAAAATGCAAACCCTGGAAGGATTGTCAAATTTATTTTGCCAAAAAATCATATTTCAAAGTGTATTAGACACAAACATAGGCTAGCAAACTTCAATTCCCATGGTTAATAGATGGCCTTTAAAAAAAAAAATTTACCTGATTAATATAACATATAACAATTTCAATAATTTATAGAACTTTTGCTTTCTGGGTAAAAAAAAACAGGACAGATCTTTTTCCTTTTAACAGACTAGAAAAGGACTCTCCAAAATAAGGTTTATTTTCTAATTTCATTTGTCCTTGGGTGAGGTCAGCAAATGACACTAAGTGGATTTCTGCTGTCTCCCTGAGTATATTGATATAAGCTATTTACCCTCTGGTTAGGGAGGCAAAATGCAAATCATTTACTCTTTTTTTTTTTTTTTTTAAAGGTTTTTTTTTTTTTTTTTTTTTTTAATATATTTTATTGATTTTTTACAGAGAGGAAGGGAGAGAGACAGAGAGTTAGAAACATCGACGAGAGAGAAACATCGATCAGCTGCCTCCCACACATCTCCCACTGGGGATATGCCCGCAACCCAGGCACATGCCCTTGACCGGAATCAAACCCGGGACCCTTCAGTCCGCAGGCCGACGCTCTATCCACTGAGCCAAACCGGTTTCGGCGCAAATCATTTACTCTTAAGTGTCCTTGGTTTAGGGAAGGTAGGATTTACTAGATAGCTTCAAATTGCTGTTTAAGCATTTCAATTCCCTTATTCTACTTGTCCTGGCTTACTGGTCTGTGTTATTTATATAATTTCCTTTCAACATTTCTCTTTATAAACAATCTACTTTCACAAACCTTTCTACAACTTCCACAAACCTTTCTTCAGAAACCTTACAACTTTCAGAAATAACCAGCTCTAGAAACCACTTTCTTTCTCCTTCGAAATGCATCTCCATGCCTCATCCTTCTATTACACCAAAAACATACCTTCTTTCCAATTAGTTAGAATTCTTAACCCTTAAAAAACTTCATTTTTAGGTGACATATAAGTAATTAACATTCCACAGATTAGCAATACATTCACATTTTAATAGATATTTCAAATAAAAAACAACTTATTAACAGATTCAAATCCATCCTCTAGATTCTCCATACGAGGCAAATTCAGATTAATATTTCAAAATACCTCGATATTTAATAATTTTTACTATTTAATCCAGCAAACTCCAAAGTTTTAAGTTACCAAACACTTTGGAAAACTATGTTTAGGCATATATAATTACCACTGAAAAAGCTTTATCATATACCCTTCATTTCAGTTATATTTATTTTGCCCTAACAACTTTGAGATTTTAAAGCCAATTATTATTAGCCAAGGCATTTTCTTGGCAAATTTTGTAACAGGGATAACTCAGTGGCTTTAATGTTAAAGTAATAATTTTTTTTTTTTTACAAAAATGGGAGTGGCCCCCAAACTGCTATTTCTGCAGCCTGCTGGAGGGCACTTCTACAGGTCTAATCATCTTAGGAAAAAGACTTGGGGGGTTTAAATGATTATTGCCCATACTTTTTCTCTCTGAGTAGACTAACAACATGAAATCTTATAAGAAGAGATCTTAAAAACAGGAACAAACAAAAAAAAACCCTATAGTAAATAGATGAGTACTCATAAAAGGGTGGATTGGGACATTAGCCTTAGAATCTTCAAACTAAGTCCCTCAATGATAAGAAAGTAAGCAAAGAACATCAATCAGTAACCAAGTTACATTACAGATAGACAAGAACTTCTACTAAGAGTTTCTAGTGGCTGATGCCTTGAGAGGGAGAGCAAGAAGAATCCCCAAGATTAAGAATTCTTGGCAGCTGCTGGGAAGTTCCTGCAATCCCTGCCATGTGTTCAGCCTGCCACAAGTAGCTGGGGCCCCTAGCAAAGTGAAATATGCCCCATCTTTAAACAAATTAAACCAAACAACAAAGACACACAAAGCAACAATTAACAGATGCTTATATGATATTTACAGGCGTGCATAACACACAGACAAGACTTAATAAGTCAGAATTCTTTTCATAGATCTTTCAGAAGATATTTTAAAGTACCTGGGACTCACAGCCTGAATGAGGCCCAGAGGGCTCCCAGGTGAGGTCGCCAGTGAACACCCATAAACAGCCTGTTGTTCACAGATCTCATCATATTCTGTTCTCTGTAATAAATACTGACTGGCATCCAGAGTTGTTTTAGCCAAATCTGCCAGTCCCAAGGTGTCTATGGTAATTTTCTGACAAGGCATTAAGGAGTCCTTTTGTAAATGGACTGCTAGCCTCATTTTCTCTAATACTTTTCCTTATTTCTTTAAAGGTATTAAAGAAGAGTGGTTTGCCATAACCGGTTTGGCTCAGTGGATAGAGTGTCGGCCTGCAGACTGAAAGGTCCCAGGTTTGATTCCGGTCAAGGACATGTACCTTGGTTGCGGGCACATCTCTAGTGGGAGGTGTGCAGGAGGCAGCTGATCAATGTTTCTCTCTCATCGATGTTTCTAGCTATCTCTCTCCCTTCCTCTCTGTAAAAAATCAATAAAATATATATTAAAAAAAAAACAAAAAAAAAAACAGTGGTTCATGTATCTGATTACCTTGCTGATCTTGCATAACTGGGCAGGCCAAAGCTCTTCTTCTAACATAGCTTGCCTGACACATAATCCCTTAACTGAGGATCTAGTTGATGAGCCTTCTCACACCGGAGGCAGAGGATTGGGGGCCTTAGGTATTACAGGCTTGACAGGCTCTACTTCAGGAGGAGGGGGCAGTGATAAATCCTCCTGGCGTTCTGTAGGCTTTTGATCCTCAATATGAAGTGGGCATAGTGCAGCTCGAACAAGAGTCCACATAGTTAAAGATGACAAGGGCACTCGTTTTCCCTGGGCCTGATTTCTCTTTAAATTCCTACCTACTTGTTCCCAGAGATCAAGGTCTAATGTTCCAGCATTAGGAAAACAAGGACTATAAATTATAACAGTTTGCAACAGGCTCTTTAATTGTTCTTCTATAAATGAGGCACCATTTGCTTTTAATTACCTTTTAAATTTTTTGTATGTGATGAAATTTTCACTTCTACTTTTTTTTTTTTAAATAACTTTTTAAGTAACGAAGAGATCTGTTATTCGGTGGACAGTCGTTGTCCTATTGTGAAACCTTAGCTGAAAAACATTTCCCTCAAACTTAGATATCCCTAGTGGGCTCCAATTACTTACTGCGCAGTTACTTTCGTTTCCTTCCTCTTTGTTTTCAAGGGTTCCGCACATCTCGTTGCATTCCTTCATCTTCACACCGGGTACCACATTGCCAGGGCTGGTCAGCAGACCCTGAACGACGGATGAATGATTACTCCGACACAACAGTTGCTGTGAAAAAGAGGGCTAAGGGACAGCCTGGCTAAAGGAACCAAGCAGCTTCGATTGCCTGCCTTGTTAGGATTTTATTGCAGTTTGATATAGAGTTTATCTTTAGATACAATCAGTAGGGTGAGTAATCTTGGAAGGACACATGTTTGCAGTGTTCTCTAGGCAAGGGCACCCGAAGATTAGGCATAAGGATTCCAGTAAACGCCTGGGGGTCTGCACATGCACAGACTTGTTTGGAAAGGTCAAGGAAAAATTAGGGGTGCCGCCTTCGACACTTCCCTAAGTCTCCCTTAAGTCAGAATTCCGATAAACAGGGTAGGTGGCCTTCCACATACTTCCCTTTTCTCAGAATGTCCTCCTTACAAACTTTCCAAGTCTCATGCTTCCCCACACAAAGGCAAGAGGCAGACCAAATATTGAAAGAGAGGAAACAAATTAGAACAATGTTAAGACACCCAGAAAAAGACAAAATAAGGAGCAGGCTTACTGTGAGGCCTGGGCTAAAGGTCAGATTAATCTCAAGACTTTACAATTGGGTCATTTATAACCCAGGGGTTCTGAGAGCCAGTGTGACAGGGAGTGGCTAGCCATCAAATTCTAATGTACAGGACAAAACAGATAAGATTAAAAATTGATAAAATGATACCATCCTCTAACAGTAACATGGCTACTATTGGGACTGGCCGACAATTGTAACCAGCTTTGAAAGAGAAAGATGGGATGCACCTAGTCATAATAGCTAATAATTTCATGAATCACCAAATTCTTCTCAGAAGAGGAACCAAGTTAGTCAAGGGAATGAACCTGCCTTAGGGCCACAAAGCAACCTGATATAGGGAGATGATTCCAAAGGCAGCAAAATAAAGATTCATCCCAAAGCTGAAGTGTCAATTTGTATTTTAGATCTCAAGGATTTCCTATCCTTTCCCATTCTCAAATGTGTGAAATCTTGCTATAGCTTCTAGTAAGAGAAGAATGGCATGGACACAGGGTAGTAAGGGCATATGATAAAAACATTTGAGAACTATCATCTTGAGAGTCTTTTTTTATTTTTTATTGATTTCTTACAGAGAGGAAGGGAGAGAGATAGAGAGTTAGAAACATCGATGAGAGAGAAACATCGATCAGCTGCCTCCTGAACATCTCCTACTGGGGATGTGCCCTTGACCGGAATCAAACCTGGGACCTTTCAGTCCGCAGGCCGATGCTCTATCCACTGAGCCAAACCGGTTTCGGCAAGAGAGTCTTAAACTGATGTACAAAACAGAGGGCACAAACCAATGCTCTCAGGAGCCAGCCAAGTATTGTAATTGGGAGAAGCTGGCCTAAAAAAAAAAGGTAACAAGAAGTTGAAAAGGCAATGAGAAGACTGAAAAGTACAAGACCTATCTATAAGGAATGACCACTACTCAGGGCCATATTTGTCTTTAGAAATGTGGGCCCAGCTCCCTCGGGCGGAGTGTCCCTGCCAGCTCGCTCCCGGCTCGCCAGGCCCCCGAACGCTCCCCGCCTCACACGCACCCTCGTCTTCCCGCATTTGTGCACTGGTGCAGCGGCCGTGGGAGCATCCGGGCATTTCCGCCGGCGAGCTGCGAGCCACGCAGCGTCGGCAGTTGAGGAGGTACCATGGCCCATGGCCGGGACGAGGCAGGGGGGAGGCGAACGGGAGTGAGGCGATAAGCCGGAGCCGCTCCATGGCCAGTCCCGAGGGAGGCGGCGGGGGCGATGCGGGGCTGGTGTAGCCTCTTGTGCATTCCCTGGCCAGCCCGGCTCCAGACATGCATCTGCATCAGGTCCTCACCGGTGCTGTCAACCTTGGAGACAACTGCTACTCCGTGGGCAGCGTCCGGGATGTCCCTTTCACGGATTTGGGATATTTGAAAGATGACTTAAGAAATTATAATCAGGAGAGGAGAACCAAGATGGCGGCGTAAGGTACAGACCTGTGCGTGCTGCCTCCCACAACATCATCGAGACTACCAACTATAAAACAAACAGTTATCATTCAGAACCATGGGAAAGCTGGCCCAGTGGAAGCTCTACAACTGGAAGGAAAGAAAGGAGAGCATTGAGACTGAGTAGGTTGTGTGGAGGCTCCAAGAACGGAGGTACGGAGTCGCGCGCCAGGTGGGCTGCAACTTGATGCACGGTTTTTTTCAATCAGAAGGGGATGCAGACTCTCAAATCCACTGAGCTTGTTTGGGGCAGGACCTGAGGTCCCAGACCCCTATGGGGAGAGGCAGGACAGCCTTGCAACAGGCCGGGGAGCAAGAGTGGCTGTCTCGCGGAGCTGCTCGCTGGCACTCGGGGACATGAGACGCTGAGTCTCGGAGAGGCGAGGAGACTCGGAGACGCCATTGCCCTTGGCCCCGCCCTGGTGATTTGCCAAGAACAGTGGTGCGGAGTTGCGTGCCAGGCTGGCTGCAACTGGATGCGTGGTTTTTTTCAATCAGAAGGGGATGCAGACTCTCAAATCCACTGAGCTTGTTTGGGGCGGGTTCCTGAGATCCCAGACCCCTACGGGGAGAGGTGGGACGGCCTTGCAACAGGCCAGAGAGCTAGAGTGGCTGTCTCGCGGAGCTGCTCGCTGGCATTCGGGGACGCGAGATGCGGAGTCGGGGACGCGAGATGCGGAGTCGGGGACGCGAGATGCGGAGTCGCGGAGAGGCGAGGAGTGGCGGAGATGCCATTGCCCCTTGCTCTGGTGATTCCCGGGGACCCTGCCCTACTCAATTTACATCCCCACCCAAGCTGTGCTAGTGGCACAAAGAGAACCACTGGCGCTTTTGCAGCCCAGCCCAGCCCAGCAGAAAGCAGATTTCAACTCCTCGCATACATAAGGAATACACTCAAGAAGCAGAATCAGGTTCGGAGGAAGCCAGAGCCGGACCTGCCTGGGCCGGCGACGTGGAACCGCTGTACCAGCAAACGCACAGCAGGTCCTCCAGATCCAGTCTCACATGGGACGCTGGAAGATGGCAGACAGGCAGTCTGTGCACTTGGTAGAAAACGAAATCCAAGCAGGCATACCAGATATTCAGCCACCAGGAACACCTGGAGATTTTGTCCAGCAAGAAGCCACCCAACAAAGGACAGAATGCCAAACTTCATGTTGCTGAGACAGCCATGTGAGGCCGAGGCGGCCCCCGAGGGGCTGGGACGGCCGCTGTGAGGCTGAGACGGCCCTGGTGAGGCTGGGACGGCCCCAGTGGGGGTGGGACGGCCCCAGTGGGGTTGAGACAGCCCCAGTGAGGTTGAAACAGCCCTGGTGAGGTTGAAAATGGGGCCGGTGAGGCTGAGAAGGCCCATCTGAGGCTGAGACGGCCCATCTGAGGCTGAGGCGGCCCCGGTGAGGTTGAAACGGCCCCGGTGAGGTTGAGGCAGCCCTGGTGAGGCTGGGACGGCCCCGGTGAGGTTGAGACAGCCCTGGTGAGTTTGAATCAGCCCCGGTGAGGTCGAGACAGCCCTGGTGAGGTTGAATCGGACCCGGTGAGGCTGAAACGGCCCCAGTGAGGTTGAGAGGTTGAGGCGGCCCCTGTGAAGCTGAGGCGGCCCTTGTGAGGCTGAGACGGCCCCTTGAGGCTGGGAGGGCCCCTGTGAGACTGAGACGGCCCCTGGGAAGTTGAGAAAAATACCACATGAGCTCACTCATTTATGGATAATAAGGACCATTATAGACTGATGAACAAAAATGGATACAGAGGCAGAGCAGCATTGAGCAGACCGTCAAACTACAGTGGGAACCCTGGGGAGTGTTGGTGGGGGTAGGAGATCAACTGAAGGACTTATATGCATGCATATGAGAATAACTAAATGGACACAAGACACTGGGGGGTGGGGGAAGCTGGGGGAATGTTAAGGGGGGCGGGGGAAGGAGACATGTGTAATACTCTTGGTAATACTTTAAGAAATAAAAAAAGAAATTAAAAAGGAAAAAAAAAGAAATGTGGGCCCACAAGCTAGTTTCCAGCTTGAAATCTGAGCCTTTGTTGAAAATGGCTGATATTTAATGCAGAGTGGTCCCTCAAAAAAAAAAAAGGAGTCTCATAGTCAGATATAGCCATGGGCATCCAATTCTGAATCTCTGGCAAAGATACATGTACCAAAATGTTCACTGCAGCAGATTAAGTGTATAGTAACACTAGAAACAATAAAACATTCCAGCAATAAAAGAGTGGTTGAATAAATTAAATGCTGTTAAAACAATCAATATTATCTACATAAACTATACACACACATACATAGACACAGAAATGGAATCAACTCCAAGATATGTAATTAAATGAGAAAATGTTAGGTTCAAAAAAGGGCCTGTACTATGCTCCCATCCTACATAATAAGGGAAACATGCAAATTAGCCATCCCTCTGCTACGCTCAAGCCATGCCCACCAGCCCATCAGAGTGACTATGCAAATTAACCCAACAAAGATGGCAGTTAACTTGCATACGCAGGTGTCAGGTGGCCCAGGAAGTGATGGCGCCTGCGGCCGCGGGCTCCCAAGACTTTTGCCAGTTGGGGAGGCGAGGCGCCCGCGCCTAGCCACGCCTGTGGGCTCCCCAGACTTTCGCCGGTTGGGGAGGCGAGGCCGCCTGCGCCTAGCTACGCCCGCGGGCTGCCAGGACCTTCGCCAGCCCCAGGAGGCGAGGCCATAGCCACGCCCACAGGCTCCCGGGACTTTCACCGGTTGGGGAGGTGAGGCGCCCACGTCTAGCCATGCCTGTGGGCTCCCGAGACTTTCGCCGGTCGGGGAGGTGAGGTGCCTGCACCTAGCCACGCCTGTGGGCTCCGGAGACTTTTGCCAGTCAGGGAGGCAAGGCGGCCCCTGCCTACCCACACCAGCGGGCTCCCAGGACCTTCACCAGCCCCAGGAGGCCATAGCCACGCCTACAGGCTGCGGGGGACTTTTGCCGGGTTGGGGAGGCAAGACTGCCTGTGCCTAGCCATGCCCATGGGCTCCCGGGACCTTGCCAGCGGAGAGCGGGAGGTTTGGAGGACTTGGCAGAGCAGGAGACCACTGGACATAGAACAGAGCGAGAGAGAGGGCAGCTTAGAAGGTGCAGCTCCGTCACCCCAGCTTCCTCATCACAGCTGTGGAAACTGACAGCAGGGAGGAGGAAGTCCCACCCCCACAGAATCAGCCAGAATCAGCCATTGGTCAGATAGCCAGGACTCTCATTCACCTGCATCTCAGATCTTGACAGTAGAGAGGTGGGACTATGTCTAAAGAACAACTGTTGATACAACGTAGCTCTGCAGCCGAAAGATGCTGCCGTTATCGACAGAAAGTGTCTGCAGAGCAGCGTGCGTCTGATCTTGAAAGAAGGCGGCGCCTGCGACAGGATGTATCTGAACACCAGCTACTAGAAAAACGTCGCTCTGATGCTGAAAAACACCGGTGTTATCGACAGAAAATGTCTAAAGACCAATGTGCATTTGAAGTTGAAAGAGGGTGGTGGCAATAACAGAGTATGTCTAGAGAACTGTCATCAACAAGTACTACCAATACCGGTAAGAACTGCCTTCTCACCAAAAATGGAGTACATGAGGATGCAATCCTCAAACATAGTTGTGGTGGGATGACTGTTCGATGTGAATTTTACCTATCACTAAATTTCTCTGATGAAAAAACCATCCAATGGGAAATTTACTCGATGTTGTAGCAAAGGGAAAGTCTGTCCAAATGATATACATTTTCCATATTACCTGGCGTATTTAAAAAGATTAATGACAAATGAAGATTCTGACAGGAAAAATTTCATGGAAAATATTCGTTCCATAAATAGTTCTTTTGCTTTTGCTTCCATGGGTGCAAATATTGCATCGCCATCAGGATATGGGTCATACTGTTTTAGAATACACGGACAAGTTTATCACCGTACTGGAACTTTACATCCTTCCGATGGTGTTTCTCAGAAGTTTGCTCAACTCTCTATTTTGGATACAGCCGAAGCTACAAGTAAAGGATTAGCAATGCCAGAAAACCAGGGCTGCTCAGAAAGACTCATGATCAACATCAACAACCTCATGCATGAAGTAAGTGAATTAACAAAAGCATACAAGATGCTACATGAGGTAGAAAAGGAAGCCCAATCTGAAGTAGCAGCAAAAGGTATTGCTCCCACAGAAGTAACAATGACGATTAAATATGATCGTAACAGTGATCTGGGTAAATATAATTCTCCCCGTGTAACCGAGGTTGCTGTCATATTCAGAAATGAAGATGGAGAACCTCCTTTTGAAAAGGACTTGCTCATTCATTGTAAACCAGATCCCAATAATCCAAATGCCACTAAAATGAAACAAATCAATATCCTGTTTCCTACATTAGATGTAATGACATATCCTATTCTTTTCCCACATGGTGAAAAAAGCTGGGGAACAGATATTGCATTAAAACTCAGAGACAACAGTGTAATCGACAATAATACTAGACAAAATGTACGGACACGAGTCACACAAATGCAGTATTATGGATTTCATCTCTCTGTGCGGGATACGTTCAATCCTATTTTAACTGCAGGAAAATTAACAGTTTATCGTGGATTCATATTCAAAAATGGAGGCCAATCGGATAAATTTCATCAAAGCAAACCAATTTAAGTTGAGAGTTGAAAAATATAGTGGTTTGATGGATTATCTCAAATCTAGATCTGAAAATGACAATGTGCCGATTGGTAAAATGATAATACTTCCATCATCTTCTGAGGGTAGTCCCAGAAATATGCAGCAGCAATATCAGCATGCTATGGCAATTGTAACGAAGTATGGCAAACCCAATTTATTCGTAACCGTGACATGCAACCCCAAATGGGCAGATATTACAAACAATTTACAAAACTGGCAAAAAGTTGTAAACAGACCTGACTTGGTACCCAGAGTTTTTAGTATTAAGCTGAATGCTCTTTTAAATGATATCTGTAAATTCCATTTATTTGGCAAAGTAATAGCTAAAATTCATGTCATTGAATTTAGAAACACAGACTGCCTCACGCTCACATACTATTGATATTAGTGAGTCCCAATTACATTCCTCTAATTAATTCCCTTTCAATGTGCATACATTTCGTGCACTGGGCTACTAGTTTATATATATATAAAAGCCTAAGTGACCAAATGACAGAACAACAGAACAACCAGTCGCTATGATGCGCACTGACCACCAGGGGGCAGACGCTCAATGCAAAAGCCTCCCCCTGGTGGTCAGTGCACTCCCACAGCCAACCTCCCATGGTCCCTGCCCCAGCTGGCCGGCCCCAATCTGGGCAAGAAGGCCCTGATGGCCCTGATCACCAGTCAGGCCTAGGAACCCCACCCATGCATGAATTCATGCACCGGGCCTCTAGTGTGATATAAACTGGGAGAGGGGCAATAGGAACAAAATAAAAATGGTGGGGTTGTGGTGGGGATTTAACTATTCAGAATAGCTCTGGAAGTTTACAAAAGAATCTGGTAGTCCTGGTTACCTTTACTGAGGAAGCTGAGAATCTGAGATGAGAAGAACTTTACTTTTTATTAAACATCCTATTAAAAAGGTTACAATTTTCTCCCAAGTACATGTATTATTTCAGCTCTTAAGAAGTTAATAAATTTTTGAGAAACAATAGTAACAAAACAACAGCAGCAAGGTGCTCTGTATATGGCCTAGAAGGGCCAGGAAGGGGAGATGTGTTCTCCACAATTAGAAGTAAAGAAAATCAGCCCTGGCTGGGTAGCTCAGTTGGTTGGAGCATTGTTTCATACACCAAAAGGTTACAGGTTCGATTCCCAGTCAGAGTACATACCTAGGTTGCATGTTCAATCCCTGGTGGGGGCATATATGGGAGGTACAATATTTCTCTCTCACATTGATATTTCTCTCTCTCTGAAATCAATAAAAATATATCCTCAAGTGCGTATTAAAAAGAAAGGAAGTGGAGAAAATCAGATTTTCTCACTCATTTCTTTGTATTTCCCCCTCTAGCCCTTCTCATTGTCTGTCCTTATTTCTGATTTGTCAACATATTTCTCTTCACCTCATAATGCTCCTATGACCACATCTCCCTTTGCCTCAAAAAAGAACTGATGAATAAATGAAAATAGAGAGTGAATGGAAAGAAACATTTGAATGGTCCTCAAATCCAAGACACTTGAAAAGCAGGTCTTGGCCTAGTATTTCCTAATAAAATTAGAATTTAGCTCTAAAATATAGGAAGACCTCAGGAATTTATTTCATACTAGAGGCCCAATTCACAAAATTCGTGAATGGGTAGGGTCCCTAGGCCTGGCTGGCGATCAGGGCTGATCTGTAGGGTGACTGGTGGGGTGATTGGGACCCCCCTCCCCTGCAGCTGGCACCCACCTTGGCTGGCCTGGGGCCTGCAGGCTGGGGGCAGCTCCTGCATTGAGCATCTGCCCCCTAGTGGTCAGTGCATGTCATAGCGACCAGTCATTCCACTGGTCATTCTGCCGTTCAGTCCATTTGCATATTAGGCTTTTATTATATAGGATAACCTGCCCCAGGGACAAGTCATAGATGTAATACTGCCAACTAAAAACACTCCCTCCCTGTTCTTCAAACCCCTCACTCAATCCCCAAACCCTGTGGACCACACCTCAGAAACATCACTCAAGTCCACTCCCTTCTCTAGCCCTACCTCCCCCATTCCAGGCTCTTGAATGGGAACTCAGCCTCAGGAACTTCTGAGCTTTCATCCTATACCTTTTTACAACTCTGGCCTCTGTAAAGCTTTTTCTTCTGCCATTGGGTTAAGAGCACAGACTTGAGCCGCTCTGATTTTGAATCCTGACAAATTTTCATCTACAAAATGGGAATAATATTACTTAACTTACAGAGTCACTGTGAAGATCACACATTATAAATGTAAAGCACTCAGTGCGTGGCATATACTAGTAATAAGTAATCAGCGTTAGTTGATATTACTTACCAACTGAAAAACTATCATCCTGAGGCCCAGGCCAGACCTAGCTCATTTTCCCAGTGGCCCTGTTACTCCTTCCTTTCTTCCCCCACTGTTTGATCCGTGTCTCGGTTGTGGTCATTTTTACTGTACTATAACCTATTCACATACTCACGTCTGTCTGCTCCATTAGGTCTTGCAGGTTATAAAGGGCAGGGACTCTTATCCACCTCTGTAGCTTCAGCACCCAGAATACAATATTTCCTCAATAAACAATTTTCCAGAAAATCATTCTGGGATACCTGATTCCAAAATATACTATGGAGCTTTCTGAATATGCATCTAAGCACATTCCCTTCCCAGCTCCTCTCTGCCATTCACCTGGTAAATCTCATTTTTCCCACTTATATTTTTCACACTCAAGGCGCAAGAGGTATTTGAAAAGCTGTAATGTCACTTTTCCTGTGAAGTCTTCTTTTTATCACAATCACTTTTTTTATTTTATGGTAAGTATATTAGTTTTCTATTGCTACTGTAACATATTACCACACATTTTGTGGCTTACACCACCACAAATTTATTCACTTACAATTCTGGACGTTAGAAGTCTGAAATGAGTGTTATGGGAATAAAATCAAAGTTAGAAGGGTCAGTTCCTTCTGGAGACTAGAATAGAATCTGTTTCCCTGCCTTTTCCATCTTTGCATTTCTTTGCTGCCAGCATTCCTTTGCTGTTGGCCTCATTCCATCTTCAAAGCCAGCAATGGCCTATCTAGTCTCTCTCACATCATATCCCTCTGATCTGTGAAGTCATCCTTGGTCCCTCCTTCCCTTCCTAGTTATTTCTAGGTTTATTTCCTTCTGGCATTTTGTAGCATCTGTCTTTATTAATGAACTAGAGGCCCAGTGAATGAATTTGTGCATGGGGGGGTCTGGCCGGCCTGGCCGGTAGGCGTAGAATGAGGAATGAGGAATACAGGCCGCAGGCGGATGGCTGACTACCCCCAGATGGGGTGAGGGGGCCTATCAGGGGCTGGGCTTGCCAGGAGAGGGGCCAAGGGCATTGGCCATCTGGCCCCGCCCCCACCAGGGTGTTGGGGGCCAACAGGGGCCTGGATCAGGCTGATTGACTGCTGCACATCATAGCCACCCCTCATTTCATCGTTCTGGTCGCTGGGCTTTTATATATAGAGATTATCTTAGATGTCTTTTTCCTCTACTCAACAGATCTTTGAGAACCTGATGTGTAGTACTGTGCATGGCACAGAGTGAACCAGTGGCCCTCAATTCTAGCTGCACATCAGAATCAGTTTCTTTAAAATACTGACTTATAGAATCCCATCCTTAGAGTCATATTCAATAGATTTGGGGCAAAGTCCTAAATTACTTTCTGATAGGTAATGGGCAACCAGGGCTGAGAACCTCTGTAGCAGATACGAAAACTTATGCCAAAGACCTATACCCATTCATTAAAAAGAAGACATAAATATTCATTCCACCAAGCCTGAACCAATTTTGAAGGTTCCTCCCACTTAAGAAACATAGAGACAGTATGGTCTCTTGTTCACTAATGCTCTGGTTCCTTACTATAAAACTGATACACTTTATTTTTTTAAAATATATTTTTATTGATTTCAGAAAAGAAGGGAGAGGGAGAGATAGAAACATCAATGAGAGAGAATCACTGATTGGAAGCCTCCTGCACACCCCCCACTGGGGATTGAGCCCAAAACCTGGCATGTGCCCTTAACTGGAATCAAACAGAGGACCCTTCAGTCCATAGGCTGACACTCTATCCACTGAGCCAAACCAGCCAGGGCAAACTGATAACACTTTAAAGCGACTGTGGAAGGGCAGCAAAAGTAGTGGAATGTACTAGGCCCAACCAAGGTAATGGCACAGGTGTGCAGAGACCAGGACAAACAGCTTTATTTGGATTGAGAGTTGGAGAATGTGGGGAGGACCTGAAAATAGCATACTGAACTAAAGAATAGAGATTAAATTCCAAAATGGCAGTCAGAGCTCATCAACAAATGGACTCTACTTCCCAGCAGCCTTGCAGTTAGTGCAATCAATTAAAGGTCTGCAGGGAAATGTATTTGCCATTAAATTGGCCAAGCATGCCACAAGTAAAAAAAAAAAAAAAAGTAGTTTGTTTTCTCCCACAATTAAGTTTCCACAAAACCTCCCCAACTACAAATATTACAAAAGAAAGTTAAAAATCACATTTTCTAGATCTTTATTCTTATTTTCAGCATTTAGCTCAAAGGTTTCACCGTCTTCAAAAAATAGTTCTTAAACCTCATCAGTTAAAAGCTCTATCCAAGCACTGTGAAGATGGCCTTTGCTAGCCCATGGCAATTCTTTTCCCATTTCCCCTAAGCAGTTAGGGCTGAACAGCAGAGTGAGTCTCAGATTGGGGTAGAGGGGTAGGGGGGCACAATGGCTAATTTTCCCCAGTGCAAGATGGCATTGAAGCTTGATGGGAGAGCAGAACTGGAGAGACTTGAAGGTAGGGTCCAGACCCTGTATTCAGTCAGAGTCACTGCTGGAAGAGGAGGAGGAGGAGTGCTGCAAGGGGAAAGGGGAAAGGAGATAGCATCCAATCCAAATGACATTTGATCACTCCATGGGACATTCTCTGATTCCTTACCCTGCCACTCAGGTACACAAGAAGGTCAGGAGTTTTAAACTAGATTGTCCCTTATATCGCAAAAGCAAGGATTTCCTTAAGCAGTGAGGATATAGGAATGGATTAAACCATCCTAATTCGTTGTACAGAATTTAACATACTTCATATAGAGCAAGTTTTCCAACCTTCTTTACCAAAGCCAATGCAAGGAATAAATTATAGGCACAAGCTAGGGAATAGCTGTTTCCTTATAAATGCTCATTGATTAGCTGCATGGAAAGTTCCTAGAGCAGTGGTTCTCAACCTTCCTAATGTCGCGACCCTTTAATACAGTTTCTCATGCTGTGGTGACCCCCAACCATAAAATTATTTTTGTTGCTACTTCATAACTGTAATTTTGCTGCTGTTATGAATCATAATGTAAATATCTGATATGCAGGATGTATTTTCATTGTTACAAATTGAACATAATTAAAGCATAGTGATTAATCACAAAAACAATATGTAATTATATATGTTTTCCGATGGTCTTAGGTGACCTCTGTGAAAGGGTCGTTCGACCCCCAAAGGGGTCGCAACCTGCAGGTTGGCGACCCACAGGTTGAGAACCACTGTTCTAGAGACTATGAATCTAAGAAAAGTGAATAGAAACAACAGCTGTGTGTGCATTTATATCTCTACTTTTTCCTAATTGGGAGAAAGTGAAGAAAGTGGGATTGAAAGTCGGGAGACTCCTAGTCGAGGTACTTTACACTCATACTCCCATCAACAACTGTCACTGAAAACATTTTGAACCCTGGCCGGCTAACTCAGTTGGTTAGAGCATCATCCCAATATGCCAAAGTTACAGGCTCAATCCCCCGCCTTGGTTGGGGCATGTGTGGGAGGCAACCAATCGATATCTCTCTCTAACATCAATGCTTCTCTCTGTCTCTCCCCCTCCCTTCCACTCTCTCTAAAAATCAATGGAAAAATATCCTCAGGTGAGAATTAACAAAAAAGTATATACACACACACATATTGATTTCAGAGAGAGAGAGAAGCATCAATAATAAGAGAATCATTGATTGCATGGCCAAAGTGGGGACTGAGCCCACAACCCAGGCATGGGCCTAGGCCCCCTGCCAGGGAATCAAACCATGACCTCCTGGTTCATAGATCGATACTCAACCACTGAGCAATACTGGCCAGGCTAAAAGATTTTGTTGTTGTTAGTCCTCACCCAAGGGTATCTTTGGTGAAGGGAGCAGGAGAGACAGGGAGAAAGAGAAACATCTATATGAGAGAGACACATCGATTGGTTCCCCCAACCAGGGCTGCGAATCAAGCCTGCACCTGAGATATGTGCCCTATACTGGAATCAAACCCACGATCCTTCAGTCCGAGGGCCAACACTCAATCCACTGAGCCAAACAGGCTAGGGCTAAAAGATTATTTTTTAAAAAAACACAATTTTGGAGTCTCTCCAGGGTAATTTATTCCCCATTCAATCTCACCTTTTCTTCTCCTCAAACTTCTACAAAAAATCCAGAACCAGGAATTAGTGCCCAAAGCCATAAGGAAATAAATACTAAGCAGTAAAATGTTAATTAAGGCCTCCTCAAGATCCAGGTTGATTCAATCCTTGCAGAGTTGTCCAGAGAACTATTTTTACCCTTGCTAATTAACACTCCTCTAGAGCAGTGGTTCTCAACCTTGGCTGCACATTAGAATCACCTGGGAATCTTTTTAAAATCCTGATTTCTGGGGCTCATCCTCCGGAAATTCTGTTTCTTTGTTATGGGGTGGGGCCACAACATTAGTAACAAAGAAACAGAATTTCCGGAGGATGAGGCCCAGAAATCAGGATTTTAAAAAGATTCCCAGGTGATTCTAATGTGCAGCCAAGGTTGAGAACCACTGGTCTAGAATGAGGATACTTAGCCTTAGGGCTGAGCATAAAACTTAGGTTTTGAGGCTGAGAATCACTAGTCCTCAATTTCCCCACTGTGTGGGCAGGGCAAAAAGGCCTATGTAATTAACACAACACCCTGAAGGAGAGAAAGGAACTCCAGGAACTAGGGCCAGATTATTATTTATTAATTATAATATAAGACTGTTTTGTCAAAAGACTGACCCTACTGCCCTGGTGGGTGTGCTCAATTGGTTGGAGTGTTGTCCCGTATACGGAAAAGGTTGTGGGTTTGATTCCCCGGTCGGTCAGGGCACGTATGGAAGGCAATACTCTCTCTCACCACCACCCCTCTCAAATCAGTAAGCATATCCTCCGGTGAGGATTTAAAAAAAAAGCTGACCCTGTTAACGGACATTTGACCACCTCAGTGGGTATGTACAATTAAAATCGCATCGGGGAGTGAGGGAGGGGTTCAAAAATTCAGGGAGAGAGAAAAGCAGACAAGAAAGGCTTTTGATTCTGAGATCCATTCTAAGGCTCAGCCTAGCCCAGCGATGGCGAACCTTTTGAGCTCGGCCTGTCAGCATTTTGAAAAACCCTAACTTAACTCTGGTCACATATAGAAATTTTTTGATATTTGCAACCATAGGAAACAAAGATTTATATTTTTGATATTTATTTTATATATTTAAATGCCATTTAACAAAGAAAAATCAACCAAAAAAATGAGTTCGCGTGTCACCTCTGACACGCATGTCATAGGTTCGCCATCACTGGCCTAGCCCCTCACCTGTAGAAAGCCCAATTGGCTTAATATTTCTTTTCAAAATTATCAGATTCTTCCCAGTGGGAATCCTATTTAATAAAAGGCTAATATGCAAATATCCCCTCGACTGGGAGTTCGACCAGGGGGCGGGGCCAGGAGGGGGGGCAACCACTCTCGGCCCCTTCCCTGGCAGGCCCTACCCCACCCCCTACCGCCCCTCCACCCCATGGGGCAGGCTGGCCAGACCCCACCCATGCACGAAGTCGTGCACTGGGCCTCTAGTCCTTTATAAAAAGGAAGAACCATCACCAGAGCAACACAATCACTGCCCCATGTCCTCAGACTGTGAATCCCCCTCAGTCACCCCTTACTTGCCTAGTCTCTCTGAGGGGGCAACCCTTCCTAGCCAAGCTCCAGAGGGCACTGACCTTGCCATGCTTGTGGTGCGCCTGCGACTTTTTTTGAGCTTTCTTCATTTTCTTCCGAATCTTCTTGTCCGTCACCATTCCTGGTGCTACCATGCCAGGAGCCAAGGGATTAATAGGAGGCATGCCAGGGGCAGGTGGTGGATATGGAGGGGGATAGGGGCCTGATGGTTGGTATCCTGGATATGCTGGTGGTGGCACAGGATAAGGGGGTCCGACTGGGGGGAAAGCTGGATTCCCCTGGGGAGCTCCTGGGGGAGTGGGAAAGGGGCCAAGGGGAGTAGGAAACGGGCCCGGAGGAAAGGCAGGATTGACAGGCGGTGGATGGGCAGGATTGGAACCTCCAGGGTACCCGACATTAGGGGGATATGGATTTGGCCCTGGCTGCCCTGGTGGAAGAAACAAAGAAGAAATTAAGATTAGGATTACCCGATCAACCAAAGGACTTGTATACATGCATATAAGCCTAACCAATGGACACAGACAACAGGGGGTGTGAGGGTATGAGTGGGGGGGGGGGGTAGGGGGCAATGGGGGGAAAAGGACACATATGTAATACCTGAATCAATAAAGCAAAAAAATTAAAAATAAAAGATTAGGATTACCCAGGGCCTCCGACAACAAATAACAAAAAGGCAGGAATTCAGTTTCCCACTCAATACTTACAGGGAAATGGAAAAGTGAGGAAGGAGAACGGAAGGTAAGGAAAACAAATCCAAGTAGAAGAGATAAAAGGTCACGTCCCTCTCCCGCTGGGAAGAGAGGGAGATGGTGAACTCGAAGGCAAGAAAAGAGCATGGGTCAGCCATAGTCTAGGGGGACTTGGCCTTTGCAGATGAGGGGAGAGGTAGAAGGAAAACACAGAGACGTCCTGTTGTGGGGCCCATTTGGAAAGGGGTTGGGGTAGGGAAGAGAGCACCCCAAATACCTACCGGCACTGGGATTCCACATGGTCAGGTGTTCGCTACAGCCTGAGGAGAAAGAAGGCAAAAAGCTGACCGCCCGGAGGCGGGGAGGGGATTTAGGGACCGCGCCCCACCCCAAAGCCTCCAGCTCTCCAGTGGGCTCCGAAAACCACCATGACCCCCACCTAACACGTGTTTCTTCCACTGTTCCTTCGCCCTCAATACCCATTTTATTCCTAGTCCCCCAACCACGGGAACCCAGCTCCCAGGGCATCTCCGCCGTCCACTACCTCGGTCCACAGCGGGAGGTCTCCACCTCCGCGAACTTCGCAATCCCCATCACTCAGCTCCCTTTCTGTGTCCGTGACTTTAACCACCCACAGATTCAAGAAGTATTTTAAACAACTTCACCACCATCCCCCCCGCGGGGACAGGGACAGCACCCCCACCCAGGCTAAGAGAAGGACCCTCCTCCAGGCCAAACCTGGAAGGGGTAAGCGAAACCAGGAAGGTGGCTCAGAAAAGATCCTCCAATGCTTACATATGTAGACCCACACCCTTGCCCATTAAGGAGAGCACATGGAGACCCTGGCTCCCAGCTGCGAAGGGACCCCTGACCCAGGAGCGGGAAAGGGAGAAAACCGGGGAACCCAGAGGCGCCGTCACCTTTACAACACCTGGGCTCGGCTGGTCCTTCTCAGGCTCCGCTCTCACTTCCTCTCTCACTTCCTGGTCACGCCCCCGCCGCTTCCGCTCCGGCACCCGCCTCTGCTACCACCTAATTGGTAATTATGTGGTCGTTCGGCGTTGTGATTGGAGAATGTGCCCGTCAATTACTCTAGTCCCTGCCAGGCTAGACGGCTGCGGTTGCAATAGGGGCGGAGCCAGGCACTCTCAGGGCGAGGCGGGGCTGAGGGGCGGGCGGGGCGGACATTCCTAGGTGTGGGGCTGGGAGAGGCTGGTCCCGAGAGGGAGAAGCCGGTTTCTGGGCACAGCCCCTAAGATACGAAGAAGAAATTCAGCACCTGCCCTCTGAGCTTCTCGTCCGGGGGGTGCAACACCTTATAATGTGAATGCGGTACCCTGTGGTATATGCAGAGCGCTTAGGGACGAGGGGGAAGCCGCTGAGTCTCAGCGTCAGCCTCAATATTGCCACCTCCCTCTTAGTTGCCGTGGGAAGTAAAGAAACGTTGTTGCCGGAAATAGTGAGCTGTCCTAATCTCTCCTAGGATTCCCCATCTCCATTGCATAGCTCCGCCATCTGTCAAATTGCAGAAACTAGAAGCCACCCAGGCTAAGTGAAGGACCCTCTTCCAGGTGAAATCAGGAAAGTGGCTCAGGAAAGATCCTCAAATACTTTGTGTACACACCCACTCCCAGCTCTCTAGGTAAACACTAGATTTGGTGAAATATTCCCATTTTATCATAGAATCATAGAATTACAGGGTTGAAAATGACAGAGAATCATGCTTTCAACTTCCTGAGAATATTAAATAAATAAACTTTCGAAGAGTTCATAGTTAGGAGAGCCAAGATGATAATCTCGGTTTTTTGGCTTCTATGTTAGTGATGCCTTCAATGCAACACATTACAATACACCCACTCAAAATTACTGCAAATAAACATTGTAATGCTTACCACAACCCTCCCCTTGTTCCTTGTATTTATGGCCTCTCTGACGTTTTGGAGATGGACATAGTTGTTGTTTTGGGTTTTTTTAATAAGCTTTATTTTTTTAGAACAGTTTTAGGTTTATAGAAAAATTGATACAGAGCTTTTATATTCCCCACACCCAGTTCCCCTATTATTAACATCTTACATTCGTATGTTATGTTTGTTACCAGAATGAATCAACATTGACTTATGATTGTTAACTTTATTCAGATTTCTTATGTTTTTACCCAAAGTCCTTTTTCTGTTCCAGGATATCACATTCCATTTAGTCACCATGTCTCCTTAGGCTCCTCATCATTGTGATAGTTTCTCAGGTTTTCTTTACTTATGATGATCTTGATACTTTTGAGGAGTGCTGAAGGGGTATTTTATAAAATGTCCCTCTATTGGGATTTGTTTGTTTTTCTTGTGATTGTAGGTTTATTTTTATTTAACATAACCCTATGCTTGCCAGCATAGATCTATATATTCTTTTCATATGACATTACCATTTCTAATAATTTATGGCATTTTCATAAACATCGTTTTTAATGATGAAAATTCCTGCTCTGTTACTTAAGGTCTGTGTGACCTTAGACATATTCCTAAACTTCTCTGAATCCTTGGTTTCCTCCTTTGTAAATGATGCTCATAGGATTGTCACGAAACAAGCAAGTAGACTGTTGTGCAGAGGCAAAATACAATGCAGTTATGTTTAAAGATTGTTTACAGTGGTGTTTAACCTAGATTGGGAGAAAAAGAGGCAGCCAAGCGGTAATTTCAGTAGTTGAGGCTGCCAGACCTAGGAGGGAGGAAAGGGGGATGGTACCCAGCAGCTGGCCCTGCCCATACAACCTCAATGGGTAAGATGAGCTGGGGCCTCAGGAAGGGACAAAAACACCTTCCTTATTGGGATCTTCTAGGACCAAGAGAAACTTGGTGTCCTTGAGAGTCAAGGAAGAAGGAAAGGCAGCCCTGTTGTTGAGGGGAAGGCAGGAGCTTGGATTTTGATGTGTTTATAAAGTTTCATGTGGTGGCTGCCTATCCAAGAGATGATGTCTTGGAGAGATTTAGAGACCTGGGTTTGAAGGAAGGTGAAATCTCAGGGCCTGAGAGTAGATGGGCTCTCCAGAGGCTAATCCTGGAACTCTAGAACAACCAAGCTAGAAAGGGGCTAGAATAATCTCAATGCTCAATCACAACTGCTACCATTTACAAAGTGTTTACTAAGGCCAGGAGCTGTGTAAGACGTGTCACCTTTTTTTCACCCTGAATTGACCCTGAAAAGCAGGGTTAAGTGTTTTTCTCCACACTTCACACAAGATAAAACTGAGATTCCAAGGGTGAAGAAACTTGCCTGAGGGCATAGAGTTAGTTGGTCACTGAGCAGGAAGCAATCCTGTGGTAGTGAAATCAGGACTCCCGCACTGTTCTGGGATTGGACAGAAAGGCTTCCAACCCCTTATATAGCAAATAAGGAACCTGAGCCCTAGAAAGAGGAAGTAACTTGCCCAAGGGCACTTGGAGAGTTAGAAACCGAGCCAGGGTTATACACTAGACAGGCACTTGTAACTGGACTGGCCTTGAGGGGTACCCATTATTAAAGATGCCCGGGTTGGAAAAGAAAAGCCAGTAGAGAAAACATAAAAAAAGAAATGAAGGAAGAAGTTCTCAGCATGGCTCCCAAAGCCTTGCCTACAGTTCTCCATGTCACCTTTTCTCTTTTCCCCCCCCCCCCTCCCCCCACCACACACACACACACACACACACACACACACACACACACACACACACTTTTGCTACTCAGGTTACCTGTAGTTTCTTGCTGCACCTCATGATACACCTCACTGGGCAGGAATGTCGTACTGCCCCCAACACTCCTGGAAAATTCCTGCTCATTCAAGACCCAGCTCAAGCATCCTGTGCTGTGAGGCCTTCCTACTCAGGCCTCACCAGAGAACACCCCCTCCCAGGACACTGTACAGGATCCCAACAGAGTGAGTTTTGGATCTCTGAGCACCTTCAGAGCAGCAAGTTCATGGTTTCATCCCTCTTTCCCCAGTGCCCTTCATGGTATCCCACCAAATAAAGGCTTGTTGAGGAGAAGGAACAGAAGAGCGCCAGGAGGAGCCCAGGATCATAAGAAGGGAGGATGCCCTAAGGGTGTGGAGTCAGGAAAGCTGACTTTATCTCTTTCCTGTGCACACCTACCCTCCGTCACTGGTCAGAATTATAGTGGACTGGATACCCACAGAAGGGTCCAAGCATTTGGCAAGCGGGAAAGGCAGTAGTGAGGGAGAGCAAACAGGCATATGATCACCGTGTCTAGTTTGCGCATACATCGATTACACATAAACTGCATAGTTACACATGAGAAATAGTATCGGTAGGTTGAGAATCCTGAAACAAGGGCCTTGCTTAATGCTGAAGTGACAGATTCTCAGCCGAGGCCTACAAGGGAGAAGGGTGGGGAGGAGTCGAGAGACAGTCTTCTGCGCAGAGAGGCAGGCAGCTATGTGAACAGCCCTCTGGGAAGAGGTGAGCCTCCTGAGGATGGGCCAGGGCAGCCAGACGCTGCTGTACACACTCAGCTGTCAGCCGTGCTTCCGGGTCTGCATCCCAACAGTCCTCTAGGATCTCTCTAAGAACACCAGGGTCCTGGGAATAAGGACCAAGAGCCAGGCTTGACCCCAGGATCCTGAGTCGGTCATTAAAAGATGTCCACCACCCTCCCTTGCCCCTCCCTGAAATCCAGCCCTCTGCATCTTGTTGCCTGAGACAGGTTCTCTGGGTGCCTTCCAAAGGGCCCACCTTTTCCTCTGAGGAGCTAATTCTGGTTATGGCTTAACATGTTGATGAGAAACTGCTCTCCTTCCTTTCAGGCAAACAGGGTCTTCTGCAAACAGTCTTCAGGCCTCTGTCATCTAACACAGTAAATACTTGTGCAGTGGAAATTTTAGGCCAGGTATTTCAGACCAGGTAGCAGGGAAGGGGTTTCCTGTTAAAACTATTTGTGCAGACCACTAACATTTCATTCTTAGGCTACTGCTTTAACCTTTTATACCCAGAACTGGCTTTATCGGGTCATGTTAGAAACACAGATGTGTAGGACAGAACGAGGGATGATTGGATTGAAGGTTGGACGCCAGTGTACTGGGCGAGAAGCCATCTTGGGGACAGTGCTCAGGGCAGGAGCAAAGCCAAGGAGGACTTCCTGAAGCAGGGGGCTGCAGAACAAGGCTAACAGATGGGGAGAAGAAAGACAGACTGAGCAAGGGGGAGGTGTGAGCCTCAGGAGTGAGCTGTGTGAGAAGTATGGTGGAAGAGGATGAACTGAAATACAGAGAAAGTTTGCCCAGCTTCAGCTGAACATGGCGCAGGAGTGGTGGAGAAGAAAGGATGGAAGGAGTAGAGGGACTGGTCCTGGCAGACAAGCCCTTGAAGCCTGTGCCCAGACTCTCCAGGTCCCGAGCCCACCAGCCAGTGGCTTCTTACTGTGGCAAAGCAGCACCAAGTGGGTGGGATGTAAGGGCGCCTTCTCTCCGCCACTGCCAAGGTCCATAGCTCACAGGTGGTGGGGGTGCTGCCCAGTTCTGCCTCATAGGCCAGTTGGAAGGGTGGTGGTCTGCTGTCTGGGGGAAAGCACAAAGGATTACGTGTCAGCTAGCGCTGGGAGTGCCTTCCTTGTGGAAAGACCAAGGGGGAGAAGGCCAGGGCTTCCTGGGTCAGGAGGTAGGTGGATCTGGAATGGATGGGTCCACTGGGGACGAGAGGGGACTGTTGCACCCATCCTTACCAGGCCACAGATCCGCGCAGCGGCTCAGGATCTCCCACAGGAGCAGAGCCAGAGAATAAACATCGGCACGCCGGAGGGCCGTGCCCCAGTCCTGTAGGTCCAGAGTCTTGTCCAGGAGCTCCGGGGCCATGTACCTCTGGGTACCAGCCTGGAGAGAAAGGCGTGGAGGACCAAGAATCATCTCCTTCACACAACACTGGTCCATGCAACATCCCCCAACTACAGACTCAGCAATGTCCCAAACGCTGCAGGCACTGCTGCACTGTTGCTATAGCAATGGGCACATCTTCAGCAGCAGCAGCACCATTATCATAGGCCTCATCCTTATCCAGGGTACTTACCTCCATGATGGCAGCTGGGCCTTGGGGTTGAGTAGGGACCCAGGTTGGGGGCGGAGTGAGGCCAGGTAGCACCAAGGCGAGGCCCAGGTCTCCAATGGCACATGACCCATCCTCCCTAATGAGCACATTCTGGCTGCTCAGATCTCGGTGGGCAATACCTGGTTTATATTGGCCTGTGGGAGAAGCCAAGGTTGAAGGGGCATGGATCTTCTTCCTTCCCCTTTTGGCCCAGTCCTTTCCCTCCAAGCTAAGGGAGAATCAGAAACATAGTAGTGTGGCTCCTGATTCCCATGGCTTCTTGCTCGCAGCTCACCCACCATCCTGCCAGCGCTCCTCATGGAGAAATGCCAAGCCCTGTGCCAGGGACAGTGCCATCCGCAGGGAACGTCCCCAGTCACTGGTGTGCTGGGTCAAGTAGTGGCACAGAGAACCCTGGGAGAAGTACAGAGAAGAGGGGGACACACAAAGCTGGAGGTGGCTGACCCACCCCAGAAGAGAGGTCAATTGACAGACATCCCCCTGCATCTCTCAGCAGACCAACACACTGACACATTTAGGGCAAGATAACAGTCAATAGAGGAGTGAGAATGCGCATAGTCAGACTGACAGGAAAAATAGTAACTCTAGTCCAAGGGTCCTGAGCACTAACTGTGGGCCAGGCAATCCTCACACAACTCTAGGAGGAAGGTACTCCTGTCACTCCTGTTTTTCAGATGAGGAGCTTGACAGAGAGCTGACTAAGCTTGCTGGAAGTCACTTGGTGAAAGAGAAGTGGAGCTTGAACCCAAGCAGTCTGACTCTAGTGTCACTCACAATTAACCACCTTAGACTGCCTCAGAGGACTTTGGACAAAGGCAGAAAAAGGAGAGACAGGATGAGCTAGGCCCAGGCACCCCTCGTGAACCACCTGGCTTGAGGTGTCAAGCCTGTGTGGTAGAACTGGCCAGTGAATAGGTCTGTTGGGTAGGAGAGTGGCAGTTGGGAAGCAAGGGAAAATTGTTGGGAAGGAGCAAGAGTCCTGCATTTGAGCCCGGCCAGTGTTGCTCAGTGGTTGAGCATCTTCCCATGCACTAAGAGGTCACCAGTTTGATCCCTGCTGGGTGGCAGGCAGGAGGCAGCTGATGGATGCTTCTCTCTCATCAATGTTTCTATCTCTCTCTCTAAAATCAATAAAAACTTATTTTAAAAAAAGAGTTCTGCATTTGACCAACATTGAGCACTTTCAGTGTGCCAGGAAAGTTAAACAAATAAACAAAACCAAAACAGCAGTGATTTTTGAGCTGAGCAGTGAGGCACATGATGAAAAAGGGGACTTTCCAGAATTCAAGGTTTCAGAGGTGGAGGAGCTATGGGTGCTGATAAACTCTCAAGTCCTTAGTTAGGCCCACAAGGCCAAGTATGGTCTGGTCCTTGCTACCTCTTCCTCTTCATCCTTATTGCTCATGGTCTGCCCCTTGAATCACGTCTCCTTATTCTTCTCTTGTAAGTAGCATGGCCCTGTCTTTCAACACCTAATACAGTTGACATTTTAAACTTATTTTTGTGTTTATTTGACCCACTTCTGTCTCCCCTACTACTCCATAAAATCTGTAAAGGCAGGGAGGGACTCGGAGTGTTTGTCCTAGCACTCAGGACAGTGCCTGACACACAATTCATAAATATTTATTGAATGAATATATGAATAAATTTGAAGGGCTATGCCTCAAGGTATTTCTTTTAAAAAATATATGTTTTTTAACCGATTTCAGAGAAGAAAGGGGAGGGAGAGAGGGATAGAAATATCAATGATGAAAGAGAATCACTGATGGGCTGCCTCCTGCAATACCCCTACTGGGGATCGAGCCCACTACCTGCACATCTGCACACATGCCCTGACCAGGAATTGAACTGTGACCTCCTGGTTCATGGGCTGATGTTCAACCACTGAGCAATACAGGCCGGGCGTGTGTGTGTGTGTGTGTGTGTGTGTGTGTATGTGTGTGTGTGTTGTTTGTTCGTTTGTTTATTTTGGTTTTTTAATTGATTTCAGAGAGGAAGGGAGAGGGAAAGATAGAAACATCAATGATGAGAGAGAATCACCTCCTGCACACCCCCTACTGGAGATCAAGCCTGTAACCCGGGCATGTGCCCTTGACTGGAATCGAACCAGGGACCCTTCAGTCCTCAGGCCAACGCTCTATCCACTGAGCCAAACCAGCTAGGGTTTTTGTGTGTTTTTTTAATTACTCACCCAAGGATATTCCTTCCATTGATTTTCAGAGAGAGTGGAAGAGAGGGAGGGAGGGAGGGAGGGAGAGAGAGAGAGAGAGGGAACCATCGATGTGAAAGAGACACATTGTTTGCTTTCCACATGTGCCCAAATGGCGCAGGAATCCAACCTGCAACCCAGATATGTGCCCTTGACTGGGAATCAAACCCGAGACCTTTCAGTTTGCAGATTGACATTCTAACCACTGAGAAACACTGGCCAGGGCTCAAGATATTTTAAAAATATATATTTTTATTGATTTTAGAGAGGAAGGGAGAGGGAGAGAGAGATAGAAACATCAATGATGAGAAAGAATCCTTAATTGACTGCCTCCTGCACACCTCATACTGGGGATTGAGACCACAACCCGGGTATATGCCCTTGACTGGAATTGAACATGGTGTTCTATCCACTGAGCAAAACCAGTAGGGCTCAAGATATTTATTTATTTATTTATTTATTTATTTATTTATTTATTTATTCATTCTTTATTTTTGGTTAATTCTCACCCAAGGATATTTTCCAATGATTTTTTTAGAGAGTGGAAGGGAGGGGGAGAGACACAGAGAGAGAAACATTGATGTGAGAGATACACATTGATTAGTTGCTTCCCGCAAGTGCCCCAACCCTGGGCCAGGATTGAGCCTACAACCGAAGTACATGCCCTTGATCAGAATTGGACCTGAGACCCTTCTGTCCATGAGCCGATGCTCTAAATACTGAGCCAGACCAGGTAGAGCTCAAGGTCTTTCTTTAACAATGATTTTCTTTAAGGTACAGAATATAAATTATTTTGATTTTTCCCTTTCCTTAGCTATTTTATGGGTTAAAAGTATTAGCAGGTATTTCATGTGTGATAGAAAAAAAAATATGAAAAATAATTTTTAATGTTTTAGAGAACAGGAAATCTAAAGCAGAAGAATAAGCATGGACAGGGCCCAGCTGACATCCAGCTCCCCCCACCCCCATCTCCATCCCCATTCACACACAGGCAAACACGCACATGTACATTTCTTGGTCCTCACCTTGGGGTGCAGTTCCAATACCAGCAGGGGCCCACAGAGCAGGGGCCCAGGTCCCCCCCTGCTGGCAGTGATAAAGCGGACAATGTGGTCGTGCTGCAGGCCTGGCAGCTCATACAATGCTCTCTCAGCTCGGAACTGGGCCATAGCCCTCAGGGGGAAGGTCTTGATGGCTACCAACTCGCCTTGCAGCTGCCCAGCCCACACCACTGCGTGACCTCCTTCCCGGATTACCTGGTGGGATACGGTGTTGGGTGTGGACAAGGCTTCCCCCCCAGCACACCCTCTGGGAGTACTTAGAGGGCACCTTCCTCCCGCCCTGGGCACCTGGGAGAAGCACAGCTCAGGCAGCTCAGGCAGCTCCGCACTCCAGTCCCTGCCTGCGTCTGGCTCTGGCTCTGGCGCTGGCCCACCTCTCACTCTGCAGGCCTTTCTCTGTAGCAGGGCTGGGGTAGAAAGAGCCTTAGAGTCAGAGAGCATGGGAATGGAGACTGGGAAGGGGGCTTTGTGGGAGGTAATGGGAGTCAGGTTGTAGAGATCTCAGAACCAGAGGGTCAAGGAAGCCTGGAGAAGGGTCAGAGCTTTGGGGCAGTGTCTTGGGGTCACAAGTGAGGGATGGGGCAGATTAATACCCAAGATGATGCTGCCCAGCAGCAGCAGGAGGAGAAACAGCCCCAGCAGCACCAGCGCCATCCAGATGGACTCGCCTAGGCATTAAGGCAAGAATGCAGGCTGGATAACCCCTGCCCCAAATCTACTCTCTGCTCCTCTCCCCTCCTCAGAAATCTTGTTTCTCCACCCACCCTCACCCTGGTCACAAGCCCTGTTATCTCACAGTCACCAGGGCAACCAATTTTCAAGGCCAGAAGGAGTGAAGCTTGGGACGGGGGTAGGGTGAGAACTGGCCCTGGTTCTACCTCTCCTAACCTGGGCCCCAGCCTCCACCCAGGTTCAGCACCCCAGGGGTTACCTGAGATGGCCGGGGGACCCTGGGAACCAGGAGTCCCAGGGCTCCCCAGCGGAGGCAGGTGGCTGTAATTGGCATTGCAGAAGTCAGTGCCACAGGAGCAGGTGAAGAGAGTGGAGCTGGGACTGGGCTGAGCTCGGGGGCTCGGGTCACATCGCGGGGACTCACAGCCTGGCTCATCACTGTCTCGGCATCCTGATAGGGTAGGATTAGGAAGAGAGGAGAGAAAGGGATTAAGAAAGAGAAGAAGAAAAAGAAAGAGAGATGGAGAACGAGAGAAAGAGCATAATGAAGTCTGGGGAGAGAGAGGATAAATCCCTTCTCAGAGGCATCCCTTCCATCTGATATGGGCTTTTCTTTTCCCGCCACACATTCCATTTTTCCTCCTCTCCCTCAGTTGCCACCCCCACCGCAGGATGTACCTGTCTCCCGCCCTACCTATCACCTGCCATATATTTTGCCATTCACCTTGCATCTCCACCTGTGCCTGGTCTTGGGTCAGGTTCCAGATCCCAAAGCAGCAGTGGCTGTAGAGGCAGCGGATAACCCTGGGGGGCCCTGGTCCTGCATCTAGCAGCTTCCCCAGTGTCTTTGTGCTTCCCCGGACTCCAGGGGCCTCAAAGAACACACAGGTCCGCCTGCTTGGGGGTGCTGTGGCCCAGGGTGGGAGGGGAGGTTTAAGAGAGTGAATGCAGGGGCAAAAACAGCAGCCAAAAGGAGAGACAAAACATGTTTCCTATCCCAGGGCCAGCATGGTAAAGCCATAGGAGGAAACAGTGTCAGCAGAGGCCTGGAACCTGACCCCCACCATGGGGACACATGGCTCTACCCGTCACCCTCACTCACCCACCCCACTCACCACTCTTCCAAAGGGGTGGCTGCTGCTTCAAATGCTCCTTTCCTCAGTGGGTGAATGGAAGGATCCTGCCCCTCCCCATAGACACTTACCTTGCACAGCTTTGGGAAGCAGTGCCCAAAGCCCCAGAGTACCCAGCATCATTTTGAAGGAGGCAGCAGACCTGCCCCTGGCCAGAGCTTCCTTCAGATACAGGGCCCTGGGGCTTCTGATCCCTCAGTCCCCTACTCCGCCCTCCTCCCTCTTTCCAGTCTCTGTGGGGGAGATGGCTGCTGTGGGGGAGAGGATGGGTGTGGGGAAAAGCAAGGAGAGGGAGGAGCAGAGAACCAATCCCATATCCTCCTCTATTCAGCCACCTCCTCTTTTCTCTGCAAGTGGGAGGAGGGGGCCTTGGAGGCCCAGCTGAGAACCCAGTGATGCTTAACTTCAAACCTCTGCCCTTTGCTGACCCTGGGAAAAAATTACAGGATCCTGTTAGCTAAGAAACCAAAGTGAGGTCAAGTGCACAAAGCCGTTCAGCTATGCCCAAGATCCCTTCTAACCCTTATCTAACCCTTTTTAGGTCTAAGTCCATAACTCCCTGAGCAGAGAGAGACTTCACAGCCCATACTAGAGTTTACCTCATTTTCCAAATTCAAGAATCAGAAATCAGTTATATAAAATTTCTTGGATTTAAAAAAAATCACATTGAAAATGGTATCATGGTAAACTTTATGTTGCCAGAATTTTAAAAATCACTTTGAGTCACACACCGAACCAATCACTATTAATGAGAACGTAACAAACTTCTATTGAGCACCTATGTGCTAGGACACAGGTAGGGTTATGCATTTATAATCACCTCATCTAATTCTCCCATTAAACTATTTGTTATTATTTTTTAAAATTATTATTATCTTCATTTTATAGGTAAGAAAGCTGAATTCAGGTAACTTGCCCAAGATGATTTGAACCTAGGTAAGTCTGACTCCAAAGCCCAAGCCCAAAAGAAGAAGAAGAAAAAAGAGTCCAGGCCCTAGTCTTTGCATTATGCCTGAAAACAAGTACAAAACACAGCAATAAAAATATTTCCATTTAGTACAGCACTTGAATATTTGAATTTGGATGGTTGAGAGAAAAATACACCACTACCTGCCAGCAGGCCACTAACTAGAAAGGGAAGGTACAGTTCAAACTATAACCACCAGAGGTCAGCAGATATAGGAGAAACGTGGGTGCAGGGAGGGGCCAGCAACAGCCTCTTCTGATGATTGATGCCCATGGTACACTTCTATATCAATTTTTTAAAAAGTATTTATTGATTTGAGAGAGGGAGAGAAACATCAATTTGTTGTTCCACTTATTTATGCATTCCTTGGTTGATATTTTTTAAATGTTTTTATTTTTTAGTATATATATACATGTCTTTAAATGATATATTTATACATACATACATAGGGTTATTACACAAATACACATATATATGCATAATATATATATAAACACAAAATTGTCTTTCTTTTTTTTGGAGTTGTCATTTTATTTGATGGCATCTAGAAACATCCTTATCGTGCACATAGACTTCAAATTTTGTTTTTTGTCAATTATGTTTGCAATTTGATTTTTGTGCTTATGTTCATGTTTTAAGTAGGCAATTTATTTTCTACTCTTTATTGATTAAAGCATTACATATGTCTCCCTTTTCCTCCATTGACCTCTCCCCAGCCACTCCTAAACCCCAGCAAATGCCCTCACCCCCCTAGTGTCTGTGTCCATTGGTTATGCTTATATGCATGAATACACGTCCTTTAGTTGATCTCTTACCTCCCACCCCCACCCCTGCCTTTCCTCTGAAATATGATCGTCTGTTGGAAGTATTTCTGTCTCTGGATCTATTTTTGTTCATCAGTTTATGTTGTTCATTATATTCCATAAATGAGTGAGATCATGTGATATTTATCTTTCTCCGACTGGCTTATTTCGCTTAGCATAATGCTCTCCATGTCATCCATGCTGTTACAAATGGTAAGAGTTCCTTCTTTTTATAGCAGCATAGTATTCCACTGTGTAGATGTACCAGTTTTTTAATCCACTCATCTGCTGATGGGCACTTAGACTGTTTCCAAATCTCAGCTACTATAAGTTGTGCTGCTATGAACATAGGGGTGCATATATCCTTTCTGATTGGTATTTCTGATTTCTTGGGATATATTCCTAGAAGTGGGATTACTGGGTCAAATGGGAGTTCCATTTTTAATTTTTTGAGGAAACTCCATACTGTTTTCCACAGTGGCTTCACCAGACTGCATTCCCAGCAGCAGTGCACGAGGGTTTCTTTTTCTCCACATCTTTTCTTTATTGATTTTTTAGAGAGAAAAGAAGTGAGAAGGTTAGAGAGATAGAAACTTCAATGAGAGAGAAATATCATCAATGGGTTGCCTCCTGCATGCCCCCCATAGGGGATCGAGCCCACAACCTGGGCATATGCCCTGATCAGGAATCAAATTGGTGGCCTCTGGGTTCCTGGGTGGATGCCCAACCACTGAGCTACACCAGCTGGGCTGATTCTTTGTGTCCTGACCTTGGTGTATCAGAACGATGCTCTATCCAACTGAACTACCCACCCAGGGCCATCTCCTATATCTATTAAGCTGCAGGGACTGTAAAAATATGAAAGGAGAGCACAGGATGTGTAGAGGGAATGTCAGCATGGAAATCGAAGGGAAAAACTATAGCTTGTGCTGCAACAGCAAGACAATGGCTCAGAAACAGCAGTAATCATTTCCACAGGTGTGAGTAGCTGGCTCCCACAGGAATTAGAGAGGGGATCAGTTCCCTTCTTCTCTAGCTACTAGCCTTCTGTCCCCCTGGTGGCTGTCTAGAAACACTTTCTGCCTTAGACAAGGGGGGAAGGTCTGAGTATTGATTCTTTGATTCTTGAGCCTTTCTTTGGGAACCTGAATGAAAGGAGAGTAAAAGCTCCAGTAGTTGTGAAGCCAAAGCTAGAGTAATGATGAGGGCTGGAGGTAGATGGACAGTTGCCCATCCCTTTTTGGGAGTTTGCAGGACCCTGTCTGTGAGATGACTAGACTGTACTTAGTTACAGCTATCTTCCTTCACCAGCTTCCAGATCAGATAAGTCCTGGGTAGGAGGGATGATGGGGAGGAGTTGAAGGTCAAATAACTTCTTGTTTCTGGAGTGTCTCATGAGACTATCTCCGCCAGAGGGGAGTGAGGTAAGGATCAGGCAGGAAGACGGAATCTCCTCACCCAAAGCCTTGGATAACTACTTGTCTCAAAGACAAACATTCCAGTGGGGTTTATGGGAAATATACCTGCTCTGGGCAGAGTTTAGAGTTGAGATGGTGATAGAAGGAGTGAAAATCTGAGAGGTAAGGGATTAGGAAGGTCCTGAGAAAGGATCTCAGCATAGGAACAAAGGCTTCCTGGATAAACATAAACAGAGATCTTCATCAGAATCGCCTGATTAAAGTCTGCAGAGGCCCAATAATTGACCTTTGACCCCACTGACTACAAGGCTAAAGCACGTTTATTCATTCAACTCAGAAAATATATATTAGGTCCCAGTCTTAAGGTATTTCATTAGGTGCTGGGCCTGCAATGATATGTGATTCCTGCCTTTCAAGAACTCATAGTCTAGCCTGGTCAGTCATTGAGCTTGGACCCATGAACCAAGAGGTCACTGGTTTGATTCCTGGCCAGGGCCACATGATAGATGTTTCTCTCTTATCAATGTTTCTACCTCTCTCTCCCTCTCCCTTCCTCTCTCTCTAAAATAAATAAATAAATAAATAAATAAATAAATAAATAAATAAATACACATTTTAAAAATCTTCTTAAACAAACAAAAAATTAAATAATAAGATTCTAAATAAGCAGAAAGATCAAATAAGCTAATTCTGTCCAGGGCATAAAAGACAGGGGAAGAAAGGTGCCCAGAGGGTTTCACAGAAAAAGAAATCTTTAAATTGTCTCAAAAGTAAACACACTGAAAATAACTAAAAGGAAGGTGATTGCTATAGGCAAAGGGAATCACAAGAATGCACACAAAGAAAAAACAGGAAAAAAGCCCTAACTGGTTTGGCTCAGTGGATAGAGTGTCAGCCTGCGGACTGAAAGGTCCCAGGTTCGATTTTGGTCAAAGGGCATGTACGTTGGTTATGGGCACATCCCCAGTAGGAGGTGTGCAGGAGGCAGCTGATCGATGTTTCTCCCATCCATGTTTCTAACTCTCTATCCCTCTCCCTTCCTCTCTGTAAAAAATTAATAAAATATATTTTTTAAAAAAACAGGTAAAAAAAAGGATACACACAAAGAGGTATGAACACAAAGTGTATGCATTGGGGGAAGAGGGTGTGAGCAGGAGAAAGGTATAAGAGATAAAAAATCACCCTAGAGATAGACTGAGACCAGATTGGAAAGGTTTTCTATTCTGTATCAAGGAGCTTAGACTTTTCCATGCCCTAACCGGTTTGGCTCAGTGGATAGAGCTTCGGCCTGTGGACTCAAGGGTCCCAGGTTCGATTCCGGTCAAGGGCATGTACCTTGGTTGGGGGCACATCCCAGTGGGGAGTGTGCAGGAGGCGGCTGATCGATGTTTCTCTCTCATCGATGTTTCTAGCTCTCTATCCCTCTCCCTTCCTCTCTGTAAAAAATCAATAAAATATATTAAAAAAATAAATAAATAAAAGGAGCTTAGACTTTTCCTGAGAGCAAAGGATTTTAGGCAAGGGTCTGGTAGCAATGTGGAAGATGGATGACTGGGGTTCAGGGAAACTAAAAGCAAGGTCAGCTACAAGACCTAAGAGTAGCCACAGTAAGTACCAGGACAGTGGAAATTTAAAAAAAAAAGAGAGAGAGAGAGAGATGCATTGTATTGGACAGGATTGGTAATGAAATGAATGCTGGGAGATAAGATGATCCTAAGAGTTCAAGTATAAAGGCTCAAGGGGTAGTAATACTGTTAAGTGAGATGGAGAACACAAGGGTTATTTCCCCTTCTTACATGTTGAATTTGAGTTCTCTCTGGATCCAGATGAGTATGTTCAGTAAGCAGGCTGCCAGGTTGAGGGAAAATTTAGGGCTTAATATTTGGGAGTCACCAACCTAAATTTAATAACTAAAGAGTAGCCCTAGCCGGTTTGCCTCAGTGGATAGAGCGTCAGCCTATGGACTAAAGGGTCCCTGTTTGATTCTGGTCAGGGACATAGGCCCAGGTTGCAGGCTCAATCCCCAGTAGTGGGCGTGCAGGAGGCAGCTGATCAATGAGTCTCCCTCATCATTGATGTTTCTCTCTCTCTCTCCCTTCCTCTCTGAAATTTAAAAAAAAAAAAAAGAGTGGATGTAACTTGCTTATGGGGGTGAAAGTAGAGTACAGAAAGGACACACGAGAGGGAAACACCAACATTCAAGGGACAGACGAAATGCCTATGAAGGAGACTAAAAATAGTCAGAAAGGCTAATGGAGAACCAGGAGAGTATCAGTTTCACATTCCATGGGAAGAAAGCTCTAAGATGCATGTAGCTGCAGCGAGGTCTGAGGCTAATGACTGAAAGACCACTGGAGCTGCAACCAGGTAGAGGATGCTTGTAAGAAAGAATTTGGTAAACGATGGGTACTGAACTAAGTGCCCTGAGGGGTGAATAAGAGGAAAATTGAGTATAAAGTATTTTCAATAACTTTGGAAATGAAAAGAACTAGATCAGTAGTAGCTTGAAGAAGAAGTAGAGGTTTACAAAATGGAGGGAGGGAAGGGATTTTAACATGCTGATAGGCTGACAAAAGAGAACCCAGACAAGACAGAAAACAAAGAAAAATTTAAGAAAATGAGCACAGGTGACAGGGTTGAGCTTGCAAAGGAAAAATATTTTTCCTAAGAAATTGGTGAATACATCAATGTTTATAGGGAGGGATAGGAGAGAGAAGTTTGAGGAAATTCATGCTTCTGTTTTCTCCATGAAATAGGAAGCAAATCATCTGCTAAAAAACAGGGTCAGGCTTGGGAAACTTGAAATTAATAGCATGTCTCCCTCACCAGGCTACGAAGTACTTGGTGGCCTGTCTTATTTCATTTTTTATATTCAGCCTAACTTAATGTAAAGCACATAGTAAGGGCTCAATGTTTATTGAATCAATAGGTGGCACTATTATTATAGGCCCATTTAAGGCTGCAAAACCAGAACCAAAACAAACAAAAAACAACCTCCCCTCACCCGCCCCCCCCCCCATAAAGTCAAATGTTAAAATGTCATATTGCTGTTATATTTCCATAAGAAAATCAAATGGCTGAGTTTACCCACGGCTAAGTGATTGACAAAGCAGATAGAGTCAAATGCACAAGATAATTGAGAATGTTGGTAGTCATAGTATAAACAATTGATCAAGGATTCTTACATAGGAAGGAAAGTGAAGCTGTAGGCTGATGGAAAACTGGAAAGACTGTCAAAATAATGTCAATTTCAGTTCAGATGGGTTCACAATCCAGATTCAATTATGTTAGAAACAGGCTGGTATTAACTGAATGTAAAATATGTTAAGGCTAGACCTCGGTTCCCAAACACAATTCTACGATAAAAAGAACCAAGGCCCTGGCTGGTGTGGCTGTTGGTTGAGTGATGATATCCTATGCAGCAATTAAAGGTTGCTGGTTAGGGCACATACCCATGTTGTGGGTTTGATTCCTGGTTGGGGTGCCTATCGGAGGCAACTGATCTCATATTGATGTGTTTGTTTTCTCTCTCTCTCTCTCTCTCTCTCTCTCTCTCTCTCTCTCTCTCCCTCCCTCCCTCCCTCCCTCTCTAAAATCAATAAAAACGTGTTTTAAAAAATGTTTAAAAGAAAAAGGCTCCTTGGATAAATGGCTGATTCTAGGGCTGGGACAGGGAGAAAACAAAATGAGCCTGAAGCATTGTATCAGAAAGCAAGAAAGGGCTCAAAAAAAAAAAAAAAAAAAAGGATGTAGACATATCCAAGGGACATAGGAGCCAACCTGAAAGAGCTGGCAATGGCCAAAGCTGGGACAATTTTAGCAACAAAATAATGTAGTGTTGGACTATAACAAACTATAAATTTACCCAATATTTCATTAAACCCAAGTATAAAAAAATGAGTGCATATAATAGAGACAGTTTCCTCACAGAATCCCAAAAATGCTATGTAGATAGTACATAGAGGAAGCTTAATTCCCATTAAAGGTGGGGTAGACTTATTGACTTGCCTACAAATAGGGACACTAGATAAATCTTGTCAAACACTACCTTAACAAGTGATGAAGGTTAGCATTAGTAATGTCATGTGGTTATCACATACCCCTTGACAAGATGTGATGAGAAGGGCATTTCACCTTATGGTATTTTTTCCAAAAACCCATAAGCTCAGTCAAATAATGAGAAAAACATCAAATTCAGATTTGGGGATATTCTACAGGACACCTGGGCAATAATCCCAAAGACTGTCCTGGTTATGAAAAACAAAAACTGTGCCGAAACCGGTTTGGCTCAGTGGATAGAGCGTCGGCCTGTGGACTGAGAGGTCCCGGGTTCGATTCCGGTGAAGGGCATGTGCCTGGGTTGCGGGCACATCCCCAGTGGGAGATGTGCAGGAGGCAGCTGATCGATGTTTCTCTCTCATCGATGTTTCTAACTCTCTATCTCTCTCCCTTCCTCTCTGTGAAAAATCAATAAAATATATTTAAAAAAAAAAAAAAGAAAAAGAAAAACAAAAACTGTGACAGACTAGAGATTAGGTAAATATATCAACTAAATCCAGTGTGGTATCCTGGAATGGGTCCTGAAACAGAAAGAGGACATTAATGGAAAAACTAGTGAAATCTAGAGGTTTAGCTAATGTAATGTATCAATGTCAGTTTCTTAGTTTTAACAATGTTCCATGATGTTAACAATGGGAACTCTTTGTATATCTCTGCAACCTTCTTTTAAATTTAAAAGTATTCCAGCCAAAACCGGTTTGGCTCAGTGGATAGAGCGTCGGCCTGCGGACTGAAAGGTCCCAGGTTCGATTCCGATCAAGGGCATGTACCTGGGTTGCGGGCACATCTCCAGTGGGGGATGTGCAGGAGGCAGCTGATTGATGTTTCTCTCTCATCGATGTTTCTGACTCTCTATCTCTCTCCCTTCCTCTCTGTAAAAAATCAATAAAATATATTAAAAAAAATAAAAAAGTATTCCAAAATAAAGAACTTATTAAACAAGAGTTGGTGCTGCCTGTTCCTTGTGGACCTCCACATTTCTATTAAATCATGGCATACTGATCTGCTCATGACAGTTTACCTGGAAGTTAAGTGTAGGGCAACTGTGCATGTATGGGAATACAAAGGTGTAGCTGGAAATCTTCGTTGGGTTCAGTATATTAAGTTATGGCTATATACTCCCCATTCCCAACCCTCTTAACACACCAGAGACATGCCTTTTTTATTAAAAAAAAAACAAAACTTTTAATTGGTTTACAAAGGAGCTACAGACTACATTGAAACTAATCTTTGTACAAAAAGGCCAAAAAAAAAAAAAAAAAAAAAAAAAGCCCCCAAAACACCCAGAGACAAAAGGTAGGAGACACAAGATAGATACAAAAGAGCAGGAAGAAACTGAAAGACAAGAGATTAGCATCATACATACCGAATGGGTGGGGGTGGGGAGAGAACAAGATGAAAGAGCATTTAAAAGTATTTCCCCACACAGCTCTGGTGATAATCTAATTAGAACCAACAACCAACACAACATGAAATCATTAGGTTTAAAAAGGCAACAGTGGTAGGAAGACTGGTTATCACCAGTGTTGAAACTTGTTTTAGGCACCAGAGACTGGAGCAACGCCCCTCTCCTCCCCCGCCCCCCCGCCCCACTCCCCCAAGGATGGCAGATTCAGGAAGAGGAGGCAGGCTCTCAGGCAGCTGCCATTGGTGTGTGTAGAAGGGGAATCCTTAGGTCAATCTCAGCATATTTTCCCCAAGTCTTTGAACCCTGGATTTCAGATGAGAGCTATGGGATGCCATTGGGAGAAAGGGGTGATCAGAAATATGAGGACCTGTCCTTGTCCCCACTGTTCAAGAGCAATTGCTGGGAAAGTGGAGGACTGAGCAGACAAAGTCCATTCCCCTGTGGAAAAGGCACAGTGTCATTCCTGAAGGTGAGGCAGAGAAAAACACACCCCAGGAGAGATAGCAACAGTTGTCACTACCTGCAGTCCCAGCTTAATCCCACTTATGTATTTTTTTCCTGATACTGAAGGAGTTGAGGGACAATCACACCTCTTCTCCCTTAGCAGACACAAGGAAAGGCTGGAATTGATGAGGAAAGGGGAAAATGGGACAAAAATACTAATTTCTCTCAAATGAACTTTGTGGAGGAAACCTTTTTGAGCTTGGGAAGTCAAAGTGGAGAAGACCTCTGAAGGAACGAATCCAGGGACGGCCCTTTTTTTCCGTTCCCAGCCTTCAAATTGAGGCAAGCAAGCCAAATCTAAGAGAGGGAGTAGGAATTTAAGCTTAAGGCTGCTTTATGTCCTCCTGGGGGCTGGTGTTTAGGGAAGGCAGACAAAGAAAAGAAACAGGTCAACCTCAAAGCTGGTCTGCTCATCCTCCTAGAAGAGGTCTGTAGCCCAGGAGGAGAGCCAAGAGAGGCACCAGAGAGCAAAGGCTCCCAAACAAAAGTAAAGCAACCTGCCCATATTTTATCAGCAGTTTTCCAGGATTGGAGAAGTGCCATGTCCTCCTCCCTTTCCCCAAAGCTACTGCTACCACCTTTCATCCTCGCACATAAGTTACTGGCTCTCTTCTAAGGGAGATGAAACTCTGAGATTTCACATTTCTCCCTCCCAACTCCAATAACCTACCCAGCTTTGAATAGGGGTAAGGAGAGGTATGCAAAGGGCACCTCATTTGAGGCAGCTAGACTATCCTCATTTCCTTGGTACCTAGATCTCCAAAACTCGTTTGATCTGATCCCAAGGTCCAAAAGGCATCAGGGTACTTACAATTGAATGAAAACTTTAAGCAAGTAGCACCAGGGCTCCCCCAAAGCATAACAGGGGCTTGATTAATACCCTCAGAAGAACCCCTCAAAAAGTATATAAATTTATTGCGTCCTAGCAAAGATCTGCAGCTTCCAGTATTCACACAATGTGAAGATATTAATACAAAATATATTCTGAAAGTCAAACATCTGCAGTTCATAGTGCTTTCTCAGATTTGTTAAAAAAATACAATGCTGTTTCCTATATAGGATATACAAAAGCAAAAAATATATATATGTATATAGTAGAAATAAACCAATCAGCCATAGTAATTTACAGCTTTTGTCTCTAACCCTCCCCCAATCATAATCTTTACCCCACACTGCAGTCTATACTTTCTGGGATAAAAGGTTCTATTTATTCTGAACCAGGCTGAGAAATATCCATTTAATTTCATGCTGTACAGCACCTACAAACATGGTGCCAGCTGGGAGGTCCCTGCAGGAAGATGGGTTGTCACTGCTCTGGGTAAAAAGTGAGACAAATAAATGATAAGCAGATGAAAGTGAATGGGCAACCTGAAAGGACAAGGGAATGAGTGCTACAATGTTACCGCTCCTTTGGGTACGCCCTACCCTGCACAGTTTGGTCATTTAAAAAAAATAAAAAAGAAACTCATGTAAAATTTTTAGAATCAATATGCCTGTCAGTCACATTTATTTCTGCTGGCCAAAAGTTCAGGGAAAGGGATTTTCAACAATAAGCTCCTGACTCAAGGAATGTAGGCTCCCAATTTCCTGTGGAAAAGACTGAGTGGCTCACTGCTGCTGGGCGACAAAAGCAGAAGCTGCTCCAGTTGTGGGGCCACACAAGATACTGGATCTGAAGCTTCCTTGGTGAGAATAGGGCAATTGGAAAGAACTGGATGTAAATTCACTCATAGTAATGCTAACGAAAGTGGGGAGGGTAAACCAACATTCTATTCCAGAGAGAAACTTCATCAAAATAATGTTCTGAAAGCTTGTATTTCTCAGCTTCATTAAGCTAGTTTGTCTCTAATAATGTCTTACTGGGGAAGATTCCATTTCTTGAAATGCTCTAGTAAAATACTGCAAACTCCAGTGAGTTGTCCTGCCCCTTTCCTCCAAAAGATGCCTATGTACATGATTACAGACATAAAATAACAGGTTCTGAGTTCTACCTTTCAAGGAATAAAGGGTAGGACATGTGGTTGGGCATGGATAACTTTTACTTTAGTATTAACAAAATCTGACCTGGGGAAAGTTCCTTGCAATGGTTCCTGAGTGTTAATAACAGTATTAAGTCTTCAGAAAAAGAACCAAATGGAGTGAACTATTGTTTACAATATTAACAGTTATTGTATTTCAGGTTAAACAATAACACAAACTTACCCAAACCCTAATTCAGATAGATTTTATAAAAATATATAGTGGAATCATAGCATCATCTATTTGTAGTCAAGGTAAAAATATTTATGAAAGGAACTAAGATTCTGCTATAGATGGTTTCTCTTTCAAACACAAAAAATAGTATCTTCTTTTTTAAAAGTGCAGTAGAATATCCCCCATTCATAATTGTAACTAATTTATTAGCATAAGCAAAGAAATGACCTCAGGAACATACCCAGGTTTTAAAATAGATTTCTAGGTAATGGGCCTGAAAGGCATTTTGATCTGAATTTGATTTATTTTCCAACAATTTTAAATATAATTTCTCATCTGTGTGTAGATATATACAGGCACAAACACACATTCACACATGGTCATACATAAACATTTCACTATCAGATCAGGGTAATTTTTATTGCCGGTCTCTTAGTAATGGCGAACAGAAAACCTATCCCCAACCTAACAGATTACACACATACACACAGCCATTTCCACACTTCCTCACAGTGAAAAGCCCTCTGACAAGATACCAGAAGGTCAAGAGAGACGATGTTTTAATGGCTGGGCCTTGAGGACAACTCTGGTTGCATTTAAATCTCAGTACCAAATGCACTGAGTTCCCTGCCGCTATAATTTTTGGATCAGTCTCTTCAGGAATCAGGCCATGAAGAAAACAGGATAATTTCTCCCAATCTCTCCTATAAACCACAGTGGTAAGACAAGATTTATTTTTGTTCTGGGCTATCATTCCCATGATCATGTGCTTCCTTTTCCCTTAGGAACCACCCAAGGAAGAGTTAAGGGAAAAGATCAAAGAACCACTGCCTTGCCACTAGTACACGCTCTGGAGTTCTGCAGAATGGAAACCTGGAACAGATTCATTGCCTGATGCTCCTTAATAACATAATGAAAAAGAAACTACTGGGGATGTTCAAAAGAGGAAGTATACTTCCTTTCAGAATGTGAACTCAGAAGTTTATGTGAAATCAAAGCTTAGAGCCACCTTGGAAGACAGCTATACAAAGTCCAAATACTCCCCTAACTCCTGAACTGGACTACTATGAGTCACTTCCAACTTCTGAGCACATCATTTTCCTATTAAAATCCCCCACCTATTATCTGACCATCTTTTGATAGTTTATATAAACTAATCCCAAATTATAACCCTCAAAGGGTCTCTTGAACAATTACATAGAAATACTTCTGATTCTTGATGCTGAGAGCAGCTGATAGAGAGGTGCCTTTGACTCTTCAGCACCAAGAGGGTACCTGCGTCAGTAGTATTTTGAACACTCTCTCCACAGTTACTTCAAGCATCATCCTGGGCTTCAAGGTTTCTCTATTCTGCTGCTGGGACTAATGACTTTAAAAGATTCACAGAAGTGCCTCATCCAGGAATCACTACCAAAAACATGAAATGATCAGGTGAGAGAAAGGGAGACAGAAAGGATTGAGCCCAGAAAGGAGTGCAAGAAGCTGATCCCAAATAAAAAAACAAAATTAAGGAAAAACATTATGTATGTATATATAAACTAAAAGCAGAGCATATGGATGCTTCATCTACATGGGAAGCCAAGACAACATCTATAAAAGCTTAATGTGTCACAAGGCTCAGCCATAAGAAATAAGGCAATATAAAAAAAATGACCAAGGTATTTTGGTCACAGAATGGTCTCTTTCCTCCTCCCAGCCAACCCCTGCAAATGCTTCTCTATATATCTTTTATATATATATATATAATATAGAATCTGCTTTTTTGTTAAAAAGTATTTCAATGATCATATATATTTATCAAGGCATGATGGCTTTAGGAAAGGGGGGAAATCCATCATGAGGGAGTTGAGAAGGGAAACACAGGACAGGGAGGTTGGGGTAAGAAATGTAAGAAACTGGGGTCAAACAAATGCTCATCAAACGGTGGCACCCACAGAATTTTCACTGTTTCCCACTTCAAGGAGGTCCTGATGATATAGGTGAGTGCCAGGACCCCATCTCTTCTCTTGTATCCCCTCCCCCAATTCTTCCCACCACCATGCATTTTAATGCCTCATGGCTCTCTCTCCCACATGTCTCTTGGACCCATGCTACCTTGCATCCCAGGGTTAATGGGTATAGCCCATATGTCTCTGGCCCTGGGTGCCTGATCTCAGAAGCCATTGCCACTGATATTAATGGACTGAAGATCTGCCACCTGCATGACATTGATGCCACTGTTGGCAAGACGGGCAATACCCTCTGGACAGATGGCCTCCATAGCTACCATATTGGTGGTAATAAGGGCTGAAGAAGTGGCAGCACCACTGCCTTCTGAACCAGCCCCACTGTCCAGGGGCAAAGTGCCCACACTCAGGGCTACGCCTGTGCCTCCCTTCTTATTCTGATGGGTCTTGATATGCTTTGACAGGTGGTCACTCCTCATGAAGCGCTTGGGACACTCAGGGCAGGCAAATTTCTTCTCACCTAAGTAAAAAAAAGAGGAAGAATATCAGAAACGAACATCTCAGGATATAGGGAGTACCTTGTCCAATTACTGCTTTCAAACTTTATAAGCCATACTATTAGGCCAATTTTAGAAGGTGAAAAAAAGAAAGAAAAATCTAATGAGTATCTTTTGCTTTTTGGAGGAAGAAAAACAGGTAAGGGTTGGGGAATAGCAGTTCCTGGCCATACATTTTCTTCACACCACAAACCTAAGAAGGAGAAAGTGTCTGTGCCCTGAATTCCCAGCATAAGTCCCAAATTTCATTTTTCCTGGACAAACTCAATTGCCCACCCCCTGAACCTGCCCTGTGGGGAAGCGATACAGTGACTGGCTTAAGCCAATCATGGCCCATTCCTGGAGGTGGGAGTAGGATTAATCCTGCCCAAACCAGGTAATTACGAATAGAGACAGAGGGATTGTTTTCAAAGGAAACTTGGCTTTCTGGTACCAAGGAAGAGAGGAATAAATGAAAAACAAAAAAAGAAGAAAGGGATGGAGAAAGGGAAGGAGGTTGATATTCAGAAAGGAAGGATTGAGCAAAAATGTCTGGCAGGACTGAGACTAAAAAGAGTAATTGGATCCTCCAAAATTCCACTCAACTAGCTCCTTCCTTCTCTTTAAAAAAATTTTATCTTATTATTTTTAAAATGTGTGGTTTTTTTATTGATTTCAGAGAGGAAGATAGAAACATCAATGAGAGCAATCATGTAGTCATCATAGAGATGACTACACACCCCAGCACCAGGGATTCAGGAATGCAACCCAGCCCTGGCCACTGTTTCTCTGTGGTTAGAGCGTCAGCCCCTGCACTGAAGGGTCACAGGTTTGATTCCTGGTCAAGGGCATGTACCTGTGTTTCAGATTCCTCCCTGCTCCCAGTCAGGGCGAGTACAAGAGGCAATCAGTCAATGTGTCTCTATCAACATTGGTGTTTTGGTTTTTTTTCCTCCCTCTCTCCCTCCCGCTCTCTCTGAAAGCAATGGGAAAAAAAAAATCCTCAGGTGAGAATTAAAAAAAAAAAAGGAAGAAAGAGACTGCAACCCAGGCATGTACCCTGATGGGGAATCGAACTGGCAACTTCTTGGTGCTAGGGATGAGATGCTCCACCAACTGAGCCACACCAGCTGGGCAGCTCCTTCCTTCCTTCCTTTTTTTATAATATATTTTTATCGACTTCAGAGAGGAAAGGAGAGGGAGAGAAAGTGAGAAACATCAATGATGAGAGAGAAGCAACGATCAGCTGCCTCCTGCATGCCCCCCACTGGGGATCGAGCCCACAACCGAGGCATGTGCCCTTGACCAGAATCAAACCAGGGACCTTTCAGTCCACAGGCCAATGCTCCATCCACTGAGCCAAACTGGCCAGGGCTCCTTCCTTCTTAAAGGTTTTCCAGATTAACTCCAATTCCATTTGTGATCCATACATTTAGTTTCAATCGTAAGTTGCTCAGTATTTTTAGTTATTTCATAGGTACATTTTGTGCCTTTCCATTCTGGTCTATTACTATTTCTTTCTTCTCCAGGCTCCTACTCACCTGTGTGTGTGCGTTTGTGCCTCTGCAGCTCATCCGAACGCGTGAAGCGTTTCCCACAGTATGACCAGGTACACATGAATGGCCTCTCGCCTGTGTGCCAGCGCAAGTGTGCCCGTAGGTGTGAGGTCTTGCCATATACTTTGCCACAGCCTTGAATGTGGCAAATGTGCTGTTTCTTTTTGCCAGGATCCCCAGAGCCCCTGTAAGTGAGAACACAAAGTATTCATCATTCATTCTAGAGATAAAAATGAAAGCACCACAAAGTGTCAACAATAATTACCCGACCCATTCAAAACTAACTAGAACTTTTTTTTAAAATGGCTTCTCTTTAGTATCAAAATATAAATCTTTAGTTGATTCTGGTTCTTAATACCCAAAATTCAAGCTGTAGGATTCCTCTCTACCAGACATTTGCTCTTTTCTGCTTTCCTGTTCCTTAATCCAATTTTTTTTTATATATATTTTATTGATTTTTTACAGAGAGGAAGAGAGAGGGATAGAGAGTTAGAAACATCGATCAGCTGCCTCCTGCACACCTCCCACTGGGGATGTGTCTGCAACCAAGGCACATGCCCTTGGCCAGAATCGAACCCGGGACCTTTCAGTCCACAGGCCGACGCTCTATCCACCGAGCCAAACCGGTTAGGGCCCTTAATCCAATTTTGTTGTTTGAAGAAATAATCATTCTCACAGTGATTTGTGAAGTCTGTGGGGCATTTTTTTTTTTTTTTGAAAGAAGTTTAAATCTCAATACGAGCATTTTCCACAGGAACTACTGTGAATGTGGGGGTATTTTTTGCTAGGAATGTATTTATAAGCAAAGGGTTTCTCCATTTAAGCACCTGGTTAAGGAAAATATTTTACACCTGTAGAGCTTTTTCCTAAAATAAAGAACCAAATGGTGAAGATTAACAGCTGAAAAGCTGAAGCAATATCAGGGAGTTCAGTGGAAGAGGAAGATGGACTGAATAGAAGTTAAAGAGGGGAATAAGAATCCTAACTAATTCAAGGCTTGTAAAAAAATTATTCCCTGTATGGAGCAGATCCTAAGCTCCTCTAAGGAATCAGCTCTGAAATGTTTTTGCAAACCAATTTGTTCCATGTGTAATCCATTAGTGGGCATTGGGGAGATTTCCAAGAGGGACTTTTCTTTGGTTTTAACAACACATATTAGCAGAAGGGGGAAAAAAACATAATAAAAACTAGAGGCCCAGTGCATGAAATTCGTGCACAGGTAGGGTTCCTAGGCCTGGCTGGCAATCAGGGCCAATCAGGGCCTTCCGGCTGCTGGCCAGGGCCTCCCTTTGTTTCACACCGCCCCCTGGTGGTCAGCGCACATCATAGTGAGTGATTGAACTCCCGGTCGAACTCCCAAGGGGACAATTTGCATATTAGGCCTTTATATATATAATACATAAGAGAAGATAAAGTTACTCTTAGGTGGAAATCTGAGAGGTTCCTTCAAAAATTTAAATCCACTTTAAGCTTTGTTAAAGGCAAACACTATTGTACTCAGTGCTTTTTTTTTTTTTTTTTTTAGTAATCCTCACCAGAGGATTTTTTCCCCCATTGTTTCTAAAGCGGGGGGAGGGAGGACAAACATCAATGTGAGAGAGACACATCGATTGGTTGCCTCTCAAACACACCCCAACTGGGACCCAGGTACATGCCCTTGACTGGGAATCAAACCCACAACCTTACGGTGTGCAGACTAACATTCTAACCACTGAGAAACATCAGTGTGGGCATACTCAGTGCTTTAATTCAGGTTTTTCCTGTAATGTAGTGTTAACCTACAAATAACTCAGATTATTTTTGTTTTGGTACTTTTCTTACTTTTGTGCTTATTTTTATTGGGACAAAACTTTTGGGTTTTTTTGTTAATCCTCTCCCAAGGCTATTTTTTTCATCATTGATTTTTTAGAGACAGTGGAAGGGAGGGGGAGAGACAGAGAAACACTGCTTGGTTGCCTCCCGCCCCCACCCCAACCAAGGCTGGGATTGAGAGCCTGCAACTGAGGTACATGCCCTTGACTGGAATTGAACCTGTGACCATTCAGTCCGCAGACTGATGCTCTAACCACTGAGCAACTAGCTAGGCTGGGACAAAATTTTAACAGATTTTCTTTTTCAAAGGCATTTATTTTTTCTTAAATATATTTTATTGATTTTTTACAGAGAGGAAGAGAGAGAGATAGTTAGAAACATTGATGAGAGAGAAACACCAATCAGCTGCCTCCTGCACACCCCCTACTGGGGATGTGCCTGCAACCAAGGTACATGCCCTTGACTAGAATCGAACCTGGGACCCTTCAGTCTGCAGGCCGAAGCTCTATCCACTGAGTCAAACTGGTCAGGGCTCATAGGCATTTAATCAGCTATGTAACTTTCTATTCTCTCAAAAGTAGTGACTTGCCCAGCTGGAGTGGCTCAGTTGGTCGAGTGTCATCTCACGAACCAAAAGATCACCAGTTCGATTCCTGGTCAGGGCACACGCCCAGGCTGGGGATGAAGCCTGCAGCCTGGGCGTGTGTAAGAGGCAGAGGAACCATGTTTGGGCGTGTGTAAGAGGCAGAGGAACCATGTTTCTCTCATGGATGTTTCTCTCTCTCTCTCCCCCCTCCTTCCTCTCTCTCTAAAATCAATAAAACATATATATATATATATATATATATATATATATATATATATATATATAAAAAGCAATGACTTGAAAGAAAAAAATAGAACTTGGAACTCTCCAGAGATAATACTGAACAGTATTACTAATGAGAAAACTGTCAGCACTTTATTCTGCAGAACATGTTAGGGTCCCTGATGGAAGAATTTTCTATCTGGACTAAGCCATTTTTGTTTATTTTGAAGGAAAATAAGACTCTGGAAAACTCTTATTCTCACAAGCCATTGTAAAAACACATTAGTGTAGCCTTTTCATTTCTTTGCAAGGCTGTTTTACAAAGCAACCTTGTTAAAACCATCTCAATATAGACATACGGTAACAATCATTAGACCAGCTGGCTCCATCTGATTTCCTTATCTCTAAGAGAAAGCAGGCGCCTATTAAAGCCCAAGGTCTTAGAGTCAATAAAAGGATCAGAGCTGGAAACAAGATCTATAATATGACCTAATCAAATGTATTGTGTTATCTCTCATCCCTCTGCAACACTGCCAAGTCTTAAATGTTTAAAAAAAAAAAAAATCAACCTCTTATCTCCAAATCCATTCACTACTCTTAAGATACTGGCTTAGTCAACTTACCTTCCTTCACTATCTTTACAGTAGGGGCAGGTGCATGCTTCCCGCCGGGTCCTCCGACCAGCTTGGGGTTGGGGATCTGGGCTATTCTCTCCTTCCTCTCCTCCTGCTGTGTCATCATGTATTCCATCACCACCGGCCCCATGGAGGCCAAGCTGAGCTCCATGATCACCTGAAATTAAGAGTAAGAAAGGGTCAAAGTGGGAAATAGGTCATCACAGCTGCAAGCATCTCAGTGACTACATTTTTTATAGCACCATTTCTTCACAGCTTTGAAGTCACATTCACTGACATCACCCATATTTGAAATCTCAAGAATTACTGAAAATACAAAGAGCCACCTTGGCCGGCAATGGTTAGAGCACTGGGCCTCATACCAGAGGGTCTCAAGTTCGATTCCTAGTCAAGGGCATATACCTAGGTTGCAGGTTTGATCCCTGGCCCGAGTTGGAACATGTGTGGGAGGCAACCAATCGATGTTTCTTTCTCTCTCCCTACCATCCTCCTTCCCTCCTTCCACTCTCTCTAAAAATCAATGGAAAAAATATCCTTGGGTGAGGATTAAAAACAAAAACAAAAAAAGAAAGAAAGAAAGAAAATACAAAGGGCCAATTAAATTTATGAAAGCATAGTCAATCTCACTCAATTTTTAAAATGCAACTCTATACTGGACTTTTGTAAATTTTCACCAGATTACAAATAGTTAAAACTCTAATAATGCACAGCATCAGCAAGGGTATGGGGAAATAGGCATTTTTATATATAGGTAGTGAAAAATAGAACAACCTTTTTGAAGGCCAACTTGGCAATATTAAAATTTTAAATGCACACCATCAAAGTAATTCCACTTTGAACCAGCAATGTCCTATGGAATACAAATATATGACAATAGGGTTTTGTGTAACAGGAAAAAACTGGAAACAATCAAAATGTACATTACTGAGGCACTAAATAAATTATAACCTTATGCAATGGACTACTATACATTCATTAAAAGAATGAGATAAAGGTATATACTGTTACAGAAAGATGTCCAATAAATCTCTTATTCATTCCCTGAGTTAAACTACTATGGAGGCAATCAAATAGTACTGACTAAAAATAAGACTTTAAGGTATTCCAAACTAGAAAGCATACAAAACCTAAGAGGCAAAACTTCCTCAAATGAGCAGAAAATTGTGCTGAATATTCAGCATGGAATAGTAGCTATATATTTTAAGTTTTGACACAATGGGGAGAAGGAAGAGCTAGCTATGCCCTCAGGAAAGTTTTTTTAAAAAAATATATTTTATTGATTTTTTACAGAGAGGAAGAGAGAGGGATAGTTAGAAACATCTATGAGAGAGAAACATCAATCAGCTGCCTCCTGCACACCCCCCACTGGGGATGTGCCCGCAACCAAGGTACATGCCCTTGACCGGAATTGAACCTGGGGCCTTTCAGTCCGCAGGCCAATGCCATATCCACTGAGCCAAACAGGAAAGTTCTGATGTGAGATTGGATCCTTTTCAGAATGCTAGAAAAAGGAAGAAAATATAAAGCATACATACATTCTATTATGTCTTTTGATGTCATTTGCTTTTAAAGATAAAAAGTGAATGAAATCACTAATTTTTGTCCTCAATAAATTAAAATAGATAATCACAAAGCTCTAGGCCAGTGTTTTTCAAACTTGTAAAACCTGAAACCCAGCTCAGCCAGCATGGAGCATCAACCTATGAAACAGGTCACCATTCAATTCCCAGTCAGGGCATATGCCAGCGTGGGGCATGCAGGAGGCAGCCGATCAATGATTCTCTCTCATCATTGATATTTCTATCTCTTTCTCCTTCTCCCTTCCTCTTTGAAATCAATAAAAATATATTTTCAAAAACAAAACAAACAAACCTGCAACCCAAAGTAAAAAATACATTTTACACTGTGACCTAGTACATATAACTGAAACAAAAGTTTCATACACAATGCTTACCTTTATGATAAACAATGTAAAATTTTCTAGACTCTACTTCGTTTTTTTCCCCCCTTAGTACTGTTGATTTTATGGGTTGATTACAATTGACATTTTCAAAAACTGCTCTAGGCCAGTGGATAAACATAAGGTTTTAGAGGAGCAGATAGCATTCTTCTCAGGTTTTCAAACATCTACTATGAATAAGTAAGTATTCACCTATGAAAGCACCTTGTAAGTTAATGACTCTATCCATATTTAAGATTTCTATAAATGGAGTGTTGAATTGACCTGCTTTGTTTTACCTATTCTATAAAGAAGGGAATAAGTGTGGTAGATCAAACTCACCATCTAAAATCTAGGCTCTTGATTGTATTCCTGTACCTAATCTCTACTCTTCCCAGTTCATAAACTTACTTTTGAGTTACTATGCCTAATAATAAGCTCTTTTTGTGCTTTCCTGCTCACTCTACCACTTCTAAGTACTAGCCTATGGTATTAAAATAAATTTAACTAAAATGTTTTGAGAATTTCATAATATTGGTAGAGCTAAAACTAGATATTACTAGAATACAGGGTTAAGAACAGGTTCTGAAGTAAATATGAGTTCCTGCACCACGATCTGATTAGCTTTTAACAGTGAACAAGTGACTTCTCATATTATTAATCTCAAAGTTATCATGAAAAAGAAATGAAATAAATATAAGGTGCTTAGTGTAATATCTGTCACATAACAAACATTCAACACATTGTAGTTAACATTAGCAAAATGTCTTGTGGGAAAATCATACCATGAGAAATCATGGAATAAAATATATAGAGCCCTTTGAGACAACATGGATGGACCCAGAGATTATTATGCTAAGTGAAATAAGCCAGTCAAAGAAAGACAAATATTGCATGATGTCACTTATCTGTAGAATCTAATGAACAGAATAAACTGACCAACAAAATAAGTCTAGAGGCATGAAGGCATGGAACAAACTGACATATTGGGGCGTGGGGGGTGGGAAGAGATAAACCAAAAAACTTACAGCCCATGGACACAGACAATAGTGTGGTGAAGGCCTGTGTGTGTGTGTGTGTGTGTGTGTGTGTGCAAGGGCTGGGTGGAGAGGGGCAAAGCGGGTGGGGGACATCTGTAATACTGTCAACAATAGAAAAAAAATTTTTTTAAAGAAAAAGATATACAACAGTATTTTTTTAATCAACCTGCTTTAAAAACTGTGTTACTGATTAGAAACTGTCCCTAGTGGGGATGGAGAATTTATCCTTTGACATTAGCTCAAATAGCTCAGCAGATAAGGCTAGTTAGGAGCTAGTTAGTATCACCAAAAATTATCTACCAAAATTTACCTTCAGAAGAGAAATTTATGAAACTGTAGATCCAGCTATCTATCTACAACAGGTCTTTAGAATCAAGATAAGACAAAACTACGGTTATACCTGAAACTAATACAAAATAATACTGAACATAAACTATAATTTAATTTTAAAACAAACAAAAAAAAAAGCATGGTGCTGATAATCAAATCATTTTCTTGATCTATTTTCCAAACTAACCTAAGTCCATTAAATTTAGAGATGCAATTCATTAACCCCCAAAGGTTTCCCCTGTCCAAATCAACTGGGAAGAGGCAAACCTTTCTCCATTTTATTGAAACACTAGAGGCCCGGTGCACAAAATTCATGCAGGGGGGTGGGGGGGGTAGGGAGGGGTCGGTCCCTCAGCCCGGCCTGTGCCCTCTCAGTCCGGGAGCCCTCGGGGGATGTCCGACTGCCACGGAGGCAAGAAAGGCTCCTGCCACTGCTGCTGCGCTCGCCAGCTGTGAGCCCAGCTTCTGGCTGAGCGGCACTCCTCCTGTGGGAGCATATTGACCACCAGGGGGGCAGCTCCTGTGTTGAGCATCTGCCCCCTGGTGGTCAGTGCACATCATAGCAACCAGTCGTTCCGCCATTCAGTCTATTTGCATAGTAGGGTTTTATTATCCTAGCTAATAATAGACAAACATGGTAACTGACCGTGCCTTCACTAAGCCTACCATGGGCTAATCAGGGCAATATGCAAATTAACCACCAGCAAAGATGGCGGCTAATTTGCATACATAGGCATGAAGAGGCGGAGTGAAGACTGAAGGCGGCTCCAGCCGGACCAGCGAAGAAGACTGAAGGTGGCTCTGGCCAGAGCGAAGGCCTGGGTCCCGGGTGCCGGAGGAAAACCGGTGCCGGCAGCCAGGAGAAGGGAAAGCCTACTGCACGAATCTCTTCGTGCAACAGGCCTCTAGTATAGGATAAGAATGTTAACTCAGAACAGGGCATAATTAAATAAAGAGAGAAACAAAGAAATACTTAAGAGATATTAGGATTCCTTAAAACCATTATGTTTAACGGTAATCAGTTTGGCTCAGTGGATACAGCATCAGCCTGGGGACTGACAGGTCCCGGGTCCAATTCTGGTCAAGGGCACATGTCCGAATTGTGGGCTCAATCCCCTGTAGGGGGCAGCCAATCAATGATTTTTTCTCATCATTGATGTTTCTCTCTCTCCCTCTCCCAAATCGATAAAAATATATTTAAAAAGCCCCAAAACCCCATGTTTAACCCTTTTTCAACAGTGGTTGAGTATTGGCCCATGAACCAAGAGGTCACAGGTTCAATTGCTGGTCAGGACACATGCCCAGGTTGCGGACTCGATCCCCTAGGGCAAGCATGTCAAACTCTTGGATCACAAGGAATATTTTTGCAGCCCAGTCAATATAACGGTATGTAAGAAACGTTTTAATAAAAATTTCATAACTTGCCCATCTGGCGAGGCTCAGTAGTTGAGCATCGACCTAGGAACCAGGAGGTCATGGTTCGTCCTGGTCAGGGCACATGTCTGGTTGCCGGCTCGATCTCCAGTAGGGGGCATGCAGGAGGCAGCCCATTAATGATTCTCTCTCATCACTGATGTTTCCATCTCTCTCTCCCTTTCTCTCTGAAATCAATAAAATATATTCTAAAAAAATTTCGTAACTTAATTTTTACACTATGCTGTTATACGTAATTATTATTAACAAACTACAACACTCACTAATGGCTGATTACTATAATCGTGTTGCATTCATTTCCCTTACATGCCTTATGCACAGGTGCACCATTTCTCTCCACTAATACTAGAAGCAAGTATTTTAGCAGCCAATTGCCACATGTTAGTCTTGTACTGACTTGTTTGGTGTGCACAACAGGAAATATTTTGCTTTTGGAGAACAAGAAAAACGTGTTTATTTGCATTACACGTATTAATCTGCAGTTATTCAGTGTCTGGTAAGTTCATGTTCAAGAAAAAATATTAATTTTTATTAAAATGTTCTATTATTTTATGTTAATGATTACTCATTTATTTTAGCCCTTTGTATTTAGCATGTCTCTATAGAAATAAATCTACTTTTCTATGAAAACTGAAGCTTTTGTTTTTTTTGCGGCCCACAGAAACTTAAACCTTGTTTTTTGGCCTGTGTTAGCCTTTGAGTTTGACATGCTTGTTCTAGACCAGCTGTGGGCAAACTACTGCCCGAGGGCCGGATCCGGCCCGTT